>NC_035107.1:20550395-21770093 GCF_002204515.2 Aedes aegypti
GCTCAGAGAAAATTGTTTCTGGCAACTGTTCGTTTAAAGCATTAAAAACTTTATATCGAGTAGCTTGAAATTTTACCTGAATATTTGTTGCGTATTCTTCAACTATACAAGAGATTCTTAATGAAAATTCGAAAAAATCATGGACAAAATCTGAAGGGATGAGTTCTGAAACGATTCCTCAATGGTATCCATGGATGATTCCTGAACTGAATACTGAGAAAATTTCTAAAAAGAATCCTCGAAGTTTTCTGAATAGAGTTGTAAGAAGATTACTAAGGAGAACTCCAAGGGATCCCTAGTGGTTTTCCAGAAGGTATTTCTAGCATAGCATAGCATAGACTGGCTGTACATTTCAATGGTTGCTACCCCGTGATTGATCGGAACTGGTAAGAATTGCACTACGATCCAAATGAATAAGGGATGGGAGTTTCCGCTTACTCTCGAAGTGCAATTTTAGCAGATCTAATATTATTGATCAATAACGGCGCCGGCCAAGTCCTTACAGTCAGTTGGGATGGGGAAGGAATGTTAGGGTGTAATGATTGTTGCTTCTAGAGACCGAGAATACCTCTGCATCTCCACAATCATCACGGGAAGGGTATTTATTAGTGAGGGAGGAAAAGATCTGGGAGTCACCTCTGGTCGATGATGCGATCCATGGTCAAGGGGGAAATATACGACTTATATTTAAAGCTAGTTTTGTATTTTTGTCTCGAGAAGTTTTTGGTAGAAGCTTTAATAAAATACGTCAACATCTATAATGTCGAACAATTCAAAAGATGTTTTAATTAATGACGAAAACTGAAAATTACATGTATATATTTTAAATTATATGAAACAGGAATAATGCCGACACTTGTAGTGACGAACTATACATAGTTTGTTTGAAAATTACATATGAGTATTACTGTGCATTTTGTCTCGATATGGTAGAAGTTTTAAAAAATACGTCAACATTCACAATGTCGAACAATTCAAAAGATAATTTTTAATAATGTCAAAAAGATAAAAATATATGTATATTGAAATTGTATAAGAAAAAAGCATAATGCCGACACTTATAGTGACGAACCATACAAAGTTTGTTTTATTATTACTTAAAAGTAACGCTTTCAAGAAAATATGTGTTATCACAAGCATGAAACGAACTCACCAGTTGGTAATCCATCCTCGACTGAACACAAAACTGACACTGACGGCAAAACTTCTTGGCGTCCCGAAAACAAACCGTCTTGCTTGTGCCTTCCCAAATACCTACCCAGCAAGACGCTCCAAAACAGGAAAAAAAAATTCTTCGGAGACGAAAACACGCGCGAAACCGTGAGCAAAATCTATCCGACGACGCAAAATCGAACCGGCATCGGACTATCGGACGACCCAAAACCGAACCGTCCTGCTTGGGCTTCACGAAGCACTACCAGTAATCAGTGTCATAATATGCAATGTCCATAAACCAAAAAGTCCAGAATACAGAATACAGTGAAGCTAAGTGTCCAATAAACTCAGCATTGATACAGAAGAATATGTGTATCAGTTAACTGTCGAATAAATGTTTTGTTCGTATAGTACACTTGCGTAGTTATCATCTTCTCAGTGCTCATTATTACCGCGATCATGATTGTTATGTGCCCTACCGATACCGACCACCACAGACGCTATTATGTGCGACAACAACATCCTTGAGAAGAAGGCTAAGAAGATTTGTAAAAATAATCCAGTGAACAATCTTAAAGGAAACTCAGAGAATTTTTTGCAAAAAAAAATCAAGAGAAATAAAAACTTATGAAGAGAATCCTGAGAAGATTCAAGGAAAAAACGCTGAAGTGATTTTTATAGAGAATTTCAAAAAATTCCTGAAGGGTATATTGAAAATAAGCCTTCAGCTGTTTTCCTGAGAAGATTCGGAAGGGAATGCAAAAAATATTCTTAAGGAAGGAGCCTAGAGAAGATTCTCGAAAGGAACTCAAAAAATATCCTCGAATATACTCCTTCTTTTGAGAAGATGCTTGAATGGAAACTTAAGAAGATTTCTGAAGGGATTTCCGAGAAAATTCCCCAGAATATTTCTATCTTTTTGCTTTTAATATAGGTAAACTGTAAAAAATGAGCACCATGATATCAATAGTTCTGCTCTTGGATTTGTAATACTGTTTAATCTTGGCAATATCGAAGAAACAGCTCTTGAACTGAACTCTTTGTTCTGAAATAAAAAAAAAAGTTAAAATAAACGTCCCAGACTTGAACCTTCGGAGTGCAAGATGTACTTGTACATCTGATAAAAAAGGTTGAATTAATCCACAATTAACCCGTATGGGCCTGAGTAATGACCCAGCGATCCACCGGAATAACTCCAGCTACAAGAATATTCCCGAGTTGCTCTGGTAACTTCTAGAAACTAGATATATGTATGAGTAGGTATACTGACAAGAAATCATTTGAATCCGTTAAGTATTTGCTGAGCGGTAAGGGTAGCTTTCACTCAGGCCTATACGGGTTAAGAATATCACATGATGCTTTAATGGGTATCTAGTAGAAAATTTTGTATGTATTCTAGGGAAACTTCTAATAAGAATTTTGTATAGAAATCAATTCAAAGCCGTTCGAGAATCCTGATTAGGTTTGATGAAAAATGGCTATAAGAAATATTATGAGAGTTGTTGTTGGAAATGAAAGCCAATCTCCTACGTTTTTTTTTCTTTTGGACGTGAAAATCACTTAAAGTATCGTTGAAAAGCTTGAAAACCGTCGAATTTTTAAGTACACATAAATCATACCCGACCAGAATGTCACTTACACCCTTTTGCGTATGGAACCTTCAATTGATACTGTGATTCCGGTTTTTTAGTCTTCCAGTTAGTATTCTAGCAGAAACACAGTTAAAAGTGTGCTCGGGGGATGAGTATGTGTTCTAAAAAATCTTTAGGAAATACTGATACTAATTCTGAAAAGCGAATGTCTACAGAAGTTGACAAGGAAACAATTGTAATTCCTGTGCATGTACTCCACGTTCTGCACGTAGGATTTGTGTATTTTTATAGATGAGTTCCTTACAAGGATTACTCGAATGATTTTCAAAAGAGATCCTAATTAAAAAGATTGCTGGATCATTGTTTGTTGAAACTTTAAACTTTAAAGGATTGATAGAAAGAAGGTTGTTTTACAAATTTGTAAGAATGCCTTGGAGAAATTCACAAAATACCAAAAAACTTCCTGAATATTTTGTGGCTATTTTTTGCAAAAACTTGTTCAGACCTTGCAAATTTTATATTAAACTAGTGGTCCCGGCAAACTTCGTCTTGCCATCAAGTAGGCTGTTGGAAAACGTCAAGAAATCCCCCATACAAATTACACCTTAGTCTTCTCCCGTTTTCCCGATAAATCCGGCGACTTTCCTGAATTTTTTTCTTCGCACGAACACGTCGCATCCCTTGAGGAGTGCAACAGTGAAAATCTTGCGGCAATCCGTTAGACAGCCATTTCGTGACATACAAACACCATTCCATTTTTATTTATATAGATATGTGCAGAGATTCTTTGAAGACTGATATGTTAATTTCAATTGAATATATTTCATTTCGGAAACTGCATGACTTCCTGGAATGGTTAGTTTGTCGAAAAAGTCTCGGAGAAATTGTAAGGAATAACTTCGAAAGCATTCTCAGACAAAATTTTGGCACAATAGGGTCCTAAAATGTTAAATGATTTTTTTTTATTCAGTAATATGAAAGAACATGTTCTTGCAACTACTTTAGCAATTTTTCCGGCTCAAATAACAACTATATTTTTAATTTAAAAAATGGGTCCAAATATAAACCTTGACACTTTTGATCACGTTCTGGTTTCTAACGTTGGGGTTTTAGTTTTAAAAATGGGGTTGTTCCTATATGATAGCTCAAAAACAATCAAAAATTAAGTCAACATATATTTCTGGCCTAAACATAAGCGTTCGGTACTAAAATCGGGACAGGGCTTTAGGACCCTATTCCTGTAATAATTATCGGGAAAACTTCAGTAACCTACTGGAACTTCTTAGATAGTAACCTTGACCATTTTAGAAAAAATCTTGCATCTTGCAAATCTGAATTTCGAAAATTTTGCGTGAAGAATTTCTGGAAGTGGTTTTGAAAGATTTATGATAATTTAACTAATGTTTGTGCAATTTTGATTGGAATAACTTCTAAAATAAATGATTCCTACAAATCAAAGTTTCTGAAAAAAAAACTAAGATCTGGACGATTTTTAGATTTTTTTGCTGGACTTAAAATGATTGGAATAATTCTCGTATGTATGCAAAAATTGAAACATTAATTTAATAGGGTAGAATTTTCATTAAAAAAAACTCCTATGGATTTTGTTGAATATTGTTCAATCAATTCTAGAAAAATGTTTTGAGAGGAAAAATCATTAAATATATGGTTTGATCTTTGGTCCAATTTCCAATATATTAGAATAATTTCTTAGGCAATTTCTAGGGTACCTCTGTATGAATTTTCGACTTAAACCGATATACGCTCAGATAAAAAATGTCTCTGGCAACTATTCGTTTGAAGCACTACAAATTTCACCAAATTCATATCTAGTAGCTTGAAATTTTTGTTCTATTTTTTCCGACAGTAAACAGTGAACATTTTGCCCGAATATTTGTTGGGTATTTTTCACCTATACAAGAGATTCTTAATAAAAAATCGAAAGAATCCTGAAAGGAATCTTTTAGAAGATTTCGCAGTTGAGTCCTAATAAGATTCCAAAATGGAATTCAAAGAAGATTCCTGAACGGAATCCTGAGAAGATTTCTAAAAATAATCCTCGAGGTTTCCTGAGCAAGGTTCTGAGAAGATTACTTAGGAGAACTCCAAAGGATCCCAGAAAAGTATCTCTGCAGAAAATCCTTAGAATATCCCTAAAGAGAATCTGGACAAGAGTCCCGAAAAAAAAATTAAATTATTTCTGAAATTAAATTTAAGAAATCTCGATATAGTTTAGAAAACATTTCTCAATGCAATCCAGAAAGTATTTCTCAAAAATGCTGTAAGAAGATCTCTGTAAGAATCCTGTGAAACTCCTAAATAGTAAATTATTCCTCAATGGATTCTATAGAATTCTAAAAAAAATCTTGTAAAGATTCCTGCAGATTATTCTGGGAAGATCCCTAAAGATAATCTAGAGAAAATTTCTTATAGGAATTATGAGAAGATTCCTGGTGGGAGTCCTGAGAATATTCAGAGAAGATTCACGAATAGAATCTAGATTTGCTATTGCTGATTTTTTAAAGAAGTTCGTTGAAGAGAATTCTGAGTTGGTTCCTGAAAGGGATTTCGAGAAAATTCGTTGATATCCGAATTGAATATAGAAATGATTTACCAAAGGAATCCTGAGAGGATTCTTCAATGGATTCATCAATGAAATTTAGAGATAATATTTCAATTGAATTTAGAGTAGACTTTCTGAAGGAATCATGAGAATTTCTCTTGCGGCAATCCTTCAATCCCCGAAGGGAGTCCTGAGAATATTCTCGCAGAATTTTCGAAAAAGAATCCAGAGACGATCAACGAAAATAAGCCAGAGATGGTTTTCAAAAGAAATCCAGGGAAGGGTTTCTGAATAGGCATGCTGAGAAGATCTCTGAAGAGCCTTGCATTGAATTCTGAGAGGATGCCTAGAGACAATTTTGAGAAGATTCTTAAAAAATGTTCTAGAGAGATCCCTGCAGTCAATTCTGAAAATATTCCTGAAGAAAACCCTGAGAAGTTTCCTAAAGGAGAGTCTGAAAAACTAACCAAGAAGGTCTAGCTGAAGGTTATGTTCAGTATAAAGTCCTGGAAAAGATTTTAGAAGAAATTTGAGAAACGTAGACCCTCGAAAAGAATCTAGAATAGATTTTAAAAGAAGATACAGGTAAGATTCTTCAAGGCAATCTACAAAGGATTTCTGAAGAGAATCCTAGAAAATCCCTGAAGAGAATACTTAGAAAATTTAGGATAAACTCCTTAGAGAATATCAAAAAGATTCCTGAAGGAAGAGGGTCCCAAAAAGATTTCTTATATTCCTTATGGAAATCCTGAGAAGATTTCTGAAGGGAATCCTAAAAATATTCCTGAATCAAATTTTTAAAAGATTCCTGAAAATTATCGAAAGAAATTCGGAAAAAGTCCTCGAAGTAAATCCTAATAGAATCCCTGAATGGAATTTTGAGAAGATTCTCGGCTGATTGCTTTTATCGTGCTAATTGTACCTCTCTAACAAGATGCACTCTAAAGCAAAGTACCCCAAGAATCAAAGAAGATTCTTCTTCAACCGACAACATATTAAGCGAATTTGGTGGAAATGTCCCATTGCCGTTCGTTTGTCGAACGCACTTGAAACGCATTACTGTCACGTCCCTTGACGTGGCTTCTCTTGAGCTCATTGTCCATTTCCACCAATTGAGCTCATTGCTATTCCATACACCCAATCCGATATGACATTCCGCGAATGGATGTTTTGTCTTGGACAACGACGACCGTTTGAATTAACCACCCTCTCGTGCAAATTAAGAAGGGACCTTGCAAGCAAGGTCAATATGCGAGCACATGTTTTGACGGGTCCGCATCGAAGTAGGCTGAACATCGCGCCCTTACACGGAAAAACGAAATTTGACACCGTAAACCTTCGCGTGTCTATGTCTGTCTGTCTGTCACACGTCTTCAACAATTGAGTCAACAACGCACTTCAACGCATCTGTGCTGCGTGCGGGATGTGATGGCCTAAAGTCCCTTCTAGGAAACGGGTCTTTCCGACCGGGTAAAACATCTGTACATTTTTGTTTACACACGGGGATGACGATGACACAAGCCAAAGCCAAAGCCAGTTTTGGCCTACTGCGTGTGTGTATGCAAGGAAACTCGCTTTCCACTTGAATTGGTGGATGGCATTTTCGCCGCTAACAAATTTTGACAACACGTGCCCGAGCGGAGAAATACACTCGAGGAGTGTTTTCCGCTACCGGAGGTCGGGCTTTTCACTTCTTGGAAAGGGATCTTGTGAAATGGGTGAACAGAGGTGGCTTTTCTTGTTTGGGTCAAAACATCGCGTAACATACTTTTCTTCGGATGTTAACCACTGTTAACTGTTATTGAAATTTACAGGAAGTTTCTTCTTTCTTTGCAACTCAAATACTTATCAATTTTATACCCCTCGTACAAAAATAAAGGTTAATTGACATCATAGTTCTTTAATTAATTTGGATTTATAAAACTTGGTCGAGTCTTTAAAAAGTAATTTTGTTTTCATCTATGGTCAATTTCTTTCTTTTTCTGTAATAAATTGATTTTCATACTAAAAACGCAACAGAAAAAGTTTGTTTGGCTCAATTATTGATCAAAGAGAAAGTAAACCAACTCTCCATAACTCGATATTGAAGGGACCATCGAATTAGATAGATATCGAGTTATAGAACACAAAATCAGTGCAAATGCATTTCACGTGACCATCAAGGTAGCCTTAAAACCAACTTTTGCTGTGGTCCTCTTAACTCGATATCGAGATACGAAATATTGAGTAAGGGAGAGTTTACTGTATATAGGCACATCAGAAGTCGTTTTTCACCATAAGGCATATTACTCAACCTTTTCTAAGGTGTAACTTCTTCCAAGCACGTGGTGCTTATTTATCTTCCATTCAAATTGACGTCCGCGTTGTTTACACGCATCAAATTGCTGTCATCGACCCAATGTCATTCATTCAGCCGCCGCC
Organism: Aedes aegypti; assembly: GCF_002204515.2. Taxonomy (NCBI): domain Eukaryota; kingdom Metazoa; phylum Arthropoda; class Insecta; order Diptera; family Culicidae; genus Aedes; species Aedes aegypti. The sequence goes on from NC_035107.1 coordinate 20,558,127, forward strand.
ATTTAAAACTAGTCTCAGCAACCGATGCAATTCGGCTTCATTAATTGAATTCCAATGTGACACTTCAGACCGAACAGAACAGCCCCTGTCCAGACGAAAGCTGTGTTTACACCTTGTTAGAACTGTGGTGAGGCCAACTCTACACCATCAGGGTACTAAGGGGGCTGGCTGCCATTGCCCTGACAACCAACCGGCAGCGGCCGGTTGAGTGCGGTGATTCATCACGCGGCTATTTTCAACGCTCACTTGGATTGGTTCTATGACGGCGGCCGCCTGTGGTTTCTCGCGATCCCACACCGGCCCATTCGACTGTAGCGTTCCGTCCGAGTTCTTCGTCCCTTTTGCGGCTGTTTTATTTTTATGACTGAGGGAAGGGGAAAGGGCGGAATGCGGCCGAGACGTGGACACGGTAAGAAAACACATAACGTACCCTCCTCGCGTTATCCGTCACTTTTCATCAAAAACGCTCAAGTGAGGTTAGGACCTCTTTCTGGATGCGGTCTGATGGTGGCGGCCAAGGATGGAGGAAGAGGCGAAAGAACGTGTTGTGGTTTCTGTTTTGTGTGCATGCTTCTGTCGGTCGGTCGATTCGTATGTGACTTGGGTAAGAAATTTCCAAGTGTTCTAACTAACGATCGACCCGCGGCCAGTCGGTTGGTGCTTCAGGAGCTCCGTCGTGTGTGCACGCAGAAAGTGGTCAGTGTTGCCAGTCTTCAAATATTTCATTACGTTTTTGCTCCAAATTATGTTTTCTTCCATGATGGTTCCACACATTTTTTGTATTCAAACCTAGATATTTCATAAATTTAACATTCCTAGAAATAAACTAAAAAAATGTTAATAGCTTTAGACCTTCTACAGGGCTGTTACAACAAGCGCGAATTTCGCGATTTTCGCGGGTTTGTAGCGGATTTGGCCAGCCAAGCGCAAAAATCGCGGGTGGATAAAATTCTGTCGCGAAAATCGCGGATTTCTCAAATAATGCGGCAAAAACTGCAGTTATATACATACAGTCGTGATTTCATAATTAGGAAATCCACAGTAAATCCAAGTCTTTTTCTTGAGAGCAAAAAAGTTCAGTTAGTATAGTCACTGATATCAAAAATACTGTACAGGGAAATATAAAAAGCAGTAACATTTTATTAGTAAATCATTTTCATTTTATTTGGAGTAATTTTTCTCGAGGGTCGCTAGTAAATCAAGAGATACACTATAACCTCAATTTACGAACTAGATCGGGGGTGCGTAAATTGAGTTGGTGCGTAAATTGAATCAGTGCGTAAAACGAGGGAGCTCAGTTCGTAAAACGAGATTTCGCCGTTTGGAGTTTACTTGCATGAAACTAATTTATATTATTTAGAAAAAAATATGCTCTTTTAGCACCATTAACATATTATCAATACATTGGGTTCTAAATCAGGCTAGAATGTGTGCAAGTTAAGGTCTTCCAACAACTCTTTGGAGATTGGGCATATGATTCTACATGAGTTAACGGAGATCAATTTAACATTTCTACGTAGAAGAATGTCTCACAATACTGAATCCTAGAAGATTGTTATATTTTTAAGAAGCGTTTGTATTGTCAGATCTAAGTTTTGGTAATTAAGTGTTCTAGTTCATCCAAAAACTTCCTGGAATATATACCTGCAATGTTCTGGCATATTTAGCGAATCTTTTATGTTTTTTTGATATGGTACAGGCCCTTATCTATTCATAGTAGTAAAATAAATATTTTTATAATTTGTGCCGATGTCCTAGGTCCTCCAAGGACTGAATTTAGGCCTTGGGATCTACGACCGTAATGAGAGATTAGAGGTTACTTTTGAAATACTCCACAAACCCTTAACCATTCATGTGAGTAATCGGTGTATTGTAATAATTTGTACGGATGTCCTAGGTCCTCCAAGGATTCCATTAAATATAGGCCTTGGGATCTACGACCGTTAGGATAGTTTTCTAATGCTCCGCAGGCCCCTAACCAATCCTGTGAGTAAACAGTGTATTGTATTAATTTGTGTGGATGTCCTAGGTCCTCCAAGATCTATATCGAATATAGGTCTATGGATCTACAAGCCTAACCAATTATCAATAGATGCTTTTTTGATATGGCACAGGCCCTTGCAGCAGTAAAATGAGTATTGTTATAATTTGTACCGATATCCTAGGTCCTCCAAAGACTTTGAATATTGGTATTGAATATAGGTCTTTGAATCTACAATTTGAATCTAAACCAGAGGTCGCCATCTTGATTTCCAAAATGGCGTCGGACATCGATTTTTGTGATCCCCTCGTTGTGCCCGTTCCGAAAATACTGGCTGAGTGTTGGCGCTGCAGTCATAGTTGGTTATCCTATGAAATTTTAGGATCGATAGAAAAGTTTAAAAGAATAGATAGCTCCGCAGTCAAATTAGCAGTTTTGTCAGTGAAGAAAAAGTATTGTAAATCTAGAAGATACAAATTACTTGAAGTTAATGGAATGCAGCGCTAAAAATTATATGTATAATTAATGCAATATTTGATGTAAATATAACTAAATAAAACCTCTTGCAGTTTTGGCTGATCACCATAAACCGTTTTATGATCGTCTTTGAAACCCAGTGCAACGATTGAATCACCACCACAACACACCGGTTAAAAAGTTAGCACCTGGTGAAATCGCTCAAAATAATAGTAGTTTTGCTTGGTACATTTTTGTTCAGCAACAGTTTTGTAATAAAAAATAGATTATTTATAAATTTGTAACTTTGGAGAAAACTGTTCCGTGTTCAACAGTTTTCTCCAAAGTTACAAATTCATAAATAATCCATTTTTTTTATTACAAAACTGTTGCTGAGTGAAGAAAAATTTAAAAAAGCATAATGCAGCTGATATTAGAACTACTATTATTTTGAGCGATTTCACCTGGTGCTTGACTTTTCAACCAGACACTTAGAAAAAATCTTTGAAGTTTGTTATATGTTAATACATCTGCTTTTCCATCTTAGGAGGATAGAGCATGGTTATAGTAGTTCGTGGCTTCGTAGTTCGGAAAATGTTATTTTCGGGGAAATGAGTCTGAACAACACTGGTCCAATGTACTGCCAATGAGTAATGAATATTACTGAAAAAAATGTAATACAGTGGGATTCCGTTTTTGGCATGCTCCGTTTTTGGCATGCTCCGTTTTTGGCATGCTCCGATTTTGGCACCCCCCGATTTTGGCAACAAAATGGATCCGTTTTTGGCAACATTTTTCAATACCATTAAAATTTGTAAATTTTTGATAATATTATCGTATCTGTTGCTTTAGTCATTTGAATAGCATGTCAACTCCACACCGATTACATTTCAGAGCTCCATTTTCGTCGATATTTTCTCAAATCTCACCAACTACTGAGGACTCGCGTACGCGCCTATTTACTTCAGAATGGTCATTGGTCATACATTTGCAACATTTCATGAGGCCAATAATCTCCACCAGTAGCTCAACTAAAGACCAATCTCTTTTCTTAGGCATTCATATTGAGTGACCAGCCCTCTTGAGTCTGTCAGTAGGTGCTAAAATAAAAAAACACTGTTCTTCAGATTTGGAACAGCTTGTTTGAACAAAGCACCAGCACCGACATAAGAGCAACAAAAAATCTATGACTCACCCAGAGTTACAATCATAAATTTTGTCTCATCTTTTTGGTTCATTGTCTTAATTATTATTAATTTACATACATTGCGCATGTAAAAAAAAAAAAAATACCGCAATAATTGATACAAATATGTACAGCAAAATGTCGTGTATCATAACTTTTAATGAATTTCATTAAATAACGTGACAAATGCGAATACAGTCCAAACTACTCCCAATAATATCATTGAAGCGTGCGATAAATACGACAGAGTGTTTAACTTTTGTTTGTGGTATTGGTGTGTATATTGATCTTTCTGCGTCAACAATATAAAGCTACGTTCCCTCTTTTCTATAGACTCTGTAAGGCGTCAGATTTGTTAAGAGACGATCCAGAACTCTGTACAAGATTGTTAATCAAGGATACGGGTCTCAACATCATCAAAATGTTCCTTACGAGCTGAGTCTATGAGTTTCCTAATTGTACCCTGGAGAATCCTTAAGGGATTCTTGGTTCTTGTGGGACTTTTCAGAAATTTTAACGAATTCATGAGGATATCTGCAGATTCCAAGTGGAAACTTAGGGCTTGTTGAGGGATCCTTAGAGTGTATAATTGGTTATGGAAGATTATGTCCTAAATCTGGTGATTCCTAATAAACTCTAGGGCGTCCTGTAAATTTTAAGCGGGATAATGTGAATTTCTAGTAGTATTTTTAGTATTTCCGGCGAAAGCTTGGGGATTTTGAAAAGATCCCTAGAGGAATTTGAGGTGTGCTAGTGGTAGCCTAATGATAAAAACTTTTAAATTTTTCATCGGAGACTTGAGAATGTTCAGCAACATCGCAGCGGGATTCCAAGATGTTAACTCCTATCAAATTCCTTAGCAATATCCTGAGAACTCTATGCGAGATCCCACGGATGCTTGGCAAGATGCATCAGAGCTCAAGCGTTTTTTCTGTAGATTTCTTATGAGAACCTGAAGATTCCTATTAGGTTCTTGAGGCTTCATAACAGGATCTTGTAAATTTCAGTTTATTTCATAAGGTAGGTGTAAAACATATATCCAGCATAATAAAAAAAAAATTTCAAGAAAAAATTAAATTCCACAAAATTACAAGTCTCATTTATGCATCAACTCATGTTTATGTTTGCCCTTTTGATGCAGTCAACCATTCATTATAAAATGCTTTACTTTATCAGAAACATAAATTGAAGGAGCAATTCTAAACTTACCGAATTTTTCAAATTTTACGCTCCAAAAGTAAACTGATTTTAAATGGTCATTCAATTAGAAAAAAAGAACTCAGGCCGTTTTGCAATACCCAGCGCTTTTGATTCGTAAATACGTCTTTAAAAGAAAACAAAAAAAATTGTTTCGTGTTCTTTCATAGTTTTAAGAAAATGTCCAGTTCTTCAATGAAAGTCACTTATGCGATTATTGGTTTTACAAGGCCCTCTTATACAAAAATTATACATAAAGCTTCTAAAAAATAATTGAATACGTTAAGGCGTAAAAACGCAACCAAAAAAATGTTTTCCAGATTGAACATTACGTGGCCACGGTGCTCCCCTGACTGTTATTATCAAAAAAAAATCTCCATCAAATCTGTGCTCACCAGTCGTTTTCTATAGCTATGCTGCATGTCTGGGCAAAATTTCAAAAAAATCGTAGGGCCCGTTTTAAAGTTACACCCCTTGGAGTTTGTAAGTCCACAAATTCAAAGGAAATCTGAAATATTTCAACGGATTTTTGTTGGTCGTGATAATCAAAAGCAACAAAATATCAAAATTAGGTCCAAAGTAAGTGTTTTTAGTTATTTGTAACCTCTGGGCAAAGTTTTGAATAAGAAGATCGTCGAAATTTTGAGTTACGACCTTTTTGATGTGTAACTATTAAAATCACCAATTTCAAATAGATTAATTAGGCATTCTAATACCGGTAAGCATGTTCAAATGTTCTCAATGACATATTGCACTCACATGCCGTCAAAATCTTTCACAATTGACCGATTTTTCATAGGCTCAAGTGATATAAGGTATTACGGAGCCAATTTTATATTATTATTATTAGTCATAAAATATTGTTATAACCCAACTAGCTGCCCCGACTGTTCTGGCTAAATTTGTACTGCCCCAGAACTTAAACCTAAATTGCTGAGTAATGCACTATTGGCCAAATTGTGGCACTCTAGACCACTATCAATACTTTTGTAATCATTTGTATTGCTGTGTGCGTTTGAAATGCAAATATCAAATGCGGGAACACCAAACGCGGTAAGATTTTTCTCAAGGTAGGCGAAGTCAAATTTTGGTTTTCTATGCTTGGTTGGCGGTGATATGCATCATGGTTGCTAAGTATCCTTTGGTTACTTTGGTTACTTTGTGTTACCGCATTTGGAGTCAAGTTCAACAAGATTTGCACGTCAAACGCAAACTGCAATAGCATACATTACAACATTTAGATTTTTCACAAATCTATATATATCCGTAAGAGTTCTGGATCATGGAATACAATAGTGAAAGAATTGTATGAATCAATCAACTCATTCTCAAGCCAACTCGTGAAGAGTAAGCATCAATACTTGAAATACGTTTAAGAAAAAAAAGAAATATTTGGTATTGTTTGGATTCATTGATTTTAAAATAATAACGCTTGCAGAGCTTAATTTCACATGTCTTCCGTAAAAATCAATACTAAAATCAAACCTCTCTTGTAAGATTCCACCCCATAACCCCGAGTTTCATTTAACCCGAGATTCATCACTATAAACGCACCAGTTTGTTGAATGCTATTGTCCAGAATTTATATTTACCTTGAATGACATTGCCCCGTGATAATGGAATTCGAAGTAAATCCATTCTAGGAACTGGAACTCGAGGTTATGCTCTTCAGGCTCATGATATCCGGGGTAATGGAATTGAGAGGTGTATAATTTAAAGAATACTAAACCTCCAGTTCTAGTTACCGGATTTTTTTAAATTATTCTGTGGCCATTCCATTATATCCATCGCAAACTGTGCCTGTGAAGTAAAGACTCACGCGCTGCTATAATAAATTAAGACAAACGAAAAGAAATCATGCTACTAAACAACCCTTTTGCATGTTAAATAAACTGAATCGTGAGTTCATTGCTTCAACTATCCAGAATATTTTCGAATAAAAACTAATTTGGTTACATGATAAAATTGGCTCCGTAATGCCTTATATCGCTTGAGCCTATGAAAAATCAGACCATTGTGAAAGACGTTGAAGTAATGTAAGTGCAATGTGTCATTGAGAACATTTGAACATGCTTACCAGTATTAGAATGCCTACATAATCTATACAAAATTGGTTATTTTTATAGTTACACTTCAAAAAGGTCGTAACTCAAAACTTCGACGATTTTATAATTCAAAACTTCACCCAGAGGTTACAAATAACTAAAAACACTTACTTTGAACCAAATTTTTATAGTTTATTACTTCTCATTATCACGGCCAATAAAAATCCGTTGAAATATCTCAGATTTCCTTTGAATTTGTGGACTTATACAATCAAAAGGGCGTAACTTCAAAACGGGCCCTACGATTTTTTTTAAAATTTTGCCCAGACATGCAGCATAGCTATAGAAAACGACTGGTGAGCACAGATTTGATGGAGATTTTTTTCTGATAATAACGGTCAGGGGAGCACCGTGGTGGCTATAGATTTATAGCATAGTATAACCCTTCGGGAAAATGCTTCGAAATGTACTTTTCCGAAGCCTCAACGCCTTATGACTCCATAAAAACGATGTATTTACATTGTAATGATGTTTTCAAAACCAATAGTTGAAAAATATAATTCAAAATATGGGTTCCGATTTTGGCACGGTTCCGTTTTTGGCAACTGAAAATTTCAACTTTGTTGCCAAAAACGGAATCCCACTGTAATTTTCATAAAAACAGAAATTTGTTAAGAATATTAAATTATCACAATAATCTTGTATTTTTACCTCAAATTGATTGAGTACTAAGTATTAAAAATAAAAACAGTTTTCACACAATGAATGGCATGCATTTCAACCTTATTGTTTAACTGTCCTCATCTGATAAAAAAAAATTGCAACATTATTTTTTTAAATAATATAATGGTGTTTGCCTATCCATGTATTTCATGAAAAATAAAAAAATACAGTACTGGCGATCTAATCTTATTAATGGTAATCTTTTCGCTCTCGATTACATCACAACTTAAAATATAGTGTTAAGTTAAATGAGAGAAAAAATCGAAATTTAAATAGCAATTTCAGGTTTTGTATGCTTCTAATTGACAATGTAAAATTACTATGTGTGTGTTTTTCTTTTCAAGTTATCATCAATAACTACATTTTTCATCTCCTATTGTATGCATAGATCATATCGAATTATGTTAAGTATAGTTGCAAACAAGGCCTCCTCTCTGCTTTTAATGACACTACCATTTATCAAATTGCACGCTTTTTTATAAAAATACTGTTAAACCTTCATGCGTCGATGTTCCATTACTCGATATCGACTCATGGAACCATATTAAAAAACAAATTTCATGGTTACTATGATGGTCCCCGCAAACGGCTTTCCATAGCATTGCTGTTCCATAAATCGATATTTCCATGAGTCGATGGTCCCTTCAATATCGACTCATGGAGGGTTGACTGTATATAGAAATGTTGATGACAAATAAATTTCGAATAATATTGTTGAATATGATTTTCTCCATAAAAAAACTCGAATTATTGGATTTTTTTTCGCTTTTTACCTTTTTTGCTGCCTAGTGGCGCAAATATATTTCATAATTTAACTCTACCCTTAGTGTTCAAAGAAATCCGTATACCAATTTGTCTTGCTCAATTGTAGATACTTTAAGATAAGGCGAAAATAATCACTTAGTAACATTAAAAACTAGTTTTTGATCAAGCACGTTTACGCATTTTTTATAATGAGTAGTGAATATGTCAATGAAACAGATTTTTTAGGCGCGGATTGGAGTTCCCAGGCGCGGATCGGATTCCTGAAATCGCGATTTCAAAGGATACGATTTTAAGATTTTTGTAACAGCCCTGCTTCTAGGACTGCTCTAGAACCGCCACAGAATCCAAAGGCCATAAAATCGTCTCATTTTCCTTCTAGAGCTTTAGCAAAATCACTCTACAAAACTATCTGACATTAGGAACGTTTTTCTTAGATGTTAGGACTGTTCAAGATATGTTCTGGAATCCCTATTTGAACTTTTTAGGTTGCCTTCGAAATTGAACCAACATCTCTCTGAAATTTTTAGACATTCTTAAATTGCTTCTGAATCCTTTTGCTACTCCTCTAGAGATCTTTAAGGGCAAGTATGGAATACTTCTAGGATTACCTAAGAAGCTTTGGAACTGTCATAAACACTACTGAGACTTCTCTACTAGTCTCCTTTACTGAACCATTCTAAGACTATTTCTACCTTTTTCCTGTTTCAAAATCTTCTGGAGGCTTCACTAGACTTTACCGAACATGCTCTAGAATTTGAATGGTACGGCTGCGGTATCTCTCGAAGACAATTACAAACTCTTTTTGGAATATCTCCAGAATCTGTGACGGCTCCAGAAAATGAATTGTATTCTTACAGGATTGTTCCAAAATCAATCTGAAACTGCTCCGAAAATCTTCTGGCTATACTTCCGATTCCTAAACTATTCTTAAAAATCTTAGTCAGCAGAGCAATTTTCCCAAAGATGCTGATAAATCTAAACACATAACTAGTTATTTATAATGTCCGCTACGTTTTCTGGCATGACATTTTACTCAAAATGCCGTTTATGCTTCGGTATGATGCAAATGCAATAGTTTTTTGCTGAGATGGTCATGTGAGAGCTTGAACGGCTTGCGCAAGATTGATGTAAACACTGAGTGGAATAAGAAAAAAAAGCTCAGCAATCGCAGAAAAAGAAGACCGTCTCCGCGAGTCTCGTCTCAGGTTTTCAACAGAGAAGCAGTTAAAATAATTCTGGAACTATTTCAAAAACCCTTCAGAATCTGACACGTTTCAAGACTCACTCTGGACTTTCTCAGAATTCTTCTCAGACAGCTTTATAAACCTGAGTCTGTCCTAGAATGTTCCAGAACTGAAGCAGTTCTTGAAGTTTGGAACAGCCCTTTGGAATGCCACTTTTCAAGATGGTGTACAGTTTAATTTTGGAAGCTTGTGGAAATCGCTTGGGTTCCTTCAATCTCTCCGAATCGTTCTTAAACAGTTACACACTCCTTCTGAAATTGATCCAGAAATACACTAAAACTTTTTAGAAACTCTCTGAGACTGTATCACATTTCTTGTAGAACAGCCTAAAAATTCCTCCTTTCGTTACAATTTCATCAGAATTATTCTAAAATTCGCTTGGGAACACTTAGAAGTTTTTAGGAATCGGTCTGGGAAAAATTTTAAGAATAATTTGTCAGACACTGTTACAGATTCTGAACAGAAATGCTGCACAATAATCCTTCTGGAATGGCTCCAGAATCCTGCAAAGATTGCTCCAGAATTTGTGTACGATGGCGCGGGAGAATACTTCTGAGAGTGTTATAGACTCGTTCCAAAGATCATCTAGGACTGCTTTAGAGCTGTTCTAGGTGACTGAACCAGAGTTCTTTTTGAGCTCTTACAAGGACTGTCGAATCCTTCGGAATCCTTCCGAATTTTGTTCCAAAATTATTTTGGGAATGCTTCACAATCACTCTTGGACAAAGAAGCATTTCTAATCCTTTTGTAATTGTTCCAAAATCGTGCTAAGTGCACTGCTGACTCTACTTCAGATACATTCTAAAACTCTTCCAGCATCTAAAACTGTTCAAGACTTGTTCTAAGAATTGATCCAGAGTGCTTCTGTTTTATTTCTAGAAAAACACTTGGATTCCTTGCCAGTGCTTTAGAAATATTCCGACATTCAGAAACTCCTCAGAATTACATTTGAAAGCACCCTGGGAAGGATGGTTCAGGGACAAAAGGCATAAAGACGAAACCTGAAAAGAAGTTCGAAAGACAACAAGACCTGAAAGACAAAAAGTCTAAAACCATTTACTTCGTGGGGAATTCACTTAATATGTGTTTCTGTTTCTTCTCGGCCTATGTTCGGAAGATGTTTAAACTTCCTTTCAAATTTTCTCTTAGAACTTTCTCAGGACTGATTGATTGAGATTCTTTGCGAAAATTCCACAAAGTTCTCTTAGGAATTTCATCAAGATCACTTTTTGAAGCTACCTTACGAAACAAAATGTTGAAAGTCTCTCAAGATTCACATATGGAAGCTCACATTCCGAAACCGCACAATGTTCTTTCAGATTGACCCTTCGGATTTAGTATAAAATTTTCCGATCATTTTCTCTGTAACTATTCGGATACGCTTTCGAAAGGTTCTCATGGTTTCTGTTGGAAGCCTTTTAGGATTGATCTTCGATGGCCAGTCAGTGATTTGGACGAATAAGAACTTTTCTAGACTTGCTTCAGAATGTTCCTGCGAATATTTCAGAATCGTTGTAGGACTACATTTTTTTTTTAATTTTTTTCCAAAGCTTAGACCCGTTCCTATATTTTAAGAAAGACTGCTCCGTGGACCCTCTGGGACTGCTCCAGAGATCTTATTAGACTTCCAGAGATCTAAGTTTTTATGCACAATATGGGTGTAAGTAACATTTTGATCGGTTTTGTGTTGAGTGTACTCAAAAATTATACTGTTTCTAAGCATTCCAACGGTATTTCAGGTGATTCAGTCCTACAAAAAACATAATATAATAGAAGAATGGCTTGTTTTTTTACTACCAAACAATATTTTTGACTCCCATACACTATGGAAAGAAAAATTGCTGATAAAAATTTAACGTCAAACGTCAAACGTCAAGTTCATCGATTCTGATTTTGTTGAATTTACAAACTGAATTTCTTTTAAACTCCTGTAAAAACCATTGAAAATTTATATAAATTATCTCAAGATTTTCTCTCAACGCGTTTCTATGTTATTTCAAATTAGACCAAGTGATTTTTATTGATTTCAAGAAAAGGTTACTCCAAAATTATTATTAAGGTACAATATCATATAGTCCGGTCTGTCTTAACACCAACTGGAAAGAATCTTCAAGTTAGTTCTGTAAAGATTTTGGAGAGGTATTCTGAGAGGATTCCCAATTAGAATCTAGAACAGATTACTGATGGTTAAAAGAGTATTGTTTTACAGAATCCCGACTGGAAACATGAGAAGCTTCCTGACAGGAAAGCTGAGAAGCTTCCTGGAGGGAATCCTGGTGGGAGGAAACATTCCGAGATTCTCACCAGGATTTTCTTCAGGATGCTTCTCAGATTTCCTGTCAGGAAATTCCTAGAAGGAATCCTGGAAAGTATCCTAAAGGGAATCTTGAAGAGATCCTTGAAGGAAATCTTGAAGAGATCCCGAAGAAAATCCAGGAAAGATTCCTGAAGGAAATTCTAAACAAAAATTCTTGTAGGGGATCCCAAAAGATTCTTTTGTGGAATTCTAAGAACATTCGTAGAGAGAATCTGGAGAAGTTTCGTTCCGTTTTTCTGGAAAAAATCCTGACAAATTTCCATAAATTTTCCCTGAAGAGAATCTTGCACAGATTCCTAAGTTGAATCCAAATATGATTCTTGAATGGGATCTTGACCAGATTCCTGAAGGGAAACCCTAGAAGATTTCTGGAGAGAATGGCGGAAATCCTAACAAGATTTTTGAAGGAAATATTTTTGAGATTTTTGAAGGTAATTCTAAAAAGAATCCAGAAGGAAATCCTGGAAAGATTCCTGAACGCAATCCTGAGATGATCTTTGAACGAAATTCTGAAGAGAAATCCAATAAGGCTCCTGAAGGGATTACTGAAAAGGGAATTCTGAAAAGAAGAGCATCTTGAGAAGATTTTACGATGGGCATTTGGAAAAGATTCGTGAAGGGAATCCCAGGAAGAATATTTCAATTTATCCTGAAAATATTCTTGAATAGAATCCCGAGAAGATTTCTGAAGAAAGTTTGGGAGTTTCTGATTCTAATTTAAATATAAAGGCAGTAATCTAAATTAAAGTGGCATAATTGAAATCAGTTAAGAATGCTTATAAAACTGCTTCCAGATGCAACAGAATCCTTCTGAAATTGTTCCCAAATTAATCCGGAAATTCTGCAAAATCCCCCTGGGACTAAGAAGCATTCCCAATTCTTCTGGAATTATTCCAAAACCTATCTAAAACTGCTTCAGAGACTTTCTGTATTTTCCCCAAAACTTAAGACTTTTCAAGACTCCTTAATGTTACACCAGATTTTTTCTACAACAGCTCCACAAAATGTAAGAAGCTCTCCGAAACTGCAGAAGCTCTCCGAAACTGTATCACTATTTTTATGAAACCCTTCCAAAAATCGCTCTGAGATTGTCCCACAGAATTAGTCAGAAATTAATCCAAAATCATTTTGAAACTGCTCCATAGACATCCAATTTTCTTCTAAATTCTAAAACTAAGTATTTTCAAACCTTTTTAAAATAGTTTCAGAATGCTTGTGAGACTATTCTAAGGACCCTTTGGTGCAGCACCAGAATCTATCTAGGCTCAAAAAAGAATCCCTTTGAAACTGTCCTAAATTTAAAATGGAACTAGGTAGTTCAAAAGACTTCTAGGCTGTTCTCAAATCTCCCAAGTATACTAGTCTTCTAATGTGATACAGATACAAATACATATCTGTGATTGTTCCAGAGTCTTTTGAGATATTTCAGAATCTTCCGAAGTTTGTCGATAATTTTTTGAAAATGCATCACAATTCTGCCAAAACTTTTTGAAGAACCCATTTGTAATTTCATCAGGGACCACTCCTGAAGCACTACTGGGATTCCTCCACGATTTTCTGAGACTGTCTTGAATTTGTTCACGACTAAGCTTTTTTCTAAGGTATGGGTTTGTCTAAGAACTTCCCTTGAACTATTCCACAATCCTTCCAAAATTGCATCATCTTTCATCACATATGCTCCAGAATAATTTTGAATCTACTCTAGAGACCCTCTAGCATCACTCCAGCCAGTGAGACTGTTTTTATCTATATAGTTATTTTAGAATTTTTCCAAATCTTCAATGAATTCCATAGTTTTCTTTTGGTATAAATCTAGTTTCAGTGAAACTTTTTCGCTGATAAAGAGAACACTATATTAACAAAACTTGATTCTCGAAAGAGTAACTAATGAACCTATCAACAACTAGATACTTTAGAACAGTTTCAAATTAAACTACTTTCCTACTTGATGGTTAATACCATTTTATATAAGCAATTTCAACAAACTTTTTGTAAACTGAAATTCGATTGATTACTTAAAAAGCAAGCTGATTAAGCTAAAACAAGCCCTTTCATTTAATTGCTTAGGCAGTTCTAATGAAAATCCTGTATCTGTTCTTGAAGGGAATCCCGAAAAGAATCCTAGAATGATTCTGAAAAGGAATCCAGAAAATATTTTCGAAAGGAATCTTAAAAGGAATCTCGAACAGATTCCTGGAGGAAATCATGAGAAGATTCAATAAATGGATTCCTAAAGAGAATACTGCGAAGATTCCTAAAGGGATTTATGAGAAAAACCCCGAAGAGAATCTTGAACAGATCTCTGAACGAAATCTTGAGAAAATTTCTGAAGGGAATTCAGAGAAGATTCCTGGAGGGAATCATGAGAAGATTCCTAGAAGGATTCCTAAAGAGAATCCTGAGAACATCCCTGAAGGGAATCTTGAACAGATTCCTGAAAGAAATCTTGAGAGAATCCTGAGAATATTCCTAAAGTGAATTTTGAGAAGATTCCTAAAGGGATTTCTGAAAAGATCCCTGCAGAGAATCTTGAACAGATTTCTGAAAGAAATCTTGAGAGAATCCTGAGAATATTCGAAAAGGGAATTCTGAGAAGATTCCTAGAGGGATTTCTGAGAAGATCCGTGAAGAGAATCTTGAACAGCTCCTGAAAGAAATCTTAAGAAGATTTCTGAAGAGAATTCAGAGAAGATTCCTGGAGGGAATCTGGAGAAGATTCCTAGAAGGATTCCTAAAGAGGATCCTGAGAACATTCCCGTAGAGAATCTTGAACAGCTTCCTGAAAGAAATCTTGAGAAAATTCCTGAAGGGAATTCAGAGAAGATTCCTGGAGGGATTGATGAGAAGATTTCTAGAAGGATTCCTAAAGAGAATCCTCAGCAGATTCCTAAAGAGAGTCCTGAGAGAATCTCGAACAGATCCCCGAAAGAAATCTTGAGAAAATTCCTGAAGAGAATTCAGAGAAAATTCCTGGAGGGAATCATAAGAAGATTCCTAGAAGGATTCCTAAAGAGAATCCTGAGAACATCCCTGAAGAGAATCTTGAACAGATTTCTGAAAGAAATCTTGAGAAGATTCCTGAAGAAAATTCGGAGGAGATTCCTGGAGGGCTTCGTGAGAAGATTCCTAGAAGGATTCCTGAAGATAATCCTGATAATATTCCTAAAGGGAATTCTGTGGAGATCCCTGAAGAGAATCTCGAACAGATTCCTGAAAGACATCTTGAGAAGATTCCTGGAGGGAATCATGAGAAGATTCCTAGAAGGATTCCTAAAGAGAATCCTGAGAACATCCCTGAAGAGAATCTTGAACAGATTCCTGAAAGAAATCTTGAGAGAATCCTGAGAATATTCCTAAAGGGAATTTTGAGAAGATTCCTAAAGGGATTTCTGAGAAGATCCCCGAAGAGAATCTTGAGCAGATTCCTGAAAGAAATCTTGAGAGAATCCTGTGAATATTCCAAAAGGGAATTCTGAGAAGATTCCTAGAGGGATTTCTGAGAATATCCGTAAAGAGAATCTTGAACAGCTCCTGAAAGAAATCTTGAGAAGATTCCCGAAGGGAATTCAGAGAAGATTCCTGGAGGGATTGATGAGAAGATTTCTAAAAGGATTCCTAAAGAGAATCCTCAGCAGATTCCTAAAGAGAGTCCTGAGAGAATCTCGAACAGATCCCCGAAAGAAATCTTGAGGAAATACCTGAAGAGAATTCAGAGAAAATTCCTGGAGGGAATCATAAGAAGATTCCTAGAAGGATTCCTAAAGAGAATCCTGAGAACATCCCTGAAGAGAATCTTGAACAGATTCCTGAAAAAAATCTTGAGAGAATCCTGAGAATATTCTTAAAGGGAATTTTGAGAAGATTCCTAAAGGGATTTCTGAGAAGATACCTGAAGAGAATCTTGAGCAGATTCCTGAAAGAAATTTTGAGAGAATCCTGAGAATATTCCAAAAGGGAATTCCCCCTTTCGTTATAATTTCATCAAAATTGTTCTAAAATTTGCTTGTGAATATTCTAGAATTTCTGAGAAGTTTTTAGTAATCGGTTTTAGATGCTTAACCTTCTGAGACTGCTCGTGATTATTTCTAGAAATGTTTCAAAGACCTTTTTATATATTCCAGAAGGTTTGGGAAGCAGCACCCGAAGGATTACGGTAAGATTTTCAGAATCATTCTTAAACTGTTACAAACTCTTTTTGGAAAAGCTGCCGAATCTTTCTGGAATGGTTCCAGAATCCTGCAACGACTGCACCAGAATATATGTACAATGGCGCGAGAGAATTCTGAAGGATTCTAAGGAATCTAATGTCTGTTCCTTAATCTTTCTAAGGTGTTACAGACTTGTTCCAAAGATTACATAAGACTGCTTTAGAGCTCCTCTAGGAGACTGTACCAGAGTTCTTATTGAGCTCTTACAAATCCTTCGAACCCTTCAAAATCCTTCCGAAATTTGTTCCATTTTTTTGCGAGAATGCTTCACAATCACTCTTGAACAAAGAAGCATTCCGAATGATTTTGCAATTGTTCCAAAACCGTGCTGACTCTACTCTAGAGACCTTCAAATACTCTTCCGGCATCTGAGACTTTTCAAGAACAGTTCTAAAACTTGATCTAGAGCTCCTCTAAGCTATTTCTAGACAATTTCTCGAGTTTATCGTTATTGCTTTTGGATACTTACGATGGGTAACATTCATAGAATCTTAAAAATTATTTGCATTTGAAAGGACCCTGAGAAGTATGGCTCACAGTAGGACGACAAAACATGAAAAGAAGTTCGACCGACAGCAGAACTAAAGAACAACCATTTGCTTCGTCAGCTATACACCCAATAAGAGTTTATGCCTTTAATTTTTTTTCTTTTTTTTTTTGTCGTATGTTCGGGACATGTTTAAGCATTTTTTTTCAGAATTTCCATTAGAAATCTCTTTGGAATGAGCACCTTTGGCAACGGGATTTTTAGTAATAATTTTAAAGGTACTTCTAGCAAATTAATCAAGATTGGTTTTATTAGTTAAGATTATTTTTGTAATTATCTAGCGAATCAATGGAAACTCATATTTCGACATCTCACAGGATTCTTTATGAAAAACAAACCCTGATTTTCTATGAATCCCTACGATGTTTTTTTTTCTGTGGAATTAATCGGAAATGTTTTCCAAATATCCTCATGATTTCTATTGAAAGCCTTTTAGTATTGATCTTTGATAGCCTTATAATATTTTGGAAGAATAAGAAAATTTGTAGGCTTCTGAATTAGCTTCATAATCTTTCTGGGACTGCTCCTTGTAAGATAGCTTCTGAGATATTCCTGGGTTTCTCCGATTTTTTTATTCAAATCTAAGTCTCGTTCCTGGATTCTATCTGGGAAGGACTGCTTCAGGGACCTTCAGGAATCACCCTAGATTTTTTAAATGTTATACACTTCTTTTAGAATTGTTTTTGGACTGTTCTGTAGAGCTGTTTTATCAGGTTCATAAATGTGTTACAATATTGGCGTCCAATGATAGATAATTGGGTCCTAAACTTAACTACTATAGCAATTTTTCCAGTTCAAAAAACGTTTACAACATATTCAAACTTTAATTTTAAAAATGATTCCAAATATGAACCTTGACAATTTCGATCATGTTTGACGTTCACTTTGTCGACAAAACTGGCACAGGGTTTTTAGTTTTAACACTGGAGTTGTTCCTATCTGAAATTTGACACGGAAAACAAAATATATACTAAATTTGAGTTTAAACCAAGGGGTGTGACAAAATCTCAAGAATCGAAAAAAAAAATGTTTTTTGGACTTAAACCAACGAAATTCATTTTCAAAATTGCGTAATCATGTGTTCCTAGGCTAAGCTTAAGCGTTTGGTACTAAAATTGAGACAGGGCTTTAGGACCCTATTTACTTGTAGCGCCTTTTTGGATATTGTTGTATTACAAAAGTCAAACTACTTTTGACAGCATACCAGAGCCGAATTTTTGATGTTATCATTGGATTTTTCATCTCTTATATCAATCAAGTCAATATCAAGTTTTGATTGTCAGAACTTCGTTTTTGCTCGGGTAGTGCTCTTCTAGCTAGCATTCTTACATTCGTGGGTTCGTGGGTGGGTTCGATTCCCACTGCAGTCCGGAAAACTTTTCGTCAGGAACGTATTTCGACTGTGCCACTGGGCATTGCTCCTTCCTCCTTCAGAGGGTAAAATCGTCCACTGGAAGCATTAACGACTGTAGTTTGATCCGGAATTGTCATGTTATCGCCCTTAGCAGTCTGAGTAGCAACAAAAACAATTTCGCATCTACATCCGACGGTTTCGGTAATATATTTTAACTTTTTCAAGGACTAAAAGCTTGTTTCTTTGTACATAATTAGTATTGCACTACATACGATTGTATTCATGCTAAGACGTTCATTCTTCTTCTTGGCATTACGTCCTCACTGGGACAGAGCCGGTTTCTCAGCTTGGGCTGTTCAATGAGCACTTCCACAGTTATTAACTGAATGCTTTCTTTGCCAAAGTTGCCATTTTCGGATTCGTATATCGGGTGGCAGGTACGATGATACTCTTTGCTCAGGGAAGGCAAACATATCATCTAGTCCGGTCTGTCTGAACACCAACTGGAAAGATTCTTCAAGTTAGTTCTGAAAAGAGTGCGGAGAGGTATTCTGAGAAGATTCCTAATTGGAATTTAGAACAGATTTCTTACGAATCCTGACGAAATCCTGAAGGGAATCCTAACAAAAATTTTAACGATAATTGTAAAGAAATCCTGAAGAGAATCTTAAGATGATTCATCAAGGGAATCCTGGGAAGATTCCTAAAGGCAATCTTGAAAAGGTCCTTGTACAAAATCCTGAAGAGAAATCCAATAAGACTCCTGAAGGGATCATCGAAAAGAGTATTCGGAAAAGATTCCTGAAGGGAATCCCAGGAAAATTATTATAATTTATCTTCTTGATTAAAATCCCGAGATGATTTCGAGTTCTTTTTGATCTTTTGACCTTGACGCTTGCTGCTGGGCAGTGCGTCAAGAAAGCCAAGTTTATTTTTTTTCCTTTTCGGGTCGCGCGCCTTTTTTTTTCTGAGTGCTTTTATATAGCCGAGCAAACGAGTAAGGCTGAGAGTGGATTGTGGCTGCAGTGAAGGATAAAGGATCAATTGGTGAGCTCGTTTCATGCTACTATTTCTAATCTATAAAATATGTATGACTGCACACGCGTATCAAGAATATGAATTTTTCGTCACTGTGAGTGTCGACACAAACTTTGATTCATGAATTATTTATGTTTCACATTTTTTTTTTATTTTTTATTTTCAGAACACCCCTTTATTTTTGTAATTAAAAAAAAAACTTCGAATGGTTCGACACTACAAGTGTAGACTTGCGAAAAGTTCACTTTATTCAACAAACTTTGGATGGTTCGCCACTGTAAGTGTCGGCATAAGCATAAGAGTGTTCTATGATGTTCCAACCAATCAAGTCTTTTGTTTCTTTTCAAATAAGTAAAATATAATAATACATGCTTTCGTCCTGACAGCTGTAGCAATGTTACATTTAGGTATTTGTTCAACAAACTTTGAATGGTTCGTCACCTCAAGTGTCGGCATAATTTTCCACTACATAGAAATTGTTCATATCAAATGAAAATATTATATTTACAAATAAGGATGTATATATCTCACAAATCATTATTTATCATGGTCTAATCGCTTATCAAAGTGAATCCTGTGACCCAACGGTCCTTCCCATTAACAAACATCCCTCCCAGTAACCTTTGTGGAGATGCAGAGGCAAACACGGTCTCCAAATAGCAAAGGTTACACACTAACATTCCTTCCCCCAATCCCACCTGACTGCAAGGACGTGGCCGGCGCCGTTATTGACCCTGTATAAATAGAGGCACTGAATTATGCACATTGAAGAAGATTATGGCCAATCCCAGCCAAACTTCTAGTTGATTCTTTGTGCATTTTCACTGACTTCGGTCAATCACGGAATAGCAACCATTGATATGTGTAGTCAGTCTAAGCTAAGCTAAGCTAAGCTTGATTAAAATCCCGAGATGATTTCTGAAGAGGGTTGGGAGATTCTAATTCTAATCTAAATATAAATGAGGTCATCTAACTTTGTATTTACTGAAATCTGCTGAGAATGTTCGTTAAATTGCTTCCAGATGCAACAGAATTCTTCTGAAATTGTTCCCAAATTCATCCGGGAATTCTTCATAATACCTCTTGGACTGGGAAGCATTATCAATTCTTCTGGAATTATTCCAAAATCCATCTAAAACCGCTTCAGAGACCTTCTGTATTTTTTTTCCAAAATTTAATGCTATAAACATTACTTCAGTTTTTTTATACAGAATTTCCAAACCAGATTTAGAAACAGTTCCCTATATCATTCTCAGGTTGTTACGTTCTCCTACTTCAAACACTCTCTGAAATTGTATCAGTGTTTTTATGGAACCACTTCGAAAATCTCTCTGAAATTTAATCAGATATCAATTCAAAATCATTTTGAAACTGCTCCATAGATCTTCCGATTGCTTCTGAATTCTACAACTGTTCTGAAACCTTTTTGAAATCATTACAGAATGCTTGTGAGACTATTCTAGAGACGCTTTGGTACAGCACCAGAATAAATCTAGGCCTACAAAAGGATCCCTCTAAAAACGTCCTACAATTACAATGGGACTAGTTCAAAAGCGCTCTAGGAGTGCTCCAGATATCCCTCAGGAAATGCTTCAGTACCATTCAGAGATTATTCTTAAGACTCTGCTGTTGACCTCAAATCTCGCCATTTTGCTAGTCTCTAAGGTGATTACTACAGAAACCTAGAATTGTTTCGGAATTTGTTGAGACAGTTCTTGCACCTTCCGAAGGTTGTCCCACAAATCTTCCGAAATTGTTAACAGAATCCATTTGTAAACTCATCAGGGGCTGCTCCTGAACCACCATTGGGGTCGCTCCATGATTTTTCTAAGACTGTACAGAATTGGTTTAGGACTAAGCTGTTTTTTGAATTCTTGGGCTTGTCCAAGAACTTCTCTGGAACTATTACACAATCCTTTTTGGATTGCTAATAATTCTTCAAATATACTCCAGAATCAATCTGAATCTACTCTAGAATCACTTGATTTCACTCCAACCATATATCGTTATTTTAGAAACTGTCTGATTCTTTTACAGAGCTAAGGCATTTGACTTCAAAATTGTGCTAGAATTTTGTTTAACCCTTTGGGATGCTCCAGAATTCATCTTGAACTCTGAGACTGGGAGATTCGAAACCAAAAACTTTCTTCTATAGAATTGATTTGGGATTGCTTGAGAACCCTCTGATACTGATTCGGTAATTACTCTGCCGAAATCCTTATGACTTCATCTTCAATTATTTCTTTGCAAAGAAATTTCCTCAGGAAATCCTTTTTTATAATCCTCCAAGTCTCTAACACAACTTCAAAACTTCTTTCTCAAGCCTTTTTTATTGAAGTATATTTTCTTTTAGAAGTTTCTGCATGAACGTACTTTATTTATTATTACTCTGAACAACATGGCAAGATTGATGATAAAATCCTGAGAAGATTCCTAGAGAGCTAGGACTATTTGGAAAGGGAAGGGTCGTGTGATTTTTTTTCTGTATGTATGTGCAGTAGTGTCACACGCTCTTTGGAACAATTCTTAGTAACTGGCAGCTAATGGTACAAGTTATTATTGGAACTGCTTGAATGATTCTTAGAATCTTGCTACATCCCAGTCAACATTTTGGTTGGTATAATTATTGTTATACATCATTCTATATGAACCAATTCAATCGTATAGAATGCATGAAAAGGCTATATACCTACTAAAGTGGAGGCTATATGCGTACTTGGCACGACTTTTTCAGACTTTCTGCGATCAGATATACGATGCCACAAAATTTGGATGAAAATTAAAAAAAAAGTTTTCAGCAAGTCTCGAACGCGGGACCTCTGGATCAGGAATTAGGCACCTATCCACTGTACCACCAAGGGTTGCATATCCAATGGATGATTATTTGCCAATATTAATACATGTTTCATGTACAGCGACACATACTTAGTTGTTCTTTGAGGCCCATCGTCAGCAGATAGACAAAGTTTGGATGGCAATTTTTGCTAAGTTATTGCGATTTCATACGATGCTTTCTGGATTGTTATATGATCTGTCAGTTTATATAACATAACGCGAATCTATGTTGCACTATTGACGACAAGTTTTGTTGTCAACACAGATTGTCGTTTATGAATCGTATTGGGGATTTATATACAATTTGTATTGACATTGATAACGCTTAATATGGCATCTTGTGTGATTCTGATTTTGGACGCATGAATATGTGATTTTGGATGCACATTCTTATACGATACGTGGTTCACTGGGATACTTCTTTTCGTAAAGTTCCAGAATCCTCCTAAGTCTTCTCTAAAATCCTTGTAACGCAATTCTAAGAAATCGCTTGGGTTCCCCTAGGGACAGTATTTGAATCTCTCTGATAATGCCCTTTAAAAGTCTGTGAAATGTATTGTCAGAAATTTCGTCAAAAAGATTCAGAAATTCCACGGTAAGTTCTTGAAGTTTCCGACAAGAATTAAGTACATTTTCCGAATTTTATTTAAGCTTCTATCAAACAAATCTTTCTTTAAGTTCATCCAACACCTTTTTTGTGTGTGTCACTATAGAATTTTGATATTCGTAGTGATTCGTAGAGAATTTATAGAGAAATCCATTGAAACATATTAGGATTTTCCTGGAGTAGCTTTTAAATCAAAAGAATGGATAGATTTCTAGATACTATTTTTGCAAGAATTCCGAGATTATCATTCGGAAAAATTTATCGAGAAATTTCTAGATCCCGAAAGATACCTGATGGAATTTCTGGAGAAGATTTTTGAGAAGTTCTAGAATGAATTCCAAATGCTTTAGTAAATCAGTTGGAAAATTTATTTGAAAATTCCTTAGAAGATTCTTCTAAGTGCCAGTGCTGTTTAAAAATAAAAAAATCTCCGGGAAATACTTGGATCTCTGGTGATTTTTTGGAAGAATCCTAGGACGACATCTCAGGGAAAACTACAATATAATTCTCTGCAGCAATCCCTTAACAAATTGCTCGGGAAATTTTTGAGTATTTTCAGAAAAGATTTCGAACAGTTGAACGTATTTCGCCAGAGGCTTTCTAGGAATGTGTGATGCTTTTTCATTTTTTTTTTGCTTTTCTAAAGAAATCATAACATATTATTTCTACAGTTAAACCTCCATGAGTCGATATCTGAAGGGACCATCGACTCATGGAAATATCGAGTCGTGGAATCGAATGCCTTGGAAAGCCGTTTGAGGGGACCATCATAGTAATCATGGAATATTGTTTTTAGTATGGTTCCATGAGTCGATATCGTCCAGGAATTCCTCTTCAAATTTTACCAGGGATTCCTCATGAAGCACCTTCAGAAATTTCTCCAAAGATTTCTCCAACATTTCATGCGAAATTACTCCTGCAGTTCTTCCAAACAATTTTTCGTTTATTTTTTTCAAGAAAAATCTTCGTAGCTTTTTTAAAAGTTTATCTGAGGTTCCACACTAAGTCGAATTTTGAGATTTCCTTCTGAAATATCTCCCGGATTGTTGAAAAATTTCATCGATAATTTCTGAAGAAAAAACCTTGATCTCTTTCTGGAGATATTCCTGAGAAAATGACTGGGAACATTCTTTGAAGACATCTTTGGGAAATTTCTCTACAATTTCTAGAACAATTCTTGAAGGAATCTTAGCAACAATCACTGGAGTAACTCCTGGGAATTCTCTGGTTGAAATCTGCACGATAATTTTGAAGGAAACTCTAGAAACTATTCGGAGAAAATAATAGTTGAAATCTCGAAGACGTTGTAAACGAGACTCTTGATGAAAATTTTTAGAAAGTTATGATTTTCTTGAAAAAAAAATCGGGAAAAATCTTTGAAGGAATTTATGATGGAATCTCTGAGGTAACTTCTATGGTTACCCTTAGAAAAATTCTACGTTGAATACTTGAAGGTGTAGAACAAAATCCTTAGAAATTCCGTGAAAATCACAAAATGAACTCCTGAAGAAATTATTGGGATTCATTTGGTAATTTGTTTTAAGCACACCTTGGGCTAATTTATCGATCTCGAAAACATTTCTTTCATCAAGAATTTCAAAATAAATCCCGACTCTAGAACACAAAATTGAGGAAATGTCTAAACTTTCTTAGAATACCTAGTTAAAGCTGTATTGAGTCATTGCTTCCAGCAAATATTCCCACTTCCACGTCAATTCACTGGAAGTCCTCTCGATAATTATCAGTAAACTAAAGTGTTTCTGAACATGAATTAAGAAAAAAGAACATTTTTGCCATTAAACTACTACAACAACATATCAACATAAGTTCCATCACTTTAGTCATAATTTTACATAAGTTATTTTTTCAATGTTTATTTCAACAGTCGGCGAAGGTGAAGATAAATTGAAGCAGAAGTTCAAATTTTGAAGAGCACGGATCTGGAGAACCGAACATCCGTTCAAGCTGAAAACTTAATCGATTGATCATTAGCTGGTGATGACCAATCGATTAGGTTTTCAGCTCAAACAGATTTTTGGTTCTCCAGATCCGTGCTCTTGAAATTTTGAACTTTGGCTTCGATTTATCTTCACCTTAACTTTGAGAGCCCTTAAATCTAACTCCTCACTGAGCGCACTTTCTTGTGGAAGTGCAGATGACTTCTCGGCTTCTAAAAAGCAAGTAACACGTCAGCATTTTCCTCCCATCCCCAAATTGACTTGCACTCGGACGCAGCCGGCGCCGGTATTGTTTGTTATGATAATGAGAGCACCAGTATTTACACATTGAAAATGCTACTGATCCTGAGTAGCGTCTGTTGGTTCGCTGTTGGTAAGTACAGCTATTCATGCAAAAACGAAGTAGCAACTTCGGACGGTCAATCATGCTCATACTCAACACCTCCACAAAATGTATGAGAGTCTTGGTCGTTTTACTGTCGTGAATCGCAAGTCAGTCCCATCTGCATTTTCGTCAAAATTGAGTTGAGTTAAGTTTTCAACATATCTTCTAATGCTCTTTCAGCTGCCTTAATGAGATCATAAGATTTGTTCGGAAAAAGTAGGAAAAAACACCAAATCAAATTGTCCCATAATGAAAAGTAACCGCATATCCGTCTCACTACAGATTTCCGCATTGTGTAACACAAAAATGAACCGTATTTTGAACATCTTTATATTTTTCTTAGAAAGATGTTGAGGTGAAAAGCAAATTGTGAAAGTTTCATTAGGATTTGAACATGTTTCAATCCTCTGGAATTTTTTGAATATTCGTATAGAAAACGAATTTAGAAACTTCACACCCCATTTTCTCAATGCCTACTTTTACAGATGGGACTGGCTTGCGATTTACGGCAGTTTAGGTCTTTTCACAAAGCTTTTGACCTGAGCAGATTCCAAAGATATCTGAAGAATTTCCTGCAAGATCCAGGGACAATTCCCAAAACTATTCTCAGATTGTTCCGTTCTGCTATTGGAATTG
Organism: Aedes aegypti; assembly: GCF_002204515.2. NCBI lineage: Eukaryota > Metazoa > Arthropoda > Insecta > Diptera > Culicidae > Aedes > Aedes aegypti. The sequence continues at coordinate 20,583,609 of NC_035107.1, forward strand.
CTTCAAACACTGTCTGAAATTGTACCAGTGTTTTTTTATGAAACCACTTCAAAAATCCCTCTGAGGCTGTTTCACATACAAAACATCCAAAAGAAACCTTTTGGAACTGTCCTAAATGAAAAATAAGACTAGTTCAAAAGCCTTCTAGGTTGTTTTAAAATCTCGCAATATTACTGGACATCTAATGTGATTGCTACATATAGCTATAATTGTTTCAGAGTCTTTTGAGACAGCTCCTGAGCCATCCGAAGGTTGTCCAGAATATTTTTAAAAAAGGGCCCACAATTCTTCCGAAACATAAAGAACCCATTCGTAATTTCATCAGGGACTACTCCAGAACCACCACTGGGGTCCCTCTATGATTTTCTAAGATTGTTCAGAATTGATTGGTTCTAAACTTTTAACGAATTCCTTAGTTGTTACAAGAACTTTTTCTGGAATTACTCCCCAATCCTTCCAAAATTGCTTCATAATTCTTCAAATATGCTCCAGAATCATTCTGAAATCTACTCTAGAATCGTTCCGCCTAGAACCTGAGACTGTTTCCATTTATAATTATTTTAGAATCTATCTTAATTCCTACAGAGCTTTCCGAACTATCCTGAAATTCTTCTTAAACTTTTCCATAGGTACTTTGAGATCATTTCAGAGATTTTTCAGAATCCATTTGGAAATGATCCACAAACGCTCAAAGAAGGCTACAGAAAACTGTACCTTATTTAGCCCTTTGTGGTTCCTTCGGAGTTCATCTTGAACTCTGAAACTGGGAGAATCGAATCCAATAACTTTCCTCAGACTCTTTAGAATCGTTTTGGAATTGCTTAAGAACTCGGATACTGATTCGAATGCTTGTAATTACTTCGTTGAAATCCTTATGATTTTTTTTTTCATTTTGAATTATTTTCTTGCAAAGAAATCTCTTCAGGAAATCCTTCACCATGCTCCTTCCAAACTCTATCACAACTACAAAATTTCTGCCTCAAGCCTTTTTTATTACAGTATACTTCCTTCTAGAAGTTTCTGCATCAAAGTATGCTTTTAATTATTCTGAGCAATATTCTTGAGAATCTGGAGGATTACTGAAGCTATCATGAAAAAAAAAGATAAGAAGATTTACAGAAAGATTCATGCAAAAATCCTGGGAAGATTCCTGGCGGAAGGGATTTTATAGAAAATTCCTGGAGGGAATTATGAGGAGATTCCTATAGGGAATTCTGAGAGGATCCCTGAAGTTAATCTTGAAAAGATTGCTGAAAGAAATCTTGAGAATATTCCTGAAGGGAATTCAGAGGTTATTCCTAAAGAGAATCCTGAGAAGATTCCTGAAGGAAACCCTGAGAAGATTCCTGAAGGAAACCCTGAGACGTTTCCTAAAGGAAACCCTGAGAAGATTCCTAAAGGAAATCCTGAGGAGATCCCTGAAGTTAATCTTGAAGAGTTTTCTGAAAGAAATCTTGATCTCCCGAAGGGATGCCTTGAGAGAATCCTAAGGAGATCCCTAAAGGGAATTTTGAGAAGATTCCTGGAAAGAATTATAAGAAGATTCCTAAAAGAATTCCTAAAGAGAATCCTGTGAAGATTCCTGAAAAGGATTCAGAGAAGATTCTGAAAGGGGATTCTGAAAAGATTCCTGAAGAGAATCTCGAGCCGATTCCTGAAATAAATCTTGAGAAGATTCCTGAAGGGAATTCAGAGAAGATTTCTAAAAGGATTCCTCAAGAGAATTCTGAGAAGATCCCTGAAGAGAATCTCGAAAAGATTCCTGAAAGAAATCTTGAGAAGATTTCTGAAGGGAATTCAGAGAATATTTCTAAAGGGAATCCTGAGAAGATTATTAAAGGGAAATCTGAGAAGATCGCTGGAAAGAACCCTGAAAGAAATCTTGAAAAGATTCCTGTAGAGAATTCAGAGAAGATTCCTAGAGGAAATCATGTGAAGATTCCTAAAAGGCTTCCTAAAGTGAATCCTGAGAAGATTACTAAAGGGAATTCAGAAAAGATCCCTGAAGAGAATATCGAACTGATTCCTGAAAGAATCTTGAGAAGATTTCTGAAGGGATTCTGGAAGATTCTAATTCTAATCTAAATCTAATTTCTAAATTCTCATACATGGCACCACTGGAGCATCACCGCGTGCGACGCGTGAGAATTGAAGTAATAAAAATAAACCCTTTCGCCGCGTGTCGGAACATGAACCAACGCGCATTGAAGAGGCTACACCGGCACATCAATCTTCCCTCTAGCCGCGATCGCTCGATATAATAAACATTGCAAAATTACGCGTGTTTCGTTTCAATCTCGCATCAATCCGCTGAAACCGTGCACCGACAATTTGCCGCTAGGCTGTCTGATTTACAAGTTGTCGCAAGTCCGCGTCGGAATTATTCGCGATCATCGCACAGATTAGACTTAGACAGTATTTTTTGTGCAATTGTTGCGTTTGCTGGCGCTTCCCAACGCAACCTAATAGCAGAAGTAGGATACGCCATTTTCAACGAAAATGACAGATTGAGCACAGCAGGCTGCCAAGCCAACTAACTACATATACAAAAAAGGGGCCTCGGTTTACCGCGAAATTGGTGACAACTCACGCGAGACCGCATTCCATCGCATCGCGCGCTGCAGTGCCAGTGCGCGCACAAAAATGACAACCTAAACAAAGTAGGCATGGCGAAAGAAGACGATTCGCGATGCACGGTGGGACAGTTAAAAACTCAAAAATGGATTCAAACAAATCTGACGGCTTTTCAACTGATCTTGCGTTTCTAGAAATAGAAAAAGCGTTGGACAGTGGTTGGTATGAAGGTTTGATTGTAACAATTAAAAAACTTCAATTTTCCAACATAATTTGTTAGAATAGGGTCCTAAAGGCCTGTCCCAATTTTAATGCCAATCGCTTAAGTTTTGGCCAAAAACACATGTTTACTCAATTTTGTAATGCTTTTCTTTTGTTCAAGTCCAAACAACATTTTTTTTAGATTTTGTCACACTTCTTGGCTTAAACTCAAATTTTGGGTGTATTTTGCTTTCCGTGTCCCTTGCGAAATGTCAGATTGGAACAACCCCAGTGTTAAAACTAAAAGCCCTGTGGTGTTTTTGTCGATTAACCGAACGTCAAACATGATCAAAAGTGTCAAGGTTCATTTATGGACCCATTTTTTAAATTAAAGTTTAAATATGATTTAGCCGTTATTTGACCGGGAAAAATTGCTAAAATAGTTGCAGTAACATGCTCTTTCGTGTCATTGAATAAAAACAAGATTTCATCAAACATTTTAGGACCCAATTATCTAAAGTTATCTGTCAAACCGTACACTTCAGGTTAATTATCTTATCCGCATTTTGGAATCAGTATTATAGAGTAGTTTCACATCTGACTTACCTGAGTTAGTTCAGGGATGTCAAAAATCTTTATTTGCGGATGACACAGGCCTCTCCGCCAAAGCACGTCATCTGTAGTAGATTTTTTTTTTGGTTTTGGCCAAACTTTATATGGAAGCACACCACTGTGCGACGTCTTCGTACGGACGTAAAGGTATCCATAGAAACCGCAAGTTGACACAGAAAGCGAAGATGCGCTCAAGAGGACAGAATCTAAATAAAAACCGACGACGACGACGACGAATTCGCACGCACCCTCGCTTGCTGCGATGCGTTGGTTGAATTCGAAATGCGGGAGACTTGGACTTGGATTGGCAGAACTCTTGGTGGTTCGTGACGATGACTTATTACCTTTCATCACTGGGTGACAGTACCAGTACGACTCCAATACGTTTGGTCCCGACTATTTGAAGTTTTCTAGGTTAGTCACGCCGTTCTGTGGTCTTCAAAATCCGTGAATCATCACTTCTGCGGTCCTGTCCCCGTTCGGAATCCCGTTGATTGTATGACTCACTCATCTAGACCTGTCGCTGTCATGGCCTGCTCCGTTCGACTTTCAATTTTTTTTTCTGAATTAAGGAAGACCATTACCTATTCAAGTGCGATCATCTGGATCGGAGCGCTGCGTGGGAGTGCGCGATCTCGTCACAAATGGAGAACACATGCTGATCACTTGAAGATCAATTTTCGTATTTATACAACAATCACAGGGCTGGTAGCAGGTCTCTTTCTAGAGACTCGGTCACTATTTTAATGAAAGTCTTTTACAGTGGAAGGTACAAGTAGCATTTTATGTTCTACAGGCAACCCTCCATGAGTCAATATTTAAGGTACCATCAATTTATAGAAATATCGAGCCAAGAAATTGAAATCCTTTGGAAAGCTGTATCAAGGGAGCATCAAAGTAACCATGAAATTTTGTTTCTAGTATGATTCCATGTTTCGATATCGAGTCAAAACATCGACTTATGGAGGTTTGACTGTATTGTTCCTATTAGAAGGTTTATGTAACCGATAACAAAATCGATAGTTCAATTAAAATCACTTGGTAACCTTTCATAGAAAGTTTTGTGACCAAAGGGCCCCAGGTTTTTGAATTCATTTCAAGAGCAGCAATAAAACTTGATAAAATCTCCAACTTTCTTTATCATGCTTTGAAGAATTAGATTTCGCTATGGAATGATAAGTGGAGAGAATCTCGACCAGATTCCTGGAAGAAGTCTTGAAAAAATTCCTTAACCCTTTGGGGCCGGCGCGGTCATATATGACCGCAGTACAAAAAAGGCTGTAAAAACAGAACCAATGAACAAATGTATATACTGTCTTCGGCAAAGTTGTCCCAAATATACTCTTCTATCAGAGAAAAATATGAAGTATATGCCTTTATGACCTAATTGACAACCTAGAACATCCTGAACATCTTGAAGTTTGGAAAATTGAACTATAAGTACATACATAAGTTTGTGAACATAAATGATGTTCAGGCTAGATAATACTGAATTACTCTTTTAACGAAAACACTATTTCACTTGCTTTGCTATGTCCTGAGTTGTTCTAGGACGTCCAAACTGTCCTGAAGCACACTCTTTGAAATCTACAACCGTAACTGTAATTGTTTGGGTTAAAAACAATAACATTACAAATTCAAATAGAATCTACCAACCTCTCAGAATCTCAAGAGCTATTTCAAGGAACGTTTGGGATATTCCAGGCCCTCCAAATTACCCTGGAGTTCAGAACTTCAGGTCTACACTTGTTCCAGTAGTTATTCTCGCTAAACTGAGTGAAGTTATATAATCTACAATGTTTACTGAACCTTGTCACGGATCAAAAGGCTACTTCAAGAAACGTTTGAGGTATTCCAGGCCCTCCAAAATACCCTGGAAATCTGAATTTCATATCTACATTTATTCCAGTAGTATTTCTTGCTAAACTGGGTGAAGTTATATAATCTACCATGTTCACTGAACTTTCGCACGTATCAATAGGATGTTTTAAAGAACGTTTGGAGTATTTCGGGCCCTCCAAATTACCCTGGAGTTCAGAACTTCAGGGCTTCACTTATTCCAGAAATTTATCTCGCTAAACTGAGTGAATTTATAAAATCTTTCCTGTTCATTAAACCTTCTCATGCATCAATAGGCTGTTTCAAGGAACGTTTGGGATATTATAGGTGCTCCAAATTACCCTGGAGTTCAGAACTTCAAGTCTACACTTATTCCAGTATTTTTTCTTGCTAAACTGAGTAAATATATAACTTACCAAGTTTACTGAACCTTGTCACGGATCAAAAGGCTAATTCAAGGAACGTTCGGGGTATTCTAGGCCCTCCAAATTACCCTAGTGTTCGTAACTTCAGGTTTACATTTGTTTCTGTAATTTATCTCACTAAACTGAAGGAAGTTATATAATCTAACATGCTCACTAAACCATCTCATGGATCAATAAGCTCTTTCAAGGAACGTTTGGGATATTCCAGGCCCTCCAAATTACCCTGGAGTTCAGAACTTCAGGTCTGCACTTGTTCAAGTAATTTATCTAGCTAAACTGAGTGAAGTTATAAAATCTAACATGTTTACTGAATTTTCTCACGGATCAATTAGCTGTTTCAAGGAACGTTTGGGGTATTCCGAGCCACCCAGATTACCCCGGAGTTCAGAAATTCAGATCTACAATTGTTCTAGTAATTTTTCTTACTAAACGATGAAGTTATTTAATATTCACTGAGCTTTCTCACGAATCAAAAAGATATTTCAAAGAACGTTTGGAATATTCCAGGCCCTCCAAATTACCCTGGAGTTCAGAAATACAGGTCTTCCCTTGTTCCAGTATTTTTTTTCTAAACTGAGTGAAGTTATATAATCTACTATGTTGACTGAACCTTCTCATGGATCAATATGCTGTTTCAAGGAACGATTAAGGTATTGCAGATCCTTCAAAATTTCCCCAGGACTTCAGAACTTCAGGTCTACTATATTTCCAGTAATATTTCCTTCTAAACTGAGTGAAGTTATCTAATCTACCATGTTCAATGAACCTTCTCACAGACCAATTGGCTATTTCAAGGAACGTTGGTGATATTCCAGGCCCTCCAATTTACCCTGGAGTTCAGAACTTCAGGTCTACCCTTGTTCCAGTAACTTTTCTCGCTAAAATTATCAAAATTTTCCCTTTGGGGCCGGCACGGTCATTTATAACCGCAATCGAAAAATGGCTGTATAAAAAGAACCAATGAATAAAATTTACTGTCTTCGGAAAAGTCCTTGCAAATATACTTCCCTGTCAGGGAAAAATTTTAGGTGTATGCCTTAATGTCCTACTTGGCAACCTAGAACAAATAGAATAATTAGTATAAAAGTAGCTTAAAATGCGTTTTGTAAATGCAATTTATGTTCGTACTTGGTAATGAATACCTATTATGTCAAGAAAAACGCTGCTTCACATGCTTTTTCATGTCATGGCAAAGAGTTTACCAAGTGCTTAACTGACAATAAGGCAATCCATGAGACAGCTGTGATCAGCTTAATTTTTTTGTTTGCCATGAATTTTTGACAATCATCGCTTGGGGAACAGAGGAGATTGGTAAGCACTGATGACATTTAACGAAATTTCGGTAAGTTTAGTGTTCACTGTGCTTGCACTTTGAGCTGTCAACCCAATCGCGAAGTGTCCTCATGGATAGTCTTATAGTCCACACTGCCATCTGTTGCAAGAATCGCGCGAAGCACTGTCTGCCATGATGGATTTTTAGTTGACGTTTGCTTAACACGCACACTACTACACGAATTGCCTGTAAGTTTTGTTCGCATCATTCAGCAACGTGTACACTATCAAAAGTCAAAGCGGTCGAACACTAGCGCCTCTGGTGGAACGATCGCGTCGGTCAAATGAAATTCAAATTCATCGTTAAACGCATGTACCATGAGCTTCTCAAGAGTGTTACGTCTGTTTGTCTGTGACAGTACAGTAGTGACGCCTCTACACGGATAGTCGTGTTGCACGATTGCAAAAAAGAAGTAGAGCTCGAGATTTGTATGACGATTACCGGATCTTTTCGTAAAGGAAAGAGTCTTGACTTCCTTGGGCACAGAGTATGGGTGCATGCCTGCCACACGATATATCCATGCAAAAAAATCATTAGCTGAGAAAGATCTCAGGTAATAAATGTGGAAGTGCTAAACTAACACTAAGCTGAGAAGCCAGCTTTTTCCCAGTGGGAACGATATGCCAAGAAAAAAGAAGAAGATTCGTCGACTAACACATATATTCAAAACGTGTTTTTACTCGTTTACGCATTTAGACTCTACTGACGTTTTCACAAATTGTTCTCAAACAAAAGGTGAAAAGCAGAGGGGTTGAAAAAAGTAGATTTTACGTGACATAATTTATGGATGCTTCCCAATAGATGTCGCTAATTATGACTGGAAACTTTGTCGAATACACCATGTTTCGGAAGTGCTTCGTTTCGTGATTATTAATTTATTACAACTAAATCCTGACTCTTATCGCGTTGTAGATCTTATGTACTGAACATCCCGACAAGTTAGATAATCTAGAACATTCGAAATGATCTGATAATATTTGCTGAACACTCAGAAGGTTCAGAATATACGGTAGATTACAGTTCATCACCTTGTATGATGAACAAGGTTGTTATTACAAGCATAGACTTCAAGTTATGAACTCAAGAGCAGTTTGGAAGACCTAGCACCTCCCAAAAAAATATTTGTCATCATTTCTTGTTATGTTTAGCATTTTGAGCACCAAAACTATTGAAAGGCGTTCAAAAAACTGTATAATAGTTCTTGGAAAAAATCAGGCCCCAAAGGGTTAAGGAAATTCAGAGAAGATTCCTGGAGGGAATCATGATATGATTCCTAAAAGTATTCCTAAAGAGTATCCTGAGAAGATTCTTAAAGGGAATTCTAAGAAGAATTTCGTCTCAGATTCCCCGAGGAAAAGGTTCATAATCTAATTTAGAATACTTTCAGGGCTCCTACAGGGATATCTCCAGAAATTTTTCTAGAGTGTTCTATACCAATTGTACCAGAAATTCTTCAAGCGATTTTCCATCCTTAGAAGAATTTCTCCAGATTTTGCTTTAGAAAATCCTTGAGAACTCCAAAGCTACTACCTCCAGTAATTTCCTCAGATATTACTTTGAATGTTTTTCCAAAACTATCCTAGAACTTTCTCCAGATATTTTTTTTGCTTATCCTTCTACCGAATTCTCCAGTTGTCACTCTAGGAGGTCTTCCAAAGATTTCTACAGAAATTCTTCCGGGGAAGAGGGTTGAGGGTTTCTTTATAGGAATCCTGCAAGAATTCCTCTATCTGTTCATGTGGATTCCTTCAAAAAATCATCTAAATTTCCTCCCAAAAATCTATAATTCCTTGAGGGATTGTTTGAACAACTCTATTGTTTTCTAGGAATTTTCCAGCATTTAATTTAAGTAGTACTCCTGCAGTTTTATCAAACATTTCTTAAATACGAACAATTTTCATGTAATCTTCAAAAGTTTTTTTTAAGTTTTCACACCAGTTCATAGTACAGCAATTTTTTCAATATTTCCTTGGATCATTCCTACACAAGTTTCTAAGAGATTCTGTCCATTGATTTTCGAAAAAAATCTAAATCTCGAGATTCGATTGATTTTTTTTTTCTTAGCAAACTATCTAGGAAATCTTCTAAAACATGCTCAAGAGTCCAGCAGTTATTTCAGAGATCCTTGCTCACTAAGAGTGACTTTCAAACATACCCATGTTTTATAAGAGATTACTCTAGGATGTTCTTTGAAAAAAAAACCTCAAGGATTTATATTTCCCTTGAGACATTCCTAGAAGACTTCGTGACAAAAAATTTCCAATTCATACTTGAGAAAAACTCAAAGAATTACTGGAGGAGTTTCTGTATAAATCTCAGAAGGAATTTCTGGAGCAATTGCTGAAGGTATCTTTAGAGAAATTCCTACTTACATTCTAATATAAATCCTAAAAGACAAAATTCTGGAGAAGTTTTTGAATGAAGTTTAGAAGACGTTTCTCAAATAATTTTTAGAGGAATGATTTCTGAAGCCTTTGAATCACACTCTTCAGATGATTTCTGAAATAGTCTTTGGAGAAATTCCATTTCTGTGGTTCTCCTTGGGAAAATCCTGATTAAATTCTTCCTTGAATTGAAGATCTCTGGAACAACTTTTGTTGAAATTTCCTTTTATTTATTTATTTATTTATTTATTAAACAAAAAATTTAGAAAGAGGGAAAAACCCCTTTGAGTGATTTCCTTTGAAATCGTTCTCAAAAGGGCACAAAACCTCTTTATCTTTTCTAATAACGTTATAAAAAAAACTTAAAACTAAAGGCTCAACCGGAAATGATCCATATCAGAGCCATAATCTTGAGAAGGAGTTTCAGTAACCAAAAATGGGAGATGATGGAGGAGTTCAAGGGAGGCCGTAGTTCTTGATTTCTGAAACGAAATAAAATAAAACGCAAAACAGTATCATATAACATAATGAATGTCATTGAAAAAATCGTATAAAATTTTAATCATAGGAAGCGATCTAATACCAAGAATATCACGAACAGATACAGGTACAACGGTATCTAAATTCTTGAAGTTATTTATAAGTTTTTTCCTAGGCAAAATATAATTTTTGCAATAAAAAACTATGTGATCTATGTCTTGATAAGTTTCACCACAATCACATAAATTTGAATCTATAATGTTAATACGATATAAATGACTATTACAAGTATAATGATTAGAAATAAGTCTTGAAATCGTACAAATCAAATTTCTACCAGCAGATAAAATTTTAAACCAAGGTTTTTTATTTACAATTGGTAAAATGGAATGACACCATCGACCTTTGTCACTAGAATCCCAATCAACTTGCCAAGAATTCAAAGCATAATTTTTAAATTTTGCGTAATATTCCGAATGAGCCACATCTCGTTTATAAATAATTCCACGAGTAGCTCCTAATTTTGCTAAACAATCAGCTTGTTCATTACCAAATATATGACTATGGGATGGAACCCAAACAAATCTAATAATAAATCCCCGAGAATGCAAATCATATAATAATTTTCTTAACAATAAAATTAAATAATGAGCTTTAAAATTGAAATTACATGATTCGATAGAATTGATACAACTCAAACTATCTGTACAAATGATAAATATGTTTGGAGAATAATCCTTTATTATATTACATGTAAAATACAATGCAGTCAATTCAGTTACAAAAACTGAACATGGAGATTGTAATTTGAAAAAATATGCTACATCCATATTATACACTCCAAATCCTGCATTATTATTAATCAATGATCCGTCAGTGTAATACACAAATTTTTGATCAAATCCACAAAATTTACGTTCAAAAAACAATTTAGCATATTGAATACACATATTATTTGGTATTTGATTTAATTCCCAATGTAAAGATTTATCAATATAGGGTTGAAAAGAATGTACATTTATATCACAATTGTAAAACGTATTTGATACAACAGGTAATATATGCTCTGTAGAACAATGATTAAATGAATTCAACATTTTACTAGAAGGATTTAATTTATGTAAATCTTTTAAAATATTTATTAGCGGATGCTTATTTGTGAAGCATTGTACGAGGAATTTACAATTTAGTTCATGAAAACGAATTTTAAGAGGAACAACTCCAGATAAAACTTCAACAGATTTAGTATGAGTAGAATTCATTAATTTCAAACAAATTCTTAAACAACGAAATTGATTTTTTTCAAGTTTTGCAAAATGAGTTTGAGTGGCCCAACCAAAAGTAAAACAACCGTATTCCAAAATTGAGCGTATTGTTGTTTTATAAAGAACTATCATATCAGAAGGATGAGCACCCCACCAAGTACCAGTAATAGTTCGGAGAAAATTAATCCTTTTGGAACATTTTTTCTGGATATATTTAATATGCAAACCCCAATTTAATTTTGAATCATACCAAATACCAAGATATTTATATTCATATACTTGTTCGATTTCATATCCATTAAGAAATAGATTTATATTTACTGTAGAATGTTTACGTGAAAATATAATATATTTAGTTTTTTGCACAGAAAACGTAAAACCATTCTCAAAAACCCACTTATCAATATTATCCAAACAAATTTGCATATAATGACGTATTATTTCTCTATTACATCCACTAATTGAAATTACCTTATCATCAGCGAATTGAACTAAAAAACAACCATTTGGGATAATAGATGATATATCACATGTAAATAAATTGTACAAAAAGGGGCTCAAACAAGATCCTTGAGGAAGTCCAAAATAACTATAACGGGTAAATTTAGACGTCCCATTATGATAAAAATGCATGATTTTGAATGAAAACATGTTATATAAAAAATTGGATAAAATTGAAGGAATTTTATAAATATTTAATTTTTGAAAGAGTAAATCAATAAGTACTGAATCATACGCTCCAGACACGTCTAAGAAAGTTGAAATAGTGTCCTGTTTTTTGTTGAAAGAAAGCTGAATTTGGGAAGCCAAAAGTGCTGTGCAATCACGGGTACCACGACCTTTTCTGAACCCAAATTGACTAGGAGATAAAATATTATTTTTTTCAGCCCATATCTCAAGACGATTTAAAACCATTCTTTCCATAAGTTTACGAAGACATGATAGTAAACTTATTGGTCTACGACTATCAGCCAATGAAGCATCTTTTCCTGGTTTAAGTATGCTTACTACTTTAATTGAACGCCATTCTAATGGAATAACATTTTGTAAAAGAAATGAATTGTAAATTGAAAGTAAATGAGCTTTCCCTTCGATCGGTAATTTTTTAAGAACGATAAATTTAATGTTGTCAATGCCTGGCGCAGTATTATTGGTAATAGATAATGCTAAATTAAACTCATGTATTGAAAATGGAGAACATAATTCTGGAAAATAATTGGTCGAATGTTTGGTTTTAAAATTAATAGATTGAGGAACAAAATCTGGGCAAATTTTTGATGCAAATTGATCAATCCAATTATCGGAGTACTCCAATAAAGCAGGAGAAGAATTATCATAATTTCTTAAATTTCTTGCTACAGACCACAATGTAGACAATGAAGTGTCACTATCAAGATCTCAATAAAATGTTTCCAATAATTTCGTTTCTTGAATTTAGTAGTACGAGTAAACCAAGCTTCTGCTTTACAATATAGTAAATAATTTTCTCTAGTACCCAAACGACGAAATTTTTTAAAAGCTTCCGATTTATTTTTAAGAGCAATAGAACAATCGTTATCCCACCAAAACGTAGGACGAATATTTTTTTTAATATTACAAAGAGTTTTCTTTTTCTGTGATTTAAGTAAACTATCCATCATAATTTTAATAAATTTAATATAATTTTCAATTGGGGAATTTAAATCTTGCAAATTAATTAGTGACACAGAAATTAAATCCGAAAACTTACTCCAATCAACGTTTTTGGTATAATTTGGAAAAGAAGAACTTACATTATTACTATTTTGCGTTAAATGATTCAAGTGAATCAAAATTGGAAGATGATCACTATTATTTGGATCATTTATTATGTTCCAAGTAGATTTGAAAGATAAATCAGTTGAACACAAAGATAAGTCAATACATGATTTTTTCAATGGAGGAACAGCAATTCTGGTAAATGATCCATCATTTAGAATGTTTAAATTATATTCATCAATTAAATCCATTAATAATGAACCACGACCATCAGTTCTATCACTACCCCAAGAATAATTATGAGCGTTTAAGTCACCCAAAATGTAAAATGGATGAGGAACACTATCTAAAATCATTTTCAATTCAGATATTAAGAAATTTGCATTGGGAGGGATATATAAACAAATAATATGAAAATTGTAATCTATATGTTTTACAGAGATAATAACATATTCCAAATGTATATTTAATGATAAATTTATATATTTGAACTCAATGCCATTACGAATACCAATCAAAACCCCACCAAAAGAAATATCTCTATCTTTACGAATTATATTAAATGATGGAATGCGTAATACTTTTGACTCCGTTAACCAAGTTTCATTCAAACAGAAAATATCAATTTTGTGATGTTCAAGCATGACTCTCAATCTATCTATTTTAGGAAGTAAACTTCTACAATTCCATTGTAAAATATTCAAAATACCATTAGAATTTGAAGCCATTACGATGAAAATAATGAAGCAATGATGGGTCCAAATGTATTCAATTTATCAAGGATGGAGGCAAGAAATGGTAAAATCATTTTAATTATCTTTTTCCAAAAATCATTGAATCCCAACATTTCTAATAATTCCTCCAAAATTCCTAAAATTGGGGAATTTTCATTAACATTTTTGTTATTATTCGACGAATTGGCATTTGTATTCATATTACAATTTGATGGATCAGATTCTACTCGTTGAAAACCTGAAATTATACGGGAAGAGGAAGAATTTAACCGCGGAAAATTTTCATTAAATGACTTTGTATTAGAATTAAATTGAACCTGAACTTCAGGAGAAGATTTTTGAATTCTTTTTCTTTTAGAAGGGGGTTTATAACTATAGTTATCTAAATTCGAAGTGTCATCAAGCTCATCATCAGTTAGAGATTCATAAATATTAGGAGCAGTTATATCCTTAGAATTTTTCAAAATTTCAGAATAAGATGACTGATTTCTGTTTTTCAGTTTTTGATTGTATTTGGACTGATTATTAATGTAAACAGGGCAATCTTTCAAAAGGTTATGTTTTTGATTACAATATATACAAAGCTCAGAATTTTTAGTGCAATCTGATGATAAATGTGGTTGACCACATTTTGTACATTTAGGTTTATTAGAGCAAAATAAATTCGTGTGTCCAAAAAGAAGGCATCTTTCACAATGCATTATTTTTGGAAAATAAAGCCTAATGCGAAAAATAACATTATTAACTTTTACAAAATCAGGAAGAACTGATCCAGCAAACGTAATTTTCATACAATCAGAATGAATATATTCAGAGCCTTTATCGTTCAATTTTAATTTTGATAAACGTTGACAATCTAAAACATCAACAGGTGAAATGGCTTGATTTTTAAAAATACCAATTCCGTAATTTATCACTCCATCACATTGAAGAGATTCATCATATAAAACACCATTAATTTCACAGAAATTACATGGTGCATATACACGATATGAATCTGAAAAAAGTTGCGATTCTAAAAGTGAATTTGCATCATCACGAGAACCGAAAACAACACGTAATTTATCAAGTGAAATCTTTTTGAAATTTCCTTTTAAAATTCACTAAATGAACTTCTTTAGAAATTTTCGGAGTAATATTTAAACATTTGGGCGAACACCTGAATAAATTTCTGAAGAAATTTGCAGAGAAAATAATGAAAAGACAAAAAAAATCACCTGAAATATCTTTGGAACGCTTTTAAACAGTAGAACTCAACTCAATTCAAACCCGACCAAAATATCACTTACACCCTTTTGCGCTTCAGCTCCTTAAATATAGAAACATTGAATTTACAGTCCAGAGTTAATATTATTCTTAGCTTCACCATGCACAACATATTTGCTAACGTTTGTCCTACCCTGGGAGGGAGAAACCAATACAAAATTTCTGTACGTCATAGTGAGCCGGGATTCCGCTGTCACGAACTGTCACTGTGAGCCCAGATCTCAAACATTGGACTAACATGGAAAAAGCGCGTAACTGATTAAAACACATTTTCGCATTTCATCAAAAGTAACAAAAATTGAATGAAAATCAATTCATGCACATAATGCAAGTAATGTCACGTGAGCACCTTTCAACTGATTGAATATAAAGTATTGAAAATCGCATGGTTTTACTTTTTCCAATAAAATTAATATTTGGTGCATAGAAAACTGTGGCCCTTTTTCCATGTTTGTCAGGAAAAATCGAAAGTACACAACAAAAGAAAATTAGCGTTTTTTCTCAAGCCTGCCTTGATTGTTGTTGGCAAGCTGGAGTTATCTTGCAGTTCAAACAAACTTTGTTCTATATTTCGTGTGTAGTATCGGTGCCTCCCTCCCAGGTCCTACCCATGGATTCAAACGTGGACGCGCCTCTGCTCAAGAGAATCTTGAACAGATTTCTGAAAGAAATCTTAAGATGATGGTAAAAAAAATGTGGGAGATTATTTTTTTCAAATTTTTATTGAATTTTAACCCCACCTAATCTCTTCACTTTATAAGAGGTTTTTAAGACCATTTACATGATGAATTCGAAAATATTTACATATTGCAAAACGTATTATTTTTTGAAATTATCCGTTACTATCTCCTGGGTATATGCTTATCCGAAAAATATTGTTCCTATCGAGTTAGACTTGTCTCTCATAAATACGAGAAAAAATAGTTAAAAAACACTTGTCCTATACAGTTATGTGAATGGCGCAGATGAGGACCCCGAAATAAAATTTCTGAAAGTGGATTCATCTCGAATTCTATGCGAATGAAAAATGTGTACCCTACAACTGAAGTTGTTTACCTTGCATAAATTGAAAAAAAAAATCCATGTTTGACGAAAGACATTATCTTTTTCCTTACTGTGTTGAAAGGACTATTTGTTGAAGTTCAACAATATTGTTCAAACCTGAAGAATTTGTCTGAGAAATTTCTCAGAATACCATAAAAATAGCTGTTGCGTAGAATCTAAATAAAAAATTTTCATTTTATTTCTCCCTTACGTAATCTAGATGGAATCCCGGAAAAATGTGTAAAAATCTTTACAGCGAATCCTGGTTTAAATGCTTTTGAGTAATTAAATTATCCATGGATTCATTAAAGGAGTATCACAAAATCAATGGCATAAATTTCTCCGATTATTTCTCTTCGAAAAAAGTAATGCTGAGCAATTCCACCGAACATGTCGAATTTTTTCTTAAATTTAATTTTTGTATTTTTTGAATCGCCTGAAAATATGCATACAGATTCTTTATGACCAAAAATGCCATTTTGCACCTTCAGACCGCCATTTTAAACCTCGCCCTATTTTTGAGAAGGGCGTATCGGAAAATACATGGCAAATCTTTAAAAAACTGTAACTCGAAAACGGTTTGTCCGATCGATTTGAGATCTTCTACAAAGTTGTAGGTATTGCTTAGGACTATATGGAGAAAAATATGCACGGTAAAAAAAAAGTTACAGATTATTTTTTATTTCAAAAATAAAATTTTAAAATCGATTTTCTCCAGAAACGCAGTTTCGATTTTTTTTTATTTTTGGATATGTTTTAGGGGACAACTTATGTGATTTATTGCACAATGTTTCAAAATGGAAGAATTATGGACAAAAAAGTTATGATTTTTTTCAAGAATTACAGATTTTGAAAAAAAATCGAAATAGAGGAAAACAATATTTTTTTAATTTTGATTGAGTGAATCGTAGCTGAATTGTTTATTGTTTGATCAAAACCTATATACTAAAGTATTTAAAAAAGTATGCACGGTAAAAATAAATACAAATGAAATTTTCAAATGAATGTGTGAAGTTCATTGTTCTTAAAAACCGCAAAATTGATGTTTTTAATTTTTGGATATGTTTTGCAGCATATTGTTTGTAATTTCTTGCACAATGCCTCAAAACGGAAAATTTTTGGATAAAAAAAATTATTTAAAAAAATAAATAAAACGAACTTATGTAAAACGATATTTTTGGTGCGAATCACAAATTTTAAGCTTACTATTTAATTTATTCTGTTCAGCAAATTCCAAAAAAAAAACAATTTCTGAATATTATCTTCCGTAAGATTTCGACATTGTTTAGAACAACTTTGTTTGAACACTTTAATACATCTTGAGCTGATATAACTCATTGCGAAAAAATGATATTTGTACAGCTTTACGCACAACAAAAATAAATACCTCTGTAAAACGCCTCCTTAATCCACAATATAATGCTGTATCTTGTTTCGTAGCACGTCAATTTCACAGGCAAATAAACGTCACCTACAATCACTGTTGATACACCACTAATGCTCTCACGGTTTCAGACTTACCTTATATACTACATAGGTACTTCACACCACAAAGTTTTTGTACCGCATTTTTTTTTTTCAGTGATAAAACTTGACAACATAGCGCATTATTTTTGTACCCATGAAGTACGTTTAAAAAAAGCATCGTTTTTCTTTTATTCATTTAACATGTCCATGTATGGGTATGGGAAAAACGTATTTGTTCATCATACCTACTAACACAGGCAAAAGTGATGAAAACCCTTGTGGAGCCTGTTTAGTAGAATGCCTGTAAATATACAAACAGATGGGTAGTACTGTTCCTTTTAATTCTACTATTGTATCCTTCGACAGATACGCGTATTTCAACCTCAACTGTAAAGCCGTCTTCCGTGTTGTGTACTTGACTTGCCTTGGTTTGTGTTGTTGAAATCAAAATAAAATTTTCCGGAATTGAGAAACACGAAATATGTTTGAAAAGGGCCTATTTTTCTTTTTTTATTTGAAAATTTTATATAAGTATGAGTATATCTCGAAATTGATGCAACCTAGAAAAATTTTACTTAAGTACTCCATCAATGCATTTTCTGTACTATCAAATAAACACATAAAAAATATTGTTTTCCTTTATTTCGATTTTTTTTTAAAAATTTGTATTATTTTATAAAATTTTAACTTTTTTGTCCATAATTCTTCCATTATGAAACATTGTTCAATAAATCACATAAGTTGTCCCCTAAAACATGTCCAAAAATAATAAAAATCACAGATGCATTTTCATAGAAAATCGATTTTAATTAATTAATAAAAATCTTTCATTATTTTTTACCGTGCATATTTTTCTCCAAAAAGTCCTAAACAATACCTACAACAACCGCAAAATATATTCAAAAATTAAAAACATCAATGATGCGGTTTTTAAGAACTATTAGCTTCAAATTTTCATTTGAAAATATCGTTTATATTTTTTACCGTGCACTTTTTTTCAATACTTAAGCATAAATGTTTTGATCAAACGATAAACGATTTAGCTACGATTCGCTCAATCAAAATAATTTTTTTCTGGAATGGAGAAACACGAAATATGCTTGAAAAGGGCCTATTTTTCTTTTTTTATTTGAAAATTTTATATAAATATGAGTATAGCTCGAATTTGATGCATCCTAGAAAAAAATTACTTAAGTACTTTTCGATTGCAATTTTTCTGTACTTTCAAATAATCACATGAAAAATTATTGTTTTCCTCTATTTCGAATTTTTTTTAAAAATCTGTAATTTTTGAAAAAATCATAACTTTTTTGTCCATTTTGAAACATTGTGCAATAAATCACATAAGTTGTCCCCTAAAACATATCCAAAAATAAAAAAAAATCAAAACTGCGTTTCTGGAAAAACTCTTCTTTCAGACTTACCTTATATACTACATAGGTACTTCACACCACGAAGTTTTTGTACAGCATTTTTTTTTTTCAGTGATAAAACTTGACAACATAGCGCATTATTTTTGTATCCATGAAGTACGTTTGAAAAAAAGCATCGTTTTTCGTTTATTCACTTACCATGTAAATGTATGGGTATGGGAAAAACGTGTTAGTTCATCATACCTACTAACACAGGCAAAAGTGATGAAAACCCTTGTGGAGCCTGTTTAGTAGAATGCCTGTAAATATACAAACAGATGGGTAGTACTGTTCCTTTTAATTCTACTATTGTATCCTTCGACAGATACGCGTATTTCAACCTCAACTGTAAAGCCGTCTTCCGTGTTGTGTACTTGACTTGCCTTGGTTTGTGTTGTTGAAATCAAAATAAAATTTTCCGGAATGGAGAAACACGAAATATGTTTGAAAAGGGCCTATTTTTCTCTTTTTATTTGAAAATTTTATATAAGTATGATTGTATCTCGAAATTGATGCAACCTAGAAAAATTTTACTTAAGTACTCTTCCAATGCATTTTCTGTACTATCAAATAAACACATAAAAAATATTGTTTTCCTTTATTTCGATTTTTTTTTCAAAATTTATATTATTTTATGAAATTATAACTTTTTTGTCCATAATTCTTCCATTATGAAACATTGTTCAATAAATCACATAAGTTGTCCCCTAAAACATGTCCAAAAATAATAAAAATCACAGATGCATTTTCATAGAAAATCGATTTTAATTAATTAATAAAAATCTGTCATTATTTTTTACCGTGCATATTTTTCTCCAAAAAGTCCTAAACAATACCTACAGCAACCGCAAAATATATTCAAAAATTAAAAACATCAATGATGCGGTTTTTAAGAACTATTAGCTTCAAATTTTCATTTGAAAATATCGTTTATATTTTTTACCGTGCACTTTTTTTCAATACTTAAGCATAAATGTTTTGATCAAACGATAAACGATTTAGCTAGGATTTGCGCAATCAAAATATTATTTTTTCTGGAATGGAGAAACACGAAATATGCTTGAAAAGGGCCTATTTTTCTTTTTTTATTTGAAAATTTTATATAAATATGAGTATAGCTCGAATTTGATGCATCCTAGAAAAAAATTACTTAAGTACTTTTCGATTGCAATTTTTCTGTACTTTCAAATAATCACATGAAAAATTATTGTTTTCCTCTATTTCGAATTTTTTTTAAAAATCTGTAATTTTTGAAAAAATCATAACTTTTTTGTCCATTTTGAAACATTGTGCAATAAATCACATAAGTTGTCCCCTAAAACATATCCAAAAATAAAAAAAAATCAAAACTGCGTTTCTGGAAAAAATCGATTATACATTTTTATTTTTGAAATAAAAAATATTCTGTAACTTATTATTACCGTGCATATTTTTCTCCATATAGTCCTAACCAATACCTACAACTTTGTAGAAGATCTCAAATCGATCGGACAAACCGTTTTCGAGTTACAGTTTTTTAAAGATTTGCCATGCATTTTCCGATACGCCCTTCTCAAAAATAAGGCGAGGTTCAAAATGGCGGTCTGAAAGTGCATAATGGCATTTTTGGTCATAAAGAATCTGTATGCAAATTTTCAGGCGATTCAAAAAATACAAAAATAATCGGGTTTGCGAAACGGTGTGGAACCGCTCTGCTGGATGTTATTCAGGGTTTCGTGTAATATTTTTCCCAACAATCAATCCAAAGAATCCTCTCAAAAAGAAACAATATTGACATTTCTTTGGAATATTTCATTGTCTGATTCCAAGGGGGACTGCCTAGCACCTGCTGAAGGAAATCTATGGATATTACACTAGATGAATTCTAAAAAATCCAAGAAGAATTACTTAAAAATTGACCTAGGAATGCCACGATAAACATCTGGAAGAATTTCTAAATTAATTTCTGAAGATATTAATGGTCATCTCCGGATTAATTAATGGAGAAATCGTCAGAGGACTTTTTTTAAATTTTGATGGAATCTTTAGAGGAATCTCTGCAATAATTTCTGGAGGTAACCTGTAGAAATTTCTTGGGAAATCTGTTTTATGATAAATGGATGAAAACTTGGAGGAAACTGAAAAAAATTCCTGAACTAACCGGAAGAAACCATTAAAAATACGTTGGAGTAATTCCTGGCGTTAATTATGATGAATCTCTAAGAAAATTCTTAGAAATGCTCTTGGAGAAATTTCTGGTCAGTTCCTGTATTTAGATACCCTGTTGCTACAAGTCCTAAAAACGGAAGAGATTCGTCAAAAAATGGTACACCCATATTTTCGAAAATGTAAATTATAAGGATCAATGTTTGTTTTAGTCAAAAATGCTGCAGTCATAGAGGTTAAATATTATACCAGCGGATTTGGCGCAGATTGAATTTTGGATTTTTGGGATTACTCATGAAGCTTCTCAGTGAATAGATCTATGGATTTCTTCAACATTTCATCCAGGGATCAACCTGTAGTCTATTCCAAAGATTTCTCGAATATTTTTTCTCGAAAAGATCATTTAGGTCGAAAAAGTTTATTATTCTCAAAGATTACTTTAAGATTTTTTTCAGAAAAAAAAACACCCTGAGTGAATCCCGGGTTTTTTAAAAAATATAGTTCTTTGAAGAATTTCTGATATTTTCCTGGATACAATCTTTGATAACTTCCTTGGGATTTTTTTAGAATAATCCCTGAACGAATCTTCGAAGAAATCTCTGAATTAATCTTTGTAATTAATTCGAAATCTTGGAAGAATTCCTTTAAATGTCGATAAAAGGCATTTCATGGATCACTTGATCAACTCTTGAAAACATGTTAGGAGTAATATAGGGTGACTCAGAAAGTATGGGCACGACTTTACCATACTGCCATTTCGAGACTAGTGCAGATAAAAATCTGATTTCCACACATTTTATTCTTGCACTTAACAAGAGCAGATTTTGTATTTTGAGCGATTTTTTTCGCTACCCGTTTGTTGATAGTGTTACTTTTCTGGAAAGCTCCTCTTATCCGTTTTGCACAAATCACGTTAAATCTAAGCGACTTTGTTGTACGAAATTTTTGCTAGATCATAAAGAACGTACAATAAAAATATGGAAAAATATATGCATCATTTTCCAAATTCACTTATTTTATTGAAAATTGTAAACACTGATAAATTACTGTATAAATTACTGATTAAGTTCTAACATAACACTAAAGTAGAGTCGGTGCTGGCTAGATAAGAATTGATTCTCTTAAATAAAAAAAAAAATCAATGCAAAAGGTTATTTTATCAAAAAAAAAAATCATAGCCAGCATTTAAAATGCCCCAAGGAAAAATACAAAAATATAAAAATATCTTTTTGTTTGAAAAAATATTGTGATTTTCGTTATCAAAGTCGTGCCCATACTTGAAGGGAACTTTGAGCATGTATCTGAATTACATTCTATTGAAAACTCTGCGAAAAATAAATTTTAAGATGTTTCTGAGAGGTCTGATTGGATTTAAACAGTAGTTCTCGTTTACTTTTTAAAATCGACGTAAGTAACTTCCCTACGGTTTTAAGAAAATTAAATAAAAAGAATCACAACCTGTGTTCTAAAACTGTTTTAAAATTAATCCCCTTTATAAACAGTTTTTCGCCGTGTACATTGCTTAAGCTTTGCATGCAATCAACTGGTGTTAAAATAATAGGTTGTTTCTATCGTTTCCCACACAAATTGTATGACAAAATGTTACCCCGTTTCATTCAATTACTTACGACGTTTTTGTACCAGTGTAAAATCGACTCAAGTAGTATTTTGTTTTGATTCGTGGTTGAGTCACTTTGTCTCTCCATACAATGGAGTGGTGAAAGTAATGATTTAGTTGCGAAAATTGAAAATTTTACTTACGTCGTTTTGTAAACTACGATATTTAACGTCCTAAAAGTGAAAAATCTAGTTGGTTTAAAGCGGAACGTGTTGAATTGTGTCTGCGAAACACGTAGTATTGATAAAGTAAGTTTGTTTACTTTTCTGACTGTGTTTGAATAAGTTTTCGATAGTTGGTTCTCTATTTTTTCTCTGTCGCTTCAAGCATAAAATCTCTAAGGTTCCTCATTTTGTAGATGCCTAGTCGCTACCAGCCCTGCACTCACGATTTCGAGTGCAATCTCCGATTAAACCACCCCGCATAAAATCGAATCAAGGTCTCCGCCACATCTGGAGAGGGATGGATACTCGAACATCGATCATCTGCGCGAGAATCTCCGAAAACCCATCTCCCATTTTGGAGATTGTGGGTGCATTAGTCACCGGGACCGGACATTCACCGGCTGACATCAGATTATGACACATAAACGATTCCAAGCGACGACGACGTTTGTTCGGAGGAATTTGCTTTTCGGAAGAACAAACAAACAAAAGGATCACGATTTTGGCTGTTTTCCTTTCGGCTTTCGGACCAGAACAGAACAGAACATGGTAGGCCATGGACAGGCACTGCACTTCGCGCGATGGTGCGTTCCCTTATCTGATCGAAGTAATCCGGTTTTTAGTTCTTGTCCGTCGTCGAAGTCGCCATCATAAACGGCAGGATTACACGAGTTGAGGATGATAAAAGTTTGAAACGGGTTAGGGGTTATGTTTGCTGTAAGCATTCCATGGTGAATCTTGATAGTTATTGCGTTTATGGCGATTACAGAATGGTAAAGGGTCGGGGTTATACAAAGAGTGGACTCCGACAATCCAATTGACGGGTCAGATAAGCGTTTGATGGAATTTCTTCTAATTCAATTCAAAATCAAAGCTTATCTGAAACGACTGAAACGAAGTTAACCAAAGTCAATACAATACTATAAATCTCAATTGATTGTCGAAAGTTGTAACTTAAATGTGCTTCTTTTTCTCTTTGCAGGTAAGACACTATTATCTATCTACAGAGTGGATACTGAATACCAATCGGTGAACGTGAGTAATTTTACAGCTTCGAAGCAGGGGTTGAATTCTGAGAAAATTGAGGGTATCTCTCACTTATCGCTGTTCGTAATGCACCCCACAGACGCTCAGATGGTTTGACCAACATTGACTTCGCCCCCCAGGTTGATGCTCATGTTGGTGCTATGTTTGACCGTGTGTGATGCTGCTTGACGAACCAATTTGACAGTTTGTGAAACCGATTTGACGGTTGACGAATTCGGTCGGCCAAAATCAAACTCGTTTGATTTTGTTCAAACCACCGGTGGGCGGAGCCAAATGTTTGACGAACCGATCGTACCGTCTGTAGGGATGTTGCACGAACATCGACGTCATCATGTCAAATTGAAGCTTCGACGTCCCATGAACTACCGATGCAGATGGGTGGAAAGTCAAAATGCGTAAATTTACGCAGCGTCGGTGCCATAGATAGATCACTATGCGCGCTCTTGAGTTGTTTCTATATAGATAGTGAAATATCGTTTCCAACTATCTCTAACCGTTTTCTTTAGCAAATTCACAAAGAACTCTTTAATTATTCCTGAATCAATTTCTCCAGAAATATCTTCAGAGAATCCATCAGCAGTTTTACCTGTGATTCAAAAAAAATCCATCCATGGATTGTATTTGGATTTGTACTACAGGGATTCCATCAAGAATTTTACCAGAAAATTCTCCAGGTAATTCTCTTGTAATATCTTTAGGAATTCTTTCAAAACTCCTTCATGATTCGCGACCAGGTGTTCCTCCAGAAATCCAATCAAGATTTTGTCTAGTGATTTAACAAGAAATTTCTGTAAGAATTCCTTTATAAATTTCTACCGGCAAGTTCAACTGAAATTCCTTATGTGATTCTATCAGGAGTTCCTACAAATATTCCATCAGTGATTCCTCTGAGAATGAGGAGTTCTACTTCTTCTTGGCGTTACGTCTGGGACAGAGCCTGCTTCTCAACTGCATTGAGCATTTCTACAATTTTTAACTGAGAGCTTCCTTTGCCAAAGTTGTCATTTGCGCATTCGTATATCGTGTGGCAGGTACGATGATACTCTATGCCCAGGGATGTCAAGGAAATTTCCATTACGAAAAGTTCCTGGACCAACCGGAAATTTAACCCAGACTTCAGCATGGTTTTGCTTTGTAGCCGTGGACTCTGACCACTCGGCTAAGGATATCAGGAGTTATTCTAGGGAACTAAAATCACAATTTCATCCAGGCATTCCATCAGGAGAACTTCTAAAGATTCAATCATAAATTTCACGAAGGTTTCATTTAGCAGTTCCTTCAGGATTTTTATCAGACTAGCTCTAGGGATTCTAGTGCCTCTAGGAATACCATCAAGAATTCTTCTGGGGGTATCATCACATGTTCAGCTAGGGATTCCATCAGGAATTTCTCCAGAGATTCGTTCAGGAATTCTTTCAGGGATTTCATCAGAAGTTTCTCCAGGGATTCTATCAGGAGATATTTCAGAGATTCCACCTGGAATTCCTCCATGGACTCTGTCCGTCGTTGCTCTAGTTCTAGGAGTTCTTCTCGGGATTTCAATAGGAATCCCTTCAATGATTCCATACAGAGTTCCTTCAAGAATATCTTTACAAATTCTTTCAAGGATTTCTTCAGGAGTTCCCCCAGGAATTTTATCAGGGGCTCCTGTATCTATATTATCTGTATTTACGTATCTGCATCTGGATTCTATCGGGAGTACCTTTAGGGCTTTCATCGAAGTTCTTCTGGAGATTTCATCAGGAGTTCCTTCAGGGATTCCATCTTTGCCTCCATAGATTCAATCAGGATTACCTCCAGAGATTATATCAGGACTCCTTCTAGGGATATCATAAAGAATTCTTCTAGATTCT
Organism: Aedes aegypti; assembly: GCF_002204515.2. Taxonomy (NCBI): domain Eukaryota; kingdom Metazoa; phylum Arthropoda; class Insecta; order Diptera; family Culicidae; genus Aedes; species Aedes aegypti. Next base: position 20,609,209 of record NC_035107.1, read on the forward strand.
TACAGGAGTTTCATCAGAAATTTCTCCAGGGATTCCATTAGGAGTTCCTTCAGCGATTGCAACTGGAACTTCTCCAGGGATTCTTCAGGAATATATCTAGCAATTCCATTAGAAGTTTCTTCAGCAATTTCATCAGCAGTTCCTTCAGAGATTTAACCTGGAATTCTTCCAGAGATTCGATCAGGGGTTCCTCTAGGGATTCCATCACTAGTTAATCTACGAATTTCATCAGAAATTCCTCCATCAGCCGCTCCTTTGACAATATATTTAGGATTTCCTTCAAGGAATTCCTCCAGGGTTTCTTCTAAGATTTCACCCGGAATTCATCAAGAGATTCTCAGGAGTTCCTCTATAGATTCTATCAGGAGTTCCTCCAGAAATTTCATGTGGAGTTCATCTAGAGATTTCATCGGGACTCCTGATTCTATCAGGAGTTCCTCTTACAATATCTTTATATTCCTCCCAGTGGCGATTCCCTAACCTCAAATCTACCTGTCCCACGAATATAAATTCTTGAATTTCAACAAAAAATTTGCATGCAATGAGCAGAGATTTGTTAGAAAGGACGATTTCAATAATTTACTCTTTGATTACTTTTTTATTTATACTCTAAATTTGTCGAAATAGTCATTTTTAGAATCATAGAACAGGTAGAAAATGAGGTTACGATTAGCCACTGATTCCTCCAAGGATTCCATCAAGAGTTCCTCTAGGGATTCTATCATGAATTCCAATAGGGAATTTTATTATAATTACCTTTAGGGCTACCATTAGAGTTCTTCTGAGGATTTCATTACGAGATCCTCCAGGAATTCCTTCAAAGGTTCCTTCAGAGATTCCAGCTAGCATTTCTTCCGAGATTCTATTAGGAGTTCCTTCCATCAGGATCTTCTAGGGATATCATAAGGAATTTCTCTAGGCATTCTATCAGGAGTTCCAGCAGGAATTATATCAGGAATTCCTCCAGAGATTTCATCAGGAGTTCCTACAGTGATTCCATAGAGAATTCTTCAAGGGATTTCATCAGGAGTTTCTCCTATGATTTCATCTGGAGTTCCTGCAAGAATTCTTCTTCTTCTTGGCATTAACGTCCCCACTGGGACAGAGCCGGCTTCTCATCTTAGTGTTCTTATGAGTACTTCCACAGTTATTAACTGAGAGCTTTCTTTGCCAAAGTTGCCATTTCAGTTGTATATCGTGCGGCAAGTACGATGATACTCTATGCCCAGAGAAGTCAAGGAAATTTCCTTTACGAAAAGATCCTGGACCGACCGGGAATCGAACCCAGACACCTTTAGCATGGCGTTGCTTTGTAGCCGCGGACTCTAACCACTCGGATGGGATGCCTCCCAAAATTCTTCAAGGAATAAATATCTCCAAGTATACTCAAGGGTTATCATGAATTCCTTCTAAGATTTTTCCGGGAATGTCTCAGGATTTTATCACCGGAATAACTCTACAGATTTCATCGGGAATTTCTCAAGGAATTTCTCACAAAATATCTTCAGAGATTCTTGGGGGTTTTCAGAAATCAATACAGCAATTTTACCAACAATATCTTATAAAGATTTCACAAGTAATTAGGGAATCCATCAGTATATCCTCAAGTGACTCTATGAGGAGTTCCTCCTAGGATTCAAAAAAGGAATTCCTTCAGCGATTCCTCTGAGAATTCGTTTATTGAATCTACCAGGAATTGCTTCGAAAATTTTGTTAGGATTTCCTCTAGGCATTCCAACTAAAAACCCTCCAGGAATTTCTCTAAGGATTCCACCAGAGGTTGATCCATGGATTGGATCTGAAATTCGCCCAGGTAGTTCTTCATGATTTCCATCAGGAAAATCTTCAAAGAATGAGCTGAAATTCTCATAGGGGTTCCACTAAAAATTCTTTCAGAAGCTTCATAAATATTTTTCCGGTGATTTCACCGGAAATTCAAGAAAATCTTCTAAAAGTTCTTCCAAAACATTCTGGAAAAAATCCTTCGGTTCCTTCAGAGATGTCACCAGTATTTTTTCTAACTATTTCTTCCGGAATGGTGTTTTTTAAGAAATTTCGCCATGAGTTCTTCCATTCTTAATCAATAGAGTTTCGCTAGAAATTCTTTACCAGAAAAATCTAATACAGCTTCGCCAGAAGTTCTACCAGAAAATACTTCAATGATTTGACTAGGATTTTCCTTCTTCGAATTTTTCAGGATTATCAGAAATTCCTCCAAGCAATTCCTGGTGGATTCCTTGGAAAAAAAATCCTCCAAGATATACAGGAAGGAATTGATGGATAAATTCCTTTAGGAATCCTCGGAGAAATATCCGGTAGATTCTTGAAGTAATTTCTTCAAAAATTCGAGGTCGAATGCCTCGTAGGTTCCCTTAAGGGATACAAAGAAAAATCTTTTTAGGAATTCATAAAATAATTTATTGAAGATTCCCTAGAAGAATCCCCTGAAAGTAACCTGGGGGGAACCTCTCGAAAAATTGCAAGCGGAATTTCTAAAGGAATTCCTGGTAAAATCCCGTGTATGAAGTTTTTTTTTGAATTCTTTTGCAGTATTTCTTGCTGAATTCCCTAAAGTTTCCTGGTGGAATCTCAAGAGGAATTCCTTAGTGAATCCTTGGAGAAATTTTGGGTGGAATCACTGTTAGAGTTCCTGAAGTGAATCTCTACATGTATTTCTGGAGGAGTTTTTGAAGGAATTTCTAGCAAAAATCGCGTAGGAATCTCTGGAAGAATGTTTGGGTTAATCACTGAAGGATTTTTTGGAGGTATTCCTAGGGAAAGGTTTTTGATGCATAGGAGAAATTCCTGGTGGAATTATTGATAGAATTTCTGTAATAATTTCTTGAGCATTCTCTATACAAATTTCTAGAGGAATTCCTAGTAAAAGCGCAGGAAAAAAAATCCTTATATAATCTGTATAGAATTTCTTGAAATTTCGATGGAGGAATTCCTAAATACATCTCTGGAGGATATTTTGGAGGAATTCTTGAAGGAAGCATTGGATAAATAAATCCCTCGGAAGTTTTTGGGTAAATCTCTGGAGAACTCTGTAGAACAAGAAAGAATCGCTGAAAAAATTCCTTTTGGTTGAATTTAAGGAGGAGTCCTAGGAGAAGACCTGAAAAAAGTTCTAGTGAAATCCTTATGGGAATTTCTGGTGATATATTTATTGAGAAGTATCTGAAATAATTCGTTATGTGATTCCTGAATAATGATATACCTTTTAGAGGTAATAAAGGAATCTTTGAAAAATTGTGATAGCAATCTCCGGAAGAATTCTTGAAGTCAGCCTTGAAGTAAATTCTGAAAAATTACTGAAGAAATCACTTGAGGATTTTTTTGATCTTTGAAGGAATCAGTAGGGGAAACCCTGAATAATTAGCAGAGGAATCTTTGAAGGAACCTCTAGAAGAAGGCCAGCCTGAAGAATTTTCCTCGGAGGAATTTCTGGGTAAATCTGTGGATAAATTTCTAGAGGTATTATTGATGAAATTCCTGGTAGAATCCCAGGAAGACTTTCTGGTGGAATCCCTAGTATAATAAATTGTTCTGGAAAGACTTCAAAGTAGAATAACTAGAGAAAACCGCTAAAACTCCGGACACAAACTTTGAAGAAATTACCATAGCCATTCTCATATCGATGACTGCTCAGAATAATCCCCGATAGAGATCCCTCATTATTTTAGAGTTCTACCGGAATACTTCGTGCGAATTGTAATTGTAATTCCTCCTCAATATCCATTTCTTCCGGTATTTGAATTCTGAAAGTTCTGCTCTTTCTCACAACGATTATTGTCATAAAAGTATTCACCCTTACAGCCACAGAAATCGAAAAAAATAACAATCACATATTCACTAGGCTTGCCGAGAGCATTCAAAACATGCGAAGAAATATGGTGTTGCTGCAACAAACTTTGACAGTCGGTCAAACGGTTGCAGCAACATAAATCGGTTTGACAAACTTGGGGGCGGAGTCAATGTTGGTCAAACCGTCTGAGCGTCTATGGGCTGCAACAATCATGATCCGCAACATGGGAGTCATGAGAATCTGTTTATGGTCTACTGCTACAGCTCTGAGTAGATCGGTAGAATTACCTCCATCTAAACAAGCTGCAAACCTGGTGGACACTATTGCTATAGGATGTTCGGGGATTCTTTATCATGCCAGTAGAGTAAAACACATACCACAAATGGTAAATAAACCAGAAAAATGGGTTTTATTTTTGCTGCCACTCTTCGAGGCTCTCCTTCGCTGCTGCTGTTTATCACCCTTATTACAACTTGCGAAACATTGCCACTCTTGGGTAGGGTTGTCGCAAAATCTCAATTAATCGATTAGTTGGTAATCTATTACTGTCCAAGAATGCCGATTATCGATAACGATTAATCGACTTGTATTTTTCGATTAATCGAATTAATCGACTTTTTTGAAAATTTGAGATATTACTGCTGTAAGGTACACCGGAGTAAGCTAAAACGGGTGGGGTAAAATGAAATATAAGTTTTAAACATGATGACAATAAGTGTTAGCAGGTATTGCGTTCCTTAAGGTCTGTTTCATTTATTAGCTCAATGTTTCTGTAGTAAATTTTTACATTATTACGAAATTTTACATTTCATGTAACCCAAGCCGTGCTAACTTGCCCTAAATTGAATTTCAACGGTTTTGAGAAATAAATCCTTGTAAATACGGATCGACGTGCACGCTGAAATTCTTTTAAAATTTAATAGAACTAATCCAATTTTCGAAGCAAGAAGTTCAGGTTCATGGCTTAATACATTGTTTCTCTGAGAATTTTTTTTTTCAAATCAAGATGAATTTCAGTATGTTATTAGTATACAACTTCGTTGAACCAATGGTCTACATTTATAATTCTGAAACTAATCCCTCCCTCTCCCATTTTTCATGATTTACATTTTGGAAATGAAAAACAAGCACATAGAACTGAACCATTTATGCACAACATACATGAACGAGCATTATAGAAAATTTATGTTTTGTTTCCTTATTCCTGGAGAGTAATTTGATTGAATTTCCAATGATATTTTGAATCATGATTAATTGTAATTTATAGGGAATAACTAAAAGAATTTTTAAAACAATTCGTATTAATCAAAAGCACTTCAATGTTTACGGAATTGTAAAAAAATTTTAGGGATATATTTTAGAATGAGTTCCTGCACGATTTTCAAATGAACTTTTGATTCATTTTTCAAGAATTTTTAATATCTACTGAACATTTTTTAATTGACTCGGGAACTTCTAGCTAACTTCCGCGATATTCAGTTTACTCAGGTAAGCTCTGTTCAGGTTACTTCAGAATTTTCTACCATCTGAATATTTTTTTCACAATTCATTTCACAATTCTGCAAGGAGGAAAACGGCAAAGATTAAAAGAATGCTATTAATCCATTCGTTTTTTTTTCACATTACAACCTAGCTATCTCGGCATACTGCGCGTTTATGGGCGTTTATTATACAAATTATAACACACAATTTCCTAACGTTATCTTTAAAGTTTATTGAATTTTCCCTCGCACGAATGCGTCGGAGTCCTGGACAAATGCATCAGTGAAAAAAATGCGAATCCGTTGACCCGTTCTCATGATAACTCTTGACCAGGACTGGTATAGGACTAGAACTTTTTAGTTCTTTCCTGAAAAAAGACACCAAACTGGAACCAGAAGAAAACAATAAGAAAGCAAACAAAAATTAAGAAAACAAAGAGAAACTGAACAGGAGATAGGGGATGTGAGGTCCAATTATCATAAAATCAGGCCAGGAATTTCTTTAAGAGTATTTTGAAGATTTTTTGGCATTTCTCGTGACATTACCAAAAGTGTTAGGGAGCCGGATCCTATTCTTGGCACTTTTGATTCACTTCGGCAGTGGGGTTTTTTGAAAGGTACAGAGCCAATATGCGTCCTACTAAAAAGCTTCTTATTGCAAAGTTTCATGCAATTCGGCCGAGAAAAACCCCCCATGCCAAAGTGAATCATGGAAGTGCCCAAATAGCTCTGCACCCTACTTTTCGTTTTAACCATCTGTATTACTGTATGCATTTCGTCATGATTTTCACTAGGAATTTCATCTATATTCTATATATCAAATTTTCCAGTAATTTTTCTAATGATGTCTCCAGAGAAATGTCTAGAATTTTTTAGGAATTATTAGTAAATGAAAAACCGAATTTAGTACTATAGCATTTAATTCCACTAGTGTTTGTATGACGCGTATTTCACCCTCAACTGTAAGGCCGTCTTTAGTGTCGTGTACTAGACACGACTTGGAAATTATTAGATAATTTTTTAAATAAATCAGGGGGTAAATTCTGAAGAAATTTTTAATGACGAAAACTAGACGCACGGTAAATAGTCACATAGAACGGTACAAGGCGATTTTAGCATGGAATTTGTAAATACAGTTTTTTAATATTTCTTTGGAAATTATTTGGAAAAAATACAACTTTTTCAAGTGCAGATTTTTTTTTTAAATGCACGGGAAATGGTAGCTTGACGATAGTTTACGAATGAATTTCTTGATACGTTTCAAATACTTTTGACACGTGAAAATGTTCAGGCAAAACAGCTGGAGAAATCTACAAAGCAAATCTCTGAGGAAATGTTGAATAAATTTTCAGAATTGAATTCTTTAAGAATTCATTGAAAAATTTAATAATTAAATAGGGGAGAATATTAATGGAAACTTCTGGTAGAATTCACCGAAGAATTCTTGGAGTATGGTCCTTTGTTGAGGTTAAAATTTTACATCATGCATTGAGGGCGAAAATGGCCAATGATTTTGAAACAATTGCAGCAGGAATTCATCCAGGGACTCTTTTAGGAATTCCACCAGGGATGCTACCGACAGGAATTTTTTTAGGGATTTCACCCATAATTTCACCATCATTCATGCTTCCAAAAATTCCTCAAAAAATTTTGTTTTTAAATTTTTCCATGATCACTTTCAAAGATTCCTCCATGCATTCTACAAGGATTTGTTCCAGATATTTCTCGCAGGTTCTATCAGGATTTCTTTTGGAAATATTACAGGTGATTATTCCAGATTTTGCTTCAGAAATTTTTATCAGTTATTTCTCTCGCATTTTTTTTTTATTCAAAAAGTCTACCGAAGATTTTCCTAGGCATTTTGTGTATAAGGGGCTGTCCATTAATTACGTAAGACAATTTTGACGGTTTTTCGACCCCCCCTCCCCCCATGGTAAGATATTTTGTATGAAAATCAAAAATAACTTGTATGGAGCGTAAGAAATCTCGAACCCCCCCTCCCCCCATAAACCCTTACGTAATAAATGGACCACCCCTAAGTGCTGGTGATCTTCTATTTTTTTTCGCTTGGTGGCTCAAAAAACACTGGTAGATTTCTCTTCTCCTCTTTCAGTCGCTCTTGCTCTGTCGTTGTCGTTCTTTCTCTCTTCTTTCTTGTTTCTGCACATTCCGATTGGCTCGCTGCATTTGTGTTGTCGCGTTTGGAGATCAATCGCAGTAGCCGGGGGGTCGCATTTGTAAATTCAGACACTTTCGAGCTGTCACACAGTGGCTCGAACACCCAGGATGCATCAAATTAACGACAAAGTGGCCAATTTGTATCTAAACTTATGTGTCAAGCCCATGGGAACGTATTTCGGTAAATTATTATGTTTAATCTGTACTGTTAGATAATTGAAACGGTGTAGTATCCAACGAATCTATATTCAGTTTTTCAGGTTATTAAGCCCGAGTGGTCACATCCAGTACATTTAAAACGGTGCTTACCTCTTCATTTATAATGTTGAATATCAGATCTTAATGATTTATGCAAATTAAAATGATTGCCATTGCAAATTAATAAAGACAACTTGACATGTCCCAAAAAATAGCCCTTTTTTACTCGGCCTGACCCAGTAACCCACCAAAATATCTCCGACCACAGTAACATTCCCGATATCCCTTGGCCACTTTTAGGAACTAGATATGTGGGCCAGTATACTGACAAAAAAATATTTGAATCCGTTAAATATTCGCTGAGTGGTGAGGGTTTTAGTATTTTTTCTTTCACTCAGGCCTATACGGGTTAAATAATTTATCCAAGGATTCTTTTATAAATGGCTCTAGTAGAACTTTAAAGGATTGCTTATTCCTTCAAGAATTCTTTTAGAAATTTGTTTAGGGATTTCTCCAACCATTGCACAGTGGACTTTTCTGCAAAAAATGTCTTTAAATTCAATATCTCTGGATGCCGCTGGAATAAAATCGATCTTTTTACCGCAAAAGAAGAATTTTTCATAGGCTAAACGTTAGTGATGTGAGTGTTCACTGCACGTTATTTGTTCGTACGGTTTTGAGCTATTAAAGGTCATTTTACCCTATTTTCAATAGAAATGATATCCCGAGATGAACTAGCCCAGGGCTAAAAATCTCGTTAATAAAGATAGAAAAAAAATAGAAATGAAATATTCATAATTCAATATCTCTGGATTCCGCTGGAATTAAATCGATTTTTTTTTTTACCGCAAAAGAAAGATTTTTTCCATGGCCAAAACGATAGTGTCACCTGCATAGTTAGACATCTGCACTCAGTATTTACTAATTTTGATTCTTACGAGGTACAAACGATCTTTGTACCTTGAAAGAATAAAAAATTTCAGTGGAATCAAAAGAAACGATTAATGAATATCTCAATCCTATAAAAAATAGGATATAAATAAATAACCTTTAATTGGCAAAAATCGTACTCAAAAATCACGTTCTCCACCTTCTCACCTCAATATTGTTTTGCTATTGAGAATGTTTTTCTTTTGAGGCAAAAATATCGGTTCTATCTCTGCAAAATTCAGAGATATTGATAAGGAAGCATATAATTTCTAACAAAAACAGTAGTATGACAATCGGTCGGACAAACTCGTGCAAAAAACTCGTTTGCCGTGAATACTCATCCCACCATTCATTTGAATATGAAATAATCTTTCTTCAGAGGCGAACAGGCCGTTTCTATCTCCGCGGAGTCTATAGATATACATTTATAAACATCTAATTCGCATTAAAAATTGGATAAAAATCATGTATTTTGAGCAGTCGATGGTACAACATGATATACAGGAAATGTCCACACAAAGATCTACGAGAACCAAAATCACATGGCCAAAACCAATCGTCCATGACTTGATGCTCTTGTGAATCAGAATAAAAATGTGAACATTACACGCTTATGAAATTCTGACCATAGGTGTATACCACTTTCTTGTGTACTTGATCAATTTTACAAAAGCTGTTCGGAACTCTATTCTAGGGTCTCATACCTTTTCATTGAAGCGAAAAAAAAAAACTAAATTCGGTTCAAAAATGGATTTTAGATAGCGTTTCAAAGCATTGTAGCTCCGCTCCCCGAGGTCACTGAAAGAATTTTGCAGCATGGATATGTTCATTTTCTGAAGCTAGTTTTCTTAAGCAAAGAAATTTCAGAACTATCTCTATTCAGTGCAAAGGCCAAAAATTACCCCGATGTACGAATAAAGCAAAAAAAAAAAATCTATGCAAATTGTTGGTAATTTAATTGTAAACATTCGTTTAAAAATGTGAGTCGATTAATCGATTAATCGAAATAATCGATTAATTTGCGACAACCCTACTCTTGGGCCTTCTTGATTGCTTTGATCGTGCTTGGAAATCACTTGAGAACGAATTCTGCAATGCCTGCCTCGAAGTGTTTCTCCAGCAATCTCAGCTAGAATAATGTAATACAGGTAACTCTCCCTTACTCTATATTTCGTGGAGTGATGCGCTAAAATCCATCGTATTAGGCTTTTATTAGTGAGAACCTGAAATTTTCCCAGTATTGCAGTGCATAGTGCTGATACCAACCGATGCCAAACATTTTTTTTTTTCCCAAGACGGCTTTCGCATTGTGCAACAACATTTTGGTAATTCTTGATCGTTCATTGGAAATAATGCAATGAAATTATTACTTACTGTTGCCTATATGTGTCGTCATTGGGATCGCAGTAGTCGTAACGATCGGACGTGCGCTTACTCGCTCTGGCAGTGATTTGACAGCAGATTTTTTCGTGGTAAAGAAAATTGCCGTGTCGTGCAGGAAACAAAGTGGTGGCAGCTGAAATTGTAGGAATATTCAAGTCGTCGGTTTGCTGGCTGGCACATCCTTCATTGTTCAATAGCACCCTTCTTGTTTTATCAATTACATTGTTTTTTTTTTTCTTTCATTACCGTTTTGATTCGAAATCCGGACACCTAAGCACCTAGACAACTTCAATCTAATATTTTTCGAAGAATTTCAAATTAAACGACGAAACATTTTGTTGAAGCGTGAAAACAACTGTCTTTTGAGAGCAATAATTAATTAAAAATAACTATTTGGGGGCTACAAACCATTAAAAATAAATTAAATATGTGGCTTGTCTTGCTTCGAAATCCGGACACTGAATAGTGACTGTTTCGAATCCCGGACACTCTAAAATTATCAATAAACACTTTGATTTTTATAAATATTTATGAGACATTTTACTGACACGTTGTTCAAACATAATAAAGATTTAATACAATTAAAATAAACAAACAAAACTACTGTAAAATCCATTATATTAACTACAGACAAAAAGCAACAGTCGAAGCTTAGGCGTGAACCTACTTAAGGCTTAAAGCCACTATAATGGAGTTATATTAATATTTTTAACTATTCATTGATCATTCAACGATTAGGAATCATATTCGATTGAAGCTTATTGTTAGTAGAAGAATGAGTACAACTTCTATGCAGAGAGCATGCATCTTCTGTTTTCGATAGAACTAGTTAGAGTAAAGTGGGCAAAAGTTCGAGTGAGGTAAGAGTTTCTTTTTAAGATTTCTAGCTCAATTCAAAACAAATCTTATAAATGTCATTGTGGTTCAAATGCTATTCAAGTAAGAGACTTTTATTCCAAATATCATAAAAATCGGCTGAGATTTGGAAAAGTTATGGCTATTTTGTTGTTTTTCGACGTGAATATTGTAATTTTTGGTCAAACTTTCGTTGCATGGAACCAATTGAAGATAAAATCTTTTTCAATATTTTATGTAAGGGCGTTTCTAGGCCCATCATAAGGTTGCTTTGAAGTGTATTAGATTTTGCATAAATGCTTGAAAACAATTTTTGGCCCATAGTGGGGCAAAAGTTCGAATCAGCGGGGCAAAAGTTCGACCCATGTATAAAATCGCGGAAAAATTTTCAAATTCCCTAAAATCCACATATTATCTTCAAATTTAGTTAAATTTGTCTGATCGTGTGAAAACTGTCACCAAAATTTTACATTTCCACTTAGTTTTGCGAAAAACTGCTATTTTTGAGTATATTACAATTAACCCGGTTTTGGGCAATTTTTTGATGAAATTTTAGCGTGTATTTTTCAGCAAACTTAAGTTTACGGCTGGTGTAAAGTATGCCTGTCATAAAAGGATCGATATTTTGTGTTTTAGCCAGCGAACTTTTGCCCCACACTAGATTCGAACTCTTGCCCCACCGGTGGGGCAAAAGTTCGAATAAGACAATAAATTTTGAAACTGTTATAACTAAAAATGGGTAAATATTTGGACACAAGTTTGTTCAGCAAAATTATAGCCAATATGTTGAAGGTTCACTGTATGGTATTTGTTTTGTTTTAACTGCTATTGTTTTCCTGGAAACTTTGATTATACCACTAAGGTCGAACTTTTGCCCCACCTTACTCTACGTTACAGTTGGAAAAGTCACGTTATAGAACGTTAGGAATTTAAGCAAAAGGATGACACTCTACTTGTTTATTCAAATCTTTTTTGAATCTTACTTAGAGTTTTCATTTCTCGTGAAATTAACAAAAACCCATTCTGAATGTTAGTTAGTAATTTTATTTGAGTTTATTTGCATAGAGTAAGGTGGGGCAAAAGTTCGACCTTAGTGGTATAATCAAAGTTTCCAGGATAACAATAGCAGTTAAAACAAAACAAATACCATACAGTGAACCTTCAACATATTGACTATAGTTTTGCTGAACAAACTTGTGTCAAAATATTTACCCATTTTTAGTTATAACAGTTTCAAAATTAATTGTCTTATTCGAACTTTTGCCCCACCGGTGGGGCAAGAGTTCGAATCTAGTGTGGGGCAAAAGTTCGCTGGCTAAAACACAAAATATCGATCCTTTTATGATAGACATACTTTACACCAGCCGTAAACTTATGTTTGACGAAAAATACACGCTAAATTTTCATCAAAAAATTGCCCAAAACCGGGTTAATTGTAATATACTCAAAAATAGCAGTTTTTCGCAAAACCAAGTGGAAATGAAAAATTTTGGTGACATTTTTCGCACGATCAGGCAACTTTTGCTAAATTTGAAGATAATAAGTGGATTTTAGGCAATTTGATATTTTTCCCGTGAGTTTATACATGGGTCGAACTTTTGCCCCGCTGATTCGAACTTTTGCCCCACTATGGGCCAAAAATTGTTTCCAAGCATGTATGCAGAAACTAATACATCTCAAAGCATCCTTATGATAGGTCTAGAAACGCCCTTGCATAAAATATTGAAAAAAGATTTTATCTTCATTTGGTTCCATGCAACGAAAGTTTGACCAAAAATTACAATATTTACGTCGAAAAACGACAAACAGCCATAACTTTTCCTAATCACAATCAATTTTCATGATATTTGGAGTGAATGTCACTTACTTGAATATAATTCGAACCACCATGACATTTATAAGTTTGGTTTTGAATTGAGCTAGAAATCTTAAAAAGAAACTCTTGCCCCACTCGAACTTTTGCCCCACTTTACTCTATTACAATGGAATTGTAGGAGTGTTATGGTTAAGATACACTCATTGAATATTTCAATATCAAAAACTAACTGTGATATTTTTGCGTTATGTGAAACTTGGTTGATTCCTGAATTGACGGTTGATTTGATTGATTTCAATATTATTAGACAGGACCGAAGCGATGGCTACGGAGGGGTTTTAATTGGTATTAAGAAATGTCTTTCCTTTTATAGAATTGGTGTTTCTTATAAATCCAAAATAGAAGTTATAGCATGTCATGTGGACTTTTCTCTAGTTTCCTTTTATATACCTCCAAAAGTAACTTTTAGCTACAATGATCTTGAAACAATACTTGATACCATTCCTGCGCCATGGGTAATCGTTGGTGATTTTAATTGTCATAGTACTGCATGGGGTTCTGACCACGATGAGAAAAGAGCGATGCCAATCCATGACATGTTAGATTGTTACAATTTATGTATACTGAATACAGGAAATGTAACAAGAATTTCAGGTCCACAAAAAAAGGATGCTGTTTTAGATTTATCATTCTGTTCATCTTCAATGGTTTATGATTGTTCATGGATAGTAATTGACAATCCGCATGGAAGTGATCATCTACCAATCGTTATTTCAATTCATAATGATTATCAAAGAATGAGGGAATATGTGAACATTGAATATGATTTAACTAAAAACATTGACTGGAAAAAATATAGTTCGATAATTTCAGAGGCTCTTGAGAATCTGGTAGATTTTTGTTTAGAGGATGAATATGATTTTTTTGTGAATTTAATTATAGATAGTGCTATTAAAGCTCAAAATAAACCGATTCCAAATAAAAAAAAAATAGTAAATCGCATACCAAATCCATGGTGGGATAAATAATGCAATACTGTTGTAAAAGAAAAATCTGCTGCTTATAAAGTTTATTGAAAAGTGCGTTCGAGACAATATTATGAGAAATATATTTCACTTGAACGTAAGTTTAAAAGTTTAGTGAGAGCAAAGAAAAAATCATATTGGAGAAAGTTTGTCGGAGAATTATCACATGAGACCTCTATGACTGTTCTTTGGAAAGCTGCTAAAAATATGAGAATTAAATCTTCAATTAATGAGGATAAAGAGTATTCACATGAATGGATCAAAAAATTTGCTAAAACAATTTGGTCGGATATTGTTTCAGAAAACCAAATTTGTTTTGATACTTCTGAGGATAGTGTACCAATGTTTACAATGATTGAGTTTTCATTAGCTCTTCTATCAGGGAGGAACAATTCTCCAGGGAAAGATGGTATAAAGTTTGATCTATTAAAACATCTTCCAGATGTAGCTAAAAAAGATTATTGAATTTATTTGATTGGTTCCTAGACCGTAATGTTATTCCAAATGATTGGAGAAAACTCAAGGTAATTGCGGTCCAAAAGCCGGGTAAGCCACCTTCTGATCACAACTCTTATCGTCCCATTTCTATGTTGTCATGTATACGAAAATTAATGGAAAAAATTATTCTGAAACGTTTAGATAATTGGGCTGAATCAAATAAGTTGATTTCAGAAACACAATTTGGTTTTCTTAAAGGAAAAGGGACTACCGATTGTCTTGGTTTGTTGACAACTGAAATTGATATAGCGTTTGGTAGTAAACAACAAATGACCTCTGTATTTCTAGATATAAAAGGGGCCTTTAATCCAGTTTCCCTTGACATTCTTACTCAAAAATTGCATAGGAAAGGGCTTTCTCCAAAACTCAATAATTTTGTGAATAATTTATTAAGGGAAAAGCACATGTATTTTTCTAGTGGCTGAATCTCAGAATACCGAGTAAGTTATATGGGTTTGCCTCAGGGCTCTTGTCTGAGTCCACTTCTGTATAACATATATGTGAGTGAGATTGATAATTGCTTGGCTGAAGGATGTACTCTCAGACAATTAGCTGATGATTGTGTTATTTCTGTAATAGGTAAAGATAGAGAAGATATGCAAGCTCTGCTTCAAGCTACATTAGATAGTTAGTCTTCATGGGCAACTGATTTAGGAATCGAATTTTCACCAGAAAAGACTGAAATGGTTGTTTTTTTTTTCTAAAAAACAACATCCAGCAAAATTTGAACTACAGCTATCAGGGAAAAAAATAATAAATCTTTATCTTACAAATACTTGGGCATTTGGTTAGATTCCAAGTGTACATGGAAAAAACATGTTCAATATATAAAATCTAAGTGTGAGCAAAGAATAAATTTTATCAGGTCCATTACTGGAAGTTGGTGGGGAGCTCATCCAGAAGACTTAATTAGGTTGTACAAGACAACTGTACGATCTGTGATAGAGTATGGAAGTTTTTGCTTTTATCCAGCTGCACGTACACATATCCTTGTTCTAGAAAGGATTCAGTATCGATGTCTTCGTTTAGCATTGGGATCTATGAATTCTACTCATACTAAAAGTTTGGAAGTCCTAGCGGGTGTTCCTCCTTTAATGATTAGGTTCTATCCCAGACAACCAGAATGTATGTATAACCAAATCACCTTTTGCGTTATGCGATGCTTATATGTGCAAAGTTTCACGTATAAGACGTCGCGAAAAGGACTTATACGTACAAAAGTGGAGGCGATATGCGTGCATATTTTATATGATGAAACATAACATGCAATGCGAGTGTGTAGATTTTCTTGTGAATTCGTCTGTACTCTTATGCGACTTAATTTATGATAACAACATTTTTTTGACAGATGCTACGGAGTGATCCGACTTACTTTGTACAAGTATACGGGATGAAATGGAATGTACATATGGACTCACTGAATAGCGTTTTATGCGAGGAAACTCATCGATCAAACGATTTCATCCACCATGTAGTGCGGGAGTGATGTGGTTTGAACAAATTAGCGACTTTGTTCGTATACTGCTATGCGACTTCTGGTTGTCTGGGATGAACTTGGGAGTCGGTTTCTAATTCGCAGTGAAATCATGAATCCTATTATCATTGCGAACTTTGAAAAACTTCTGCAATTGATGGTACAGTCCAGAAGAATGCCACTTTATTATTGGCACATGTCTGAAGATATTTCACCTGATATAATCGATTCTCAACAGCTCAATATGAATTTCCTTCAGTTAAACAACGATAAAGTTACATATGACATTTCTATGAAACAAGAAATAAATACTATTACAGTTTTTTTGAGATCCAAAATAATACCTTCAATATTTTCATCGAAATATGGAAGACTTTCTTCTGACAAATGTTTTTACACTGATGGCTCTAGCATAGATAATAGTGTAGGTTACGGTGTTTTCAATGAAAACGTTTCTACATACCATAAGCTTAAGAATCCATGTTCAGTATTCGTTGCGGAGTTGGCAGCGAAATATAATGCTTTAATTATCATCCTTTATTTATCGGTTGGCAGCTATTACATATTTTCCGTCAGTCTTAGCTCTATTGAAGCTTCAAAATCGATAAAACCACAAAATGCAACATATTTTATTATTGGAATAAGAAAACTATTGAATACATTAACAATGCGCTCTTTCAGCATCACTTTCATATGGATACCATCGCATTGCCTCATAAATGGTAATGAAAAGGCAGATATTTTAGCCAAAAAAGGTGCCATAGTAGGTGAAATTTTTGAAAGAAAAATTGATTTTAGGGAGTTTTTTCAAAAATGTCGTCGGAAAGCAATTGCGGAATGGCAAAGATCTTGGGATGAAGGATCTATGGGACGTTACTTATACGGTCTTGCACCAAAAATATCAAAAAAATCATGGTTTAAAGATTATAATCTGACTAGGGACTTTATTAAGGTTTTTTCTAGACTAATGTCGAATCATTATAGATCTAAGGCTCACTAAGGACTGACAGCTCAAAGTGTGAATGCAACCGAAACGAATGAGTAAACAAAGCATGCGAGTGTTGCCGGAGCTTTACATTTTCCTTTGTAATCGAACAGTCACTCCGATCGTGAAACGTCAAAAGCTCTTGATAAACAAAAAAAAAAAACAGCTGATCGCAGCTGTCTCATGGATTGCCTTATTGTGACTGTGGTGAAGGATTTGAAGATATAGAACACGTTGTTTGGGTTTGTTCTAAATATGAAGTAAAACGACAAGAATTGATTGATTCCCTTCCTGTTTTATGGAAACCACCCAACGCAACAGTCCGCGATGCTTTGTTTTCTCGCAATCCCAATTTCATAAATCCTATATATAAATTTCTAAAAGCTATTGACTTTCGTATCTAGCTAAATATGTAATTTTTGTCTTTAACAGTGAATTACTATTACCTGCGACTTGAGTGATTGACGGATGTCTTAAGCCACATATCAAACCGATTCCGTTTCCTCAAATTTTCCTCAAGCCGCCATTTTGAACTGCACGACGCCTCCAATAATACCATTGAGCTGATCATCACCATCTCATCTGAGCAACTTCACAAATCCATTGAGAAGATGGAGTGACAAGAGAACCGTCCTACGATGCATACCAAGCCCCGAGTTTAGAACTTCTAACTTGTCGTGAAAGTATGACAAGATGTAGAAGCTAAACGAAATTAATACAAACATTGTATATAACGTTATTGAATCGGCCCCTAATACTTTATGGTAAGGGCCTAAATAAAGATAGGTTTTAGGGTTTTATGCTTATAGGAGAAGAGATTTTTTTTCACTCCTACAGGCTTTCCCTCATTCCAAAAAAATAAAAAAATGTATTTGTCGTATCATAAGGCATGAGGAAATGTATCGATTTCCTTTGAAATTCTTTGGCGCTATCAAAATACAGCCCAAACATGTAAGCACATGTAAGCATTTCTTTTAACCGAACAATCATGACAGCTGCTCACTGTGCAGCGAAAACACCACAATCAAAGGAGCCATTTTATACGCCGAATATCACGCACACATTGATGCCCGCAAGTTTGTTTTTTTTCAGTCCGTCGGATTGAAAACTTTGTTTACGTTCTCAATTATATGCGGTCGTTGAGGGAATTTCTTAAAATTTCGTGAATTATAGAAGTTTTACGGTGTGCGATTGCAATGAAATACTTCAGTGAATAAGCACGAAGGTTTTCCTTAGTGTAAATTAGTGCCCGAGATCAAATATGAATCGTAATGTGGCGAGGCTCAGCCGATCGCTAATCAGATTTCGCTCGGTACGTCTTCGTCCATGCGATTCGATTAAAAAGTGCAAAGTGGATAATTGAACTGAAAATATTTATAGAAAAAAACAGCAGTTTTATCGCCTTTTTGGTGTACTAGTGGACAAACCATAGTAAATTTCACAAAATTACTTTTGAAAAATTAATCTATATTGTAGGTAAATCCGAATATTCGCCGTAGTGGAACATTTTAGGCTTGACATGACGAATGAAAGCGCTTGCGACGGAGTAGATCGAAACCAACGAAACTAACGTAGCAATGGGTTATATTGCTTTTTGTATACGATTCCGAAACGAAGCGGCTACTTCGATTGAAAACTAGATTTGACGATAAGTCTCGAGCCTACTAGCCATCAGAACAATGATACCTCCTTAGATCTCATGATTTTCAAGCTGTGGCAACTGAAATCGATCTCCAAGCGTCGGATCTGGACGATGACCGAGGCGCCCATGACTCAATCGATACTGTTACATCGGCAAAAGCCACAGAGCTATATAGACTGCCCAACAACCCCCGATCAAATGATGCTCAAGACGTAAGACCCAGACGCAGACTAAACACCATCTGTGTTTCACAAGAAAATTGTGCAATTATGGAGCTGTTTATGAAATGGGATATCTCGCCGAAAGACTCGGTTACTCTAGTCGGTTGCGGACAAAAGCTTGCCCCCTTCTTGGTCATCGATCAGAGAGAACACAGAATTAACAGTGTAACAGCATCGCTTGCTCTTGAGCGGACTTTCGTCGATCGCTAAGGGTAGAAGCACAAGTTTTGGTCATAGTATATAGTTTATTATACATTACAGTTAACTCTCTCTTACTCGATATTTCGTGTCTTGATTTCGAGTCAGAGAACCATAGTAAAAGTATGTTTTCATGGCTACCTCGATGGTCCCTAAGATCGCAGTTGCACGATGGTCTCTTCAGTACCGAGTTATGGAGAGTTCACTGTATTTTCGATATTTTTCTCACAAAATATGGATTGATAGCTTTTATTTGAAGTAAATCTCGCGTAAATTTTTAAAAGGACCTATTCTGTTGCGTTTTTGTATGAAAGACTATCCAAGCACATTGTCTTTCGATCTATAGCGAAAATCCTCTAAAAAGCTTTAGTATTGCACTGTTATAATCGAAAGACAGCGAGAGACGAGAGAATCTATCATTGTTACATAGGACCTTTAGTAAGGTTCAGCGAAAAATGTAGTACATATAAGACTTTTCATATATTGTTAAGAAAATATTTTCCCTCAAACCGGCCAAAACTGGTGCTTCTACCCTAGTTCAGAACAGAATGCAAAATTCCTTCTCGCCGCATTTCGCTGCGGTTGGCCAATTGTCACGTTGGCACTATTTGCATCAGAAAGCGAACCATTCGTCGTCGTCGACGACGACACTTCCTTCCATTGATGGATTGATGGGAATCTGGTCGCGTCTGCGGCCATTATCTTCCCGCGACCCCACCAGTATTGTGCATTTCCATAAGAAACAGTCAATCGCTTCAATCTGCGCCTACTTAGAATGGAGGGGAAGAAGACAGTCGGGCTCAGAGTGTCGACCGCATGGAATCGATCCAATCGAGACGCGCAATTATTATCAGTTTTGTCTTATTTAGGACCATTAGGGTGGCGGGGCGTGTCGATCTGTAGACTGTAACCGATAGTCAGTGCACGACTGTGTCTGTCGTTTGACAGTTCTAATGAAGCATACAGTGCAGGAAGTGCCGCGCACTAACTGCGCGAAACGATAAGCGCAAATCGCGCGCGACAACGACGGAGACGACGAGCGACGACGAGTTAATGATTGGATCTGTCTGTTGTGCGGTAATTTCTGCGCGTTCTGCTGTATGTGCGGTAATGGTGCTATTTTTACGGATGGTGGGAAATATTTATAGTCGAGAACGACAATCGACTGGATAGAATGGAAAAGGGCATTCACTCGGATGCACTGTGAGGGTAAAATGACGCCTCGAAGATTTTTTGCGTTTAATCGCTCACGAAATCCAGAGGTATGTTTTCTAAAGCTTCAATGAAACTTCAGTGAGGTACCGACAATCGAAAGGAAAGAAGTCTGGAGTGTATGTAATTTCCCCATACATAAGATTACCCAGTTTCGAATTTGCATTAAGGATACAAATTTATGTCTATAATGAAAATTCATTTTAGGTTTCAAATTTCGAAGAAAATTGCCTACATTCAAGCGTTTCTGCGGTAATGCACACAATTAAATTCTAAAATTTACCGATTTACCAACAAATTGTAAGATTTTTGAGACTTGACTCAGATCCAGTGACCTCGTATGAATATCATATTTATTTATATTTGGAATTTTTTTGCAGTAATAGATCAACTTCACCCCGGAATAAAAAAAAAAATTTCTAAAGAGGAGAGCATTTGTGTTTTTGTTTTGTGTCATCAGGGCAATTTTTATGCAGCAAAAGTTTTATTTTTCATGCGTTTCCAGAGTGATTTCTGTGTATGCGTTAAGTGAAGCTGAATATAGATTGTGGCTGCTCAGTCAAGGATGAAGGATCAATTCGTGAGCTCGTTCCATGCTTTTATTTCAAACCTGTAAAATATGTATGACTGCACACTTAATCGTTACAACAGTAGGATTTAAATATAATTTTCCAACAAACTACGAATGGTTCGTCACTGTGAATATCGGCATAAATTTTGATTTATAAATTATATATGTTTCACATTTTTTTCAAACATCCCTTTCTTCGTACATTTTTTTGCAATTAAAAAAAGAAATTGTTCGACACCATTAGTGTAGTTTTGCAAAAGGTTCTTTTTATTCAGCAAACTTTGAATGGTTCGTTACCTTAAGTATCGAAATTATTTTCTTCTACATGGACATTTTTCATATCAATTCAAAATATTATATTTAAAGGCACTAACATTCCTTCTCCCGATACCGCCTGACTGCAAGGACGCGGCCGGCGCCGTTATTGACCCAGTATAAATAGAGGCTCTGAATTATGCACACTGGAGTAGAGAATCACCAATCCCAGCCGAACTTCTAGTTAATTAATGTTACAATTCCGAAATAAGAATAATCAATTGGTATTACAGTTATGTACCTGAAAAAGTATCAGCATACTGTCTTCATGTAGGCACATATAGTGATACCTGTCCGTATCAATAACAACAATGAGTACTGAACTTTTTATTTTGTAATTGTCAGCTGCAATGTCAACATGGCTGCCAAAACGAATGACGGGCTACTTAGCCTCAACACTTCTCGAAAAACAGTTCTAATAAAAAATCATCGCCTTCTGCGAATCAATGGTAAGTTTGCGCTTCCATGTAACCCCGCAACGATTCATTCATGACGGCAACTGACTTGATGCGATTCAGTTTGAAGGATGTTATCGCAAACAGCGGAAATGCGACATACCACAGTGCACCTCTTGCCCATCCGGAACCGAAATGAGTAATGACACAAACAAAACCCCCAGTGCAGTATCGACTGTACTGAAACTAATTCGGGTCAATTCTGTTCCCAAACATCTCGTTCATATCGCGCAACACTTTAGCGATGATTTATGTCTCGCTCGTTGAAACCAGAAACGCCAGACGAACAATATTGCTCAAATTGAACTTCCATTCTATAAGTAAACAGCAATAAGAGTTTCTTTAGCGACTCTGCACAGTGGTTTTAAACCCAAAAAACGCGATCGTCAGCTTTTTCAGTATCAAAAAGTGAAAATATTTCCATTATATATTCGGCAAAGTTACTGGCATATGGTAAGCAGCAACTTTTGACATTCACAAATTTTTGATTAATTCACTCATAAGTGATATAATTTTTTTATTTTCTCTGTTTGTCGTTAAAAACAATTGGTGTCTACGACAAAGTTGTTGGAATTGTTAAATGAAGAAGAGTTGTCCAAGACACTTTTACTCTATCTATTAAAATGAAGGATTTATAGCGATTTTCATATAAAAACCACTTCAAAAGTACAAATACTCACTTAACTTTTTTTCGCAGTGATTTTAATGGCTTACAATGTTCAAGGGCTATGTATATGTTTTCAAAATACAAAACTTTGCTGAACACATGAAGACAAAATCACTTTTTTACACTAAAATATCTTGAAAAGTTGCGGAAAAAATTGACATTTGTCTGCCAGTTGAAAAATTGAATTTTTTTACTTATGAGTACTGATTATACGTATCAGAGCACTATTTATAACTATTTATAACTATTTATAACTATTTATAACTACGCATAATTGAGATAACTATTTTTTAAAGCTATAAGTTTGAAATTTTCGAACGAAAAGTCATCATTTGGTTCATCTTAATAGTTTATTTGTTACATATGTACACTGGAAAAAAAATCTTTGGTAAATATTACTTAGCTGACTATGCCCATTCCATCAACTATCATGGTATTTCAGAACAACTTACTACGTTGAATTGGTACATTTGACAGAAATAAATTGCATCAATCCGATTTCGACTACAGACATGGTAAAATCAAGCGCATTTCTGGTCTGATGAAAATTGCTGGTGCGAGCGCTCAAGTGATGCCTCTAAAATGGTAGTTCTTACCGCCCATTTTTTTTACGTGTATATGTGTACTATACAATGGGCGAAACAAATTTATTTTATTCAATTAATTATTCTTATCTAGGAACAGGGGGGGTCCAGGGGGGCCAGACCCCCTCCAGAATCATTCAGCAAGAGAAATTTTTGATGATAATATACAAATTATGAAAATTGAAGTAATAATAATTTACGTGATTCTAACGTGGAGAAAGATTTTCTGAATAAATTGACAAATATTCTTCAGTACGTTACTTTGTTTTGTACAACAATCTTGGGAAAACCTCGTTTGTCGTACACAGCATCAATGTGACGGTTCTAACTTTGGTGAATCGTGTGACATCCGAAAGATTATTCGTCCGGCTGTCGCTCAATTGGTTACCGCTAGAACCATCTTGTTGTTGTGTGCGATAAGCGCAATTTTTCGACATTTCTTTTGCAAAAATACCGTGATAATAAACGCGGAAATTTGGTTCCTTAAATTTGTATTTTCTGAATAATGCAAACAATACTGTTTCAAATGTTTTAGCATAAAGCACCATTTTCACTGCCTTATGATTTCCCAAGTGCTCGAGGTATCCGGTGATGATGATTACCCGTATAAGAGCTCTCTAAATAAATCCATACATTATTTATGATTCGTATAATGTCCGATAAAATTAAATGAAAAAAATAGGCAAAATAACTGAAGGAACCTTTTTGAAAAAAGATGGCTGAAATTTTAGGCTAAAATAAGGCTAATTCACAACAGATTTGTTTAGATTTCAGCGTGGGTTAGGCTTCTTAGAAAAGTCCAACAAAATTGATTATAGTTTTTTTATTCCAGCACTAATTTCTTTCTTTGATTTCGCTTCAATTTTCTCAAACAATTTTGTATGAATGCAACTTTTCCAAGAAAAAGTTTTATTCTCAAAAATTTTAGTATAATCAAATTTTCTCAAGAAGAGAGTGGCTTTATACCTTCTGCTACAAATTTCTTTAAATATATTGAAATAAAATAGTGAGATTAGTTCATACTTTCAACGTGAATTCCTCCTGGAGAACAACCATAACTACTTTTTAACCACAAATACGTTCACGGATTCAACTAAAAAAATCTCAACCTTTCAAAAGTTCAAATTTTTCCTTCACAATTCCTCCAAAAAATAATTGATTCTGTCAAATTATTTTATATAGTTCTCTCTTAAGAATATTACAAATTAGTTCGTGAAGTTCATCAAAAGTCCTTCGGAAATATTTTCAAATTCAAATTGCGTCACAAATTCTCGTATGTTTTGATCTGAAAATTCTAGTTCAAATTCCTGGATTATACAGGAATTATCCACGAACAGTATGTTTGAAATGTGTCATCGAATCTTAAGAAAAATTTGTTTAAAACCCCCAAACATACTTTTGCTTCCGAAATTAGCATAACGGTAGAAGAATCAGTACAAAAATAGTTCTGCCAATTATCCATGTTCTGGAATTTAATTCATGTGCAATCCCTAGACAGAATTTATAGTACTTTTTGCAAGAATTCTGGGGAATTCAAAAATCAAAAAAACGGAATTCTAATAAATTTCAAGAACAATTTTCGAAAAAGATTCCGATGGAGCTTCTTGAGAAATATGTTTTTTTTTTTTAAGTCATTAGAGAGGTTTCAATTATCCTGTAGCCAATCTTCTTTTGAGAAAACATGATATATCATCACTTATCTTTATTTATTCCGTTGTCCATCTGTTATTTGTTCCAACATTTTATTGTTTCTCTTTCTATCATATGTCGCTTTCTTGACCAATTCCGTACAAAAAATCTTTTCACACTCCAGAAAACAACATAAAAAAGAATATAAAGGAAAAAAATAATTCTAGGAGTTTTGAAAAATTACAAGATTTCTTTAGGTATGATGTCTGATAGTCCATCAGAAATTCCACAAAAAAAAAATAATGTGATGCAAAAATTTCCGTCAAAACTTAAATACGGTTAAATCTTTCATAATGAATTTTACCAATGGACATCTTTGGCATTTTTTTAAATAACGCCGATATCTTCACGTTAAACTTCTGCAGCTCTACCGTAATTGTTAAATATAGCTCGTCAAAAAAAAAAATGTTTTGAATTTCTGCAAGTACGAAGAAATGGGTTTTTACTTTAATCTGTTCCTCATAGTATCACGAAACTTCGAAGTCCATGCAAAATATTTTCTAATGTGTTAGATACAAATACCTGCAGTAAAAATTCAATTCCCATTAACGTAAATTATTGTCCACTATATAGAACGAGCCAAAAAATAACAAGAATTTTTTATTTAAATCCTACAAAACCACCTAAGCTTTTCTGTGAGGTACATCGATAGGAATTTTGTTATTTTGGTTTCTATGGTGAATTCTTGAATTTTCTGACAGGAATTTAGTAATTTTTTTACAAATTTAATTTAAACTGAAATCACCTAAACAATTTTTCAGAAGTTCTTCCAAAACTCTACAAATTTGATATAAATCGGATACGGATATTGAGCGATTCGTAGAATAATTTGTGAAGAAATGTTTAAAAAAAATAGGGGTATTCTTGGAGTAGTTTTTGAACCAAATATGAAGAGTGTATAGATTTCTAGATTTTATTTGTGGAAGAATTCCTGAATAAACATTCGGAAAAAATATGGAGGAATTTTTAGAATGAAATTTCTGGAATTTTTAGATGAAATTTCTGGAGAACTTTTTTTTTCAATATCAATGAGAATGAATGAAAAAATCATTTAGTAACTCTGTTGGAAAATTTGTATTAAAATATCCCCAGAAGAATCGCTAATGCTGTTTAAAGTAAAAAAAAAACTCTGGAAAATACTTGGATGGATTTCTGATGAATTTATCGGTAGAATTCTATGACGAAACTCAGGGGAAACAATATTATTCTCCGAAGGAATCCGTGAAAAAAATTCTCGGGAAGCTTTTGAGTATTTTCGCGGAAGAGTTTATAAAAGAACATTTAAACGTCGTATTCCACTTAAAACTTTAAAGGAATGTTTGAACTTTTAAAAAATTTCTCAGGGATGCATTTTTTTAAGAAATTTTAAACATTATTTTCGTGATAGCATTTTGAGGGCATGCGGGAAGCAATATCTAGTTGATTTTTAGATAAATAACTTATAGAACAATTCTAGAATTTTCTTTGAAAGAGAAAAATTCACATGTATCTGTGGAGAACTTCTTTGAGCAATCGATAAAAACCTTTTCCCAATAGAATCTTGCTTGATTGTTTATAAAAATCTTGTGGAATATTAGAAAGAATGCTTATAGAAACCTGGAAGAGTCATTTAATATTTTTTGCAAAAAGTCTTGAATAATTTATGCTGTGATTTTTTATGCAATCCTTGAAGAATTCTTGTGAGATATTCTGAAAGTTTAAAAAGAACCCCAGAGGCAAAGTTGGAAAAACTATTGAGACAATCTTTGATGAATTTGTAGGAAGTATCCTTACTTAGTGATTTTGAAGACGATTTTGGTGATTATTATATTACTAAGGAATAACTGGATAATATTTAAATCTAACAATAAGAATTTATATGTAATAACTTACTAATAAGTACTTATAGGACCTTCATGAAGAAATGTTTCAAGCAATTTAGATTCTTCGAGAAAATTTCTACTGAGATCAGGAAGCCTAAAGAAATTTCAGGAAACAAACCGTTGAATAATAACTACTAATCCTGAGAATTTTTTACATGAGAATTACACGAGGAACTCAGTGAAAACTAGTAAATGAGTTTTTGGAGAATGCCCTGGAAAAGTATGGAAATAAATCATGAAGAAATTTACGACCTGAACAATTCGTTGTTCTTTGGAAGACTTCTTGAAGGATTTTCCAACTGGATTGGACAAAGAATGAATATTTTTAGTAGTGAAAATTGAAATTGACAAGTATTACTGCTGTGAGACAAAATCACAAACAAATAAAATTAATACAAATCAATGCAAACTACGACATTTCTGAAGGTTGCGACCGACATTTTGTCGAAAAACCAAGAATTTCCCATGCCCCCCTTTAGGCCCCCTACAGGAAAAAATCCTAGCTACGCCAATGATTGCAGCCTTTTAAATTTTGACTGTCTGATTGATGTCTTATATGAGCATTAAAGGACAGTTCAGTGGCACTGAAATACGTCATTTTGTTGTATCAAAAACCTGATCAAAGGATATCAATTATGTCGCTTTGAAGTTTGCTGTGGTATAAATTGTAACATTTTTAAAAAGTGAGAGGGCAAATAAGCGGACTTGTTAATTGAAAAAGCATGTTAGTGGAACTACTCCAAAGAAACTAAACGGTGGAGATGGTTCCACATCGTAACAAAATACTAATAGATAGTAGGTATGTAGATAACTTTTTTTTTTAATTTCTGGTATTTCAGTATTGATATCATTTTAGTTATGCGTAATAATAAATAGTTATAAATAGTTTAAAATAGTTATAAACAGTTATAAACAGCGTTCTGATACGCATAATCGATACTTATAAGTAAAAATATTCAAGTTTTCAACTGGCAGAAAAGTGGCAAAGTCACGCGAAAACACGGATGAGTCCATCTGGAAAACATAGTAAATATGTTGGTCTTTCTAATGCATGTAATTGTCTGCAACTTTTTGCAACTTTTCGAGATATTTCAGTGTAGAAAAGGTGAATTTTCCACAATAAAATGCTTATAACTCATAGAAAAACGAAGATGTTGTCTTTGGTATGTTCAGCAAAGTTTTGTATTTTGAAAATATATACATAGTCCTAGAACATTGCAAGCCATGAAAATCGCTGCGAAAAAAGTTAAGTGAGTATTTGTACTTTTGAAGTGGATTTTATATGAAAATCGCCATAAATCCTTTATGTTCATAGATAGAGTAAAAGTGTCTTCGACAACTTTTATTCATATAACAATTCCAACAACTTTGTCGAAGACACCAATTGCTTTCAACGACAAACAGAGAAAATAAAAATTTTATATCACTTATGCAGCCATTCCATGAAAAACCGATCTAGTGGGTCACCGAATTCCGTGAAAATTTGCTGTTTTGTTCCTGTTTTGTTTTGTTTTCGAGATATTTAAGTGTAAAAAAGGTGAATTTTCCACAATAAAATGCTTATAACTCATAGAAAAACGAAGATATTGTCTTTGTATGTTCAGCAAAGTTTTGTATTTTGAAAATAGTGTGTGCCGATGAAAAATGACTGATTTTTTATTTAAAAAAAAAAATATATCTCAAAAACTAAAAAACATACATCGCTGAAAATTTGACAGTAAACGTAAAATTTTCTGAACTTTCAAGAAAAAAAATGAGAACAGCTATAGCCCCTTTGGTCCCGAGGCCTTCAAAACACGAAAAAACGGAAACTATTGAGTTTTTCCATGTAAAAAACACAATTTTTGTGAAGATCTAAGAACAATGAACAGCGATTTCTTTGCTCGGCTGGTGTGCGGAAGAAAAAAAAAAACGAAACACAGAAATGGTTGGTGTTCGCTGCGATTTGGGAAATGTGAATGTTTAATGAATCGTGAAAATCTTAGAATAAAATACGAGCTTATATTTTTCTTGTTCGCTATACTGGTACTGCGAGATGGTATCAAGTTATTGTTTCTACAACGCAGAACGCTGTTGACAGCAATCCAAGTGGAAGGAGAGGCTGAGCCGGAAAGAAATCATGGATAGGATTTGTGTTTGTTGGCAGTTGGAGAAATTCCAGCGAAAGTGAGAGTTCTGTTTGATCTTTCGACCTTGACACTTGCTTTTGCCAGGGCGAGCGACGAGGGCAGGATCAAACATGTCGCGCGTCGGTCTAGTAAGTGAAAAAGTGGCGTGATCGGTGAGTTCGGTTGGAGTAAGTGAAGGGGTGCCGCGATCGGTTGGTTTTGTTTGATCTTTCGACCTTGACAGTTGCTTTTGTCGGGGCGTGCGACGAGGGCAGGATCAAACATGTCGCGCGTCGGTCTAGTAAGTGAAAAAGTGGCGTGATCGGTGAGTTCGGTTGGAGGAAGTTAAAAAGTGCCGCGATCGGTTCGTTCTTTTTGATCCTTCGACCTTGACGCTTGCTCCTGGGCAGTGCGTCAAGAAAGCCCGAGCAGTCGTCCGTTTTTTCCTTTCGGGTCGCGCGCCTATTTTTTTTTCTGAGTGCTTTTTTATAGCCGAGCAAACGAGTGAAGCTGAAAGTGGATTGTGGCTGCTCAGTCAAGGATAACGGATCAATTGGTGAGCTCGTTTCATGCTACTATTTCTAATCTATAAAATATGTATGACTGCACATTTAATCGTTACAATGGTGGGATGTAAATATGATTTTTCAACAAACTATGGATGGTTCGTCACTGTGAGTGTCGACACAAACTCTGATTCATGATTTATTTATGTTCAACATTTTTTTTCCAGAACTCCATTTTACCTTTATTTTTGTAATTAAGAAAAAAAACTTTGAATGGTTCGACACTACAAGTGTAGACTTGCGAAAGGTTCACTTTATTCAACAAACTTTGGATGGTTCGCCACTGTAAGTGTCGGCATAAGAATAAGAGTGTTCTATGATGTCCCAACCAGTCGAGTTTTTTGTTTCTTTTCAAATGAGTACAATATAATAACACATGCTTTCGTCCTGACAGCTGTAGGAATGTTACATTTAGGTATTTGTTCAACAAACTTTGAATGGTTCGTCACATCAAGTGTCGGCATAATTTTCCTCTACATAGAAATTGTTCATATCAAATGAAAATATTATATTTACGTATAAGCATGTATATATCTCACAAATCATTGTTTATCATGGTCTAATCGCTTATCAAAGTGAATCCTGTGACCCAACGATCCTTCCCATTAACAAACATCCCTCCCAGTAACCTTTGTGGAGATGCAGAGGCAAACACGGTCTTCAAATAGCAAAGGTTACACACTAACATTCCTTCCCCCAATCCCACCTGACTGCAAGGACGTGGCCGGCGTCGTTATTGACCTTGTTCAAATAGAGGCACTGAATAATGCACATTGAAGAAGATTATGGCCAATCCCAGCCGAACTTCTAGTTGATTCTTTGTGCATTTTCACTGACTTCGGTCAATCACGGAATAGCAACCATTGATATGTGTAGTCAGTCTAAGCTAAGCTAAGCTAAGCTAAGTAAAAAACACAATTTTTGTGAAATTTTATATTTTTCCTGAAAAAGTCAAAATCTCTTGCCTTCATTTCGTCCAAAAAGATTGAAAATCGGTCGAACGGTTCAAAAGTTATAATGATTTTAAAAATAAAAATTTTGCAAAATCGCGATTTTTCTGGTCACCCTATTTTGGAAATGGTCACCCTAATCAAAAAATCCAAAAATACGTGTATCCTTATTTCGGATAAGGAACAAAATAGCAAATTTTCACGGAATTCGGTGACTCACTAGATCGGTTTTTCATGGAATGGCTGTATGTGTGAATTAATCAAAAATTTGTGAACGTCAAAAGTTGCTGCTTAACATATGCAGTAACTTTGCCGAATATAGTATGGCAATATTTTCACTCTTCGATACTGAAAAAGCTGATGATCGTGTTTTTTGGGGTTCAAACCACTGTGCTGTGGCTTGCTTCGATCTGCACTGAAAGACGTCGATGGATTTTCTTTCTCTCTCTGATGTCGGAAGAAAGTGGTTTGTTTACATGCAGAAACAAACGACTCGACTTGAGAAAGATAAGCTTGCTGCGATTCTGCTATAAGCTGAGATGCCGATGCCGATGCCAGTCATGCCCATCCAGGAAGTAGTGTAATAAACGAGCTGTCAACCTAAATACAGAGACTCGTGCAGGGCACTGTTTTCACATCAAGTTGGTAAAAAAAATCATTGAATAGTGATATAATACATCAAAAATTTAAGTTCCAAAGTTGTTCAATTATAAAGTTTGAATTGTGATAGGTGTGCGAATATGGAATTGAATCAGTTCTGGTCATAAATTCAATACATTTCCATTATCCATAAGATGAAAGTAAATGGAAACAGCTTATGATTAGCGAATGATAGATGCCATCTATGACCTTTATTATTTTGAATTCGATATATTACTTGATAAATTTTTAAACAACTTGGTGTGAAAACAGTGCCCTGAACGTGTACAAATCTGAGTCACTGTACTTTGGTGCGTTCGGTTCGAAGTCGAGTAAGATTGAGAGCTTTTTTTTTTCTTTCTCGAAAATGTGCACTTGCGACGATAATATGGCCGTAGTCTGCGACTGCGTTTGTATGTTTACACAAGCACTGAATTGGTGACCCTTGATTTTTGTTTTGAGTGCCATTCACTCAAGAAACGGAACGAGGTGTACCGTTTCGCATCGAATACGTCTCGAAGCAGGAAGTTCTCAATGAAAACGGACGATCATCGTCCCCCATATGCGAATGCACTTTTCAGCAACGAGAACGATCTCCTCCATCGCTACGTACAGTATGGCTCATAAAAAATGCGATGTATCGCTCCATGAATGGCAATGTTCCGCAAGTTGTAGAAAGCTTGATAAATTACAGCAGCGAACGAGAGCCCCAGAGAGAGAGAGAGAGAGAGCAATGATCAATCCTATTTTTCTCGCTTATTTGGTGTTTAATTTGACTGATATGATAAACAAACCCCAAATATCAGGTAGAAAAGGTATCCCCCAGATTTGGAGCTTATTTAGTCTAGTTTTACCATGCACTGTTATCCCCCCGATCTCATAAGAGCTGTTGCAGCTGTAGTGGATCATGATTTTTACAGAGAGCGATAAGTGAGAGACACTCTCATTTTTCTCAGAGTTCAATCCTGACTTCTAACATAATTTCCTCGTATATGACTATTTTTTACGAATATTTTTTATTTACATAGTGTACTAAACAAAAAAATAAAGGTTTTATTGTTTGTGTCTGCTAAATTCAAGTTTGTGCAATTTGCGTTTTTTTTCTTGGGCCGCACTGTATATCGTTCTGGTAATAGAGCTCTAGAGTGATGTGTAGGCTTACCGAATAGGGTTCTCAATTTGCAAGCGCTGAAACACGCCCCTCTTCGCGTGATGCGGGCTCAAATAGTACCCTCGCACGCACTTCCCCGCTGTGCGAAGCTTCTTCGAGCGCAGCAAGCGGTTCTTTTCGAAAATAAAAAAAAAAACAAAAACAAACCGTAGTAGGCTTCGACCGCGACGGCTACGAGTGGTTCCGTTTCTTCCTCCGCCATCAGGGTCGTCTGACATTCAATTCGAGACGAGAACCACTCCATAATTAGGCAGGCAGGCGTAGCAGGCGCTGGGGCGATAATTTCCGATTGTTTTGCTCTGAGAATTTGTATACATACACAGTTATTTAGATTCAATCAACACCTACACGCCATCCGAAAGGGGTATTTGGTCAATTCTTGTGGCTAAAAATTAGCACGAGAGCGGATATTGGATTCTAGGAGCTTTTAGAATTCAATAATTGCTTGCGTGGTATATAAACAGAAACAATTCTTTGAAGGGTTCTTGAGAGGAATCCTTAGATGATTATCTAGAGTAGTTCTTAACCGATTCCTTAGAGGAGTCTTGATTGTAATTCTTAGAGAAGTTCTGAGAGAAATTCGTGAGAGAACCAAGAGAAAATCGTGAGAATATCTTTAGATATCTTTCAGAATCTGTAAAACATAACAACGAAAATCTCGCCAATTTTGCGGAAAGTATCATGTATCAAGTCCGTAATGAGGTTCGGAATAGATCTGTCAGAGATTATCGTTCAAGGATTTTGACCAAACTACGTTCAGTGTTGGGAAACTCGTGCTCACGAGTAAAAAAAATACTCACTCTCGTACTCGTTTGCGAGTAATACTCACGCTGTGAGTCACTCATTCCTTACTCTAACTCACGCGAGAGTATGACGTCATAACTCACTGCGAGTATTACTCACGTAAAGAGTAATACTCGCAGTGAGTATGACGTCATTACTCTCGGTGAGTGAGCAAGTTACTCTTTGTGAGTATGGTGAGTAACCAATTTCCATAGCAAAATAAGATTGTACATAAGTATGTTCTATACTAGGTGGAAGACTGTAAATGTAAATAATTTAAAGTGTTTACAGCTGTTGTCGACTTCAGTGTGTATTGTGATATGCAGTTTTATATTGTAATTTTAGGGAAAACTTTCCGTTTTACGGTTCAACGAAAAGCTACCGCAGCTGTCACATCACTGATTTGCACTGGTAAATCATCAGTAGGCTTCAATGATACCTTGGATACCGTCTTGATGATTGTTGTTTGTTGCTATTTTTCATAGCGTTTTCTCTTTCAAGCATACTATGATTGAATTTTTGCTTCAATGATGGAATGATTTCGAAGCCTGCGGTAGAACTTTGACAGCTGCGGTAGAACTCTGCGGCTACCGCAAACTGGAAAATTTTCCTAACAACCGTAATAGTATGGTTGTTTAAACTATACCGAATTCAGACCCAGTTTTTCAAAATGGATAAACAAGTTATAATGGCGAAAGTCCGGTTGTGTTCAAATACTTTCCAGGCCAATTTATTTCGTTTAGTGGCATAAAATAAATACTGTAACTTTTTCTGAACGCGTTTATGCTATTGATATTCAAAGTTGAATTGAAATATTAGTAAAAATGGAATAAGGTACCGTGGGGCAAGTGGGTAATGGAAATCGTATAGTTGAGATACTTCAAATTCTAAAGACTTTAAATTGAAATAAATGAGGTCGTCTTTATTTTTTAACTTAACTCCCACCAAATATAAACAGTATGCTAAAATTGATTTTTATGTAAAAATGAAAAAAATACAGAAAAAGCTCATGCAAAATGTTACTTTTCACTTGCTTCACAAGTTTTTGAACAATAAATTGAAATTTAGTTATATTCACGATTTCTATTAACTTCAACATTAGTTAAGGCGTCTTGTTCCTTAGGTAAGAAACATGTAAACAAAGAAAATTTTATTCTTGTCAATTCAATTTTCTCCTGTTCAGTTTCGGCTCTGTAGAATTTTCACCGGTCGTTATTTGTTTCAAAGAAAGTCGGATATGACATAAGATAACTCTTCAAGAGAAATTATTTTTTGGAACGGAATCCTTCAATAGTGTTCGGATTATTTTTTGTGTGGATAGACCCATACCCCATTTTTATGTTTTGGACTAGCTTTACATTTACATTCCATGAGATTCCCGTGCGTTCTCTTATATTGCAACTTTTCAATCAACGTTTTCCTTTCCAATCTCTTTTAGAGAAGTTCCATGATTGGTAATAGCTTTTATCGCTTTGAGTATTGTGTTTCTTGAATTTAAAGCACGTTCCGATTTTCTATGATAATTGCGAACCTTGTTTACTAATAGCTACCTAAAAAGAAAACACAAAATCAATCTCTAATGAGAAACTTTTTACTTGCCCCACGTGATTAGAAAGTTGATGGTGTTTTAATTTAGTTATTTTTATGTCTAGGTCGAATTAATCCCAAAACTTTTATTTTCAGTTTAAAACTGTCAGAGAGTACAACTTAGATGTGGTACAGAGAATTATCTTCTGCAACTTTTTTCTACTGAACATATCAATACAAGATTGCACGCCACCAACTTGTAACGGAGTAATAGTTGACAGGTAGACAATCTTTCACTCTATTATGCAATAATGGTTGAAAATCGCAGGAATCTCTTATCTATCGTAATGCTCTGAATGGCCTCAAAGGTTTACGCATGAGTTTGAAACGTGAATACATATATTCAGTAAAATATTCAAATTATTTTCACTTACCCCATTTACCCACTTGCCCCGCGGTACCTCACATAAATTTGGTTTGCGATTGGCATCTTGGCCATTTCATATGTAATTTCGCTTTTGAATATTTTTAGCTAACCTTATGTAATTTTCAAGTTTGTTCTAGAAAACTTGTATGCAACGTTGCCGAATAAAGTTTTCTGATCAGAAAAATGTTCGGAATTTATTATATTTTGCTTGGTTTCTATATAGATACTGAATGATAAGTTAATCCTCATTGAACCATTATACGGGCCTCTGATTATTGTTTGGTCATTAATGTTATGTGGTAATAGCAAGTTTGCATAATTTTTCAATATATAATTTTCAATAGCACTGTTTAAGGAACAGACATTTAAAAATGTATCATTTTCAACGTTTTATCTAGTCCCATAATGAATAAAAAATAAATTAAAAATAATTTTCTGAAATATTTTTTTAACTTCTTTTGTTTGATTCTATCTAAGACATGTGACACCTGACTTATTGTTAGATTTCTGCTCCTCTTTTATGATCTATGTGTTGTCAGAAAACCGAAAAAAAGTGAAAATTGAAAAGCTGGTGCTGAAGTTGTCGCACAAAATATTGCTGGCAACGCTGTTTGGCAGACCAATCAGCGGCTTATTAGTTTTGGCACAAAACTCAGATACGTTTTGTCGAGTCTCTGTCTCAGGTTTTTATTATTGCAGTAGTGCTGCATATCGTAAAGTAGAGAATAAAAAAATAGTCAATTGGCAAATAAATCAAGCTCATAGTTGATAAATGTGGAAATGCTCATATCATAAGTACACAAAGCTAAAAGCAGAATCTGGCCCAGTAGAGGTGTAACGTTAGAAGAAAAGAGCATTTACGATGCAACGTGCGCAGCGAAACACCAAACATAAATTACAGCTTGTGTTAAGAATTCATATTATAATAACGTTTTGCGTGCAACAAATAGTTTTCAGAATAAAATTTTCATGTTATCATTTGAATAAGGACACCCCAAGAATAGCCTTACTTATTACTTATTATTTATTTGAGCCATTCGCAAGCTTTTAGAATATTTACAATATTTCAAGTGAGTAAAATTACTCACGAGTGAGTAAATGTTAGTCGAAAACTCACTCACGAGTATGAGCTGTACAACAGAAACTCACGACTGAGTATACTCACGCGAGAGTTCAAGCTGTACAACTCATACTCGCGAGTGAGTTTGCAGTTTTCAGTGAGTACTCACGAGTTTCCCAACACTGACTACGTTACAGCGCTCACCAGAGTCCTAGAATGTAGTAGTCTAAACGTTTGCTAACTATTTTGGAAACCACAGAAATTCATTAGATTCCAACCAAAGTTCGTCATAGATCCTACAAAAATCCATCAAAAATTCGCCTAGGATTTAACACAGTGCTAGTAATCTGCCAAATACATGTCTCAGTCGATATTTGTCAACAATCATTTAATGAACCCATAAATCTTGTAAAAAGTCTTTCAGAGAGTTCCTCCAATAATCACGCAAGGGATGCGCTTAGTAGTTCCGAAGAATACTGTTATCGATTTTTCCAGAGTAAACTGAGTATCAAAATAATTGGTAAAATTGCCGGCTGGCGAATCTCTTAAAAAATTTCTTTAGAAAACCTTGAAGAACTTTTGACAAAGCTTCTAACTGAGCGGTTCCATTTGAATTCGAATGTCGGTTTACTTTTGTATTTTTTGATTTGGCTGAAATTTGGCATATGCTTTCTTTATACCCAAAAATGCCTATTTGCATCATCGGTTCGCCATTTTTACCCTAGCGTCACTTTTGAGAAGGGCCTAAGAAAAAAAGCCTTAACAATTTTCAAAAAAATAATACTCAGAAACTATTTGTCTGATCGGTTTGGTGTCTTCCGCAAAGTTTTAGGTTATTGTTGGAACTATCTAGAAAAAATATAAACAGTAAAAAAAAATTTCACAAAAATCGTTTTCTTGTTTTTTTGTTATTTTTTATATTTTTAAGTAGACAAAAAATGAAGTCTTTTGCACAGTGGGTCATGATGGAGAAATCATGGACAAAAAATTTATGATTTAAAAAATAAGGTGAATTTGTTGAAAATGGTCATAATAAACTTTTTAAATATTTTTCAACTCGATTTTATGAAAGTACGTAAAATTTACAACAAAAAAGGGATACAGAAAAATCAGGCTAACTTTTACCGTTTTAAAGATACAGCGATTTTAATACAAAAAGATGATATTATTTAAAAAAAAGGTGAATTTGTTGAAAATGGTCATAATAAACTTTTCAAATGTTTCGGTAGCAATTAGCAAAATTTTCTCATATACCTTTTTTGTTGAAAATTTTGCGTACTTTCATAAAATCGGGTCGAAAAACATTCAAAAAGTTTATTTAGACCATGTTGAAAAATCAACCTTATTTTAAAAAATCATAACTGTTTTGTCCATGATTTCTCCATCTTGACCTACTGTGCAAAAGACTTCATTTTTTGTCTACTTTAACATATAAAAAAATAAAAAAAATCAAAAATACGATTTTTGAGAAAATTGATTTTTAAGCTTTATTTTCGATGTATAAAAAATTACAACATTTTTTTTACAGTGTATATTTTTTCCAGATAGTCCCAACAATAACCTAAAACTTTGAGAAAGACTAAAAACTGATCGGACAAACCGTTTCTAAGTTATATTATAATGACCGAAAATTGAAAATTATATCATAATTTTGTATTAAAATCGCTGTATCTTTAAAACGGTAAAAGTTAGCCTGATTTTCCGTATACCTTTT
Organism: Aedes aegypti; assembly: GCF_002204515.2. Lineage (NCBI taxonomy): Eukaryota > Metazoa > Arthropoda > Insecta > Diptera > Culicidae > Aedes > Aedes aegypti. The sequence continues at coordinate 20,646,201 of NC_035107.1, forward strand.
TCGTTGTAAATTTTGCGTACTTTCATAAAATCGAGTTTAAAAATATTTAAAAAGTTTATTATGACCATTTTCAAAAATTCACCTATTTTAAAAAAAATCATAACTTTTTTGTCCATGATTTCTCCATCTTGACCCACTGTGCAAAAGACTTCATTTTTTGTCTACTTTAACATTAAAAAAATAAAAAAATCAAAAGTACGATTTTTGAGAAAATTGATTTTTAAGCTTTATTTTCGATATATAAAAAATTACAACATTTATTTTTACAGTGTATATTTATTTCCAGATAGTCCCAACAATAACCTAATACTTTGCGGAAGGCACCAAACTGATCCGGCAAACCGTTTCTAAGTTATATTTTTTTGAAAATTATTAAGGATATTTTTCTTAGGCCCTTCTCGAAAGTAAGGCTAGAGTCAAAATGGCGAGCCGATGATGAAAAAAGGCATTTTTTGGCATAAAGAAAGCATGTGCAAAATTTCATCCAAGTCAAAAAATATACAAATGAAATTTGGGAAAAAAGTCGTCATTTTCTGTGGAACCGCTCAACTACTATATAAATATGGCGGAGGAAATTCCGAAGGAATTTTCGGATCTCAAGTAAGATTCTCTGAAATGTATGAATTTTCTATGGAAATCTCAGGATAAATCCTTGTTAAAAGAAAAGAACCACTTTACATGATCAAATCACACAACATTGTTTGTGGGGGAAATATCAAAATTAGAAATTATTCCATACTTTTGGACATATTCTTTTAAAATCTTGGAAATGCTCGATTAAAATATTGGACTTCCTGTGAATTATGCCCTGTATTTGTTCTCTGAAAATTTAAGCATATCATGTTTCCCATCAAATTTGCAGTATCTTTTTTCTCATCGAAGATTTCCCATCAGAAATTCTTGTAGAGGAACATCAGAATCAGAACCTAGGAGAGCTAATGGTGAAAATTTTGCAGAGATTTACCGCTATTGTCCTGCAGAGATTTCAGAGGTATTCTCCAGGCAGATTTGAAAGTTTCTACAATGATTTTTCAGTGATCCTGGAGAGACTCTCTCGGAATCTTGGTGAAGGTTTTCCGGAACTTTTTGAGTGATTATTCTGGAACTTTTGGAGGGAGATTCTTCCGAAACCTCTAGTCTAGAAAAGATTTTCTTGGAATCTAAAAGAGATTCGCTAAGAGTCTTGGAGAGATTTCCTAAGATTGTAGTGAGATTCTCTCGGATTCTCTATAAGATTCTAGCCCATTACTTCGAATGCCTTTTCCCCGAATGACATCACCTCAAATGCTCTTACTTGAGAAAAATCCCAATAGGACTCCTGAGAATCATCTATTTTTCTATCTTTATTAACGAGATTTTTAGCTCAAGGATTCCTTAGCGGATCCCCGAGATTAATGCCAAGAGCCATCCTGAGAAGTTGCAGAGATTTTCCGCCATTGTCTTGAAGAGATTTCAGAGGTATTCTCCTGGCAGATTTGAAAGTTTCTACAATGATTTTTCAGTGATCCTGGAGAAATTCTTCTGGAATCTTGCAGAGATTCTCTCGGAATCTTGGTGAAGGTATTCCGGAACTCTTTGAGAGATTATTCTGGAACTTTTGGAGAGATTCTCTCGAAACCTCTAGTCTAGAAAAGATTTTCTTGGAATCTAAAAGAGATTCTCTCAAAGTCTTGGAGAGATTTCCTAAGATTGTAGTGAGATTCTCTCGGACTCTCTATAAGATTCTACCCCATTACTTTGAATGCCAATTTATGGGTCGTTCGGGGATCTGGAATCCGGGGTAATGGCGTAGAATCGTCTAGGGAATTCCTCTAAGGATTTTCGGAAAGGAATATTTTAAAGATTTCTGAGAGAAATCATTAGAGGATTCTTGAGAGATATCCTTAAAAGATTCCCGAGAGAAATTCTTAAAAAATCTTAAGAGAAACCTAACAGAATTTCTGAGAGTAATCCTAGAAGAAATTCTTAGAGGAATCCTAAGAAACTCTTGAGAAAAATCCTAACAGGACTCCTGAGAATCATCTATTTTTCTATCTTTATTAGCTCAAGGATTCCTTAGCGGATCCCCGAGATAAATGCCAAGAGCCATCCTGAGCAGAGTGCTTACCGAATTTCCGAGAGAATTCCTAAGGACTCCTGTGGAAAACATTCATAAGAATCATGAAGGGAATTACTGGATGGCTTCTGATCTCTCTAAGAGCATTATATTGAAACAGAGAATTCTTCTGATGGATCCTAAAAAGTTTCCTAAAAGTAGTCCTTATAGAATTCCTTAAAATGATTCCTAAGAAGAAGCCATACAGAATTCCTGAGATTTCTAATGATTGGATTCCTGAGAGGAATCTAAACATGATTCATGGATAAAACCTAACATGATTCAATTTGTGGATTCTTGAGAGAAATACACAAAAAAATCCTTATAGGATTCCTTAGAGGAATTCAAAGAAAAAGCTTGAGAGAAATCTTATCAAGATTCATAGGAAAAATCTTATTAAGATATCTGAGAGAAATTCTAGAGATTCCGAGAGCATTTCTCCAAAACTCTTAAAAAATCTATCCAAGATTCCAAGAGAATCTTTTCTAGATTCTCTCTGAAATTGCGGAAGATCTCTTTAACATTTTTTTTTTCGATTCAGATTGCTTTTTCCATAAAGAATGGTTCAAAGATTCTGGGAGTATTGAATTAAAATTCTGTCGAGATTTTCTCCTATATTCTTGAAAATATCTCTCCCAAGTCCTTGAGAGAATCTTTCACATGCTTTGAAAGAATCTCTCTCAGATCTCAGAATGGTTCCTCCCAGATTGCGGAATAATATCTACTAGATTGCGGGAGAGTCTCTCAAGAATTTCAGGATATTCCAAGAGAGTCTCTCCCATATTCCGTGAGAATTCCTCCTAGATTCCAGGAGATTACCTCGCAAATTCTGTGAGAATCTCACGAAGATTTCAGAAAAGTCTCTCCCAGATTTCGAGAGCACCTTTGGCAGATTCTAGTCTCTTCTAGATTGCGGGAGAATCCTTCCCAGTTTCCGGGAAAATCTTTCCAAGTTTACGAGAGAATCTTTCCTAGATTCTGCGAACAATCTGACCAAAATTCAAGATTCAAAAAGAATTTCTCTCTGATTTAGGAAGAGTCTCTCCCAGATTCCGGGAGAATCTCCTCTAGGACCCAAGAAGGCACCCACAAGCATCAATTCAAAATGCGGCGGATTGAGAGGCGAATCGCGGTTACCAGGATATCTGATTGGTTTGTAGTCTACAATAGCTGTTTTTTAAAATTCCTAATAGGCCTCTGCACTGTTTTGATTTTGTATGGGATTTTGACTTTTACTGGCCTTGTTGTTTACAAATTTCATGAAAGGGTGAAAGGGAGAGGTACATTTTTATGCAAATCCCCATATGATCCTTAGTTTTTTTGTAAAATGTTTACTGGGGTTTTACTTTTTAAAAAGTGTTAACACTGTCGTTCCTATCTGACGTGTCAGGAGGGACACGGAAAACAAAAAACACCATAAATTTGAGTTTAAACCAAAAAGTGTGACAAAATCTCAAAAACCGGAGATTTTGTTTTTTTACTTTAACTATCGAAAAACATTTGAAAATTGAGTTAACTTGTGTGTTTGTCTTAAAATTAAGCGTTTGGTCTAACATTGGAATAGGGCTTTAGGACCCTATTGTGTTTCATCATCAGCCTCGAGTAATTTGAGTGAAAAAGATGAGACCAGTTACAAACCGGATTTATCACGGTTATATCAAAGAGCAACTCGTAGCTGTTGTAATTAGACAGTTGTAATTTATGAGAAACATAACTGTATTCGTCTCGGTTTGACGCTTGAGCTGCATTACCGATCAAGCAGGCTGTGCGAAAAAACAAACTTGCCCAATGAATCATTTCCCTCCGCCTCTCGTCTGTCACTAAACTGCTGCTTTAATTTCCTCGCACTAAACCAAACTCCATCACTCTCTTCTAGTGACTTCTGGTATTTTTCTGGTGAACAACCAGCAGCTCGCGCTCCTCCATTCATAAATTAGCTTCGACTTCCAAACATACCCCGAAGTGTGTGCTGTAATCCAGCTTCCGTCTAATGACAGCAGCAGTGCCTCTGATGGAGCAGCGGAGAAAAAGTTTGTTTGATTGGATAATGCGTCCGCGTTGACGGACTTTTCCACCCGACCTCTTCACCGATCCCATCCCCTTGTAAAAGTTAGTTGTTTGTTATCGCAATTCACGTTGATCGCAAAACCATGCTGGCTGCTGGTTGGTATAGTAGTAGGCCATCCATCGATGCTCTGCTTCTATCGCTAGTGGCAACGCATCGCCGAGGAATCAACTAGTAGCTCATGGGTTGCTGCGCTCTTTTATTGTTACGCCATTAAAAAAAACGGTTTTATTAGTGTCGCGAGCATTTATCGAGTTTATTGCTCGCTTTATCTCTCAATTATTTGTAGTTTGTACACGAACCAACTGCTGTGGTCGTTACGGCCCCTTAGGCAACCTCCTATTTTTAGCCGTGCTAATCCTGAGAGGGTAACCATTGGAATATGGTACAATAACCATAATAGAATAGTTAAATTTATTGTTGAACTACAAATTGTATAGTAGTTGTACTGTAACAATTGCTGTTTCTTGTGTGGAAGTACCACAACCATATAATTCAATTATCCGTAAAGTATCAATTGATATGATTCATAACTTACAATATTACATATGGTGAATGAATATATGTGATATGGTTATTGTATTGTTTTCAGTGAAATAGTGTGCATTGTACGCCTATGAGACATTTTTGCTAGGGCACAATCATCTGGATGAATTGAGGAGCAAATTTGCAAGCCCCGTTTTAAGCTTTGTTGCTGAGGACCAGCGTTAACGTTGATCGCCGCAACTCCGGAAGCGATAAAATGCAATTTTATTGCTGCTTCGGAGGAGGCGTTTCTGTCAATTAGCCGTGGAAAACATGACGTAAAACGGCGTCATAAGTAATCCAGTTTCATTCGTGTGTCACATGGTTTCGTTTAGGACATTTTGAATTTCAACGAACGGAGACCATGTTCATCGAAATCAGCCGAACCAAATCGGGGCAAAGGTACAATGGCAATAAAAGACCCGAAACCTACGATACCGACGGCTGCACCCATTGTTCTGGTCCGGCAGACAAGAACAGAACCCCGCTTCATGTCACGTCGCCGTCGTCAGAATAATTTATTAATAAAACTAAAAAGTCCCACTATTCTCTGCGGAGCCCGGTGGTCACTCAAATGTGTCATACAGTACCCCACGATCGCTGGATCGAACAATGAATGGAAGGTGGGTCTCCGTTTGGTGTTTTGTTTTTGTTTTTAGAGTGGAAGTGTGTGCTGCTAGTGACTGACGCGACGCCGCCGCCAGTAGTCGAAAAGATTGCGCTTGCTTGGATTGCCAGAATTGGGCCGGTGGTGTGCGTGGGCAAAGCTGTCTTTCAACGCCAAATCAAAACAATCGCAGCTGGCGATCGCGTCGCGACTGTCACCCAGGAAACCGATCATTATTGAATTTGGTTCTGTTTCACCAAGAGATTTTTTTTTATTAATTTTGTTTTTATTCTGCTTGAGTTGTTAGCAATAATCCGATGAATAGTTTTCTGAAGTAGATATGAGTACAACTCGATAGCACAAGAGAAGAGATTCTCCTAAAATCTGGGAATGATTCTCCAAGAATCTTGAGAGATTTTTTGCCGTAATACAAATATGATTTTTTCCAAAAATTTTGGGGAAAATCTCAGAATTTAGGAGAGATTGTCTCCAGAGTTTGTGGGAAATTCTTTTCAGAGTTTCGAAAAGATTTTCCATCAGAATTTTGGAGATTTTCCTGAGATTCTTGGAAAGACATTTCTAAAATATTGGAATGATTTTTGCGAGAATTTCCGCAGAATCTGGAAGCTATTCTTCTCAGAACATGGAAGAGTTTCTCTCTTGGCGAGATTCATTCAGAATCTTGGAGAGATTTATTCATGAATGATTTTTTTTTTTCTTTATTAGAGAGACTTTCAGCCCTTGGCTGGTTCGTCTCTTCGTGATTCATTCAGAATCTTGTAGAGTCTCTTCCAATATGAAAATATTTCCCTCGAATCCTGGATAGTCTTCTTGAATCTGAGAAATTCTTCCACAATCTTGGTGAGATTCTCTCATGATCATTGAAAGATTCTTCCAGACTTTTGAAAGGATTCCCCAGAATTCGGGAGGTATTCTATTTTCCAGATCCTAGAAGAGCTTATCCTTAGTATCTGAGAGAGGCTATCTCCAAAATCTGGCAAAAAGATCTCCTTTGATTCTGATATATTCTTCCAAATCCTTATTCTTTCAAAATATGGAAGAGATTCTCTTCAGAATCCATAGTATTTCATAAACTAGGAAAGATTCTCTTAAAAATATTCTCCGGGAACATTAGAGGGATTCTCTTAAAATTCGGGCGATAGTCAGGCATCTGATAGAGATTATCTCCGGAATGTTGAAGACGCTCTTCCAAATTCATGAAGAGATTCTCCCCAGAATCAGGTAAAGATTCTATCCAAAATTCGAGAGAGATTCTCCCCAGAGTCTTGGATAAGTTCTACCGGAATCAAGAATATATTCTCCCATGAACCTAACGGCTAACTGGATACCTATAAAGGCTTATGGAGATTTCTTCAAAGACCTTTGTGGCGACTTCGGCAAAAATTTTTTTGTAAATGTGGACGCTTGTGGAAGTTTGGTTTAAGGTTTTCCCCAAAAACGGTGAGACTTGTTTCCCAGAATCCCAAGCTCTACAAAACTGAGAGAGATTCACCCTGGAATCTGTGACAGATTTCGGAAGTTTTTTTTTCCTGAATTTCAGAGAAATTTTATTGGAATTTGGAAAGTTTGGGAACATTTTAAAAATATTTATCCGTGATCTTGGAAAGAATCTTTCGGACACTTCCGGAGTCATGGTAAAATTCTCCCGGAATCTGGAAACAAATTTTGCAGATATTCTCTCGGGTTTTTGGAAAGATTTTTCAACAATCTCTAAGAGAGGATCTCCCATAAATTTTTGGAGAGATTTTCCTAGAATCTATTGGAGAGATTTTCGCAGCATCTCATGGGGAGATTCTCCCAGAATATATCGTAGAGTTCTCCCAGAATATATCGAAGAGATTCTGGGAGGGAGATCCCGAACATATCGCAGAGATTCTTTCAGAAGCTTTTGGAGAGGTTCTCCTAGAAACTCAGAATTATCAGGGAGAAGACATTTCACAAAAAAGAGTTCAAAGCAATGCTTTCTTTATGCTTCTTTTGTTACGTTTTATATGTTCTGCTCACTTTTAGCGGTTTCCACAGCATTCTAGGAGTGGCCTACGTGGAAACTTCTGCGAAGACTACTGTGACGACCTCTGTGCAAATTCCTGTGAACACACGTTGAGACTTCCGTGGAGAGACTAACTTATCTCTGAATCTTGGGAGACTAACTTATCTCTGAATCTTGGGAAGATTCGCTCGGAATTTTGGAGAGATTCTCTTGGAACTATGAAACGATTCTCTCGGAATTTTTAAGAGATTTTCTTGTAATCTTGAATAGATTCTATCAGAAGTTTAGAGAGATGCTCTCGGAGTTTTTAAGAGATTTCTCTATAATCTTATATAGATTCTCCCTGTATAGTGGAAAAATTCTTTATAAAAATTGGAGAGATTCTCCCAGAAGTTTGGAGAGGGTTCCCCAACATCTTAAAAAGATCTCTTGGAGAGACTCTCAAAGAATCTCCTGGAGAGATTCTTCCGGAATCTCTTGAAGAGACTCTCTTCTCAAAATCTTGAAAAGATTCTCCCAGAATCTTGAAGAGATTCTTCCAGAATATCTCCCAGAATCTTGAAGAAATTCTCCCAGAATCTTGACCATACACTATTTTTGCGTGCAATATCTGGGAGAGGTTCTCCCCAAAAGCGATGATACTTCTTCTCAAAAATTCCAATCTCTTTAATACTGAGAGAAATTCTCCTTTGAATCTGGGACAGATAGCAGAACTATTTTCCTAAATTTTAGATAGATTTTCATTGAATCTGAGAATATTTTGGGGAAAATTCTGATAATATTTTTCCGTAATCTTGGAAAATTCCAATTTTTTCCAGAATCTCTAAGAGATTTTCTCCTAGAATCTCTCGGAGAGATTTGCACAGAAGCTCTTGGAGAGGTTCTCCCAGAATCCCAGAGTTACCAGGGAAAAGAATTCTCCCAGAATATATCGGAGAGATTCTTCAGGGACATATCGGAGAAATTCGTTCAGAAGCTTCTGGAGAGATTCTCCCAGAATTCCAAAATGGAGACTCACTTATCTCTGAATCTTGGGAAGATTCGTTCGGAATTTTGGAGAGATTCTCTCGGAATCATGAAGTTTGGAGAGATGCTCTCGGAGTTTTGGAGAGATTTCTCTATAATCTTATATAGATTCTCCCTGTATAATGGAAAAATTTTTTATGAACATTGAAGAGATTCTCCCAGAAGTTTGGAGAGGGTTCCCCAAAATCTTAAAAAGATCTCCTGGAGAGATTCTCCAGGAATCTCCTGGAGAGATTCTCACTGAATCTCTTGATAAGATTCTCCCAGAATCTTGACGAGATTTTCTCCATACGCTATTGTTGCGTGCAATATCTGGGAGAGGCTCCCCCCAAAAGCAGTGAGACTTCTTCCCCAGAATTCCAAGCTCTTTACAACTGAGAGAGATTCTACCTAGAATCTGGGTCAGATTGCGGAAATTTTTTCTCGAATTTTAGAGAGATTTTCATGGAACCTGAGAATATTTTGGGGAGAAATCTGATAAGATTTTTCCGTAATCTTGGAAAAATCTCTTAGGAAATCTTTAGGAGATTTTTTCCCAAAATCTCTTGAAGAGGTTCTCCCAGAATTTCCCAGAATTTCTTGTAGAGATTTTTCCGGAATTTCTTGGAGAGATTCGCCCAGAATATATCGGAGAGATTTGCACCGAAGCTCTTGGAAAGGTTCTTCTAGAATCGCAGAATTATCATGGAACAGACACTAAATCAAAATAAGTTTATAGCATAATGTTCTGCTTACTTCCTCGGAATTTCGAAGAGATTTCCTTGCAATCTTGAAGAGATTCTCTCGGAATCTTGAAGAGGTTGTTTCGGAATCTTGAAAAGATTCTCTCAGAATCTTAGCGAGATTTTCTCCATATCTTAGAAAGATTTTCTCACAATATTACATAAATTCTCCCAGTATTTTGGTGTAATGCTTTCTGAACCATGGAAAGATTTTCCCAGTATATTGGAGAAATTCCTTTTGAATCTTGGAATGATTCTCCCAGAACTTCGGAAAACTCATCCTGAAATTTTAGCCTTGGACAGACATTCTCCCAGACTCTTGTGAATACATTTCCCTATAATATTGTACAGATTCTCCCAGAATTCCTTAGAGAGATTCTTGCGGATTCCCTTAGAGAGATTTCTCCTGAATCTCTTGAAAGGATTCTCCCGAATGCTTAGACAGATTTTCCGTGAATCTCTTGAAGAAATTGTTCCGAAATCTTGGAGAGATTTTCCCGGAATCTCTTGGAGAGATTCTCCCGGTATCTCTTGAAGTGATTCTCCGGGAATCTCTTAAAGAGAATTTCTTGGAGAGATACCTCCAAAATCTCCAAGAATCTTGAAAATATTTCTTGAAAAATCTTCACCTATATTGGAAGATTCGCCACACGCTATTGTAGCGTGCAATATCTGGGAGAGCTTCTCTCCAAAAGCGATGAGATACCTTCCCCATACCTTCCCCAGAATTCTACAAAACTAAGAGAGGTTTTTCCTTGAATCTGGAACAGATTTCTGGAGTTTTTTTTTTCCTGAATTTAATGTAATGTGAGAAAGTTTTTAGAATTTTTAGCGTAATTTAGGAGAGTTTTTCTCGAACACTCAGAGAGACTCCCGGGGTCATGGAAAAATTTTCCTGGAGAAATTTACTCAAAATCTTGGAGATATTCTCTCCAGTTGTTGGAGAGTTTCTCCGAAAATCTCTAAGAGAATCTCTTGTGGAGATCTTCCCAGAATCTCTTGGAGACATTCTTCCAGAATATAACGAGAAATTATTTCAGAATATATATCAGAGAGACTTGCTCAGAAGATTGGGGAGACCTCTGCTTGGACTTCAGTGGAGGCGTCTGTAGATGCTACTGTTGATACTTTCCTGAACACTGGAAAAAAGCGCGATTACCTACCACTATTGAGACTGTAAAGAATGCTGTTGAATTCTGTAAAAACGTCTATGAAGAATTTTGTAGTGTTTTTTTGCGGAGACCTTTGTACAGGCTTGTGTAGAGACCTCTGTGGAAACTTCTGTGGAGACATATATTGAAATTTCATGATCACTTTTGTTGAGACTACGGAGCATTTCGTTGCCTTCTGTGAATAATCGTTTGGAGATTTCTATGGAGATTTTGGAGATTTTGCTGAGACTGCTATCTGCAGAGATTTCTGTTGTCATCTCTGTGGAGGATTATGTGAAAGAATCTGTGAAGAACTCTTTGGAGACTTTTGAGAAGATCTCTGTGGAGACCCCTATGATAGCTTCTGTGGTGGGTGAGGTAAAGATCTCTGTGGAAACTTTTATGAAGACTTCTGTAAGAACCTTTGTTTCACAGAAGTGGGAGTCTGTGAAGTACTTTGTATAATTTATATCTAAGGCCATCTTCAGTAGAGTTACAAAGCGGTTGACTAGTTTTAAAAATTAAGAAACGTTGCTGAAGATGCCCTGAGTAGCCTGTAATCTAGTTTGACAGCCATGATGCTTTTGCAGTCCTCAATTTCAAAGTAATAAAACTCAGTTCTCGTAGTTGATGTTGATTTGAAAAGTATAACTATATACGCTTACATGCAGAAAATATGCTGATACTGCTTCAAATACCTCAGTGCAAATCACACCGATTTTCATCAATTCAAAATCGTGAGATAAATTAGCAACTATCATCAATGCCGCGTACAAATTTCAATGGCAGCCTACTTCGCCTTACCTTAGCTTGCAAAATTCAATTCAATGATTCAAAAACTGATCGAAGCCGGCGCCAAGAACACACCCAATTCGCTTTTTTGCACTGAAAATTACCTTTCATTGAAATCATAGCAACCGGACGATCAACTTAATCCAAGCTAGTTAACCACGCACCTCACCATGTCGGAGTGTGAGAAAATCACCCCTGAGTCAAGAGACGCGATTCAAATTAGCATACAATCGGGGTCCTCAGAAGTTGAGTCACTCAACTACTGTCTCATTTCGAAAGCTCGTTATGGTGGAGATCTACGTGCTCTCGGTTAACTCGGCCAGTTGGACTTTGTTCTAATTTTGCCGCCGAAAATTTGTTCCCAGTCGCTTCACGTCACACACTGAACGAAAAACTCACACGACACTATCGTGTTCTGTTAATCGAACTATAATGATAATAAAACCATTCTCAACGATCGCACTCTTCTTGCTCACGCTTTCTTCCTCCTTCCGGTTCGTTCCAAGTCCCAGACGGGTCATGATCTCCCTACATCGGACCGTCAGTCTAAATATAAACACAGGAAATCATTTCGGGACTGCCCTTCCTCCACGTAAACAACGACGAAAAAATATTATGCGTCTGGAATACGGAATCGTCTGATGGGTTTTTGCGCTTTTTACAGTTCGCCTAATTCCGCGAGGGAGAAGTCAAAATTTCTGGGAAGGGTCGTTTGTCATTAAGAGCGTCACTACCCGTCGATGTTAAAAAGTCTTTCAAACCAAAAAATCTGTTCTTCAAATTGCTATATTGAATCTACTTAGTCAATTGATGGAGAAACTTTAAATTGCTACTGTAACATATTTTCATTCAATTTGGCAACGATCGATGGAGTTGCTCTCACGGAAGAACCCTCAGAAGCGATCGCAATCAGCTTCTTCCTTGGTAATATTCGTTCGTCGCTTGGAAACAAGGACCTACTTTGATCGCACATTGTTTAGTTTTGCGCCCGCGTGTTTATGTTCGAAATGTCGAATTTCTCTGCACAGAAAATTCGCGAGAGCTGCTCTCTTGCTTGCGGCTTGTTTTAGAAGACGGACGTCGTGATTTGGGTTTTGATTTGTTTTTACACCCTTCTTACCGGGCTTCCCGAGCAGAAAAACATTATCACAAAAATCAGGAAGAATAGTTTTCAGCAGATGATTCTGTTATAATACTATAATTCAATCTTCCCTTTGATCTTTGTACTTACCAATAAAATAGCAAGTCAAGCATAAATCAAGTTATTAGAGCTCATTCTGGTATTCGGTTGTGCTATTTTCTCCTGATCGGGTTAACGTCTGGCCCGTGCCTCGGCCTACTGCGATTGCGGGTGAAAATTTGCTCGACGCGCAATTGAATTAAATGGAACGATTATAAGGTTCCCAGCCCCTAGATTTTACTACATTTTGTTTGGTGCAAAGTGCGAGAGAAAACCTCCAAGTTGTACAGCGGATTTTGCGCATTTTGTGCCATAATTTGGAGGTTGGCAATTTCGCGCTTAATTCCCCATGTGAAAATCGTCCATTCTTGTACGCTTTTCTCAGTCAAATGGGTCAGGTCAGGTAATAATTTTCGCAAATATTGTTACTTAGTGTCAAATGTAGGAAGTTTCACCTATTCACCTATTTGATCTTATCATTACTATTGCTGTACAAACTATCTGGACATAGAGAAAGATCGATGGGGGTTAAATCATAAATTAGATTTTAAGGAGAATAGTGCTCGAATCTTCAAAATTGATTGAAAAATAACATAGGTATGAAGACTTCACTGGAGGTCACATTCTACAACTTAATAATTCACGTTCAAGTCGCTAGTACCATCTCTAAACCTTAATACTTTTGACACAGCTCATTCTAAATAAAGACCAAATCTGTGATGAAAACTAGATTGAAAAAACCGAAGACGAAAGTAAGTTGTAATAGTCAGGCTCAAAGCTGGTTTTGATTTTCTTGAAAAAAATTCGTTCTCTTGATACCCAAGTTTGATGGATTGTAAAACACTTTTCTAGGTTTGATTCTTCTTACTTCACGTTTCGTGAAACATTGAGCTAATATACGGGACATGAGAGTCTTTATTTCGACTTCGGACAACCGCAATTTCGCATTTCAAGCTTTAAAGGAAAAAAAAGTCCTAGCATGACATTGACGATTTATGTAATGAATATAATTCTGCAAAGTTAGTAGGGTTTAGAAAAAGGCAGAATAATAAATAATCCAGTACCAAAAACGTCAATCGTTACATTTTATTTCGTATAATTATATTTTTCTGTATAAAATATACCTAAATGCAAAGCTGATTCATACTTGTTTCCTTTTTTTTCAGGTAAGTCGTCCAGTTTCCAAGAACAATGATATTCTCATGACAAAATAAGCTATAAGTGAGTATTAATGATTCCCGAAATGATCGGATTTCTGTTAAATTCTCGTTGTGATTCTGAGCAAAGCTATAGCAGGAATCGTTTATGATTTTAGAATAACATTCTGATAAGCTTCTACAGGGGAGAGCTCTGAGAGTATTAACAACCTAATTGCTACAAGGAATCCAGAGAGTAGTTTCAAAAAGAAACCTGAAAGAATAACTGAATGCGGAATCCTGAAACGATTCTTGAGTGCAAGCCTTAGAAAATTCCTAAAAGAGAAGATTCTGAAAAGCGATGCCAGAAAAGTACTGAGAGGGTTTCTGAGAAGATTCTAAAAAGTATTTCAGAGAAGAATCCTAAGAGTATTACGTACAACATTCGAGAAGAATCCTGAGAGTATTCGTACAACAATTTTGACAATTCCTGGCAGTGATGGAAAGTTGCGACATGTCTGCTGAATCGGACAAAACAAATTGCTCGCTAGCGTCAGAGTTCTGATTTACTCGCATCTGTCGTGCTCGCGAGTAAGCGAGGCCAAAGTGATTCGTGGGCGTCTTCGGAGCTGTTCAAAGTCAATTGCGCTTTTGGAAAAAAAAGCAAGCTATTTTCCCTCCAAGATTTCTGGTTTTCAAGGATTTTTTTCTACAAACTGGTAGTTTATTGTCGATTTGATGGATATACAATTGATATTTCTGTCAAAACCATAATAAATCAAACATTGTTCGGTTACTAGCGCGTAAATGTTCGCGAAATTTTAGCTATTCCTTTTGGTATGTTCTCCCGAGCAGGTTTCGAACTTACTCACGCCAATCCTATTCGCGAGTCTGTCATGTTTGTTTTGCGTTGGTTTACACTCATGAGGTGCTTCGTGATGCGAACGTTTCCACCAATGTTCCTAAGAACGATCCAGAGAGAAATCCTAATAGTATTCTAGAGCGGAATCCAGAATGGATTACTGAGAGATTGATGAGATATTTTCTGAGCGGAGTGCTTAGAGGATTTTTGAGTCAAAGATTCCTGAGAAGATTCCTCATTAGAATGGTGAGAAGGTTCCTGAATGGAATTTTGAGAAGATAATTCAAAACCGTAAAAAGATGAAATGAATCTTGTGAGGATTTCTTAATGGAATCCTGAGACAATAACTGAGTGGAATCTTGAAAAGATGTCTGATTGAAGTCCTCTTCCAAGTATAAGTAAGAAATCATGAGTGGGATACTATGAAGATTCCTGAAAGGTATTCTTGAGCAGAGTTTTCAATGAAATCCTGAGAAAAATTCTGACAGTAATTCTGAAAAAAAAAATCATGAAAGGAATCCTGAACAGATTCCTAAACGGAATCTTGAGAAGATTCCTGATTGAAATCCTGAGAAGATTTCTGAAAGGAATCTTGAGAAGATACATAGAATGAATCATGAGAAGATTCATAAAGTAAGTTCTGTGAAGATGTTTCGAAATCATAAGAAGATTCTCGAAAGGAATCTTGTGAGGGTTTTCTAATGGAACCGTGAGGAAATATCTGAGTGGAATCTTCAGCGGATGCCTGATTGGAGTCCTGTTACAAATATAAGTAAGAAATATTGAGGGGAATGCTATGAAGACTCCACGAAGGAAACGTGAGAAAAAATTCCCTAAGAAGATTTCTTAAAGTAGCCCTGGGAATATTTCTCAAAGTAATCCTAAAAAGATTGCTGATAGTAATCCTGAGAGGATTACTTAATGGAATGCTGAAAAGATTTTTGAAAGGATTTCTGAGAAGGAATCATAAAAAGATTCCTGACAGAAATCCCGAAAAGAATATTTAAAATCGTGAGATGGTTCTTGAAAGTAACATTGTGCGGATGTCTTGATGGAGTCCTTATAACTGAGTGGAATCATGTGAGGATTCTCGATTGAAGTTGTGTGACAATATTAGCTAGTAATCTTGAAAGGATTCCTGAAGTGGATCCTGAGAGGAATCGCAAGAGTATTCCGAAGTTGAAATTTGAGAGAAATCCGTAGTGGAATCCAGTGAAGATTCCAAAGAAGATTCCTCGGAAGATTCCTTCCAGGAATTCTTAGAGGATTATAAAGGAGAAGAAATATTAATGTTAATATCCTGAAAGGATACCTGAGATGAATCCTGAAATATTTTCAGATAAGAGTACTGAGGTGATTCCTGATGGGGAATACTGAAAAGATTCCTGACAGGTTTCTGGGAACGTTTCTGGAACTAATCCTGCGTAGATTTTTAAAAGGAATCCTAAGAAGAAAACGGCTAAAAAGTGCTAAAAAAGAGTTCAAAACTTAAAATGGCTTAACATTACTCTAAATAGCTCAAAATTTTGAAAAGTTGCTTTAAATGCCCCAAAATGGTTTAAAATGACTTGAAATGGCTTCAAATTAGCTTAAAATGACTAAAAATTGTTTTAAACGGCTTAAAATGGCTGAAATGGTCTTCAAATGGCTTGAAACGCCTTAAAAATTACTTTAAAAGGCTTTGTTCTAATGTTCTAAAACGAATAACATTGAATAAAAAAGAATTATAATGCCTCTTTATGGCTTAAAATGGCATAAAATAGCTTAAACTGGCTTTAAATTGCTTAAAATTAGTTGAAATGGCCTGAAATGGCTTAACACGGCAAACAATTACCTGAAATGGCTTAAAACAACTAAATATAACATAAATTGATATAAAACGGCTCAAAATGGATTAAAACGGTGGTAGGTCATTTGGCATAAAGTCGTTTGGCATAAAGCCGTTCGGCATAAAGTCGTTTGGCATAACGGTCGTTTGGCATAATGAGTCTGAAACCAAGAATGTCTTAAGATGACATTCGTTTTCTACTTTTCTAATGAATCTTTCTGATTACATCAGGCTTGTTGTGGAGTCAATTGGTCGGTGTTCAGACAGACTGACCCAAGTGTTTTTAACAGCTTCAGTAAAACGTATCGCAGACATTCGAAATATAAAAATATTTTCCTTAATTGCTGTGATAATGCAACTTATCTATTTGATGATACATCTGCATCAAAAAAGCATCGGAGAATTAAGAATTGATAAAGTTCTTCACATATCTTTAGAGCACGAAAATATCATCTAGTCCGGTCTGTCTGAACACCGCCCAATTGATACAAAATGTCACTTTATTCTACAATCATATGCTCTTGAATAAACTAAAGCATATTAGGAAAGTTGTTGCCAATAGTGTTTTATTGTTTATGCAGAAATTTCCCTTCTTTCAAATATTAATTCTTTTTTTGAGTACTGCTATTGAAATAAATTTTTGTACTAGAGATTTTGATATATTTAGCACTAATTTACCATTCTTTCAAATATTGGATGTTTTTTTCCCGAACAGTCCACTTCTCCGAAAAGTTTGTGGCACTCATACTTGTCGTAACTTTATACATTTCAGGTTGGTGAACGAACTGACCATCTGATATGCACCCTTCTTTATTTAATTGGCGGTTCTTTCGAGTTTTACCGTCCTCAGCATTTTTGCCAACATGTGTATAGCCGAGAAGGACAGAATACCTCCTATTTTTGATTGCTTATCTTTCTTGCTCGTTCACCTATTCTTGCTATTTAAACTGCACCACTTTTCGGGGAAACGAGTCATTCTGGGAAATGGCATTCGGGGAAAAAGGTCATTCGGGGTACTGGCATTCGGGAAACCGACATTCGGGAAACCGACATTCAGAGAAACGACATTCGGGGAAAAGTAGCACAATCACTTCGATGATTCTGAACGCAATTTTTGATGTTTTTTAGCAATAATTTTTGGCGTCCAATCTTCTATTGGTTTAATCATAATTTTTGCCTTCTTTTAAAGTAGGCTGTTCTTTATATTTATACTGTTTTAAATTTTATTATTTAGTCAAGCTAAATGTTAATCATTTTTATATTTCGCTATTTTATCAATTCTTGCAAGACGTGCGGTTAGAATGACAATTACTTTAGAACCTGCCAACATTCAACATAGTTTTTTTTTTTGCAAACACAAGATCTCCTTTCGAGATATGCTGGAAAAATATAATTTTAATCACAAACTCTGCCTCCGTTCGATAATGGACAGTGTTTTTGATGTATACTTCCAAAATTAAAATTTATATTCAATCGTTCAAATGTCATAAATATTTTCTTTCAAAAATGTGTTGTTCATTTGAGTTATGTTGTGAGAAGATATTTTGCCTTAGAGCCTCAAACATTTTAAACGAAAATTAATCTGCTCTCGTATATAGGCTATTTTTGAATTTTGCTGCAACAATAGATCTTCGGATTACAGCTTTTAATATTTTGCAAATAAATTTTCCCTCCTTTCACTAATTAATTTTCATCAAGTGTTACGTCCAAACTGGGACAGAGCTAGATCTGCAGCAAAATATTCTATGAGCGTTCCCTTTATTAATAACTGCGAACTTTCTTTGCCAATTTACTATTTTCAAATATATGTATCGCAACAAGCTCAAAGATACTCTATGTTCTGGGATGTGGAGAAAATTATTATTCCGAAAAGATCTTCCACCAGATTCGTCACCAGTTTTATTTAGTTATGCTCTAATGTCACTGCAATTTTTGACATTCATAGCTTGGATTATCTCTGAACGATCACCACGCTTATTGAGAACCTACGAAAATGTTTTGCTATGGACTCAGTAGTGTTGATCTCGGTAAAAGCTTCGAAAATGCCGATATTTATTCTAAGTCAATCATTATGCCAAACGGCCATTATGCCAAACGACTTTATGCCAAACGGGGTAAAATCGATTAAAACGGCTTAACATGAAATAAAATGGTTAAAAAAGACTTGAAATGGCATAAAATGACTTGAAATTACATAAAAAGGATTTAAATTATTTAAAATAGCCTAAAATGTCTAAAATTTGCTGAAAAGAGATCAAAGCAGCTTGAAATTAGCTTAAAATCTAATTAGCCCAAAATTGTTCAAAGTGACTCTGAATGCCTTAAAATGGCTCTTAATGGCTTGAAATAATTTCAAAATGACTTCAAATAGCTTAAAACGGTTTAAAATCGATTAAATGGACTTAAAAAGGTTTGAAAAGACTTAGAACGGCTTCAAATGGCTCCTAATAGTCCAAAATGGCTTAAAATGGCTGAAAACAGTTTCAGGGTGTATATCCATCTGGGAAATCCGAGAAAAGTGGGAAAAACCAGGGAATCACAAATGACCGGGAAATATTCGGGAATTCGAACACCGGGGAAATGTGTATTTGAGAGTTAATAAAGATATAGTTAACGATTTTGATTCTTGCAAGAATAGAAATAAGGGTACTTAGAAGAACCTGTCAAGGTTCTCGGTAAGATGCGTGTTAGATTTTCTGAGCCATAAAAAATATTTGCCAAATTTCTTGCTACTGAAATCCTGGACAGATTCCGTTTGGCGAATTTATGAGGTTATTGATGATACTGATTCTTGGTAAAGCCTTGTCTGGATTACTAGTTTGACTAGACCTTGATCTATGACTAAGTTCTTATTAGGCTCTTGACGATATTTTGTATGGATTTCTGTATGGATTAAAAACAAACTTTCAATCATTCGCAAAAAATTTCTTGGATAAATAAATAGCTTTAATAAATAAATTTTTAGATTTTGGTTATGTTCGTGACGAGATTCTTGGACAAATCTTCAATGAAAAGCTTGAAAGATGCAATTTTAATTCACGTCCAAAATTTTATCCAGCTTCATAGGAAATCAATAAGATATTTTTGGAGATATCGTGGCTGAGCAATTCCACCGAACATGACGATATTTTTTTAAATTTAATTTTGTATTTTTTGAATAGCCTGAAAATTTGCATACAGATTCTTTATGACCAAAACTGCCATTTTACACCTTCAGACCGCCATTTTGAACCTCGCCTTATTTTTGAGAAGGGCGTATCGGAAAATGCATAGCAAATCTTTAAAAAACTGTAGCTCGAAAACGGTTTGTCCGATCGATTTGAGATCTTCTACAAAGTTGTAGGTATTGCTTAGGATCATATGGAGAAAAATATGCACGGTAAAAAAGTTACAGATTATTTTTTATTTCAAAAACAAAATTTTAAAATCGATTTTCTCCAGAAACGCAGTTTTGATTTTTTTTTTATTTTTGGATATGTTTTAGGGGACAACTTATGTGATTTATTGCACAATGTTTCAAAGTTATGAGTTTTTTTTTAAAAATTACAGATTTTGAAAAAAAAATCGAAATAGAGGAAAACAATAATTTTTATGTGATTTTTTGAAAATACAGAAAAATTGCAATCGAAAAGTACTTAAGTAAATTTTTTCTAGGTTGCATCAATTTCGAGATATACTCATATTTATAAAAAAAATTCAAATAAGAAAAGTAAATTAGGCCCTTTTCATATTTCATGTTTCTCCATTCCAGAAAAAAAAATATTTTGATTGAGTGAATCGTAGCTGAATTGTTTATTGTTTGATCAAAACCTATATACTAAAGTATTTAAAAAAAGTATGCACGGTAAAAAAATATAAATGAAATTTTCAAATGAAAATTTGAAGTTCATTGTTCTTAAAAGCCGCAAAATTGATGTTTTTAATTTTTTGATATGTTTTGCAGCATATTATTTGTAATTTCTTGCACAATGCCTCAAAACGGAAAATTTTTGGATAATAAATAAATTATTTAAAAAAATAAATAAAACGATATTTTTGGTGCGTTTTTTTGAGTACAGAAAAATAACTATATATTTTTGAATATGAAAAATTTCTATCGAAAAATACTCAAGTAAAATTTAGCTGAGATGCATCACTTCCGAGATATACACGGTGAATCTAAACGTGGCATTAAAAATGTGATTCTATCACAACAGTCCCCAGGCTAATGGGTAAAGCCCTCTCACCTCCTTAATCCACAATATAATGCTGTATCTTCTTTCGTAGCACGTCAATTTCACAGGCAAATAAACGTCACCTACAATCACTGAACAATCACTGTTGATACAACACTAATGCTCTCACGGTTTCAGACTTACCTTATATACTACATAGGTACTTCACACCACGAAGTTTTTGTACCGCATTTTTTTCAATGATGATTGCTTCAGAGATAAAACTTGACAACATAGCGCATTATTTTTGTACCCATGAAGTACGTTTAAAAAAAAAGCATCGGTTTTCTTTTATTCATTTACCATGTCCAAATTTATGGGTATGGGAAAAACGTGTTTGTTCATCATACCTACTAACACAGGCAAAAGTGATGAAAACCCTTGTGGAGCCTGTTTAGTAGAATGCCTGTAAATATACAAAAAGATGATCAGTACTGTTCCTTTTAATTCTACTATTGTATCCTTCGACAGATACGCGTATTTCAACCTCAACTGTAAAGCCGTCGTCAGTGTTGTGTACTTGACTTGAATTGGTTTGTGTTGTTGAAATCAAAATAAAATTTTCCGGAATGGAGAAACACGAAATATGTTTGAAAAGAGCATATTTTTCTTTTTTTATTTGAAAATTTCATATAAGTATGAGTATATCTCGAAATTGATGCAACCTAGAAAAAAATTACTTAAGTACTCTTCAAATGCATTTTCTGTACTATCAAATAAACACATAAAAAAACAGTTCGGTTTTGCGTCGTCCGATAGATTTAGCTCACGGTTTTGCGCATGTTTTCGTCGCCGGAGATTTTTTTTTTTTTTTTCCTGTTTTGGAGCGTCTTGCTGGGTAGTGCTTCGTGAAGCCCAAGCAGGACCGTTTTTACATTCAGAAATGGAATAGTGAAAAGTGAAAAATGAAAAAGTGATTTGTTTGATTTGTGTCCTCAGTACTGTTGGTTTTTGGCTGCCCTAAGTTCACCGAACCATCCGGAAGTGACATGCAGCACATAAATTTAGAGAATCAATCCGGTGAGTTTGTTCCAGTATGATACTTTTTCTTTTGTGAGCCTTCCGGATCGTTTTTGTTCGCGTCGTGGAACTTCTGATCGTTTCTTGAACGGAAAATGTTATTTTCGGAGTTTGATAATTATGTTCAGATTGCGCATTCTGTCCGGGCGGGTGTAACGCAACTAACAATCGGTTGTGGATGCTTTTTAACTGTTCGATGACCCTGGAGGGATCGATCCTGCTTTTCGTATAATTTTGAGCAGAAAAACCGACTGTGTCCTAGGGTGTTTAGTTCGAACGCGCTTCCTTTCGTTTTTCGATTATCTAAAAATACAGTACCACCCAGTACAGTTTTTCAATGAGCACATTACAGTTTTTCAATAGGCGTGATTTTTTTTACGCTTATCGTTACACAATCCGATGACCCTGGAGGGATCGGTTTTGCTTTTTACTGGTTGTTGAGCAAAAATATTACTGCACAATCGACAAGCATTTCGCGAAATACTATTTATACTATAAATAAGCTATTGTTTTCTCTTTTGATTGCCGGCATTCAAAAGATTAATTTGAAAACGCTTAAACAACAAATATTTATGGTCTATCGCCAGCTTTCTAGGCGAATCCTGACAATATACCTTCCCCAACCTCCAACTCCGTAGCACTTATGAGGGTGTCGCTGAGTCGGTGGCCTCTCATTAAGTAAGTGCTACATCAACATTTCCTTCCCCTATCCCAAGTTACGGTAAAGATGGGCGTGGCCGGGAATAGCGATATTCATGCTTTTAGTATTCTTGTTTATGATTTGAACAAGGTATACTCCCCTGCCTTGTTCTTGAAAGTAGTCAGGATGAGATTATTAAAAAGAAACATGAATGTTGCTAGTATCCAATCTACGAAGTATACCGTAACTACGCTAACGCTAACGCTAACGCTAACGCTAACGCTAATAAACACATAAAAAAATATTGTTTTCCTTTATTTCGATTTTTTTCAAAATTTGTAATATTTTATAAAAATATAACTTTTTTGCCAATAATTCTTCCATTATGAAACATTGTGCAATAAATCACATAAGTTGTCCCCTAAAACATGTCCAAAAATAATAAAAATCACAGATGCATTTTCATAGAAAATCGATTTTAATTTTTTTATAAAAAAAATCTGTCTTTTTTTTACCGTGCATATTTTTTTCCAAATAGTCCTAAACAATACCTACAACAACCGCAAAATATATCCAAAAATTAAAAACATCAATGTTGCGGTTTTTAAGAACTATTAGCTTCAAATTTTCATTTGAAGATATCGTTTACATTTTTTTACCGTGCACTTTTATTACAATACTTAAGCATAAATGTTTTGATCAAACGATAAACAATTCAGCTACGATTCGCTCAATCAAAATAATTTTTTTCTGGAAGGGAGAAACACGAAATATGCTTGAAAAAGGCCTATTTTTTTATTTGAAAATTTTATATAAATATGAGTATATCTCGAAATTGATGCAATCTAGATAAAAAAATACTTAAGTACTTTTCGATTGCAATTTTTCTGTACTTTCAAATAATCACATAAAAAATTATTGTTTTCCTCTTTTTCGATTTTTTTTTCAAAACCTGTTATGTTTTAAAAAATCATAACTTTTTTGTCCATAATTCTTACATTTTGAAACATTGTGCAATAGATCACATAAGTTGTCCCCTAAAACATACCCAAAAATGAAAAAAATCAAAACTGCGTTTCTGGAGAAAATCGATTTTAAAATTTGGTTTTTGAAATAAAAAATAATCTTTAACTTTTTTTTACCGTGCATATTTTTCTCCATATAGTCCTAAGCAATACCTACAACTTTGTAGAAGATCTCAAATCGATCGGACAAACCGTTTTTGAGTTACAGTTTTTTAATGATTTGCCATGCATTTTCCGATACGCCCTTCTCAAAAATAAGGCGAGGTTCAAAATGGCGGTCTGAAGGTGCATAATGGCATTTTTGGTCATAAAGAATCTGTATGCAAATTTTCAGGCGATTCAAAAAATACAAAAATAATCGGGTTTGCGAAACGGCGTGGAACTGCTCAAGTGCATTCTAGTTTTAGAGTTTTGAAGGAGAAAATGAGTCTATCAAAATATTGGCGATGCCTCTGATACATTCATCAGATGTAATTCTGCAAAGTTAGTAATTTCTTCCGTAAAACAAAAAAAAAGCCAGTCATCATGTTTGTAAAACGTCAATCTTTAATTTCTTGATAATTTCTCGTAATTACAATTTTCCATATGATATAAATTTACATTGAAAATTAATGCAATATTTTTTTATCTGTTTTCAGGTAAGTCGTCCAGTTCTTAAGGCCTATTCCCATAGCAAAATGAGGTATAAGTAAGTAGAAATGATTCCGAATCTCAAGATGGTCGATTGTGAATCCAGAAGAATTTCCGTCAGATTCTCGTCGTGATCCTGGGAGGACTTCTGAGCGAAGTTTCGAAAAAACTCTGAAGATCTTAGATTGATTCCTAAGTAGAATCGTTGAAGGTTTTGACTAAAATTTTGATATTTTTCCATAGGGGAGAATACTAAGAGAATTAATGATCTAATTGCTACAAGGAATCCTGAGAGAAATTTAAAAAAGAAACCCGAAAGACTGGTTGAATGTAATCCTATGACGATATTTGAGTGTAAGTCACAGAAAATTCCGAAAGGCGATTTGAGAGAAGAATCCTGAGAGAGACACTGAGAGAGTTTCTGAGAAGATTTTCAAGAGTATATCTGATCTGAGAAGAATCCAGAGAGTATTACGTACCAAATTCGTTGTAGAAAAAGATAATTCCTAAATCCAGGGAGGATTCCATAGAAGGATTCAGACAGGAACGCTGAGATTATTCATGAGTAGTTTGCTGAGTGATTCCTGCGAGATTTCATGAGTGAATGAGAAGATCTGAGAAGATTTCTGAAAGGTTTCCTGAAAGGCATCCAGAGAGATTACAAAAGGGAATGCTGGAAATAACGCAGAGGGGAATACTGAGAAGATTCCTTGAAGGAATCCTAAGAAGATTTCTGAAAGTAAGATTGAGGAGATTCCTGAATGAAATCCGAAAAGATTGTTAAGACGATTCCTAGAAGGAACGATGAGAAGACTACTGGAAAAAATTCTGAAAAGAAGTTAGAATTCGTAAGAACATGCTTGAAAAGAATCTTGTGGGGGTTTTTAATGGAATCCTTAGAGAACATCTGAGTGGAGTCTTGGAGCCCTGTTACAAATAAAAGAAAGATTATTATTATGAGAATTTTTTTTAAAAGAATCTTGTGAAGATTTCTGAAACTAATACTGAGTAGATTTTTGAGAGGAATGCCAAGAAGATTTCCGAAAAGAATCATTAGAAGGTTTCTGGAAGTAATCCTGGGATGATAAATGAAAGTAATACAGAGAAGATTTATGAATGGAATCCTGAGAAGATTTATAAAAGTATTTTTGAGAAGATTCTTATAAGAAACTATGAGAGGATTCCTGAAAGAGATTCAAAGAAGATGGTTCGAAATCGTGAGAAGATTCCTGAAAGGAATCTTGTGAGGATTTCTTAATCGAAACCTGAGAGTCTGACTGAAGTCTTTAGAGGATCCCTGATTGGAGTCCTGTGACAAAAAAAAGATAAAGACCTGAAGAGCATCTCGACAGGATTTTTGAGAGGAATTCTGAGAGCATTTTGAAAATTGGAATTATGAGAGGATTCGGAATCAAGAGAAGATTCCTTTCAGAAATTCTGAGAGAATTCTTAAGAGGGATCCTGAGAGGATCTCTGAAAGGATTCCTTAAATGAATGCTGAAAAAAT
Source organism: Aedes aegypti (assembly GCF_002204515.2). Classification (NCBI taxonomy): domain Eukaryota; kingdom Metazoa; phylum Arthropoda; class Insecta; order Diptera; family Culicidae; genus Aedes; species Aedes aegypti. The sequence continues at coordinate 20,671,237 of NC_035107.1, forward strand.
TTCAGAAGAGTCCTGAGAACATTCCTGGAAGGTATCTTGAACAAAATTCTGAAATGAAATCTGACAAAATTTTTGAAACTGATCCTGAGCAGATTTTTGAAAGGAATCCTGAAAACGATTTCTGAATAGAAAAGAAAGAACATGTCTGAAACGAATTCTTAGAAGATTCCTGAAAGTATCCTAAGTCTATGAAGACTCTTTGAAAGAATCTTGTAAAGATTCTCCAATGAAGCCCTGTGAGAATTACAAAATAGAATCCTGAGAGGATTCGTCAAAAAAAAAAAAATGAAAATAAGAAATCTCTAATTGAAATTGAAAATTTTACATTTCAAAAAGTCAAAAATTGGCTTCAAATACATAATTGATCATATTGCTATGTTTGCCTTAAAATGGCTTCAAATAGCTTAAAATGGTTAAAAATTAATAAAAGGGCTTAAAATGCCTTTTTATGGCTTTAAAATTTTATACCATTTGCTTAAAATGAATAGAAATAGCCTGGAACGGATTAAAATGGTTTAGAATGACTTAAAATGGTTCAAAATGGCTCTAAATGGCTTCAAATTGCCGAAAACGGCTGAAAATGGCTATTAAGAGCTTAAAATGACTAAAAACGATTTGAAATGGCTCTAAATGATTCAAAATGCCCGGTTAGAAATGGCTTCAAATGACTTAATATGCCTCAAATTCGCATTTCAAAATGGCTAAAAATAGCTAAAAAAAAAAGCTTAAAATGACTAAACACGATTCAAAATGGCTTTAAATGAGTTTAAATACCTTAAAATGGCTCTTATTGGCTCTTAAATGCTTGAAAAGGCTTGAAATGGCTTAAAAAGATTTAAAACTACTTAAAACGGCTTAAAATGACATTGAACGGATAAAAATGGTCTCGAAACTGCTAAAATGAGCTTAAAATGGCTCCAAATGATTTGAAATGGCTTGCAATAGTTTAAAATGACTAAATATGGTTTATAATGGCATAAAATGTTTTAACTGAGTCGAGTCTAGTACGCTCAGTAGTGGCTTGAGGTGGTTTAAAATGTCTCAAAATGGTTTAAAATGGCTTTAAATCGTTAAAAACAGTGTAAAACAGCTCAAAACTGCTAAAATTAACTTTAAATGGCTCCAAATTACTCAAAATGACTTTAAATGACTTAAAATATCTTAACATGGCTCGAAATGGCTTAAAATGGCTTAACTTTCAACGCTCCGTCATCGTAATCATCGTCATCATCGAAACTTTGAAAGGAGTTTTTCCGTTCAAAATTAAACATTATTCGATGAAAATGTGTTCACTGTTGGGGCCCAGATAGCCGTAGCGGTAAACGCGCAGCTATTCAGCAAGACCAAGCTGAGGGTTGTGGGTTCGAATCCCACCGGTCGAGGATCTTTTCGGGTTGGAAATTTTCTCGACTTCCCAGGATATAGAGTATCTTCGTACCTGCCACACGATATACGCATGCAAAAATAGTCATTGGCATAGTAAGCATCTCAGTTAATAACTGTGGAACTCTGTCCCAGTGGGGACGTAACGCCAGAAAGAAGAAGAAGTGTTCACTGTGTTTCGGTTGGAAAATAGAATACAGCGAACACATTTTCTTGATTTTTAACCGCTAAAATGTCTTGAAATGACTTAAAATGGCTTAAAATGGCATAAAACGGCTTGAAACAGCTTAAAATGGTTTAAAATAACTTAAAATTACATAAAATGGCTCTAAATGGCTTAAAATGGATAATAATTGCTTTGATAGGCTTAAAGTGACTTAAAATGGTTAAAAATTGCTTCAAACGTCTTAAATTGAATCGAAATGGCTCGAAATTGCCTTAAAATGTCTTTAAACGGATAAAATTGAATAAAAAATAATTTGAAATGGCTCTTTATGGCTTAAAATGGCATAAAATTGCTTTAATTTGCTCAAAATGAGTTGAAATGGCTAAAAACGGCTTGAAGAGACTTAAAATGCCTTAAAACGGATTAAAATGGCTTATAATGGTTAGAAATGGCTCTAAATAGCATACAATTGCTGGATACGGCTAAGAAGAGCTTGAAATGGTTTAACTTAAAATGCCCTAAAATGCTTTTAAATGGCTCCAAATGAGGTGGAATGCCTTAAAATGTCTTAAAATGGCTTAAAATATCTTAAAATGGCTCTCAATGGTTTGAAATGGCTTAAAATGGTTTATAGTGGCTTAAAATGCCTAGTCTAATACGCTCAGTAGTGGATTAGAGTAGTTTAAAATAGCTTAAAATGTCTCAAAAATGGATTAAAATTACTTAAGATGCAATACAATGTCTTGAAAGGACTTATAATGGCTTAAAACGGCTTAAAATGACTAAATATGGTTTTAAATAGCTTGAAATGGATTAAAACGACGAAAATGGTTTAAACTGGCTTGAAACGGCTTAAAATGGCCTTAGGGCCGATTTCTTCACCCACGCTTAGACCTTAAACTTAGTTCAATCATATGGGTAAACGTGGTTTACGGCTTAAGGTGAAGATGGAACGAGGCCAAACCTCAAATTTTCAAGAGCACAAATCTGGAGAACCAAACATCCGTTTAAGCTAAAACCTTAATCGATTGGCTACTAGCGGCTGGTGACCAATCGATTAGGGTTTCAGCTCAAACAGATGTTCGGTTCTCCAGATTTGTGCCCTTGTAAATTTGAAATTTGGCTTCGATTCATCTTCACTTTAAGCGAAGGTGAAGAAATCGGCCCTTATACGTTAAAAAATGGTCTTGAAACGGCTTGAAACAGATAAAATGTGCTTAAAATGGCTGTAAATGGTTTGAAATAGCTTAAAACTCCTAAAAATGGTTTAAAATGGCTGTAAATGGCTAAAAATGCCTTAACTTATTCGAGTCTAGTATGCTCAGGAGTGATTTGAAGTGTTTTCAAATAGCTGAATTTTTTTAAAAATGGTTTAAAATGGCTAAAAATTGCATGAAATTGTTTAAAATGATTTGAAACGCTTAAGATGGCTAAAAATATATCAAATGACTATAAATTTCTTCAAATAGCTTGAAATGGCTTGAAACGTCTTATTGGATTAAAGGATTAGCCTATTTTTTCATGCACATATTTTGAGCATACTGTTTGTAGGCTGACGTAAATTTCAACTACCAGACCTGTATTTACCAATCAAATTTGCTTTCAATTCACCCGGTCATATAGAACTTCAATGGTGTTCTATTGAAGCTTAAATGAAAATTCATTTCAAACGCTTCAAGCGCTTTTGACTTTCGTCGGTGTCCCGCCTTTTTTCTATGACGATTCCATGGAATAATTCTCGCTTAACTTTTCAAAAGAACCTATCTGCCATTGAAAGTCTCTTTTAGTTTACTTTCTCTTTAATCATTAACTGAGCCACATTAGCCTCTTCTGTTGCGTCGTTTTTTAAAGTAAACGCTAGCTAAGCACATTGTGTTTCGCTATATAGTGAAAACATTCCCAAAAGCCTAAATATTTGGAGAAATTTTTGAAGCATTCTGAATCATCTGAAATTCTTAGATAAAGATAAATTACTCATAGAGTTAATGAAGAAGAACAATTTTTCTGGGAATTCTGGTTTCTAGCAGTGAATCGAATTGTCATCGAAACAGACGCAAAACAAACAAACAACACAAGCGCGCTCACAATTGTTTGTTCTAAGTTTTGCGGAGATACAAACTCAAGAAAAAAAATGTTATGACAAACACGTTACCCTTGTTGCAACCGTGTCAACTCGTGATTAATCAGTTATTTTAAACACAAAATCATATTGTTTGATGTGGTTGCTGGGCCACGGTAAAATTAAAAATTAAATATTCTTTGCAATTGGACTAAATGGACAAATTTATGTGAAATTTGCAAAAAAGTAACACGTCTTCTCGGTGAGAATCGAATTCACGACTCCCTGTTCACTAGATAGGACGCGTTATCTCTATACTACGAGAGGACTCGTGGACGCAGAATGGATGGTTGTTATTCGTTAATGTGGCAATGTTTTTCAAAACGGAGAAAGTTCTCGAAAATTGCAATGCAAAGTCTAGAAAATAGTTACGCATACGCTCATCATTGTCGTATTCTGTTCAAGTTGCGATGTTGTTGCGGAATGAGATTTTGGAAAAAAGAATGGGAGAGGACAATGTCTTTGTTGCTGCATGTAGGTTGTCAATTAATTCATTGGTTTCTAGACATCAATCTTGTATGAGTTATTAGCATAATCCGTGAAATAATACTGGACGAATTGTTGTAGAAACCTGCAGAAGGAAAGTTTGGACCGATGACTGTTGAAAATTCCGATGCAATCTCCTAGGGGAATTCACGGAGGAAATCTTAAAGTAAAACCTGGCATAATGTAACGAAGAAACCTTAAAGAAATTCATAGAAGAGTCCGTTAACATGTCAATAAGGACTGTTCATTTTATAAAGTAGACACCTTGTGCATGCTGCATCTTTCTTATTAATCAATGAAATTTCAATCGGTTTTTTGCACATCGTTCGACTAGTATTGTACAATGTTGTGATAATAAAAATTCTCCAAAATAATTAAATTCACACGAATATGGAACAACGATTAGATCGGTAGATTTTTTGAGGTTATCAAAATCAATGATTGTAAGAAATTGGCTGGAAAATTCGATAATTTATATTTTCTATTTTCAAAAAAGGCTTGTTCTTCGAAAGCATCATCAATCAGAAGCCTGATGGAAAAAATCAAGTTATTTTTGGAGCAACAATTTTACAGATATGATAAAATCAATTTTCCCGTATATTTTTAAAGAATTTTTTTTGAAATTTGATGAGAATTGATATGAGTAGGATTTTTTGTGTAAAAGTACGTCCTGACGGAAGTCCTAATATAGTATTAATATGAAAAATAACTTACGCCTTCATAGAGTTACTTAGTAAGTCCCCACGTCACATTCAAAGCACAACAGAAACACAATTGTTTTATTCTTAGAAGACCTATCAAAGTACATTGACAATCATCAAAATTGGCAACACTGCTGTAATAAAATCGATTTTATTTTCCACATATTATTTTCATAATATGTTATTCTGAGATTACCAACTGAAAAATTCGGAGAAAACTGTTTACAATTTGCTGTAGATCGATAAATAAGCGTACATGATTTTAAAAGTATGAGACTTTTTAGTAAAACTACCATAAACAGTAAAATTTATACTTAAGACTGTAGTTTAATCTCACGATTTAGCTTTCGTTTATACTAATATAGTTTCTTTAGTAATTCAAACTAGTTTTGAACACGCTTTTTACTTTTCTCTTTTGCTGGGAGTGAAAGGATGGTGTATCAGCAAATTTGGCCATAAATGGGTAAATCACTAAAGTTACCTAATGTCATAGAATGGTGGAATATAATTGATATTTTTAAAGCTTTACCTTTAGTAGAATAGTAAAGGATACAAACATACAATTTGTTCATAAAAATAAGGATTTTTGTTTTGCGAAAAATAATGTTAAACTTTGACGGACAGCTTTTTTTAAGAGTTTTTGGAAAAACTATTTAGCTCTTCAACCAAAAGCATTTTCAAAGATTTTATATTTTCATAGCATTTTAGAATAATAGGTCAACGATACACAGAAAACCGATTACAATTTTATCAATAAATAAAAAAGATATAGCATAAACAAAGTGTCCACTTTATAAAATGAACAGTCCTTAGCTAAAAATGATCTATTCTGAGCCTCTAGTTAACTTGGTAAACATTTTTTTGGCAGATGACTGTAACAATGTGTTCGTGCTTACCTAATTCTTTCTCTACTACACATCCCCTCAGTATTCAGAGACAATTATCTGCACGAATTGTAGATTTTTTTCAATCCTCCCTAAACATAGAACAAACCGTATTGAGAGTAATTTAAACCTCATTTCAATGGATCGTCCCGGACTATTTATTTTTCCTAAGACATTTTCGTTCCGCCGCTGAATTTCGCCTTCATTTTCCATACAAATCCATTATCGAAGTAGGCACAAGAAGGCAAGCATAGAAAACAAAACCTCTCTAGAACCAATTCAGTCGATTCTATAGATCGGTTTGCTTGGATTTTGTTTTGCTGTGCCGTTTCTTCTCGCGCTGGTGGCTGATGGCGTTTTCCGTCCTCGTCGTCGTCGTCGTCGTCGTGACGACGAAGAACGGCTTCCGCTCCTCGGTTCACTGTTTTGTGTTTTCTTTCTTTGTTCTTCGATGCTTCTCCCTCACGCGCCGATTACTGCGCGATGCGTCTTCGTCGTCGTTTCCCGATGTGTGTAATCTTTGTGCGCACATGGTCAGCAGAGGCCTAGATCCGTGCCTTTCATCCACCCCTCCAGGTCAGTTCGAGAAGTTCTTACCTTTGTGCATTAGGGTGGCTTATTTTTTGTGAGAAAAATTTAACTTTAAATCTTAAGTTACACCCCCAAATCTGTTCATTAGAATTCACAGAAGCTTCTGTGAAAGTATGAACGAAATAAACGAGTTTCTATGGAGAAAATCGACAAAATATATGAGAAAAAATATTTCAACTAGATTTTGGAGTTTACCAATTCCGCTCAAATTTTCACAGTAGCTTCAGAAGTCTAAATGAACAAATTTCATGGATGTAACTTATGATTGTTGTAGTTTGATCATTATGGGTCACCCTATTGCGCATACATACAGTACACGGCTATTATTAGGCACTGGAAACAGACGGCGCATGATTTTCTGTTCTGTTTTTGCTGCCTATTCATATTATGCTCCCCCAATTGCCCGAGTTCCCGTTATGAATGGAATCCCATGGGCCATGGCAGCACAACAACACCAACTGTACATTGAGCATTGGCATGGGAAAGTGTACCAATACCGAAGCCGCGAGGGAAAACTAATCGTCTTGTAAGCGCGATGTAACGTAACAACAAACCCTTCGGATGACGTCACCGAGCGCGGTTGTCTTCTCGGACGGATTCCTTAACCTTGTGTCTGTGCATCAGAAAATGTTGCGTTGTATGTGGCTAATATTCAGCTAGTTAAAGGCTTATTAGCATTATGTTAGCTGTATTTCAAAAATTTGACCCGAAATACGGCTTGTTAGGTATTGAATCCTGAGAAATTGAGAGAATCTTTCACTTATCGCTCTCTGTAACAATCATGAATTGTAGCACATCATGAGAGCTTGTTCATCGTCTACTGCTACAGCTCTGATAAGATCGCAGGGAACAGTGCATGACAAAACCCTTCTAAGCGAGCTCCAAACCTGGGGGAGGACATCGATTTTATCATCGCTCTTTCTTTGTGACTCTCCTTCGCTGCTGCTGTTTATCAAGCTTGTTACAACTTGATAAACGTTGCGATCATGGCACGATACAGATGGGATGTTTTTCTTCGTTTGCTTCGATCGTACTTCGAAATCAAATGAGAATAAATTCTGTATTACCTAGGTAGAATGTAATTGTGGTAGATTTACAAAATTTGAATGCATTATCGATTTTTTTTGTTTCGGGAAGAAATTTTAATTCTACCAAAGATAAGAAAATTAAGGATGGTTAATCGCGAAATGAGGTTATTGTGAAAAATTATCCAAAAACAGTGAAATACCCTTGGAAATACCTCTATATCAGAAAAAGTTTTTTTTTAAACTAGTGATCCTGACAAACTTCGTCTTGTCATCAAGAAGGATACTGAAAAATGCCTCAAATCACTCATAATTTGACAGATTAGTATTTTCCGTTATTTTATTTTTTTTTCAACCGGAGAATTACGGAAACTTTTTCTTCACACGAACACGAAGTTGGAAAAATGTAACAGTGAAATTGTTATTCATATCCATTAACCCATTCGCAAGCCAACTCGCGACACATAAACACCATTCCATTTTTATTTATATCGAAGATTATGCTTCATAAACCTAATTAGTAATTTCAGTAATTATTTTCAAAACAATTTCGTTTTCAATTTTTCTATAGGATCAGGATCGTATTAAAAACCCTGTAGTTTCATTAGAGATTTTTCCAAAAATATTTCCGAGGAAATTTTCGTGGGATGTATCTGGGGATTCCTCAAGAGGATTCTTTAGATTATTGAATTTTCAATTTGAGATTTCATTTGAGGATTTCTTCTGAGATTTTGAACTTCTCCAGAGTTTGCGTTTGGGAATTGCTCTGGAAAATCTACTATGATTTTTGTTTAGGGTTCCCTCCAGGCTTCCCGCATAATTTACCAGGAAATTCGTCCAGAACTTCCTTATGAGATTTTCTTAAAGATTTTCAAGAGATTTCTGTAGAAATTCCTTCTTGAGGTTGCTGAGTAGATGTTTTTTTTGGGGCTTTGCTGTGAAAATACTCTTTGTTTGTGACTTTTTCCCAGGGTCTTATCCAAGAATTACTGTATGGATCCCTACAGAAATTTCTTTTTGTATTACCCAGAGATTTCTCCTAGAATTAAGAAAAATCTCTGGGAATGGTTTGTAAAATTTCTTTAAGGAATACCGAAAAAATCCACTTATATAGCAACCATGATAATTCATTTGGCTTAAGTTTTCTTCGAGGAAGTCTTCCAGTATTTCATCTACGGATTCCTCTAGTAAATCATCCAGGGATTGCACCAAGAAGTTCTTCAGAAATTACTTCAGGAATACCTCCACAGATTCCTAAAGTAATTTCTCCTGAGATTTGTCCTGAGATTATTCTACGGATTCCTCGAAGAAATCCCATCAGAAATTATTCTAAAAATTCCACCCAGATTATTTATTCACGATTTTTTCAGAAATTCCTCCAAATCTTCCATCACGAATTCCTCTAGATATTACTTATTCAATCAGAAATTCCTGGATAAAATTGTTCAGAGATTGCTTCTGGATTTTTTTTCCTATGATTACACTGGGAATTTCTTCCAGGTATCCTACCAAGAATTCTTTCAAGCATTCCTCGAACATTCTGTCCAGAAATTATGCCAAAGATTTAGCCAAAAAATAATTCACGGATTTTTTCAGAACTTCCTCCTAGATCTAGAGGAATCAGATATTTCTTAAGAGTTCCTCCATTGTTCTGGATTTCATGCAGAAATTCCATCCAGGGATTCTTCTAGTATTTTTTTTAAGGATTCGTCCATGCTTTTTCAAGGATTGCTCTAAAAATTCTTGCAGAAATGTATACACGCCAGCAGAAATTTATACACGCTAGCGATTCCTCGTAAACCCCCCCCCACAAACTTTTTTCAAAGATTTCGTTAGGAAATAATTCTTCAAGGATATCCGTAAATTACGTAAAGAATTTTTGTGGTTTTCAGACCCCCTTCCCCCATGGTAATATATTTTGTATGTATATGGAAAATAATTTATATGGCAAGGAAGAAAGTTCTCCCTGTGAAATTTTCTTCTGGACTTCTTCTATGATTTCTTCAGAACTCCTCCAAAAAATATTGTAAAGGATACTCTAGGAATTCATCCAGAGATTTTTACAGGGGAATTTCAGGAATTCCCTCAGCGATTTTATAGGAATTACTACAGTGTTTCCTCCAGGAATATCTCAAGAGATTAAAGAAGAAATTTCTTCATGGATTCCTCCAAAAATTTCTCAAGGAATTCCTCCGGAGATATCTCCTGGAAATCCCAGAAATTTCTCCAGGGGTTCTCCCAGGAATTCGGAAATTTCTCCAGGAAATCTTACAAGAAATCCTTCAGGAATATTTCAAAGCGTTTCTCAGGGAATGTCTCAAGTGATTTCTTCTAAATGTCCTCCAATAATTTCTCTAGGGATTCCTCCCAAAATTGTTCTAAAGATTTCTCCACGGATCTCCCAAAACATTCTTCCAAGAATACTAACAAGGATTCTACCTGGAATTTCCCGAGAAGTTCTCTTAGATATTTCTCAAGAAATTCTTTTAAGAATCCTTCAAAGATTTCTTCGGTCATACTGCCTGAATTTCCCCTAGAATTTCTTCAGGACTTTCTCAAAGGATTCCTCCAGAAATTCATGGAGGGGTTCCGCCAGGAATTCCTCCGATAATGTCTTAAGATATTCCTCCAGAAATTCCTTCAAGGATAACTTTGAGAATGCCTTCAGAGATTTATCCGAAAATTCTCCCAGGAACTTCGATGTCCCGAAAAATTTCTCCAGCTATGAAACAATTAAGATATTATACCAGAAATTGCTCTAGGTGTTCCGGAAATTCCATCAGATGTTGATCAAGGAATTCCTTCTGAAAATTCAGAGGGAATATCCGGAAAAAATCTTTGGAAGATTATTGGAGAAATTCCTTGAGAAGTATATGGATGAATCTCTTAGGATATTGCAGGCAGAAACCCTGTACGAATTCGTGAAGAAAGCCCTGCAGTCATATTTGGAGAGATCCCTGGATAAATTTTCAAAAGCATCTTTAGAGAAATTATTGGAATAATTTTGGATAAATCACTTGATAAATTGCTTGAGAAACACGATGACATATTCTTGGATAGTGCCTTGTAAGAGTTCTTGGAGAAATTCCTGAAGGGATTTCTGGAAAAAATCTATACCTAGTAATTCTCGAAAGAGATCTTTGGAAGAATTGTGGTGGAAATACAAAAGAAATTCTAGCAGGAATTCATGGAGTAATCCATTGAGGACAAATTGGTCAAAACTTGGGAGGGAGAAACCAATACAAAATTTGTCTACGTCACAGTGAGCCGAGATTCTGCTGTCACGAACTGTCACTGTGAGCCCGGATCATAAACAATGGACAAACATGATAGAAGCGCGTAATTAGTCTAAGCATATTTTTGCATTTCATTGAAAGTAGCAAAAATCGAATTAGAATCAATTCATGCACATTCAAAAGTAACGTCACGAGAGCACCGTTTATTCTTATTGAATGTAACGTATTGGAATGAGGCTTATTTTACTGTTTTCTTTAAAACTGAAAATTAAACGCATAGAAAACTGTGGCCCTTTTTCAATGTTTGTCCAGAAAGATCGAAGGTACACAATAAATGAAAACTAGTGTTTTTCACTAAGCCTGCCTTGATTGTCGTTGGCAAACTGGAATTTGGAAAACAATTGTATCCAATTTCGTGTGTAGTATCGGTGCCTCCCTCCCAGGTCAAAACCCTGTAGAAATAAATGCATAAAATTTGAGAAAAAAAAATGTGTGAATTATTTCCTTGCGGAATCTTTGGAAAGATGTTTCCAAAAATCCCTCCAGGTGTTCCAGAAATTCCTTCAGAAGCTCATCATAAGATTTATCCTGGAAATTCAGAGGAGATTTCTCCCGGAAAAATCCTAGGAAGATTCTTGGAAATTTCTTGAGAAGTAGATGGATGAATCTCTTGGAAAATTCTAGTCAGAGACCCAGCACGCCTTCCTGAAGAAATCCGTGGAGCAATTTCTGGGGAGATCCCTGGAGAAATTATTGGAGGAATTTCGGAGAAATCACTTGAGAAATTCCTCAAGAAACACGTTGACAATTTCATGAAGGGCTCCTTTAAGAGTCTCTGGAGAAATTCCTGAAGGCAAAAAAATTCTATAGTAATTCTCGAAGGAGATCTTTGGAAGAATTTGAAATTCCTGGAGGAATCCATTGAGGAAAAAATAGTCAAATCTCTGGAGAAACAACTGCATGAAATTAAAAAAAAAAAAAAAATGTGTGATTTTTTTCCTATTGGAATCTTTATGGTGATATATGGGGAGATTTTTTTAAGAAACCCTGGACAAACTGCTGAAAAATCCGTGTATGAATCATAGCGAGAACGTCATGAGTAATTCTTAAAAGAAAATAATGGAAGGATCTCGTGAAAAATCTTTGAAGGGGTTTTTAGAGTAATCCATGAAGGGAGCTCCTGGAAGAATTCTGATGATATTTTTTTGCAGAAACCCCCGAGAAACATCTAGAATTCTAGAGGAATCCCAGGAGGAACAACTGGAGTGAATTCTGGAAAAAAATCTGTAAATTATTTTCTGGCGAAATCTTTGGAGTAATTGCTGGACGCATTCTTAGAGGAATACCTGAAGGAATTCGAATTCGATTGCTTTTTTTTTCAGGAACTCCTTCAGAGATTCCTCCGAAAATTCCTTTAGAGATTCGTTTAGAAATTCTGTGAAGAATTTTGGCAAAAAAAACTCTACGGATTCCTCTAGAAATGTATCCTGGTGTTCCTTTAGGAATTCCTCCAAGAATTTTACTGGAAATATCTCCAGGAATTCCTCCAGGTAATTCTCCAGGTGCCATGAGGAGAGATTTTGAGATAGTTTCCGAATTACTGGGCTGCATCACTCGGAGGAATCCATTCAGAAATTTCTAAAGGATTCCCTCGGGAAATCCAAAGAGAATTTATTGAAGGAATCCCTTAAGGAGTTCCTGGAGAAATCTTTGCGGAAATTCTTGGAGGAATCTCTTTAAAAATTCCTGAAAGAAAACCTTGAAAGTTTTCTGGGGGATCATTGAAACAATTTCCAAAGGAATCCCTGAAGAAATCTCTTATGAAATCCTGTAGGAATCCCTGAAAATGTTCTTCGATATCCCTTGAGGGGTGCTTAAAAAATCCCCACAGATTAGAGTTATTCTTTGAGAAATACCTTGAGAAATTTTTAAAGTGTCCCCTCGAGATATTTCTGAAGGAAGTCTTGCAGAAATTATTGGAGGAAAAATCTCTGAAGGAATTCCTGATAAATCCCTTTAGGAATTCCTAGATTAACCTTTGGAAAAAAATTGAGAATTTGAGGAGGAATGCTAGAGAAATCCTGTAGGAAACCCAGGAGAAGTTCTTACAGAGATTCCTGGAGGAATCCTTTGCTGAATTTCTGAAAGAATCTCTGGAAAAATCTCTAAATTATTTCATAGCGTCATCTTTGGAGATTCTTCTCTAGTAATTTTTCAAGGCATCCATAAAGAAGTTCCTTGAAAATGTCCGAAAAAATCTTGAATGGAATTCCTTGAGTAATATTGGAGTAATTTCTAGAGAAATTATTGGATGGATTCCTTGAGAAGTCATCCCTGGACAAATTCCTGAATAACTCTTTTGGGAAATTTGTGAGATATACTCTGTAGACATTTCTGAAGAAATCCCTGGGGATCCAACAACAAACCTTCGGATGACGTCACCGAGCGCGGTTGTCTTCTCGGACGGATTCCTTAACCTTGTGTCTGTACAACAAAAAAAGTTACGTTGTCTGTGATTATTTAGTGGTCATACCAGGATGATCACAAGTCGTATATAGGGTAACTCCTTATTAAAGATTAATATTGAGCTAGTTAAAGGCTTATTAGCTTTATATTAGCTATATTTCAACATATTGTCCCGATATACGGCTCGTTGGTTACCTGCAGGTATTGGATCCTGAGAAAATTGAGAGAATCTCTCACTTTTCGGTCATGATCATAATGATGATTTGCAGCACATCATGAGAGCCTGTTTATCGTCTACTGCTACAGCTCTGATTAGATCGCGGGGATGACAGTGCATGATAAATCTCTTCTAAGTGAGCTTCAAACCTGGGGGAGGACATTGATTTTATCATCGGCTCTCCTTCGCTGCTGCTATTTGTCAAGCTTGTTACAACTTGCGAAACGTTGCCGATTATGGTCCGATACAGATAGGATGCTTTTCTTCGCTTGCTTCGATCGTGCTTCTAAATCAAATGAGAACGAATTCTGCAATACCTGGTTACCTAAGTAAAACATGTAATCGTGGTAGTTTTGCAAAATTTGAAAGCATTATCGATTTTTCTGTTGTTTCGGGAAGAAAATTTGATTTAGGTATACTACCATAGATAAGAAAATTATAAAGGGGGATGGTTTATCGCAAAATCAGGTTATTGTAAAAAAATATCCAAAAACAGCGAACTTTAGAAACTTTGGACGATTTTTCAGAAAACGTCTCATATAAAACTAATGATCCCGACAAACTTTGACTGATTAGTTAGGATCAGGGTCCTATGGAAAATAGCGAGGGGTTATGCTGCAGTTCCACCAGGGATTTCACCAAAAATATTTTCAAGGAAATTCTCGTGGGGTTTATCTGGGGATTCCTTAAGATGATTCTCCAGATTATTATTTTTCAATCTAAAAGATTCTCCAGAATTTCATTTGAGGATTTCTTCTGAGTTTTCAACCCTTCAAGAGTTTGCGTTGGGGACTGCTCTGGAAAATTTAATATGAATTCTTTGAGGGTTTCCTTCAAGCTTCCCGCATAATTTATCAAGAAAATTCGTCCAGAGCTTCATTATGAGATTCTCTTTAGGATTTGCAAAAGATTGCTTCTACTTCTAGGGCTTTTCTGTGAAAATACTCAAGAAACTGTTTGTGACTTTCTCCCATGGTCTTATCCAAGAATTACTGCATGGATCCCTATAGAAATTTATTTTCGTATTACCCAAAGATTCCTCTTAGAATTAAAAAAAAAATCTCCCGGAATGGTTTGGAATTTTTTTTAAAGGAATACCGAAAATTTTCTTCAATTTTAATATCGCAACCATGACAATTTGTTTGGCTTAAGTTTTCTTTGAGGGAGTCTTCCAGTAATACCAATTCTAATTCTACGGATTCCTCTAGTATTTCAGCCAGGAATTGCTCCAGGAATTTTATCAGGAATGCTTTCATGGATTCCTTAAGTAATTTCCACTTCACGGATTCCTAGAAAAAAAATCCCACCACAAATTCTTTTGAAGGCTCCACCAGGAAATTATACACGATTTTTTCAGAAATTCCTCCAGATCTTCCTTCACGAATTCCTCTAGATGTTCCTTATTCATTCAGAAATTCCTGGAAAAAAAAACTTGTTTTCCTAAGATTACACTGGGATTTTTTCAGATTTTTTTCCAGGAATACTACCAGGAATTCCTTCGAACAATTCGTCTAAAAATTACTCCAAAGATTTAGCCAAAAAATAATTTACAGATGTTTCTATAACTTCCTCCTAGTATTCCTCTAGATATTTCTGAAGGGTTCCTGCAAAATCTTGTTCTGGATTTCTTGCAGAATACCTTCATAATTCTTCTAGGAGATTCTTCAGGAATTTCTCTAGAAATCCCTCCAGGGATTTCTCAAACAATTTCTTTATGTATTTGTCCATGATTTTTTCAAGCATTACTCCAAAATTTCTTGCATATATTTATACACGAATTTTCCCAGGCTTTTCTCTAGCGATTCCTCGAAAAATTCCCCCAGCAACTTTCCCAAAGCAACTTTCCGCTAGGAAATAATTCTCCAAGGATATCCCCATAGAATCCTCCAAAGGGCTGTCCGTTAATTACGTAAAGTATGTTTGTGGTTTTCAGACCCCCTCCCCCCATGGTAAGATTTTTTGTATTAAAATTAAATCTTTCCCAGTAAACATTTCTTCTCGTTTTCCTCCTTGTTTTCTCCAGAATTCCTCAAAAAATTCTTGTAAAGCTTACTCTAGAAGTAGATGAAAAACCGAATTTAGTACTATACCATTTAATTCCACTAGAGTTTGTTTCCTTTGACAGACACGCGTATTTCGACCTCAACCGTCTTCAGTGTCGTGTACTAGACTCGACTTACTCTAGGAATTCATCCAGAGATGTTTCCAGGGGATTTTCAGGAATTCCTTCAGAGATATTATAGGAACTCCTACAGTTTTTCCTCCAAGAATATCTCAAGGGGTTCCAGAAGAAATTTCCCCAATAATTTCCCAAGGAATTCCTCTGGAGATAAATCCAGGAAAATACAGAGATTTCTCCAGGGATTCTTCTAGGAATTCAGAAATTTCTCCAGAAACTCTTACAAAAAATCCTTCAGCAATATCTCAAAGCGTTTCTTAGAGAATTTCTCAAGTGGTTCCTCCAAAATTTTCTCCAATAATTTCTCTAGGGATTGTTCCAAAAATTCATTCAGAAATTTCTCTCGGGATCTCGCCAATACTAACAAGGAATCTTCCTGGAATTTCCCAAGAAAGGGTTCCTCCAGGAGTTCACGGAGAGGTTCCGTCAGGAATTCCTTCAATAATTTCTTCTGAAGAAATCCCTGGAGAAATCTTCTAAAGTGTCCCTAGAGAAGTTATTGGAGGATTTTTGGAGAAATCACTTGAGAAATTTCTCAAGAAACACGATGACATATTCCTGAAGGGTTCCTTGTAAGAGTCACTGGAGAAATTCCTGAAGGGTTTCATGAAAAAAAATCTATAGTAATTCTCGAAGGAGATCTTTGGAAAAATCGTGGTTGGAATCCAGAAATAATTCTTGCAGAAATTTCAAGAGAAATCCATTGAGGACAAATTGGTCAAATCTCTGGAGAAACTACTGCATAAAATTTTAGAAATATTGTGTGAACTATTTCCTAGTGGAATCTTTGGAAAGATTTTTCCAGAAACCCCTTCAGGTGTTCCAGATATTCCATCTGATATTCATCTAGAGATTCCTCTTGGAAATTCTAAGTGAATTCCCGGGGAGATTTTTTGGAAAATTCTTGGAGAAATTCTTTGAGAAGTATATGGATGAATCACTAGGCCTTCCTGAAGAAATCCCTGGAGTAACATCTGGAGAGATCCCTGGAGAAATTTCCAAAACTATCCCTAGAGAAATTATTGTAGGAATTTTGGAGAAATCACTTGAGAAATTTCTCAAGAAATACGATGACATATTCGTGGAGGGTCCCTAGTAAGAGTCCCAGGAGAAATTCCTGAAGGGATTCCTGAAAAAAAAACTCTGTAGTAATTCTCGAAGGAGATCTTTGCAGAAATTCTGGATGAAACCATTGAGGGAAAAAAAATGGTCAAATCGCTGGAGAAACAACTGCATGAAATTTTGAAAAAAAATGTGTGAATTATTTCCTAGTGGAATCTTTGGAGAAATTTCCGGGAGATTTTTGAGGAATACCTGTAGAAACTCCTGAGAGAATCCGTGTATAAATCACTGCAGTAGTTCTTGGAAAAAATCATGGAGGAATTCCTGGAAAAATTTTTGGAGGTTTTTTTTAGTGTAATCCTTGAAGGAACTTCTGGAAGAATTCTGATATTTTTTGCAGGAACCCACGAAAAACATCTGGAATTCTAGAGAAATCCCAGGACGACCAACTAGAGGAATTTTTGTAAAAAAATCTCTAAATTAGACATGGACAGATTCTTCGAGGAATACCTGAAGGAATTCGAATCCGATTGTTTTCTCCAGGAATTAACCCAAGAATGTATTATTCAGAAATTTCACGTGTGATTACTACAGAGATTCCTCCGAAAATTCCTTTAGAGATTCGTTTAGGAATTCTTCCCAGGATTTTCGCAAAAAAAATCCAAGGATTTCCTTTAGAAATTCTTCCAAGAATTTTACCGGAGGAGTTCCTCCAGGAGCCATGAGGAGACATTTTGAAATAGTATCCGAATTCCCGGGAGAAATTCTCGGAGGAATCTATGAGGGATTTCTTAAGGAATGTCTCGGGAAATCCAAAAAGAATTTCTTGAAGGAATCAATTTGGGAGAAGTTCTTGGAGAAATTTCTAAAATTTTTCCTGGAGAAATCTTTGTGAGAATTCTTTGAGGAATCCCTTCAGAAACTCCTGAACAAAAACTTTGATTTTTTTCGGGAGGAATCACTGTAACAATTTCTGGAGAAAAATCATGTAGAAATCCCTGGAAAAATCTTTGGAGGGGTTTTTAGAGTCATCCTTGAAGGAGCTTCTGGAAGAATTCTGAGGATATTTCTTGCAGGAACCCCCGAGAAGCATCTAGAATTCAGGAGGGGTCCCTGGAGGAACAACTGAAGGAATTTCCGAAAAAATCTCAAAATTATTTCCTGATGCAATATATGGAGTAATTTCTGGACGGATTCTTCGAGGAATACCTGAGGGAGTACGAATTTGATTGCTTTCCCCGGGAGTTATGCCATGGATTTTTTCCTGTGATTGATTATTGGATTCCTTTAGAGATTCCTCCAAGAATTTCACCGGTAATGCCTCCAGAAGTTCCTCAAGGTATTTCTCCGGGAGCCATGAGGAAAGATCTTGAGAGAGCTTCCGAATCAATGGGCTGCCTCATCGGAGAAATTTTCGAAGGAATCCATATAAAAATTTCTAAAGAAATCCTTCGAGAAATCCGAAGAGTGTTTCATGAAGGAATCCTTTTAGGAGATCCTGGAAAAATCCTCGGAGGAATTTCCTGGAGGAATCCCTTTAGAAATGCCTGAACGAAAACCTTGAAAATTGTCTTGACTGTAACAAGTTCTGGAAAAAAAATCATGGAGGAATCCCTGGAAAAATCTTTGGAGGTGCTTTTAAAGTAATCTTTGAAGGAGCATCTGGAAGAATTCTGAAGATATTTTTTGCAGAAACCCCTGAGACACATCTAGAATTCTAGAGGAATCCCAGGAGGAACAACTGGAGGAATTTCTGAAAAAAAAATCTAAATTATTTCCTGGCGAAATCTTTGGAATTATTTCTGGACAGATTCTTCGAATTCAATTGATTTCTCCAGGAATTATCTCAAGGATTTTTTCAGAAATTTTAATTAACTAATTACCACAGCGATTCCTCAGAGATTCCTCCAAAAATTCCTTTGGAGATTCGTTTAGGAGTTCTTCCAAGGATTCTCGTAAAATAAACTCCAAGGATCACTCTGGAAATTGATTCTGGGGTTCCCTTAGAAACTCCTCCAATAATTTCGCCGGAAATACCTCCAGGTAGCCATGAGGAGGGATTTCAAGATAGTTTCCAAATTACTGAGTTGCATCCCTGGAGGAGTTCTCGGAGAAATCCATTGAGAAACTTAAAAAAGAAACCGTCGGGAAATCCAAGGTGAGTTTCTTGAAGGAGTCCCTTTAGAAGTTCCTGGAGAAATCCTTGAAGGAATTTCTAAAATTGTTCGTAGAGAAATTTTTGTGGAATTTTTGGTGAAATTCTTTAACCAAACACTGGAAAAAATTCTGGGGGAATTACTGTAACAATTTCTGGAGCAATCCATGGAGAAGTCTATTAAAAAAAAACTGAAAATGTTCCTAGATATCCCTCGAGAAATTATTGTAAGAAACATCGCTGAAGGAATGTCTGATTAATGCCTCTTAGGAATTCCTAGAGTAACCCTTGAAAGAATTTTAAGAGGATATAATAATTTGATAAATATCTGAAAGAACCTCTGAAGGAACATATGGAGGAATGTATGGAAAAATCTCTAAATTATTTCATAGGAGCATTTTTGGAGATACTTCTGGAGTAATTTTTTTAGGCATCCCTAAAGAAGTTTCGGACAAATCTTTGATGGGATTCCTTGAGTAATTTCTGGACAAATTATTGGATGAATTCCTGAAGGAATCCCTTGGGAAATCCCTGGAAGAAATTCATAGAATATTCTTAGGGATACTTTGAAGGGTTCTTTGGATTCTTCTGGGAGATACTTTGTAGGCATTCCTAAAGAAATTCTCGGAGAAATTTCTGAAGATATCTCTGAAAGAATTTTTGGAGAAATCCCTACAGAAATTATTAGAGGAACTTTTGGAAAAAAAAAAATGGGAAATTATTTAAGAAACACTAAGCTGAGAAGCAGGCTCAGATCTAGTTGGATCCTAACACCGGAAAGAAAAAGAATATTGTTAGAGAAGGCAGTAAAGAAGTTATCAACTTGCTTCACCATCAGACAGAAGAGCTGTTACCAAAATATTGTAACTTTTGCACCCATTTAGACTCACCCAAATTTCTTATTATCGCAGTCGAATCTCGCATATTGTTTTGCATTGCGCTATTCACACCCAATCGAGCAGCACACTTTGAAAGTGTTACACCTAGATGTGTGACGGCAAAGTGCAACCTTGCCATCTGACAGCATTTTGACAAAGAGCAACGTGCTATCAAATTTGCCTTTGTCTTTCTTGGTTTTATTTTGGTTTTCGATCTTCCACCTCCCTTCCACCTCCACCTTCGTTAATTCCACTGAAAAAGTTTATTTTTTAATGAATTTCCGAAATGATTATCGGCAACCGCCTCCAAGCAACAAAATAAGTGTGATCAACGAAGTGCACCGAAAATTCATATTTAGAAGCAACCTGCAATATACGAGCAAGGTCTATCCTACGATAGGTTGTTTCAGGTTTTTGACAGTTGGTTACCTAGTTAAACGAACCTTGTGAATTGTGTGGGATAAATCTAACTGTGATAATCGTTGAGGCTGATCGGAGGAAAATGTTGCAAAGAAATTATGCTTGGATGGATGTCAAAATTATCACAGTAATCTAAGCATTCGTGAAAGACCCAATAATGAAAAGTTGATTTGACTTAGCATTTAGTTTTTTTTTAACTCTAACAACAATAGAAGGAGCGAAGGAACTAGAAAGAGAAAAATATCTCAAAAATAAGTTAAAAATACCGTTTTGATTCATATTACGGACACTTAAGGCCTCAGTGAAGTATAATCATCAAAAAGCATATAAAATAAATCATTCTGTATGATTCTTCCACGTTATCGAGTCCCCAAAACACTTAACTTTCGAATGGTGGGTGAAGTTTTTGATTCCGTAACATGAATAATTTGTAATAAATATAATTGTGTTGACTTTTCATGATTCTTATTCCGGACGGTTCCTCACTTTTGTCTCATATTCCGGACACTTTGATTTGAATTCCGGACAGCTCATGTAAATCATAAATAGAAAAGTCGAATCATCAGTTGAAATCGTCAGACCACTAAAGAAACGTCTAACGCAGTTAAGCATTATAAATTTTCATAGATATTTATGGAAGATGTTTATTAAAACGAGTCTCAAAAGTGAGAACTTTTGAACGTCAAAAATTGAAACATTTTGTGTGAAATGTTTCCCATACAAAGTAGAGTGTCCGGAATTAGAAGCTGTCCGTAATATAAATCAAAACGGTACTCAAAATTTGAGTGTACATTCAATGTGGGTTTTCCATTTCCACCTTGTGGGGTCTCTTATTGACCCCACTATACAGACAAAGGGTTACCAAGGGGGTGATGTGAAGAAGGCTTCGTCTATATCTAGGAAGAAAAGAAACTGGAACTGGAAATGCACCGAGCACATCAAGCACACGAGTTGCATCTCCGAGTCCGAAGAAAACCGGTACCGACCGACCTACCCAAGGGAGCGGGGTGAAATTGTTGAACAAGTTTTTTTTTCGGACTGCGCCACGAACCAACTGGTGGAACCCCGATAAAATAACAAACAAAAAAAAAGTGCACCGCCATCGCCATCGGAGACTCTCGCCGGAGTGTATGCATTAGGGTGGTCCATAATGATCAAACTATAGAAATCTTAAGATGCACCCCCTCAAATGTGTTGCTTTGAATTATTATTATCGAAAGATAGCGAGAGAGGAGAAAATCTCTCATTGTTACATAGGTCCTTTTGAAAAGTTACGCGAGATTTTTTTTTTTTTGCAGAGCTGCCCGTACCATGTTTTTGTTTCTTAACGAAAAAAAAACAGTTCTGTTGCAGTCTCTTTTCTATTAATTGAAGAATTTTCATATCAATAATGCAAACAAATAATGCAAAATGTAATCAGAACCGTTTTTCCCATATATTTGGTCGACTTTCTTCACACAAATTTCAAGCTTGTTTAGCGTACTCTTTGAGTTGACGGATTCCGCTTATATTTTCACAGTAGCTTCTAGGGTCCAAATGAACAAACTTGGAGACTGTAACTTAAGATTCATGTAGTTTGATCATCATGGGCCACCCTAGAGTGCATACAATGCACACACCGAATCGAAGTTGGCGGCGGCGACGACGACGGTGACAATGACACAAAACGGAAACGATCGCAGTAGTCGTTGGGCTCGCTCGCTATAGCTGAGCAGCATAAGCAAAGTGTGGAGTTGACGGTCATGAACCACAACGAGCCATTTGTTTCGTGGGTTGCTTCGATGCATCAGGGAGAGAGTGTTATGTTATGTTACTCTCCATTCCATATGGTGGTGCGTTCTCTCAGTTGAGATTTTTCCGTAGCATATGTGCTGCTGAGTTTGTGTGAGTGTTATTATTGGAGAGGACATACCAAAGAGCTAGCATAAGTTTCCAAGGAATGTGGTGAAGGAGTATTTCTGTGGGAGTATGGAAACATATGGTTGTTTTCCATTCAAGCTTCTTGGTGCATAGCTGAAATAGTCGCTTGAAAAGACGACGTTTTTCGGATCATCACAAATTTGTGAGTGTATGCTAAGGACCTAAGGTAGTTTTAAGGAACATCTTTGTATATAGTTTACAATACAAGATAATTAATAATATTAATCCAACTGAATTTCGGCTTCTACACTACTATAACAGCACTAAACATTGAAACATATTTTGATTCGAAACTTTTGTTGTGTTTTTTTTTTTCATAAAAAAGTTGCAAATGGTTCTGATGAACTATTCCATTCGACTCTGTATAGAAATGTTTTAAGGTGTCGGGAGAGTAGCAGAAGTAAGAGATATTCAGAGAAATTCTCATAGCCCCGGATGGTTAAGGGCGATATGCAGCTACCAAACAGCTTTTGCCAAACTGGACCAATCGGCAAAAGATCTCGGCGATGTGAACAAAAATAAAAAAGATAATTATTACCTCAAATCATGACCTTTTTCTAGCATGATTTTAATGGGACAGAGTTTCTTTCTGTGCTTAATATTGTAGGGTCATTTCTACAATTATTAGATTCCTCTTCTTAGACTTTCGAAGAGAAAATTGGGCTTGTGTTTATTGAGCGATTCCAGATTCTCGAATTATTGCTGTAAATTAGATTTTTCTGCTCAAATCAGTGTTGCCGAATTTCGACGTAACCTTCGAAATAATCACGATTTACACAAACTTAGTAGTTTGCATAAATCTGTTGTGATTGGTCGATGTACGAACTGAAACACCTGAACGAGAATTTTATCGTTCATCGATGAGGATATACGTATTAGATAAGATCTACATACTATTAACGATGCGGTTAAAGATAAGTCATAATGAAACGAAGCTACCGTAATCCGGGGTATCATTGATCAGCGGGGTAACATTGATCGGAATGACTCATCTCGTAAAAAGCTCGTATCATCCTATATTGATGGAACATTTCCAAATCACGAATGGTGCCTCTCTTTCTTATATTCATAAGCTAATGTAAGTGGGGATTTTTGCGTAAATTCCGTTTACATTATCCGTAAATTTGTCAACTTTTCGAAACACTACCGAAGATTCATATCTCACATAAGTTCTGCAAACGATATGAGCAAGGAAAATGCGGTTCTTACTAGAAATGGCATCGCTGAAAACGATTCCGTTGTCAAAACTTTCATAAATATGCTCAATTGAGCAACATTAACGGATTACTGTAAAGAATATAGAACTCCCTTAGGAAATTGCCTACCTTTAGGCGTATTCCGTGGTTCGAGTTGTTTTTAATTTTAAAATAACTCAAAAAGTAAATGACTTGTAAGCGTTTGGCTTTCATATTCGGCTGCGGGGGCCATGATTTAAGTATGTAACGATATTTTCAATATTACCGAACGTTATTTACATAGGTGATCATATCAGCTAAATCAAAAAATCACTTAAAACATTTTTTTAAACATACTTAAATCTTTGAAAAAACAAAATGCAGTATATAGTCACGAGCTATGGGTGGCAGTACTTTTTTTAAAAATATAAAACTTGCAACATTTGCATTTTCAAACAAAATATTTAAGAAATATTCAAAAAAATGATCAATGTTACCCCGGATTACGGTACTTCTGTTAGCTTCCGTTCCTTTGGCGACCTGTAGCTCAAAATAGTGACTTGCTGGAATAGTTCTGCGAAAGGCATCACATTAAGCAACCCCAAATTTACTAGAGACACATAATTTGATCCGTGAGATAAGCAAAAATGGTATTTTTGTTACGCTGTGTTATTTTTGGAATAAAGTGTCGTTGAGTGGAATGAGCTAAAATTAAATATAAGGTAAAAAACTAGGTCAATAAATAAAGTTTAGTTATTTAGCTAAATTTGGGGCAAATGTGCCTTAAGCTATTAGTTTTCTAAAGCTATTTTATTCTAAAGCTTATTCACAGTACTTATCAAAAATGTAACGCGGACTCCCGGGATCAAAAAAAATTATATCTATTATCGGCTATATCTCAGCGATAGCCCAACTGATTTTCGAAGTTCTTTCGCGTATCTCATGTTCATGACAAGTTTTGTACGAATGGAAGAAACTATTCCTAAAGGTGTTCAAGTTTCCCAAGCAGTAGACTGTGAAATAGGCCATGCATAAATCGCTTACGAGATATGACTGTAGGGTGCAGAGCTACTTGTGCACTTTTATGATTTACTTTGGCATGGGGATTTTTTTTTTCGGTTGAATTGTTTGCAATAAGGAGCACTTCAATACGACACACATTGATGCCAAATATGAACTTAGTAGATTTCAAAAAAACAACTGGTGGAGTGAATCAGAAGTGCCAGGAAAAGCTCCCTATTGCATCCCGATTTTTACCTTTGTTCGATTGATTTTCATCAATGTTTTAACTTACATACACATCTCTTGTTGAAACCAACAGTAAAAAAATACGTCGACCGTTGATTCGTTTTCGAGCTATTTTGTTGTTCAATGAGACATTTTTTCCATTTTTTCGATATAAATTTGCTTGAATAAGTGCAGTGAACATGTTTGAGCAGGAATAAACTATTTTGATTACACTCAAAAGTTGAGTTACTGGAAAGTGTCAAGAAATAACTTTTTTTCTTAACATTATGCCTATGAATTTAAAGCAATGACATGTAGTTGTTTCCACATTAGTTTGTTTTCAGAAGTCCAAAGAACACCTTTAAATTTTTGAGTGGACTAAAAATTCGAGATTACACTCAAAATTTATTTTAATTTCATATAAATTTTAGATTACACTTAAAACTTCTTTTGTTAAAAAACCTACTGGAAACCCTGAATTTTCATCCCATTTGCCTGTAAAACAATGTACAAAGCAATGATATGTGGCATTTTGTAGAAATCTATGTTTGAACAATAACAATAATATTTGGATGCACTCAAAAATTTACTCACTAAAAAACTACGAAGAAACTTATTGGTTGTTATGAAGTACCTTTAAGACGAGTTTCAAAGTGATACCGCAGACAGATGTTTGAGCAGGAACAAATTTATTCAAATTTCCTGAGTAAAGGGCATTTATGCTATTAAAATTTGACAGCTTGATATGTATATTGTTTTTTAAAGACGCCGACACGTTAATGCTTCCAGTGGGCGATTTGCCCTTTGAAGGAAGCACCACACTAGACAACCGACTAGCATGCAACGCCCAGTGGCACAGTCGAAATACTTTCCTTACGAAAAGTTCTCCGGACTGAAGCGGGAATCGAACCCACACTCTTTGACACGATGCGGCTAAATGCTTGGTAACACTAACCGCACGGCCACGAAGCCCACGTTAGTTAGTTAGTTATTTAGTTATATCCCCTCCATGTAGAAATGACCCTGCTCTGGAGCATAGTTAAACTTAACAGTTCGAAAGTTATTTTCTGCTCCCGTGAATTTGAAAATAACTAATCATCTGTCAACTTTGTTCTGAAATAACTACTCGACTGTCAAAACTCAAATGGGTCGACCGCGAAGTTTAATTTAACCGGGAAAACTGAAATAACTATCGAAATGTCAAATTCTAACTAACAGTTAAACGAACTGGTGAAATGGTTCACAGCCTAACAAGTGAAAATTTTGATCATTCCCAATCCAACCTTCGTTTCTTCAATCACTACTTCAAGAGGTCATGGACCCTACGCACAGAGAATTGATACACGGGATTCCGCAGTTCACCGGAACTGGAAATTTAGAGTCGAGAAGTTATTGAAGTCAGCCGGATTGCTGGACGCGGTAAAGAAGGATGCACCAACCGTCGAAGCCGAACTTCCGAAATTTCCAGAAATGGACGGGAAGGCTGTGAATCTGATAATTTCATTTATCCACGACGACTTGTTGGATGTTATCCGGGAGAAGGAAACAGCGAAGGACATCTGGACCACTTTGGAGGGAATCTACGCACAAGAAGTCAGTTTCCTCGCAGACGCTGATACGCAAGCAACTCGCAAAGATGCATCGATCAAGGACCATCTGAAAATTTTTGACGAGTTGATCCGGAAACTCAAATCGGCAGGAGCGAAACTTCAAGACAGTGATCTGGTGTCGCAGATTTTCGTTACCCTTCCGGAGAGCTACGACCCTTTGGTTACAGCGTTGGAAAAGTTGGGAGAGGAAAACCTGACCCTGGATGTCGTCAGAGAGAGATTGTTAGCGGAAGAAATGAAGAAATCCGAGGTATATCAGAAGGAGCCGTTCGAGTTCGTTGGAAATCAGCAGAAGGCTGAACGAACGAAGTGATAAGTTCCTGGGACGATGTCTTCGATGTAACAAAAAGTGCCATATAGCGAAGGGCTGCAGAAGCGAATTACCTTTGGAAGCGAATGTGGCGGCCAACAGAAGAGCAGTTGCGTTCATGAGCCTTGAGTCGACGGATAGCAGTAGCCGAAGAACACTTACCTTCAAGCATGAATAGTTATCACCTAGTGAATCGGCAGGAATATTTTCTTTCCTTGGAGAAATTGCAGCAACCTGCAAGCAACCTCTTGTTCTTTCTGTGGCGATGGACAATCAATCGTTAATCGCATGGCATAGAGGACGAATTGAGGGAACCAGCAGCCTGGGAGTCACGCGTACAATCGACAATGTAATGTATGTTCCGGATTTACGAGCAAATCTGCTGTCGGTGAAGATGATGACAAAAGCTGAAATGAAGGTAACGTTTGAAACACCAATTTGCTGGATAAGGATAAGTTTCAATGGCGATACTATTGGCGTGTGTCCCATTAGAGACGATTTGTACGAGATGGATGTTTACTTGTCATATGGAGATGAAATGTACACCGAAGAAAACACTAGTTCTTGGAATCGGCAGCTAGACTATTTAAGGATGAAAGATCAAGCGGCGATGGAGATGGTTCCTGATGACAGAATGAATCTATTTGATGCTGGAAGCCTTGAGCAAGAGGGGGAAATTTTCGAATAAAACTAAGGAAGCGGTTGTTCCGACGGTGTAGCGACGAATGAGAATCAACTGATGATTCTGCTCAAGACGTTCCAGTTGCGTTTTACTTGCATCAAGATCGAGAGCAATGCATCGAACCGAAGCACAAGTTTCCCTTGGACAGATCTGCGAAACGCTTGGAAGTAACGGGGTTTTGGTGTTCCCTGGAAATAATGCTCAAGTTGACGAATCAACACGAAAGAAAGTTATGAAAGGGTCGTCCGACAACTCGTTATCAACATACATGTATAATTACGTGAAAAGACCACCGGATGACAAGAAGCCAAAATGGATACGTCGAATTGGAAATGGTTTTGGTATCCCTGCTTATAAACTCAATTGAAAAGATCGTCATCAACAACGTTCGATTCTGCAGAGTAGAGATGTGTGTAGTATTTTTTTAGGAAATGCTGATTAAGAGGGGGTGTTGAAGATCGAAGTAATCATTCTTTTTGAGTTCAATCTAGTTACCGATCAACACATCTCCCTAGTTACCCAATTATTTAGACAGGCTAACAAGTGAAAATTTCGAGCATTCCCAATCCAACCTTCGTCCTCTAAAAACCTAAATAGGGAAAGTGTACCAGTTATGGCCATAGTGGTTCCCTATTTGGCCATACGTAAATTTCGATAGCTTTCACATTTTAAACCTTTTTGAATTTTTAAACATCAAGATACATCTTAAATCCTACTACTACTACACACACAAAAAATTTCAAAATGTGAAAACATTAAAGTAATCCCGTGTGGCGAAATAGGGAACCATTATGTCCATAACTGGTACACCTACCCTATATGTTTCTTAGTACCAACCATTACGTTTTAATCACCACTTCAAGACGAATAAAAGCCTACCGGATGTTTGGACGGCCTCATACGCTTAATCTACAAGGTAGCGTTCGATTCACCGACAAGAAATGAGCTATGCCAGATAATGTCTGAACATGGTTTTCCGGCGAAATAGGATTGCAGATGAGGTGTTAACCTTGTTTGTGACGGATTGAAGCAGGGAGACGCACTTTCGAATTTACTATTCAACATTGCATTTGAGGGTGCTCTTACGAGATCTGGTGTACAAAAAGACGGCAGTGATCTCATAGGAGTCGATTGCAGGTCAGTGGAGGAGGCCTTCGTGTCTCTGAAGAACGGAGGATAAGCCTGCTCATTAAAACGGAGTACAAGGTTGCAGATAGAGATAGACGTAGGCCTAGTGGTGTTGGTGCTGAGGTTGTTTTTAATGGGAATGAAGTTGTTTAAGAGTTATTTATTTACCTTTGAACACTTGTGACATGTGACAATGACGTTTCCCGCGAAATAAAAAGCCAAATTACGGCTGCGAATAGGGCCTTTAACGGATTACGTGACCTGCTTAGCTTAGCCGTTACCGCAACGACGCTACGCTATAGTAGACTTGTGCGTCGAAATATTTTTGTACCAGCGGCGGCGGCGTGATCGGCGTCACGCTATTGACAAGTTTCGGCGGCGGTGACGGCGGCGTACATCGGCGTGGAGAAAATTGGACATCAAAATGTTTGAAAATTGTCTTTTTTTTTCGGCGTTACGTTCCTACTGGGACAGAGCTTACTTCTTGGGCTAGTTCTCTACAAGCACTTCCAAAGTTGTTGACTGAGAACTTTTTTTTGGCCATTTTCGCATTCGTGTCTCGTGGGGCTTGTACGATGGTTCTTTATACCCAAGGAAGGCATAGGTAGTTCTTTTTTTATTCGAAAAGATCCTGAATTGGTCGGAAATTGAACCCATACACCTTCAGCACTACCATCAAGCGTCAAGGAAATTACGAAATAAAACCTCGAGCGGTGAGATTCATACTTACAACCGAATACCAATGATCATGCTGAATATTTTCTCGTTTAGTGCTAGGGAAATTTCGGTGCATAAAGATAAACTACAATTCTAAACGATAAAACAGTTAATGCACCATCACAATAATTCAAATAGTACAGCGATAATTGTCCCGTTTTCGCTTATCTATATAAATAAAAATGGAATGGTGTTTGTATGTCACGAAATGGCTTACGAACGGGTCAACGGATTTGAATGATTCTTTCTCAGTTTTGTTCGTCAAGGGTTCCGACGTGTTCGTGTGTATAAAAATCCCAGGATATTCACCGGGAAAGTTGAAAAAACGAGCGCGAACGAAACTGTCATTTTATATGGGACGATCAAAAGCGTTTTTCAACAGCCTACTTGATGGCAAGACGAAGTTTGCCGGGACCACTAGTCTGGAATAATCTTTGAAGGGTCTTGAAAACCTTGAAAAATCTCCTAAAATATATTTGCAATAAACGCTTTTAAATAATGGAGAAATTCATAGTGAAATCCTTGCAAGAAAACTTATATAAATATTCTTGGTAACTAATTCCTGAAGGTCATTTACATTGGATATTGCCAGAATATATTTGAAAAATTTATTCATTATTTTTAATCTCCGAAAAAATAACTAAGAATGGTTTCTGGGCAAATCCTTGGGGAAAATAATGAAGAATTAGGAAAAATATTAGAAAAAAATAAAAAAGGAACTCGCAAGAAGTTTTGGATAAACTATCCCAGAAAAATGTGTATGATTTATTGAAAAAAATGTGTAAAAAGAATCTTTGGATTTTTTTGGTTTGATTCTTATGAGAACTTTTTGAAAAATTCTTGCACGAATGACTAAAGAAATTCTCATAGCCATCCTGTAAAAAAAATCAAAATTTAGGAAGCAATGTATGTGCCATAATAAAAATTTGCTTGAAAGATGTTCTGTAGAAAACTTTGGAGGAATCACTTCAGAAATACAAGGCAAAATCTTGTGAGTATCTTTGTAAATATTACTGAAGAAGTTCTGGGATGAATCTTATGAGAATATCTTGTAAGAAATCGTTGCGAAACCCCGTTGCATTGAGCATTTTCTGAAAAAAAAAATCTCTTGAAGAAGTATATCGAAGTACAGGTTGGACTTGATTAACTCCGGATATTTTTTTTTTCACTCCGGATAATCAAATCCTCCGGATAATCAAATCCTCCGGATAATCAAATCACTAAGAAAAACAAAGAAATCTTAGATAAGAGAACTTAAATATTATCTTTTTTCGTTGTTTTATCTATATGATGCGGTGGCATAGTCAGAAATTATTTCTAAGAACAGTAGGGGTCTTTACTAGAAAAAATTTTTTTTTGATCAGCATACACAAAAAACACTTTTTTAAACCCTCCTTTTCTTAAATACGTTCAAAACTGCAAAACCATTCATGTTGTATGTTGCAATACCAAAATATCTCAGATTTATGCATAAAAATTGAAAAACAAGAACATCACAAAACAAATTCCGGATAATCGAGTCTAAAATCCCGGATAATCGAATCCCGGATAATCGAGTCCCGGATAATCGAGTCTCCGGATAATCGAGTCCGACCTGTATCCCTAAAAAAATGTTTGAGGAGTTCTTAGAATGGCTCTTAAACGCAGCTATGGTTTAGTTCTGAAAAAAAAACACAGATTCTTAAAAAAATTCCTGTTGAGAAAAAATTGAAGAATACATGGAAAAACTTTTAGAGAAAGACATAGAAGAAGTCTTACCTCTTTTTGTTTTTTGAAGAATTAATGTTTAGTAATTCATGAACAAGTGCATCATGATCATTTCAGAACAAATTTACATGCGATATCATAAGCTATACTTTCTTATGCATGTGAAAGGAGAAGAAATCTGTGAATTTGCTGAAGGAATGCTGGAATCAATTCTGAAGGAGCTCTAATAGGAATATCTTCAGTGGGCGGAACTCCTATTGGCGATCAAAAGTGAGGTTAGGTTGCGAAAGTTTTTCCAATTGAAATGAATATTTACGGTACCCTGTGCTTTAAATTGTCAGTTAATTAATTGTGGTGATTTTTTACAAAGTTTTCACTAGAAATTTTGGAATATTCTTGAAGAGCGCCTTCAGCGCATTTTGTTAGATCACCAATTAGCTCACATTTTTTTTTCCAGCATACTCAATACATTTTCGCCGAAAAAACTTAAGATAATAATACTATAATGAACCACAAAATTAATACTATAATAATGCATATAAATATTAATTACACTATACATGCTATGGAAAATAACCAAAACTCGAGCGGGGAAGATTTGCAGAACCTGGTTATCATGTTATTTTATAAGAAAATTGTTGTTATTAATGTCTGTGAATACAATTTCTACTTCAATAAAATTGACTACAATAATAAGTTTAGAAGTATATCATCCCTACGCTCGGAAAGGGCGATCAAAATGTTCATAGAGTAACTTTTGGGTAAGAAATGTGATAAATTTTAATTGTAAACCACTAAAAATTGTTACATTTTAATGATGAAGAAACAAGCGGTGTGTTTAGTGTATGACTTTAGCAATGGTCACTTATTTAGTTTATCAAATCAGTCAAAATTAACATTGAAAATACAGATGCGCTCAGAGAAATTTCCATAGCAACAAGACAAAAATCAATATTGTTTTATTTTTCCTAAAATCTTTAAGAAATTTCTTGAGCGATTTTTTTTTTAAATAACCAAAGGTATATTGAAAGTACAGTGTGCGAAATCGTAAAGAATTTATTAGAGAATCCTGAGCAAAATTTTAGATGTGCAATTGACGGAAGTCGAAGGAGTATCTTTGGTGGTATTCCGAGAAGTCGATGTTGGAGATGTTTTTAAAAATTGCTGGAGAATCTCTAGGAGATTTGATTGAGAATGCTCTGAAAAATTTGTTAAGAGTAATCCTTAGCGGATTACCTACTCATAAATTCGATGAATAAATGTAGGTATCCTATATCCGCTTAATCCTTTGAAAAATTCCAGAATAAAACCGGTTTTAGATTCGTTCAAAGTATCCTTGCAATAATTTGTCGATGAATCCCTATAAAAACATTCGGAGTAATTGCTAAAGAATATTTTTAAGCGTTTCTTAGATGAATGATTGGAGGAATTAGTTCTGAAAACCCGGAAGGGTTGAGGTTTATAGAAAAATTCCTTCAGGATTATTTTTAAGAAATTCCTGGATTATCTTTTATAACACGATTGTTTTCAAAAGAGACTGCACTGCAAGGAGGATTCCCTAATACAAACATATGAGAGAAAACTTTGAAAAAACATCTTTGGTGCTAATGCATACATACTTTTGCTTCAATTCATTGAGAAAAATATTGATGGAACTCCTATAAAGATTTTTTGGTAGTGTACTGGAGAATTTCCAATTGATTTTTATCGAGGAATCTTTTATGATCCGTATAGTACACTGAAGGAATCCCTGTAAGCATTTTAAGAGTAATTGCTGATCTTATAGTCATTCTGAAGTAATATCTGAATGAATTCCTACAGGAAACACGGAAAGAGCTCAATGAGAAATCCGTGGAGCTATTCCAGGAGAAATCCCTGAAAAATCTCTAGAATGTATCAAGATGGATTTGATAGAGAAATTCTTGAAGTCCCTAGATAAACACATGGAGGAATTCTTGGATTAATTCCTTGATGAATTATTGTAAGAATCCTTATGGAAATTCCTTAAGCAAAATTGAATTATTTTGTAAAGCTTTTTATTTTTGTTATAAAAGTCTCAAATTTTACGAACCAAATTATCTATCGGCGTGAAAATACAAAATCGGCGGCGTTGTGCTAATCGGCGTATGGCGCGCCGCCGATAGCTCATTCGGCGTCAGCGTGATGTAAAATGGTCCGGCGGCGGCGGTGTGGCGCGGCGGCGCACAGGTCTATGCTATAGTTATCAAGGTAGTTAAGGTACAACAGAAATAATTTTATAAAAATCCATTTGAAAGAGTTGATGTTGAATTAAGCTTGACGATGCATACCACCCTTACAGCCCAGCTGCCTCGCAAGAGAGCCTCTCCGTTTGAGCATAAGTTCGCTTGTGTTGGTTCCTCGCGAGCAGAGCATAACTCTCGCGAAAGCATAAACATCGGAGCACATATGCTTCAGCGTGTACGATGCTCTCCTCACGTCCGTTCTAAGGCCCCCGTGTTCGCTCCGGGAGAGGAGAAGATCAGCCCAATCCAAGCAACCCGTCCATCGCATCGCATCCCAAAAACCCATTCGCGGCGAGTTCCGTCAGTCTGCGTTCGATGTTCGGAGAGTATTGTTCGTTTCGTGTAGGCGCGCCTGTTACGTCCGGTTCTTGTTGCGGGTCGCATGTTGAACATTCCACATCAGTCCAGCTTCTTGGAGAGCTGTAATACCTCTATCCGGTGTGCGCTGGGGTGGTGGATGCTGTAGTCTGCAGCCCAACCGTACGCACAGATTTGCATACGCGTTTGCAGAATACGCACGGTGCTTCTGTGACGTCACCGTATTCTTGTTAAGGTCAATACCGTGTGCGGTCGTTGCAGGATACCGTTAATTAAGGTGCCGCAGTGTGCTTTGATGGGACGCGCGCGATCTTCGACGATTCACGAGTGCTTGGATTGGTTTTTTGGGGGAAATAAGAAGTGCGCACCACTCGACCTCGAGCACAGCCAGTGAGTGATTTGCGTGTTTTTCCTCTAATTAAACCTCCTGCTTGGCGGCCAGGGCCCACATATGCGAGAATATTAAAATAGAGTTGCCAGTGTTGCAAACGCGAAGAGGCCAAAGAGGCTCCCATACCTACAGTGTGTGAATCATACTTATCTCGTTGCGCAGCGCAGAGCGCGCTCGTGAGTGTATGGGTGTGTGCTGCGTGTGAAGAGGGTTTGTGCAAGTCGCCGCCGCCTCTGATCGTGTTTGTGTATTGTGTGTGTTTTGCACTTTGCTTTTGCCTCTCTAGAGTTCAGTGTTGATTAAACGCCGTAAGATCAAGTTCTGCAGAAGTTCAACAAAGTTGCCGTATTCGACACAAAAGTGGGAAACGGAGTGCTATATCTCCCAAGTGGTGCTGCCATCTGGTGTGCTTGTGATCTAAGTGATCTATAGATTTGAGGAGCGGCAATGGAACACATGACGACGGAGAATACGACCTCGTCGACCATGGCAACGACAACTACTTCGGAGACAGCGACGAAGGTGCCTACTGCGATCGCGAAGAAGAATTAAACAAACGACTAAATTGCTATAAATCCCGCTGGTTCCGCTCTGTGGTCGTTTCGAGTAATCCGAAAAGTGAGCAGAGTGGAATTCGTGAAACTTTCCTTCCAGCTAAGTTGTGAAGAGAATTCAAAGTTCTGCAGTTCGTAAGTGGTTTATAGTTGTGGAAGGGGAATTCGTTTGTGACATCAGCCATCAGCGCTTCATCAACCTTCAGCGAGAGTTTGAATGTTTTGTGATTGAAGTCTGATTTGATCGTTCGCGAGCGATCAACCGAAACGAGTGAAAAGCGGAAGTGAGCCGATCGGGGGAATCGGATTACACAGGGAAACCTGATCCGTGCGAGCGCTCCCGCGCCTTTTTGGTTAGTATTCAAGCAACATATTCAACGCATTTTGACGGGAAATGACCAATCATTTGGTTCCAGCAGCCACTAACCGCAACAGCGCTTTCAGTTTAAAGGTCAATGCAATAAACGCTCACTCACACGCTCACCGTTCACTCACGGGGTCATTATAGAAGCGCGTTGTCATATGAATATGAATTATTACTATTATAGATGAAGGTCTGTGATCCTCAACGCCACGTCGATCGCAGCAAGCTGATATTACCAGCGGTACGAGATCTATGAAATTTGAACGTACCAGAATGGCCATTTATAAATATTTTAACAAGAAGAGCCACAGGTATTCAAAATCGTGGAGATTGAGCCGTCGAAAGCCTAATTTTGGTACTCAAACTGGAATGTTCCTCAATACGGGTTACTCCCGTGATCAATCCGGCGTTCGAAAAGGACCAGAAAAACTTTTGTTACGGACTGAGCAAGTTTAAAGGTCAATGCAATAAACGCTCCCTCACTCACGGGGTCATTATAGAAGCGCGTTCGTCGTCATATTCATATGAATTATTACTTTTCTAGGCTGGCGGCCTGTCATCTTCGCCGTCACGTCGCGTCGGTCGCAGCAAGCTGCTATCTCCGCAAGAAGCCTAGCGCGATAGCGACGTGATTATTGTTGGTTGACTGTTGAACGAACGGTACAGCCTCCTAGATGTCGATTGCCGTCGACTCTCCCCGTCAGCTTCAGACTAGAAGAAGAAGCCTGCTTTGTTTGCATGGCACGTTCCTCCATCGGAATAGTTTGTGAATGACTTCTACAATTTTATTATCCGCACTTTTGGTGTTAATCAGTGGTTGCCTCGGACTGACAGTCAGACCACATGATGATGATGGTGATGATTCCACATGACTAGGGTGGGTGTCCCTTAGTAGACTGTTCCCTATAGTCTTACTAGTTGATTTTTACGGCCGTGTTTTTGGTATAAATCATTGCACAATATGTTTTACCATGAAGATCAGGAGCTATTTATCTAAGTACTATTGATTCACAGTTTGATTTCATCAAAAAATGTGCGAAATAAATAGTTTTGATTGAAATTTAAGTAATTTGCACTTATAGTAGCACTTGAGCTATTGATTCGTGTTTTGTCTGCGTCATGAACAAGTGCTACCATAAAAAAAAAACAGAAATTAGAAATAGTGCTACTATAGGAACAAGTCAAAAACCTTTCAGATGACGCAAAAATGATACCGCTGGCTTTATTATTCGATTTTACACCAAGTATAAGTCCCTATCTGATCGACTATTGATACATCGCTCCTACGAGAAGATGTAAACGAGTCAGCTGTGTTTGTGCTGGTGCTGGTCACCGGACCGACCGGAGAAGTGACCCTGGAATTTGATAACGAGATGCATGAGGAGAACTATGCTGCTGGTATAGACTAGCACGATCCGCTCCTCCTCTTCTTTGATAAGCAGCAGCAATTCTCCGAAGCGATTGGAAGTGAGCGATTGCCTGAATGGAATAACTTGGGGCTTATCTTTTTTGTGAAGACACCACCTTCTGCTTCGGAAAGATAAGCTTTCGTGATTCAATTATTAACAATAGTAACCATCAGTCTTCAAGTGAACATGCACCGTGTACAACTTGAGTACAAGCTTTTCGTGTGCAAGTTCATCTCGAACTTGAACACCAGCTTGTACACAGGTACAAGATGAACACAAACATCATGGACCTGTATTGTACACAAGAGCGTGGCTCAAGTTTGTACACAGGTTTGAACTTTGAGTTTGTACACGGTTCATTTGTACATTTGTACACATGGTGTACGAACATTGCAGTGAACATTGTCGATGACGCGGTTCGTTCGGATGCGGTTTCAAAAGCGATCGCTTTATCGACCATCACCAACGCCATCACGCTCGTGTTATGTTTAGCAACAGAGTTGTGGCTATGGTGCACGGGCTCAGTACACTATGTTTAATCAATTTCAGCTGCATACAAAAATCAGTAGACGATGGCGCGTTTATTACAAAAGGGTCATGCAAAAATTACGTTACGCTCCGAGGGGGGAGGAGGCTATCAAGCCAAGCGTGACAAGCCTTATTAAAATTTCGGATGACTTATATAAAAAACGAGAAAAAGGGGGGCTGGGGGGGGGGGAGGGTAGGTGTTGTTGCTCAAAAAAGTAGAAATTTAGCGTGACATAATTTGTGTACCATCCCACCAATATGTTAAACCCAAACAAACTTTAGTTAGATTCAACCACAATTACAGATCAAATTTTGCACAAACAACGTTTTAGTTTGCTTTAATTTCATACGTTAGTTGAAACAAACCAAAATTCTGGGTTGTGTTTAAGACAAAGCCACATTTAAATTCAACCAAAATTTTTCTTTGTTTTATTGGACAGTTCTAGAAGTTATTTTTTATTTATACAAAAAAATTGATAATCAATTAAAGGAGTTATTTTAAACAATGAATCTGGATGATGACACCTTCGTAAAAATCCTGAAGCCACACAGCTCTTGTGAACAAACCACCATCTTCCGATTGTTGAATTTCTGGTATTTTAGGCATTTGGTTAATTTATCATCTGTTGGAAAAACGTTGAATAAGTACATGTTGAAATTTGTTAGACGTGATTCTTCTTACCTTTTAAGAAGACCGTGTTTGTGGTCTGGATTCTTGCTTAACGTGGAATTAAGGTCCATTCCATATGGTTGCTTTGCCGAAGATCTATAGGAGACCATATTATAATATTAACCAACTAATTGTTGCCAGTATTAACCTCAAACAATATACTAGATCGATTTAAAATAGAGCATTTGTTCAATCAACCTACTATTTCAGTTTGAATTGCATTGCTCGCAACTAAAGCAAACAACCTAACATTTAGTATAAACAATGATTCTGTTGGTTAGAATCAACTAAAATTTTAATTTGGAACAAAACTGATTTAAATTGATATAACGTCATGGTTTCTGTTAAAAACAAACAATTAAATTAGTTTGTTTCGAACAAAATTATTTCTTTAAAACAACAAAATTGAGGTTAAAAACAACCAAATAGATAGTTTGAAATTCAACAAAATTTTTAGTTGTTTCAAACTTGTCAGATTTTTCTCCGTGTAATAACGTAAATAAAACATGTAAAATCGATAAATTTATAAGCATCTAGAAACCCTCTATGGTCATAGAGGGGTAGAGCTTTGGAGTCTGGCCAATGTCTATGGTCCATACACATTTTTTGTATGAACAAAAGATGGAGCGAGGTAGGGTCTGAAAAGCCTAAAAAAGATCTCGTTGTTTATGAACTAAGCGTACAATCAAGTTTATCTCAACACAGTGCAAGTCATATTGTACTATATTTTATTCGCTATTTTTGGACAAATATAGTCTAATATTAGTAAATTGTCAACTTCTATACATGATAAAAAAAGATGCTAGTCAACTATCAAATTGCAATGGGTGGAAAAGAGACACAGTGCGTGAATTTTGATATATTTAACAAATGTTTTCAGTTGGCATGTTTTCCTGACAAATGATAAAATGCCAAAGTATTACCAATTTTAAAACAAGACAAAAATCCTGCAGAAGCGTCTAGATATCGTCCAATCAGTTTGCTTTCTATCAGTAAACTTTTTGAAAAGGTCATTTTGAACAGAATGATGGTCCACATCAATGAAAATTCAGTTTTTGCCAATGAACTATTTACAGCAGCGATTCGTGTCTTCGACAGATTATTGTAGTACCATGAGGAGAGCAGATTCAATCGCGGATAAGAGCAATTATTTGATGGCATTCGGTGTAGTAGTACGTAGTATTTTTTGAAAAATGATTGAAAAACTGTATTCTTATACAACCTACAAATGCCTGGGGTTCATTTAACATGTAATATCAAAAATTGTACCTTTTATATTTTTCTACGATCAACTTATCACAGAAGAAGAGCTTGATGGTATTAAAATAATTTCAAACCTGTTTTTCCGTCGACTAGACGGAAATTAAAAAAAAAATCCAGGAAAAAAATCTAAATTTAATATTTTTAAAAGTACTGTAAAAACACGAGTTTTTAATATTGCCAAATATCAGGCACTTGAAAGAGCTTCAAGTAAAAATGAAAAAGGGTAGGGATGTTCAAAAATAAAAATTATAAAAATCCAAACCAAAATTCATAAATTTGCGAATTAAAATAAATCATTGACTAAAACGTGTTTAGAACGATTTTAGATAACTAAAATTATATTAAGATCAAAAATAAAACTTTGGGTATTAGAGGGTTAACTAATAATAAATGTTTTTATTGAAATCTTCAGATGTGGTGAGTTCAAGTACCAAGATGTTCTAAAATAGTTTTTGTTTAAAATTTTGCTTTGCTAGAACACATTTGACAAATATAAAATTCTAAAAAATCACTATTTTTTTCTCTCCTCATACGATACATTCATGAAATCATAGCTTTTTAGGTATTTTCAATATACATAAAAACAATTCATTTCATATCAACTAATGTCAAATATCTATACTTCTGGACAGGCAACAAAAAATTTAGATTTTTACATGTTTTAACGGATATTCAAGGACTTGGTTTTAACCCTTTTCAAAATCGACCAAGGCTGGAATCGAAATTTTATTTTCTATTCGAATTCCATATACTTATTTTATATTTTCCAATAAAATAAGTGATAGTCTGTTCATTTATCATATCGGCAATGATGAATATATTTTTTCAGATTTTATTGTGCGTACTTTATGACTTAGCACAATTTGTTTACTACAAAGTCGTTCAGATATAAAATGTGTGAAAATCAGATTTTTATCTGTACTAGTCTCAAAATGACAGTATGGTAGAGTCGTGCCCATACTTTCTGGGGCACCCTATGTTATCGGCAGCTTGAAATCAACCGTGTTTTGAGCCGTGTTTACGATATTTATTTTTGATTTTCTGTTGATTGATAAGCTTTAAAAACCGAGTACTGATTTGTTGAAGTTTTTGGTTTGACCTATCCTAAAAATAAAACCTGTTCAGAAATTATTGTGTTTTTCAGTATTTGACATTTGATTCAATATGCTACATCTAAGTAATTTATTCCATTCCAGATAATTTCCAATACTTACTACCTGAATGAGGTATGAATGAGCCTTGAATAAACGGTAAAATATCTCAAATAATACCTTCTGCATATTCTACAAATCTTCTTCTTCTTCTTGGCATTAACGTCCCCACTGGGACAGAGCCGGCTACTCAGCTTAGTGTTCTTATGAACACTTCCACAGTTATTAACTGAGAGCTTTTTTGCCTAAGTTGCCATTTTCGCATTCGTATATCGTGTGGCAGGTACGATTCTACTCTGTGCCCAGGGAAGTCTAGGAAATTTCCATTACAAAAAGATCCTGGACTGACCGGGAATCGAACCCAGACACCTTCAGCATGGCTTTGCTTTGTAGCCGCGGACTCTATCCACTCGGCTAAGGAAGGCCCCTATTCTACAAATACCAAGCTGATAATTAGATCAGGTTTTGTAATACCTAAATAATACATGATCGATTTTCATATAAAAGTGAAATTTTACAATAGTAGTTCAATACCTCCAGTAGACCTCAATTGCTATTGAATACCAAAATGAAATATTTTCAATCGTTTCAAACATTTTTTCCAATACCAATACCAGAATGAGATATTGACAACTGAACAATACCTAATTATGGTATGATACCAAAATATGGTGTGCATAAGCTATTGCGAGTTATTTTTTCCTCCTCGGGTGGTTAAGCCCCCTCCCTCCCTCTCGTCTCACATCGTCAGAAATTCGTTACAAATCATCCCCTGAAATGATATGTTATTTATGGACGACCCCAAACAAGATTGATCTTGATGGTTTCACTCCCCCCCGCAGACACAAGCAATCACATCAATGGACGAAAAGCTTTACTGGCTTGAAGTAGCAGATTACAAAAAAAATATTTACAATTTAGTGTTTTTGTATTTTTTTGGTGTTCTTAATTCAAAACCGATCAAATTGTTACTTACACCCCTTTGCGTTTGGCTCATCACATGATCCTCCATAGTGGTGAGATTTCTTGTATCCCTTTGCCCTTCTTGTGGTCTATTAGCATTAGCATAAGCATTTTGCAATTCGTACTTGGTACAGTCGAGTGGATTGAAAAAGAAAAAAAAGTTTGAAAATCCCAGCTCCATTTTCTTCCTTCTTCCTACCTTCCATGATAAAAATTGAGCTCAATCAAATTGTAATATGTCAGCCATGAGGTGGTAAATGTTCAGGTTTATTTTTATTAAAGGGATAGGGCTTTAGAATGTTGGTGTCCTTAGTCAGACACAAACATTATAAAAACGCTGGTATTTTTTTTTGTACCGTTTTGATTCATATTACGGACAGCTTTTAATTTTACACTTTTCTTTGTATGGGAAACATTTCACACGAAATGTTTCAATTTTTGCCGTCCAAAGGTTCGCACTTTCGAAGCTTGTTTTAATAAGCATTTTTCATAAATATATATGAAAAATTACAATGCTCAACTGCCTTAGACGTCTGTTTAGTGGTTTGGCGATTTCAATCCATTATTTGACTTCTCTATTTATGATTTTCATGAGCTGTCCGGAATTGGAATCAAAGTCTCCGGAAATCAAGGCAAAAGTAAAGAAGCGTCCGGAATAAGAATCATGGGAAGTCCACACATTTCCATTTATTTAAAATTATTCATGTTGCGGAATCAAAATCTTCACCCACCATTCGAAAGATAAGGGTTTTCAAGGCTCGATAACGCGGAGAAATCATAAAAACTTATCTATTTTATATGCTTTTTGATGAGTAACACTTCACTGAAGCCTTAAGTGTCCGTAATATGAATCAAAACGGTACTTTTAATCCCGCATATTTGTGTAATAAGTCCCATTTTTTTGTCGAACTGTGCAATAGAGCGTTTTTTTTTACAAGAAATGGTTTGATATTAAACAAAAGGAATGCTTTTGGGGCCTTCCTTAGCCGAGTGGTTAGAGTCCGCGGCTACAAAGCGAAGCCATGCTGAATGTCTGCACGGGTAGAAATCAGAATCCAAAAACAAGATTATGACTCATGATATCATGATTCCAGCGTGTTTTCGTTTTATGAAAATACACCATGATTTGGACTCATGATATCATGAGTCAGATTGCTGTAACGTAACACACGCGTTAGGTTTTTGTAGCTGATTGCTCGGAATCATGATTCAAATGTCAAAAATGCTGAGTCGCGCATCCGTTTATGATCGACGAA
The DNA here is from genome assembly GCF_002204515.2 of Aedes aegypti. Taxonomy (NCBI): domain Eukaryota; kingdom Metazoa; phylum Arthropoda; class Insecta; order Diptera; family Culicidae; genus Aedes; species Aedes aegypti. The sequence goes on from NC_035107.1 coordinate 20,712,812, forward strand.
ATAAAAAAAAAGTTAAAAAAGCATACATTGAGATTCGAGCCAAGAACCTTGCGATTGTAAGCCACGTACTCTATCACTCAACCGCTTCGTCATCTTGAATTAAGAGTGATCGATGCGAATGAGATGAAGCAAAGTGCGCCGCTTAGTGTTTTCACACTGGATGTTACGCTTATGAGGAATCATGAGTATGACTCCAGGAACCATGATTTGTGATCCTGATATTATGACCTAACCAATTTATGAATTTCATGATTTTTAAATCATGCTGTGGGGATCAGATTTTTATCCGTGTGGGTTCGATTTCGGTCGGCGCAGGATCTTTTCGTAATGGAAATTTCCTTGACTTCACTGAGTATAAATGTATCATCCTGTCACACGATATACGAATGCGAAAATGGCAACATAGGCAAAGAAAGCTCTCAGTTAATAATTGTGGAAGTGCTCATTGGACAATAAGCTAAGAAGCAGGCTCTGTCCAGTGAGGACGTTATGCCAAGAAGAAAAATGCTTTTGATATACTAAAATAATGATACGTATGTTGTCAGTTAAAGTAGAAATAAAAAGCGAATCAGCTTTGATAAGCTAACTCACATGTACTCAGTTAGTCCCCAAAAGATGCCAATAATCTCAAATTGAACAGAACGGAAATCAAACCGAAGCATCAAATGGTGAACACATGCGTTTGTACTCAGGCTTTGTGCACGGGTTTGTACACGCGTTTTGTACACGGATTTGTACATGGGTACAAACCTGTGCGCAAACTTGTACATTGCGCTCGTGTTCAAGTTTGTGTTCAAGTTTCCTTGTACAGTGGATACATTGGATGCAATGTTTGAATGAGTGCAAAAACATCCGTGCGCGTTGTGTTCATGTCACACCTTGAAGACTGGTAACCATTGTTAGAGGTGGTGGAGAGAGTTTTCGAAATTTGACATGATCCGCTTTGGCATGGGGGGTTTTTCTGAGACAAATCGTTTGAAAATTAACGCACTTTTCTACCAAGAGTGTGTTACTCAATTCGGAGTCTGATTTCAAAATAATTCATACAACGAAGTGAATCAAAGTGCTTGGAATAGGCTAAGCCTTCTTGCTTAATTTTAAATTTCCTAAATGATTCACAATTTTCCAACAATTCTCTGAACCTACTCAGAATTACTTCATTTTGAGTTGGTTCAGGAGAATAATTTTCAAGTAGATCTCTGAGAGGATTTGTGAAAAGAATCTTCAATGGATTCATGATTAGAGAAATCCTGAATATAGGATTTCAGGGAAGATTCTTAAATGGACTACTAAGAAGGTTAATGAATACCATACTGAAATGATTTATAAGTGCCATCCTGCGATTTTCTTAGAGGTAATCAAAGGGAGAGATCCTAAGGGAATTCCTGACAGAAATCTTATGGTGAATATTAAGAGCTACTTTGAGAGGATTAAAATTTTTCCTTTGAAAAATTAATTGAAAATCATTCAATTGAATTCTTAAGGAGAATCCATTCCGAAGACGATTACCAAAGATAATCTCTTAGAATGATCTTTGAATTAGTACCTAAAAAAATGCTGAGGAGATTCGAAAATAAATCCTGAGGAAAGTTCTGAGAGAAATCCACAAATAATTTTATGGTTGGTTATCTACAGGATTTCTCGAAGGAATCTAAATAATGTTTGTAGAACAGATTATCGTAGATTATCGAAATACATACAATACTTTACGTACATACTTTATAGAAATCCACCAGGAGAAATCTTTCATGTGCGTTAAGGTTAAATGCGGTTAAAATAAAAAAAAATCGTCGAAACCTGGAATCTAAGCAAGAACCTTGCAATCGATAGGCTCGTGTATCATGCAGAGCGATACTAAATCCCGGAGAGAACCACTGAGATGATTTCCAAATGTATTTCAAAATAGGGACACCAAAAAGATTCCCTTCCTATGAGCAATTTAGAGAGGATTCCAAAAATTATATCCAAAGAAGATTTCTGAAATAGTTGATGAGAGCAACCTTATGATATCTGAGAAGATTCTGAATGGAAATCCTTGCAGCAATCCTAAATGAGATCTCACAAGAATTCCTGAGTTTTTTTTTTTTCAATCAATTCTGATATATTCTTAACCCAGACAACCAGAAGTCGCATGAAATTTCACGTTATAACTCGTTAATTCATACAAATTACACCAAACCCGCAAAATTCGGTGGATGAAATCGTCAGATTGATGAGTTTCCTCGCATAAAACGCTTTTTTTCTGAGTTCATTTGTACATTTTGTTTCGTCCCGTACACTCGTACAAAGTCAGTCGAATCAAGCCGTAGCAGCTGTCAAATCAACATTTATTATTATAAGTTAAGTCGCATAAGATCACAGGTTAGTTCGGTAGAGAATTTTTACCCTCGCATTGTATAATATAATTCATCACATAATATATGCACGTACATCGCCTCCACTTGTATACGTAGAAGGCCTTTTCGCGACATCTTATAAGTGAAATTTTGCACGTACAAAGCCTCCAGATGATTTCGTTCTACGTACATTTTGGTTGTCTGGGAAGCGCAATTCCGAGATTTCCAGAAGAATATCCGGAGAGCAGTCTTAGACTCACGGATGCAATTCAGAGAGGATTTTTGAGAGATTCATCATAAAGATTCCTGAGTAAAATTTAGATTAAATTCGTGAGAGAATTTTGAGGGGATTTCTGTGATGAATAATGGAAGCAACCCAGAGTAGATTTAGTAATTTGAAGAGAATGAATGATTTAAGGGGATTCCCGGAATTGATCCTGACAGGATTTCGGAATGCGGTCGGCTGAGAGCGGTTTTGAGAAAAAGTTTTGAGAGGAATTTCAGAAAGATAGTATCTCTCTTTTCCAGAGGATAACTAGTAACAATCATAACTAGGTTATGTTATAATATTGAGAAGGTTTCGAAAAAAAATCCCTGATGAGATTTCAAAGTGTAATCCTTTTTTAACACGTGAAGAGAATTCATTCCTGAGATGATTCTTCAAAGGATACTGAATTTAATGTCTGAGCTTTCCAGAGAGGAAGATCGGGATCATGAATGTAGCCCTGAGAGGACTTTGGAGGGGATTTCTTAGAAGATCCTTAACAGTATGATTGAAGAAAGTTTCTGTCCGGAATTCTTGAGAGGAAATCTCAGGAGATCCCTGAGAAAAATCGCGGAAAGAGAATTTCTATATAAGTCCTGATAGGATTTCTGAGAGTTATCCTGAAAGCTTTCGAAATTGATTTATGCTTCAACAAATTCTTTAAAAATTTTGGTTTAATTTTTTTCTTGGTTTTCAAATAACGAAAAACTTGGATGCTTTTCACACATATAAAATATGACAGCTACTCCACCGCATGCTTCATTCACGTGGTTATTCCTGTAGAGATTTCTTCAGGATTTGATTTCAGTTTTTCATCTGGTTATGTTGCCATTCAAATAAAAAAAAACTCGAAAACAAAGCATGCAGATTATGACATTTTTACTAACATACATTGCAGAAATTCCTTTGTAAACTACTCCAAAGATCCCTCTAAATATTTTTCTAAGAGTTTCACAAATGGTACATGCAATTTCAACAAGATTCCTTCGAATATTTTCTTTTAAATTTCTACACTAAGAATTCCTTAGGAGTCATGGATACTGTCAATGTTTTTTTCCGGAATTAATTCAAAATTGTTTCAAAATTTTCCATCTTCTTTTGCTTTTTGATAAATTGTCAACATATTTCTTTCGTCATAACTCCAACTATGTTGATTGTGACCCTGCCATAAATGCTTCACAATTATATCAAGAATTCTACTATTACACTCTTTGGAGGAATTTCTTCTGAGGAGTTCTCCAAAAAAGTACTTTCAGAGATATCATTGAAAAATAAAAATAAAAATTCTTTTGATGTATTTTCTTTAGAATATCTTTGTAGAATTTTTCAGAATTAACCCCAACAACTATTTCAAGTATCAAGAATTACTTATAGATCACCAAAATTTCTACAGAAATTCATATAAAAGCTACTTTTTGGATTCCTTTAGATGTAGATTCTCCTAGCAGTTACTTTCTCGGCATGAAATTTTGGCAGTGAACTTCAAATATTTTATTATCACAAGATTTGAAAAATTTCACATTACCGGCTAAAAAGTTAAGCACCAGGTGAAATCGCTCAAAATAATAGTAGTTGATTTTTTTGTAAATTTTTGTTCAGCAACAATTTTGTATAAATTGGCTAGTCTATACATTTATAGCTTGGGTGGAAATGGTTGAAACGATGAGTAGAGAAAAACTCAAAATAAAGCAGATATCAAAGTTATTAAAACTACTATTATTTTTAGCGATTTCACCTCGTGCTTAATTTATTCTGGACCTACTCTAGACACATTACTGATATTTGGAATATTTTTTTTTAAGAATTCCTGCTGAGCTGTTTTTAGTGCAATTTCTGGTTTGGTGTGAACTCTGTATCAATTCCAGGAAGAAAAATGTTATTTTTTAATTCTTACAGGTTACTCAGAACAAACTTTTTGAATAGTCGCAGGTTGTATTTCATTGAAAAATTCCAGAAAAAATGGGTTTTTGAAGGAGTTCCCGAGGATCGATTTCTAAAATAATATCTTGAGGGATTGCACTGCGGGACACGTTTTTGTCTCAAGCACCAAAATACCGTTACTTAAGGGTTGCTGAATCCATTGTCGTTTTCAAGAATATCTTGGCACATCTAGTTTTTAAGATATTGGCTGTCGAAAATGCAAAATTGGACTATTTCAGCCAACTTGCATGCAAGTTTTCCAGATGACAATTTAGTTGCTTAATTTGCCACAGAATTCAAACTTCAAATGTATAACAATACTGATCAACAAAGTTCATAAAGTTCGATGCTCAAAAGTTATTTTTCGATGGTTTAGAAGAATATTCTATCTTTTTAAGAACAAATTGTTTCAAAGCAAAAAAAAATCTTGAAGTGTTTCTTTAAAAAACATGATACCTAAAGTGTAATTAAAGGAATGATTTTCTATAAGCTTCGAGAAGAGATGCATGAAGAAAATTTCTCAAAATACGTTGAAGAATTCCCGGAGGTGGGATCCTACATGAATAATTTTTAGGAATCCCTACAAAGTTTCCAGTATGTTCTTTGCTAGAATTACTGAAAAATTTCCCGACGTTATTCCTTGTATTAAAGAAAAACAAGTTCTTTCAGAATTCCATAGTTGAATTCATGGAAGTGTATTGAGATGAATTCTTTGTGAAATATTTGTAGACATTTTATAGAAATTATCGGATGCAAACAAAACAACTTCTACAAAAAAATTGAGAGACAGGAACGTATTTTGAGATATTGCTGAGTGGTGGATAGACAAATTCGAGTTTCTCCCAAGAACGATAAATTATTGGAATGGTTATTGAAGCAATATTTTGAATAATCTAAAGAAATATATAGTTGAAAACTAAAAGGAATCCAATACCGAATATGTAGAGATATCTCTTATCGGATTCTTTGGGAAATCTTCGAGGAGTTCCTGGATGAATTCATTTCAAGATATCTAAATAGATGCTGTGGAAAAGCCTCCGCAATATATATTCCGGACTGTTGATAAATCGTTCAAATGATGTTTGGTAAGCTCTTCGACAGAATTCATAGAGTAATACAAAAAGTTTATCTTGACGTAATTTGACGTAAACTTGAATTCAGAAGACCATCTCTTTGAAATAAAAAAAAAAAATATCCACCTTTGTAGCAAGCAGAGGCGACTCGTAACCTCACTTTTTACCTGTTCTACGAAACTAAAAATGATTAATTTGGTAAATTTAGATTATCAAACAAACAGTAAATTATTGGAATCGTCCTTTCTAACAAATCTCTTCTCAATAGATGCAAATTTGTTGCTGAAATTCAAGAATTTCTATTCGTGGAACAGGTAGATTTGAGGTTAGGGAATCGCCACTGGTAGCAAGCCATTTCTTTTTTCATCTGGCAGGGTTGGGCGGGGGTCAACGGCCCTCCCCTGTCTCCCGCTCGCCCATGGTAAGTGTTGAAAATTATCTGGTATGGAATACCTTGGCTAGGTATTCTGCAGAAATTTTCTTCTGCTCTGGTATAAAGTGACAAAATCCAAAAAGTTGCCCCAGCTTTGGTAGAAACAAATTCAGTATGATGAAGAACAATTCTCGATTACTTTTTCAAATCAACGTAAGTAAATTTCACACGGTTTTGAAAAAAATGTTTTTTAATATTTTTTCGCCGTGTACATCACTTAAATTTTGCATGCTCGCGTTAAAATACTCAGCAGTTTCTATCGCTTCCCACAAAAATTGTATGACAAAATGATAAGCCGTTTCACTTTTTCGCCGTGTACATCACTTAAATTTTGCATGCTCGCGTTAAAATACTCAGCAGTTTCTATCGCTTCCCACAAAAATTGTATGACAAAATGATAAGCCGTTTCATTCAGTTACTTACGACGTTTTTGTACCAGTGTAAAATCGACTCAAGTAGCGTTTGTTTTGATTCTTGGTTAAGTCACTTTGTCTCTCCATACAACGGAGCGGTGAAAGTAGTGGTTAGGTTGAGAATCTTACTTACGCCGTTTTGTAAATCCGGAAATTAAACATTCTCAAAGTGAAATATCCAGTTGGTTGAAAGCACGTAGGATCGATAGAGTAAGTTTATTTACCTTTATGACTTGAGACTGTTTGAATAAGTTTTCGAGAATTGTGACGTTTCCCGTTATCCGTTACATTAGATTACGTTTCAGTACAAACTTGCCACTATCAATCTCGTTTGTAAACTAAATCTATCATCGCACTCATGTCACGTCGTACATACTGATTGCTTTGCACTAGCAGCCGCATTGGTTCATAGGGTGCAACCGAGCCGCCGCACCCCGAAACCAGGAAGAAACTACTGCAATTTCACACCCGTCTCAAAGTTCAATTTGCATAAATTGCGGAAGCGACAGGATAACTTTCAGATTAGAATCATTTTCGCACTTGTTCGCCGGCTACGAGAACGTGATTGCCGGCGGACATCGCTGATGATGATGACGACGACGACCATGTTGTCGGATCAGCCCTGTATACTCTGTGCACAAACATATGTTCACCCTTTTCGAAGGCTACGACAGGAAGGTGAAGAAGAAAACTGTGCTGTTGGTGGTGCAGATTTTTTCTCCGACCCGAGAATACCGGTTCTTCCTGCTTGTGGATGGTAGCTATAGCAGCTACTGAAAGTCGAACTCCGCGTGTAAGCCTGCTGGCACGCAGATGTTTTACGACCTACTACTGACCGAGGAGGAGGCTGTAGGTTCGTCGCAGTAGGCTATGCAGCGTGCACCCCTCTCATGTTGCTCTTCATAATCTCGTTTCTCGCAGCTTACTGCGTTTTGTGCCTGTTGTTGTTGTTGAGGTGAACCTGTTGCTTCGCTTCTCGATGATGGTGGTGTGGATGGTCTTCGCGAATTCGCCGGCTGCGGTCGATCCTTTGTGCGTCGCGCGAGGTCATCGCTTAGAGGGAGAGAGACTGACCGACACTCGAATGGCCCCCTCGACTCAACCACAAACAGAAATGGGCGCTTGCTGAGAGGAATGGAGCGTTCCGAGAGCGGGGCCACTCAATTGAGTCTAACGAGTTGGTTTCAATTGTCTCCAATTTAGATAACCAAACGCACAGTCCCCCTTGTTCCCGCCGTATGGCTTCTGGTCGCACAAGATGTGGTCTTCGGGGTTGCGGTCGATGTGCGGGTGGCGGTCATGGAGTCTCGGTCCTGCTGTGCGATAACATGAGATGAATTGCCGCCTGCATAAATTTGGATCCGCTTTCAGTCCGAGTCGGTTATGAGCTGAGCATCGTTAGGGCTAAACTCTCAACGATAACCGAGGTGGGAGACGTTGTTGGGTGGCGAAGCTTGATATGTGGTGGGAAATAATTAAGAGGTTCTCGTAAACTCAAGTATATTGCACTTTAAATTAAATTTGAATCATTTCCTATTTTGCTCGGCTCATTTGTTGGTAATTACGAACAAGGATTTTTAATAACTTCTATCGGTTCTATCTACAAATGAGCATTGTGAGTTTGGTTGAGATGATCATTATCACATAAAATCACAAAATTTGTAAAAATATGGTCAATGCCCGAAAGTAATTCCAGGTGTCCTGGAGGAAGTGCCCAAATTTGGAAATGAATAAGAACCATTCATGCGACACATCGAATCATTCCATATAACGGCGTAGCAAAAATTACATTTCTTTGTGTTTGAAGGATCTAATCTAGTAATTTTGTGATTACTGAATCTGACGTCGCTCACATTACAATGTTTCAGCAGGTCACAATTTTGAGCTACAGGTCACCAAATTTGTATAAAATACTGATTGTATTAATGCTCACATGGAATCAAAACTATGATGTATCATTTTTTTTAGTGATCTAATCCATCAAGTATGCAGAGTATGATCTAAACTTTCATTTAGGTCAGGATATACAGCCAACGCTTCCCTACTCGATATCGAGTAAGAGAACTAAAGTAAAAGTTGATTTTCATAGCTTACTCGATGGTCCCTTAGATAGTAGTGCACTCGTTTTGTGTTCTGCAACTCGATACCTCCCTTACTCGATGGTCCCTTCAATATCGAGTTAGGGAGAGTTGACTGTAGTTCAGTCTATTTGAGCATCAATTGTACAGTATGGCCCATAACAAATTGAGAAAATCAGGATATCATGTTCCACGATAATTTTTAGGTTCAGAAAAGTATCATTATATGAGCTTGAGCTTGAGCTTGATTGGCCGCCCGTGGATGCACTCCAGTATCGCCAGATCAGCTGCACTTACACAAGGAACCAACCGAATGACTGCTTGGGACTTACAGGCATCCTCAGTGTATAAGTGCTGGTGATCTTCTATTTTTAGGCAACAATGGCACCTGCCACGTCAGAATGCTGACCAATGAGGGGAAGGGGGAGGAATTGATGATGCATTGAACTGACTCCCACGTAGACCGTATATTCCACTGCATCCACGTCAGTTCATGCGGGAGTGTATGGATTGGGGGAAAGGCATGGCAGAGAGGTTTGCTTTTGTGGTTAGCAGACTGCCTATGTATCAGGCGTAAGAAAGGCGTGCGCGTGGAAGTAGGAAGCGTTAGGAAAACGGTTTCTTGTCCGTCTCTGGTTCTAGCGTTTGCTATGAACGAATAGTATGAGTGGGATATATTTAGAATGGAAGATAGAAGCAAGTGAGAGATATACAACTACAAAGTACGAGGAAAGGGACGGGCCTGGGATTGAACCCATGACCTTCTGCATATGAAGCAGAAGCGGTAGCCATCAGACCACCAACCCCGTCATATCATTATATGCAATAATATCCAGAAAGTATGCTGATACTTTTTCAGCTATGTTAGTGCTAAACCAACTGATGTTCAAAAATTCAAAAACTCAATCATCGATGACGCGTAAAAAATTCAATGACGGCCTACTTCGCCTTAAAGATATGAATAATCGTAGAACGATTATCCGCAGGAAATCTAGTTTGAACAATTGAGATTACAGTTAACTCTCCATAAATCGATATTGAAGGGACCATCGTGATATTCAAGAAACCATTGAATGCAAAAATGCAATCCAATCGAGGTAGCCATGAAAACCAGCTTTTACTATGGTTCTCTAACTCGATATCGAGTAGCGTATGTACTTCCTTTCAAAAGCTGCCTGGAATCAGATTTTCCAAAATACTTAAGAACATGAACAAGAACCGTACATTACAATCAAAGCTACACGAGTCAATAACTATGGGATCAACTTACACATATAACATTTAGGTTTTTTTTAAACTTCAAAATATTGAAGGCCTTTTGAACACATTAAAATGTCGAATACAGGAAACGTCTGTTTGCATTAATTCAAGGTATTATAGAGATTCACGGAAGACTACCACTTTCGTAGAGTGAATAGAAATTACGGTAGAGACCATAATATCATTTGGGTGCTCTAGATTACCCAAAAAGTAACCCAATGGGGTTCCAATTACTTTGGAAGGTCTGTGAATAGCACAAAAACTCAAAAACTTATTCAAACAGACTCAAGTCAGAAAAGTAGACAAACTTACTTTATCAATCCTACGTGTTTTGCAGACGAAATTCTACACGTTATGCTTTCAACCAACTCGATTTTTCACATTTAGAACGTTTAATTTTTTAATTTACAAAATGGCTTAAGTAAGATTTTCAACTTTCGCATCCAGACCGCTACTTTCGCCGCTCCGATGTATGGCGAGACAAACTGACTTAACCACGAATCAAAACAAAACACTACTTGAGTTGATTTTACACTGGTACAAAACCGTCGTAAGTAACTGAATGAAACGGCTTATCATTTTCTCATACAATTTTTGTGGGAAACGATAGGATCTTCCTAGTATTTAAACGCGAGCTGATCGCATGCAAAATTTAAGGAATGTACACGACGAAAATAGGTTAAAAAGGAGAATCATTTTAAAACAGTTTTAGGAGACAGGCTGCAATTCTTTTTGATTAATTATCTCAAATTCCTATGAAAGTTACTTACGTCGATTTGAAAAAGTAATCGAGAAATCTATTTCGCAAGCTATTCAGGATTAGAGGGTTACTCTACAAAAGTCAAAACTTGAATGAGCTGTATTGAGTTGTGACATATTGCTCATCAGTGATCACTCACAACCATTGAAGATATGTAATTTATACGAAATAGATATAATGACACGTATGTTTGGCTGCTAGAAAAACAGGGGAGAATGAAGAGTTGCGAAATACCATGCACTTGTTAGCACAACTAATATCCTTAGTTGAAAAAATGTACCTAAAAATGCTAGCAAACACAAACTTGAAATATTCTTCGCAAAATAAGATCATCCTGGGTATTTTAGTGTTTTCCGTAATCTTAGCTACTAACGGTACATATTTTATAACAATTGGCGAAAACAAACAATCACTTCAAGGAAGCACATTCTGTTATAATCTTGTCTGTTCGGAAAGTGCTTTCACAAATCCTTTTAGAAATCAATAAGGGTTACTTTAGAACTTGCACAAGTATTATCATTCATTTCCCTTATTAATAAATCCGCAATTTTTTTTTTTCAAAAGAAAAACTGTAGTAATTGCCTTGACATTGCTTTGAAGACATGTCTAGATACATTGTTTGAAATTTCTCAAATATGTTTTTAAGGAATCTTGGGAGGAATATCTGGAGTAGTTTCCTGAAGATATCGCTAAAGAAGTTCCTGGTTAAAATCCTGTACTACAATTTAATAAATGATCCTAAGAAAGCTACCGAGGAATCTATGGAGAAATTATTAGCTGTATGCTATCAACGGACATCTTGGAGAAAATCCTAGGAAAATTTTAGGAAGAATCACAGGGAAGATACAACTGAGTTATTTCTAATACGAACGAAAATTGCATCCGCCGTAAACAAAGAATGGTGATGAAATTCATGGAGAAAATTATGAACAAAAAAAAAAAGTGATACAAGTGCTGACACTTGTCGTAGTGTCGCGAGGAATTCTTAAAGAAATGTCTGTTCACATGCTATGGGGAAGCAAATTTGTATTTCTTAATTCCCGTTAGGTTTTTTTTTGTTTTCTTGGTGTCTTTCATGGTCTATTTTTTTGGGCTCTACCCCATTTGGCATAAAGCCATTTGGCATAATGCCGTTTGGCATAATGCCATTTGGCATAATGTCCATTTGGCATAATAGCCATTTGGAATAACGGCCATTTGGCATAATTGGATGAAATATTATTTTTCTCTCACATTTAAAAACGTTCATTTAGGTGCTTGCAATATATGTCTAAGACAAGTAAAGTTTATTGGAAGAAGGCGAAAATATTGACCATGATTTTAAGTTTGAATAAGTAATGTGAAGTACAAGGAAACACATTAAAAAATATTCGTTGTCACAAAGTGTGCATTTGAGGCTGATGACAAAAACATCAGCAATGTAAAGTCACATCTGTGATTAAGCATATCGTGGAGATGGAGATCCAAGCCTATGGGATAATTGATTTCAATACGGCATCATTGGAAAGGTTTCAATTTTGAGTGTGTTGAAACACAAACACCGAACCGAATTGTTGTGTACAATTTGACCAAATGAAAGAATGGGCTTGACTCCCATAAGTCATGAAATTCCATTTGCGGCTGAGAACTCTTTTTGAATTTTTTGAATTTCACGTATACGTTATACATCTAGAGGAGAAGATGAAGTGGCAGAACCTGCAAAATAGTGCAACCAATAGTTCCAATTTTACAGAATTGAAAATTCGCGTTGGTGCAGAGCAGTTAATATAGATTAGTGAATTTCACCTTCTTCCAAACATGAGCTGTTCTTTTGAATTTGCATTTCAGCTAATCTTAACTTTTAAAACTTGCTGCTTCGAATTGCTAGACGCTTTGAAAGCAGGGCAGTGGCATGTTTTTGGACCTTATTCCGACTTTCTCGTAGCGGTGTCGATGGTGTAGTGGTAAGCGTGATTGCTGCTCACCCCAGTAGGTCGGGTATCAATTCTCGTCGACGCCGTCGGTCGCGTCTTCTTTCGGAAGGGAAGAAAAGAAGAAAAAGGAAGAATGGTCATTTGGACCATTTGCTTATGTGTTTGATATGTAGGGTCCCAGGTGTGTGTGACTGTCTCTCTGGCCATCGGAATTTAAAGGCTTCGATTCTTGACCCAGTTAAAACAGTCTTATTAAACAAACAACTGGCCCAGAAAAATAAGAAGCAGGGTTTTTTCGCCTAAACTCCATAATTGCAGCTTCTTCTACATTATTCATGCATAAAAGTAACCGAAAAAAGATTTTTGTGTGAATTAAGGCCGGTGTCCAAAATTCGAAGCGTATGGGAAATTCGAATCAACACAATCTGATGTAATAAACTTCAATCTTGGTTGGTTGGTTTGACTTTATTAACGAGATTTTTAGCCCTGGGCTAGTTCATCTCGGGACCAACGGCTTTACTTCCCTTCCGAAGGAAGTCGTCACTATAACTTTTTACGTCATAAGTGACTATGTCGGGGATGGGATTCGATCCCAGGTCCTCGGCGTGAGAGGCGAGTGTTCTAACCACTACACCAGGTCCGTCCCCAAACTTCAATCTTGGCGTGCCTATGATTCGTTACGCTGCAAACTAAAAAGAACAGTTTATGTTGGAAAGAAGGTATAATTTCTAAAAGTTCTAAAAGAGTAATTGGCCAATTGTTGAATGCCTAAAGGCTCGCTAATAGTAGAACATTCAACGAGATGTTAACTGCCCTACTGAATTATTAACCAATATCAACTGATTTTTGTAGCATTTAAGAAAAAGCCTCTCTCTTGAGATTGTCCTTCCTTAGAACATTGGTAGTTCTTCATATTCGGTTTCTATGCCCTCAGAAATAAAAAAAAATCAATTTGTTTAGAGGCTAAGCTAATGGTTTCATATAACTGCTTTTTCAGCAGCGATAAAATTGTGACATCCAAGCCATGGTCAAAAATCTAACTACTACATTATCACAAATAAAAGAAGACAGACGTTCAGAGAGCATTATACGATTGATTACGCGAGATCACTCTATGGTGTCAAATTTTATACTCCTCATATTACTCCTTCATGAAGCGATACGAATAAGTACTCAAATCTACAAGTGTGACTTGGAAGGCGCCGGTCGGAACTCGGAAGTGATCAAATTCTATTGTCTAGAGTCGAAGATGACACATTGGGCTTATCGAGTCCAAATTTGAGATTTTTTTTGTGGAAATGTATTCTTCAAATTATGCCAAATGGCCGTTATGCCAAATGGCCATTTTGTCAATTGGCCATTATGCCAAATGACGTTAGAAACAAAGCAGTACTATATCTTAAGCAGAATTTGTTCAAAATCCTGAGCAGGAATTGTTTAGAATTCTTAGTATGACTTGCGATGAATTCTGAGCAGGTTTGCTAAGCATCTAGATAGAGCAGCATTTTCTCAGTACCCTTAGCAGAATTTGTCTTAACTCCTGCAGGATTGTCATTGCTCAGAGCACTAAGAATAATTTGCTCAGAATCTTGGTCAGGCTTTGCTTCGAATCTTGAACAGAATTTGTTCAAAATCCAGAGCATGATTTGATCAGAATCCAGAGCAAAATTTGTTCACGATACTAAGCAGAATTCGCTCAGAATTGTTGGATATGATTCGTTCAGAATAGTTGACCTGAATTTGTGCACAATTCTGACCAGCATTTTCTCCTAATCGTAAGTAGAATTGTCTCAGTATTCTGAGGAGGACATGCTCAGAATCCTGTATAGAACTTGCCCAGAATCTTGACCAGAATTTGATCAGATTCGTTGGCAATATTTGATCAGAATTCAGAGCAGTAATGGCTTAGAATTTTGAGCCGGATTTGCTCAGAATCATAAGTAGTTTCGTAGAACTTCAATCAAAATCCTGAGCAGAACTTGCCCAGAATTTGCTTTGCCTGAGTAGCATTTTTTCGGAATCGTGAGTAGAATTTTCTCAGAATCCTGAGCAGGATTCGCTTAGAGTCATGAGCAAATTCTGCTTCCAATGATGAGTACAAATTGCTCAAAATGGTGAGCGTAGTTTGCTAACAATACGAAGCAATATTTAATCAGAATTAGCTAAGAATCCTGTACAAAAATTTTCTTAGAATTACGAATAGCATTTGCTCAAAATTCTTAGCAGAATTTGCTGAGAACCGTCAGTAGGATTTGCTCAAGACCTTGAGCAGGATCTTGGATATGCCAGAATTTTGAGCAAGATTTTATCAGAAGTCAGCTTGATATAATTGAAATTATAAGAATTTTCTCCGGATTTTAAGCAAGATATGCCTAGAATTTTAAGTAGAATTCGCACATTTTTTTTCAGAACCCTAAACTTGCTCAAAATCTTTGACAGGATTTGGTCGAAATCTTGCCCAAAATTTGCTAAGAATACTGAGCAAGATTTACTCCGAATGAAGAGCAAAATGCTGAGTAGGATTTTCCCAGAATCTTATACAGGGTTTGCTCAGAATCATTTGCAGGATTTGCATTTGCTCGAATTTGCTCTGAACTCTGACCAGCATTTGCTTCGAATTCTGAGCAGAATTAGGTACATAAGATTTCTCCAGAATCTTGAGCATTATTTGCTCAGAACTCTTAGCTTTACTTACTCACAATTCTGAGCAAGATATTCCCATAATCCTAAACAGAATTGACCTGGAAACCTAAGCAGGTTTCCCTCGGAATTTTTGGCAGAATTTTCTCAGATCAATGAGCAGAATTTTATTAGGCACATAGAATAGGCGAAGAATACTGAATAGGACATACTCAGAATGCTCATCAAGATTTGCTCAAAATTAGCAGATTTTGTTTAAACTCGTAGGCAGAGTTTGCTCAGAATCCTGCGCAGGATTTCATCAGTAGGGTGATGTGCAAATATCCATTGTATCAAGCTTTGAACAGTGAGAACCTGCCATTTTCATTGTGCAATAAGATTTGAATAAATCTTGATTTTTTGTTTGTAAATGATGCAATGAAATTATCACTTACCGCTGCCTATATTCGTCGTATGCATTTTGATTTCGGTCGCAATCAGTTTTGATTCGTCTCACAACTAATGGCCCATTGTGGCAACAGTGAGTAGTCAAAATACAACGCTTCAACGTTGTAATCAAATGTTTTACTGAATTATCTAGATCTAGGGGCATCACCCTCCATTCCTTCAGCATGATGAAATATATAGATTTATTTTGAAATTAATTGGTGCTATCACAATACAACCCAAACATGTAATTCCTTTTGGCCAAACAGACAGCTGCTCACTGTGAAGCGCAAACACCACAATAAAAAAAAAACGTTTTCTACACCGAAGTGTTTTTTTAAGTTCTCAGTTATATGTGGTCGTTGAGAGAATTCCTTAAAATTTCGTGAATTATAAAGTTTTACGGCGTTCTTTGGGGTCGTCCATAAATGACGTAGCTTTTTAGGGGGGAGGGGGGTCTTTACGAATTTGTGACGAAGTGTGACGAGGGGGAGGGAGGGGTCCTAGCTAGCGGACGTAGCATTTTGAATCAAGTCCGTAAAAAGAAAGGCGCTGAAAAAAAATTGCATACAATTATTTTTTATGAAACTTCTTTTTTTTAACTTATAAACTTGGGTTATTCAAAACATCCATGTGACAAGATTGAAAAAATATCTATGAAACTTTAGATTATCTTGATAAATGCAATCAAACAGATGTTTTTAAGCTTTAAATAATTATGTGAATATTATATTATATTCGTGTCCGAATTAATAAATTTATAAATAAACAAAACAAGTTTAATGAATTGATTAAAAATCAATGCCCTAACTACTTGGAGTACATTTTTTACTTGAAGTACAAGATATTTATTCCGTGAATTATGCCTTCAATGTTGCAGGAGATCTCCACCCAATCAACTCATCATTTGTTTTGATATATCAATGCTCTTGATGGAATAGCCTGAATATTGATAAGGATAATACATTCGAGTGTTAACAAAATGGCCCTATCATTAAATTTTGTTAATAACTCGGTAATTTTAAGAATTTTTATTATTTAACGGTTTCATTATAGGTTGTGTAAGATTATTTCAGTATGGAAACGATATTGAAAGTCAACTGAAATATTAATAGAGATTATTGAATTTGTATAATAATCGCTAAAATTTTCTAAACATTCCAAATATTTCAACTGTAATCTTTTATGTATCTGGCCACTGTTTGCTAAAATGATTTTAAATTGGATAATATTAATGATGATTCATTTCAAATTAATATATTTTCTTGGCCATCTTCATTGAAATCTATATCCTAACAACAAATAATTAAAAAAAAAACAATCCTCTAATATAACGAAATTTTTGTTCAATATATTATAAAATATATTAAACCATAACTCGATAGTAACGAGCTTCATCAATCCAATCAATATTTTTTCACATTTTTTATAGTAAACTTTTTTTTATGGTAAGAACAGCAATAGTAATATAATTTAGTCTATAAGAAACTGGACACCAAAACCAAGGAAAATGTTTATTTAAAACTTTTCCAAATTAGTTTTGAGCGCTACTGTATATCAAACTGTTAGAATAGATTATCCTTTCATTTCAGTCAGTAATTAATATCAAACTTTGTATTGAACTTCTCAATTCCAATTTTTTGATTTAACTCAGTCGCTAAGGAAAACAAATAAAAAAAATATAGGGGGGGGGGGTGCTCGATATGCTACGTATTTTCCAGGGGGGAGTACCAGCATTTGTGACGAAATGCTACGAGGGGGGAGGGGGGTGTAAAAAATCAGCGAAAAAATGCTACGTCATTTATGGACGGCCCCTTTTGGAATGAAATAATTCAGTGAAGATGTATGAAGGTTGCCTATATTGTAAATAAGTGCCATGTGAAGTGAATCGCACAGAGGGGCGAATCGTAATTTGGCGTGGCCCAGTCGATCGGTAATCAGATTTCGCTTATTACGCCTTCGCCCTACAATTTCGGTGAAAAAGTGCAAAGTTTATAATTGAACCGAAGTTATTATCGAAATACAGCATTTTCGGTGTACAAAGGGACGAACCAGAACATCCTTCACAAAATTACACTAGGAAAATGAATCTATATTGTCGAATATCCGCCGTAGTGGAACATTTTAAATTTGATACGACGAATAATAGCGCTTGCGACGAAGTAGATCGAAACCTTATGTCATGTTAGTTTTATCAACATTGAGCACGATTTCCGTAGAATAGATCGTTGCACGCCTGACATAACCTCGAAAATCCATATAAAAAATGTTCTCAATTCCAGCAGTGAATGTCAAAGAGCAGGACAATCAATTGAGCGTGATGGAAGAAAGACAGAGAAGGAGAATTTTTCGTGACGTCACCATGCACTCTTCTATACAGAATTTGGATTTTTGAAGTTAGAACACTGAGCCAGATGTTTTTAGTGATACAAATTTGCAGTTGCTCCATGAGAAGAATTTGCTCTAAATCCTGATTGCTCACCTTTTCCTTTTGCGAAGATGCATATCTGCTCTACGATCTCATGCATTATTCTAACATTTTATCACTGTTATAAAACCTAGCAAGCCGAGCTTTTACGACCAGTTACATTGTAGCATCAACAGCCTACTAAGTTTAATCAACAAACAGCCATCGCATGTGTATCAAATAAAGCAAACCATGATCATGATCGTCATCAGACAAACATTGCTCGGCGGCGGCGGCGAACAACAAAAGCGAAGAAACAAAACACGATTGCAGTACTTTGCTGCAAGTGTATTGGTGTGCTGGCAATCGAAGCGGGATCTCCGACGATCATGATCTTCCGAATCCGCACACGAATGATGGGCTTTTCCCGCCTGGAACTGGACGGACATCATCTGGCGAGCGGGATCACGCCACGCCACGCTATCCCATGTGTATTGTTGTGTAATAAAACATGGACAGGTGCTACTTGTGGGGCGCACTGCTCAATAGCGGTTGTGTTACAACAGCGCCAGTGGCGGCGATCAGAGTAATTAAAGCCTAAACGGTTTTATGAAATGCGATGTTTAGGTGTTTTGGGCTTTTCCTGTTTTCCAGTTGTTAACTATTAAAATTAATTGATTTGGATGTCCGAAAGATACGACAGAAACCGCTATTTTTTAGGAAGATGAAACCATCAACTCTCCATAACTCGATATTGAAGGGACCATCGTGTTAGGGAGATATCGAGTCACGCAACGCAAAATCAGTGTAATTGGGATTTTGAAGGGTGTTAGAGTTCATTTCAATTTGCAATTTGACGTTCGAAACTGAATCCAAAACGAAATTTTTAATAAATTTTGAGTTCCTTGACTAATTTATTTGTTTTATTCTGAAGAAAAATTTGTATCTAGACAACAAAGCATTGACGAACTGCAAACTGTTCGTTCAGACAACTTAGTGTTCATCCTCGCACCATGGCCTCCTTTGCAATTCGTATAAACAAACTGTGCACGATGAACCGAAATCACTCAAATTTATGATGAAAAGTGAGCTGTCATTTTGTTATCCGTCTTTCAATGAGTGAAATTTTATTTTTGGGATTTTTGTTGATTTCTTGCGATATAGAGGAGGACAAAATCTGAAAAACCTGTTCCGTTGTGCTTAGAAAACGTTAAACTCCCACGTGCAAACAAAATTTGATAACTTTTTGAGAAATTCAATAACTCAATTGCAGTTTACTATTGTTATAATAACTCGTTATCAAGATAAGGAATGTCAATTTATGGTAAGTTTACTGTAAAAAAAAACTCATCGGCCTACTGTTTGTTTACAGAGACGACATGACGCCGACGCCACGCAGTTTTCTTTGATGCGGGTTACTGAGATGTGTGCGGTTTGAACAAAGACAAATTAAAGACCTCCATGTCCCTTGCAGTTGCCCAAAATTTTATGGCTCATAAGGTAATCTAGAATGTCGTGAAAAGTGTACTGCGATCTGTCAAACTTGGGTACCTTTTGCACTACCGAGGGACCAAATGCAGTACTAGAAGTGGTACTCAATCTGAGCCCGAGTGTGACGGACCTGGTTTGAATCTATCTGCCTTCGAAAAACTGTGAATAAGGGGATTTTATAATCGAGAGAGGCAACCACTACCACTTTGGGGTGATGAATGCTGTTTTAAAACTGTCCGATTTTTTTCCCCCAGAATGACGATGAATAAACTTCCGCTTCGTAGTAGTTGTTTGTTCTTTGGCACGGCTCATCGGCCATTCATGCTTTGTCCGTAAAAAACAGCGAAAAAAAAGCGTGGCCTGCTCTGATTGATTGCGAATCAATCGCTCGCTTCGCCCCGTGTGGGAGCACCGGAGAATCGATCCATAAGCGTCTGGAATGAAAGGTATCTGCCCCACACACGTCTCTCGCCCACCGAAAGAGCAATCAAAATTTAATTTTGACGGATAAAATTTGTGGTGGAGGGCAGGGGCGTAGCCAGAGAGGGCAGATGAAAAATTTGTTTTTATGAAGCTTTATATTTTGTTTGCATTTCGAGAATTCTCTAGCATTCATATTTATCGAGAGTTGCAATTCTGAGAAAATTGAGACAATCTCTCACTTATCGCTATCTGTAACAATAATGATCCGCAGCACATCACGAGAGCCAGCTCTGAAAATGAGTTTAATCATCGCTTTCTCTTTGGGGCTCTCGTTCGCTGCTGTTTGGGTGTCTACTAACTGGAAAAAACCTGGAAAACCTGCAGTTATTAGGGAATTTAGTTAAACCTGGAAGAAACCTGGAATTCTCAGGGAATTTCACTAAAATCAGGGAAACTCCCCAAAAAAAAATCGGACGTGCCGCTATCAAAACGCTCCTTTCGCTGTTCAGTGAATCTTGTCGACTTCTCAAGACTTGATTGTCTCTATTTATGATGAAAGGTCTCTAAAATCTTGTTTTAATCAAAATGGTTTCCGAAGTTTTTTTTTCCATATCTTGCATGCAGTGAATTCTGATCCAAAATTATGTAGGCACCGAAGAAACCTTCGGAGACTGTTACGAGGCTTTTCAACTAATTCTTTAAAATTTTAATCTCAGATTTCTCGAGGAAAACCTTCAGGAATAATCCTAGTTGTTTCTCTGGAGATTTCCTCTGGAATACTGCCAGGGATTCCTATCAAGATCTCTCCAGCATTCTCCTAGAGATTCCTTTATCAATTTTCTTAGATATTCTCCCAGAGATTTTTATAGAAGATCTGGAGTAATTTATCCAGAATTCTCGATATGTTTCCATTAATCCTTCAAATGAATTTTATAGTTGTTACTCTAGGAGATCTTCTAAGGATGTTAACTATATTTTTTCTGAGAAAAACCGCAAAGGTCAATTCCAAAATTTTTAAGAGAGAGAATTCATTTTTTTTTTCAAGAAACCCGACAAGAATTTCTACGTTATTTTATCCACGGTACCCCCAAAAAAATTCTCCAAAATATTCTCGAGGGGTTGTTCGAGAAAATCTATTAAGAACTTTTCGAAGAGTTCCTCAAACTCGACCCTGTGTTTCATCGTGGAGTTCTTCTAGACTTTTTTTTTCTAAAAATTACTCCAGAATTTCACCGAATAATTACAACTGCAATCGAGTCTAGTTAGTACACGACACTCAAGAAGGCCTTACAGTTGAGGTCGAAATACACGTATCCAATGCTGTAAACATTCGACACTTTGAGCGACGTTCGTTTCATTGCCATGGTCAGCAGTCACAGCAAGAGCGGTAGAATGAACGTCGACAAACACAAAAAAGTGTCAATTGATTGTCGTCTGATACGAGAAAATTTGCATAAATCATAAGTTTTGCATAGAATTCAGACATCTGATCATAAAAAACATGGATAATTTGATCTTGTCTGTTATGTCGAATGTGACACACATACAGTGAAAGCAGAACAGAAACAAACAACACCATAACGCTTCCTAACATAGCTATCGTGGCTAGTGGCATTCAATTGACATTTTTCGTTTCGACATTCGTTTGATCGCTCGTAGTGTGAATGTTTGAGCGAAACGCTGCCGAATATCAGCGAAAACGTGTCGACTACCGTGATTGCTTACAACACTGCACGTATCTGTCAAAGGATATCAACTCTAGTGGAATTAAATGGTATAGTACTAAATTCGGGTTTTTATTCACTTACAACTGCAGTTTTTGCAAACATTTCTCAACAAATCCCATGGAAGTTACAAAAGTGGTAAAAGTTTAAGGTTCCATACTAATTAACTGTAGCATTTTGCCAGACAATTATACACATTTTTTTTGCTTTTTTAATTATCCCAACAATTTCACAAGAAAATCTTCTAAACATTTCTCAAGGGTCTATGCGTTCTTCTAGAGGTGGCTTAAAAACTACACAAGTTTCATCAGAGATTGCTTTAAAATTTGCTTTAGAAATACCTAACAAATTGAAAATTTCTTCAAATTTCTGAAAAATTTCATTCACATTTCCATGCAGAAATGCCCAGAAAAAATCCTTGAAGAATACTTGGATGAATCTTTAAAGACTTCCTTGAGAAATCTATGTAATTCCTAGAGTCATCCTTAGAAAAATTTGAAGTTGAAATCTTAAAGAAATTATGAAGGACAATTTTTAAGAAATCCCTAGACGCAGAAACTTTTGCATAAATTTTTGAAGAAGTTCTAAACGGAAGTCTTAGAGGATGTCCTAGGAAAATCGAAGAATCACTGGATAAAAGTCTTCCAATTGGGTCCTAAAGCCCTGTCCCAATTTTAGTGCCAAACGCTTAAGTTTAGGCCAAAAACACATGTTTACTCAATTTTCTAATGTTTTCCGTTGGTTTAAGCCCAAAAATATTTTTTTTTAGATTTTGTCACATCCTTTGGCTTAAACTCAAATTATGGGTGTATTTTGTTTTCCGTGTCCCTTACGAAATGTCAGATAGGAACAACCCCAGTGGTCGAACCAAAACCCCTGTGGTGTTTTTGCCGACTAAGCGAACGTCAAACATGATCAAAAGTGTCAAGGTTCATTTATGGACCAAATTTTTAAATTAAAGTTTAAACATGATATAGCCATTATTTGAGCGGGAAAAATTGCTAAAGTAATTACAGTAACATGCTTTTTCGTGTTATTAAATAAAAACAAGATTTCATTACAAATTTTAGGACCCAATTAGGGCTTTCTTGAAAAGGATTCGAAAGAATCAGTAAAGACATTCCTGACGATGTCTGAGTTAATTTCTGCGGTTCTGCGGCAAAAACCAGGTTGTGTTTTTTAGATATCTAAAACAAAATTCTTTAACGAATTCCTTAAAAAAATTCTCGAAGGGATTCCATGGGAAATAATCACTACATGAACTCCTGGAGGCATTTAAGAGGTGAGCTAACATCCTGCTGCAAATCTCTCAAATAAAGTAATCCATCCATCTATCCTAGCCCGAGTAAATATTTGGAGTAACATCTGGATCTTTGGGCAAATACTTGAAACAATTTCTGGGGAAATTCCTTGAGAAAATAATTGAAAAATTGTCGAAAAACATGTTTTACAAGATGTATATTTAATTGTGAAATATTGTCACAAACATCTGTAAGTATTTTTTTCGCCCATTTAGCTGTCTTAAGTACCCAAACTGCCCATGACTACCATTTGAGATTTCTTCACTAAACGCGGGCCAAAAATGAATAGTGCATTATCTGTTTTTGCACAAGTACGCTGTAATCAATAAATTTTAAAGGTTTAGCATACTGCAGCACTTTAAAGTTCCGTTCAGTTGACAATGATGATCAGAGCTGTCACAAACGATATAAAAATGAGTTTTCTTATCAAATACAATTAAGCCTTTGCATAAAATAAAATTCAGTTGACAAAAACTTAAGCTTCGATATTGTTCCACCTTGAAATGGCTTCAACATGCATTAAAAAATTTGGAAGCTAGAAATCAGGGTGTCGACTACCTGGAAAATCTGGAAAGTCAGGGAATGCCAGGGAATTAAATTTTTGACCTGGAAGGTCAGGGAAAGTCAGGGAACTTCACTTGAGGTCAGGGAAAAAACATCAATATTACAACATCAAACGAGTTGATTGTCTGGAAAGTTATTGCTCAGGCTAAGTCAGCAATACGATATCTATCTATCTATATAAATAAAAATGGAATGGTGTTTGTATGTCACGAAATGACTTACGAACGGGTCAACGGATTTGAATGATTAATTCTCCGTTTTGTTCGTCAAGGGTTCCGACGTGTTTGTGTGTATAGAAAGCCCCGGATATTCACCGGGAAAGTCGAAAAAACGAGAGTGAAAGGAACTGTCATTTTGTATGGGACGATCCTTAGCGATTTTCAACAGCCTACTTGATGGCAAGACGAAGTTTGCCGGGACCACTAGTATGGAATAAATAGGGTAATCAATCTTTTAAAATAGCAGTTAACCATTGAGGAAATACTCTTATGCATAATTGAGTAAACTGTACTTTACTGCTTGTATTTATACTCAGGTTTCAATTTTTCTGAATTAAAAAGCATCAACAGTACTATCCGAACAACTTCATCGAAATCGACGTGGCTTTAAACATATTTTGTTGTTAAGTTTCCTAGATCAACTCAATGCCTAGTTTGGAGCATTCGCTCAAAATCTTGAAAAAATGGAGTCCAATCCATCAAATTATGTCAATCCTTACAAGTTTGCTCAAAATATCTAAGTAGAACTGGTGAAACTAAGTATAGAGAAAAACCCATAAGGATTCTCGTGTTTAAGTGATGATGAGTAAAAGCCTATGATCTCAAAATTCAAAGAGCATAAATCTGATGTATCAAACAATAATTTATTTGAAAAAAATTGTTACTGGCTGGTGGTGATCAGTCGATCAGTTTCAGATATCAGAATATGGACAGGATATTTCTATTTTTTTTTTTCAAGTTGTTTCTGAAAATAGTTTGTTCATATAATACCACCTTTCTTCAGGATTTTTAACAGGAGCTGTCTCATAGATATGACCAGTTTTTTACCCAGGAAATTCTCTAGAACAATATTGAAAAGCAGAAATTTTAGGAATATTGTTTGCAGTGGCGACTCGTAACCTCACTTTCTACCTGTTCTACGACTCTAAAAATGACTATTTCGGCAAATTTAGATTATAAATCTAAAAGTTAATTATTGAAATCGTCCTTTCCAACAAATCTCTACTCATTACATGCAAATTTGTTGCTGAAATTCAAGAATTTCTAGTCGTGCAACAGGTAGATTTGAGGTTAGGGAATCGCCACTGATTGTTTGAAATAATGTGAAGTCGAGTCTAGTACACGACACTGAAGACGGCTTTACAGTTGAGGTCGAAATACGCTTATCTGTCAAAGGATACAAACTCTAGTGGAATTAAATGGTATACAGTGATGTCCCGATTTTGTCTGCCCCATGCTGCATTTATGGTTGACAAAATCGGAAAAGAGCTAAAATCGGGAAAACAAATTTTCGACAGGATTCAAGTTTTTATTTTTATTTAAGAGCTTAGTTGTATGATTTTGTTAATATAAATATTATATATTTTATATATACCGTAATTCAAGGTAACATTGATCAGTTCCTTGAATAATTATTGAAAATTTAAAATTTAAAAATTTCGGTCTTTTGATGATTGTATAGCCGTGGCCAAGGTCATAATTGACTTTATGCACCCAATATTGCCAGTAGAGACGTGTTTACTCTGATTAAAATAAATATAAAGTTTAGGCTGACAAAATCGGGAAAAAAATGATGCTGAAATCGGGGGTTGACAAAATCGGGTCAAAAGGGGTGCTAAAATCGGGGGTAGATAAAATCGAGGGCTGACAAAATCGGGTCGTTACTGTAGTACTAAATTCGATTTTTTCATCTACCTATTCAATAAGCTCTTGACATTTTGTGAGATTACTTGAAGATACTTATAAAATAATTCTTAGAGGAGTTCTTCGGACCGTTGCTGAAGGCACGACAAATTCAAGAGGAGCATTTGAACACTCATTAGCGCATAATACAATCCCTGAATGCATTCCGTCAAGATGATTATAAAACGAAGCCATACCTCGAATTACACTAGTCTAAAGAACCAAACAGGGCTCTGAAAATTTGATCGCTTGAGCATTCCAGAATGCAACCAACCTATCAAATTTTCAACGCGAACGGTTGTCAGGTTTTCTAGATCTGTGAGCTTGAGTATTCGAAATGATGGCTTTGTTTGATTAAAAAAAAAAATTGAAGATACAACGAAGCCACACCTCAAATTTTCAAGAGCATAAATCTAGTGAACCAAGTCGGATCAGATCGGACTTCTAAAATATTAACAAAAAAAAATACCTGTAACTAATCATCGTGAAGCATTATTGAAAATATTCTAAGAAAAAAAAATTAAAGCATTTTGGGAAAAACTCTATGTGATTCCTGAAAAATATCTTTAGACGTGTTCTTGAAATAATCCTAAAAAAATCCAAATTCTATTCTTGGAGAAATTCAAGATTGAAAGAAATACTATAACAATTTTTAGAAAACAATGGAGATAAGGAGCTTCTAAGGGAAATCGACATGGAGAAGAATTGAAGAAATATTTGTAAAAATTTGTTTAGGAATTTCAAGAAGAATTTCTGAGAAATCTATGTGGAATTTCTTGAAGCCATTCTCCAAAAAAGTTATTCGGCAATGGCTAGAATTTTACCTGATAATAATGATAATAGCCAAATTTCAGGATAAATTTCTTGCACTTAGACAGCATTGTGGATGATCGTAATAGCACACCTTAGTTAAATTACTCAGTTCTAATATATCAACTAGAATAAACGCTAAAAACATTATCTGACAAATATATTTCAGTAAAGTAATAGCTTTTGTTCAGTTTATTCATACGATCTATAACATCATGCAAATCAACGGATATGTACCTATCTTATTGTACGAATCGTACTAATTTCGGTTCAAATTAGCCAATTGATTGGCCTGGAATTTTTCTGGAAAACGACTGGAAGGTCAGGGAAAGCCAGGGAATTTTATTTTCAAAATTGAGTCGACACCCTGGAAACGCTTTTAAATCAAATAATTTTGTCAATAACTACTTACCTGCACTGAAGTATGCAGTGCGGGAATAGTCATTACGCAACTGAAACCAGTGCTGTTATGATTCATTGCGCAACGCTTTCTCATTACGCAACTGTTTTGAGTTGCGTTATGATTCATAACACAACAATTTTTCAGAAATTCAGCCATTCCATGAAAAACCGATCTAGTGAGTCTCCGAATTCCGTGCAAATTTGCTATTTTGTTCCTTATCCGAAATAAGGATACACGTATTTTTGGATTTTTTGATTAGGATGACCATTTCCAAAATAGGGTGACCAGAAAAAATCGCGATTTTGCAATATTTTTATTTTTAAAAAAATTATAACTTTTGAACCGTTCGACCGATTTTCAATCTTTTTGGACGAAATGAAGGCTAAAGATTTTGACTTTTCGGGAAAAAATATAAAATTTCACAAAAATAGTGTTTTTTACATGAAAAAACTCAATAGTTTCCGCTTTTTCGTGTTTTGAAGGCCTCGGGACCAAAGGGGCTATTGCTGCTCTCATTTTTTCTTAAAAGTTCAGAAAATTTTACGTAAATTGACAAATTTTCAGCGATGTATGTTTTTTAGTTTTTGAGATATATTTTTTTGAAAATAAAAAATCAGTCATTTTTCATCGGCACACACTGTAGATCTCAGCGCATTAGATTTGTAATGTTTAAAAAAAATCAACAGCTCAACCGATTTCCAATCTTTTTTTATGGAATGAAAGCTTAAAGTCTCAACTTTTCAGAAAAAATAGAAAAAATAGAAAACTTTGAAAAAAAAAATTTTTTTCACATTAAAATATATGAAAATTTCTAAAAAAAAATAGAAATTTTTATATTTTTTCACGTTTAAACATATTTTTATTTATTACAAATCTAATACAGTGTGTGCCTATAAAAAATGACTGATTTCTTATTTTCAAAAAAATATATCTCAAAAACTAAAAAACATACATCGCTGAAAATTTTACAGTATACCTAAAATTTTCTGAACTTTCAAGAAAAAAATGAGAACAGCGATAGCTCCTTTGGTCCCGAGGCCTTCAAAACACGAAAAAACGGAAACTATTGAGTTTTTTCATGTAAAAAACACAATTTTTGTGAAATTTTATATTTTTCCTGAAAAGTCAAAATCTTTAGCCTTCATTTCGTCCAAAAAGATTGAAAATCGGTCAAACGGTTCAAAATTTATAATTTTTTTTAAAATAAAAAATTTGCAAAATCGCGATTTTTCTGGTCACCCTATTTCGGAAATGGTCACCCTAATCAAAAAATCCAAAAATACGTGTATCCTTATTTCGGATAAGGAACAAAATAGCAAATTTGCACGGAATTCGGAGACCCACTAGATCGGTTTTTCATGGAATGGCTGAATTGTAAAATAATGGTGAATGCGTTCCGATATAACTATATAAAGTGGTCTTCTACGAAATTACAAAAAAAAAATTGTACGTGGCTCGTTGCAGAACTCGAGTTTTACAACACTCGTCGTAATTATACGACTCGTGTTGTAAAACTCATCATTCTGCAACTTGTTCCGTAAACTACTATTTGTATATCTGAAATTGGAGTATTTCTTAATCCTGGAATTATTTTGTAGAACCTGGAAAAAACCTGCAATTATCAGCGAATTTCATTTATGTAAACGAGCAGACACCCTGTGTTATTTATCAAGCTTCTTACAACTTGCGGAACAATGCCGATCATGAACCGATACAGATAGGAAGTTTTTCTTCGCTTGCTTTGATCGTGCTTTAAAATCAAATGAGAATGAATTCTACAATGCCTGATCACAATGCATTTGTTGGAGTTAATTCAAGATCTCGCCAAACATCCGTTTGGCAAAATTGGGTTAGGCCGGTCAGGCAAAATTGAAGATAGATTCGACAAGGTGTTTCTTTTAAATATTCTTCCTTTGTTTTCCTTGAGATTATTCAAGAATTCTTTCAAGCATTACTCCAACTGTTTTTCCTCATTTTTTTTTCGAAGTATATTTCTAACTTCTTCAGAAATCCTAAATTCTTCTTCCTGGTATATGACAGGAATTCCTTCAGAAACTTTTCTTACATCATTTCATGAAATTCTCCTGAAACTTTCAGTAATAGTTCTTAGATTTTTTTCTAATTCTTAGGAAAAAACGTCCACTTATGTCTTTAGATATTTTTAGTAATTCTTTGGGATAGCTTTTTCAATAGCTCCTTGTAATTCTCTTGAAATTCTGTTTCAAATAAGTCCAAATATATCAACCAAGAGTAATAAGCTACTACTCTCTAGAAGTTTCTTGATGAGGATGTAAAAATTCCATCATATTTTTCATTCACAGTTTTGTTTTTTTTTTTTAACAATAGTTTTCATTGCTTCCAAATCAGTCTCCCAGGAATTTTCGAAAACGTTCTCTTGATTGACAATGCTTTCGAAATCCTGAGTGAATTGATTTTCAATTGGACTAGTGAGTCCCCAATTAAAATTGTGCGCGCTTTCGAACTGCATAGCAAGGTTTTGAGCTTTTTCGCAATTAATTAGTAATCATTTGTTTTCCTTTCAATGCCAGAATTGGTTTCTGAGGTTTTTTTCAAGATTGTAGGTATTTTCCAAAAGGGCTTAGAGTCAGGTCCAATTGAGAAATTTTATTTTCAAACTTTTTGTTTTTTAATTGTGAAAATTGTTTTTCATCGTCTTTCTGCAAATCCTGCCATATAATTTTCATAGCAGGATCGCGAGTGCGTTGAAATTGCCTTATACTCACGTTTTTAAGACGGATCAAGAGTATAAGATCATCGGATCACGGATTATAGAATGGATTCGGCATACTCTGGAAT
Organism: Aedes aegypti; assembly: GCF_002204515.2. Taxonomy (NCBI): domain Eukaryota; kingdom Metazoa; phylum Arthropoda; class Insecta; order Diptera; family Culicidae; genus Aedes; species Aedes aegypti. The sequence goes on from NC_035107.1 coordinate 20,742,170, forward strand.
TCCTTGACTAACCATTTCGCCAGTTTATGAGTGGGGGATCCGTCGCCCGAGATGATTTCTCGCATTTCCTTTCCTGGTTTGTGAATCTTCGGTAGTCCTTTAATCCGCGGAAGAATGGGGTTTGACTCTTTCAAACGAGCCTCGCCAATAATCGCCTTGCAGTCCTTCAGGGTTTTGTCCGTGAGCTTGATGAGTCCGGGTAGTGGATCCACTCGCAAATGTCGGTAGGGGCCTTCGTTGATCTTTTTCGCCATTTGTTCGTCGTAATCCGTCTTGTCCATGATGACGACTGCGTTGCCTTTATCCGCCTTGATGTAGAACACTGGTTTATCCTTGAGTTCTTTCACGATCCTCGTCATGTGTCTGCCAAAGATCCATCAAAGGTCTCGTCAAATATTCGTTGGAAATCTGCAGAAACTGTTATTTTGAAATTTACAAGGATCTATCCGAAGATCTGGCCAAAATTCAGACTAAATTGATTGAAGATAGATTCGACACGAGGTCTCTTAAATGTGTCTTTCAAATATTCCTCCAAATATTTTACTTGGAATTCTTCAAGAACTCCTTCAAGCCTTACTCCAGCTGTTTTTCCCCATTTTTTACGTTGATATTTATGTATTATTTATAGAGAATACTCAGTTATTCTTCCAGATAACTTACACATTCCTATGATTTTATGAATTTCTCCGAGAATTTTCAGTAAACAGCGTAACGCTTAAAAATTTTGAATCACTGAATTAATTCCCTCTAAAATATGTTGAGATAGTTTCCAAGACATTTCCCCATTTTTCCAAGAAGATTCGGATTTTTCGATGTATTACATCTAAGAGCTCTTACAGAGGTTTGTTCCCCTGAGTTACCTTCATAATATTGATAATTTTAGTCCTACAGAAGTCTCGAGTTCTTGCAGGAACGTCTGACAACAATCCTGAACAAAACTCTACACGAAACTTGATATAATATCCTGAAAAGTTCCTGTCAGATTCTTGAAGGAGTTTTCGAAGAACTTTTTGCAGGATTCTTGTGGAAAATCTGGATATTTTTTGGGTAAACTGTTTGATATTTGCCTTAAGTTGATTTCGAGTATCTCTCGTCACTAATTGAATCTTAAGATTTTGTCCAATTCGTTCAAAGCTTTTGAAATACCCGTTGCCTAGTCGAGATATTGAATCAAATCGCATGTTGAACCCGGGCCCTCACATTTCAAGGGCCGTTGCAAAGCACGACCAAAATATTTATTTTTGATATTTTGAGAAGAATTAGATACCGCTAAACTGGTACCAACCTTTTTGAATCACTTCAAAAGATTCAATGTTATTCCGAAACATCAGACATATTCTAAGCGATGCTAAGCAATAGGCTAGATTTATAAATACTCAAAGCATTAATGTGAAAACTAATATTTTCAAGGTAAGCAAAGAACTCGGAGTAAAAAATGAAATGACGTAAATTTAATGGTATTTGAACATAAAAATACGTCATTCTTGTAAAATTACGTCCAATGTGACTGAAAGTTTTTGTAATCCGATCCGAACAATATGCAATTCAATTGAATGAAGGAAAATTAAGTCTTTTGTAACCTATATTTACGTAATTTTATTTGCTTCAATATGTCGGGCATACACTACCCACCATAAGTATTGCAACACTCATACTGAATATTGCAGCACCTTGAGAAGTTTAGCATCACCTAAAATGAATATTATCTCGTGAAGTGCTGCTGAAGTGCTAGATCAATGTATTTTTGAGGTTATCTTAAAAAATACGTCTTTGAGCCCCAGCGATTTTTTTTATTTTTGTTACAAACATTTTTATCACTGGATTTTGGGTGATGCTAAACCTTAAAGTGCTGCAATACTCAGTATTGCAACGATTCCATATTTATGGTGGGTAGTGTATATGACGTAAATTTCAATGGTTTTTTTTTTTGTGAAGTGTGATAATATTAAAACCATGTTTTTATGGATGGGATTTTGTTGACATCACGACTTTGGAAGAGACTTGGGAACTTGGAAAACATCAACAAATTAGAGTGTTAAATTGTTCTATAATCCTCATCCAGTCAACATACTGCTGAAAAACACTTCAAACAGTGCATAGCTTTTTTGGTCTCCGATGGATTTGGTTGAAATTTTCAGGACTTCCTGAAAACCTCTTCCGACAAACTTGGGATTATGGTCCAAGTGGTTCCAGAGTTATTCCGCATTGTCTTGGGGTACCAGAATTGGCCAATCCATCCATTCAACGGATATCTCAAGACCTTGATGAGCTAAAAAGTAACAAGTAACAAATCTAATTTCCATCAATCTTCTATATCTGGAGAACCTGATAAACTAGCAAGTTGGTGTCTTCAGCAAAGTTGTTCAGTAGATCAAAGGCTATCGGGCAGTTACAAACCTGATTAGGAATTTATCCACTAGGTGGTGTTAGTAACAAAGTTGCTTCAATATTCAATACCTCGAGATCCTGATAAGCCAGAAGGTTAACGATAAAACTGTTCAGCAGACAAAATTCTGTCAGTAACAAATTTAATTGGGTTTTTAGTCACGAGGTGACGCTAGTGATGAGTTAGAATGTCGGTGTTTAGGCAAAGTAGTTCAGCAGGTCGAGAGCGATCTGGCAGTAACAAACTGATTGGGAATTCATGTGTTAGGTGACGTTAGTCACTAATTCTCTTTAATATTCTATATCTCGAGATCATGACAAGCTAGTCTTCGGAAAAGTTGTTCAGCAGAACAAAAGCTATCAATTAGATCAAGGCCAGTGAAAAATGTAACGCCAGATTAATAAACTTGTCCGTCTCAAGGGACTTATGTTCCAGAAGGTTGATGTTTTGGACAAAAATGTTCAATAGATCAAAGATTTAGATAGATTCATTCACTAGATTGTGCTAGTAATGCATTTTTATGATCTCATGTATCATACGATTCTGAATAGCTAAAAATCTGGTGTTTTACCAAAACTGTTCAAAGTCCCAATATCCATCTGAAAGTTATAAAACTGATTCAAATTTTGTTCTCTAGATGTCACGAATGATATTTTCAGAGAACTTATCTATTTCAAGAAAATGATAAGTTAGAAGGTTAGTGTTTTCAGCAAATTTTTTTAGGTAGCCTAAATCTATCTGATAGGGATAAAAAAGATTTATTTTAATAGTTATCATATTCGAGAAGTTTGTAGTGAAATGCCTCTCCCCAGACAAAATAAAACGATTTAAATTCTTTTGCTCCACTGTACTGCCACGCATAACTGTCCCATGTTCCAAAATATGCAATCGAGATTTTAACACATTTAGGCCTCGTATTGACCAGGTGTGTGGTAAATTGAATTGAAATCTTTACAATATTTTTTTGGAGTGTCTTGCTGGGTAGTGCTTCGTGAAGCCCAAGCAGGACAGTTCGGTTTTGCGTCGTCCGATAGATTTTGCTCACGGTTTCACGCGTGTTTTCGTCGCCGGAGAATTTTTTTTCCTGTTTTGGAGCGTCTTGCTGGGTAGGTATTTGGGAAGGCCCAAGAAGTTTTGCTGTCAGTGTCAGTTTTGTGTTCAGTCGAGAATGGATTACCAACTGGTGAGTTCGTTTCATGCTTATGATAACACATTTTTTCTTTAAAGCGTAACTTTTATGTAATATTAAAATTATTATTTATTATTTTTTCTTATACAATTTCAATATACATATATTTTTCTCTTTTTGACATTATTAAAAATTATCTTTTGAATTGTTCGACATTGTGAATGTTGACATGTTTTCTAAAACTTTTACCATATCGAGACAAAATGCACAGTAATACTCATATGTAATTTTCAAACAAACTATGTATGATTCGTCACTACAAGTGTCGGCATTATTCCAGTTTCATATAATTTAAAATATATACATGTAATTTTCAGTTTTCGTCATTAATAAAAACGTCTTTTGAATTGTTCGACATTAGATGTTGACGTATTTTTTAAAACTTTTACCAAAAACTTCTCGAGACAAAAATACAAAACTAGCTTTAAATATGAGTCGTATATTTCCCCCTTGTCCATGGATCGCATCACCGACCAGAGGTGACTCGCAGATCTTTTCCTCCCTCACTAATGAACACCCTTCCCGTGGTGATCGTGGAGATGCAGAGGTATTCTCGGTCTCTAGAAGCAACAATCAGAAGTGAAAAAAAAACGATTTTATAGTTTGGGATGGAAACTAAAGTTTTCTGTATGTGCGATAGTGAGAAAATGTATGAGTTAGTGAAAGAAAGAGTGGATGAGTAAGTAAGAGAGTTTATAAGTTGTAATAAATTCCTAAATCGACTCTTCCAGCTGCAAGCTTGACAGGAACTCATCTGAGAATTCAAGGTTATTCTGCCGAGTAAATATTTGACTTCTTGACTTCATCAAGTTTGATATGTCCAGTGCTGTAAACATTCGACACTTTGCGCGACGTTCGTTTTGTTGCCATGGTCAGCAGTCACAGCACGAGCGTTAGAATGAACATCGATAAACACAAAAAAGTGTGAATTGACTGTCGTCTGATATGATGACATTTGCATAAATCATAAGTTTTGCATAGAATTCAGACATCGGATCATAAACAACATGAATAGTTTGATCTTGTCTGTTTTGACGAATGTGACACACATACAGTGAAAGCAGAACAGAACAAACAAAACCGTAACGCTTCCTAGCGAAGCTATCGTGGTCAGTGGCATTTAATTGACATTTTTCTTTACGACATTCGTTTGAATGCTCGTGTTGTGAATGTTTAAGGGAAGTGCTGTGGAATATCAACGAAAACGTGTCGACTACCGTGATTGCTTACAACACTGGATATGTCACAAGATAGGTCTCAAGACCGCCAATGTAATGGCTACTTCCTCTGGGGAACAGGGTATCCAAAACAACCTGGCATGTTATCAAGTCATCCAGGAACCTTTGAATTACCCTTCTTTAGCCTTGATTTGTGAATTTATGAAGTTTGATGTTGCCAGTTAGGTTTCAGAACCGACAGTTTAGAGGCCATTTCCCCCAGGAAACCAGGATTTCAGAACAATCCGACATGTGGTCAAGTCATTCAAATACATTTGAACCACCTGTAGACCTAATTTGCAAATTCATGAAAATTGATATGTAGCAAGCCAGGTTTCAGATTCACCAATATAATGGCCACTTCCACCAGTGAATCGGTATTCGGACCAACCCAGCATATGGCCAAGTCATCCAAAAATGGTCGAACTATTTTTATTTGGACTTGGTTTGCTAAATCATGAAGTTGATTTGTCGCAAGCCATGGACTTCGAAATTAAAGTAATTACTGATTCTTCAAGCAATTTTAAAACCAGACAAAAATCCTGCAGAAGCTTCTAGCTATCGTCCAATCAGTTTGCTTTCCTCCATCAGTAAACTTTTTGAAAAGGTTATTTTGAATAGAATGATGGCCCACATCAACGAAAATTCAATTTTTGCCAATGAACAGTTCGGATTCCGCCATGGACATTCGACCACTCATCAACTTTTACGTGTAACAAATTTGATCCGTTCCAACAAATCTGAAGGCTATTCTACTGGTCTTGCTCTTCTAGACATAGAAAAAGCATTCGACAGTGTTTGGCATGAAGGTTTGATTGTAAAATTAAAAAACTTTAATTTTCCAACATACATTGTTAGAATAATTCAAAGTTATCTGTCAAATCGTACACTTCAGGTTAATTATCAGAACTCCAGATCTGAAAGACTTCCTGTAAGAGCTGGTGTTCCTCAAGGCAGCATTTTGGGACCAATATTATACAATATTTTCACATCTGACTTACCTGAGTTACCTCAGGGATGTCAAAAATCTTTATTTGCGGATGACACAGGCCTCTCCGCCAAAGGTCGAAGCCTGCGTGTCATCTGTAGTCGATTGCAAAAAAGTTTGGATATTTTTTCTTCATACTTGCAAAAATGGAAGATTTCTCCTAATGCCTTCTTCTTCTTTCTGGCGTTACGTCCCTACTAGGACAGAGCCTGCTTCTCAGCTTAGTGTTCTTATGAGCACTTCCACAGTTATTAACTGAGAGCTTACTATGCCAATGACCATTTTTTGCATGTGTATATCGTGTGGCAGGTACGAAGATACTCTATGCCCTGGGAAGTCGAGAAAATTTCCAACCCGAAAAGATCCTCGACCGGTGGGATTCGAACCCACGACCCTCAGCTTGGTCTTGCTGAATAGCTGCGCGTTTACCGCTACGGCTATCTGGGCCCCTGTTCTCCTAATGCCTCCAAAACTCAACTAATAATATTCCCACATAAACCAAAAGCTCTTTATTTGAAACCTTCAAGTAGACATGTTGTCACGATGAGAGGGGTTCCAATAAATTGGTCAGATGAAGTTAAGTATCTAGGACTCATGCTAGATAAGAATTTAACTTTCAAAAATCACATTGAGGGCATTCAAGCCAAATGTACCAAATATGTAAAATGTCTCTATCCCCTTATTAATAGAAAATCAAAACTTTGTCTTAAGAACAAGCTTTTGATATTCAAACAAATTTTCAGGCCAGCCATGTTGTATGCTGTACCAATATGGACTAGCTGTTGTAATACCAGGAAGAAAGCTCTGCAGAGAATTCAAAATAAAATTTTGAAAATGATTCTGAGGCTTCCTCCCTGGTATAGTTCCAATGAGTTACATAGAATATCCAATGTTGAAACATTGGAACAAATGTCAAATACAATCATTAATAATTTCAGGCAAAAATCGTTACAATCTTCTATTGCCACGATTAATGCGTTATATGTTTAGGTTAAGTTAGGTTAAGTATATTAAAAACGTTTTTTTTTCTCTTATAAGCAGGTAAAATCAACTCACCTGTAAAAAAACTGAAATGCTACGGCAAATGAAATGCAATATGTTGTTAACAAAATGTTAATTAAATCTTAAATTTGTTTTACCAAATTAGGATGATAGTGTTGTCAAATAACACAGAACACCTAGATATAAGAAATGAATGTAATGTTTGGAATGATACTAATAAAGAAATTTAAAAAAAAAAAAATAAAAAAAAAAAAATAAAAAAAAAAAAACTGATTCTTTAACTGGGATTATTTCAGTTCTCCTCGTGATAAATCCAAAATTACGTTGAATTTCTAATCGATGACGGCGATTCAAAAAAATTGAAAAAAATTGTGATTGACTCAGAAAATTCAACTGAAATTCATTGAAAAACCGATGGGAAATAATATTGTTAAATTGAAAATTTCGATCAAATTTGACGTCAGACACGCATGAATGACGAATGCATCACGATAATACAAACACATAAAACGGGTTGTGTTCCACATATGATGTAAAGCCAACGTAAGAAGATGTTCAAAACGATTTTCACAAACACCAGCTAATTCAAAACTCACAACTGAATATTTTGTTCAAGATTAGCGCAGCGAATTGTATAGTGTGACAGTTATGCGTAGAAATACAGTAGTGGGACAGTTATGCGCGGAAATTTAATAATGGGACAAATTGACTTGGCTTGCTTTTCATTGATTTTCCGAACAAAGTTAATTTTTGGTAAGTGTTTTCTAAAACTATACGTAAAAATAAACTGTTTGATGATAAAAACTCAAAATGCACAAAAAGTAACATGGGACAATTATGCGTATAACGGCAGTGTAGACATTAACGTTGCGCCCATTCCGATAAACAAATATTAGAGGTTTATCAGGATCATAAGGTAGCAAAAATCTCACCAAAGCAAATTTTTTGGACCCATATTCAATCAATTTGATCAGAATCAGGCACAATTTAGCAGTCTAGCCAGATATAATGTTTTAGCCCTTGATATGCTACACACAGTGGCGCGGGAAGTGGGTAGGACAGGTAGGACATGTACTACCCACAAAAATACCTGGGTAGGACAGTCAAAGGATTGTCCTACCCACGATTAAAAAAAAAAACTAGATCAGCAGAAAGCTTGAAAATAAATTCAACTACCGTCGTGCGGGGTGACATTGGTCCATAAGGGTGACTTTGGGCCAACATTTTTACAGCAAACTGATTCCAAAATAATAGGAACAATGTGTCAAGCTTCAAGAATACGTTACACATAGTCAATATCTGGCCATAGATTAGTTTTTTGGCGTTCATACTAGCCATGAGATTCATCGGAAGAGGCGGTCAAAGTCATTCCCTAGGCCCAATGTCACCCTGCATGGCGGTATTTATCATCTGTTAAATATACAAGCCCTCGTGGCCGGTTCCTTAGACATATCTACAGCCAACCGTAAATGTTCTGAAATAAATTGCCATGAGCGTTCCTGGAAGTAATTCTTGAGAAGTTTCTGAAACATCCATAGTGAATTGTCAGAAGATTATTGAAGAATTTTTGGATGAAGTTATGGATTAATCGCATCGTTGAGCACGAGTGTGTTGGTGCTAGCGATTTCTGAAAGTGCGATCACTCTTGACTTGATGTTATCTATCAAATTATTGCTGATTTTTTTAGCGATTTGTAAGGCAATTCCTATAGAACTTCCACAGTTAGATCCTGAAAAATGATTTCATCAAACACCTTCTGAGATTTGTGGCATAATTCATAAAAATATTTAGAGCAGATTATGACGATTTTCTGAATGTTTTTTTTTTGTTTTGCAGGATTGTTGATGACATTCCAATGAAATATATGAAGGAGTTTCTGGACGATGAAACATTCTTCAAAAGTCTTCAGTTTCTTACGAAACCTTTGGATTTTAACCACTTAAGGGGAATTCCGGGGCAAAAAAAACTCCATAAATTAACAGAATTTTGGCTGTTCGTCAATTTGCTATCGAGGAAATTAGAACAATCTGGCTGGTTGTAAAGACAAGCAGTGTGGTCAACTCTTGTCTAATTTGTTTGATAAAATAGATTTGAAAAGGATATTATAGGATGATTATAGGTTTTTTTTAGAAACTTTGTCCTTTTTTATACAAGTCTCTAAACTCTCGTTTTAACAAAAAAAAGTGATATCAAAAGTCTCCTTTTTCCTAAAACTGCTTGCATTGAATTCTGAAGCAAAATTGTACAGGCTGCAGAGATACTTTAACGGGTTCAACATGCTCTTCAGTCTCAGATTCCCCTAGGAATAGCTTCAGAAATTATCCTACAGGAATCTCTTCCGAAATTTTTCTAGATATTTATTTACCGATTCTCCCAGAAATTATTTCAACGATTTCCCAAAGGATGCTTAGAAGAATTTCCACCGAATTTGCTCCAAAGCTACTACCTCCAGTAATTTATTCAGGTATTACCTTGATTTTCTTTTCCAAAACTAGCCTAGAATTTCCATCAGATATTTTTTCACTAATCTTTCAACTGCATTCTCCAGTTGTTCCTCAAGGAGATCTTTCTAAGATATCTACACAATTTGTCCTGAGGAAATCCTCAAAGGTTTATTTCAGAGTATCTGAAAAACGGGTCTACCCTGTTTGGCATAATGCCGTTTGAAACACAGTCGTTTGGCATAATAGTCATTTGGCATAACAGTCGTTTGCAATAATAGTCGTTTGGCATAATGGTCGTTTGGCATAATTTGAAAAAGGAAGATACAGTAATATGCTGTACCATAAGATGCATCATAAAATTCCATGTTCCTTTTTTTTTCAAATGACATGGAATAACTTAGGCGTTGGATATATATTTGTTAAAAATGCGCCATAATATCCCGGACTTAATGACCCCGGAAGTCATGTATGATGCAATTCCAAAAGAGCTTTAATGGATATTGGTTTCCTTGAAAAATGATGATCAGAAGTATGTCCTATCACTAACTGACAACGGAATGTACGATCGTGAGCAGTTTATGCAGTTTTGCTTAATGGAAGGAATTTGATCTAATTCAATGTTTTTCACAATTATGCCAAACGGCTATTATGCCAAATGACGATTATGCCAAACGACCGTTAAATGGCATTTTTTCAAACAGCTATTATGCCAAACGACTGTATGCCAAACGGCATTATGCCATACGGCATTATGCCAAACGGGGTAGACCCCTGAAAAACAATAGCTAACGGGTTTTTCAAGAAATCTTGCAAGAATCCATCCTTCTGTTCATGTGGATTCCTTCAAAAATTCATCCACGATTCATCCCAGAAATCCAAAGTTCCTTGAAGGGTACTTAAAAAAGCAGTTATTTTTCTAGAAATTTATCCAGCATTTCATCTAAAACTCCTGCAGTTTTTTTTCCAAACACCAGCTAATACTACAACAATTTTCCCAATAATTCCTCCGAACATTCCTACACAAACTTCTATGGAGATTCTATCCAATGTTTTTCGATTACAAAATCCCACGAAATGCTATCTCGAGATTCGATTGATTTTGTTTTAAGATTATTTCAGCAAATTATCTAGGAAATCTGCTGAAACTTTCTCAAGAGTCCAGGCGTTATATTAAAGATCATTGTTCTTTAAGAGTGCCCTTGAAACTGTGAATGCCACTAGTTTTGGATGAAACATTGGATAAAATCTTAGAGGAGTTGGAACTTTCTTGAAAAATTCCACAAAGAATTTTTGAAGGCATTCTGATGAGTCTTTGGGGAAATTCCATTTCTGTGATTCTCTTGGGTAAATGCAGGTTGAATTCTTGAGGCATCCAACACAAAATTCTTGAAGAAATTCCCTAGTAAAACTCCTTTAGAAATTTTCGTAAAGTAATATCGGAACATTTTATCTAAATGAATTTCAGATGAAATTCTAGGAGAAAATCAAGTAATTCAAAATAAAGTTGGATTTTCAAGTGTCTGCTCTGATGCTATGAAGAATAAAACTCTTATCTCCTGGCTCTTAATAGGTTTCGTTTTTTTTTTTTGTTGGATCCTGTTTGGTCTCTTTTCAGCCTCTTTCTGGTTCTTTTTAAGTCTCTTTTTTCAGACAAGATTTCTCTTATTTCCTATTTTAAGGCACTCAGTTGCTACGAGTTGGAAAGCATTCTCAGTCTTGTGGTAGCAAAAAAAAACTAGTTTTGAGAAAATATACTTCGAACTTTCAATACAATTTTCCATTCTATACAAATTGTATGAGAGTCAGAAAAGCTTGATTTCTAAGAATCATGTTATTTCTTCTCTTAAGCGGGAAATTCACCTGAAACCATTGTAAGAATGCTTGAAAACAGAAAAATTTCCTCAACTCACTCAAAACCGACCAAAATGTAACTTACACCCCTTTGCGTTTGAGCCCTTCAAAAAATGAAATTTCCAGTCTAGGATTCCATAGAATTAAAATTTTTCTTAGCTTCAATCTCGCATAACTTCTGATCTCGCCCTAAAAGCCATTTATAACTATGTGTGTAGCTCGTTGTTTCTTAGCATTTGAATGGATTTTCATGTTATTTAACAACGCTATGGGAAAGTAAGGATTATTATCTACCTGCCCGTGATGTTGGTTTGGATGCTTATTCTTTCTTTTGCTCAGAAACAACGAGCTACACTCGTGGCTACCAATGGCTTTTAGGGCGTTATCTCAGAGTATGCGAGCAATGTGCACAAAATATTTACCAACGTTTGTCCTACCCATGGTTTTGAACGTGCACGCGCCTATGGCTACACATCTTTTCAAAGACTTTGGGCGGTATGAATAAAATGCTTTGAACTTTAGTACATGTAGCATCTACTGAAAAACAAAATCCACAAAGTTTCCTACACTTCTGGTGTGAATAAAAACATTTCGAACATGTAGTACCTTCTACTTTCGAACATGAGCAGCTGCACGTTAAGAACATTCCATTTAGAGTGCAGAGTGATGCTGCACGTTAAGAAAATTCCATTCAAAGTGACACTTAAAATTAATAAAATCATGCATATATGCCAAATTTGTCACTGTCACCGCTTCATTATTGCCCAGTACTGCTCCACCGGGCGCAGCTCCGGACAGTTTGGTGGATTCATGTCCTTTGGAACAAAATGGACAGAATTGGCCTCATACCACTCCAGGACACTTTTAGAATAGTGTCATGATGCCAAATCTGGCCAAAATAGTGGAGCTTCGGGGCGCCCAGATAGCCGTAGCGGTAAACGCGCAGCTATTCAGCAAGACCAAGCTGAGGGTCGTGGGTTCGAATCCCACCGGTCGAGGATCTTTTCGGGTTAGAAATTTTCTCGACACCCAGGGCATAGAGTATCGTCGTACCTGCCACACGATATACAAATGCAAAAATGGTCAATTGGCAAAGAAAGCTAATAACTGTGGAAGTGCTCATAAGAACACTAAGCTAAGAAGCAGGCTTTGTCCCAGTTGGGACGTAACGCCAGAAAGAAGAAGAAGAAGTGGAGCTTCGTCGTGCTGCTGCAAGAACGGCAAAAGGCGCTTCTCGAGGCACTCAGATTAGTAGATCTTGCCATTTATTGTGCCCTTTGTCACGAAAGGCTCACTCCTCAGTCCGCAAGAGCAGATGGTCTGCCAAATGAGATATTTGGAGGCGAACTTCGACATTTTCTTCTTCTTAAATTTGTCGTCCACATCGAACTTGCTCTTGCCGGTGAAAAACTCCAACCCCGGAATTTGCTTAAAATCGGCTTTTATATACGTTTCGTCGCCCATCAGACAGCAGCCATATTTTGTCAGCATCTTCTCGTTGAGCTTCCGTGCCCAAGTTTTAGCCGTCGATTGTTGCCGCTCATCGCGGTTTGGGAAGTTCTGTACCTTGCATGTATGTAGGTCCAGCTCTCTTCTTTGCATTCTGGACGTAGCTCTGCGACATGCCGATCTTTTTAGCCAAATCACGGCTTTAGACGTTGGGATTTGCTCTAATCATCCGCTTCACCTTTCCCTCCGTCTTCTTGTTCTCCGGTCCCGGTTTTCTTCCAGCTCCTTTGCCGTGGTCCAACGTCAACCGCTCCTGGAACCGCTTCAACACTCTGGAGACGGTTGAATGGTGAATGTTCAACATTTTTCCCAACTGCCGGGAATTTCAGGTGTTTGGAATGAATTTGTTCTCTCGACTCGCGTTGTTTCACCTCCATTTTCGTTGAATCGAAAAACACGACTTCGAGTTTGACAGAATGTAAACAATACACATCAATGAGAAAGTGTGCAAAATTTGGTTGATTTTTACCCAATGGAAGAAAAGTTTGGAAAAGTGAACTGCATATTATTTAACTCATTTTCCCTTCCAATCAGGTAGCCAAACAGATTCAGTTAGGCAGAGCATTTATCAAATAAAAAGCGATTCCATACCAATTGAATGACTAAGTATGTAAGATATTACTAACTTGATATGTCCACTGTATTTCGCGTCAGTGTAGACCTCAATTGTAACCAGTGTTGAGTTAACATCGGGTTAAAATCAGATTGGTATCGACGCTTTTCAATTGACAATTCAATCTTTGCTTGAAATGAGGAGCATTGCTTTGTTCAATGTCGAGCAAATAATTCCATTGATTTTGAGACCTTGCAGCTCTGCTTTTTAGTGCTTTAGATTTGATTTGGTCCAGCCAACAAGATTTATTATTATTATTATCAAGAAGACAATATTAAGAATATTCTTTACAGGTATGGATTAATGACAGAGTTAGAAATTAGTTTGGTGGCTCACTTCAAAACCATAATATAACGTTCAATAAATCAAATAAGATGTAGCTATTAGCTTTGTGATGGCTTTATCATGGTTTTAAGGTGAAACATCTCGGAATCCAAAGATGGCCGTCACAATGGCCGACTTGTGACCCTACTCGCGTTTTCAAAGGCACAAAACTGGAGAAATAGTAGGCAAACGTTCCTGATCTTCTTATTTTAAGCTTTCTGCTAGTGCACAAAGCCAAAATAAAAAGTGCACTGTTGTTGGAGGCTTCCTTCGAGAGATTTGTGCCTTTGAAGTTTTAGTGCAATATCAGAAGTTGATTCCAAGCTGTTTCACCTTAAAGAACGCTCAGAGTACGGAATGAAACTTTCATAGATGGCATTATTCTGGCTACGCCCATGGCGGTGGATAGATGGATAGGTTTTGATGGTGAATCGTCCATGTGCGTGATGTGTCTGGCGCTCCGCTCGCTGACTGACGTGCTTTATCGAAACAAGCTAATTGCGGCATGTTCTAGCTAGAGCTTTGTTCTCCAAAGTCTCCCCTGGGGAGCACTTGACTCCTTTTCCTCGCCAAGGATAAGAACCAAAAAAAAATCTGATCGATAAAGCTGGCGGGCGCTGGATTATCATCGCAGTAGGCGGCGCGCGGGAAGGTCGTTCAAAAATTCATTATCAATTCCGATGAATTGGCTTTGAGCTTCTTCACGCTCTCCTCCTCTCGGTTCAGTGCCATCCATGGCCTTCTTCTTCGACGAATCGAAATTCAAAGCCTTCTTCTCGTGTGAGACCCGGGTAAAGGTGAATGACAAATCAAAAACAAAATTTGCCATCAAAACTAATTCAGACATTTTTCAAACTGTCACGACCAGCTGAAAATATCAAGGTCAAAATTTTCCCTTATATTGTTTTGTTTAGAAAAAAAAAAGAATTATGTCTCAAGCCAAGTCGTGACACACAAACACCATTCCATTTTTATCCATATAGATATGGCTAATTCTCTAGTTTACAATTGTTGTTTTACCAAACTTTTGCTATCGATTTGTTCTTAGAATGTCACATTTAGATATTACTTGGTTCTCTTGTCGAACAGGACTCGTTTTTATTTTTGTTCTATTTGTACACATTTCAAACAAACCAATGTCAAAATTTGCCCTCCTGTCATTTTATTTAAATGGAAAAACTTTCCATTGACAAACCGTTTTTTTTTTTCGACCCGGCGAATGAGTGAGCGAGTAGGTAAATTCGCATCCAAACGGCATTCATTGCTCCGAATGCCGATTTTATTTGCTTTCCAGAGGGTGGTGGGGGTGGATAACAAAAAAGGCTTTGCGCGCTTGCTCTTCTTGGTAGGAGCCTCGGCAAAGCTCCCCAAGTTTGCAGCAAGTTCACCGAAGCAAAACTCCGAAAAGGTGCGATTTGGAATTCCGGCGAATCGATACTGTTTGTTTGCAAGGGGGTGGAGGGGCAGGGAAGGGATAAAGTTTTCGGAAAGGGTTTTGCTGTGCCCTATTAGATTCCAATTATGTTCGAATGATTGCAAACTTTACGATTATTAACCTTGTTTTCTTTTCTTCTTTCAGGTACGTATTTGCGAAGGAACTTGCAGTTACTGGATAGGACGACCGGTTAAATTCTTTGTAAAAAATGTATATACGTGAGTGGCGAGTTGAATCAATACTTTTCAAATGGATAACATTAAATTTGATGTCTGTGTTAGGGATCTTTGATAGTAAAAAGTTGATAGCTTGAATTCGCTCAGAGCCTTGAGCAGGATTTGCTAAGAATTCTGAACAGCTTTTGCTCAAAACCGTGGACATGATTTGCTCACAACCCTGAGCAGGATTTAATCAGAACACTGAGCAGTTTTTGCTCAGAACCCTGAGCGGGATTTGCTCAGAACACTGAGCAGGTTTTACTCAGAATTCTGAGCAGATTTTGCTCAGAACCCTGGGCAGGATTTGCTCAGAACCCTAAGCAAAATTTGCTAAGAACCCTGAGGAGGATTTGCTCAGAACTCTGAGCTGGATTTACTCAGAACCTTCGGTAGGATTTTCTCAGAACTCTGGACAGGATTTGCTCAGAATTTCGAGTAGGATTTTCTCAGAATCCTGAGTAGGTTTTGCTCAGAACTCTGAGCAGGTTCTGCTCACAATTCTGAGCAGCTTTTGCTCAGAATCTTGAGCAGGATTTGCTCAGAATTCTGAGCATGATTTGCACAAATTCTTGAACAGGATTTGCTCAGAACCTTGGGCAGGATTTGCTCAGAACTCTCTACAGGATTTGCTCAGAATCTTGAGTAGGATTTGCTCAGAATCCTGAGTAGGATTTGCTTACAACTCTGAGCAAGTTTTGCTCAGAACCCTGAGCAGGATTTGCTCAGAACCTTGAGCAGGATTTGCTCAGAATTCTGAGCATGATTTGCTCAGAAAATTGAAAACTGATCAGGATTTGCTCTAAATCTGAAAAGGTTTTGCTCAGAACCCTAAGCATGTTTTGCTCACAACTCTGAGCAGGTTTTTCTCAGAACCCTGGGCAGGATTTGCTCAGCACTCTGAGCAGGATTTTCTCAGACTCCTGGGCAGAATTTGCTCAGAACCTTCAGCAGGATTTGCTCAGAACTCTGGGTAGGATTTGCTCAGAACCCTGAGCATGATTTGCTCAAAACTCTCTACAGGATTTGCTCAGAAAACTGAGCAGAATTTGCTCATAAATCTGAATTAGGATTTGCTCAGAACCCTGAGCAGGATTATCTCACAAATCTGAAGAGATTCTGCTCAAAACTCTGAGCAGGATTTGCTCAGAACCTTGAGAAGAATTTGCTCAGAAAACTGAGCAAAATTTGCTCAGAACCTGTATTTGCTCAGAACCTTGAGCAGGATTTGCTCAAAACTCTGATCAGGATTTGTTAAGAAACATGGGCAGGATTTGCTCAGAACTCTTGACAGGATTCGCTCAGAACTCTTGAGCAGGATTGTCTCTCAAATCTGAAGAGGTTTTGCTAAAAACTCTGAGCAGGATTTGCTCAGAACCTTGGGAAGGATTTGCTCAGAAAACTGAGCAAAATTTGTTCAGAAAACTAAGCAGAATTTGCTCATAAATCTGAGCAGTATTTTCTCAGAACCTTGAGCAGGATTTGCTCAAAACTTTGAGCAGGATTTGCTCAGAACACTGATCAGGATTTGCTAAGAAACATGGGCAGGATTAGCTCAGAATCCTGAGTAGAATTTGCTTAGAATTTTGAGAAGGATTTCCTAAGAAAACTGAGCAGAATTTGCTCATAAATCTGAATTAGGATTCGCTCAAAACCCTGAGCAGGATTCGCTCAGAACCTGGTGCAGGATTTGCTCAGAATCTTGAGCAAGATTTGCTCAAAAACCAGTGCAGGAATAGTGTAGAATCCGTGTCAGGATTTGCTCAGTAACCTGAGCAAACTCTGCTCGAAATACATTGCAGGGTGTTCTCAGAATTTAATGCAACGTTTTCTCAGAACTCTTAGTGAGCTGAACCTTGATCAAGATTTGCTCACAATTCCAGGGTGGCCACCGAACCGGGAAAAACGGGAAAAGCAGGAAAAAGACGGAAATTTGAATCAATCGGGAAAAAGACGGGAAAAACCGGGAATTTGAGTTGGTCACCGGGAAAACCATTTTGAACGAAGATCTTCAAGCTCTAAATTTACAAACCACCAAATATAAGCATTAAGCATCTGTATTGTTGGAAAAATAAAATTTAAACATTATTTATTCAATTTCTCGTAGAAATAGTCTACTTTGCTACATTAAAGTTCTTAGAAATGTTTCAAATTGATTAGTAATGTTTCGAAATCGTTTGTATTTTTCTCTCACTTGATTTTTTCACTAACTTATGACTTAAAGCTTTGAATTAGAGTTTAAAAGCTTCTGGCAGAATTAAACCTTGAACATATTTTATTCATAACTGTCTTTAGTTACTTTAGTTTAGTGGGGCTTTGTTTCATCCTCATCTTAAACTTTATTTTCTTTAGTGAACTTTTCTTTTCTATGAAGAAAAAAATCGAAAGATTATAGATTGAAACATTTGAAATAGTATAATAGGATGCACAAAAGGGGCATACAGTGGCCGAAATTCCTATAAGCGCACACGCATTTTTCAACATTTGCGACTAGTTATTACATAAAACATTGACGATCTGTTACTAAAATGATATTTACTATATTTCCACTTGGTTGTATGAAAGACAGCCAAATTAATAATTTTTCGATTTTGTGAAATAAAAATATCATTTTTTGGCCAGGAAATTCCTATAAGCGCACAGTGTCCAAGCTAACGCCATTTGTGTTTGCTTCACTCACACTACAAAAACTTGTCATAGACCAATCCAGTTGCCTGCGTAGTAGTGCAATGTTGACAAAATTTTCTTTGTTTGCTGTGAGAACTGTCACAACATTGCTTTTGTTTGCTGTGAGAATCTAAATATAAACAGAATTGCTGCAAAACAACTACTTCCTTGTTGGCCTGCTGTTGACCGAAAGCTCAATAACGTCAAACAAACATCGATACCTTTTCATTCTGAGGAAATCGACTTGTGTAAGATTGACTGTGCGTTGGTGTTCGTGGCAGTTTGCTTGGGGACCTCTATTTTCTTTTGCTGCCGATGTAAACGGATGCGTGCGGAAAGTTTTGCGATCCGTGCACAGTGTTGTTTGTTGACAGTTTTCAAGATGCCGAAAGGAAAGTTCTTGGACGAAACGGAGCGAAGATTAATCCTTGAATTGAAGGATGTTGGCCAAAGTAACCGTGCAATCGCCAAGAGGATCGGTAGAGGAGAGACGGTCGTGCGAAATTTCCTGAAGAAAGGTGAGAATTACGGCATCCGGAAGAAAAACAAGGGCAACTCCAAGATCACCAACCGTGAGAGGAACCGAATTATCCAGCTTGGTGAAGCCGGGGAGCTGGATTCATCCGGTACTAAGAAGGAATTGGATCTTTCCATCACAACAAGGCGAGTATCTCAAATACTACGTGGATCTGGACACATGGTGTACACGAAAAAGGCCAAAAAACCCAACCTTACTCCGAGGCATGTTCAGGCAAGACTGGATTTTGCCAGAAACCATATGTCTTGGAAGCGGGAATGGAACAACGTGATTTTTTCCGACGAGAAGAAGTTTAATCTTGATGGTCCTGACTGCTGCGCGTATTATTGGCACTATCTTCGGAAGGATCCGCAAGTGAAGCTGAGCAGAAATTTCGGTGGAGGAAGTTTGATGGTCTGGGCTGCATTTTCACGTAGAGGTAAAACCCCGATTGCAACAATTACTACCAGAATGAAGTCCGAAAACTATGTTGAGCTTCTGGACAGTGTTTTGATCCCATTTACGGAGGATGTGATGGAAAACGAATTTGTTTTTCAACAAGATAACGCTGCGATCCATGTCAGCAAGGCCTCCAAACAATGGTTTTTGGAGCGGGACATCCCAGTTATGGATTGGCCAGCGCGGAGTCCGGACCTAAACCCAATCGAAAATCTTTGGGGAATCCTCGCAAGGGCTCTACCCCATTTGGCATAATGGCCATTTGGCATAACGGCCATTTGGCATAATTTGAAGAATGAATTTCCACAAAAAAAAAATCTCAAAGTTGGACTCGACAAATCCAATGTGTCATCTTTGACTTTAGACAATAGAATTGAATCTCTCCCGAGTTCCGATCAGTGCCTTTCAAGTCACACTTGTAGATGTGAGTACTTATTCCTATCGCTACATGAAGGAGTAATATGAGGAGTATAAAATTTGGCACCATAGAGCGATTTCGCTTTAATAAATCTTATAATGCTCTCTGAACGTCTGTCTCTTTTATTTGTGATAATGCCGTAGTTATATTTTTGACTGTGGCTTGGATGTCTTTATTTTTTTCAGCTGGCAACACAGTTATATGAAGGCGTGTAGCTTAGCCTCTGGAAATATTGTTTTTTTATTTTTTTTTATTTCTGAGAGCGTAGAAACCAAATGTAAAGAACTGCCAATGTTCTAAAGAAGGACAATCTCAATAGAGATGCTTTGCCTTTAGGCATTCAACAATTGGCGAATTACTCTAGTAGAAATTATACCTTCTTTAAAAATAAACTGTTCTTTTTAGTTTGCAGCGTAACGAATCATAGGCACACCAAGATCGAAGTTTGTTACATCGGATTGCGTTGGTATCGTGTTGATTTTAATTGCCCGGATGCTTCGAATCTTGGACACCAGCCTTAATTCACAAAAAAAAAAATCATTTTTATCGGCTATTTTTATGCATGGATAATGTAGAAGAAGTTGCAGTTATGGAGGTTAGACGATAAAACACTTTTTCTTATATCTCTGGGCTAGTTATTTTTAATGTTGGCTGGGTCTAGGATTGAAGCCTTAAAATTTCGACGCCCAGAAAAACAGCCACACACACCTGGGACCCTACATATCGAGTCCATCAACAAATGGGCTGGCACCAAGGTCTTTTCTTCCCTTCCGAATGAAGACGCGATCTGGGAGTTAAGGCCGCACGGGCCGTCATCATAATCACCCAATCCATTTCAAGAAGCAAATCCCAAGAACCACTCCATATATCGATGCGAAAATGTATCACTATGTTTCTATATATGTAGTGCACAACCCGATAAATTTTCAGCTTCATCGGTTCAATAAAACTCGAGATTTGCTTCCGCAAAGTTTTGATGATTATTGTTAGAGTGAGACGAAAGATAGGGAAAATAACACGGTCTCCCGTGTCCCCTTAATAACATAGAAAATCCCGATGGCATCGACGAGAATTGATACCCGACTGACTGGGGTGAGAAGCACCACCACATCGACACCGCTACGAGAAAATCGGAATTAGGTTCAAAAACACCGAGAAACAGGCCACTGTCCGGCTTTCAAAGCGTCTAGCAATTCGAAGCAGCACGGCATAAAAGTTAAGATTAGCCAAAATGCAAATTCAAAAGAACAGCTCATGTTTGGAAGAAGGTCAAATTTACTAATCTATATTAATTACTCTGCACCAACGCGTAATTTTCATTTCTGTAAAATTGGAGCAATACAGCAGCATTATTTTGCAGGTTCTGCCATTTCAACTTCTCCGCTAGACACATAACGTATACGTGAAATTCAGAATAATCCAAGTGAGTACTCAGCCGCACATGGAATTTCATAACTTATGAGAGTCAAGCCCATTCTTTCATTTGGTCAAATTGTACGCAACGATTATCCCATATACTTGGATCTTCATCTACACGATACCTTTCCAGAGATATGTTCAACCGCAGATGTGACTTTGCATTGTTGATGGTTTTGTCATCAACCTCAAATGCACACTTCATGACAACGAGTCTTTCTTAATGTGTTTCCTTGTACTTCACATTTTTTCTTCAAACTAATAATCATGGTTAAAATTTCCCCTTCTTTCAGTTAACTTTACTTGTCTTAGGGCCAATTTCTTCACCTTTGCTTAAGCTGTAAACCACGTTATCCATATAGTTAAACTAGGTTTAAGGCGTAAGCGGTGGTGAAGAAACCGTTTTTTAGACAAATATTTCAAGCACCAAAATAAACGTTTTGAAATGTGAGAGAAAAAATAATATTTCGTTTAATTATGCCAAATGGCCGTTATGCCAAATGGCTATTATGCCAAATGGCCATTATGCCAAATGGCATTATGCCAAACGGCATTATGCCAAACGGCATTATGCCAAATGGCTTTATGCCAAATGGGGTAGAGCCCTCGCAAGACGGGTTTACAGTGGAGGACGGCAGTTCGGATCAGTTCGAGAGCTGGAAGCAGCTGTTAGAGAGGAGTGGCGTAAAATTCCTTTGACAATGCTGCAGAACCTCGTCGATTCAATGCCGAAACGAATTTATGAAACTATTCTGAAAAATGGTAAACAAACCAAGTACTAAAGTTGTTGTGTTCTTGTGATATGATTTTTTATGATCTGAAAATAAAGGTGCGCTTATAAGAATTTCCATACTCAAATCCCGTTTTTCCTCTTCATTCCAAACTGTTTGAAAGAAAAGTCTTAGTAGTTGGTAGAAATATCATATTATCCGAATACCTAAAAGCAGAGATGATTTATTGAAGTATTGGACTTTCATACTACATGTGCCGGTGAAAAATGGTCATGCGCTTATAGGAATTTCGGGCACTGTATATCTATATAAATGAAAATGAAATGGTATTCGTATGTCACGAGTTGGCTTCAGAACGGGACGACTGATTTGAACAATTTTTTCACTTTTGTTGTCCTCAAGAGCTCCAACGTGTTTGATTGGAATAATATTTTTGAAAATCGTCCAAGAAAGTTGAGAAAACGGTAAATGTAAATTTGACATAATCTTCGGTATTATTTTCAACGCCTCTACCCAGTAGGCCGGGCAATGCCCAACCCCTTAAACCATGGTTGTTTTCGACACTTGTGGAAATATGGAATGCAGCCATCTACTCATTTCTCCGTCTCTCCATTTCTGTTGCCAGCTGATCAAGGTCTCCCGATGGGCCAATGCAAAAAATTCATCGAAGGCAATTTGACGCTCGTAAACATCGCCTTCTGTAGCGCCTACCTTAGCCAGATAGTCCGCTTTCTCATTGCCCGGAATGGAGCAATGGGAAGGAACCCAAGCTAGGGTAATTGTGTAAGAGCGATTTAACAAAGCACTCAATGCCTGGCGTATTAAGTACGTTGAGTGCTTCACCGGCTTCATTGACCGAATAGCCTCCAGAGAAAACCTAGTTTTGAGTTTTAAGTTTTGTCAGCAATTTCATACTAATTGTATGGGAACCAAAAAAACTAACCCGAATACTATGTTTCTTATTGGACGGAAAAATCTCCTAAAACTACAGTTGAAAAGCTTGAAGTAGAATTTTTTGTATAATCAGTTAAAAAACCGACCAATGGGCCATCCTTTTGCGTATGGGCCTCTCAATTAAAAACCGGGAAAATTTTGAAAATCGTACCGGGAAAACCGGGAAAAAAGCGGGAATTTCAAAATGGATATTTGGTGGCCACCCTGCAATTCTAATCCGTAGTTGCTTGGAAGGATTTGTTCAGAATTTTAAGCATGATTTGTTCAGAGCTTTAAGCAGCAATTTCTCAGAATGCTGGGCAGAGTTATCTTGAAAATTCTGAGCAGAATTTGTGCTGCATTATGAGCAGTGTTGTTCAGACTCATTTCCCCGAAAATAACATTTTCTGATCTACGAAGCCACGAACTACTACAACCATGCTCTATCCTCCTAAGATAGAAAAGCAGATGGTTAAGCTTGAGTACTGCACACAAAATCGATCAATTTTGATCCCAGGGAGCCACAATTCAAGTTTCGGTGAAATGAAATGAGTGAGTGAGTGAGTGCGAATCATTTCACCGAAACTTGAATTGCGGCCCACCGAGATCGAAACTGTCGGATCCCATGTGCAACACTCAAGCCCAACCACCTCTCCCTCCATCTCAGGAATACAACGCACAGTTATAACAGTTCATGGCTTCACAATTCGAATTTCTGGGAAATGAGTCTGGTCAACACTGATTATGAGCTGATATTTAGTACATACAGCTCATCATTGAGTACATAATTTGCTTGGAAGACTGAGAAAAATTTGCTCGGAATTATGAGAAATGTTTAATTAGAATCTCGAACAGGATTTGCTCATAAAGCGAAAGTTTTTTTTTCTAAGCATTCTGAGCGCATTTGCTCTAAATTATGAGCCGATTGTGCACAAAATCATAATTCGAAGTAGAATCTAATCCGAGCATTTAGGCTTGAGGTAAACTCCTCTGCGATGCAAAAATGAGGCGATTTAGAGGTTTTTCTGAGGAGTAAAAATTGAACTCAAAGTTCACAACACAATTCCTCAAACGATTCGAGCGAGAGTGCAACGAAATGTGAGGATTTTTTCTGGTACTCCTTCTCTCGTGCTGCTATGCTCACACTTTAAATAAACTCTTGAGTGACCCGCCCGAACAAAACAGGCCTCGCGGAGTTGTAATGGCACTCTTATTTTATGGAATTTTCCTCCGTTGTTTTTTGTGTCGTATCTTCCTCGCTCATTTTACGTTGCCTCTCTTCTTAGTGTTACGCCACAAAGAGGCAAAGACAACACGCTAATTTAGAGCATGTCACCGAACTCTAGTGATGTTGAGGAGTATTATCGAGCCTGGGAGCATATGATAGATTTTGATCTGTGATCGTTAACAGGTTTATCTCAAAATGCTCAAATGAAACAAATCTTCCCTGCATTTTATTCAGAGTTTTCTCCGATTCTCAAGCAGAATAAGCTCAGAATCCTCAACAGACTTTGCTAAAACTCTTGATCAGGACATGTTTATAAATTATAAACAAAATATTTTGCAGAACTTACTTAGATTTCTAAACCCAATTTGATCAGACTGCTGAACTGGATTTGCTATTGATTCAGAGCTGATTCTGATCTGGAAATTCATCTAAGAAAATAACCCAAACTTTCTCTTAAAATGGATCGGAATTCCGAGCAATTATTTAAAACATTTCTAACAAAATGTCTGGGAGAACTTCTGGCTGTGTTCTTTGAATATTTATCGCCAAATACCCCGGAATGCTCACAGGACCTCTGTGGATTTTTGTTTAAGGGAAATCGCAGCTATGAATTCTGAAATAAGTGACAGATTTCCAGAAAGAACTTTTTAAGAATTTCTGTTCTAATCATTCATGAAATTTTTGAAAGATTGTTGGACGCATTTTTTTAACAACCCTTTCTAACAGCTTCTGTTTGATGTCTTTGGCAACTTTCATTTATAATTTAACCAAGAATTCCTGGAAAAATTCATCAGAGAAATTCTGTTCGAACCATTTTCAGAAATTTAAACTCAAACTTCTATAAAAAATCATCCAAGATTTCCCTTGGATAGGTTTTGTGTAACCGAGTGGTACTGAGTTTCAGATCTTAACAAGTTCCATCGCAATTCCATTCATATCGTCTCTAAATTTTAGAAACTCTATTCAAATCTGCTGCGTCAATGATCCTACTACTCCTGGTTTATACCGAGATCTTCCTGGGATCCTTTCAAATTAGACAAATTCCCAAATTTCATATCGAAATACCATTGTTGTTTTGAATGTAATTCAAGGTATTCTAATTGAATCCTACTGAAATTTCCATAGTTATAAACATAGTAAGATATAAGTCTTACTGATCATGAATCGACAACATTCCCAATCAATTATGTAAATGTTGATGTCTGTGTTAGAGAACTGGGTTACTTAGATGTGACGCCCACCAATTAATCTAATTATTATTTGAACGACCTTAAAGTTTGAATTTTTAACTGAAAGCTGCAGCTTGTAGATATTTCAATTTAAATATTACCGAAATTCCCTAAATTTTCTCGATGATGCATCCCAGTCAAAAAGTGAACCTTCCATCAATCCCTCGTTCGCCTCGCAATTTCTTCAACCTTCCAAACTCCAGCTTGTGGTGACGTTTATCAGTCAGCAGCTGGCCATCCAACCAACCCGGGCAGATCAACTTTCAAATTAGTCCCATGATTGATATGAATATTTATGGACCTGCGCGCTCGAGCCTGGGGCCGCCCAGAGCCCTTCTCAACAATGCACGCCTTTTTATCTCACTTGATAAATTTCCACTTCGACGGACTCAGTAGGCCTCGACTAGAGGAGAAAATTTCCCTCGGATTTAATAAACCCATAAATGAATAAAATTTCGGACTTCTGCTTTCTTCGGCTTCTCTTTGTTTATTCCGGGTTTGAAGGGAAGTCGCGTCGGGTCGTAAATTTTCGGTCATTTCTCAAAATTTCCTGCAACTATGGAATTATAAAGGTGGCCGTCTGACTCTGCTGCGATGCACTTCCGAGTTTCGTGCCATGACCGCGTAAATAACGCCGTGGCATGTGACCGAATGGTCACATAAAAATGGTGAAATAATGACTTCAAAAAATAAGGGAAGGATTCGCCGGCAGTCGTGCTTGGCAAAGGAACAGGTTACCAAGTGCAGCGCCTCGAGCAGACCGCCACCGCCTACTGAGCGAACTGCAGCAAAGCAGCAGTTATTATTATTACTTCATTTTTGAACCAAAGGAAGCCGGTCAGTAAGAACGGAAGGAAAGTTTTGCCTCTGTCGTACTAAGAACAAGTTAATCGATATATTAGCGCGAAAGGATTTCTTCTTGTTGTCTTTCTCTATGGCGGTACTTCCCTACTGGGACAAGGGATAAAGCCTGAGCAGTTCAGTTTTCTTTTGAGTACTTTCACAATTCTATAAATTCACGATCCCAAAAAGTTCGTGAATGAATCTCAAAAAAAAAATTTAATGGTTTAACTGAAGTATCCATAAAAAATATTTAAAAAAATCACGATGGAAGCTTTATACAAACTCATGGACTAATTCCTGAAGAAATCTGTGGAAACCTCTACCTTCAACAATGACTAGGAAGGAATTCCTGAGATATCTTTGAAGAAATCAGTTTGGCAGTCACTAAGTAATTCCTGAAATAGAAATACTCACCTAGAGCTAATCCTTGGTGAATTTTCTGAAACAAATCTGACAGGATTAACTAAAGTGAAACTTTGTAGCCCAGGAACTGGTAATTTGGAGAAATCCATGATAAAACTGGAGAAATTGTGCGTCGAACATTGGATTGATTGATGACACTTCAGTTCGAAATTATCACAAACTGACGTTTTTGATTGACGATTTGAACGAACTTCAAAGATAATGCAAACGCTGATCGCTCGGCTGTATTAATTCTCTAACACAGACATCACAATCTACATTATTGACAAACACGGCGTGGAATCTGGTGGGCTCTAGATTTTGCTTTTAAGTTTCAATCAACTTAGACGCCGTCCATTTTCTTCTTTCTGGCGTTACGTCCCAACTAGGACAAAGCCTGTTTCTCAGATTAGTGTTCTTATGAGCACTTCCACAGTTATTAACTGAGAGCTTTTTTTGCCGATTGACCATTTTTGCATGTGTATATCGTGTGGCAGGTACGAAGATACTCTATGCCCTGGGAATCGAGAAAATTTCCAACCCGAAAAGATCCTCGACCAGCGGGATTCGAACCCACGACCCTCAGCATGGTCATGCTGAATAGCTGCGCGTTTACCGCTACGGCTATCTGGGCCCCAGACGCCGTCCATAAATTACGTAAAGCTCTAGGAGAAGAGAGGGAGTAGGCTCAAGCGTTACAGCCCATACAAAAAGTGAAAGAGGAGGGGATCCAACATTGTCAGCTCTACGCAATAAATGGACGCTTCTTCACTCGAGATTTCAGAAACCTTTTTTTATTTCGCGAATCCTGCTCATAATTCAGAGTGAATTCTGCTCGATATTTTAAGTTGCTTAGTGTTTTGAGCAAATCTTGCTCTGAATTTTGAGTAATTGAGTAAATTGTGAGCACATCCTGCTCAGGATTCTGAATAAATCCTAACCGGGATTTTATGTAAAGCTTGCTTAGGATGCTGAGACAAATTGTTGAAAGAATTTTGAGTTTGGAAAAGATTCTTCCAGAATCCCGGAATTGGTGACAGATTCTCCGATAATCTGGAAGTCGTTCTTTCGAAATCTGGGAGAGATACTATCAGAGTTTTGCAGAGATATTATCAGAGTCTTTGAGAGATGCTTCCAGTAGATCTTGAAGAATAATGCTCCTGGAATCTTGGAGAGTGTTTCTCCCAGAATGAGCCTTTTTCTTTTATCAGAATACTGGAGAGAGATTCTCCCAGAGACTTGGAGAGGGAATCTCTCAGAATCTTGAAGAGAAATTATCTGAGAACCTTGGACAAAGACTCTCACATGAACTTTGGGTACAGATTCTCCCAAAGTCTTGATTGGATCTGTATTATTTCTCTAACACAGACATCACAATCTACATAATAGACCAAAACGGCGTGGAATCTGGTTTGCTCTAGATTTCGCCGTTAAGTTTCAACTTAGGCGTCGTCCATAAATCACGTCAAGTTCTTAGGGAAACTCTGAGGGAGTAGACTCAAGCGTTACTACTCATGCAAAAAGCGTTACGGTTGCTTAATATTTTAAGCTAATCTCGCTTAGTATTCTGAGCAAATCTGCTGAGAAATTTGTGTAAATGAGTAAGTTGTAAGCAAATCCTGCTCAGGATTCTGAGACACAGCGTTGAAAGAATTTTGAGTAAATGCTGTTTAAAATAATGAGTAAGACCTCCTCTGTACTCTAAACAAATCTGGCTCAGAATTTTAAGCAGAATCTATTTGATTGATTTTCTCAGAGTTATGGATGAATTATCTTAGAATCTGAGAGAATTCTTTAAGAGATTTTTCCAGAATCTGAGAAAAAATCTTCTAGAGTCTAGAAAAGATTCTCTCAGGATCTGGAAAAGATTCTATTAAAATCTGGGACAGATTCTCCCTGATTCTAACAGTAATTATCCCAGTATTGGGAGAGATTCTCCCAGAAGATGAATTATCTCTTATCAGAATATTGGAGGGAGATTCTTTCAGAGTGTTGGAGAGATAATTTCTCAAAATCTTGAAGAGAGATTATCTCAGAATCTTGGACAAATGTTCTCACAGAAACTTGAGCAGAGATTCTCCCAGAATCTTTTGAAGAGATTCTCCTAGAATCTTTAAGAGATTTTCCCCCCACAATTTCGGAGAGATTTTCTTCAATTAAGGAAATTTTCTCCTTGAATCTAGAGGATATTCTTCTCGTATTCTTTCCGAATTATGAAGAGATCTCTCAAAAATTTAGAGAAGCATTCTCACCGAATCTTGAGATTCTTCAAAAACTTGGTGAAATTCACCCAATAACTTTGGATAGATTCTCGAAGAATCTTGTAGAGATTCTTCCAGACTCTTGAAGAGATTCTCTCAGAATCATGGAGAGTTCCTACCAGATCTGGGAAATAATCTTGAAAAGGTTCTACTAAGTCATGAACAAGTTTTCCCAGGATCTTAGAGATCTGAGTGATTCTTCCAGAATCTGGGAATGGTTCTCTCAGAATCTGAGAGAGATTCGGACAGAGTCTTGGAGAGATTTTCCGGGAGATCTTGTGGAGAGAGAAGTTTTCAAGCGATATTCTGTCCGAATCTTGGAGAGATATAGTTTGAGAATCATGGATAGATTCTCCTGGATTGGAGATGGAGATGTTCTTCAAAAATCTGAGAAAGTTTTTTCTATAATGTTTTTAAGATTCTGAGAAGATCTCTATTCAAAAATCAGTGAAAATCCTTCCATGATTCTGAGAGATAATCTCTCTAGTATTTCAGGAAAAAGTCTGTCAAAGAATGTTAGTAATTTCTATAGCAATGCTTCCAAATCAGTTGTGTAAGGCTTGGGGGTGGGCCATTTCGCATAAAGACGTTTCGCATAAGGACAATTCGCATAAGGACGTTTGGCATAATGGACATTTGGCATAATTAGAATTATATGCCTTCTTTAAAATGCTACCTGTTCTTGTATGAAACTGCATTATGCGAAACGTCCATTATGCCAAACGTCCGTATGCGGAACGTCCTTATGCGAAACGTCTTTATGCGAAATGGGTCACCCCCGTAAGGCTTATCGTTTAAGGGGCCTTCCTTAGCCGAGTGGTTAGAGTCCGCGGCTACATATCAAAGCCATGCTGAAGGTGTCTGTGTTCGATTTCCTGGCGGTCCAGGATTCTTTCGTAATGGAAATTTTCTTAAATTCCCTGGGCATAAAGTATCGTCGTACCTGCCACACGATATACGAATGCAAAAATGGCAATTTAGGCAAAGAAAACTTGGTGAAATTCACCGAATAACTTTGGATAAATTCTCGAAGAATCTTGTAAAGATTCTTCCAGACTCTTGAAGAGATTCTCTCAGAATCATGGAGAGTTTCTACCAGATCTGGGAAATAATCTTGAAAAGGTTCTACTAAGTCATGAACAAGTTTTCCCAGGATCTTAGAGATCTGAGAGATTCTTCCAGAATCTGGAAATGGTTCTCTCAGAATCTGAGAGAGATTCGGACAGAGTCTTGGAGAGATTTTCCGGGAGATCTTGTGGAGAGAGAAGTTTTTAAGCGATATTCTGTCCGAATTTTGGAGAGATATAGTTTGAGAATCATGGATAGATTCTCCCAGATTCTTGGAGATATTCTCCAAAAATCTGGGAAAGATTTTTTTACCTGGTAGGGATTCCCAATCCCAGAATGGTAGAGATTTTTTCAAAAACGAAAAAAAAACTATCACTAATTCTTGGAGAGATTTTAGCGGATTCCCAAGATACCAAGATCTTCAAGTTTTCGAACTGTCGTTTTGAAATGTCTCTCCAAAATTTAGATTTCAAGATTCTGGGAGAATCTCTCCAAGATTTTGAAAGGATCACTATTCAAAAATAAGTGAGAATCTCTCTATGATTCTGGTAGATTGGCTTTCTAAGATTCAAGGAGAAAGTCTGTAAAATATTTTTTGTAATTTTTGTAAAGCTTCCAAATCAGTTGAGTAAGGCATTTCGTTTCTATCGACGTTTTGTCGTTTGATCCCTCCCTGCCAGAATCCCACTTTCATTATGCTAATCCAAACCGGAAATGCAGAGTGTTAACTGAAACCCCAGCAAAAAGAAAAAAAAAACATGCGTCGCAAACCGTCAGGATTCCAACGAATCAAGTAGGCCTCGATTTCGCGAAATCGGTACGGCCTACTGCCCCGCGAGGCACCTCCGTCCGGGATTGCTTTGTTTAGCCGTGGTCCCCGGATTTCAGCTTGCAAATAGCAAACATTCCGCGAACGTGTGCGGGTGGCTGGCAATGCGGTGTGTTGTGCAAATGCCTACTAGGACTGTAGATGGGTGAAACGCGTGTGGAACGGGATGAGGTTATGAAGCTTCGAATGGAGGAATATTCTATCGTGCATACGACGTGGAAGGAGCTTACACTGTCGCTGGTCTTGGTAGGCCGTACCTTCAAGTCGCAATTGGATGGAATTAATTAGAAAAAAAAAAATGAATTGTTACACACAAGCCACGTCGTGTGCCGAGGTGAGTGTCGAACAATTGGAATAGACCTTTTCAGCAGGATGTTAGCTGCATTGTATTCTTATATTAGGTTCTTATAATTGTCAATTTTTCGTGCACTTATGTGAGTCCCAAAATACATAGAAATTTCAAATGATTTGTTTCAAAACTGACTTCAGGCATCCCTAGGAAACTCATTTCTAGATATTTATAATTGTATAGCTGATCGATCTTATCGACTAGATGTCTGGGAGAATCTTTCTTCAAGATTTTTGAGGAATTTCTCCAGGATGCAGGAAGAAATATCTCCAAGAATCTTCAACTTAAACTTCCCAAAATTGAGGACGAATCACTGTCTAAGATTCTCGAAGGAGCTGTCATCAAGACTTTGGGAGCAGGTTCTCCAACTTCCGATAGAATCTCTTCAAGATTCTGAAAGACACACTCTTTTAGATTTTGAAAGAATCTCTCTTCGAGATTTTGGGAAAATTTCTCTCCAAGACTCTGGATGAAATTCACTTTAAGATTTTGAGACAAAATTTCTTTTGGATTCTGG
Source organism: Aedes aegypti (assembly GCF_002204515.2). Taxonomy (NCBI): domain Eukaryota; kingdom Metazoa; phylum Arthropoda; class Insecta; order Diptera; family Culicidae; genus Aedes; species Aedes aegypti. The sequence continues at coordinate 20,773,210 of NC_035107.1, forward strand.
AAAAATCTGTTCAAAATTCTGGAAGAAACTTTCTTAATAATTCTAAGTGGATCGCTTCAACATTCTGAGAGAGACTGATTAAGATTTTGAGAGAATCTGTTCAAGACTCTAGGTGATCTCTCCAAGATTCTTGAACAATCTCTCTGAGGTTCTTGGACAATCTTCCCAAAATTCTGAAAGAATCTGTCAAAGAGACATCTATCCGCAATTACGTCAACTTCGTATGAGAATCTGTTCATGATTATGGAAGATACTTTCTGAGAGCCAGGAGGAATCTGTCCAATATTCTAAGAAAATGTCTTCCAGATTTTGTATGGATCTCTCCAAAATCGGAGAGAATTTCTCCAAGACTCTGGAAAAAGCGTTCCCTAAGATTCTGGCAGAATCTATTTTCAAGATTCTGGTAGAACCTCTTTTCAATATTTTGGGAAAATCTCTTTCAAATGTTCTAAGATAATCCATCTACAAGATTATGAGAGAATCTCTACCCAAGATTCTGTGAGAATCTGACCATTTTACAGAAAAGTCTCTTCAAGACTCAAGAGACGTTGTCTCCCCAGGATTGTGACGGAATCTATCCATTTTCTGGTAGAATGCGTCTCCAAGATTCTGGTAGAATATTTCACCTCTATGCTTACGGCATCCACTAACGATTAAGGCCGAATCTCTTTGATATTCTGAGAGAGTGTCTCTTAAAGATTATGGATACATATTTCTCCACAATATTTTTAGAGAATCTCTCCAATATTCTGGGACAATCTTTCTCTAGATTCTGAGAGAACCGCTCTCTGAGATTCTGGAAGAAAGTCTTTTGGAGTTTCTGGTAAAAGTCTCTGCAATATTCTAGAGAAATATTTCCAGGATTTTGGGGTAATCTTTCCCAACTTTTGGGAAAACACCTCCAGGATCCTTGTTTTTAACCCGGAAAATTATGTCTAGTGTTCTTGAAGAATGTCTCCATTCTTCTAAATTATGAATGAATCTCTTTCAAGATTTTGAGTTAATCTCTTTCCATTGTTCTGGGATAATCCCTTTCAAATATTCTGATATAATCAATCTTCGCGGTTATGGGAGAACATCTGTCCTAGATTCTGTGAGATTCTCTCAAATTTGCAAAGAAAGTCTCTTCGATACTCTGCAATGATGTCTTCCCAGGATTGTGAAAGAATATCTCCATTTTCTGCTCGAACGTCACTCCGAAATTCTGAAAGAACATCTTTCCACGATTCTTGCGGCGTTCTTCTGGACGAATCTCTCTAATATTCTGAGAGAATGTCTCTTCAAGATGCTGGATACATATTTCTCCAAGATTCTACCTTCTGAGATCCTGTGAAAATGACTCTGCAAGATTTGTGGAGAATCTGTCCAGGATTCTGGGATAGTTTCTCTATATTCTGGGAGAATCACTCTCTGAGATTCTGGTAAAAGTCTCTCCAATATTCTAGAGGAATCTTTCCAAGATTCTGGGGTAATCTCTACCACCTTTTGGAAGAACACCTCCAGGATCCTTTTTCTGAATCCGGACGATTATGTTTAGTGTTCTCAAAAATTCTGTATGAATCTCTCCAAGATTCGAGGACTATCTTTAAAAATTTTGCTAGAATTTGTCTGGGTGTTTCTTTTCTTAGGATTCTAACAGAATCATTCTTCTAAATTATGAATGAATCTCTTTCAAGATTTTCAGATAATCTTTTTCTATTGTTCTGGGATAATCCTTTTCAAATATTCTGATATAATCCCTCTTCAAGGTTATGGGAGAGCATCAGTCCTAGATTCTGTGAGATTCTCTCCAATTTGCAGAGAAAGTCTCTTCAAGACTCTGCGAAGAGTCTCCCCAGGATTGTGAAAAAAAAACTCCTCATTTGCTGGTAGAATGTCTGTCCAAGATTCTGAAAGAACGTCTTTCCACGATTCTTGCGGCGTTCTTCTGGACGAATCTCTCTAATATTCTGAGAGAATGTCTCTTCAAGATTCTGGATACATATTTCTCCAAGATTCTACCTTCTGAGATCCTGTGAAAATGACTCTACAAGATTTTTGGAGTATCTCTCCAATCTCTCCCTAGATTCTGAGAGAATCGCTCTCCGACAATATCTGTTTGAAATTCTGGCAACAGCTCTCTCTCGCAATTTCTGGGAGAACACCTCTAGGATACTTTTTGGAACCCGGAAGATTATGTCTCGTGTTCTTGAAGAATGTCTCCAAAATTCTGTATAAATCTCTCCAAGATTCCGGGAATATCTCAGGATTCCTGGAAGAAATTCTCTAGGAAAGTCTTTTCCTCAGATTCTAACAGAATCTGTACAAGCATTCTGAATGCTTTTCTTTCAAGATTTAGAGATAATCTCTTTTTATTGTTCTGGAATAATCCCTTTCAAATATTCGGAGATAATCCCTCTTTACGATTATGGGAGAATGTCAGCCCAAAAATCTGAAGAAAAAATTTCCCTTCGGAATTTCGAAAGAATTTCCCTTCGGAAATTCGAAAGAATTTCCCTTCAGAAATTCGAAAAAAATTCCCTTCGGAAATTCGAAAAAAATTCCCTTCGGAAATTCGAAGGAATTTCCCTTCGGAAATTCGAAGGAATTTCCCTTCGGAAATTCGAAGGAATTTCCCTTCGGAAATTCGAAGGATTGAAATTTCCCTTCGGAAATTCGAAGGAATTTCCCTTCGGAAATTCGAAGGAATTTCCCTTCGGAAATTCGAAGGAATTTCCCTTCGGAAATTCGAAGGAATTTCCCTTCGGAAATTCGAAGGAATTTCCCTTCGGAAATTCGAAGGAATTTCCCTTCGGAAATTCGAAGGAATTTCCCTTCGGAAATTCGAAGGAATTTCCCTTCGGAAATTCGAAGGAATTTCCCTTCGGAAATTCGAAGGAATTTCCCTTCGGAAATTCGAAGGAATTTCCCTTCGGAAATTCGAAGGAATTTCCCTTCGGAAATTCGAAGGAATTTCCCTTCGGAAATTCGAAGGAATTTCCCTTCGGAAATTCGAAGGAATTTCCCTTCGGAAATTCGAAGGAATTTCCCTTCGGAAATTCGAAGGAATTTCCCTTCGGAAATTCGAAGGAATTTCCCTTCGGAAATTCGAAGGAATTTCCCTTCGGAAATTCGAAGGAATTTCCCTTCGGAAATTCGAAGGAATTTCCCTTCGGAAATTCGAAGGAATTTCCCTTCGGAAATTCGAAGGAATTTCCCTTCGGAAATTCGAAGGAATTTCCCTTCGGAAATTCGAAGGAATTTCCCTTCGGAAATTCGAAGGAATTTCCCTTCGGAAATTCGAAGGAATTTCCCTTCGGAAATTCGAAGGAATTCCCTTCGGAAATACGAAGGAATTTCCCTTCGGAAATACGAAGGAATTTCCCTTCGGAAATTCGAAGGAATTTCCCTTCGGAAATTCGAAGGAATTTCCCTTCGGAAATCCGAAGGAATTTCCCTTCGGAAATCCGAAAGGAATTTCCCTTCGGAAATCCGAAGGAATTTCCCTTCGGAAATTCCGAAGGAATTTCCCCTTCGGAAATTCGAAGAATTTCCCTTCGGAAATTCGAAGGAATTTCCCTCGGAAATTCCGAAAGGAATTTCCCTTCGGAAATTCGAAAGAATTTCCCTTCGGAAATTCGAAAGAATTTCCCTTCGGAAATTCGAAAGAATTTCCCTTCGGAAATTCGAAAGAATTTCCCTTCGGAAATTCGAAAGAATTTCCCTCGGAAATTCGAAAGAATTTCCCTTCGGAAATTCGAAAGGAATTTCCCTTCGGAAATTCGAAGGAATTTCCCTTCGGAAATTCGAAGGAATTTCCCTTCGGAAATTCGAAGGAATTTCCCTTCGGAAATTCGAAGGAATTTCCCTTCGGAAATCGAATAATTCGAAGGAATTTCCCTTCGGAAATTCGAAGGAATTTCCCTTCGGAAATTCGAAGGAATTTCCCTTCGGAAATTCGAAGGAATTTCCCTTCGGAAATTCGAAGGAATTTCCCTTCGGAAATTCGAAGGAATTTCCCTTCGGAAATTCGAAGGAATTTCCCTTCGGAAATTCGAAGGAATTTCCCTTCGGAAATTCGAAGGAATTTCCCTTCGGAAATTCGAAGGAATTTCCCTTCGGAAATTCGAAGGAATTTCCCTTCGGAAATTCGAAGGAATTTCCCTTCGGAAATTCGAAGGAATTTCCCTTCGGAAATTCGAAGGAATTTCCCTTCGGAAATTCGAAGGAATTTCCCTTCGGAAATTCGAAGGAATTTCCCTTCGGAAATTCGAAGGAATTTCCCTTCGGAAATTCGAAGGAATTTCCCTTCGGAAATTCGAAGGAATTTCCCTTCGGAAATTCGAAGGAATTTCCCTTCGGAAATTCGAAGGAATTTCCCTTCGGAAATTCGAAGGAATTTCCCTTCGGAAATTCGAAGGAATTTCCCTTCGGAAATTCGAAGGAATTTCCCTTCGGAAATTCGAAGGAATTTCCCTTCGGAAATTCGAAGGAATTTCCCTTCGGAAATTCGAAGGAATTTCCCTTCGGAAATTCGAAGGAATTTCCCTTCGGAAATTCGAAGGAATTTCCCTTCGGAAATTCGAAGGAATTTCCCTTCGGAAATTCGAAGGAATTTCCCTTCGGAAATTCGAAGGAATTTCCCTTCGGAAATTCGAAGGAATTTCCCTTCGGAAATTCGAAGGAATTTCCCTTCGGAAATTCGAAGGAATTTCCCTTCGGAAATTCGAAGGAATTTCCCTTCGGAAATCCGAAGGAATTTCCCTTCGGAAATTCGAAGGAATTTCCCTTCGGAAATTCGAAGGAATTTCCCTTCGGAAATTCGAAGGAATTTCCCTTCGGAAATTCGAAGGAATTTCCCTTCGGAAATTCGAAGGAATTTCCCTTCGGAAAGGAATTCCTTCGAATTCGAAGGAATTTCCCTTCGGAAATTCGAAAGAATTTCCCTTCGGAAATTCGAAAGAATTTCCCTTCGGAAATTCGAAAGAATTTCCCTTCGGAAATTCGAAAGAATTTCCCTTCGGAAATTCGAAAGAATTTCCCTTCGGAAATTCGAAAGAATTTCCCTTTCGGAAATTCGAAAGAATTTCCCTTTCGGAAATTCGAAAGAATTTCCCTTCGGAAATTCGAAGGAATTTCCCTTCGGAAATTCGAAGGAATTTCCCTTCGGAAATTCGAAGGAATTTCCCTTCGGAAATTCGAAGGAATTTCCCTTCGGAAATTCGAAGGAATTTCCCTTCGGAAATTCGAAGGAATTTCCCTTCGGAAATTCGAAGGAATTTCCCTTCGGAAATTCGAAGGAATTTCCCTTCGGAAATTCGAAGGAATTTCCCTTCGGAAATTCGAAGGAATTTCCCTTCGGAAATTCGAAAGGAATTTCCCTTCGGAAATTCGAAGGAATTTCCCTTCGGAAATTCGAAGGAATTTCCCTTCGGAAATTCGAAAGAATTTCCCTTCGGAAATTCGAAAGAATTTCCCTTCGGAAATTAGAAAGAATTTCCCTTCGGAAATTAGAAAGAATTTCCCTTCGGAAATTAGAAAGAATTTCCCTTCGGAAATTAGAAAGAATTTCCCTTCGGAAATTCGAAGGAATTTCCCTTCGGAAATTCGAAGGAATTTCCCTTCGGAAATTCGAAGGAATTTCCCTTCGGAAATTCGAAGGAATTTCCCTTCGGAAATTCGAAGGAATTTCCCTTCGGAAATTCGAAGGAATTTCCCTTCGGAAATTCGAAGGAATTTCCCTTCGGAAATTCGAAGGAATTTCCCTTCGGAAATTCGAAGGAATTTCCCTTCGGAAATTCGAAGGAATTTCCCTTCGGAAATTCGAAGGAATTTCCCTTCGGAAATTCGAAGGAATTTCCCTTCGGAAATTCGAAGGAATTTCCCTTCGGAAATTCGAAGGAATTTCCCTTCGGAAATTCGAAGGAATTTCCCTTCGGAAATTCGAAGGAATTTCCCTTCGGAAATTCGAAGGAATTTCCCTTCGGAAATTCGAAGGAATTTCCCTTCGGAAATTCGAAGGAATTTCCCTTCGGAAATTCGAAGGAATTTCCCTTCGGAAATTCGAAGGAATTTCCCTTCGGAAATTCGAAGGAATTTCCCTTCGGAAATTCGAAGGAATTTCCCTTCGGAAATTCGAAGGAATTTCCCTTCGGAAATTCGAAGGAATTTCCCTTCGGAAATTCGAAGGAATTTCCCTTCGGAAATTCGAAGGAATTTCCCTTCGGAAATTCGAAGGAATTTCCCTTCGGAAATTCGAAGGAATTTCCCTTCGGAAATTCGAAGGAATTTCCCTTCGGAAATTCGAAGGAATTTCCCTTCGGAAATTCGAAGGAATTTCCCTTCGGAAATTCGAAGGAATTCCCTTCGGAAATTCGAAGGAATTTCCCTTCGGAAATTCGAAGGAATTTCCCTTCGGAAATACGAAGGAATTTCCCTTCGGAAATTCGAAGGAATTTCCCTTCGGAAATACGAAGGAATTTCCCTTCGGAAATCGAAGGAATTTCCCTTCGGAAATTCGAAGGAATTTCCCTTCGGAAATTCGAAGGAATTTCCCTTCGGAAATCGAAGGAATTTCCCTTCGGAAAATTCGAAGGAATTTCCCTTCGGAAATTCGAAGGAATTTCCCTTCGCAAATTTCGAAGGAATTTCCCTTCGCAAATTCGAAGGAATTTCCCTTCGGAAATTCGAAGGAATTTCCCTTCGGAAATTCGAAAGAATTTCCCTTCGGAAATTTCGAAAGAATTTCCCTTCGGAAATTCGAAAGAATTTCCCTTTCGGAAATTCGAAAGAATTTCCCTTTCGGAAATTCGAAAGAATTTCCCTTCGGAAATTCGAAGGAATTTCCCTTCGGAAAATTCGAAGGAATTTCCCTTCGGAAAATTCGAAGGAATTTCCCTTCGGAAATTCGAAGGAATTTCCCTTCGGAAATTCGAAGGAATTTCCCTTCGGAAATTCGAAGGAATTTCCCTTCGGAAATTCGAAGGAATTTCCCTTCGGAAATTCGAAGGAATTTCCCTTCGGAAATTCGAAGGAATTTCCCTTCGGAAATTCGAAGGAATTTCCCTTCGGAAATTCGAAGGAATTTCCCTTCGGAAATTCGAAGGAATTTCCCTTCGGAAATTCGAAGGAATTTCCCTTCGGAAATTCGAAGGAATTTCCCTTCGGAAATTCGAAGGAATTTCCCTTCGGAAATTCGAAGGAATTTCCCTTCGGAAATTCGAAGGAATTTCCCTTCGGAAATTCGAAGGAATTTCCCTTCGGAAATTCGAAGGAATTTCCCTTCGGAAATTCGAAGGAATTTCCCTTCGGAAATTCGAAGGAATTTCCCTTCGGAAATTCGAAGGAATTTCCCTTCGGAAATTCGAAGGAATTTCCCTTCGGAAATTCGAAGGAATTTCCCTTCGGAAATCGAAGGAATTTCCCTCGGAATTCGAAGGAATTTCCCTTCGGAAATTCGAAGGAATTTCCCTTCGGAAATTCGAAGGAATTTCCCTTCGGAAATTCGAAGGAATTTCCCTTCGGAAATTCGAAGGAATTTCCCTTCGGAAATTCGAAGGAATTTCCCTTCGGAAATTCGAAGGAATTTCCCTTCGGAAATTCGAAGGAATTTCCCTTCGGAAATTCGAAGGAATTTCCCTTCGGAAATTCGAAGGAATTTCCCTTCGGAAATTCGAAGGAATTTCCCTTCGGAAATTCGAAGGAATTTCCCTTCGGAAATTCGAAGGAATTTCCCTTCGGAAATTCGAAGGAATTTCCCTTCGGAAATTCGAAGGAATTTCCCTTCGGAAATTCGAAGGAATTCCCTTCGGAAATTCGAAGGAATTCCCTTCGGAAATTCGAAGGAATTTCCCTTCGGAAATTCGAAGGAATTTCCCTTCGGAAATTCGAAGGAATTTCCCTTCGGAAATTCGAAGGAATTTCCCTTCGGAAATTCGAAGGAATTTCCCTTCGGAAATTCGAAGGAATTTCCCTTCGGAAATTCGAAGGAATTTCCCTTCGGAAATTCGAAGGAATTTCCCTTCGGAAATTCGAAGGAATTTCCCTTCGGAAATTCGAAGGAATTTCCCTTCGGAAATTCGAAGGAATTTCCCTTCGGAAATTCGAAGGAATTTCCCTTCGGAAATTCGAAGGAATTTCCCTTCGGAAATTCGAAGGAATTTCCCTTCGGAAATTCGAAGGAATTTCCCTTCGGAAATACGAAGGAATTTCCCTTCGGAAATTCGAAGGAATTTCCCTTCGGAAATACGAAGGAATTTCCCTTCGGAAATTCGAAGGAATTTCCCTTCGGAAATTCGAAGGAATTTCCCTTCGGAAATCCGAAGGAATTTCCCTTCGGAAATTCGAAGGAATTTCCCTTCGGAAATTCGAAGGAATTTCCCTTCGCAAATTCGAAGGAATTTCCCTTCGCAAATTCGAAGGAATTTCCCTTCGGAAATTCGAAGGAATTTCCCTTCGGAAATTCGAAAGAATTTCCCTTCGGAAATTCGAAAGAATTTCCCTTTCGGAAATTCGAAAGAATTTCCCTTTCGGAAATTCGAAAGAATTTCCCTTTCGGAAATTGGAAGGAATTTCCCTTCGAAAATTCGAAGGAATTTCCCTTCGGAAATTCGAAGGAATTTCCCTTCGGAAATTCGAAGGAATTTCCCTTCGGAAATTCGAAGGAATTTCCCTTCGGAAATTCGAAGGAATTTCCCTTCGGAAATTCGAAGGAATTTCCCTTCGGAAATTCGAAGGAATTTCCCTTCGGAAATTCGAAGGAATTTCCCTTCGGAAATTCGAAGGAATTTCCCTTCGGAAATTCGAAGGAATTTCCCTTCGGAAATTCGAAGGAATTTCCCTTCGGAAATTCGAAGGAATTTCCCTTCGGAAATTCGAAGGAATTTCCCTTCGGAAATTCGGAATCTCGGAAATTCGAAGGAATTTCCCTTCGGAAATTCGAAGGAATTTCCCTTCGGAAATTCGAAGGAATTTCCCTTCGGAAATTCGAAGGAATTTCCCTTCGGAAATTCGAAGGAATTTCCCTTCGGAAATTCGAAGGAATTTCCCTTCGGAAATTCGAAGGAATTTCCCTTCGGAAATTCGAAGGAATTTCCCTTCGGAAATTCGAAGGAATTTCCCTTCGGAAATTCGAAGGAATTTCCCTTCGGAAATTCGAAGGAATTTCCCTTCGGAAATTCGAAGGAATTTCCCTTCGGAAATTCGAAGGAATTTCCCTTCGGAAATTCGAAGGAATTTCCCTTCGGAAATTCGAAGGAATTTCCCTTCGGAAATTCGAAGGAATTTCCCTTCGGAAATTCGAAGGAATTTCCCTTCGGAAATTCGAAGGAATTTCCCTTCGGAAATTCGAAGGAATTTCCCTTCGGAATCAAATTCCTCGAATCGAAGGAATTTCCCTTCGGAAATTCGAAGGAATTTCCCTTCGGAAATTCGAAGGAATTTCCCTTCGGAAATTCGAAGGAATTTCCCTTCGGAAATTCGAAGGAATTTCCCTTCGGAAATTCGAAGGAATTTCCCTTCGGAAATTCGAAGGAATTTCCCTTCGGAAATTTCGAAGGAATTTCCCTTCGGAAATTCGAAGGAATTTCCCTTCGGAAATTCGAAGGAATTTCCCTTCGGAAATTCGAAGGAATTTCCCTTCGGAAATTCGAAGGAATTTCCCTTCGGAAATTCGAAGGAATTTCCCTTCGGAAATTTCGAAAAAAATTCCCTTCGGAAATTCGAAAGAATTTCCCTTCGGAAATTCGAAAGAATTTCCCTTCGGAAATTCGAAAGAATTTCCCTTCGGAAATTCGAAGGAATTTCCCTTCGGAAATTCGAAGGAATTTCCCTTCGGAAATTCGAAGGAATTTCCCTTCGGAAATTCGAAGGAATTTCCCTTCGGAAATTCGAAGCAATTTCCCATCGGAAATTGGAAGGAATTTCCCTTCGGAAATTCGAAGGAATTTCCCTTTGGAAATTCGAAGGAATTTTTTTTCGGAAATTCGAAGGAATTTCCCTTCGAAAATTCGAAGGAATTTCCCTTCGAAAATTCGAAGGAATTTCCCTTCGGAAATTCGAAGGAATTTCCCTTCGGAAATTCGAAGGAATTTCCCTTCGGAAATTCGAAGGAATTTCCCTTCGGAAATTCGAAGGAATTTCCCTTCGGAAATTCGAAGGAATTTCCCTTCGGAAATTCGAAGGAATTTCCCTTCGGAAATTCGAAGGAATTTCCCTTCGGAAATTCGAAGGAATTTCCCTTCGGAAATTCGAAGGAATTTCCCTTCGGAAATTCGAAGGAATTTCCCTTCGGAAATTCGAAGGAATTTCCCTTCGGAAATTCGAAAGAATTTCCTATCGGAAATTCGAAAGAATTTCCTATCGGAAATTCGAAAGAATTTCCTTTCGGAAATTCGAAAGAATTTCCTTTCGGAAATTCGAAAGAATTTCCTTTCGGAAATTCGAAAGAATTTCCTTTCGGGAATTCGAAAGAATTTCCTTTCGGAAATTCGAAAGAATTTCCTTTCGGAAATTCGAAAGAATTTCCTTTCGGAAATTCAATAGAAATTCCCTCCGGACATTCGAAAGAATTTCCCTTCGGAAATTTGAAAGAATTATCAAAACTAAGATGTGTAGAGGTTTGAAACACCTTTTTTATCAAAATTAAAAATTAAAATTCAAGGTTCATTTCACGGCTATTCCAAGCGTCTTTCAAGTCAATATGACTCCACCGAAGCACACGTCCCGTTATGATGTCATTCCAAGATCAAATATTTGATTACAAACAGTAATCGTCGCGTACCGACAGAAGAAGATGCGGGTTTCTTTTTCCAAACACACCATGCACAATCCGCGGCGGGGGGAGCCCTTGTGCGCGTGCTACCGATCGATAGCGAAGATATTTCTGACCTGACACCGACCCGGGGCGGCATTGGGAATTGAGAAACGTAAACAACGGACGAACGGCGAACGGCGAGTTGAAAATAGACAAGTGTCCCACTGACTCGAACGAATGACAAACGTACATAGTGTAAGTACGCGGGTTACAACTCGGTTTCGAAAACTGCGACGAGAAAAGCCATTTCCCCATCTGTTATCGCACCGGGTCGTGTAAGTGGGAAGTTATGTAAGAAGAAAGGCCTCCGAAGCACCGAAAGAACGCAGCCAGTAGCAACTGTCAAACACGCGCGAGATATATGGCGACCGCACGCAGCCAATCACCTTTTAAACGACTGCTTTGATGGCTGTTTTGAATCATTAAAAACGACCGACGGCAGCTTCTTCCATCGATGAGGAAGACATTCGTGTAAATGACGGAACGTAATAAACATAAATCTAGCGGAATACATTGTTTTCCAAACACGCAGAGAAGTTGATAAGACGACGGTCGGTGATGCATGAAATGGCCTTATCAGCTGCAACCCAGCAGCACACTTTCCATCGTCCAGCGTTTGTTGGCCGGACGATGGAAAAATCACTCACCCTCGTCACGGCCGGGCCTTATGAATTCCGATGCGTCCATCAAAAGTTTATGATCTGGTACACGGCGGCGTTCACGAGCATAACGGTGCGCATAACGTATTAATTCGGGACCCGAAATTTATATCTCAATCTGCGGCGCGCTCGTCGTAAGGTGATCAATCTCCCTCTGTACGAGAAAGCCAAAGCACAGACAAATAGACAATTTGGTTTAAAATTCTTCGCCCAATTCACAGAATTTTCATCTGATACACGGTAATTGTGCTACGAAGCCTGCAGAAGGCGCTAGAAACGTCATACACGAAGGGAAACGATGCGAGCGCCTCTACACGCTCAAAAAAGAATTCTGTAAAACGTGAACTGTCAAAAATACATCATGAACTACCACCAACGTTCACATAAACATGATCTAGTTCACGGTGTATTTTTGCTTGTTGACGAGTTCACGTCTGCTGTTCACGGATACGAGAACGGATTTTTTTCTGTATAGTTGTGAGGTATGACACAAAAGATATTCAAATTAAAAATTTTAAGCGAAATCGATGAAAATTTCGCCAGTTTCACGTCTGTTTATCCGTGGCCTAAGCATCACGTCGCGTCTTCGTCGGTTGGACGGCCATTACTGCGCTCTGTTGTGATGGGTTTTTGTTTGTTATGCAGAGGCCACCCATGCGGCCGAAGTTAGCGCTCTCCATTTCCTAGTAAGTACGTCCCGCAGCGAACCCGGGACCTCTTACAGCGGGGTGGTCAACCTCTTTTCGTCGTCGTCGTCGTCTATCCGCCGACGCCGCCATTATTTCGAAACTGTCAAACGATTGCCATGTGCTGCCGACACGACATGTGAACGAAGCAGGCGATGTGTGTGATGTTATTGCCGAAAATTTATTCATGTTTTCAACTTGCTTCCTCGTTTTTCTTTGTGCCTTGCGCTATTTAACCTCAAGCGCATAAAATAATAACCCTTAATGAATGCAACTAGCAGTGATAGGGGAAACTTGTGTTGAATTACAAGATTTCAGCAACAACTGAAAGAATAGGGAAGAATTTCTAAGTTCTGTTATGAATTTTAAGGGATAAAGTAAAAACTTTGTCTAAAATCTCTCCAACTTCTGAAAAAAAAAATCTCAAAATTCTGGAAGAATCTCCCCAACATTCTGGAAGAATCTCCTAAAATTTCTGATAGAAACTCTCCAAGATTCTTGGAGAAGCTTTTCAAGATTCTAGGAGGATATCTCTCCATGATTTTGTGAGAATCTTTCTCCAGATTCTTGGAGAATCTCTCTTCAACATTCTGGGAGAATCTCTCTTCAAGATACTGTGGGAATCTATCTCTAATACTCTAAAGAATCTATTTTCAACATTCTGGGATAATCTTTTCGAGATTTTGGAATCCGAGCGAATCTTTCCAAGAATCCGAGAGAATCTCTCCAAGATTCCAGAAAAATCTCCAGGATTCTCAAGGTTTCGGGAGAATCTGTGTACAAGTGTCGTTCTAAGATACCAGGAGAATCTTTCTCCAAGATTCCAGTAGAATCTATCTCCAAGATTCTGGGAATATCTTTCTCCAGGATTCTGGGATAATTTGTCTTCAAGATTCTGGGAAAATCTCTCCTCAAGATTGTGGGAGAATTTTCTCCCAAAATAACGGGTATCGCTTTCCAAGATTCTGCGTACATCGCTTTCCGAGAGTTTTGGATGAATCTTTCTTCAAGATTCTGTGATAATCTCCCCAAGATTTTGTGAGAATCTCTCTCTAGATTCTGGGCGAATCACTCTTCAACATTCTGGGAGAATTCCTTTCCAAGTTTCTGGGAGAATTTCTCTTTAAGATATTGGGAGAATTTATATCTAAAATCCTAAAGAATCTATCTCTAACATTATGAGATAATCTTTTCGAGATCTGAATTCCGAACGAATCCCTCCGAGAATCCAAGAATCTTTCCAAGTTTCCAGAGGAATCTCTCCATGATTCTTCTCCGAGAGTCATTCTAAAATATCAGGAAAAAGTAAAACCATTCCAAGATCTGCGAGAACCTCTCCCTAAGATTCTTGGAGAATCTTTGTTCACGATTCTGGGAGAATCTTCTCCAAGCTTATGGGTGAATCATTTTCTAAGATTCTGGGTGAATCGCTCTTCGAGAGTTTTTGATAACCTTTTTTCGTAAATGTGTATGAATCTCTCTTCATGATTGTGGGATAATCTCTCCAAGATGTTAGGAGAATCTCTCTCCAATATTGTTGAAGAATCTTCTCCAAAATTCTGGTAGAATCTTTTCCAGATTCTGGACAAACCTCCAGGAGTCTGGGAGAATTTCCAAGTTTCCGAAACAACCTCTACAAGATTCAGGGAAAACCTTTCCAAGATTCTCTCTTCAGAATCTCTTCAAGATTCCGGGACAATATTTCCAAGATACCATGAATTTTTAGGGATAAAGTAAATATTTTGTCTAGAATCTCTCCAATCTTCTGGAAGAATTTATTCAAAATTCTAGAAAAATCTCCTCAAAGTTATGAGAGAAATTCTCTAAAATTCTTGGAGAAGCTCTTTAAGATTCTTGGAGAATCTCTTTGGGTTTCTGAAAGCATATCTCTCAAAGATGTTGTGAGTATCCCTCGCCAGATTCTGGAAGAATCTCTTAAACATTCTGGGAGAATCACTGTACAGATTTTGGGAGAATTTTTCTCCAAGATACTGAGAAATCTCTCTCCAAGATACGGGAAGAATCTATCTCTAAGAATCTCTCGCAGAATCTGCAATAATCTTTTCCAGATTCTGGAGTCCAGGCGAATCTCTAAAAGAATCAGAGAGAACCTCTCCAAGATTCCAGAAGAATCTCCAAGATTCTCAAGGTTTCGGGAGAATCTGTGTCCAAGGGTCATTCTAAGATACCGGGAGAATATGTCTCCAAGATTCCAGTAGAATCTATTTCCAAGATTCTGGGAGAATTTGTCTTCAAGATTCTGGGAAAATCCTTGCCCAAGATTCTGGGAGGATTCCCTCCCAAAATTACGGGTGAATCTTTTTCCAAGATTCTGGGTGAGTCGCTCTCAGAGAGTCTTGGGAGCTCTCAGAGATTCTGGGCGAATTTCTCTCCAATATACTGGGAGAATCTCTTTTCAAGATACTGGGAGAATCTGTATCTATGATTCTGAAAAATCTCACTCCAACATTCTGGGATAATCTTTTCGAGATCTGGAATCCAAGCGAATCTCTCCAGGAATCTGAGAGAATCTTTCCAAGATTCCAGATCATAATTCTTCTCTGGAAGTCATTCTAAGATACCAGGAAAGGGAAAACCATTCCAAGATCTAGGAGAACCTTTCCAAGATTCCAGTAGAATTTATCTCCAAGATTCTGGGAAAATCTGTCTTCAAGATTCTGAGAGAATCTCCTCCCAAGCTTATGGGTGAATCTCTTTCCAAATTCTGGGTGAAACGCTCTCCGAGCATCTTGGATAATCTCTCTCCGTGAATCTGGAGGAATCTTTTTTCAAGATTATGGGATAATCTCTCCAAGATTTTGTGAGAATCTCTTTCCAACATTCTGGGAGAATCTCTCCTCAAGATACTGGGAGAATCAATATCTAAGATTCTATAGAATCTATCTCCAACATTCTGGGATAATCTTTTCTGGAATCCGATTGAATCTCTCCAGGAATCCGAGAGAATCTCTCCAAGATTCCGGATGAATCTCTCCATGATTCTTCTCCGGGAGTCGTTCTAAGATATCGGGAAAAGGGAAAACCATTCCAAGATCTGGGAGAACCTTTCCAAGATTCCAGTAGAATCCTCCAAGATTCTGGGAGAATCTGTCTTCAAGGTTCTGTGAGAATCTCTCCCCAAGACTCTGGGAGGACCTCTCCTCAAGATTCAAGAAGAATCTTTCCTCACGATTACAAGATACTGGGAGAATCTGTATCTATGATTCTGAAGAATCTCTCTCCAACATTCTGAGATAATCTTTTCGAGATCTGGAATCCAAGCGAATCTCTCCGAGAATCTGAGAGAATCTCTCTCCGTGAGTCTGGAGGAATCTCTTTTCAATATTATGGAATAATCTCTTTGCAAGATTTTTAGAGAAACTCTCTTCAATATTCTGGGATTTTCTCTCAAGATACTGGGAGAATCTCTCTCTAAGATACTGGGAGAATCAATATCTAAGATTCTATAGAATCTATCTCTAACATTCTGGGATAATCTGTTCGAAATCTTGAATCCGATTGAATCTCTCCAGGAATCCGAGAGAATCTCTCCAAGATTCCGGATGAATCTCTCCATGATTCTTCTCCGGGAGTCATTCTAAGATATCGGGAAAAGGGAAAACCATTCCAAGATCTGGGAGAACCTTTCCAAGATTCCAGTAGAATCCTCCAAGATTCTGGGAGAATCTGTCTTCAAGGTTCTGAGAGAATCTCTCTCCAAGACTCTGGGAGGACCTCTCCTCAAGATTCAAGAAGAATCTTTCCTCACGATTTCAAGATACTGGGAGAATCTGTATCTATGATTTTGAAGGATCTCTCTCCAACATTCTGGGATAATCTTTTCGAGATCTGGAATCCAAGCGAATCTCTCCGAGAATCTGAGAGAATCTTTCCAAGATTCCAGATCATGATTCTTCTCTGGAAGTCATTCTAAGATACCAGAAAAAGGGAAAACCATTCCAAGATCTAGGAGAACCTTTCCAAGATTTCAGTAGAAGTTATCTCCAAGATTCTGGGAGAATCTGTCTTCAAGATTCTGAGAGAACCTACTCCCAAGCTTATGGGCAAATCTCTTTCCAAATTCTGGGTGAAACGCTCTCCGAGAGTCTTGGATAATCTCTCTCCGTGAGTCTGGAGGAATCTCTTTTCAAGATTCTGGGATAATCTCTCCAAGATTTTGTGAGAATCTCTCTTCAACATTTTGGGAGAATCTCTCCTCAATATACTGGGAGAATCTCTTTCTAAGATACTGGGAGAATCAATATCTAAGATTCTATAGAATCTATCTCTAACATTCTGGGATAATCTGTTCGAAATCTTGAATCCGATTGAATCTCTCCAGGAATCCGAGAGAATCTCTCCAAGATTCCGGATGAATCTCTCCATGATTCTTCTCCGGGAGTCATTCTAAGATATCGGGAAAAGGGGAAACCATTCCAAGACCTGGGAGAACCTTTCCAAGATTCCAGTAGAATCCTCCAAGATTCTGGGAGAATCTGTCTTCAAGGTTCTGAGAGAATCTCTCTCCAAGACTCTGGGAGGACCTCTCCTCAAGATTCAAGAAGAATCTTTCCTCACGATTTCAAGATACTGGGAGAATCTGTATCTATGTTCTGAAGAATCTCTCTCCAACATTCTGGGATAATCTTTTCGAGATCTGGAATCCAAGCGAATCTCTCCGAGAATCTGAGAGAATCTTTCCAAGATTCCAGATCATGATTCTTTTCTGGAAGTTATTCTAAGATACCAGAAAAAGGGAAAACCATTCCAAGATCTAGGAGAACCTTTCCAAGATTCCAGTACAAGTTATCTCAAAGATTCTGGGAGAATCTGTCTTCAAGATTCTGAGAAAATCTCCTCCCAAGCTTATGGGTGAATCTCTTTCCAAATTCTGGGTGAAATGCTCTCCGAGAATCTTGGATAATCTCTCTTCGTGAGTCTGGAAGAATTTCTTTCCAAGATTTTGTGAGAATCTCTCTTCAACATTCTGGGAGAATCTCTCCTCAAGATACTGGGAGAATCTCTCTCTAAGATACTGGGAGAATCAATATCTAAGATTCTATAAAATCTATCTCTAACATTCTGGGATAATCTGTTCGAAATCTTGAATCCGATTGAATCTCTCCAGGAATCCGAGAGAATCTTTCCAAGATTCCGGATGAATCTCTCCATGATTCTTCTCCGGGAGTCATTCTAAGATATCGGGAAAAGGGAAAACCATTCCAAGATCTGGGAGAACCTTTCCAAGATTCCAGTAGAATCCTCCAAGATTCTGGGAGAATCTGTCTTGAAGGTTCTGAGAGAATCTCTCCCCAAGACTCTGGGAGGACCTCTCCTCCAGATTCAAGAAGAATCTTTCCTCACGATTTCAAGATACTGGGAGAATCTGTATCTATGATTCTGAAGAATCTCTCTCCAACATTCTGGGATAATCTTTTCGAGATCTGGAATCCAAGCGAGTCTCTCCAGGAATCTGAGGGAATCTTTCCAAGATTCCAGATCATGATTCTTCTCCGGGAGTCATTCTAAAAAATCGGGAAAAGGGAAAACCATTCCAAGATCCGGAAGAACCTTTCCAAGATTGCAGTAGAATCCTCCAAGATTCTGGGAGAATCTGTCTTCAAGATTCTGAGAGAACCTCCTCCCAAGCTTATGGGTGGATCTCTTTCCAAATTCTGGGTGAAACGCTCTCCGAGAGTCTTGGATAATCTCTCTCCGTGAGTCTGGAGGAATCTCTCTTCAAGATTCTGGGATGAACTCTCCAAGATTTTGTGAGAATCTCTTTCCAAATTCTTGGAGAATCTCTCTTCATAGTTCTGAGAGAATCGCTCTTCAAGGTTTTGGAAGAATTTTTCTCCAAGATACTGGGATAATCTCTCTCTAAGATACTGAGAGAATCTATCTCTAACTAGTGGTCCGTGAGAATCTCTCCAAGATTCCGGGTGAATATTTCAAAGATTCTGGAAGAATACTTTCCAAGATTCCGGGAGAGATTCTCTTAGATTCCGGAAAAACCTTTCCAAGAATCCTGAAAAATCTCTCTCCAAGGCACTGGGAAAATCTGTCTTAAAGATAATGATAATTTCTCTCTCTCTCTTTAAGATTCTAGAAGACAGAATCGCTCCCTCAGGATCGTGGATGAATCTCTCTCTTATATTGTGGGAGAATTTCTCTCTTAGATGTGGGAGAATATCTCTATAAGATTATAAGACAATCTCTCCGTGATTCTTGAAGAATCTCTTCAAGTTAATGCAAGAATCTTCCTCCAAGATTCTGTGTGATTTTCTTTCCGAGGATCTTTCTCCAATATTCTGAGAGAATCGTTTTCCAAGATTATGGAAAAATCTATCCTCTAGATTACGGGAGGTTCAGAAATAATGTTTTCCAGATTCGGGAAGAATCTCCAGGAGCCCGAGAGAACCTATCGAAGATTCCGTGAGAATCTCTCCAAGATTCCGTCAGAGACTCTTTTAGATTCCGGAAGAACCTTTCCAAGATTCCTGGAGAATCTCTCTCTCCAAGATTCTGGAAACAAATCTCCAATATTTTGGCTGAATATATCTTCAAGATTATGGGAGAATCGCTCTCCAAAATTCTGCGAGAATCTCTCCAAAGTTCAGGAATAGTCTTTTTTGTCTTTTCCAGTTTTTTCTCTTCAATCTTTGAGAGGCGCAAGATTCCTGAAAATATCCAAGATTTCAGGAAAATCTATTCCGGAAGAATACCTCATAGATTCTGCAAGATTTCGGAAAATACTCTCTAAGGTTGCGGAAGAAACAGTATTATGAAGAAATCTCTCTCCTAAAGTCTAAGTAAGTCTCTCTCCAAGATTGTGGATGATTCTTTCCCCTAGAGTCTGGGAGAATCTCTCACAAATTCTGAGATATTCTGGGTGAATCTTTCTCCAAGATATTCTTCCAAGATTTTGAGAGAATTTCTATCCAAAATTCTAGGAAAATTTCACCAAGGTTCAAGGGCATTTTTTTTTCAGATTCGGGAAGAATCTCCAGGAGTTCGGGAGAACCTCTTCAAGATTCCGGGAAAGCCTCTCATGACAGCGAAAGAATCTCTTCAAGATTCCCCAATCTTGATCAGACCTTTTCTAGAGAACATTTCCAAGATTCCAGGAGAATCTCTCCAAGATTCTAGGAGAATATGACCAGGATTCAGAGAAATTTTTTACAAAATTCCAGGAAAATTTCTTCAAGATACAGTACGTTTACCTCTCATAGGTGTCATACAAAATCCAAGATAAGTAATACAGGTTGAAGGGTTTCTCATGTGATTCCTAGACTAGTTTGAAAGAGTTTTTCTGTTTTCAGAAATTTCTTGGAAGTTTCCGATACTCCCAAGGGGGTTTAAATGGTTTTGAAGGGGTATCAAGTGTATCTCAAAAGAAACAGTTTCCTTATGTTTATGAAAGTGTTCTTAGGAGTTAGGAGTCCCAAGGGGTTTACAGAGGTTCCTGAAGTCCCAGGGAGTTCACAGGAGTTCTGAAGGAGCTTCAGTAGTACAAAAATGGTTTACTTAAGATACTCAGAGAATCAATAAATGATAGTCAGAGGTTCTCAGCAGTTTCTAAAGGTGTTTAAAGGGTTTTCAAGAGAATCTAAAGAGCATAGGATTTTGAACCTCTGAAAAGTCTCTGAGCATGAAAGTTTCCTGCATGTGAGAACTTCCTGCAAGGTGAATCTATACAGTTAAAATCTCTAGGTACTGTCAGATACCCCTAGGTATCCCATAGTAACGCCACTAGAAAGGCTTCGGATTGCTTGGTAACTTCGGAGAACCTCTTGCTTTAAAGTTCCTTCGAGAGCCCTGAATATCTTGGTAGCGTTTTGGAAAACTATGAACCCCTTCGTAATATGTTGAGTAGCTCTGAAAACTCTGGAACTACTGGGTTTTCAGACGTCCCCGAAACGATTTCACAGGTTGTGTTCTCAGGAAATCCCAAAAGATTCTTAGGGGATTCCAAGGGTTTCCAATAGTTCTCAGGGACTCCCAAGAAGTTCCAAATGGTTTTCAACGTCATCTGCAATAAGCTATGAGCCCATTGAAGACCATTTGGAATCTTCTGGTAACCTCTGAAAATACCTTGGGATTCCCAGAGAATGCTTCGCAACACTCTTTGAAATTGATTAGTACCTCGAGGAACGCCTTAGAATTCTCTGGAATCACTTTGGCATTCCCTTTGGAGAAACCTGTCATCATTCTGGGGAATCTCCTAAGATTGTGGGGGAATCTCTTGAATCAAAATCGAATTGAAATCGAATTTCAGTATTCTAAAGTACAAGCGACTGAAGTACTTCGACTTCTTGCGCTTCTACAACTCCTTTTGAGGTTTTCAGTGTTAAGATCTCAACAAGTAATCCAACCTTAGTCGCAATTGTCGCCTGATTCAACCATCTTCCATTGAGGGAGACGACAATGAGTCACCCTCGCCGTAGCTTCCCACCATATTATTTCAATATCAAGTGTGTCCCAAGCAATTGACCACTTGTTGGAATGGTGATTGGATCATAACGAGGATGATAGTGGTTGCTGTCGTTGTCGAGCAATGGAGGAACATATTTTACAAGCGATCGGACCGGATGGAGCTCGCCACGACCCGGAACGTGATAACCTTCGCTCAGTAGGCGAGTTGTAGTTCGAACGTCAATGGTAGCGTCAATGGAACTTGCGAGGGAAAGGATTAGAATTCTACTTCGCTTGGCCTGCTACGATGTGAATACTTGATTTCTGTAAGGGAAATCTGCATCGTTTGGTCAAGGTTTGGCGCCCAATGACGATTTTTATTCGTTTTTTATCGTTTAAATGTCAAATTTTATCGTTTTCACGATATGAACTGGTCTTTCGTTAGGGATGTCGAAATTTTTGAAGAAATCGGATAATCGGTAATCGATTGTATTTTTTCCCATGGAACTACCGGAGAATTTATATCGAAGTCACTACAAATCTCCAAGATCTTACTGTTTTTGTTCGTTTTAATTACAAAATGGCCAATGTTTACTCATTGAAGTCTCCACCAGACGTTTCAGCCATGAATGGCCTACTGGAAACGTCGGCTAACTGACATATGCGTATAGATTATTATCTCACAAAATTGCATACCGATTAGAGCTCACGCACCTGTGACTCATGACGATATGGTGCGGCGCGTAACATAAGCCCCGTAAGCGATAACCCAGCATAAACGGCAAAACGGTCCGTAAAATGATCGCGCTAACGTTAACCTTTCCAGCGTCATCGAGAGCTATAGGAATAGACTCCATTGAAGAAACAAAAAATCCGGAGCGTCGAAAAAACCTCATTACACTGGGCAGCACTGGTTCACACATTTTGACCATCCATTCATTAGATGTTGGCCCACAGTCTCCGAATCTGGTTTGAGAATCTTTGTAAAACGTACAGTTTTTGAGGAAAATTGTTTTTTTTACTCACACATTTTCACATTTCCCAGGAAATTCATGAAAAATTGATGAAGGTTTTGTTTAATAACCTCTCAAGGACTTTCGAAGTATTCCTCCATACGTTTTTCTCGAGAAATTTCCAGAAATTCCCCCAGGAGTTACTCCAGCATCACCTTCAGGCAATATTCCAAGAATTTCTAATACTTTTAGGTGATGATCTCCATGATTGCGAAAGAATCTCTTCAAGATTCCGCAATATTGATCAGACCTGTTTAAGAAAACAATTCCAAGATTCCGGGAAATATCTCCAAAATTCAGTGAGAAAATCTCTTCAAGATACAGTTCGTCACCATTGTGTAAGCCTCTTCCGTCCGCTTCTTGCTCTCATAAGCCTTATAAAAAATCAAGAGGGGTATTACATGTTACAGGGTTTCTCAAGTGATTTCCTGAGGAGTTTTGAAGAGTTTTTACGTTTTCAGAAATTCCTAAGAAGGGGAGACGCCTCCAAGGGATTTTAATGGTTTTTAAGGGTTTTGGTTTTCAATTGTATCTCAAAAGAGTTTCCCTACGTTTGTGAAGACGTTCTTAAGAGTCTCAAGTCCTCAGGAACAATGTTGATAGACTCACACTCAAATCTCAATCAATACGCTCTCCCGTGGGAGCAAACTCATTAGAGATCTGCTTCGCAAATCTCACGCTTGAGATTTTGATGCAAAATCACTCAATCAACTCAAACCGCAAAACATGATTCAGTCGCAAAACCCGTCAAAAACTCGTGAAATCCGAATAATTTTTCCAGACTAACAAGAATCTATTGCCATTTGTGAGTTAACTGTGGAAATACGAGACAATGAGTCACAAAGGTGAGCCAACTCATTCATGATTTTTTGACTGCTGAGGTGCGTGTTTGACAACTCACGCATGAAAAATCTCAAGCGTGGGTTATGAGAAATTGAGTTTTTCACAACACTGCTCAGGAAGCCCTATAAAGTTTACAGGAGTTCCGAAGGAGTGTAAGTAATACAAAAGTGGTTTACAAAACATAGTTAGTGAATGAATACACACTCCGAAAAAATCATGTGATTTCACGTCTTTTGGATGCACATAAAAGAAGCGAGCCGAATGACGTGAATTTATGTCACATTTCAAATACCATAGTGTCTGATTCGGGAAATGTCGATTATAGTGCCATCGTTTTCGTGTCCATTAACGTGTAAAATTACATGTTTTGTTCAATAAATCTTCAAGGACACATTTTTGTGTCGTTTTATCATTTACATCATGTGTCATTCAGTCATACTATGAATTACGTCCACAGTAATTTCCATTATTTTCAAGAGTGTAAGTAAGCGACTGTCAGAGGTTCCCAGCAGTTTCTAACGGCTTTTCAGGGGTTCCCAAGCGAATTCCAAAGAGTGTAGCATCGGGAACCTCTGAAAAGTCTCTGAGGTCTTCATTTAAGATTCACTGTACATACTAAAAATTCCCAGAAAACCCATGATAACACTACTAGAAAGGTATTGGAATGCTTGGTAACTTCGGAGAACTTTAAAGCTCCGATCTACTCCAATATATCCTTCAGGCAATATTCCGATTTTCCAGGTATGTCCGCGAAAAAAAATTGTCAGAGCTCTTCCAAAAATCAATCAGAACTTTCGTTAAACATTTTCAAAGCTTTTAGATGAAATTTGTCTAGAGACTGTTTACAAATTTGACTAGGATGCTAGGAATCCATGTACAATTTTTTTCCAAAAGACAAGGCAATTACTCCATGAATCTCGTCAGTAAATTTTACAAACATACCTTTAAAACACATTACGAGTTTGTTTGTTTCCTCTGAATATTCATCAAGCATTTGAACAAATGGCACCTGCAGGCAATTCATTGCACGTTCTTTTGGAAATTCCTTCAGGCATTCCCTGGTGAACTCGTGTAGAAATTATTGCTGGAATTTCTCTAGGAATCAATAAGGATTGTATTAGTATTTCCTTCAAAAACTTTGTCAATAATTTGTAAACAATTTTTTTTCCTCAAGAAATCTTCATTTTTTTTCAAGCTCCTTGCTTGGAATAACTCTGTGAAACTACAAAAAACCTTTCCCAAAGAAAATTTTAAATTTTTGCTAAAATGAAATTTATAGCAGATCGAACAATTTGCCCTAAGGTATCCTAGAAATAACATTAGAAAATCTTAGATCTAAGATTCTTTTCCACTTATTTTGCTACAAGCATTCTTGCAGAGAAATGTTATGAGAAACGTTTCTCATGAAGCTTGAAAAAAGTCTTCCTTAAGCCTAGGGCAAAAAAACTTGTAGTAATACTAATAAAAAATGAACAGCAGTTCATCTCGTGGCAACTCTTCAATTTGTCAAAGCATTTTACTATGGAATTCTATAAAAATACTGTAAATATGTTTAAAATTTCTATCAAGAAAAAAATATATCTAATTTTTTTTAACTATTCCTACAAGATTCTTTGGAACATTCGACCAGGAATTCCGCCAAGAGCATCTCCAGACAATTGATCATGGTTTCTCAAGCAAAGATATCTGATTTTTTATAGTGTTCTTTCTTGAATTTCTACAAAAAATACCACTGGATTCGTTCCAGGGGTTTTCCTAAAATATTTTCCCTGATTTTTTTCTGGTATTCTCACTAGGAAGTTGATAGGAATTTCTAAAGGAATGTCTTTTGAATATTTCTCCAGTCTTTTTTTTTCGAGACATTATAGTTTAGAATTGACACTGTGCTTTCCGCAGGAATTTCTTCAGTAGATAATTGACAATGTCAACGAATCTTAATGAGAATCTTTCCTGAAGTTCTTCTGAAAAATCTTCAAGTAGTTCCTCGCGAATTTATTACAGGAATTTCAGAATTTTATTTTACCTCAGTTTTTCAAGGTTTTTAGCAGGCATTGTTCCGGAAAACAACAAGGTGATTTGTTCAGAAGGAAAACTTTTTTATTTTTCCATGTATCTTGTCTCTATTTTGTCAAGGATTTAACCAATATTTTCTAACACTCTACGCAGATATATTTTTAGAGATCAGACCAGCGTTTTCTCCAAGTGAAGATTTCAGAATTTTACAAAAAAAAATCAGATTTCTTTCAACGATAGGGAGCAGAGTTGCTTGGCCATTTCCATGATTAACTTTGGCATGGGGGTATTTTTAACGACCGAATAGTCTGAAATATTACAGTAGGAAGCGCTTCAATACGACGCATATTGTAGCCAAATATGAGCTCAGTAGCACTTAAAAAAACATTGCCGAAGTGAATCAAAACTGACAAGAATAGTATCCGGCTCCCTACAATAGCAATAGTGACAGAAAAGCAAAATTCCACAAAACATTTCTTCTTGGAGATAAAATAATGTTACTTCAGAAAAAACTGTAAAAAATTCAGAAGTTAAACACGAGGAATTCTTAGGATATGTTGACATCTATGAATGAACTTCTCAGGAAATAACAAGAGCTTCTGAGAATTCACAAGAGAAGTTTCTGAGAAACTACTGTTATTATTTTTAAGGAGTTTCTATAACATATTATGTTGAAATACTTGCATTTAATTTTAGTGATTTGAAACATGTATCTAGATTACATTAGTGGCTGTCCGTGATATTTCTCAAAGATTCAGGAACTCCTAAATGGGCAGTCAATCAATGAGCTCTCCCGTGAGAGTAAACTCATAAGAGAACTGCTTCGAAAATCTCATTCTTGAGTTTTCCGTTCAGAATCACTCAGTTACACTCGGCTTGTCTAAAATGATTTAGTCATGAAGCCTGTCAAAACTCGTGAAAACCGAATGTTGTTGTTTACTTTAGGAATCACCAAACTTAATGACGAGAAATCATTGCTTTGTCTGAGTAAACTGTGAAAATATGAGGCAATGAGCGTCAAACAAATGAGCCAACTCATCCATGATTTTTTGACTGGTGAGTTGTGTGAAAAATTTCAATCGTGAGTGACCTTAATCGTGAGTTATGAGAATTTGAGTCTCTCACAACACTGCTCATGGAACAGAAATGCTTTAGAATCCTGTTTGGTGGAACCATCATAGTAACAATCAAATGTTGTTTTAAGTATGGTTCCAGCGACTCATGAAAGTTTTACTGTGTATAAAGAATTTTTAAATATATTCTTGAAATAATACTGAGAAAATAAGACAATAACTCTGAAAAAAACAATAGATTGTAAATTATAAAGGAATTCAGGAATTCATGAAGACATATTTTACAATACCTGAAAAGATATTCTCGGAGAAGGTGTTAGCGGATTTCTTAGAGGAATTCTTTGTGTAATCCTTATAATATTTGCTTTCATACCTGGTGGAACTCGTGAAACAATTTCTTGTGCCTTTAAAAACAAAATCTTTGATGCCAAAATAGCGCGAGTAGGTATTGTCTCCTCCCTGTAACGCGGGTAGATCACCTTTTCGAGGTGCGTTACTGGGTAAGATCTACCATATTGTACTCTTGTTGTATCTGTTCTTGTATAAGAGAGTAACAAGCCACTAAGACCCAAATAGGTGGGTCCTAGATGATGAGGAGGTCGAAGTGGAAAAATGGCTCAATCAGCATCTGAGGTTGGTTTCAACGCATGAGCCAATTTCTTTCCGAGTTCAAGAGTTTATCTTTCGATATCTATGAGGGAAACGATTCCGAATCAGTGGAGTAGCAGACGTCTTAACTTTTAATATAAGCTTTTTGTTTCAAGGAATCTAAGTGTCTCATGCGATGAAACCTGTTCACAGTTTTAAAAAACGACTTTGAACCTTATAAGCAGAAGAAATAATTTGATACGCTAGAGTACCGATGCATGGTCAAAATCAGTATCATTCAACCAGCTTAGTGGCCGAACCTGATTAACCCATTAACGCCCAGTGATCTAATTTGAGATCAGATGCCCCGAACGCCCAGTGATCTATTTTGAGATCAGTTACATTTTTGAATACAGTTAATTTTTTAGACAAAATGGATGGTTGGTTTTTTTGGCAATGTTGTGAAAGACATTAAGGGCAGTCTAATAACAGGTTTTTTAACTCATACTTCTTCCACTAGGTTGCGCTATCAGCATAAAACATTTCTGTTTTGTCGCCAGCTCTTGTTGGCATTACCACGCTCGTCTTATACTACCATAAGCGTGCTTTGCAAATCAGAGATTCCTAAACAATTATATAATGGTTCCTGTGCCGGTAGTCAGTGTGGATTCTGGGAATCCCGTGTGGATTCTGGGAATCCCGTGTGGATTCTGGGAATCCCGTGTGGATTCTGGGAATCCCGTGTGGATTCTGGGAATCCCGTGTGGATTCTGGGAATCCCGTGTGGTGTGGATTCTGGGAATCCCGTGTGGATTCTGGGAATCCCGTGTGGATTCTGGGAATCCCGTGTGGATTCTGGGAATCCCGTGTGGATTCTGGGAATCCCGTGTGGATTCTGGGAATCCCGTGTGGATTCTGAGAATCCCGTGTGGATTCTGGGAATCCCGTGTGGATTCTAGGAATCCAATGTGGATTCTGGGAATCCATTGTGGATTCTAGGAATCCAGTGTGGATTCTGGGAATCTCGTGTGGATTCTGGGAATCCCGTGTGGATTCTGGGAATCCCGTGTGGATTCTGGGAATCCCGTGTGGATTCTGGGAATCCCGTGTGGATTCTGGGAATCCCGTGTGGATTCTGGGAATCCCGTGTGGATTCTGGGAATCCCGTGTGGATTCTGGGAAACCAGTGTAGATTCTGGGAATCCCGTGTGGATTCTGGGAATCCAGTGTGGATTCTGGGAATCCAGTGTGGATTTTAGGAATTCAGTGTGAATTTTGGGAATCCAGTGTGGATCCTGAAAATCTCGTGTGGATTCTGGGAATCCCGTGTGGATTCTGGGAATCCCGTGTGGATTCTGGGAATCCCGTGTGGATTCTGGGAATCCCGTGTAGATTCTGGGAATCCCGTGTGGATTCTGGGAATCCCGTGTGGATTCTGGGAATCCCGTGTGGATTCTGGGAATCCCGTGTGGATTCTGGGAATCCCGTGTGGATTCTGGGAATCCCGTGTAGATTCTGGGAATCCCGTGTGGATTCTGGGAATCCCGTGTGGATTCTGGGAATCTAGTGTGGATTCTGGGAATCCCGTGTGGATTCTGGGAATCCCGTGTGGATTCTGGGAATCCCGTGTGGATTCTGGGAATCCCGTGTGGATTCTGGGAATCCCGTGTGGATTCTGGGAATCCCGTGTGGATTCTGGGAAACCAGTGTAGATTCTGGGAATCCCGTGTGGATTCTGGGAATCCAGTGTGGATTCTGGGAATCCAGTGTGGATTTTAGGAATTCAGTGTGAATTTTGGGAATCCAGTGTGGATCCTGAAAATCTCGTGTGGATTCTGGGAATCCCGTGTGGATTCTGGGAATCCCGTGTGGATTCTGGGAATCCCGTGTGGATTCTGGGAATCCCGTGTAGATTCTGGGAATCCCGTGTGGATTCTGGGAATCCCGTGTGGATTCTGGAAATCCCGTGTGGATTCTGGGAATCCCGTGTGGATTCTGGGAATCCCGTGTGGATTCTGGGAATCCCGTGTGGATTCTGGGAATCCCGTGTGGATTCTGGGAATCCCGTGTGGATTCTGGGAATCTAGTGTGGATTCTGGGAATCCCGTGTGGATTCTGGGAATCCCGTGTGGATTCTGGGAATCCCGTGTGGATTCTGGGAATCCCGTGTGGATTCTGGGAATCCCGTGTGGATTCTGGGAATCCCGTGTGGATTCTGGGAATCCCGTGTGGATTCTGGGAATCCCGTGTGGATTCTGGGAATCCCGTGTGGATTCTGGGAATCCCGTGTGGATTCTGGGAATCCCGTGTGGATTCTGGGAAACCAGTGTAGATTCTGGGAATCCCGTGTGGATTCTGGGAATCCAGTGTGGATTCTGGGAATCCAGTGTGGATTTTAGGAATTCAGTGTGGATTTTGGGAATCCAGTGTGGATCCTGAAAATCTCGTGTGGATTCTGGGAATCCCGTGTGGATTCTGGGAATCTAGTGTGGATTCTGGGAATCCCGTGTGGATTCTGGGAATCCCGTGTGGATTCTGGGAATCCCGTGTGGATTCTGGGAATCCCGTGTGGATTCTGGGAATCCCGTGTGGATTCTGGGAATCCCGTGTGGATTCTGGGAATCCCGTGTGGATTCTGGGAATCCCGTGTGGATTCTGGGAATCCCGTGTGGATTCTGGGAATCCCGTGTGGATTCTGGGAATCCCGTGTGGATTCTGGGAAACCAGTGTAGATTCTGGGAATCCCGTGTGGATTCTGGGAATCCAGTGTGGATTCTGGGAATCCAGTGTGGATTTTAGGAATTCAGTGTGGATTTTGGGAATCCAGTGTGGATCCTGAAAATCTCGTGTGGATTCTGGGAATCCCGTGTGGATTCTGGGAATCCCGTGTGGATTCTGGGAATCCCGTGTGGATTCTGGGAATCCCGTGTGGATTCTGGGAATCCCGTGTGGATTCTGGGAATCCCGTGTGGATTCTGGGAATCCCGTGTGGATTCTGGGAATCCCGTGTGGATTCTGGGAATCCCGTGTGGATTCTGGGAATCCCGTGTGGATTCTGGGAATCCCGTGTGGATTCTGGGAATCCCGTGTGGATTCTGGGAAACCAGTGTAGATTCTGGGAATCCCGTGTGGATTCTGGGAATCCAGTGTGGATTCTGGGAATCCAGTGTGGATTTGGAATCAGTGTGGATTTTAGGAATCAGTGTGGATTTTGGGAATCCAGTGTGGATCCTGGAAATCTCGTGTGGATTCTGGGAATCCCGTGTGGATTCTGGGAATCCCGTGTGGATTCTGGGAATCCCGTGTGGATTCTGGGAATCCCGTGTGGATTCTGGGAATCCCGTGTGGATTCTGGGAATCCCGTGTGGATTCTGGGAATCCCGTGTGGATTCTGGGAATCCCGTGTGGATTCTGGGAATCCCGTGTGGATTCTGGGAATCCCGTGTGGATTCTGGGAATCCCGTGTGGATTCTGGGAATCCCGTGTGGATTCTGGGAATCCCGTGTGGATTCTGGGAATCCCGTGTGGATTCTGGGAATCCCGTGTGGATTCTGGGAAACCAGTGTAGATTCTGGGAATCCCGTGTGGATTCTGGGAATCCAGTGTGGATTCTGGGAATCCAGTGTGGATTTTAGGAATTCAGTGTGGATTTTGGGAATCCAGTGTGGATCCTGAAAATCTCGTGTGGATTCTGGGAATCCCGTGTGGATTCTGGGAATCCCGTGTGGATTCTGGGAATCCCGTGTAGATTCTGGGAATCCCGTGTGGATTCTGGGAATCCAGTGAGGATTTTAGGAATTCAGTGTGGATTTTGGGAATCCATTTTAGGTTCTGGGATTGCAAGTTGAATTCAAGTGGGTTCAAGTGTAGATGCTGTGAATTCAGTGTGGATCCTGGAATTTCAATGTGGATCCTGATGTTCCAGTCTGATTCCAAGTGTTTTAGTGTGGATTATAGTGTAGATTGTGTTGCTACATTGTTTCTAATGTGAATATTAGGATTCCACAAGGTTTGTTGTATTTTTGTGTATATCCAGGGACTGTTGTTTCGAATCTTGGTATTCCATTGTGGATATTTAAATTCCAGTGTGTATCCTGGTATTCCAGTTTAGATCCTGGGATTGTAACATAGGTCGTGTAATTCTAATGTGAAACCTGAAATTTCATTGGGGACCTTGGGGTTTCAGTATCTTGATACTCCAGTATGGATCTTGCGATTTTAGTGTGAACGGCAGGATTGGAACATGGGTCCTCGATTTCTAATGTGAATGCTGGGATTTCAGTGTGGATTTTAGGATTTCAGTGTAGATGTTTGAACACCAGTGAGGATTATGCATTTCCAGTGTAGATTTTTGGAATTCACTGCGGATCCTGCGATATTCCAGTATGGATTTCAGATGTGGATCCTAGGGTTTTAGTGCGATATGGAGATACCAGTGAAGAGTTTGAGCTTCCAGTGTGGATCCATGGATTTCAGCATAGATCATGAATTTCCAGTACGGGTTTTGGGATTCTAGTATAGATGCTTGTATTCCAGTGAGGATTTTGGCATTCCAGTGGGAATTGTTAAATGGTAACCGAAGGATATACTGAGGGAATCCTGTTGGAGTTATGTTGAAAGACTGTGCAAATGTTGTAAAAAAAATGCGAAAATAGTGAGCGAAAAGTATTAAAATACATTGGGAATCTTACGAGAATGCTGAGATTCTTGTGAAGGCCCTGTTGAAATCTTATCTTATAGTTATATGGCAAACAGTTAGTATTCCTGAGAGAATCACTTAGAAATACTTTGGGAATTCGGATTGGTCTTATTGGTAAGAGTCAATTGTTAGAATTCTTTGGGAGTTGTGTAGAAATACTGCGGAAATTGTCAACATTATGGGAATTCAGTGTATTTTTTTTTTTCAAGAGCATCCTGGAAAAAATCCAATGGAGATTCTGTGATATTCTTCGAGAATCCTGAGGGAATCCTATTAAAATTCTGTGGGAAACCTTCAAGATTCCTGTAGAAACAATATGTATTTGTTGGGAATCCTGCTAAATCCTTAGTGGTTATTATTACGACAAAAAAATATTATATTCGTGGAAATTTTTATAAATGTGTACTAGGTCGTCCCTTATTTATCGAAAATGCGTCATGTTACAAGTTCGTCATTGTAAAGTGCTCGTTTTGGTAAGAAAAAAATCAGGAAAAAAGAAATTGAAGTCCGTACGTGGACGCTAAGTGGTCCCCCAACAACCCTAAAGGTATTAGGAGTAAATAACCTCCGTGCGCCGAATCTAGCTCGCTGCTCTAGTATACGAAACCTGAGCACGAAAAGCCACTAGTAACAAATTGGTAATCAGCATAGAATTTTATGTAAAATAATATTTTATACTGTGGATATCTTCATAACAATGCACGCTCACATAAAATTCAGAACTATAAAGGGATCGTTCAAATGTAACGTAACACAACATGGAGAGGAAGGAGGTCTTCCGTAGTGTTATGGTCTATACAAAAATTTCATTTTTTTTCGCCAATGTATGGCGTAGAATAAAGGAGGAGAAAGCGACTACTGCGGCTATGTGTGTGTGAATGTATGTATGTTGGTATGTACAAACAAGTATGTGTTGTGCATGTACGTGTATGTGATTGTGTGTGTGTGTTTCGTACGCGTGTCACATTCAGCATCATTCTGCGGTGTAGTTTTCAAATAAGCCTCGTTTTGTTATTTATAATTATGGTAACATGTTATTACCGTTTACATTGTGTTTGTCATAATATCTTGTCACTTTTTAATGCATCATACCACCTTCAAACATTTGCGAAAATTATCAAGTATTTTTATTTTTTCAATATTTTGCGTACATATGACCCACTGTGTACTGTAATAAAATATGACCGTAGATTTCCATTAAAATGACGGTTTCAGCATTCTCTTATCATATTGCGATACTCCAGAAAGAATCAGATGATTACTACAAATGTGAAATAATTCGGGCGTTAATGGGTTAAGGGGCGCGCTTTTGAGAGTTTAATGATGACAAACTGTATTCTCCAAAAGGTATAAATAGCGGTATCTTTTTCTAAAGAGGCTCTATGCAAAATGGTAAAGAATGATATTTGTATAAAAAACGACTATTTCATTATTTCGCAATAGTAATGGAGTAGAACGACATGCACTAAACAAAGAACTCGGGTATACCACAAAAGATCAAAGGAAACTAGTCGTAGTGGTTCATCCCGAACAGAAACAGAATTGTCTCATGTTTTTGGAGGAATTCCTGAAAAAATCCTAGATAAATCTGTACAGGAATCTCAATACGAAATTTGAAGGAATACTTTATAATATTTTTAATAACTATGAATGCTGCGAGAGCTCCCAGCTCAGAGGTCAAAGTGAGTTTTCTTCTCATTTCAGAGAGCGAGCAATGGCACTTAAGCCAAGGCTTTACAGCCAGGACATGAGGAAGAAATACCCATGTCTAATCCCCAGATACGGAGATATAACACAAACGGAGTGTGCATTAAATTTCTTGGCAAAGCAACTCTCAACGATTTTATCAGTATCCCTGAAACGGAACGGTTGTCCCCGTTTCTTGTTTCATAAATTTGAAATTCTCGTCTCGCCTAACAAAATTAACCACACGGCCACGAAGCCCACACTTATGGTGTAACTTAACGAATTTCTCAAGAGGTTTCCTCAATAATTTATCTAGGGATTTCTCCGAAAAAATAATAAAAAATCCTGCATGGTTCTCCCCAGAAGTCTCTCCAGGGATTTCTTCAGAAATTTCTCGGGGGATTTTCCCAAGAATCCT
This sequence comes from Aedes aegypti, assembly GCF_002204515.2. Classification (NCBI taxonomy): domain Eukaryota; kingdom Metazoa; phylum Arthropoda; class Insecta; order Diptera; family Culicidae; genus Aedes; species Aedes aegypti. The sequence continues at coordinate 20,806,095 of NC_035107.1, forward strand.
CCAAACAATACTGCGGGGATTTCATCTGTAATAGGAATCCCTTCAGGAATTTCTTCACAAGTTAATCTAGAAGTTCCTTCAGAGATAACTTGAAAAATCCATCCAGAAGTGTCTCCAAGGATGCCGCAATGAATCAATTTAGAGATTACTCCTGAAATCCCTCCAGATGTTCATCAAGTGATTCCTCCAGAAATCCCTGCAAGAATTTATCCTAGGTTTCCTGTAAAATTTGTCTAAAATTATTCAATCAACGGTTTCTCTAGGAATCCTCCAAAGATTTCTCCAGGATTTTATCCTTCAGAGGTTTTTTTTTCATGTATTCCTACTGGCTTTCCTCCAGGAATCTTTCTCTAGATGTTCTCAGGGGTTCCTGCTAAAAATTGTTCTAGCTTCCTTACTTAATACCTTCGAAATTCTTCCAGAAGATCCTTAAAGGCTTAGTCTAGCATTTCCTCCAAAGATTTCGGCTTTAATAATTTCTACAGGGAAATGGTTTTTCCAAAAATTACTCTAGAAGTTTTTTAAGAGATTTATACCCGAATTATAGCAGGAGTTTCTCCAGGGAATATTTGAAAAATACCCCCTTGAAAATTCCATGATTTTATGGAAAATAATGCGTAGAATTTTTCAGAAATTCATTCAGTTGTTTCTTCGGTGAATTGCTCCTGTTGTTTCTTCCATGAATTGCTCCAGAAATATTCGCAAGTATTTCTTTTTCGAAGTTTTTTCCACGATGTCCTTTATTCATCCTCTAGAAATTCTTCCAGAAACTTTTTCAGGAATTCCTTCAGGGATTTTGGCAGGAAATCTTACAAGGTACCCTTCAGGAATATCTCAAGGAACATGTCAAATGGTTTCTCCATAAATTTCTCCAATAATTTCTCTAGGATCTCTAAGGATTCCTCCGAAATTCGAAATAGAGTAATTTCAGGGATTTCTCAAGAGACTTCCTACAGAGATTCTTCCAAGAATTTCCCCAGAGATTCCTTCAGGAATTTCACAAGGGATTCTCCTAAGAAACATCCAAATAATTTTCCGGAGATTCCCTCTTCATTTCTTTCAGGAATATCTTCGGAAATTTCTCAATGTATTCCATCATGAATTAATAAAGAGGTTCATTTCAAAATTCTTCCAATAATGTCTCCGGAAATTTCTGCAATGGTTACTCTAGCAATTCCTTAAGAGATGTATACGGGCATTCTCCCAGAAGATTTTTTTCAGAAACTCCTATACGGTTTCCTCCAGGAATATCTTAAGGGTTTCCTTAAGACATTTTTGTAGGTATTCCTCCAATTTCTCGAGGGATTCCTCTTAGAATATCGTTGGAGATTTATCCAGATATACCTCCATGAATATCTTACAAGGTTTCATTTTAGAAATTTCTCAAAAAATAGCACTAACAATTTCTGTAGGGATTCCTCTATGCCCTCTTCAAGGGATCTCTAGAAACGCTTTCAGGGATTCCTTCAGGAAGTTTTTAAGGGATGTCTTCAGGGATTCCTCCAGAAATTGCTCTACGGATTTCCCCTAAAATTCTTTAAAAGATTCGTTCTTTCAGAAATTCATCCAGTCATTTATTTTTTCAAATATTCCTCCTGGAATTTAGAAGGAAGGTTTCTGCAGATTTACTTCAGAAGTTCTCCCAGGAGTTTTCATGGGAGTGGGTTTTGTCCGAGAAAATCTTCTCCAGGCATTTCTTCAGTAGATTCCTTTTTGAACTCTTAGAGATTCATCAAGGGATTCCGCAAGAATTTCCCCGAAGACTCCTCAAGGAATTACTCCAGTGACTTCTCCAGGAACTGCTAAAGAGATTCCTCCAAGAATTTCTTCATGGATTTCTCATTTAATTCATCCAAGAATTAGTCCAGGGATGTAGTCTAGTAATTCGGAAAATCTGAAAATGCCCTCATGACTCCAAGACAAATACCTGGACAATCTTCTGGAGGTATTTTAGGTGAAATTTCTAAAGAAATCCATGGATCGATTTCTAGACGAATCCTTGAAGGAGTTTTCGATAAAATCCTTTGAGGAATTCCTGAAGAAATTTCTAAAGGAGAGAAATGTATAAACAAATCCCCGGGGTGAAAACAAATCCCCCTGGTGGAAATTCTGAAAAAAATCTTGGAAGAATTCCTGGAGCAAGCAATCGAATTCGCATTCCTTCAGGGTTCCCTACACAAATTTATCTTGCGTTGCAGAACACCTTCAAAATTCTTCCAGGAGGTCCTCCATCGATTTCTCTAAAAATTCCTCCAAATATTCTGCCATGATTTTTTTTTTTTTTTTTCAAGGACAACTCCACCAGAAGTTCTTGCAGAGATTTATACACGAATGGTCCCAGGGGTTTCTTCAGGGATTCCTTGAAAATCCCCCAGAAATTTCTCCAATGATTTTTAAAGGAATTCCTTTAGGGATTTTTCCAGGAACTCGTATAAGGAACACAAGGTTCTGAAGGAATTCCTCAAGTGTTTTTTTTTTTTTTTTTCAAAAAATCCTCAAATACTTTTCAATTTTTTTCCAAACAATTCTCTAGAGATGCCTTTAAGAATTTCTGAAGGATTTTCTCCTAGTTTCCTCCAAAGACTTCTCCGGAGATTATCTATACATTTTCTGGAGCGGAAACTGTAAAGATGTTTATGGGTGTATTTTTACAAGAAATAGTGAGTGAATTCGTGTAAAATGATCTGCAAGAACTTCTAGAGTAGTTGATGAATTATTTAAGGTATTCCCTGGAAAATATTTTGATGAAATTTTAGAATAATTCTAGAAGTAGCTGGATGCTGGCAGGATTTTTCTGAGAGTACCTGGAGGAATTTTGAATACGATTGATTTCCAAGGCATTCCTCCGATAATTCCATTAAGAATACCTTTAGGAAATACCTCCAGGTATTTTTCCGTCTTTTTTATTTTGAGAACGGGCTCGCTCCCGTTCCAAACTTTGCACAAAATGAAACAAAGCGTATATAAGCTTCTTTTTTAAAACGAAACTGTTCGAAAATGGAATTTCATCTATTTAATTGTCAAAATTTGGAATAGACCGCGAATATTTATAAGATTCTCGAATTAAAAAACAAAATATTTCTATGTAGTTATTGAATAAGAAAATCATGTGACCCTTATATGTTCCATTTCCTCAGTGTATACCTAAGACAAAACGTGTCAGGTCAAAGTAAAAAAAAAAACAAAACAATTTGCCTGTCAAAAAAGACCACTTCTCATTGGTCGCTTTGGCAAAGACCTACTTTCACATCGTTGAGATCACTGAGACAAAAATAACGAACCAATTTCATAAGAGAACGCTTGCGAATTGATTTCTTGACTAGTTTTCTCTCTTTCATAAGATTCTCATGAAAAACAAAACGTTCGATATTCACCAGAAATTCTTGTCGTTATCATCACAGATCTTATGAATATCTATCTTTTCTTAAAATCAAAGAGTGATTCTCAAAATAAATAATGTTCCTGACGAGTTCCGTAATTAATATCTACGATCCTTCATAAGAGTATCTTATGTTATTATACCCATTTATATTACGAACGCAATGATCTATGGAAGTTCACATTTTTTTCTTATGAATCTCATTAGCTGCTTCTTATGTCTTTATTCCAATACAATTTCGTATGAAATGCTTACGATTTATTTTTTCACAAGTGTTGCTAATCATTGTCATACGCACGTGAATATTATGTTATTAAGATCGTTCCTCGTAATTCATAAGATTTTCGTATGAAAATGCTACGAAAATCGTGTTCCATTAGATTGTCTTATGAAAGCCAATGATCAATGCGTATGATTACCAAAAGAGTTTCTTATTTAATCATATCTGTTTATGTTATGAGTATTATTTAATAAGTCTTTTGTGGAATTTTATAAGATTCTCGAATGAAAACCAAAATACTTCTTATGTCGTTATTCCACAAGAAAATCTTGTGTACTTCATACGTTCCATTTTCTCAGTGTTGGATTGCAACAGGGCACTTTGTTGATAGCCCATCTTTTTAATTCGATTTTTAGTTCATCGCGTGTGCTCTTTTAATGCCAAAATAAATTTAAAAAAATACCTGTATGAGAGCAATGTAAGTGAAATTCTGTAAATTTTCTCTAAAATATCACCGGTTTTGAATACCGTTTTGTCTCAATTCCGAACAGACGCATATTCCGAACACTCGGCTTTTGTATGGCGATTCGGTTGAAATGTTTCACTGAAATATATCATCAAATTACTAGGAAATGGCAGTCAATTGCAATTCAAATTTAACGTCTTTCAGTCCATTTTATACCTCGGGATCACTACGATGATTCTCTTGTTCGAGACCAGCAAAACTAGCTCAAATAAAACTATTTGCGAAATTATTCATTTGAGTACGATATATTCATGCTTCCTTCCAGATATTACTCCAGGAGAAGAAACTCCTGGAGTAATATCTGGAAGGAAGGATATTCTGGAGGAATTCCTGAAGGAACTCTTAGAAGTAACCCTGAAGAAACTCTTGGAAGAATTTCCAAACTCCCAGACTCCTGGAGGAATTGCTGAAAAAAAAAACTCCTGGAGAAATTCCTAAAGGAAATTTAAGGAGGAATTTTTAGAGCAACTCCTGAAGGAACTCCTGGTGAAATTTCTGAAGAAACACCTCTTCAGCAATTCCGAAATTTCTAGAGGAATTCCTTCTTCTTCAGGAAATCATCCAGGAGTTCCTTCAGGGATTTCTCCTGGAGATCATTCAGGAATTCCTCCAGAAGCTCCTTCAGCGATATCTCGATAAGATCCTTCAGGGATTACTCCAGGAATTCAAATAGTAATTCTTCCAGGATTCCTCCATAGATTCTTCTAGGAAATCTTCCAGAAGTTCCTCTACGAATTCCTCCAGGGATTCCTCCAATAGTTCCTCGAATCCCCGACGAAATACCAGAAAGAACTCCTTAGGAATCTCTAGAAAGGAATCTCTTGAGGAGTTCTGGGGGGAACACCTGGAAAAAACACCTGGTGGAGCACTTACAGGAATTCCTGGGGGAATATTTAGGGTTTCCTCCAGGAGTTTCTTCAGAGTTCTTGAGGAATTTTTCCAGGAATTCCTGCAGGAAGTCATCCAGGAGTTCTTTGAAGTATTCCTCCAAGAATTCCATCAGGAATTTCTCTAGGAGTTTCTTCAGGAATTCCTCCAGGATTTCCTTCAGCAATTCCTCCAGGATTCCCTTCAGCAATTCCTTCAGAAGTTCCAATAGTAATTCCGCATAGAATTCTTGCAGGAAATTCTCCAGGAGTTTCTAGAGGAATTATTCTAGGAGTTCCTTTATGAATTCCTCTAGGAGTTCTTTCAGGAATTTCTCCAAAAGTTCCTTCAGGAAGACCTCCAGAAATTCCTTCAGGAATTTTTCCAGGGATTCCTTCAAAAGTTCCTTTAGTAATTCCCCATGGAATTCCTACAGGAGTTTCTTCAGAATTTTTTCTAGGAGTATCTTCAGGAATTCTTCCAGGAGTTCCTCCAGCAATTTTCCCAGGAGTTTCTTCAAGAGTTCCGTCAGGAATTACTTTAGGAGTTCCTTCGGAAATTCCTCCAGGAGTTCTTTCGGAAATTTGTTTGAGCTTTTTTAGGAAATCCTCATCGAATTTCTCCAGAAGTTCCTTCAGAAAGTCCTCCAGAAATTCCTTCAAGAATTCCTTCAGTTATTCCTTCATGAATGTCTCCAGAAATTTCTTCAGGAATTCTTGAACAAATTTCTGTAGAAATCAGTTTTGGAATCTCTGAATTAGACCCACAATAAATTTCCGAAAGATTTTTTCAAGAAATTTTGCTATAGTTCACAGAAAATTATTAAAACTATAAATGTTTTCTTTGTTCGAGCAATTTTGTTTAAAATATTTGTCCAGAAATTCCTCTATGTACGCCTATACAATAATTTTGGGGGTTCCACGTGATATTTTTCAAGTATTTCACCAAGTGTTCTATTTTAATTGCGGCTCGGATTACCACAAGAAATCACTTTGCGCTTTTTTAAGAGTTTGTCGATCAGTTTCACCTGATATTTTTCAAGGCATGCATCTTAAATTCTTACAGAGATTCTTCTTAAAAACCTTATTTTTTTCATTTCATTTTTTTTATTCAGGATTTATCTAACTAAAAATTACACATTAAAGAAATTAAAAGTTATTCCAGGTGTTCCTACGCAATTCCATCCATTACCGGCTTCATACCAGAAATGACTGTATAACACTCATAATTATTTGTACTCTTCTTAAAATTACTGCATTTCAAAAACATTTTTGTAACAATTTTTCCATAAATAATTATAGAGCTCCCAAAATTTCTCCAAAAATTTTCTGAGGTTCCTTGCAAAAGTCAGGCATCAATAATGCATATGGCATCTTCAGGAATACTTCATGAAATGTCATCATTGATCGCTTAGAATATTTCCCTGTTGCAACACTTCAAGGTTTAGAAAAAATAAGCCATAGACAAGAAAAAATACAATCATATAGCAAAGCTTACTAGCCTAATGCCATTTTCAAAAATAATCTTTAAATCATATTGTTATGGAAATTCAAAAACTCAAACTTTTCAATGTGCTGCAATGTATTATAGTGATAATAATGGTATAAGCGTTGCAATATGCTTTTCTATACATACGATGTGTCAGATTTTTCCCATTGCATTTTACAAGAATTGTTTAAAAATTTCTTAAGTAGTTCATTCCAAAAACATATCTAGAATTAATCCAATGATAACTCTAGGCATACTATGAGAGTATTTTAATATAAGGGTTCTAGTTTTAGAACTGCTCAGTACACTTCGAGAAAAGCTCCAAACTTTTTTTTTAAGAGTTGCCTCCCAATGTTCATTTATGGTGACTATGCACCTGAAAAGAAAAATTATCCCAAAGCACGATGCGTGGGAAATAGTCTACCAGAAATGTTATTTCAAAGGGAGCTCACTGTAGAAAATTTCTTGACCATTTCTTTCGAAGAATTTTTAATTTTTCTTGAGCGAAACAGTAAACTTAGCTTTAATCTGGAATTCTTAAGATAATTACTTCACGAATTTCCTCATGGATTACTCAGGTTTTTTTTTCATATTTCTTAGAAAATATCTAAAAAATCAGTTAGGAAATGAATTTATAAATATATAAATATATATATTACAGGATGATTTTTTGATGGATTGAATGATCTCAACGTATGAGAGATTCCTTGGAGAAATGCCTTGAAGTAGAAATGCTGAGTAATCCCTGGAGTATATCTTGAAGCAATTCTGAAGAAACTCTGAGAATCGTCTAAGATGTATCTGATTCTATCTGCATATATTTTTTAAGAAAATGTTCAATGTATTCTATCAAGAATCCTTAGAGAAATACCTCAGGTAAGAAACATTTTGAAGTAATACAAGAGGGATTCATTTCTTTTCTCATTTCTTGCGGAATTGTTAGAAGAAGAAAGGAACCTGCACTGGTACGTTGAGAAAAAAGTTTGGAAAACGTGGTTTCTTTGAACAATTTCCCTAAATACTTTTTTAGGAATGCTTAATGATTTCTACAAAGAAACGTTGGTGGTTTTTGGAAAAAAATCTAAAAGTTTCGCTAGAAAAATCTCGGAGAAATTGTATGCCATTCTTGTAAATGGCCATATCCATATATAATGCGATATTATAAATTCTCGACCCCCTTCTTGCCGTTAGTAACGTTTTTTTGTATGAAAAATATCTGTTTGAGCCGTAACATTTTATCATACTCCCTTCCTCCTCCTAGAGTGTTACATAATTTGTGGACGGCGCCTAATCCAATAGTTAATTCTAGAAGAGAACTCAGATTGACCCTGGAACTCGTAATATCCTAGGCATAGATCGCTACCAAGTTGTGGTTTTCGTAAAAAAAAATTCATCCACTTGTGATTCGAACTCCACAACCAGCCCCAGATGAAAAACTAGGTATTTTTTGCCACATTGCAGACCATTTCTATAAATCTGATAAAAAAATAGTGTTCCAGATGAAAAAACGGACCGAAAATATTATATCCTTATATCAAAATATCCACATTAACATTATAATTATCGGTAACATTCTTATTAATCTTAATCTACAGTCAATCTCTTACCATTTTACAGTTTCGTCATAGTGTGTGTGCAAACTCGCATCATGAGAACCAGGGCACGCCCGGTAAGCACGGTCGCAGTGTGAACTGAACGAAAAAACACCGTCGCCAAATACAAACTACCCGGACCCGGCCCGTGCCCGGCTCGGCGCAATGAGAATAGCCCTTTAATCTAAAGCTAATTTGCACATCGTTCAGATTAAAAATGGTTCAAACGTCATTTGGCTCATGGAACGGAGTAAAGTGGAATGGAACGCTGTGGAACGGAACGCAGAATCAAAACAAAACAGTGAAAGAGGTGACCAGAATCACGTTTCTAGGGTGACTAGATGTTCTAATTAAAAATGAACCCCGATGGTTTGCATGAGGCATCGTTCAAATTAACGGGGGTGTACGGTATTCATCTAGTATGCAATATGAGTTGTACAAGATATCAGCCTCAAATAAGCATCCTTGAGTTCCTGGTATTTTTTAGTAATTTAGGTTTTTTTTCCCATACTGCCATAAAATGCACACTTGGTATTCCATTTACTCAATGCTTACTTTTGTCTAAAGTTACAAATATGCAGTTATGGACAGTATTCGTGTTATGAAAAAAAAAACAGGTTCAATGGAATCTATCCCAAATTATAGAAGTGCTTGTAAGAAAAGTTTTAACTTTGTTGCCCAGTGTTATCGACTAACAAAACTGTTGCTCGGAAAAAAAACAAAACAACGACACGTGGCTCGGCTGCTGGCTGGCTGGCTGGCGGCGTCAGCCGGAGAGAATCGTATAGGCATAGCAAGCCATGCAATCTTCTCCGGTTCGGTTTTCAATTTCACCGTATTACGGCATCGCCACGGTTGCCATGGAATCGCCATCTACCTACGGTCCGGCGGCGGATGCCGGGGCCGAGGCCGGGTCTGGGGTCCGGGCGCGAAAATTTCGCTTTCATTGAACTTTTCCCGCTTTGGCCGGATAATTGAGGATTCGGCGGTCTTCCGGCCTCTCCGGCAGACCGTGTTGGTTGGCGTTTTGCCGTAATGGGTTAATTGTAGCGATTTTGCTGCCTAGCGCCGATTACATTTTTCTGGCTTTGGCTTTACAACTATATAGTGAACCGCGCGTCCGCCAGATGGGTTGGGAAAATCAATTTCGTAATTATCAAACAATGCATCAAAGATTGCCACGAAATTTGTTTGTTTCGATTCGTCGGCCCAATCGTTTTGGTTGGGCGGATCTCTGTGACGTCAAACGCGGGGCGGGTGACTGCCAAATTTAGACCATATGACCTATTTTTCAGGAAACGTAATAAGCGTCCAATAAAATGGGCGGCCTCCGACACATCTGGATCGAAGCCAAGACTCTAGTGTTTGTTCGGTTTCATCTAATTACGACCGGACGTGTACATTGATGAGACTGGCCATTCCGGGAATCGACCGATTCCCGATAGAGAGGGGCGTATGTTGCCGTCGAACATACAACACACATAAAGTCGAAACACATCAAAAGCCATGACTCGGCGGAATCGGCGTCCGATGATGGACCTCGCGGTTGACCCGGTTGAATGGGCCCTGCGGCTTTGCTGCGATCTGAAGAGACTACAGTCAACATTGGTGGACGATCTGAACTAAAGATGTCTACAGGGAAAACGAATCGTGCAAGGTGGCAAGGAAACAGATCAATCATCTCTGCGTCAAACATGGGCGGGTGCCGGTGCGGTCTAGATTGGCTTTCATACGCACCTCTGGGCACTGTGTCAGATTCCATCGCAGAGATGTCGACTCAGTCGACGCCATTGTCGTGATTGGACCGGACAGTGGAATGCGCGATCTTCCAGTGTCGTGCGACTATTTGCATTCAGACGCATTCGATGGGTCTGAGAAGTATTCTACAAGTCCACAATACAAAATTCTTTATCCAAGTAGGCCGTCATTAATCGCTTTCATTGGCGTGTTCCGCTGTCTAGTAGAAGAAGTTTGATGAAGTGGTACAGTTAGAAGAAGAGCTCCAACATCAGTTGTTTTGGAATGTCATGGCCTACCTGGATTATGACGCTTGTGGATTCAGCCGTTGGGTATACAAGAGTAGTTGATTAGAATGTTCAGGTAGTCAAAAGAGCGAATTTAAAGGATTCCTACACAGTTCGAACGAAACGTGTAAATTTCTGAGACATATAATGCACATAATTGGAGCGTGGAGTATCATGGATATTTACATGATATGTCATGTAAACTTCAATAATATGTGATGTAATCCAGCAGGATCCTCTGTGGTTACATGACATATAACACATTTTTACATGATTTCAGACTTAAATTTACATGACGTCATGTTTACATCACATAAATGAAGTTTACATGACGAGTAATCTTCATAATTTTTAACTGTGTATTTCATCACTACGTGACGCCGATTTGTCGCTGCAAAGATGCATACTTTGAAATTGGCCTTATTTGTCGGTACGTGACCTCGTTGGAAAGTTTGGTTCCTTTGCAAAGTTGTTCCTTAACAGTGGTGCCAGATTAACCTGTCTCAGATGCTTGCTAAATCTTTCTCAGGTGTTTCTTCACAGAAGCTGAAAACCTTATACTTAGAACTTGGAAACTTCTTCTTAGAAGCTAAAGACATTCATCTCAGCTGGGAAGCTTCTCCTCAGAAGCTGGGAAGCTTCTCCTCAGAAGCTGGGAAGCTTCTCCTCAGAAGCTGGGAAGCTTCTCCTCAGAAGCTGAAATGCTTCTCCTTAGAAGCTGGAAAACTTCTACTCAGAAGCAGGAGGGCTTCTTCTCAGAAGCTGAAGAGCTTCTTTCTAGAATCTGAACGGCTTCTTCTAAGAAGTTGTTCTGAAGCTGATAAGCTTCTCCTAAGAAGCTGTTCTAAAGCTTTGAAGATTCTCTTTAGAAGCTTTAAAAGCTCTCTCCAGAAGCTGGGAAGCTTCTTTCCAGAAGCTGGGAAGCTTCTCTCCAGAAGCAGGGAAGCTACTCTCCAGAAGCTGGGAAGCTTCTCTCCAGAAGCTTGGAAGCTTCTCTCCAGAAGCTTGGAAGCTTCTCTCCAGAAACATGGAAGTTGTTTTCCAGAAGCTTGGAAGCTTCTCTCCAGAAGCTTTAATCTTCTCTCCAGAAGCTTGGAAGCTTCTCTCCAGAAGCTTGGAAGCTTCTCTCCAGAAACATGGAAGTTGTTTTCCAGAAGCTTGGAAGCTTCTCTCCAGAAACATGGAAGTTGTTTTCCAGAAGCTTGGAAGCTTCTCTCCAGAAACATGGAAGTTGTTTTCCAGAAGCTTGGAAGCTTCTCTCCACAAGCTTGGAAGCTTCTCTCTAGAAAATTGGAATCTTCTCTCCAGAAGCTTGGAAGCTTCTCTTCAGAAGCTTGGAAGCTTCTCTTCAGAAGCTTGGAAGCTTCTCTCCAGAAGCTTAGAAGCTTCTCTCCAGAATCTTGGAAGCTTCTCTCCAGAAGCCTAGAAGCTTCTCTCCAGAAACATGGAAGTTGTTTTTCAGAAGCTTGGAAGCTTCTCTCCAGAAACATGGAAGTTGTTTTCCAGAAGCTTGGAAGCTTCTCTCCACAAGCTTGGAAGCTTCTCTCCAGAAACATGGAAGTTGTTTTCCAGAAGCTTGGAAGCTTCTCTCCACAAGCTTGGAAGCTTCTCTCTAGAAAATTGGAATCTTCTCTCCAGAAGCCTAGAAGCTTCTCTCCAGAAACATGGAAGTTGTTTTTCAGAAGCTTGGAAGCTTCTCTCCAGAAGCTTGGAAGCTTCTCTCTAGAAAATTGGAATCTTCTCTCCAGAAGCTTGGAAGCTTCTCTCCAGAAGCTTGGAAGCTTCTCTCCACAAGCTTGGAAGCTTCTCTCTAGAAAATTGGAATCTTCTCTCCAGAAGCCTAGAAGCTTCTCTCCAGAAACATGGAAGTTGTTTTTCAGAAGCTTGGAAGCTTCTCTCCAGAAGCTTGGAAGCTTCTCTCTAGAAAATTGGAATCTTCTCTCCAGAAGCTTGGAAGCTTCTCTCCAGAAGCTTGGAAGCTTCTCTCCAGAAGCTTAGAAGCTTCTCTCCAGAATCTTGGAAGCTTCTCTCCAGAATCTTGAAAGCTTCTCTCCAGAAGTTTGGAAGCTTCTCTCCAGAAGCTTGGAAGCTTCTCTCCAGAATCTTGGAAGCTTCTCTCCAGAAGTTTGGAAGCTTCTCTCCAGAAACATGGATGTTCTGGTAATGCCAGAAGGATCCATCACCAGAGGATTCTGCAGTACAGAATAATGCTGGACCGCCTCTAAAAGGAATATTGAGTCCAGAAGTACAGTGCGTCTGAAGCAATCTCAGAAGCATTCTGGCTCTGCAACATATTCAGAAGGATTATGGTACTGTCCCTAAAGGTTCTGCAGCTCTTATGCAGAATGTAGTAGCTTTTAGGGATGTTCCAAAGAATATTTTTAGTGATCTCAAGAAACATTTGGCTAGAATGTTAGAGTTTCCCTAATTCACTTGCGGCTAAATTCGATGCATATGAGAGAAATTCTGAAACTACGGATGGATTCTACAGTTATTCGACGTCCCAGAGCTGTCCCAGACGATTAGTAAAGTAAGAATTCTAGAATGTTCCAAATCAAGAGCGCGTCTTCAAAACTCATATGCTGCTAATAATTAACACAATAAACACGTTCAAAAGCCTACTTTGTTCGACTGTTCTCCCAATTCTACATTTGGCAGTTCGAGGTATCCCACGTGCAAGGTTTCAAACCAAAATCCACCTCGTCAAATGACAACCACGTGCCCAACCAAAGCGCGACTTAGTCGCGGAGTTTCCAATCAATTAGCAACGCCCGCAGACTCTGGTCTACACAATGCAGTCGTCGTCGCCGATTGCAGTAAGATGCATTTTAAATTAGCTCCGGTCGATTTGTTTGGCGATGGCGACGACGACGGTTCATACAAGATCGCAAGCAGTGATTTAAAACATGGCGGCGACCATTTGGAGGTTATGTGTGCGAGCGCACACAAAGCTAATTTGTCGTTTTTATGTGCGTTTGACTCGAAGGCAGTAGGCTATGACCGCGGTTGGTCGCGTCATATGGGGCTATCGACAGTTGATCACGAGATTTGCCACTTCGAGGAAAGGTTGAGTTGGAGCTGTTCATAACTGACACCTGTGTGGGACGCAAACAATTGATACCTCCGTCATAATTTTGCATGCGAACGCGACTAGAATTTGCTGCTAGATTGAGAAGGAAGCTCGGCCTACTCGATTGCGATAGTGGAAGCTTTCGATGCACGCAGAGAATATGTTTCTAGGGACGATAAATTTTGAGTGAATTTTTTAGAGTGCTCCATCTGTCACGGTTAAATGTTTCATCAAGGAAATATTTCATCTTTTTGAGAATTTATAGTGACATTTTTTCACGGTGTTCATCCCATTCAACGGCGAGAAATCTCAACTTAATTTGCTTGACTAAACAAACTTTTCCTCGCAAACACTTGGCGGCGGCGTGAGGGCACATGCAATACACTCATGTACTGGCCGCGCTGTTGTTTTGACGTTCCTCCTTTTCACCATCCAACGCAAAGCGCAATGCAAATGCAACTTCTGTCGATGGTCTGTTTATATGGGGCAATTTAGACGCCTAAGCTCCGTTGCACGCGCTCACACACAGCAACCCGCGGTTGGACTCCGTACCGTACACTTGAGCTAGATGCCTACTCATCGCTCGACTATGACATTCTCAAGATCGTTTCGTTTTTTTTTTAGCCAATATGTGTCGGAATAGGGTGCAATTGTGCACCGGGGCAATTTCACTGCCGTTTTTTGCAGCAATCCCAAAGGGCCCGGTACTTGGGGCCCACACGAAGGAATGTATAGGTAGTCCTGGCCGACGCGCCATTGCAGCCACGTTTTTACGCGAAGTTCACGAGCAGTTGCGACTTCCCAATGCACACTGGTCCGGATGGACAGTTTTTCAGGACGGATTTTTTTTTCTCTATGGTCTCGTTGATTTTAGAAGTATGATGTTATGAGTGAAGTTGTTCGTAATTGAGTTCTGCATCTTCTTGTGGTCCTTATGTAAGGTGAAACAGTTTAAAGTCCAAGTTCCAATATTGCACCGGAACTTGAAAGGCATTAATCTCTCAAGGAAGCATCCAACAATAGCGAATTTTTTATTTTTGGCTTTGCACTAGCAAAAAGCCTGAAATAAGAAGATCATGAACGTTGGTCTACTATTTCCTCAGTTTAGTGCTATTGAAAAAGTGCGGTGGGTGCGGTCCGCACCGGGTCCCGATCTCATAGTTGAGGCCCCTATGACAATTTTTAAGATCCCAAAAAGAAAATAAGTATGCAAGCATAATTTTTGTTGAAGACTTGAATCAACAATGTACAAGAGCACCTTTTTATCCCTTATTTTTCTTATATTTTAGAGCTACGGATTATAGTGAGCCGAGGGCCCCAGAGACCGTGGCTGTGGGCCCCCATATTTCAGGGGCCTTCACAAATATTTTTTTTTTTAAGTTATTTTCCTTGTTGTTGTTCAATCGATTGTACTCATGAGAAAACTCAGTCTTCTAAAAGCTGAACACGGCCCTGTTGTAGAAACTTAAGTAGGTTCAGATACCAATTTTTAAGATGTTGAGTCTAATCACGGCTATGAATTTATAAATGTGTATATCTCTATAATACTTCATGAATGATGATTTCTAATCAAATATACCCAAGTTTGTAGGCCTCCGGAAGCTGGAGCATTGGTGAGCTTTTAACTTGTACACACTTTCTCACGATCTACATACCGAGACCTTCTAAATAGTATAAATAAGAGTTGAAAACTAAAGACGTACATTTTCCATGTTTCATAATTTGAGATATTCCCATGAATTTTGTATAATGAGTAAGTCGAAGATTTCGATTTTTTATTTGCTCTTCAGGTCGATGAGAATATGTATTTATTATCTTTTATGTTCGAAACCACTTTGGAGCTTCAAGGCTGGGAAAAATATTTGGGGTACAAATATAGGCACAACCAAATTGATATGTAAAAAAGTTAATTTAAAAAAAAATATTATTAAACAGTGACTGTGAATTAAAATTCCTTCAGGTATTATTTTTCAAATCATCCGAAAATACCTACCAGAAATCATTGAAATTTATTTTCCGGTGATCTTAAATAATTCATTAGTATTATTTTTTTTTAATTTCGCGCGGTAATTTATATGAGGATTAAACAAACATTTTTTTATTCACCGTATATAGATTCGTCTAAGATTTCGTTGAAAATACGAGAAAATATTTCAAAGAATTCGTTTTAAAATTCTTTCAGAAATTTTGCAGAAATTCTAACAGAATTTCTTCAAAATCAACATTAGCAACAAATCCAGAGAACATTTTCCAACGCTTACATGTAGAAGGTCTGCAGAATATTCTAAGCAATAACACTAGGATTTTTCCTCGTAATTTTTAAAAAAAGTCCTTTCCCTAAAACCACTTGAATATTGCTAATAATAATTTATGTGGTGTTCCTATATAGACGTTAATTCATTAAGAGACCTTTAAAGAAATTGCCACAATGACTCCAAAATTTTCACCTGGATTTTTTCAAGGATTCTTCAAGATTTTTTACAGGAATCATTCTATGAATTTATCAAGGTTTCAACCAAGAATTCTACTGAGGAGACCTCTGCGCATTGTCCTCTGGAAACCACTGAATGGATTTCTTGGTGTACCTTTGGTTAAGAAATGCCGTGGTTTTCTCTACTATTCCTTTACCCATTACTTCAGGAGTTCTTCAACGAATTATTTAATTCATTTCAAATATACCCCTTAAGATTAGATTTATCTGAGAATTCTCAAATAATTGTAGATCGTTTTAGATTCGCCCTTCATATTTTTCAGAGAGCCTTTCTTGGATTCATCCATTACTACAACGGGTTCTTGAAGTGATAAAAGCAGAAACTCCTTAGCCTAATAGAATTCTCTTGAATATTCTTGCAAGATTTCTCTAAGACTCTTCTCTTTATAAGGACTTTATAAAAAATCAAAGAGTTTAAAGGATTATGACAGAGTTCCAGGAAAATATGTTTACTTTAGAAGAATCTCTGTTTATTTTTTCAATGTACATTCCAAAATCTTCTCTAACGATATCACTATGAGTTTTGCTGGGAATTCCTCAAATAATAATATCTTTAATAACATCAAAAATTTTATCTTGGTTGCATCCTAGAGCTGCATCGAAAGCAACAACAAAAAATCAGTGATTAGCGCAATACATGAATTTAAGGAATTTGTTCAGCGATTCACCAGATATTTTCCTATAAATTGTCCCAAGATTTGTTTCACGAGTCTTTAAAGAGTTCAACTAGGAATAACCATGAGCATACTACGAAATACCGTGCAACATAGAGAGTATCCAAGTATATCTTTGAAAATGCTTTTAAACAGAAACATATAGAAACTTGTGTTTTGGTTCTACAAGACAGACCATAAAAAAATACTTCATGGTGGAAATCCTGACTTCACCCTCGAATGGGTGAATTTTTACTGGTAGAACATTCTTTGACATTTTAATCACGAAAGTTCCTTCTAAATGTTAAACTTTTCGAATAAAATGCATATTTTGCAACATTTGAGGGGCCCCAAATCTACCTCCACACCGGGCCACCAAAACTCTAGCTACGCCACTGGAAATCCCTCTTTGTTTTTGAGATTTACCTTAAGTTTAAATTTGGGATTAAACTTTTTGTTTGAGAAAAATTATGGTTGTGTTCTCCAGCAAATAGATTTGATTAAATGGTTTTATTATAGAGACTTTCAGCCGTTCCAGCAAATAAAAAAATAATATGAACAACTTTGCTGAACACATTTGTGATCTAACTCCTAATTTAAGTTAAATAAATCGATTCTAGATTATTGAGGTTGTAGAACACTGCAAGCTTATAGTTCTTGTCATTCAGGTTAAAGACTGTAAAATCTTAAGATGCCAATAACTCGTAGAATAGGTTCGAAAGACAATGAGATAACTTGACCTGCAAAGTTCATGTTTTAAAATTGTAAAACATATTTCCAAGAACACCCTTGAAAACTCGAAATTTGTCTGTAGCTTGCAATATTTTGAAGTTATCGGCGTGCTGTCTTCAACAAAGTTGTAGGTTTTGACTACATTAACAGCTTTTTTTGGAAAATTTTAATGCGTTTTACTATTAGTTATCAATAGAATTAGTTTTATTTTTTCATTAATTACCCAAACCTGTACGCTCTTTGGTTACCTTGAATTCTTTTATGATGTTAGATTATTCCTGCCACAGTTCTGAACCACATGACACAACTGTATATAAGCGGTAACAACTACAGCATACATAACAAAGAACCAAAATCTAATCTCTGAAAAGTAAGGAAAAGTGGGAAGTTCTTGACCGGGTTTTGATTTCACGGAGTAATTTCAACTAATATTCGTAGAAATACCACTTACTGAAATGAAACCACTTACTGGTGGAAATGGAGAAATTAAACACTATAAGGAAATATTATACTGAATATTTGATAATGATGAAACACTGATCTCAGAAATAATTATATGCTCGTAACTAAAGAGAAAATTTAGCAGGAACATATGTGATTAACAATAAACCTTTGAGGTGGTCAACAACTCCCCACTTCTCATATTTTCAAAATAATCGCGCCGCTTACGCGATGTGCAAGATGTGCAAGTCGCACGAATGTTCGCGCGTTGTGGCTAAAAAATCGAATTCTGCCAGTACCACTTACAAATCCTTCCACAGGGTTTTAGGTAATTTTCCAAATTTTTCTTCGATAACTCCCAAAATATTACAAGAGGTTTCTCCAGAAATGCTTTTATCAATTCATTCAGGGATTTTATCAAAAATCTATTCCGGATTTTTGGAAAAGTAATTCTCCTGGTTCCAGTAATGCATAATCCTCCATGTATTCTATCAGTAATTGTGCCAGGAATTCTACCGGTGTTCCTCCTGAAATTTTGAGGATATCTTCATTTTTTTCAATTTATCGCAATCACGTAGAAATATTTCAAAAAATGTGCCAGACAATTGTCTGGATCTTCATCTGGATTTTGTTTAAACAAATGGAGTTTTGCTAAACACGTTATCAAAAATTCTTTCAGGGCCAAGACTAGTGCATCCGCTCTATATGTTGAAAGAAAAAAAAAAACTTTTTTCAACTGAATGCATTAATAAAGAGAAATAAAGAAAGTTTCAAAAACATATTTATAAAATTGTGATGAAAACCCAGTTGAAATTCTAATGCTTTTTATTTATATAGAACCATTGTTAACAAATTCTTCCAAGATTATCTCTACAGTAATCCCTACAGCGATTTCCACAGGGATACAACAAGGGATTTCGTCAGAGATTAGTCCAGGATTTCTTCGTAATATTCCTCCAGGATAAACCTTAGATCGCAACCACCTTTCTTTGACTGGTTCCAACAGGGCTCCAGGACCTCCAGTAATTTATCCAGAAATTCTACTAGAAGTTCATCCAGGGTTTCTTTTTCGCAAGAAGGTTCCTAAGGAATTCCTAAAGGAATACATCCAGTCATTCCTTCAGTAAAATCTTTGCTGAAATTGCTCCTGGAATTTATCGCATAAATCCTCCAGGGATTAATCCAAACATTCTTCCAGGGATTCTTGGAGCGATTTCTTATGGCATTCTTCAAAAATTCTTAATGGTATTCTTCAATTCAAGAAACTCCTCCAAGGATTCTTCCTGGAAAACCTCTATAGAGATTGTTGTCGAGATGTCCCCAAGGATTTCTCCAGAAACTCCAGAAATGCCTCTATGGATTCCTCCAATGATACTTAGAAGGATTTCCCGAAGTACTCGTCTTGAAATTCCTTCAGAAATTAATCCGGAGAGTTCTCCAGGGATTACAGCTAGATTTTTTTTTAGTAATTCCACCTCTAGGGATCCTACTAGACATTACTTTACGAATTCATCAAAGAATTCCCCAAGAGTTTCCTGCTGGAATTATCCCAGAGAAACCTCCAGGGAAATCGCTACATGAATTACTGCCTGATGATTTTCCAGGGAAATTTTTCCAGAAAAAAATACTAAAACTTTGTAAGTTTTCAGTGAGGAAGCCCGGGAGACATTACATATTGCAGAAGTCCTGAATACCCGGGGGATACCCGGGGAAATTCCTGAAAAAAATCCTTTGAACAATTTTAGGAGAATCCTATTAAGAGATTTTTCTGAATTAATCTGGAGAAATTCATGAACAAATCCTTTGGGGAACTTGTAGAGTAATCACTTGAGACAATAGGGTCCTGAAGTCCTGTCCCAACTTTAGTGCCGAACGCTTAAGTTTAGGCTAAAAACACATGTTTACCCATTTTGTTAATGTTTTATGTTAATGTTAATGTTAACATTTTTTTATGTTTTACAGATTTTGTCACACCCCTTGGCTTAAACTCAAACTTTGTGTTTATTTTGTTTTCCGTGTCACTTCCGAAATGTCAGATAGGAACAACCCCTGTGTTAAAATTAAAACCCCTGTGGTATTTTTGTCGACTAAGCGAACGTTAAACATGATCAAAACGGTCAAGGTTCAGTTATGGACTCAATTTTTAAATTAAAGTTTAAATATGGTAATTCAGCCATTCCATGAAAAACCATGCGGCGCGGTAAATGGCTGGGCATGGCGTACCATTGGTACCTCGCGTACCTGCAGGAATAAAATAGACCCCTTTGTGCGGTCCTTAGCCTCTTGCCCAGCAACTCCTATCCCTACCTCCTCGTGGTACTGGCCGGGGTACGAGTAACCTTGGGGAAGATCGGGTAACCAACCCCCGGTGGGAACTTTGGTCGTATGCTGACAGGGAAGGGGGGGTTTGCTTTTGCAAACCTGGAGCGTCTGTACTCCACGTTAGGAGCGGCTCACAACAGCGTCTGTTCCCCATGTCAGGGGCGGCTGATCATCGTCCGAGTGCCAGAGAAGGACTCTAAGCTAAACTGCGCACTATGGCCCTCCGAACATTTAGGGGGAATGGTCCTCCGGAAATCTAGGGGGTTGGTGTCAGGCCCTGCGAGCCAGCCGTAAAAACACATCAGCACAGGAACGCCAACGAGAGAATACGGACCGGAACAATCGGCAAAGACCACAGCGACGAAAATGGACTAGCGATTGGAAACTCGGTACGTGGAACTGCAAATCTCTCAACTTCATTGGAAGTACTCGCATACTCTCCGATGTACTGAAGACCCGCGGTTTCGACATCGTAGCGCTGCAGGAGGTGTGCTGGACAGGAGCATTGGTGCGAACGTTTAGAGGTAATCATACCATCTACCAGAGCTGCGGCAACACACGCGAGCTGGGAACAGCTTTTATAGTGATGGGTGACATGCAAAGGCGCGTGATCGGGTGGTGGCCGATCAATGAACGAATGTGCAAGTTAAGAATCAAAGGCCGATTCTTTAACTTCAGCATAATCAACGTGCATAGCCCACACTCCGGAAGCACTGATGATGACAAGGACGCATTTTACGCGCAGCTCGAACGCGAGTACGACCGCTGCCCAAGCCACGACGTCAAGATCATCATAGGAGATTTGAATGCTCAGGTTGGCCAGGAGGAGGAGTTCAGACCGACGATTGGAAAGTTCAGCGCCCACCGGCTGACGAACGAGAACGGCCTACGACTGATAGATTTTGCCGCCTCCAAGAACATGGCCATTCGTAGCACCTATTTCCAGCACAGCCTCCCGTATCGGTACACCTGGAGATCACCTCAGCAGACAGAATCGCAAATCGACCACGTTTTGATCGATGGACGGCACTTCTCCGACATAACCGACGTCAGAACCTATCGTGGCGCCAACATTGACTCCGACCACTACCTGGTGATGGTGAAACTGCGCCCAAAACTATCCGTCATCAACAATGTACGGTACCGACGCCCGCCCCGGTACAATCTCGAGCGGCTGAAACAACCGGATGTCGCCAATGCGTACGCGCAGCATCTTGAGGCAGCGTTGCCGGATGAGGGCGAGCTCGATAGGGCCCCTCTTGAGGACAGTCAAAGCAGCCATTAACGACGCTGCCGAAAGCGTTGTCGGATATGTGGAATGGAGCTCAAGAAACGATTGGTTCGACGAGGAGTGCCAAGAGGTTTTAGAGGAGAAGAATGCAGCGCGGGCTGCAATGCTGCAGCATGGTACGCGGCAAAACGTGGAACGATACAGACTGAAGCGGAAACAGCAAACCCGCCTATTCCGGGACAAAAAGCGCCGCCTGGAAGAGGTGGAATGCCAAGAGATGGAGTTGCTGTACCGTTCTCAAGAAACGCGGAAGTTCTATCAGAAGCTCAACACATCCCGCAAAGGCTTCGTGCCGCGAGCTGAGATGTGCCGGGATAAGGATGGGAGCATCTTGACGGACGGACGCGAGGTGATCGAAAGGTGGAAGCAGCACTACGATGAACACCTGAATGGCGCAGAGAACACAGGCACAGAAGGTCAGGACAGCGAAGGCGATGGCTACGTCAGCACAGCGGATAGCGGAAATCAACCAGCTCCCACGATGGGGGAAGTTAAGGATGCCATTCAACAGCTCAAGAACAACAAAGCCGCTGGCAAGGATGGTATCGGAGCCGAACTCATCAAGATGGGCCCGGACAGGTTGGCCGCTTGTCTGCATCGGCTGATAGTCAGAATCTGGGAAACGGAACAGCTACCGGAGGAGTGGAAGCAAGGCGTTATATGCCCTATCTACAAAAAGGGCGACAAACTGGAGTGTGAAAATTATCGTGCAATCACCATCCTAAACGCCGCCTATAAAGTGCTATCCCAGATTCTCTTCCGTCGTCTATCACCTATAGCAAACGAGTTCGTGGGAAGTTATCAAGCAGGTTTCATCGACGGCCGCTCGACAACGGACCAGATCTTTTCCGTGCGGCAAATCCTCCAGAAATGCCGTGAGTACCAGGTCCCTACGCACCATTTGTTCATCGATTTCAAGGCGGCATACGATAGTATCGACCGCATAGAGCTATGGAAAATCATGGACGAGAACAGCTTTCCCGGGAAGCTCACAAGATTGATCAGAGCAACGATGGACGGTGTGCAAAACTGCGTGAAGATCTCGGGCGAACACTCCAGTTCGTTCGAGTCTCGGCGGGGACTACGACAGGGCGATGGACTTTCGTGCCTGTTGTTCAATATTGCGCTTGAAGGTGTCATGCGGAGAGCCGGACTTAACAGTCGAGGCACGATTTTCACGAGATCCGGACAGTTTGTTTGCTTCGCGGACGACATGGATATTATTGGGAGAAAATTTGAAACGGTGGCAGATTTGTTCACCCGCCTGAAACGCGAAGCAACAAGAGTCGGGCTAATGGTGAATGCGTCGAAAACAAAGTACATGCTGGTTGGCGGAACTGAGCGCGACAGGACCCGCCTAGGAAGCAGTGTTACGATAGACGGGGATACCTTCGAGGTGGTGGACGAGTTCGTCTACCTCGGATCCTTGTTGACGGCTGACAACAATGTTAGTCGGGAAATACGAAGGCGCATCATCAGCGGAAGTCGTGCCTACTATGGGCTCCAGAAGAAACTGCGGTCAAGAAAGATTCACCCCCGCACCAAATGCACGATGTACAAAACGCTCATAAGACCGGTAGTCCTCTATGGGCATGAGGCGTGGACTATGCTCGAGGAGGACTTGCAAGCTCTTGGGGTTTTCGAACGCCGAGTGCTAAGGACGATCTTCGGCGGCGTGCAGGAGAACGGCGTGTGGCGGCGAAGGATGAACCACGAGCTCGCTCAACTCTACGGCGAACCCAGTATCGTGAAGGTAGCTAAAGCTGGAAGGATACGCTGGGCAGGGCATGTTGCAAGAATGCCGGACAACAACCCTGTAAAGATGGTGTTCGCCACGAATCCGGTCGGAACAAGAAGGCGTGGGGCGCAGCGAGCTAGGTGGATTGATCAGGTACACCAGGACCTGGAGAGCGTGGGTCACAGCCGAGGATGGAGAGAAGCGGCCATGAACCGAGGGAATTGGCGAAATATTGTTGGCGAGGCTTTATCAAGATAATTGATGTAAAGCCAAATAAGTAAGTAAGTATGAAAAACCGATCTAGTGGGTCACCGAATTCCGTGAAAATTTGCTATTTTGTTCCTTATCCGAAATAAGGATACACGTATTTTTGGATTTTTTGATTAGGGTGACCAGAAAAATCGCGATTTTGCAAATTTTTTATTTTTAAAATAACTATAACTTTTGAACCGTTCGACCGATTTCCAATCTTTTTGGACGAAATAAAGGCTAGAGGTTTGGACTTTTCAGGAAAAATATAAAATTTCATAAAAATTGTGTTTTTTACATGGAAAAACTCAATAGTTTCCGATTTTTCGTGTTTTTAAGGCCTCGGGACCAAAAGGGCTATTGCTGTTCTCATTTTTTCTTGAAAGTTCAGAAAAATTTACGTTTACTGTCAAATTTTCAGCGATGTATGTTTTTTAGTTTTTGAGATATTTTTTTTTTTTTTTTGAAAATTAAAAATCAGTCATTTTTCATCGGCACACACTGTAGATCTCAGCGCATTAAATTTTTAATGTTTAGAAAAAAATAGAAAACTTTGAAAAGTTATTTTTTTTCCATTAAAATATATATGAAATTTTCTAAAAAAAACTAGAATTTTTTATATTTTTTCACGTTTAAACATATTTTTATCAGATTGTTCAATTTTGTCTGAAAAGTTGAAATTTTATGCTTTCATTCCATAAAATAAATTGGAAATCGGTTAAGCTATTCAAAAGTTATGATTTTTTTTAAATAAAAAATCTAATGCGCTGAGACCTACAGTGTGTGCCGATGAAAAATGACTGATTTTTTATTTTCAAAAAAATATATCTCAAAAACTAAAAAACATACATCGCTGAAAATTTGATAGTAGACGTAAAATTTTCTGAACTTTCAAAAAAAATGAGAACAGCAATAGCCCCTTTGGTCCCGAGGCCTTTAAAACACAAAAAAACGGAAACTATTGATTTTTTATGTAAAAAACACATTTTTTGTGAAATTTTAAATTTTCCTGAAAATTCAATTTATTTCGGAAATGGTCACCCTAATCAAAAAATCCAAAAATACGTGTATCCTTATTTCGGATAAGGAACAAAATAGCAAATTTTCACGGAATTCGGTGACCCACTAGATCGGTTTTTCATGGAATGGCTGAATTGCTAAAATAGTTGCAGTAACAGGCTTTTTCGTGTTATTGAATAAAAACAAAATTTCATTAAACATTTTAGGACCCTATACTCCTAGAAAGATTCCTGATACAGTGGGATTCCGTTTTTGGCAACAAAATTGAAATTTTCAGTTGCCAAAAACGGAACCGTGCCAAAATCGGAACCCATATTTCAAATTTAATTTTTCAACTATTGGTTTTGAAAGCATCATTACAATGTTGATACATCATTTTTATGAAATTATAAGGCGTTGAGACTTCAAAAAGTTTCACTTCGAAGCATTTTCCCGAAGGGTTATACTATGCTTTGAATGTATAGCTCCGTAATATTAAATCTGGCAAACGATTTTCTGGTCGCGTTTTTACGCCTCAACGTCTTCAATTATTTTTTAGAAGCTTTATGCATAATTTTTGTATAATAGGGCCTTGTAAAACCAATAATCGCATAAGTGACGTTTATTGAAGAACTGGACATTTTCTTAAAACTATGAGAGTAAACCAAAAAAAAAATGTTTTCTTTTAAATACTTATTTGCGAATCAAAAGCGCTGGGTATTGCAAAACGGCTTGACCTTTTTTTCTAATTAAATGAACATTTAAAATCAGTTTAACTTTTGAACTTCAGCATAAAATCTGAAAAAATCGGTAAGTTTAGAATTGCTCCTTCAATTTATGTTTCTGATAAAGTAAAGCATTTTATAATGAATGGTTGACTGTATCAAAAGGGCAAACATGAACATGAGAAGATGCATAAATGTCTTGTAATTGTGTAGAATTTATTTTTTACTTGAAATAATTTTCAATTCAGCTTGATATATGTTTTACACCTGCCTTATGAAATCAACTGAAATTTACAGGATCCTGTTATGAAACCTCAAGAACCTTATAGGAATCTTCAGGTTCTAATAAGAAATCTAAAAACGCTTGAGCTCTGAAGCATCTTGCCAAGCATCCGTAGGATCTGGCATAGAGTTCTCAGGATCTTGTTAAGGATTTTGCTGTGAGTTAACATCTTGGAATTCCGTTGCGATGTTGCCGTAAATTCTCAAGTCTCCGATGAAAAAAAAAAAAAGTTTATTATTATTAGGCTACCACTAGCCCACCTCAAATTCCTCTGGGAACCTTTTCAAAATCCTCAAGCTTTCGCCGAAAATATGAAAAATATTACTAGAAATTCACATGATCCCGCTTAAAATTTACAAGACGCAAGAAACTCATAGACTCAGCTCGTAAGGAACATTTTGATGATGTTGAGATCCGTATCCTTGATTAACAATATTGTACAGAATTCTGGATCGTCTCTTAACAAATCTAACGCCTTATAGAGTCTATAGAAAAGAGAGAACGTAGCTTTAAATAGTTGACGCAGAAAGATCAATATACACACCAATACCACAGACAAAAAGTTAAAACACTCTCAGTCGTATATATCGCACGCTCCAATGGTATTATTGAAAATAAATTGTAGTTTGGACAGTAGTCGCATTTGTCATGTTATTTAATGAAATTTAAAAAAAGTTATGATACACGACATTTTGCTGTACATATTTGAATCTATTATTGCGGTGTGTTTTTACATACGCAATGTATATAAATCCATAACAATAAAGACAGCGAGACAAAATTTATAATTGTAACTCTGTGTGAGTCATAGATTTTTCGTTGCTCTTATGTCGGTGCTGGTGCTTTGTTCGAACAAGCTGTTCCAAATCTGAAGAACAGTGTTTTTTTTATTGTATCACCTACACAGTTAAAAAAATGAAGATTACACGTCATGTAAACTTTACTTATGCGATGTAAACACGACGTCATGTAAATTTAAGTCTTGAATCATGTAAATTTGTGTTATATGTCACGTAACCACATAGAATCCTGCTGGATTACATGACATATAATTGAAGTTTACATGACATACCAGGTAAATGTCCATTTTATACCACGCTCCGATTATGTGCATTATATGTCTCAGAAATTTCGTTCGAACTGTGTACTGGCAGACTCAAATGGGCTGGTCACTCAATATGAATGCCTATGAAAAAAGAATGGTCTTAAGTTGAGATACTGGTGGAGATTATTGGTCTCATGAAACGTTGCCTATGTATGACCAATGACCATTCTGAAGTAAATAAACGCGTACGCGAGTCCTTAGTAGTTGGTGAGATTTGGGGAAACATCGACGAAAATGGAGATCTGGAATGTAATCGGGGTGGAGTTGATATGCTATTAAAGTGACTAAAGCAACAGACACGATAATATTTACAAAAATCTACAAATTTTAATGGTATTGAAAAATGTTGCCAAAAACGGATCCATTTTGTTGCCAAAATCGGGGGGTGCCAAAATCGGAGCATGCCAAAAACGGAGCATGCCAAAAACGGAATCCCACTGTACCTAAATGCCTGGGTAATATTTTATATTCATATCTGAAAATAAAAAAAGGATTAATTGAGGGAAATTGGTTGATAGTTATATACTTTGATAACAGCAGCAGTGACATTTTGACGATCAATAAATAAATCAAACATTGCTTGCTACGACCATCATGTTGGCCAAATCAAATAAAACAGGTGTTGCAACGGAATTTATTTATTGCTAACTATTTTACAAACGGGAACAGAATGACAATTCTATTTATTTTTCCTCAATTTCATTACCCGGCTTGCTTCGATTTCATATTTCAAATTTCAAACATTTTCCAGTGCCACTATTTCTTGCATACACCAACACTCCTCCTCAAGAAATAAAGACACTCCTCCTGATCCTAACTACACATTTGCAATTCCAATACGATAATACGGTCCCTCTCTAACTCCTGATACAATCAATTTCCCATCTTTCGAAATCTTACATCCATACTCATCAAATGAAACTACGAATCCTTTTCGTGTTATAGCTGGTACGGAAACCAAGTTTACAGCCAATCCTTCTACAACCATCACTTTGTCCAATCTAATCTGAACGGAGGCGCCATCGCCATCAGTGGCTTTCATATTTCTTATACCGATTCGATTCGAATACAACACTTGTCCGTCAGCAAGGATTACCTTCTCCGGCTTCACTTCTTCGTGCCAGTCCAAGTTCACCGTCTTACCCGTCATGTGCTCAGAAGCTCCGGAATCAAGGTACCAAATATCCTCTCGCGTTTGTTCAATTGTTGCAAAACAAATTTGTCGTTTGGTGTCCTCTACCGCAGATTTGGCTGAATGAGTATTCCGCTTACCTTCATGTGGTTGCGATGATTCTCCTCTCAGATTCTTCAACAAGTCACAATTTCGCATCAGATGATCAGCACTTCCACAAGCGAAGCATAATCGCTTGAAATCCGGTTCGGTCTGGTTCCTCCGTGCAGCTTTTGCAACCATAGCAGTCGGCTCTTCAGTTTTCTCCTTCTCTGTACGACGGTCGAACTCTTCCAAAAGTTTGGTTTTGACAAAGTTTACTCGAAACACTTCCATTCGCCCCTGTATAGCCGATACTGTGTTCTCGTAAGAACTTGGCAAGCTGGCCAGCATAAATGCCCCTTTGACGTCCTCATCCAATCGACACCCAACATTCTCGATCCGCTCAAACAAGATCTCCAGATCCATCAAATGTTGACGCATATCTCCTCCTTCCGGAAGCTCCATCCTTGACAGTTTCTTGATCAGTGCAACTTTGTTGACGGAAGAATCCTTTACGTAGTAGTCCTTCAGCATTTTCCACGCAGCGTTCGCTGTCTCAGCATCCTGGATGATACGCAACTGATAGTCTTCCACCAAATAACCAATAGTCTGCAATGCCAGCTCATTTTTCGCCAGCCAGTCAGTCGTTCTTTGCTTCACCGGGGGAACTTCATCAATAACCTGTGACCATAGCCCTTCTCTGGTCAAAAATTGACGTGCTCGTATCTTCCAAATCTCGTAATTGTCGTATCCCAGTCGCTTGAAGTTCATTTTTGTGGCATCCATCATTGCTCCACTCTTACTCGTCCTTACCACGCGATCCAACAATAAACTTCAAGACAAAACTCACTTTTTCACTTTTACAGTCTTTCTATTGCAATTTTCCTGTTGCTGGGCCCATAACCTGTTGGCCAAATCAAATAAAACAGGTGTTGCAACGGAATTTATTTATTGCTAACTATTTTACAAACGGGAACAGAATGACAATTCTATTTATTTTTCCTCAATTTCATTACCCGGCTTGCTTCGATTTCATATTTCAAATTTCAAACATTTTCCAGTGCCACTATTTCTTGCATACACCAACACATCAGTCATGGAAGCACAGACGTATTTGTTCGAACCGTGTAATATATGGGCGAACAGTTCGTCCTTAAAGAACCACGGCGTGAATATTGAACGATTTTTTTTTTTAACGAACGTTCGTGCACTGCTCGTATTGTGTAATCAAAGCATAAGATTATTAAAGAACTCTTTCAAAATGAAACTTCCTCCAGAATTTTTTTCAACATTCCATCCATATTCTTCTATAGTTCTTTCATACATTTCTCAACAGCGAAACAAATTTCTCCAGAAGATCATCTAGGATATTATCCAGGAACTCGTTTAACTATATAGTGAATCTTCATCTTAGTATCTAGAAAATCCTCCAAGACTTCCTCAGGAGTCCAGGATTTTTTGAGACATTCATGCAGTATTGTAAATTTTGCACTTTAACGAACGCGGCGGTTTGTAATTCTGTAAGAAATTCCAAGAAATCGTAGGGAAAATACTGGATAAATTCTTAAAAATCCTAAAAAGCTTCAAATTATAAACTTGCTATGTTCAGGCAAACATGTGTAACAAAACTTCCTCTACAACTTTTCCAAGCAACCTATTCACGTAAAACTTACAACGAAAAAGTTAGACCAAAAGAACTGATTTGTTTGGGCCCAACCTAAGGACTGTTCATTTTATAAAGTGGACACCTTGTGCATGCTGTATCTTTTTAATTTATCAATGAAATTTCAATCGGTTTTCTGCACATCGTTTGACTAGTATTGTACAATGTTGTGATAATAAAAATTCTCCAAAATTAATTAAATTTCACACGAATATGGAACAACGATTAGAACGGTCGGTTTTTGGAGGTTATCAAAATTAATGATTGTTAGAAATTGGCTGGAAAATTCGACAATTTATATTTTTTATTTTCAAAAAGGGCTTGTTCTTCGAAAGTATCATCAACTAGAAGCCTGATGGAAAAAATCAAGTTATTTTTGGAACAACAATTTTACAGATATAATAACATCATTTTCCCCCTATATTTTTAGAGAAAACCATTTTAAAATTGAAGGGGATCGGTATGAGTAGATTTTTTTTGGTTAAAAGTACGTCCTGACGGAAGTCCTAATATAGTATTAATATGAAAAATGACTTACGCCTTCATAGAGTTACTTATTAAGTCCCCAGGTGACATTTAAAGCACAATAGATACACAATTGCTTTATTCTTAGAAGACCTTTCAAAGTACATTGACAATCATCAAAATTGGCAACACTGCTGTAATAAAATCGACTTCATTTTGCACCTATTATTTTTGTAATTTGCTGCAGATCGATAAGTATGCGTACACGATTTTAAAAGTATGAGACTTTTTAGTAAAACTACCATAAACAGTAAAATTTGTGCTTAGGACTGTGGTTTAAACGCACGATTTGGCTCTCGTTTGCACAAATATAGTTTATTTAGTAAACCAGACCAGTTTTGAACACGCTTTTTACTTTCCTCTTTTGCTGGGAGTGAAAGGATGGTGTATCAGCAAATTTGGCCATAAATGGGTGCATCACTAAAGTTACCTAATGTCAGAGAATGGTGGAATATAGTTGATTTTTTTTAAAGCTATACCTTTTGTAGAATAGTAAAGAATACAAACATACAATATGTTCATAAAAATTAGGATTTTTGTTTTGCGAAAAATAATGTTAAACTTTGACGAACAGCTTTTCTTAGGAGTTTTTGGAAAAAAATATTTGGCTCTTCAACCAAAAGTGTTCTAAGATCTTATATTTTAATAGTATTGTAGAATAATAGTTGAACGATGCACAGAAAACCGATTACGATTTTATCAATAAATAAAAAAGATATAGCAAAAACAAAGTGTCCACTTTATAAAATGAACAGTCCTTATGCTTTCAGAATAGATTTTCTTATCTCCAATGAAGAGAGATCAAAACAATAACAAATTTCCTCAAACAAAAAAAGTTTGATTCAAATTAAACCTAATTATGAACCCTAAGTAAAAACTCAATT
Organism: Aedes aegypti; assembly: GCF_002204515.2. Lineage (NCBI taxonomy): Eukaryota > Metazoa > Arthropoda > Insecta > Diptera > Culicidae > Aedes > Aedes aegypti. The sequence continues at coordinate 20,836,575 of NC_035107.1, forward strand.
ACGAACAAGTTCATTGAAGACATCATTCGTCTAAAATCAACAATATTGTCAATTCGAACCATCGTGCATTGGTGGACGAGCGAAGAAGAAAAAAAGTGTGAATCAATATGTTTGTTTTCGTTGAGTTGCCAATGGTGACGACCAACCGACGACTACTGCCTTCTGCCATTTCGTATTTTTTTTTTCCTGTAAGCTAGCATTCCCCCAAAGCACTAAGCTGCCAAGTGGAGTGGAGTCGTTCGCAGTCTACTGCGATTGTGACACACTTCGAGAATCCATTGATTAGTTTTTTTTTTCTAGTTGCTCTTTTCCTACTCGTTTGCGCCACGTGATTATTGGCTCCGCTCGCAGGTTGCCCGGGAAGGCAAATGAGTTTGCTTCATTTTAAATCCCCAAATGACTGTCAATCGATTTGACAGCGGGGGTTGTTTCGTTAATTAATAGTTTCTCCTACGGATTGGGGACCGGAGAGGATTTCTATTATCGGTGCTGACATTTAGATGACGGACTAATTATTATTATCCTGATTCTGAAAGCAGGCCAAACAGGTGGGAGGCTTCTGCTGGGGACAGATGGATTGTGGCTTCAGTGATGGATTATTATGATTGGAAATAGTCTGACCTCACGTGGCGTTCGAGAATGCAGCAATGGGATAAAGGTCAGTGTCAGCTTTGTGTTTTATTATGATGATTGAAATATTCTGCTGATTTTGTTATGAAACTGTCATTGCATAGATCTAGATCTGCAAACATCGATAGGTTTAAAAGCATTACTGTTTACACTGAATCCTGACATGTACTGCATCACATTACCGTTAAAAGTTTCTTAATTCATTTTATCAATTTTAATCATTTTCATATGTTTCATTATTTTGATGCATTTTATTCGTTTTATTTAGTTTATTTGCTTTGCACAGATACTGAGAAGAGGCTTCTCAGTTTCTGAAAAGATGCTTCTCAGTATCAGAGAACAGGCTTCTCAGAATCTAAAAAGATTAATTTCAATTCCTGAGAAGAGGCTTCTGAGCTTCTGAGAAGAGGTGTCTCAGCTTCTGAGAAGAAACTACTCAGCTTCTGAGAAGACGCTTTTCAGCTTCTGAGAAGAGGCTTCTAAGCTCCTGAGAAGAGGCTTCTGAGCTTCTGAGACGAGGCTTCTGAGCTTCTGAGAAGAGGCTTCTCAGCTTCTGAGAAGAGGATTTTCAGCTTCTGAGAAGAGGCTTCTCAGCTTCTGAGAAGAGGCTTCTCAGCTTCTGAAAAAAAGGCTTCTCAGCTTCTGACGAAAGGCTTCTCAGCTTCTGACGAAAGGCCTCTCAGCTTCTGAGAAGAAACTTCTGAGAAGAAACTTCTGAGCTTCTGAGAAAATACTTCTGAACTTCTGAGAAGAGGCTTCTCAGCTTCTAAGAAGAGGCTTCTCAGCTTCTAAAAAGAGACTTCTCAGCTTCTCAGAAGAGATTTCTCAGCTTCTGAGAAGATACTTCTGAGCTTCTCAGAAGAGGCTTCTCAGCTTCTGAGAAGAGGCTTCTCAGCTTCTGGGAAGAGATTTCTTAACTTCTGAGAAGAGACTTCTCAGCTTCTGAGAAGAGGCTTCTCAGCTTCTGAGAAGAGGCTACTCAGCTTCTCCGAAGAGGCTTCTCAGTTTCTAAAAAGAGGCTGCTCTACTTCTGAGAAGAGGCTTCTCAGTTTCTAAGAAGAAGCTTCTCAGTTTTGGATAAAAGGGTTCTCAGTATCTGAAAATAGGCTTCTCAGTATCTGAGAACAGGTTTCTCAGTATATGAGAAGATATTTCTCAGTATCAGATAACAGGCTTCTCAGAATCTAAAAACATTAAATTCAAGAAGAGGCTCCTCAGCTTCTGGGAAGAGGCTTCTCAGCTTCTGAGAAGAGGCTTCTCAGCTTCTGAGAAGAGGCTTCTCAGCATCTGAGAAGAGGCTTCTCAGCTTCTGAGAAGAGGCTTCTCAGCTTCTGAGAAGAGGCTTCTCAGCTTCTGAGAAGAGGCTTCTCAGCTTCTGAGAAGAGGCTTCTCAGTTTCTGAGAAGAGGCTTCTCAGCTTCTGAGAAGAGGCTTCTCAGCTTCTGAGAAGAGGCTTCTCAGCTTCTGAGAAGAGGCTTCTCAGCTTCTGAGAAGAGGCTTCTCAGCTTCTGAGAAGAGGCTTCTTAGCTACTGAGAAGCGGCTTCTCAGCTTCTGAGAAGAGGCTTCTCAGCTTCTGAGAAGAGGCTTCTCAGCTTCTGAGAAGAGGCTTCTCAGCTTCTAAGAAGAGGCTACTCAGCTTCTCCGAAGAGGCTTCTCAGTTTCTTAAAAGAAGCTGCTCTACTTCTGAGAAGAGGCTTCTCAGTTTCTAAGAAGAGGCTTCTCAGTTTTGGATAAAAGGGTTCTCAGTATCTGAAAATAGGCTTCTCAGTATCTGAGAACAGGTTTCTCAGTATCTGAGAAATTGTTTTTCAGTATCAGATAACAGGCTTCTCAGAATCTAAAAACATTAAATTCAAGAAGAGGCTTCTCAGCTTCTGAGAAGAGGCTTCTCAGCTTCTAAGAAGAGGCTTCTCAGCTTCTGAGAAAAGGCTTCTCAGCTTCTGAGAAAAGGCTTCTCAGCTTCTGAAAAAAGGCTTCTCAGCTTCTGAAAAGAGGCTTCTCAGATTCTGAGAAAACGCTCCTTAGCTTCTGAGAAGAGGCTTCTTAGCTTCTGAGAAGATACTTCTCAGCTTCTGAGAAGATACTTCTCAGCATCTGAGAAGAGGCTTCTCAGCTTCTGAGAAGATACTTCTCAGCATCTGAGAAGAGGCTTCTCAGCTTCTGAGAAGACGTTTCTCAGCTTCTGAGAAGAGACTTCTGAGCTTCTGAAAAGAGGCTTCTCAGCTTCTGGGAAGAGGCTTCTCGGCTTCTGAGAAGATACTTCTCAGCTTCTAAGAAGAGCCTTTCGAGCTTCTAAAAAGAAGCATCTCAGCTTCTGAGAAGAGGCTTCTCAGCTTCTGAGAAGTTGCTTCTCAGCTTCTGAAAAGAGCCTTCTCAGCTTTTGAAAAGAGGCTTCTCAGTCTCTGACAAAAGAATCCTCAGTATTTGAGAAGAGGCTGTTCAGCTTCTGAGAAGAGCATTGTTCTGAGAAAGAACTTTTCAGCTTCTGAGGAAAAGCTTTCCAGCTTATGAGGAGCAGCCTTCCCAAGTTTCTGAGAAACTTTACATAGTTTCTGAAGAGCTTTCCAAAATTTTTGAGGAACTTTCCATAACTTCTGTATAGAAGCTTGTCATCTTCCTCCATTCTTCCAAGGATAAGTTGCCCAGGCTCTGTGAAGGAGCTTTCGAAATGGTTAAGTCTCCATTTCTGGAAAGGAGCTTCTTAAATGAGAAAAGCCTCTAGAGTAATTGGTGAGCTCGTTCCAAATTTATTTTAGAATTGTTTCTTATAGAATGTTTTTTTTTAATGATCATACTAGGTCAATAGGACCACTCCATTTCATCCTATTTTACAACCATATCGACTGACTTCCATAACTGCAACTTGACACCAGTTGACTGCGAGGATGACGATCAACGTCGTTCTTCCGCATTTTTGCCAGATCACGATCGTAAAACTGAATTACGAATAAATTCCATACTTTTATTGCTCCTTCGATACTGCACACGCATCCTCCCACTCGATACGAGAGTGCGATTCTGACACGCTGCCAGTGGCGTTGTTTATTTGCTCGTGGTTGCAGATTGCGATCGCACTATATGTACGCAGGTACCTCTAACTGCTCCGATCCATTTTCACCGACTCATCATCATTCCTTCATCTCGCTGTTCAGAGTCAGAGATCGTCTTGCCGCAATTTAACGATCGCGCTGTTGTTGAATGACTGACGATGCACAGTGATTGCTGTTTGTACAAATGATGAAAAAAAACTTAAATGGATTCCTCATATTCAAATAAAGATCCCTTACTCAGATTTTCTAGATTGTGGTCCTTCTGGAACTTGAATGTTCAACCCTTCTTTGTGGAACTAAGAATTGGAATTTTAAGAAAACAATATGTGAATTTGGCTCCGTCAAGCTATATAGCGCCTGAGCCCGACCAAAAAATGATTTAAATATGAATTTCTTCAACTTTTTTGTATGAGTTTTTTTTTCAATGAATAGTAAGCGTATATTCGTTAGACGGGGTTGGTGGTCTAATGGCTATCGCTTCTGCTTTGCAAGCAGAAGGTCGTGGGTTCAATCCCAGGCCCGTCCCTTTCGTATATTTGTAACACTCTTCCTAATAGCTGTCTTTCTCTATCTCTCTGCGTCATTATGGCGCAAACATCATCAGTTCTATCTATCGCTAGAATTTAATACATCGACTTAACCGCTTACCACAGTGGTATCCATACGGTCGAATACCTCATCCATCACTAACAAAACACTCCTACTTCCTAGGTAGCTGTGGGAAATGCAGGAGATTCTCCGGTTTTCTAGTAACAGCGGCTAACTAATTAACTTCCTTTCTCTCCCCGATGGACATAAGGACGTGGCCGGCGCCGTTATCAATCGATAAATATCAAGGGTAGTGTTATTGTACATTGAAGATGGTAAACAAGCTAAAACCCAAGCTTCATCTGAGTGGTTCTCTGTGCAATATCACTATCCTGATTGATCACGGAGTAGCAACTACGAAGTATATGTTCCATCAGTTGATCGATGATCGTTGATCGAATGAATAGTAAGCGTATATTCGTTTTTTTTAAACACTTCATTAAGACTTTTCATACTAGTAGTTGAAGGCTTTTGAAAAAACTTTTATTCTTTCAAAAAACTATTTACGGTACCGAAAATCTAGACAACATATACCTTGCATTTGGATTGTAAAGTATAAGAACCACATGACTGAATCAAAATCGAATTCAGGCTATCTCGTGGCGTAGCGGTAACGCGCCTGTCTAGTGAATTGGGAGTCGTAGATTCGACTCTCACCGAGACGTGTGACTTTTTTGCAAATTTCAATTCAATTTATGAATTGTTGTAAAACCTGAGTTGAAGATCATTTCGGTTTCTTCGGACATTTTACAATGGAATTGAAATACATGAAAACATGCTTGTATGTTGGTCAGGTTTATGGACAAAAGGTCGAAAGACAAAAGTTCGAAATGACAAAAGGTCGAAAATTCTTTGAATAACTGTAAAAAAAACCGTCGTGAGTATCGTAGAAAATCCCAAATACTTTTAAAATTAACAGTGCAAGCTCACATTTTGACTCACTGTGGATGGCGATCGCGCGCTCTCGCCTTTCGAGATACTCTGTTTCACCGTGTAAATGCGCGTCGATCGATCGATCGATCGGTGCAACCAGATTGCACGCTGAATCCAGAGTTAAAGGTTGCCTTTTTGTTGATATTTCCCGCGCAAACGAACTCAATTTCAAGCTGTCTTGTCAAGTGGGGTGAGTTGATGGGCTGTTTGTGATCTATGTGGATCAGCCCTCTCACACAGTTTTGCGGATCGGTGATCATACAGGATCGTTACGCCTGTTATTCTGTTCTCTGCGCAATGAAGGGTGGGTGTGAGAAATGAATGGTTTTCGCCGGTTTTGTTTATTTTCACGGAAGAGTACAGTTTTGGCGAATGGACAGATGTTTACATTGCGGATCGACGGTAGAGAGAGGTTTTTGCGTTCTCCAACATTTGGCGTAGGTGGCTGGAACAGTTTGTATCGATTTTTATGAGCTGTAAGCGAAATGTTTGCGAATATCTTAACTTGTGAGAATTATTGCTTGCTCTTTGCTTGGGAATTCTTATTTTTAGTATTCTTTCTGACATTGCATTTATAATGGCCTGGAACAAAGAGTCTGCTCTTCAATTAAATGATTTAAGACCGTCGAAATTCAGAAACGCCAAACAAAAATAAAAAACAGCATGAAACGAGCTCACCAATCAATTCGGAAATTTCTCATTCTTGCATTCGTCGGTAAAAAATGAAACAGCCTACTAGAGCCACATTGAAAAAGTCTTCAGCTAAGGTAGTCTAATAGACGTGGCTTGATTGGTTCCTCATCAATCGATCAGTTTTTTCAGCAAAACTACAATTGTTCTGTGAGCTAACCTAGATTTGTGCTCTATACAAGCGAATATGCCTGTTAAATAAATATTTTTTTTATATCACTTCAAACCTGACTGACTTCTGAGTGAATTTTAGGTTGAAATCACAACGGTGTACACTTTAGTCTGAGACGATTCATGTTTTGATTACAGGGAAATTCAAAATATCTAGAGGACAAAACCTTATGACTTCCTCGGGTCTTGTCGAATGATCAAAGACATTACAATTGCTATACTAATTCTTCTTCACATTTTAGAAAGCCAGGACAACTGCCACAATAGCTTGTGAACAAACTGCAAAAATTTTTTTTTTTGTCCATGCGTACGCGCGCTCAATATTAACTTCCATCCCATAATTACCTCTCTCAACGCCTCTTGGGTCCACGGTAGGTTTAACGATTTTTGACCAAACAAATGAATGCCCAAATTCCGAAAGGTGCCACCGCTAGCAGGCAAAAAAAGGCCCACCGTTTGAAATATAGCCCCGAAGACCTTCACATTCCGAGATCTAAGCAATCGGGTAGGCCGAAAATAGACTCACACATTGGCACTTGTCTTCACTGGCTTGTGTCGATTTGAGTGACTACCACCCCCCAAGGGTGCCACTCTGCGCCAAATGACCGGCCAAATATGCAGCTCAGGCATTGACACATAACTCAAAGTACATAGTAACCCCGTCTAATAAACTTCTATTGGAGGAAACCTGACTCGGTCGGAAATTGGCCGGTCTGCTCAAATTACTTTTCCACGTCAAAAATCGCTGCCCTGGAAGTCGATCGACCTTTCCACAGACGATTTCTCGCGTAACATTACTAAAGGACCTATCTAACATTGAGAGGCTCTCTTTGTTTACTTTCGCTTTCATTAATAACTGAGTCACATTAATCTCTTCTGTTGCGTTTTTTGTATGAAACGCTAGTCAAGGAAATTGACTTTCGATCTATAGTGAAAAACTTCCCAAAATCTTTAGTGTTCCACTGTCATAATCGAAAGAGAACGAGAGAGGAGAGAATCTCTCATTTGTACATAGGTCCTTTAGTAATGTTCCGCGAGATTTCATCAGAACAGGCCGTATTGTGTGTCACCGTGGCAACTAGATAATGTATTTTTCCGCGGATCAATCAATCAATCAATCAATCAATCGCAGGGGTGGTAGCGACTGAGTGTCTTTGGAATGGGAGCTTGAGACACCTGAGACAAAACAGGAATCAGGATATGGGAGTTTGATTCCTCATAAAATCTGACCAGACATTTCTCATTGAATATTTCAAAGGCTTCAGAGTAAATTTGACAATTTTGGATTTTCTGTAACAACCCTGTAAAATTAAGACTTTAAGAGACCTGCATTAAAATAGTGGCCAAGTCACTAAATAGAGACCTGCTACCATCTTTGCAATAAATTAAAGTGGGCGCGCAATCTGTAAAAGTAGCCGTGGGCGTCTTCGACATCGGCACCCTAATACCCGACGGGATGCTGTGATACAAATCTTATTCTAACCAGTAGCTGCATTTTGAACGCGTTCACCTTGAAACCCATGTGCATGTGCTAATTTTTACACCTTTTCTTCGTTCTATTTGCCAGATGAGACAAAGCCATACCAAACGGCCGATAGTTCGTGGGATTGTTCTTTGTCGCGAACCACGATCGAAGGAGGCGGAGGAGGAGCACCAGTGCCTACTACGACGCCAGCCAGCGAAGACAATCAGCAAAAGTACCGCCAGCTGCACCAGCGCCAACTAAGTGTGCCCTCGGATATCGTCGAGTTCCGTTCACATCCGCCGCAGGTGATCCCGTACTCTTCGGACCAACAGCCCCGGACCACCAAACTCGATTACAAACCGTCCACGCGAACGGTCAGTTCCGAGGACAGTTGCTACTCCGAGGATCGGTACATTTCCTCGGACGAAGACGAGGACGACGACGACGAAGAAGACGAGATCGACCTCGACGAGAACGACATCCGGGAGGAATATCTCCGGAACCGGAATCGTCGCAACAATCAGCACCATCATCAGCAGGAACAACCAAAGATCCCAACGCCAAAGGCAGCACTCGAGGAGCATCACCATCCTGCTCATCAGAAACCGGAAACAGGTGATCGCCGGCGAAGCATCACCCAGCTGCAGAACACTCTCAACAAGGCCAAGGCGCATCTTTCGTTCGATAAATGGAAAAGTCACCACGGCGGTGGTGGCAGCGGCAGCAACACCAGTGCGTCGTCCCTTCCCCTTCCCCATCGGCATCAGCAGGTGACCGCTGCTGGTGGAGGCGCTGGCGGTAATGTCCACCTGATTGCCGATCTCGTCAACAACAATAGTAGTAGCGGCAGCGGTAACGGCAGCCTTATCCACGGTAGCGCTCGGAACGCACTGCACGGTATGTATCATCAACATTTTAAGAGTACACCGTTCTGAAATTAAGAAATTCATCGTTCTGAGACTTAAGGTGAAGATGAATCGAAGCCAAACTACAAATTTTTAAGAGCACGGATCTGGGGAACCAAACATCCGTTTAAGCTGAAAACTTAATCGATTGATCACTACCTGGTGGTGACCAATCGATTATGTTTTCAGCTCAAACAGATGATTGGTTCTCCAGATCCGTGCTCTTGAAAATTTGAACTATGGCTTCGATTCACCTTCACCTTAAGGATTTTCATCAAATTCGAACGCTACCTCATTGGAACCCCCAAATGGTTCATTTTTAATTTGAACTTACGGTTACCCTATGAACAACATAAAATCGTACTTCTGGTTACTTCGTTGGCTGATTTATTTTGATTCTGCGTTTCGTTTCACAATGTTCATTTCACTTCACTGTGTTCCAAGAGCTGAATGACGTTTGAACCATTTTGAATTTAAACGATGTGCAAATTAGCGGGGAACAAAGTTAATAATTTAATTAATTTAATTAATAAATTAATGAAAAAGTGTTCAGATTAAATGCGGTCAATTCAACGGTGGTACCCGGCGGCAGGTATTTCGATATTTCGAAATTAAAGCAACCAATCATGCATTTATAAGGCTACGATTACCACATCACGGAGGAAAAACACCTTAGTTTGAAACAATCAAAATTTTGGTTGAATTTCAAACTAGCAATCTTGTTGTATTTAATCCAAAATTTGTTGTTCCAAACTCATTGCTTTGTTTGAAACTAATTTGTTTTATAGGGTGTTTCAATGCAGATTCTTTGTTTCTTTTCAATGTATATAATGGTTGTTCAACTATTTTTGTAGTTCGTTTCCACAAACAACTGGTTTGATTTTACCAAAAACAAGGTTGTTTGTTCCTCCGATTAACTATAATTGTCAGGATTAATAAAAGGTTTGATTCTACCAAAGCAATACTTTGAAACAAACTAAGAATTTAGTCGCGTTAAAAACAACCTAAATTTTAGTTTGTTACAGACCAATCTCATGTGTTGTTTCTCTTTTTGCTTTCCGCCTGTTAAATGTATAGATAACTGCAGTTACCCTTGAAATCGAAAAGTGAACAGCATAATTGAGTGTGTTTTCATTGAAAGGTTTTTCAATTAAATATTCTTGTGAAGGTAATTTGAGTGAGTATTCATTCTTTATCTTACACAGCGTAACAAAACTGACATTTTTGCGTGTCTCAAGGATCAAATTATGTGTCTCCAGTAGATTTGGGGATGCTGAATCTGATACCATTCCGTGCTGGATGTCACAATTTTTAGCTACAGGTCGCCAAAGTTGTATAAAAAACCGGTTTTATTGATGTATACATGAAACTTAAAGTACATTATATCTTACTTTTTTGTAATCTAATCCACCAAACATGCAAAATAGAATTTAAACTTTCGTTTCAGATATAATTTGATTTAAATTGCACGATTAAATTTTGATTAAACCGATTTTTTCAACATGCTTGCAGTCTCCATAGAAAGTTCGTCGTTTCTTTTATATGGCAAAATACAATAATTTTTTAAACCATCAAAAATAACTTTTCCGCATCGAATGTATGAAAAAAATTGATGATAAGTATTGTTGTACACATAAATTCTGAATTCTGTGGCAAATTAAGCAAATAAATTACCGCACAAGCTGGCAAACTTGCATGCAAGTTGGCTGAAATAGTAAATTTTCGCATTTTCAACATCCAATATCTTAAAAACTAGACGTGCTATGATGTTTCTGAAAACGGCAATGATTTCAGCAGCCCTTAATTAAGTGAATAGCGGCATTTTGGTGCTGGAGACAAAAACGTGTTCCGCAGTGTTATCTAAATAATACTTTCATTTTTCAAGGTCCTATTGAACTCTTTCGCTAAAATGAATGCTGAAATACTCATGCATCCAAGGCAACGAGAAACTGATGCTGCTTCTGGCCCTCCATTTTTTTTATTTAATTCTTCAGCAGAGTGGTAAGACAAACTTCCTCAGAGTTTTTGATGTGCTGATTATAAAATATCGTAAATGTGATTTCAGATAAACTGAATGGCTAGAAACCGCCAAACCAGCACATTTGTTTGTTTTGAATTGATTCTTGTTTGAATCAAACCACTGTTCTTAGTTTGAAACAACCTACGTTCTTGGTAGTTTCAAGAACTGTCAAATTGAGCAACAAATTATTTGGTTGTTTCAAACTAAGATTTGTTGAAATCAACTAGAATATATTGGTACGAACAACATGAAATCTTAGTTTGTTTTTAACAATGCATTTGGGTGATTCAAACCCTAATTTTGTTTGTGCATAATTCAAACTAATGTTTTGTTTGAAATCAACTAATAATTGATTGTTTTTACTAATTATTTTTCTCCGTGATAAGACAATTGTTACTTCGTCTTAGTCGTTTCTTAGCCAATTTTGAACTGATTTGCTTTCGTTGCTTTCAAACCATATGTGGTTTGTTGTTAATAGTGAAATAATACCTAAAAGGTTCGAACGAAACATCATGTGCCATTAGAGTGGTTCAAAAATTTTTTTTGTTCCACACCGCTCATTCGATTCTAGATCAAATTCTGAGTGTCCTCCCAAAATTTGAGCTCATTTGGATGAAAACTGAGACAGCACAAGTCCTTTAAAGTTTATATGGGAATTACTATGGGAAGAGCAAACAATTCATTCAATTGTTCATAGTGTTTGCCCATGTGCTCTTGAGGACTGAAACTATGTTGATACTGTGAGATATGTACATTCATCAGCTACAACTTTGTCGAAGACCATTTTTAAATCGGACTCCCCGGTAATTAGTTATTGATTTTTGAATGACTTGAAAAACTTTGGCCATAATTATTGGGCTGTTCTGCACTGCCCATAACTGAAAAACAGTCACATTCGACATTTTTGACAAAATGGAGTTAATACCACGGAGAGTCATCAAATGATAAATACTTTCGATCAACTTACTGAAATCTGTGAGATTGTTCTAGAAAATTCGAAAAAAATACCAAGTTGTTTTGTCACATTGGTAATTATAACCGCATAACAGTCACATTGAGATTATAAATGGGCCTAGTAATGTGATAGCAATGAAATTTCAATCAGAATTATTTTCTGACAATTCACCTAGTATGCGATATGAATTGTACGAAATATCAGCCTCAAATAAGCATTTTTGAGTTCCTGGTAATTTTGAGAAATTTTAGTTTCCTCCCATACTGCCATAGAACGCATTATTGGTATTCCATTTACTCAATGCCTACTTTTGTCGAATGTTACAAATATGCAGTTATGGGCAGTGCAGGCACCATTGGATATATGCAGTAAAACATAGTAGCCATGATTTGTGCGTGCTATCTTTCGCGCCAGGTGCAGCAATGTTGCCTGTTCAGAAGCTATATGAGCACTGCTGAAGAATTTGTGACTGGATATAAATCAATAACTAATTACTGAGGCGTCCGATGTGAAAACGGTCTTCGGCAAAGTTGTAGCTGATGAATGTATCTCACAGTATCAACGTAGCTCTAATCCCCAAGAACATATGGGCAAACACTATGACCGATTGAATGAATTGGTTGCTTTTCTCATAGTAATTCCCATATAAACTTGAAAGGGCTTGTGCAGTCTCAGTTTTTATCCAAATGAGCTCAAATTTTGGGAGGACATTCAGAATTTGATCTAGAATCGAATGAGCGGTGTGGAGCAAAAACGATTTTTTGAACCACTCTAATGTGCCATATAATGCACATAATTGGAGCATGGCATATCATGGATATTAACATGATATGTCCTGTAACATCGTACTTCATGTTAACATCGCATATTATTATTATTATTATTATTATTATTATTATTATTATTATTATTATTATTATTATTATTATTATTATTATTATTATTATTATTATTATTATTATAGAGTTTTGGCACTTCTCAGCAAAAAATTCTGGAAACTTTCACCTACCCCGGGCAATCTGTATGCCAAAGGGGATTAGGCTCTGTGGATCTCATTGGTCGGTTTAACTTATCCTAATGAGTCTGCTGGATGAGCTTCTCAGTTGTGGTGGTTCAGGAACCGTCTAACTATGCTGCAGGTTCCAAGAATCATCGCTTTTTGGATGCTGTGTAGGTCCTTCTTCAATTCCAGCTCGTCTAGGGACCTTAGGAGAGATTTCGGGACAATTCCGGTCGCTGAGAGGACTACCGGAACTATACGGACGTCCTCTAGGTGCCACATCTGCTTCAACTCCTCCGCCAAGTCGTGGTACTTCGCTATCTTGTTAGAGAACGTTGATTGGACATTGTGGTCCAGCGGTACAGCGATGTCGATGAGTGTAACTCGTTTCATCCTTTTGTCGTAGACCACAATGTCGGGGCGGTTGGCACGGATGAGGACGTCCGTTATGATCTCGCGATCCCAGTACAGCTATATGCAACTATTTTCCAGAACCGGATCCGGCAGGTACTTGTAGTAGGGAACAAATCGATCCACCAAGTTGTGCTTAAGGGCAAGCTGTTGGTGCACAATCTTGGCAACTTGGTTGTGACGATCGAGGTTGGCTGATCCAGCTAGTACTGAACAACCGGCAACGACATGCTCGATAGTCTCAATTGCACTTCCTACAGCGGTCCTCCACGACTTCGTGCAATATGTAGTGCCGATTACCCGGTCCTGGATGGCTACCATGAAACCTTCTGTTTCTGAGAAGAGGTCACCCCGCACCAGCCACGTGTTTGATGCCACCTTATCAATGTGCTCGAGCTCCATTTGATGGAGGTGCGTTCCATGCAACTCCTTCTGATTCCACGTTGCGATCATCGCATCGACGGTTTTGATGTCGCAGTTCAGCTGGTAATCCTTCTGCGCCAGATGCAGGGCGCTGAAGCCGTGGTCAGCTTCGCATACAGTGCGATAAATTTCGTGGCGGTTCTGGCTTTCTACGAAATATGCCCGCAGCTGCTGGATCTGGGAGACACATAGTGCCTGGATATCGGTGACGCCTCTTCCTCCTGCTGCACGTGGCAGGGTGACTCTCTCAATGGACGATTTTGGGTGGCGCATTCGGTGCTTGGTGAACGCCACTCGTACTGCTCGCTCTATCGCCTGCAAGTCAGTCTTGGTCCACTTTACCACCCCGAAACTATACGTCAACAGGGGCACAGCAAACGTGTTGGTCGCCTTCACCTTGTTGCCGGCAGACAGAAAGCTCTTCAAAATACAGTTTACACGAGACAAGAACTTTTCCTGCAGCTCCTTCTTGATCATCGTGTGGCGAATACCTCTAAGTTGCAGGAATCCGAGGTATTTATACGTTTCGCCTTCAACCATATTCCGAATCTCCTCCTGCTCGTTGACGCTGAAACAGCTGGCATCCATAACTTGACCCCGACGTAGATGAAATGACCGGCATTTGTCAATACCAAACTCCATCCGGATGTCGTTACTGAATGTCGTAACTAGCTGCAAAAGCTGATGCAGCCTCTGCACTGATTCCGCAAATAGCTTCAGGTCGTCCATATAGAAGGTGTGGGTAACTTTTGTGCTCCTTTCCCCACTTTTCAGTTGGTAGCCATAGTTGCATTGGTTGAGTGCTTTGCTGAGGGGGTTCATGGCCAGGCAAAACCATAGCGGGCTAAAGTTATCGCTTTGAAAAATCCCCCTCCTGATGCTGAGAGTCCTTGACCGTAACACAGCTGTACCATCGGTAATGTGTAGGGATGTGCTCCACATCAGCCTGATGACGTTCCCGTCTACCTTATACAACTGCAGTACCTTGAAAAGGTACTGAGTCGTATGCCTTTTTGTAGTCGATGTACGCCATACTTAGGTTCCTTTGCTTTTGGGTAGCTTGCCCTACAATGACTGCATCTACGATGACCTGATCTTTGCAGCCTTGCGTGTTTCGGCGGCACCCTTTCTGTTCCTCGGTCATCACGTTGTTGGCGTCGCAATGGGCTTGCACCCTCCTCGCTATTACCGACGATAGCACTTTATACAGACTTGAAAGGCACGTTATTGGTCTGTACTTCGCTGGGTCAGCTGTGTGTTGGTCCTTTGGCAGGAGAAATGTGATACCCCTGGTGATGAATTCCGGTAGCTGCGTGGGGTCTCCTAGTACCGTATTGAAGCATTCCGCCATTCGCCCATGAATCGTTGTGAGTTTTCTATACCAAAAATTGTGCACAAAATCAGGTCCTGGTGCAGCCCAGTTCCTGGTATACCGGGTAGTCCTTGGAATGAATCACAAAGGAATCACATGTAGCTCATCAGAATGAAAAATGCACCGGAAGAATAGAATGCTGGAATTTAATTAGTCTTGACATAAAATGCTCGACACCGAATCACAGTAATGAGCCAGATTTATTGAGTATATCGAGGGAAGTTTGTTCGTACCCTGAACCAGACATAAGAGACAGCTGTCACTAAAAACCGCACATTGCACAATGGTCGGGCTCCATATAAAGGGGCGGCCAAAACTACCAGAACACTTTTTTGAGATTTTTATGATTTTTATCATCTTAAAATATACCTCATGTATTATATTATTATGATTCTTAATTGAAATTGAACTAAAATTTAACTTTCTTTGACTTTTATGACGTCAAACTGACTGAACTCAAAAAATTGAAAAATGTAACAATAAAATAAAGTACAAAATTCATATTTAAGGAATGCAATATTTTCCCAAAGTTACACACTATCTGAAGGCTTATGGTTCAACACTTTTATCGAGCGTGAGGATGGAAAAAAATATTTGGTAGAAGTTTTTATACCGTTCAATATTACACTTTGGTAATTTTAATGATTTTGAACATGAAAAGCAACTCTTGTCGCGTCATGTCGCCGCCATTTCGAATATTGCACTTTAAAATGCATCCTTAAATCTTACAAAAAACGTTTGAATTTTTTGCAGAAATTTGCTGATTTGCAAGTTAGAGCTATTGGAATAAGGGGCCCCAGATAGCCGTAGCGGTAAACGCGCAGCTATTCAGCAAGACCAAGCTGAGGGTCGTGGGTTCGAATCCCACCGGTCGAGGATCTTTTCGGGTTGGAAATTTTCTCGACTTCCCAGGGCATAGAGTATCTTCGTACCTGCCACACGATATACGCATGCAAAAATGGTCATTGGCATTAGTAAGCTCTCAGTTAATAACTGTGGAAGTGCTCATAAGAACACTAAGCTGAGAAGCAGGCTCTGTCCCAGTGGGGACGTAACGCCAGAAAGAAGAAGAAGAAGCTATTGGAATAATTCAATATTTTCATACATTTTGACGATATTTTTCATACAAAGTTGATATAAAATATATTTAACCACTCTTCATACATATTTTGATCAAACTCGTTAAAATACAAAAAAATGTTTGCTTTCAGCCAAATTTGATTGCATTTCAAATGAAAAAAAAAACCTTTTAAAAAATGTTACGTAATATGTGAATAACCCCTTCTGAAACAATAAAAACGCTAAACAACATATTAAGATTACATATTTCATCGATTAAAGCGATAAAACTAGTTTTGGCCAAATTTCGTTTTTTTCCGACCATTGTGGGTTGGGCAGAGTGCAAAAATTTGACCAAACTACGACTGGATGTGACTGAAAATTCAGGCTATTATCCTATGTTATTGCGTATAAAATCGTTGAATAATTAAACAATGTTGTTAGACTCAAATTGCTATTGGAAGCTTTTTGTTTTATGATCGTTTTTAAAAAAAATGGAATGTCAAAATGGTTTTAACCCAGTTTATACTTTCCGAACTATGGACCGATGCACGAGTTCACTAATTTGACGTTTGAGCGGTGCCGAATTTACTTGTTGCCATGGTCACGTAAATATCACGGCACCGCTCAAACGTCAGATAGTGAACTCGTGCATCGGTCCATTGTGCACAACCCGTACATGAGAAAAAGAAATCAAAGAAGCCACTGTCAGTGAGCTGGTTCCTCTCTCTCAGAGCAAGATTTGGTAAAAATGACAATCCATGCAATTTTCTCTATATGTTGTCTCGTTCTAACAATTATCAAAACATTGCAAAAGCAAATCTATAAATGGAGGTGTTTTATTATTATCTTTATTGTCGCCATTGGCTGGGTCGTCTTTGCTCTCGAGATTGGATTGGGCAGATGATGTTGTAAATTTATTAGATTGTCTACTACATGTGTGGACTAGAGTGCCTATAAACAAGAGTGACGTCATGTTCCAGTTTTGACAGGTCTCCTGCTCGATTGGAACGCGGATTTGTATGGCAATGACAGTTCGCCGCTGTTCCAATTTTGACATTGACGCCACTCTTATCTAGATCCACTCTGGTGTGGACCTGTTATGAAATCTGAGCCGAATTTGCTCAATAATCTGAGTTAGATTTGTCAAAACGATTATAACGTGAATTGCTTAGTTTTGATTTACTCAGAAATGAGAGCAAAGCTTGTTAAATAAGTTCAGAAATCTAAAATATCACAATCAACATTTGGCCCACAAGATTAGCTGAAAAAATAATTTTCCAAAAACATAATCTTTCAAATATCCTAGTTTCTGTGAATTACTGAATTGTAAATTCTCGGTATCATTCAAATTGATGCTGACTTCTACAATCTGGGGTTCCGCTTAAATTGCTAGGCTTAGGGCCGATTTCTCCATCTTCGCTTAAGCCGTAAACCATGTTTACCCATATGATTAAGCTAGGTTTTAGGCCTAAGCGGGGTGGAAGAAAATGGCCCTTAGTGTTTGAATTTCTTATAAAGCCAAAATTGATAACTTGATAACTGATAATAACAGTAAAGCTGTGAAAAATCTGCGATAGTCTGTCTGTCGATAATTTTCCTTTTTATAGGATTTGAAATGGTTTTGCCAAAGCCCCATTTGGTGGCTACCGCTTCTGCTTGGTTATCAATCTGCCTAACAGCTCTTAATTTAAGTTTCTACAAAAGAGGGAAGGGAATTGGGTTGTTTAGTGATGAAAAAACCACAGTTTTTCCTAGCTTGATCGAAAAAGGCACATTTTATAAGTGTAACACAATTTTATTGCGCTTTAATAACTTTATTTTGGGATAATAAATGATTAAAAAGATTTCATTCCGTTCACTCAATGACATTTCAATTTACATAATGACAGCTCTGCCGAGGGGTGATACAAACGCGATTTCCATACTAAATTTAAACGTGTTTTAAAAATAGTTCCATGGCACGGAAAATTATGAAACTTTGGATTCTGGCTCAGTTTTTAACGTAGGATCAGAATATGTAAAAAACAGGATACCCTTAAACAAGCCAATTGTGACTGAATCTATGACAAAAGGTCGAAAGACAAAAGGTCGAAAGGACAAAAGGTAAAACAATATTTTTTCAAAGAATTTTCGTTTCCTTGACCTGAGATATAGTTTGTAAACTGACAGGGTATCGTAACGTTAATAAATTACAATTACAATTACCAAAAAAAAAAAAAAAAAGAAGGGAAAATTTCCCATCATGCAAATCGTTTTCGAACTTTTGTCCTTTCGACCTTTTGTCTCTCGACCTTTTGTCCTTTCGACCTTTTGTCTTTCGACCTTTTGTCCATAAACCAATTAAATGGTATAGCACTTCAGGTTTTTCATTCTTTTATAGGTATTTCACTAAACAGCTCGCAGATTTATTATCATTAGGTTATTGTCAAATATCCTCCGATTAGTTTGGAAGAGAGTTTTGAAATATTTTATCTGAAATTATTTTATTCTCTTCGGAAAAAAAATCTTTTAAACTTTCATTCTCTGATATTCTTAGAACTGATTGTTTAATTTGAATGATTTTTAAAGCATTATGAGTGCTTTCCCTCCTTGCGATATCTATTATTTCAAAACTTTAGCTGTTGCTTTTTTCATATGCTTCTGAAACATATTACTAGAAGCTTGCGAGGAATCTCTCAGGCCATTTCTAAGCTTTGTTTGAACTTCGAAAAGCTTCTTCTCTAAAACTTAAATACCTCATCGCAAGCAGCAGCTTGATAAATTGTTTTTTGTTTTAATAAATTGGAAAAGTTTCATATCAGCAGTATAAGAAACTTCTTCGTCGAAGCCTCTTCGTTTGAGAAAGTTTGAGAAGTTATTTGTAAAACTAGTAGTTTTTTCCTAGAATATTGAGAATAGTTCACTTCCCAGTCAACATTTTGGTTGGTATAACTTTTGCTATACATCATTCTATACGAATCAATTCAATCGTATAGAATGCACGAAAAGGCTATATACCTACCAAAGTGGAGGCTATATGCGTACTTGGCACGACTTTTTCGGACTTTCTGCGATCAGATATACGATGCCACATAATTTGGTTGAAAATAAAAAAAAAGCTACCTATAAGTCTCGAACACGGGACCGCTAGATCAGGAATCGTGCACCTTACCACTGTACCACCAAGGGTTACTTGGCTGATGAGTGATTATTTGCCAATCTTAATACATGTTTCATGTACAGCGACACATACTTTGTTGTTCTTCGAGGCCCATCGTCAGCAGATAGACAAAGTTTGGGTGGCAATTTTTGCTAAGTTATTGCGATTTCATACGATGCTTACTGGATTGATATATGATCTGTCAGTTTATATAACATAACGTGATTCTATGTTGCACTATTTACGACATGTTTTGTTGTCAACACAGATTGTTGTTTATGAATCGTATTGGGGATTTATATACAACTTGTATTGACATTGATAACGCTTAATATGGCATCTTGTGCAATTCTGATTTTGGACGCATGAATATGTGATTTTGGATGCACATTCTTATACGATACGTGGTTCACTGGGTTACGCCTTGAATGTTTTTCTTCAAATAATGAAAAGACCCCAAACATCCTCTAGGTTTAGGTAGAAGGTTCCAAAATTTTAAAACGATTCTACTGAAAGTTGTTCGTCTGATATATCAGGAAATTTCAATCTTTCATCTAAATCTTTGTCTTATTTGAGGAACTGATCTTAATTTGCCATCTTCTCTTTCAACCGAAAAAAAAATCGGCCTTAAAACATCGGACAAAAAAACCTATCTTTCCACCCTAATGACAATTTCGGTTTTATGATCCACTAGTTGACCCGACAAACCTTGTTTGTAACACAGTTTCACAATGCGAAATAAAATTCAACTAATAAAGGTTCAGTTGTCTTCCTCCGTTTTTCTAACTTTTCCCCTTGTACACACAAACACGTCGAAACATCTCAAGAACCTAACAGTGAAAGAACTCCAAAACCTGTATTTGCTCTACATAGCATTGTTAGCTCAGAAATCTAATTCGAATTTGGAAATTCCAGCCATAGTTCAGATTGACACTGAAGATACTTTAAGTTTTTGATTAATTCAGAAACCTAGTGTACAGCATACATAATACTGGAAATCAGAGTGAAATTAAAAAAAATCCGTACGATAATGCTAGAAAGCTTTTAAGAATGTACTAGATTCAAGTTTCTACATTAACACTGAGGCTCCTATGTGAATCCTACTTAAATTTGTAAAACCTTAGACGTTTTGAAACCGTGTTTTCATTTGATACTGAATTGATGTCTGTATTAGGGAAGCTCCGCATTTACACGTTGTTTGTTTCTTTTCGAATGTTTCAACTGCATTGCACTGATTTTACAATTTACCTATTTTCTCCATTACAGCATCCATCATGTCAACCACCGCATCGGCCGCGTCCTCACCAATTCCGCCGGCGGGCATGAGTCCCGGTTCGGCCTCGCTCGTGACGGCGGCCCACACCGCCTCGCCGAGCTCCACCAATTCCTCACCTTCCATCTCGTCGGAACCCTTCTCACGACTATCGCGCTGGTTCTCGATACGTCGTGGCTCGATGAACCAGTACGACGTCAAAAGCCACAACTCGTCCTCGTCGGCGGCGGCTTCCACGACGGCACATTCCACTTCCGCTGGCGGAAAGGAGAACCGTCGCAACAGTATCGACCACGTGGACTCCACGGGGTCACTCTTCGGCGGCGTTGGCAGCAAGTTCAATGGTGGACAGCTCGCCATGAACAAAGTCCTGGAGGCGGACGAAGACCCCCTGCAGTTGGCCCTGGACAGTTTTGCGATGACTCGAGGTGCCGGAACGGAACCGAAAAACGTCGAAAGGCGCACCATTCCGGTGGCTCTGCCGCCTGCACCGTCCGGAATGACCCAACAGCAACTCAAGCGGAGGCACATCGTAGCGGCCATCATCCACAGTGAGAACTCCTACGTGGCCTCCCTGCAGCGATTGGTTAATGTAAGTCATTTGAACCTGCTCAATGTTCTCAAATTTACAAAGATTCGATTGTTTCATTCTTAGGAGTACAAACGCCCCCTCGAGGAAAGCAACCCACCCATCCTGAACCCCACGAAAACTGCCATACTGTTCCATCGGCTTCCAGAGATCCTCCAGCTGCACACGCTCTTCCGGATATCCCTGGCCGACTACATCCAGAGCTGGGACGCGGAGGAGAAAATCGGCGACGTTTTCGTCGCGACCTTCAGCAAATCCCTGGTCCTGGACGTGTACAGTGGCTTCATCAACAACTTCTCGATTGCCATGGACCTGGCCCGGATGGAAGCCAAGCGAAAGTCGGCCCTGTCGGACTTCTTCAAGGTCAAGCAAATCTCCGCCCACGATCGGTTGTCCTTCTTCGGGTTGATGGTGAAGCCGGTTCAGCGGTTTCCTCAGTTTATCCTCTTCCTGCAAGATCTGCTCAAGTACACTCCGCAGGGACATCACGACCGGATGTCGCTGCAGTTGGCGTTGACCCAGCTCGAATCGCTGGCGGAGATGCTGAACGAGCGCAAGCGCGAAGCCGAGCAATTCCAGGCCTTCAAGGAGATGCTGGAGAACATCAGCGGGACGTTCAACATCCGATCGTTGGTATCCGGCGGGACGTCCGACAACACCATCAACAGCACAACCACGAGGTATCTCCTCCGGGAGGACAACGTAACGCAGCTGGAGTTCAACCAGTCCGGATCGGTGGTCAAGAGTAAAAAGCGTCGATTGCTACTGCTCAACGACAAGGTGCTGTGCGTTTCGGTTGCCCCCAAGCAGTCGCACGAGTTCGGATCCTCGGAGAAGCTCACCTTCAAGTGGATGCATCCGGTGCAGGACGTCGAGATCGTCGACAACAACCAGTCCATCACGCTCTCGAGGATACTGACGGCAGGTGAGTTGCATTTGTGCGAAACGAACAAAATGACTGGTTCGTCTAATTTGGATGTGTGTTCTACCTTTAGGAATGAAACGAGGCAACAGTCTGAAGTCCAACTCGAGTTTCGACTCGCCTTACTTGGCGCCGGGAACTCTCCCCGGGATGAACACCAGCTGTTCCACCATGAACAGTTCGTTTGGCGGTGGCGCCGGTGCAACCCTTCCGGGTGCGACCAGCGGCGAGGCGGACAACCTGTGCAACGAAATGAACGACCTGATGCACGACTACGAAGTGATGTCGAGGATCAACGATCTGGTCGGGTCGCTGAAGGGTTCGTACAAGGAGATCAACCTCGGAGTGACCAAGTCCATCCTGGCGGACATTCAGACATCGATACAGGTTCGTTTCTTGAGTAATCTTCTGAGTTCAAAAGTAATGTAACGCCTTCAATCCCCGCACAGAAAAAGGACGAGGAAATCCTCTGGGTGGACTCGTGCTGTCTGCAGCTGGTACTGAAGAACGCCGCCAAGGGCGGCAAGGAGGACGTCACCTACACATTCCAGATCGAGAACCCCGTGGTCAAGAAGGACTGGATCACCGAGCTGCGGTTGGCGCAGCTGGCGCTCGATACGAACAACTCGCCCGCGTGGCAGATGGGCGCCGAGCACGAGCAACGATACTCCCTCGCCAAGATGCCCCTCTTTGTGAAGGCCTACCCGGCGTACAAGTCGCAGCATCAAACCGAGGTAGGTGCGGCATGGTTTTTTTTTTTTGGTGTGGCATTTTAACCCTAGTGCATGCGCTTGTTCCGGCTTCAGCGGGGTCATTCAATAAAAACTCGAATATAGTATGAAATTCTGGGAAATAAGATATTTTGTGTTAACGCGGAGTATCCAAAGTAACGCTGCGTTGTTTATCACATATTCAAGGAAGATTTACTTTCTTTCTTTAACTCAGTTGACTGAAGAACATATTTTACGAATCTATCAACTTCCCAAAATACTATTTGTTGTATAACGCAAGAGATCTATAGTAACGTTGTGTTACTCAACGCACTTGTATCGCAGATTTCCTTTATTCCATTCATTCACAAAGGTTTGAAATATGTTTCAAATTGTCTTACATAACTAAAGAACAACCCCATGAACATTAGATCTACCGTAATTAGGGGAACTTACGTATTGTCGGCAGCCCAAGCAGTTGAACTTTTAGGAAGGCAATTATACACAACAACAAAGCACAACAATTAAAAGGAGACACCTGAACTACACTTGAGCACACTTAATTTATTAATTATTATGCACAAAACACTATTTTGTTCTCTAAATCGTCTATTTTTCCTCACCAAAGTCACGAGGCACTTGTTCTTTTATCGGCAATGCAATTACTATTGTCGGCAACAAAATTGTTCTCTTCGGCAATCCAAAAAAGTACAAAAAGTAGGTTATGTATTGGTAACTTTTCGTATTTGTTGACAATGCCTGAAATTGAACGTCACTCATTATGTTCTACTTGTTGAAAGGGCCAATGCAGAAAAATACATACTACACTGAGAACAGAATTGCAGTTATAAATAGAATAGCTGAGAGTCTACCTCAATAAGGGTAGAAACAGTAAATTTTTCAACAAATTGAATGATGTCTAGTCTCAATTTTCGTTTTGTTTTCGTGCAAATGTTTGAAGTCTAAGCAGTTTTCTGTGGAATAGCCCGAAAGAATTTTATTGGAAACCCTTTTCTCTCTTCAAAATTCGTATGATTATAACTTCTCCTAATTTGGAAGGTAATTCTTCAAATTTCGAGGGAAGTACTTCGGTGTTCAGAAGAAATTTCTTAGAATTTCGGAAGACAAATCAAATAGATGGAAATTCCCTATTTTTTATGGAATTTCAGGTGTAATTCCATTTCGATGAAAATTTTTTGAAACCTGATGTTTTTTTCGTTGAATTTTGAAGGGAGCTTTGATAATTAAGCAGGAATTTCTCAGAATTTTTGAATTTTAATATTGAAGGAAAATTCATCAGAGGTCGGAAGTAAAATCATTGAATTTATATTGAATTGAATGTTTTCGAATTTCGGAAGGGATTTTTTCGCCTTTCGAAAGCAAATTCTTCGCGTTTCGAAAGGAAATCTTTCGAGAAATAAGAAAATTTTCTTCGACACTCGAAGAGTTTCCTTCAAAATTTGAAAAAAATCTTTGAAATTTGAAAAATTTCCTAAGAAAGTTGAAAAGTTTTCTTCGAAATTTTAAAAATTTTCTTCGAATTTCTTTCTTTTCAACTTCCAAGAATTATCTTCGAATTTCGAAAATTTATCTTTGAAATTCGAAGAATTGTTTACGAAATTCGAATAATTGTGCTCAAAATTCGATGAATTGTGTTCGAAATTCGAAGAATGTCTTCGAAATTACAAAATTCAAAGGATGGTAATCAAAATTCGAAGAATTGTCTTAGAAATTTTTGAAGAACTGTCCTCGAAATTCGATGAATTGCCTTCGAAATAAGAAGAATTGTCTTCGGAATATTCCAAATAATTTCCTTCAAAATTCAAAGAATGTGCTCAAAAATCCGAGAATTTCCTACGAAATCTAACCAATTTCCTATGGAATTCAAACAAATTCTTTCGAAATTTAAAGAATTGTCTTCAAAATTCAAACAAATATCTTCGAAATTCAAAGAATTTGCTTAAATGTCCAAAGATTTTCTTCGAAATTTAATAATTTTTCTTCAAAATTCAAAAGGAAGGAAGG
This sequence comes from Aedes aegypti, assembly GCF_002204515.2. Classification (NCBI taxonomy): domain Eukaryota; kingdom Metazoa; phylum Arthropoda; class Insecta; order Diptera; family Culicidae; genus Aedes; species Aedes aegypti. The sequence goes on from NC_035107.1 coordinate 20,860,908, forward strand.
AAATCGAACCTTCGAAATTCATAGCTAGTTTCAAACTTTCAAAATTTAAAGAATTTCCTTCAAAGTTCAAAGAATTTGTTTAGAAATTCTAAGAATTTTCATTGAAATTCAAAGAATTTGCTACAAAATTCAATAAATTTCCTACGAAATTAAAAAAAAATCGTTTGAATTTCAAAGAATTTTCTTCAAACTTTCGAATTTCAAAGAATTTTCTTCGAAATTTGAAGAATTTACTTGGAAATGTCTTCGAAATTCGAAGAATTGTCGACGAAATTCGAAGAAATGGTGATCGAAATTCGAAGAATTGTCTTCGAAATTAGGAAAATAGTGATCGAAATTCGAAGAATTGGCTTCGAAACTCGAAGAATTGTTCTCGAAATTCGAAGAAATGTCTACGAAATTTGAAGAATTGTCTTCGAAAAGCGAAGAATTGTCTTCGAAATTCGAAGAATTGTCTTCGACATTTGAAGTATTGTGTTCGAAATTTGAAGAATTGTCTTCGAAACTCGAAGAATTATCGACGAAATTCGAAGAATTGTCTTCGAAATTAGAAATTCAAAGAATTGTCTTCGAAACTCGAAGAATTGTTGACGAAATTCGAAGAATTGTCTTCGACACTTGAAGAATTGTGTTCGAAATTCGAAGAATTATCTTCGAAATTCAACGAATTGTCTTCGAAATTCGAAGAATTGTTTACGAAATTTGAATGATTGTGCTCAAAACTTGATGAATTATTCGAAGAATTGTCTTCGGCATTCGATAAATTGTCTTCGAAACTCGAAGACTTGTGATCAAAATTTCAAGAATTGTCTACGAAATTTGAAGAATTATCTTAATAATTCGTAAAATTGTTTACGAAATTCAAATAATTGTGGTGAAAATTCGATGAATTGGGTTCGAAATTCGAAGAATTGCCTTCGAAATTCGAAGAATTGTCTTCAAAAATCGAAAAATTGTCTTCGAAACTCGAACAATTGTCTTTGAAATTCGAAGACTTGTAATCGAAATTCGATGAATTGTCTTCGAAACTCGAAGACTTGTGATCGAAATTCGAAGAATTGTCTTCGAAACTCGAGAAATTTTCTTCGAAATTTGAATTGTCCACGAAATTTGAAGAATTGTTTCAATATTCGATGAATTGTGCTTGAAACTCGAAGAATTGTCTTCAAAACTCAAAGAATTGTCTTCAAAATTTGAAAAATTGTTTACGAAATTCAAATAATTGTGCTCAAAATTCGATGAATTGTGCTCAAAATTCGATGAATTGTGTTCGAAATTCGAAGAATTGCCTTCGAAACTCGAAAAATTGTCTTCGAAACTCGAAAAATTGTCTACGAAATTCAAAGAATTGTCTTCGAAATTCGAATTGTCTACGAAATTCGAAGAATTGTTTCAAAATTCGATGAATTGTGTTCGAAATTCGAAGAATTGTCTTCGAAATTCGAAGATTTGTGTCCGAAATTCAAAGAATTATCTACGAAATTCGAATAATTGTTTCAAAATTCGATTAAATTCGAAACTCGAAAAAAATCGAAGAATTATGTTCGAAATTCGAAGAATTGTCTTCGAAACTCGACGAATTATCTTTGAGAATCAAAGAATTGTCGACGAAACTCGAAGAATTCTCTTCGAAACTCGAATTGCCTTCGAAATTCGAAGAACTGTCTACGAAATCCGAAGAAATCGTGATCGAAATCTGAAGACTTGTCTTCGAAATTCAAAGAAAGTGATACGATACTCAAAAAATATGCTTCGAAATTCAAGGAATTTCTTTCAAACTTCTAATAATTTCTTTCCAAATTCCAAGAATCCAAGAAAGTTTTTTTAAATCAAAGGATTGTTTTTTTTTTCTAATTTCAAACGATTTTTTTTTTTTTTTTGAATATTTTTTTTTTATTTTTTGAAGAATTTTCTGAATTTCGGAAGATATTCTTTGAATTTCAAAAGCAATTCCCTTCGAATGTCTCACAATTTTTTCCAAAAATTTCTTTCAAAATTCAATGAATTCCCTTCGAAATTCAAAGAATTTGCTTCAAAATTCAAAATAAGATCTCTCGAAAATTCGAACAAATTCTTTCGGAATTCAAAAAAAAATCCTTCAAGAGTCAAAAAATTTTCTTCAAAATTCAAAGAATTTCTTTCGAGATTCGAAGATTTTCCTTCGAGATTCAAAGAATTTTCTTCGAAATTTCAAAAAAAAACCTTCAAAATTCAAAAATTTTCCGTCAAAATTTTAAAAATGTTCTTCGGGATTTAAAGAATTTCCTTTGAAATTCGAAGAGTTTATTTTAAGTTAGAAGAATTTTCGAGATCCGAAGTTTTATTTTCATGATACGAAGAATCTTTCGAAATTCAAATAATTTCATTAGAAAAACAAAGATTTGAACTTGAAAATCGAAGAATTGTTTTCAAAATTCGAAAAATTTCTTTAGAAATTTGGAAATCTCCTTCGAAATTCGAAAATTTTAAATTTCCATCGAAAATTGTCTTCAGAACTCCAAATATTTCGTTCGAAATTTGAAAAATTTCATACACGGTTCTAAAAATTTCCCTCTAAATTGCCAAAATTTCCTTAGTTTTTCAAAAAATTACTTGGAATTTTCAATAATTTACTTCAAAAGTAGACAAAATTATCTCACAGTGCCAATTCGTTCGACATTCAAATTTCCTTTCGAAATTCGAAGAGTTTTCTTCTGTGGCGAAGGAAATTATTCTAATATTGTAGCAAAATCTTCAAATTTCGTTTCTGAACTTCCGCTGCTAAATTCTTTGGTTGCCTTGGAAAATTCTTATTATTATTCAAGGAATAATCGAAATTTGAAAGGCAATGCTTCTAATTTCGACGTCTTTGAATTTTGAAAAAAAAAATGCTGTTTTTTGATTTCCGTTGCTAAAATCTTTGATTGTGTTCGGAAATTCATGAATGATTTTCATTAAAAATTTGAAGAGTTTCCTTAGAAATTCAAAAAAATTCCTTTTCAAATTCTAAGAATTCCCTTGTAAATTTAAATGATTTCCTTCGTTCTCGTGTTTCCTTCGAAATTTTTAAAAATTTCAAAATTCAAAAAAAATCCTAAGCTTAAAAAATTTAATTTAAAATTTAACAAATTTCCTTCGAAATTCAATAAAATTCCTTTGCAACTCGACCAATTTCCTCCGAAATTCAAGATAAATTGCTTAGAATATCTAACAGTTTCCTCCGAAATTAAAAAAAAAAACTCCCCTACAAATTTAAAAAATCTTCTTCAAAATTCCAAGAATTTCATTGAAAATTCGAGATTGTAAGAATTTTCTAAATAATTCTAAAAACTCCAAGAAATAAACAAATTTCTCTCACAATTTCAATAGCTTAGAAATATATTCAAAGAGTTTTCTTCTGTGACGAAATTTTTTTTTTTCTAATATTGTAGAAAAAATTTCGAATTTTGATTCATGCTGATTTTTAAAGTCTCAACATAGTTTACTGAAGAACAGTCCACAGGAAATTTATGAGAAATTCTTTTCTCTTTTCAAATTTCGAATTTGTATAATTTTGGAGGAACTTCTCCTAACTTGGAAGGAAGTTCTTCAAATTTCGCAGGAAGTACTTCGAATTTCGAGAGATTTCACTTTTTTTAAATTGATGTAGGTATGTTCCTTAATTTTTTATGGATACTTTTCGAATTTCTAGTGAAATTTCGTGAATTTTGTTTGAACCATTCTTTGAAGGGAGCTTTGATAATTTTGAAAGAAATTCTTAGATTTCCGGAAAAAGCGTTTTGAAATTTGATAGAAAACTTTTTCAGAATTCGGACGAAAATGTATAAAATTTAGATTTGAAGGAAGAATTCTATGTTTTCGAATTTCGGAAGGGAATTCGTATTTTGCAAGCAATTTTTTCGTGATTCGGGAGTATTTTCTTCAAAATTCCAAGAATTTCGAAGAATTTCTTTCGAAATTCGAAGAATTTCTTTCGAAATTCGAAGAATTTCTTTCGAAATTCGAAGAATTTCTTTCGAAATTCGAAGAATTTCTTTCGAAATTCGAAGAATTTCTTTCGAAATTCGAAGAATTTCTTTCGAATTCTTTCGAAATTCGAAGAATTTCTTTCGAAATTCGAAGAATTTCTTTCGAATTCTTTCGAAATTCAAAGAATTTCTTTCGAAATACAAAGAATTTCTTTCGAAATTCAAAGAATTTTATTCGGAATTCAAAGAGTTTCATTCGGAATTCAAAGAGTTTCATTCGAAATTCAAGGAATTTTACTCGTAATACAAAGAATTTCACTCGAAATTCAAAGAATTCCACTTGAAATTCAAAATTTATTCGAAATTCAACGAATTTTCTTCAAAATTCATAAAAAATCCTTTGAAATTAAGTAAAAAACCTTAAAAATTCAAACCATTTTCTTCAAAATTCCAAGAATTTCGAATTTTGAAATTCAAAGAATTTCATTCTAGATTTGAAGTATTTCTTCGAGATGCGAATATTTTCCTAAAAGAATTTCATTCGAAATACAAAGAATTTCATTCGAAATTCAAAGAATTTCATTCGAAATTCAAAGAATTTCTTGCAAAATTCAAAGAATTTCCTTCGAAATTCAAAGAATTTCTTTCGAAATTCAAAGAATTTCTTTCGAAAATTCAAAGAATTTCTTTCGAAATTCAAAGAATTTCTTTCGAAATTCAAAGAATTTCTTTCGAAATTCAAAGAATTTCTTTCGAAATTCAAAGAATTTCTTTCGAAATTCAAAGAATTTCTTTCGAAATTCAATGAATTTCTTTCGAAATTCAATGAATTTCTTTCGAAATTCAATGAATTTCTTTCGAAATTCAATGAATTTCTTTCGAAATTCAATGAATTTCTTTCGAAATTCAAAGAATTTCTTTCGAAATTCAAAGAATTTTTTTAGAAATTCAAAGAATTTCTTTCGAAATTCAAAGAATTTCTTTCGAAATTCAAAGAATTTCTTTCGAAATTCAAAGAATTTCTTTAAAAAAGAAAACAAAAGCATTTTTTCGGGATTCGGGAGTATTCTCTTCGATACTCGAAAAGGTTTTTCAAAGCTCAAAGAATTATCTTCGAAATTCCAAGAATTATTTTTGAAATTCCAAGAATTTTCTTCAAAATTCGAAAAATTTTCTTCAAAATTCGAAAAATTTTCTTCGAAATTTGAAAAATTTTCTTCGAAATTCAATAAATTTTATTCTATTCTAAATATAAAGAATTTCTTTTAAAATTCAAAGAATTTTTTTCGAAATTCAAAGAATTTCTTTCTAAATTCAAAGAATTTCTTTCGAAATTCTAAGAATTTCTTTCGAAATTCTAAGAATTTCTTTCGAAATTCAAAGAATTTCTTTCGAAATTCAAAGAATTTCTTTCGAAATTCAAAGAATTTCTTTCGAAATTCAAAGAATTTCTTTCGAAATTCAATGAATTTCTTTCGAAATTCAATGAATTTCTTTCGAAATTCAATGAATTTCTTTCGAAATTCAATGAATTTCTTTCGAAATTCAAAGAATTTCTTTCGAAATTCAAAGAATTTTTTTAGAAATTCAAAGAATTTCTTTCGAAATTCAAAGAATTTCTTTCGAAATTCAAAGAATTTCTTTCGAAATTCAAAGAATTTCTTTAAAAAAGAAAACAAAAGCATTTTTTCGGGATTCGGGAGTATTCTCTTCGATACTCGAAAAGGTTTTTCAAAGCTCAAAGAATTATCTTCGAAATTCCAAGAATTATTTTTGAAATTCCAAGAATTTTCTTCAAAATTCGAAAAATTTTCTTCAAAATTCGAAAAATTTTCTTCGAAATTTGAAAAATTTTCTTCGAAATTCAATAAATTTTATTCTATTCTAAATATAAAGAATTTCTTTTAAAATTCAAAGAATTTTTTTCGAAATTCAAAGAATTTCTTTCTAAATTCAAAGAATTTCTTTCGAAATTCTAAGAATTTCTTTCGAAATTCTAAGAATTTCTTTCGAAATTCAAAGAATTTCTTTCGAAATTCAAAGAATTTCTTTCGAAATTCAAAGAATTTCTTTCGAAATTCAAAGAATTTCTTTCGAAATTCAATGAATTTCTTTCGAAATTCAATGAATTTCTTTCGAAATTCAATGAATTTCTTTCGAAATTCAATGAATTTCTTTCGAAATTCAATGAATTTCTTTCGAAATTCAAAGAATTTCTTTCGAAATTCAAAGAATTTTTTTAGAAATTCAAAGAATTTCTTTCGAAATTCAAAGAATTTCTTTCGAAATTCAAAGAATTTCTTTCGAAATTCAAAGAATTTCTTTAAAAAAGAAAACAAAAGCATTTTTTCGGGATTCGGGAGTATTCTCTTCGATACTCGAAAAGGTTTTTCAAAGCTCAAAGAATTATCTTCGAAATTCCAAGAATTATTTTTGAAATTCCAAGAATTTTCTTCAAAATTCGAAAAATTTTCTTCAAAATTCGAAAAATTTTCTTCGAAATTTGAAAAATTTTCTTCGAAATTCAATAAATTTTATTCTATTCTAAATATAAAGAATTTCTTTTAAAATTCAAAGAATTTTTTTCGAAATTCAAAGAATTTCTTTCTAAATTCAAAGAATTTCTTTCGAAATTCTAAGAATTTCTTTCGAAATTCTAAGAATTTCTTTCGAAATTCAAAGAATTTCTTTCGAAATTCAAAGAATTTCTTTCGAAATTCAAAGAATTTCTTTCGAAATTCAAAGAATTTCTTTCGAAATTCAATGAATTTCTTTCGAAATTCAATGAATTTCTTTCGAAATTCAATGAATTTCTTTCGAAATTCAATGAATTTCTTTCGAAATTCAAAGAATTTCTTTCGAAATTCAAAGAATTTTTTTAGAAATTCAAAGAATTTCTTTCGAAATTCAAAGAATTTCTTTCGAAATTCAAAGAATTTCTTTCGAAATTCAAAGAATTTCTTTAAAAAAGAAAACAAAAGCATTTTTTCGGGATTCGGGAGTATTCTCTTCGATACTCGAAAAGGTTTTTCAAAGCTCAAAGAATTATCTTCGAAATTCCAAGAATTATTTTTGAAATTCCAAGAATTTTCTTCAAAATTCGAAAAATTTTCTTCAAAATTCGAAAAATTTTCTTCGAAATTTGAAAAATTTTCTTCGAAATTCAATAAATTTTATTCTATTCTAAATATAAAGAATTTCTTTTAAAATTCAAAGAATTTTTTTCGAAATTCAAAGAATTTCTTTCTAAATTCAAAGAATTTCTTTCGAAATTCTAAGAATTTCTTTCGAAATTCTAAGAATTTCTTTCGAAATTCAAAGAATTTCTTTCGAAATTCAAAGAATTTCTTTCGAAATTCAAAGAATTTCTTTCGAAATTCAAAGAATTTCTTTCGAAATTCAATGAATTTCTTTCGAAATTCAATGAATTTCTTTCGAAATTCAATGAATTTCTTTCGAAATTCAATGAATTTCTTTCGAAATTCAATGAATTTCTTTCGAAATTCAAAGAATTTCTTTCGAAATTCAAAGAATTTTTTTAGAAATTCAAAGAATTTCTTTCGAAATTCAAAGAATTTCTTTCGAAATTCAAAGAATTTCTTTCGAAATTCAAAGAATTTCTTTAAAAAAGAAAACAAAAGCATTTTTTCGGGATTCGGGAGTATTCTCTTCGATACTCGAAAAGGTTTTTCAAAGCTCAAAGAATTATCTTCGAAATTCCAAGAATTATTTTTGAAATTCCAAGAATTTTCTTCAAAATTCGAAAAATTTTCTTCAAAATTCGAAAAATTTTCTTCGAAATTTGAAAAATTTTCTTCGAAATTCAATAAATTTTATTCTATTCTAAATATAAAGAATTTCTTTTAAAATTCAAAGAATTTTTTTCGAAATTCAAAGAATTTCTTTCTAAATTCAAAGAATTTCTTTCGAAATTCAAAGAATTTCTTTCGAAATTCAAAGAATTTCTTTCGAAATTCAAAGAATTTCTTTCGAAATTCAAAGAATTTCTTTCGAAATTCAAAGAATTTCTTTCGAAATTCAAAGAATTTCTTTAAAAAAGAAAACAAAAGCATTTTTTCGGGATTCGGGAGTATTCTCTTCGATACTCGAAAAGGTTTTTCAAAGCTCAAAGAATTATCTTCGAAATTCCAAGAATTATTTTTGAAATTCCAAGAATTTTCTTCAAAATTCGAAAAATTTTCTTCAAAATTCGAAAAATTTTCTTCGAAATTTGAAAAATTTTCTTCGAAATTCAATAAATTTTATTCTATTCTAAATATAAAGAATTTCTTTTAAAATTCAAAGAATTTTTTTCGAAATTCAAAGAATTTCTTTCTAAATTCAAAGAATTTCTTTCGAAATTCAAAGAATTTCTTTCGAAATTCAAAGAATTTCTTTCGAAATTCAAAGAATTTCTTTCGAAATTCAAAGAATTTCTTTCGAAATTCAAAGAATTTCTTTCGAAATTCAAAGAATTTCTTTAAAAAAGAAAACAAAAGCATTTTTTCGGGATTCGGGAGTATTCTCTTCGATACTCGAAAAGGTTTTTCAAAGCTCAAAGAATTATCTTCGAAATTCCAAGAATTATTTTTGAAATTCCAAGAATTTTCTTCAAAATTCGAAAAATTTTCTTCAAAATTCGAAAAATTTTCTTCGAAATTTGAAAAATTTTCTTCGAAATTCAATAAATTTTATTCTATTCTAAATATAAAGAATTTCTTTTAAAATTCAAAGAATTTTTTTCGAAATTCAAAGAATTTCTTTCTAAATTCAAAGAATTTCTTTCGAAATTCAAAGAATTTCTTTCGAAATTCAAAGAATTTCTTTCGAAATTCAAAGAATTTCTTTCGAAATTCAAAGAATTTCTTTCGAAATTCAAAGAATTTCTTTCGAAATTCAAAGAATTTCTTTAAAAAAGAAAACAAAAGCATTTTTTCGGGATTCGGGAGTATTCTCTTCGATACTCGAAAAGGTTTTTCAAAGCTCAAAGAATTATCTTCGAAATTCCAAGAATTATTTTTGAAATTCCAAGAATTTTCTTCAAAATTCGAAAAATTTTCTTCAAAATTCGAAAAATTTTCTTCGAAATTTGAAAAATTTTCTTCGAAATTCAATAAATTTTATTCTATTCTAAATATAAAGAATTTCTTTTAAAATTCAAAGAATTTTTTTCGAAATTCAAAGAATTTCTTTCTAAATTCAAAGAATTTCTTTCGAAATTCTAAGAATTTCTTTCGAAATTCTAAGAATTTCTTTCGAAATTCAAAGAATTTCTTTCGAAATTCAAAGAATTTCTTTCGAAATTCAAAGAATTTCTTTCGAAATTCAAAGAATTTCTTTCGAAATTCAATGAATTTCTTTCGAAATTCAATGAATTTCTTTCGAAATTCAATGAATTTCTTTCGAAATTCAATGAATTTCTTTCGAAATTCAAAGAATTTCTTTCGAAATTCAAAGAATTTTTTTAGAAATTCAAAGAATTTCTTTCGAAATTCAAAGAATTTCTTTCGAAATTCAAAGAATTTCTTTCGAAATTCAAAGAATTTCTTTAAAAAAGAAAACAAAAGCATTTTTTCGGGATTCGGGAGTATTCTCTTCGATACTCGAAAAGGTTTTTCAAAGCTCAAAGAATTATCTTCGAAATTCCAAGAATTATTTTTGAAATTCCAAGAATTTTCTTCAAAATTCGAAAAATTTTCTTCAAAATTCGAAAAATTTTCTTCGAAATTTGAAAAATTTTCTTCGAAATTCAATAAATTTTATTCTATTCTAAATATAAAGAATTTCTTTTAAAATTCAAAGAATTTTTTTCGAAATTCAAAGAATTTCTTTCTAAATTCAAAGAATTTCTTTCGAAATTCTAAGAATTTCTTTCGAAATTCTAAGAATTTCTTTCGAAATTCAAAGAATTTCTTTCGAAATTCAAAGAATTTCTTTCGAAATTCAAAGAATTTCTTTCGAAATTCAAAGAATTTCTTTCGAAATTCAATGAATTTCTTTCGAAATTCAATGAATTTCTTTCGAAATTCAATGAATTTCTTTCGAAATTCAATGAATTTCTTTCGAAATTCAAAGAATTTCTTTCGAAATTCAAAGAATTTTTTTAGAAATTCAAAGAATTTCTTTCGAAATTCAAAGAATTTCTTTCGAAATTCAAAGAATTTCTTTCGAAATTCAAAGAATTTCTTTAAAAAAGAAAACAAAAGCATTTTTTCGGGATTCGGGAGTATTCTCTTCGATACTCGAAAAGGTTTTTCAAAGCTCAAAGAATTATCTTCGAAATTCCAAGAATTATTTTTGAAATTCCAAGAATTTTCTTCAAAATTCGAAAAATTTTCTTCAAAATTCGAAAAATTTTCTTCGAAATTTGAAAAATTTTCTTCGAAATTCAATAAATTTTATTCTATTCTAAATATAAAGAATTTCTTTTAAAATTCAAAGAATTTTTTTCGAAATTCAAAGAATTTCTTTCTAAATTCAAAGAATTTCTTTCGAAATTCAAAGAATTTCTTTCGAAATTCAAAGAATTTCTTTCGAAATTCAAAGAATTTCTTTCGAAATTCAAAGAATTTCTTTCGAAATTCAAAGAATTTCTTTCGAAATTCAAAGAATTTCTTTCGAAATACAAAGAATTTCTTTCGAAATTCAAAGAATTTTATTCGGAATTCAAAGAGTTTCATTCGGAATTCAAAGAGTTTCATTCGAAATTCAAGGAATTTTACTCGTAATACAAAGAATTTCACTCGAAATTCAAAGAATTCCACTTGAAATTCAAAATTTATTCGAAATTCAACGAATTTTCTTCAAAATTCATAAAAAATCCTTTGAAATTAAGTAAAAAACCTTAAAATTCAAACCATTTTCTTCAAAATTCCAAGAATTTCGAATTTTGAAATTCAAAGAATTTCATTCTAGATTTGAAGTATTTTCTTCGAGATGCGAATATTTTCCTAAAAGAATTTCATTCGAAATACAAAGAATTTCATTCGAAATTCAAAGAATTTCATTCGAAATTCAAAGAATTTCTTGCAAAATTCAAAGAATTTCTTTCGAAATTCAAAGAATTTCTTTCGAAATTCAAAGAATTTCTTTCGAAATTCAAAGAATTTCTTTCGAAATTCAAAGAATTTCTTTCGAAATTCAAAGAATTTCTTTCGAAATTCAAAGAATTTCTTTCGAAATTCAAAGAATTTCTTTCGAAATTCAATGAATTTCTTTCGAAATTCAATGAATTTCTTTCGAAATTCAATGAATTTCTTTCGAAATTCAATGAATTTCTTTCGAAATTCAATGAATTTCTTTCGAAATTCAAAGAATTTCTTTCGAAATTCAAAGAATTTTTTTAGAAATTCAAAGAATTTCTTTCGAAATTCAAAGAATTTCTTTCGAAATTCAAAGAATTTCTTTCGAAATTCAAAGAATTTCTTTCGAAATTCAAAGAATTTCTTTAAAAAAGAAAACAAAAGCATTTTTTCGGGATTCGGGAGTATTCTCTTCGATACACGAAAAGGTTTTTCAAAGCTCAAAGAATTATCTTCGAAATTCCAAGAATTATTTTTGAAATTCCAAGAATTTTCTTCAAAATTCGAAAAATTTTCTTCAAAATTCGAAAAATTTTCTTCGAAATTTGAAAAATTTTCTTCGAAATTCAATAAATTTTATTCTATTCTAAAGATAAAGAATTTCTTTTAAAATTCAAAGAATTTTTTTCGAAATTCAAAGAATTTCTTTCTAAATTCAAAGAATTTCTTTCGAAATTCTAAGAATTTCTTTCGAAATTCAAAGAATTTCTTTCGAAATTCAAAGAATTTCTTTCGAAATTCAAAGAATTTCTTTCGAAATTCAAAGAATTTCTTTCGAAATTCAATGAATTTCTTTCGAAATTCAATGAATTTCTTTCGAAATTCAATGAATTTCTTTCGAAATTCAATGAATTTCTTTCGAAATTCAATGAATTTCTTTCGAAATTCAAAGAATTTCTTTCGAAATTCAAAGAATTTTTTTAGAAATTCAAAGAATTTCTTTCGAAATTCAAAGAATTTCTTTCGAAATTCAAAGAATTTCTTTCGAAATTCAAAGAATTTCTTTAAAAAAGAAAACAAAAGCATTTTTTCGGGATTCGGGAGTATTCTCTTCGATACTCGAAAAGGTTTTTCAAAGCTCAAAGAATTATCTTCGAAATTCCAAGAATTATTTTTGAAATTCCAAGAATTTTCTTCAAAATTCGAAAAATTTTCTTCAAAATTCGAAAAATTTTCTTCGAAATTTGAAAAATTTTCTTCGAAATTCAATAAATTTTATTCTATTCTAAATATAAAGAATTTCTTTTAAAATTCAAAGAATTTTTTTCGAAATTCAAAGAATTTCTTTCTAAATTCAAAGAATTTCTTTCGAAATTCAAAGAATTTCTTTCGAAATTCAAAGAATTTCTTTCGAAATTCAAAGAATTTCTTTCGAAATTCAAAGAATTTCTTTCGAAATTCAAAGAATTTCTTTCGAAATTCAAAGAATTTCTTTCGAAATTCAAAGAATTTCTTTCGAAATTCAAAGAATTTCTTTCGAAATTCGAAGAAATTCTTTAAAAAAGAAAATTAAAAAAAATCATTCGAAATTCATAGAATTTCATCCGAAATTCATAGAACTTCATTCGAAACTCAAAGAATTTCCTAAACAATTCAACGAATTTCCTTCGAAATTCAATGAATTTTCTTCAAAATTCAAAAAACTCCTTTGAAATTAAATAAAAACTTTAAAAATTCAAACCATTTTCTTCAAAATTCCAAGAATTTCAACGATTTTGAACGATTTTTTTTTTAGTTTTTTGAAGTAATTCTTTGAATTTCAAAATAAATTCTTTGTATTTCGAAGGAAGTTCTTTGAATTTCGAAGGAAGTTTTTTGAATTTTCAACGATTTATTTTTTATTTTTGAAGAAAATTCTTTGAATTTCGAACATAATTTTTTAAATTTCGACGAAAATTTATTGAATTGCATAGCAAATTTGAATTTCAAAGGAAATTCTATGACATTCAAAGCAAATTCTTTGAACTTTGAAAGAAATTCAAAGAATTTCACCAAAAATTAAAAAAAAAATTCTTTCAACCTTCAAAGGATTTCCTTCGGATTTCAAAGAAGTTTTTTTTAAGCATTCAAAGAATTTCCTTCGAAATTCGAAGAGTTTCCTTTTAAACATGAAGAATTCCTTTCAAGATCCGAATTTACTTCGAGATTCAAAGGATTTCTTTTGAAATTCAAGAATTTCGAAAGAAGTTCTTTGAATTTCGAAGAAAATTCTTTGAATTATGAAAGAAATTCTATGAATTTCAAAATCAAATCCCTTCGAAAATTCTCATAATTTTTTCAATGAATTTCTTTCAAAATTCAAAGTATTTCTTTCGAAATTCAAAGAATTTCTTTAGAAATTCAAAGAATTTGCTTAAAAATTTAAAACAAGATCTCTCAAAATTCAAAAAAAAAATCCTTCAAGATTCAAAGAATTTTCTACAAAATTCATAGAATTTCCGTCGAGATTTAAATAATTTCCTTCAAAATTCATAGAATTTCCTTCAAGAATTAAATAATTTCCTTCGAAATTAAAAAAAAAAAATCCTTCAAAATTCAAAGAATCTTCTTTGAAACTCGATGATTTTATTCTATGTTAGAAGAATTTTCGAGCTACAAAGTTTTTTTTTTCAAAATACGAAGAATTTCCTTAGAAAAAAAGGATTGAACTTGAAAATTGAAAAACTTGTTTTCAAAACTCGAAAAATTTTCTTCGAAATTTGGAAATTATCTTCGAAATTCGAAATAAATTTTGAATTTCCATCGAAAAGTTTTTGAAAGTCGTAAAATTGTCTTCAGAGCTTCAAATATTTCGTTCGAAGTTTGAGAAATTTCAAAACAAGATTCTAAAAATTTCCCTCGAAATTCCCAAAATTTCCTTATAAATTTGAAAAAAATACTTGGACATTTCAGTAATCTACTCCATAAGTAGACAAATTTATCTCACAGCTCCAATTCGTTCTAAATTCAAATTTCCTTTCGAAATTCAAAGATTTTTCTTCAGTGGCGAAGGAAATTATTCTAATACAGGTCGAACCCGATTATCCGGAGACTCGATTATCCGGGGACTCGATTATCCGAATCGAATTTGTTTTTTGATGTTCTTGTTTTACAATTTCTATGCATAAATCTGAGATAGTTTGTTATTGCAATATACAATATGAATGATTTTGCAGTTTTGAACGTATTTAAGAAAAGGGGGGTTTAATAAAGTGTTTTTTTTGTGTAGGCTGGTCAAATTTTTTGTTGTTACTGTTCCTAGAAATATTTTCTGGCTACGCCACTGCATCATTTGAATAAAACAACAAAAAAAGATAATATTTTAGTACTTTTATCGAAGATTTCAATTTTTTTCTTAGTGATTCGATTATCCGGAATGAAAAAAAAAACGATACTCCGGATAATCGAGTCCGACCTGTATTGTAGAAAAATCTTCGAATTTTGTTTCTGAACTTCCGCTGCTAAATTCTTTGATTGCGTTGGAAAATTCTTATAATTATTTATAATTATTTAAGGAATAATCGAAATTTGAAAGGCAATGCTTCGAGTTTCGACAAAAAAGTCTTTGAATTTTGAAAAAAAAAAAAATGCTGTTTTTTATTTCCGTTGGTATAATCTTTTATTGTGTTCGGAAATAGAATTGAAAGACGGAAATTTGAAAGACAATGCTTCTAATTTCTATTGGAAATATCTTTCAATAAGTGGAAACAAGTATACGAGAAATACTGTAGAGACACAAATTAACTTTATTAACGAAACAAACACGGGAATAAATTCAGAAACGATGCTCTCACTTCAATGGCGCTTTCACTTATGAATGAGAGTGGGGATGAATGGCGCGCTAACAAGCTTTTCGCCATCACAGTAGGTGATGCTTTCGCGTGTTGCCTGATGTGCGTCACAGTTGACAGCACAGCCTTGTCGGTAAGAGCATCTTGATCGTTGCTCCTTCCAATTATTTCATCAAAAAGCCATCATCAATTTTTCTTATAATTAGGGTAGGTGTACCAGTTATGGCCATAGTGGTTCCCTATTTCGCCATACGTGTTAATTTGAATAATTCTACATTTCAAAAGGTTTTGTGTATTTCAGCAGTTAGATATACTATTTAACTTGATGTTGAAACATTTGAAGAGATAAAAAATGTGAAAGTTATCGAAATTGTACATATGGCCAAATAGGGAACCACTATGGCCATAACTGGTACACTTTCCCTAATTTAGAAAAACGAGTTTTAGAATTTCGATAAAAAAAAACGCTCTTCAAATCCTGGAGTTTTTCAAATTTGTAAAAAAAAGTCCTTAAAAATGCCAGCATTCGCAGGCATTACAATGATTTAAATCGACTTTGAACTAACTCACATTGAAACACACTAAAAAATCAGTTTTGCCATCGGAAAGATCCTAACTACAGTTGGAATCGACATTACGGTGCCTTGAGTCAGCATTTCACCTGCTGAATCGATCTTATGAAAGACGAAACCCATTGTGCTCCGTTGATCCGAGATCTTTTAAATCGACATTAGAATGAAGTGCCTGAATTCAAGTCGACGGTGGCCCTGTAAGTTCCATGAAGAAATAAGAGTTATCTGTTACCTAAGTCTAATCGATGGTCACTCAAGCTGACGTAGAATAGGTCCACGTCGCCATTAAGCTTTAATCTGATCGACATTAAGGCCAACATTAGGTGGCTTAGGCCGATTCTAACATTGAAGTGTTTCGAAAAACTAGAATCACTTCTAGCCAGGATTTGAATCGAGATACTTCCAAACAGTGTTGTGAAAAACTCAATTTCTCACAACTCACGCTTGAGATTTTTCATGCGTGAGTTGTCAATCATGCAACTCAGCAGTCAAAAAATCATGAATGAGTTGGCTCACCTTTTTAACTCATTGTCTCGTATATCCACAGTTTACTCACACACGGCAATAATTTTTTGTTAGTCTAGTAAAATTATGTTAATCCTTTCTAACGTAAACAACAACATTCGGGTTTAACGAGTTTTTGCCGGGTTTTGCGACTGAATCATTTTTTACGGTTTGAGTTGATTGAGTTGATTTTGCGTCAAAATCTCAAGCGTGAGAGCAGATCTCTAATGAGTTTGCTCTCACGGGAGAGCGTATTGATTGAGATTTTGAGTGTGAGTCTATCAACACTGCTTCCAAAAATTTCTTACAAATGGAGAAGAATTGATTCGCTTCTAGCGAATAAATGTCAAAAATCGACAAACCGCTAGCAGAAATCTTGTTGTCTGACATGTATATGACCAACATTTTCCTACAATTATTCAAATCTATATCAGAAACTTCTAGAAATGGCTATTGTTGTGAATCAAAAGAGTATTACCACGCCTGATTCCAATTGACATTAAAGTGAATCGACATTCCAACATTAGACCATTGTCTAGATCGATATTAGAGAAATGAAGTTGACATTGATAAAGACTAATTTTTCTATGAAACGAAGATTGTCCATTATGGAAAAGTCGACATTGAAATGTCCAAATCGACATAGAAATGATCTAAGTCGACTTTATCTTGATCGTGAATGCTAGTAACGAAATTGAATCTCCAGTAATTTAGATTGATAAGGTAGCGGTGGCCTAAGATTAATTGAAATTGATCTTTTACCTTCATTCTTGCAGAGTTATTGAATGAATCCCCATAACCATAACATCACTACTAATCCATTGCTTTCAGCACCCGGTAGAAGCTTTCCATTTTAGATCCGTCCAAGTGGTCCCTCGATCCCGATCTCTTACAATCCCAAATTGTCTAACTCAGTGGTGGTTGTTGTTGTCCGGTACCCCCAAGAGTCATACCATATCTCAGTCTCGAAACTTCCACACCTTCCAACCCTCTCTTGCAGGTCTGCTGCGGATGTTACTTCTCATCGAACCTGGCATCGTCGGGGGCGTATCGTTTAAAGCCATCGGCTCGGAAGCGCTCGAAGCACTCCAACACGCTGTGGATATGCTCGACGGACAAGATCAACAGTCACGTGACGATCTTGGCGCACAACAGTGCCCAGCATCAGAGCAACGGAGGATTCGGCGAGGTGGCCCGCTTCAGTCTGAACGAGTCCATCGTGACCTGTATGGAGTACGTGAAGGAGGGCGGTCTAATCACCGGAGACGACGTCGGAGCGGACTCGATCTGGATGGGCACGAACAACCACCGGGTGCTGATCTACTCGGCCAGCTATCCGATCAACGACGAACAGCTGGTAAACCTGTCACTGCCGGGAGTTCCTAGTCAGATATTGTACTTTAATGAGCGGGTTTACGTGGGGATGACCAATGGGAGCGTGTTGGTGTTCAGTAGGACCGAGGCGGGCATTTGGAGCCTAAACAGCCCGAAGATCTTGGCGGTTCAGAGCGAACCGATCACGAGCCTGCTGGCAATCAACAGTAGCGTATACTTCGCGGCCGGCAAATACGTCCACGTGATCAACGGAAGGACGAACGAGGTGGAGAAGAACTTCCACATCAAGCACACGAACTCGGCTAACGTGAGCTCCAATGTGAATCTGTTGGCGCATTCGGGTATTGGGCTATGGATCTCGCTGAAGAACTCCAGCATCATCTGTCTGTACCACACGGAGACGTTCAAGCACCTGCAGGACATCAATATCGCGTCGAATGTGCTACGGGTGACTTCGTCGCATCAGAATCCTTCGCGGGAGTCCAACTCGTCGATTCAGGTGACGGCGTTGATGGCCGCAAAGGGAATGCTTTGGGTGGGCACGAACGTGGGTATCACGTTGACGATTCCGTTGCCAAGGCTGGAGGGAGTGCCGATCGTCAGCGGAGGGGTGAACATCTCGTACCATGCCCATCTGGGTCCGGTGACGTTCCTGTTGCCGTTGGTGACGAGATCGTATCAAAGCTTGAAGGTCGTGGAGAGTGCGCCGGAAGGAAAGGTGGAGTCGAAAGAAACGGAAGTAGCGGAGAAGGATCAGGACAAACAGAAGGAAGCCACTGCGTTGAAGGAGCAGATTTGCTCTAGTCCAGTGATTTTGAGGCGGAAGAAGCCGATATCGATGGATTCCGGAAGAATGGCGAAGACATTGCCGCGGAATCTGCGAACGAGTAGCGGAGCGTTCTCGCCGTCGATCCACTCGACATTGTCCTCGTCGTCGCAATACTCCGATCAGGGATGTGACGTGTACGGACTTTACGGGGATCTGATCTTCGTGAAGGAAGATCTGGAGAATCAGGAAGATCGTAACATCCTGGATCCGAGCTATGACTACCTGCGAAGGAGTGATCCGGACATTGCGGCGATACCGGCGAAGGTGTCTACGCTGGATCGTCGACTCCGGATGAAGGTCAGCCGGCCGCGTTCGCTGGATTTGTCGAACTGGTCGATGGAGTCGCGATCGTCCAGCGTGTACACTTCGTCCGGAAGTGATGAGAACGTGGGAGGTCGCAGCGGAGCCGGAAGTAAGAACGTGTCCCGGAACAGCTCCAGCGCTAGTCACAAGATGAACAATTCCGATCTGGATAACATCAACGAGAACGAGGTAGCTACGCACCTGAAACCATCGGCCCTGGACGCGGTTCCGACGGTGACCAAAGACTCTTTGCCAGTGGAGCTGGACAAATTTCCCACGACTCCGGTTGCGTCGACCAATACGACCAAGCGAAAGAAGCTGCAGTCGATGAATGGCGGTTCGGCGGGTAACGGAGGACCAGATGGGGCAAGTGCTGCCAGGCGGACCATTCTGACGCTGACAGGTGGCCGCGGGTACGTCAACTGGCGGCACATCTGGGAACGAACCGGTCCGCTGGATGGAGGCAAGTCAGCCAACAGTTCTCCGCAGAACCATCACCATCAACGGACCGGATCCGTCACGTCTCTGGCCGGCCTAGGACAAACGAATTCGACCGATGCCCACCTTGTCATATGGGAGAAGAAGTTGTAGAAGGAGGAGATGTGCGATTTTTTTCTTAGCTTTAAAGGAGATTACAGCTGGAGGAGACTCTTATTGGTGTGCGTGCGAGTGTACATAGTTTCGTCGAAATTTCCCGAAGGAATGTGACAAACCCAGTGAACTGAACGCTGAAAAACCCCCATCCGCCTCCGAGATGCATATGTATAGGGCCAATGTGATAAGACTTTATAAACTATTGCTCGTTGTACACAAACACAGACACATTTCGAATAATCGCATTTTCACATCTCACACTCGATAAGGCCGCTAGAACGTTAAGTAATCATCCGATTCTTCCCAATTGGAAATTCAAAACTAGAGAGAGAAAGATGTATATTTATCTATATGTTTTTTTATATGAGAGAAAAATTCTTATCGGCAGAAGAGAAGGCGAACAAAGAGATTTGTTAGCTGTATTAGTAAGTAGTAGAAACGTATCGAAGCAACAAACATGAATTCTATTGCGTTCTCAGTTTAGTTCATGTTTCTATCGAATCATTTCAGAAACTCACACAAAGCTAATTTTCTTTTAGTAGTTAAAGAAAACCAAGATGGACGCCATCGTCCATTCGTATTTATTGTTTCTCACACTCACTTTGAAGCAGTAAATCAGATAAAAACAAACCAGTAGGCCGTTGTTGTTTAACTCGAAAGATTTCACTCACACACTCTCACAGCCGCTCGGAGCAGAGCCGATAGACACAAAGATGGTAATAACAATAGAAGGGTTAATTTCGACAACGAATCCAAGCAGTTACTTTTCGTTACACGTTAGCAGCAGTCGTTCACACAAATACAAGTGTAAAAAGCCGAAATCCGAAGCTCACTCGGATAAGTTCAATCTTTTGTTTAGCTACTACTACTAGGGTAAAGGTGTTTGGGTGCGTTCTCTCGCCTCTTTAGTGGGTTTCGTTTTAGGGATAAAGTTTTGTTTAGTACAAATATGGAAGAAAGTTATCAACATTTAAGCTGGTTTTACTTAGGATCAAACTAATATTTGTACAAAGAACTTTATACATATCCTTTAGAGGGTTTGTCCCCTATCCTTCCCGCGGTGAGAGGGAGAAGATTGAATCCAAAAATAAAACAAAAGTGAATTTTGAGTTGCGAGGAACCGATTTGTAGGGAACAAGCTCTGCCACGAGGAGAAGTCTAGGAAGGTTTCGTTAGGAGAGATAATTAAGCTAATTAGTTATTATTATTGTTCTAAAGCTTCTTCAACTGTTCTAACTACTTTGTTTCATAACCTCAAAAAAAAAAGAGAATATAATGAAAACCCGAAAGCATTCTTTCATCGTTCATTTTTTCCTCTGTAAATGCTTCCTTTCATTCCTATCTCCTAGATCTGAGCCAATAGACTTTCGAGCAGCAAAACTTTCATTTAATACAAAAACAAAAAACAAATCAAACCGAACCCAAAAATCAAACAAATATCAAATATCTCGATGGTTAATAACAACACACGGAAATCAAAACCAGAAAACTGCGTAACAAAACTCAAGTATACATTATAAATAAACGGACCTAGATGTTCATTATTTGTATAAAGCAAACATAAACAGAAAAACGAAACAAAACACACAAAAAATCGATCGATTCGGTTACTTTTGCATATATCACCAGCATCCCTTCTCTTCTCTGTCTACACATCTCTCGAATGCCATTGCATGTGCGACTGCATCGTTATTGATTCACACATGAGAACGTCAATGAATTAAAGCAACACGACATCATCACGGTTTTTATGGAATTGATTCATAAAACCACTATAAAACCTCAATAAAGTCAGTTTTTTTCTTGCATGTTTCTTTTCTATAAACGAAAGCGCTGAATCTGCCCATAAATGCATAACAGTCCCTCGTGACTTTTTGTAATTTTTTAGTTAATTACGGTAAACGTCATTAAATTGCATGTACTTTCATTGTATTATAAGAAAATAATACGTTTGTTCTAGAAATGTTAAAAACAATATCGAACTTGGTCTGTCCCACGTTACTAATAAACGCATGACAGTCTCGCGACTTGTGTTATAAGGACTTGCGACAAATTGTGTTGATAAGTAAGTCAAGTAAAGGAAAATATACTTATCCACAATTTTTGCCGTAACCCAGAGTGGTCAGAAAAATCTACGACACACTTAAACGGAAGAATCGTTTGATTCAGCCAGATGAAATGCAAAGCTATTGGATTTCCTTAGATCGTCTTCCTCGTACTTGTACCGACGCCGTCTTTGAACATCCACTCGTTCCCCTCGTTCCACGCACTGCTGGTTTGCTCTCGTGAATCCAATGCCTAGAGCAACGTGTTAAGACGAATACGGGTTTTCTTCGGTATTTTAAGCCCGTAGTTCATTATACATCCACAAATGTCAATCAGTGTTGTGAAAAACTCAATTTCTCACAACTCACGCTTGAGATTTTTCATGTGTGAGTTGTCAATCATGCAACTCAGCAGTCAAAAAATCATGGATGAGTTGGCTCACCTTTTCAACTCATTGTCTCGTATTCCCACAGTTTACTCACACACGGCAATAATTTCTTGTTAGTCTGGTAAAATTATGTTAATCCTTTCTAACGTAAACAACAACATTCGGGTTTCACGAATTTTTGCCGGGTTTTGCGACTGAACCATTTGTTACGGTTTGAGTTGATTGAGTTGATTTTGCATCAAAATCTCAAGCGTGAGATTTGCGAAGCAGATCTCTAATGAGTTTGCTCTCACGGGAGAGCGTATTGATTGAGATTTTGAGTGTGAGTCTATCAACACTGGTGTCAAGCTTTACTTGGTACGATAATCGACACTTCTTGACGTTGTGTATCGCTTTCATTTTGTTGTTCTCTTGCGTTTTTGGCAAATTCGTCAACGGCTGTTTGACTACCGTCTGAGTCCATTTCATCAGTCCCCTTCACATATATAGTGTCCTCCAAGGATTTTAAATAGCTTACCCAATACTACGTCTTTGGTGGAAACTGAAATATGCCGTCGCCGCCAGCATTGCCGTCCTTATCGTCGAAGCCAGCGAACTTGTCTTCAGAGCTCGCGTCATTGTCCAACGGGACGCCATCGGCCAAATTCCTGCACTCATCCTCGGAACTATCAGAAGTACCTTAACTTTTCAAATAATCGAGAGCAGACATTTTCGCGACTTTGAATGCGAACACTAAACTGTCAAAACAACAATAATACACATGTGAAGACCGATGCATCATAGTAAGCACTGATACTGTTATGCGTTTATTCTCGTACATTCAAGAGCAAATAAACGCATATCAGTCACGCGTACTGTTGTATTCCGTTACAAGCATGGGAACTTTCGTAGCATCAAATAATACATAATGTATTTTTTTTTTTTTTTTTAAGGCACTCCGTGCTCGTGGCCACTACTGTGCCGGAATCAGGTGATCTGTAGCTTCTTTACCGATACAGATCTATTTTTAACTTATTTATATTTACATCAACTTTCACTCTCTCCTACTCTTTTACTCTCACACCGAGCAGGTAGGAGAGAGCTCTGTTCTTAGTGAGGCTAGCTGCCTGCGAAGAGGGTCAGTTTGTCTCAGTCACCTTCTGATACTGACGGAGGATGGATGTGCTCTCCAAAGTGCGGTCCTCCGTGAGGCGTCTTCTGGTAGCTGGACTGGTTTTTTTGTGGAGGGGCTGGGAATCTAACCCATGACCTTCCGCTTATGAAGTACATAATGTATAATGTATAACCGAGTACATTTATTATGTCCGCACAAGATGCGCGTCGCTGATCAACTGAACCTACACTGAAAATCTTTATCAAATCTGTTACATATTGGGAGGGGCATATCAATGGATGAATTTAAACAAAAGTGGTAATACAACATCCTCCCCTTTTTGCAAGAAAAACAAGATGTGTAAGCTACTTAATTGTTACAACAAAATCCTTAAACTTTGATGGTATCTTAGTTTGACGTTTAGGACGATCGTTCTGAAGCGTCTCACTTCGCACAGAAGCAGTTGCAGGTGTAGCACTTAACGATGGTTGAGCAACCTGTGGTCCTAGTAGCTCCGTAGGAGAAGTGTCGTTCGACGTCACTTGTGACCGCTAATGGGAATAAATTGGTGTCACAGAGGGAGTGCATTCAGGAGCTGCCACCAAAGCTGCTGATGTAGATAACATATTCATCCAGTCTGAAGGCGTTGTTAGGGGCGTAGCTGATTCCTTACGTGGTTTGACGTTTACAGCATCTCGTCGATAGTTTGAACCATCCACCTCAACAAGATACGATCGATCTCCCAGCGTATTACTCACTGTTCCTGGCGTCCACAACTTTGATGATTCTGGTCGTAGCTGGACGTAGACCGGAGAACCTATGTCTAGTACAGGTAGACGGCGAGACCGTTTGTCGTAGTTGTATTTTATCCTTTGTCGATTTTCATAGATGGCTTCAGGGACCCCTTTGACGATGCTTGGTACCAAGTTTGTTGCTGGCATCGGTATACCGCATTGTGTTCCACGGGAAAACAATCTTGAAGCCGGACTGCTGCCTATGTTGTTCGGTGTATTTCTCCAAAGCTGTAGTGCCAACCACAGATCTTGACCATCTTCCGCTGACTTCATAATAAGATGCTTCGCAATTTTAACTGCTGCCTCAGCTTTGCCGTTTGCTTGTTGGTGATATGGAGCTGAGGTGGAGTGCTTGAAATCCCATGACTTGCTGAATTTGACCATTTCTTCATTCACAAAGTTCGTTCCGTTGTCCGTTACGATCATTTGGGGCGTGCCATGGTAGGCGAAGTTCCGTTTACATGCTTGAATCACTGAAGAAGACGACAGGTTTTTGAGAATATCAATTTCAAAATAGTCGGAATAATGGTCTACGGTCACCATGAAAATTCGTTGTTTTCCTTGATACACTTGGAAGAAAACGTCCATTGAAACCAATTGGAAAGGATAAACAGGGATGGGATGGGATTTCATGGGTGGTTTCCACTGGGATGCAGCGAACTTGGCACAAGTTTGACATTCTTGGATACGATTCTTAATTTGGTCGTTCATTCCGGGCCAGAAAATGTTGGATCTAGCCAGTCTGAGAGATGCTTCAATTCCGGGATGACCGACGTGAAGCTTTTCGACCAGCTTACTTCATAGGGAACTTGGAATAACGACTCGATCCCCACGAAATACTAGACCATCTTGATAACCAATTTCACGGCGATGCTTGAAAAATGGCCTCACAAGATCTGGAACATCGCTGATTTTCTTCGGCCATCCATCCTTGGTGTAACAAACAACTGTTTGCAGCACTTTATCTTGAAAAGTTTGTTCCAGAATATCGTTAATCCGATCGTCAGAGATGTTTAAATAGCTGCCTAAATTAATGTCTTCAACTTCGCCAAATACACGGTAGATATGGAGTTTATGGAACTCCGAATCATTTTCCTTAGGAACTTCGGGGGCACGTGATATCGCATCTGCCAACACATTTTCTTTTCCAGAAACAAATTGCAGTTGAATGTTGTATCGTTGGAGATTTAGAAGCATGTGCTGGAGTCGTTTAGGAGCTTTCAATAGAGGCTTTTGCATAATAGTAACAAGCGGCTTGTGATCCGTCTTGACAACAGTTTGGGTATTCCCAATAATAAGCTGATCGGAACGCACACACGCGAACAACACTGCTAACAGCTCTTTCTCAATTTGTGCGTAGTTTTGTTCTGTGGGTGTGAGTACTCGAGATGCATATCCAATCACCCCGGAGTCTTGATACACAGCCACTCCTAATCCATGAGAGCTGGCATCACATTCGATCCAAAGAGGCTTGTTTACGTTGTAATATTGAAGGTTTTCAATATCTGCCACTAGCGATTTGGCCTTATCAAACTCTTGTTGGCATTCTGTGTTCCACAACCAAGTATCATTTTTGGACAACATTTTGCGAAGAGCGTGTAAGTTTGAACTAAGATTTGGTATGAATCGACTTAAGTAGTTTAGCATACCTATGAAGCGTTGCAAGGCTTTACGATCTGTTGGTGTCGGGTAGTTTCTTATTACTGAGATCTTGGAGTCATCTGCTTGAAGCCCCTTATCGGTCAGCAAGTGTCCAAAAAATTTTACTGACGGCTGACACAGATTAAGCTTCGAGCGATTAAGTTTTACATTATGCTGCCGAAGACGTTCAAAAAGTTGTTTAAGGCATCGGTTATGGTCATTCATTGCCTCTTCCAACGTTTCGCCTCGACCGTATATCAAAACATCACCAGCCAGACATTCAACTCCATCTAAGCCATCTAAAACCTCTCTCATTTTCATTTGAAATATTTCCGGCGCTGACGAAATACCAAATGGTAGCCGAACCCAACGATATCTCCCAAAAGGGGTCCAGAATGTTGTTAATCTACTACTGGCCTCGTCCAAAACCACTTGCCAAAATCCCTTTTTAGCATCAACTGTTGAGAAGACCTTTGCATTCGAGAGCTCAGGCAAAACTTCATCCAGGGTTAAAAATTGCAGATTCGGTCGTTTTAAGGCCTTGTTCAGGGGTACTGGATCTAGACAGATTCTGAACGACTCACCTGATGCTGTTTTGTTGACTAGAAGGATGTTGCTCACCCATGTGGTGTGTTGCTGCTCTTTGACGATAATTCCGCTTTTCTCCAAATTGTCTAGCTCCACCTTCAATTTATCCCGAAGTGCTATCGGGATACGCCGTGGTTGCTGAATCAGCGGCGGTACCGCTGGATCAACCTCAAGCAAAACTTCTCCTTCGATCCTTCCATACCCGTTAAAAACATCACTGAAGTCATTCGCAATTCGGTTCGCTTCGATACGGTGAACTTTCCACACATCTGACTGACTGATTGGTTTTTCAGGTCGCACATATGATACCGTATTGCAGAATTTCACCAAGCCTAGAACATCACAAACGTTCGCTGAGAGTAGCGGCCGATGATCAACGTCGACAACTTGTAATATCAACGAGACCTTCTGTTCGTTGTGACGACACGGTAGTTTCACTTCACCAAGAACTGGAATGGGATTGCCACCAAAGCTCTGGAGTTTAAATTCAGATGGAAAGAGCTCCGGATTCCTTTTTCCAGTTAGTTTTTTCAACCAGTTATATCCAATCAGGCTAGTGTTTGCGCCCGTATCAAGTTCACACACAACATTTTCCCAGCGACCATTCACTTTCAACTGTAAATCAGCCAATACGTGTCCACCTTTCGACGAATTGTTGTAGATTTTTCCGATCTGGCGTTCTTCATTTGATTCTTCAGATTCACTGTTCACATTTGATTCGCTCTCATCACTATCGTCTGAGTGAATCGAAACCTCTTTCACTCTTCGCTTCTTAACTGCACCTTTATTTGTTGGGCACATTTTCTCAAAGTGATTTTTTGCTTTACACTTTCGACACTTCTGTCCCAATGCAGGACACAGACCTTTTTCGAAAATGTGTCGTCCTCCACAAAACTTGCAACTCTTCTTCTCAACCTTTTCTCTTCTCGGTTGTATGTAGTTCACTTCACTCTCTCGCTCGGCTCCTAGAGCCATGAATCGACGCACTGAAACTTCTTCAAGCCTGCACTCATCCACAACCTTAGCGAGAGTGACGTCACTAGAAGTAATCAACCGCTTCCTGAGATGTGGCCACTTATTGGCAGTGACCACCTTATATGTAAGGAATCTCTCCTCTAATGCTCCCAACTGACACGGTTTAGCAAGCACTCTTAACTTCGTTACAAACTCATCTATCGACTCAGACTCTTGCTTCTACAATTATATTAACTAAATATTTGAAAAATTAATAAACAAAATGTATGTAATACTGTAATCAATAGTTCATTGCACCATTTGAGTTCAAATTTGGGTGCGAAAACATCGCATTTTCAATATAATTGGAGTAAAGAAAGCATGCAGGTGTTCACGACTTCTATCGCGTTTTTCTTGGGTGCGCTGTTTCGCTAGTGTGACTGGTATGCATTTATGGGCAATGAACACGTTCTTCATCTTCTTTCTGGCGTTACGTCCCAGCTGGGACAAAGCCTGCTTCTCAGCTTAGTGTTCTTATGAGCACTTCCACAGTTATTAACTGAGAGCTTTCTATGCCAATTGACCATTTTTGCATGTGTATATCGTGTGGCAGGTACGAAGAATTTCCAACCCGAAAAGATCCTCGACCGGTGGGATTCGAACCCACGACCCTCAGCTTGGTCTTGCTGAATTGCTGCGCGTTTACCGCTACGGCTATCTGGGCCCCAGTGAACACGTTCTACTTGAGTTTATTCTACGACTGGCGTGAGGTGAGAATTGTCGGTGTCGTTAAGTTGACGTGACAATTCTCGACTCGAGTGAAGTGACTCTCCATTTGATTTACACGGCGAGTCACTTCACTCGAGTCGACAATTATCACCTCGCTATACGAGACCGACAATTCTCACCTCACGCTACTTGTAGAATAAGCCCAACTGTTTCTATTATTGCATGCTCCCATGTATACATTTATAAGGTTCTAATTACGCCTGACTAGTTAACGTACAGTTGTGTTCAGAATAATAGTAGTGAAAGCCGATTTTCATACAAACTGCTCAACTTTGGCATGCTGTAACTTTGTCAGTGAACTACAAATATACTCAATTTTATTATCACAAGATTTGAAAATTTTCACACTACCGGCTAAAAAGTTAAGCAACAGGTGAAATCGCTCATAATAATAGTAGTTAAAATAATTTAAATATCTGCTGTATTTTGAGTTTTTTTTTATTTTTCTTTATTAATCGTTTCAACCATTTCCACCCAAGCCATAAATGTATAAACAAGCCAATTTTTTTATGAAATTGTTGCTGAACAAAAATTCACGAAAGAAAAACTACTATTATTTTGAGCGATTTCACCTGGTGCTTAAATTTTTGGCAGGTAGTGTGAAATTTTTCAAATTTTGTGATAATGAAATTGAGTATATTTGTAGTTCACTGCCAAAATTTCATGTCGATTGCTCATATGGAAACAAAGTAACAGCTTGCTAAAGTTGAGCATTTTGTATGACAATCGGCTTTCACTACTATTATTCTGAACACAACTGTAGGTATAATATTAGATCATACTTAGAACTTCAGAAGACAAACATTTGATAGCTTAAAAATCATCTATTTTTAACAATTTATTTCCATTTCTCACCGATCATTTCCAAATCAATTTAAGATCCTTTATTTTTTGAATAGGGGAAAAGCTCTAGTTTTCGACCTACAAGAATTCTGTGCCAGTTTTCGGATTTCCATACAAAGTAGGCCAAAATCGTATGGATGGGTCGAAAATTAGTGCTTTTCCCCTATGCATTTCGAAATTCAACGCTGGGCTTTCTAGTGACTTGTTCGTTATTTTAATGCAAGTCACTTTTTTAATGAAAGATCTTTAAAGTCTCTATTTTAACCAGAATGATCTCTAATATCTCTTTTTCCATTATTATGCTTGCAGTGAATTTTGATGCAAAATACTACAAGTTACAGAGACTCAGGAAATTTCCCTCCAGATTCCTAGAGGGAAAGTTTCAGTAATTATGCTATTAAATTCTCCAGAAATCTCATCTGGAATATTTTTAGGGACTCCAACAGGGATCTCTCCAGCAAATATTTTAGAGATTTCTTAATTTCTCTAGAATTTGCACCAGGAAATAGAATATTATAGGATTCCTAGATATTATTCCACTACTGATCATTCAACCTAATTCTTCCGCGCTACGCTAGCAGATCTTCCCAAAAATTCATCCGTGAAAATTCTCAAAGGTATATTCCAGGCGTTTTAAAGAAATTCGTTTAGGGATTTTTTCTAGAAACATTACAAGAATTCCTACGCCTTTTCAACCACGGTAACCTCCAAGCATTGCTCCACAAAATCTTCGAGGTGTTATTCGAGAAAATATATAAGGAACTTTTCCAAGAATCATACAGTTTGATTCCGTTTTTGCAACATGATCGAAATTTTCAGTCGCCAAACACGGAATCGTGCCAAAGCCGGAACCCATTTTTGCTAGTATTATTTTTTAATTTTTGTCTTTGAAAACATTATTAGGATATTATTACATCATCCATATTTAACTATACGGTGATCAGACATCGGAACGGTAATGTTAATAATAATAATATGGATGTATGGACTCTTATTGTCCAATATATTTTTTGTTTCATTTACTTTTCAATGCGCTATAACTATAAGCAATAAAACAATTATTCAACAGATTATTCAAAGAATGTTTCACATCTAAAAAACTTTGTAACCTAAAATGCAGGCATTTAATCAACGTTTTCAATGAACACCCCTGGTTGGAGCATAAATTTAGGCGATTTCTAGTCAGTACCATGCGTATGCCAATATCGGGTAATGTTAACTACCTAAATTATAACCGTTATTCTCTTCTTATCGACATATCAGCTTTCACTCGACGAAATTCTAAGACAAATCTCAGAAGGAATTTTTCGAGCAATTCCTGGAGGTATACTTAGAGAAATTCTTAGTTTAAATCTTAACGAAATTATGAAGGAAAATTTTGTACGAAATCTTAAGAAGTCCCTGGAGAAATTTTTGGTTGAGTTTTTGAAGCTGTTCTGAATTAAGTCTTGGATTATCTCTTAGGGAAATCCGGATAAAAAACAGGAAGTCTTATGACTTTTTTGTAAAAATATCTAAAATAATCTTTGGAGGAATTCCTGATGGAATCTCTGAAGCATTTGAATGCGTTCAGTTTGCGTTCCAGTTCACTTTGTTGGACGCAGAGATCAAGTAGGCTTAAACATTGTAATTGTAATTGTAATTGCTCAATCCACACCCTGGCAGACAATTATCCGCCCATCTAGACACGGGCTGGGTGAGGACCTACCAAGCCTCCCCCGTTAACATGTCCTATACCGTTTAGCACACCGGGATCTTCCACAAGCAGGCGCCGGAATTAAAGCGGTCCCACAAGCTTCAGATACATTAAATAGATATAGTCCCTCTGGCACTAAACCGAATGGCGCCCTCCGCTTCACCACTAGTACTGCTTCCCCACACGCCAAGCACAATATCGAAAGTAGCGCGTTGTATAGCAAATACAGTACACCACCTCCGACACTATGCCAAATGTACAGGAAAAACAGCACCAGTAAGAAAGCGGAAGGCGCACCACTCGGTTCAGTGCCAGAAGGACTATAAGTATAACGAAGAAGAAATGAAAAGATAGTAGAGTTGGTTCGGTTATTTGATTGCTGAAACGAAAAAAACAGAAAAAACAGAAACAAAGTGTTAACATTAAAACGGGGTTTTATAATTGATAAATGTATCCATAGTTTCTCATCTGTTACGTTTCCTTATCGTAGCGCTGTCGATTTTTTCCATCTCCAGGGTGTTCGTCTCCGCTCGAGCAATGAGGACCATGATGAAATGAGAATATAAAAATGTGAGCATTAGTGTTGATCTAGTAATAGATTAATTTAAACTGCTTTTCATGTGCTAAGTAACTTGTAAACTCCTACTCAATTATGTTTTGTTGGCCTACACGTTTTATTTAGACACAATTTGTATTTAGAAAACTATTTGGATCCGAGATTTTAGGTGCAGATTAAGCATGTTTGATAAAACAAGCATCCTGTTTTCAGTTAAAGAATGTTCAAGAAGTTGATGATTCTGTCATTTATACTGGCTACATACAAGAATTTACTATTGATGAAATATATGGATATTGAAAGTTCCAACGCGCGTATAATACTTCAGTTTTCGTGCTGTTGTATTGGTGTAAGTAGTGGGAAACCAATCAGTTTGGTGATTCTAACGGTAACAAATAGCAAGACGAAAGGAAAGTTGATAATCTATCATCATTATGATTTCAGTCCTAATTTCATGATCCGTTTAATAAATTCCGCGTATGATTCGGCAATTTTAACAATTTATACATGTGTATTCGAAGAAAACAGACTACGAGCATTTATTACCTGTTGCAAGGTTTCTAAGTGATCAGATATTTATCATTTTCTACAGCCTAATTTAATAATACCTACATTGGGTTGTAACAAAAATTTGATCTTGGGATGTTGATTTGCCTCCTAATCATAGTTTCGACAATAGTCACATGCTTACTATCCCTTATGGCAGTGTTGTTGATTCTATTGACTATCGCTCATCAGTTTCGCGCCACCCGGCAGGGACTTGGTCCTATGTACCCAATACTCTGCTGTGTCTTAACTTCACGCAATACATTCTGTAGATGTGTGATACAGTTTGCGGAATATTATGATTTATCACTTCGTTCAGATGGAAAATTCTGTTATGGTACCATATTCACATATCAGATAACTCCCACCTGGAACGATGTAATACATCGGAGACATGTAGATTCAGATGTATGTATACGATCTATGCCTAGTTCGGCTCTGATCGACAGGCAATCAGTGTATTCAGTTTTTCAACTAGCTTGAAGCGATGAACGTTTCAAGACAAGCTCTCCACTATATCTGCTAGCAATCACCGGTCGTCGATAGACATTTCGGTTCTTTTCTGCTAAAGATAGATCCGATTGTATGCCAAAAACTATGGCTCATGCTTTTCAATACAGCTGGAAAAACAAGAACTACACCCAGCACCAAATAGTACGTAACTATGAGGCGGACCGGAAGGTTTGATGAGCAATCCCCACCATCAAGTAGGCTTAAACATTGTTCACATTAAATTTTGGCATGTACACCAACGAAATTAATGTCAAAGTTAGTTTTTGATGTTCAAAGCATCGAAGGCGGTATGAATTTTGTATTCATAGAACTTTACTGCGATCAACCAGTTATTGCTCGCATGAGAGCTCAGATCATAATTGTGATCTGAACGGGCAGGCTAGAGAGTTCATTGTCTACTGCGTTCTCGTGCAAATTTGGCTCTCACTCCGTTCATTTTTGGCCCGCGTTCAGTTCGAAATGCATCACTGCTCTATGGTAGTTATCCTTGGTAAAATCCTGGTTGTGTTGGAGTATTTAGAATTAAGCTGTGGTTTATCTAGACCATTATCTGTGCTGGCATATTTGCTTTAACCCATATTTCCCTAAACGCGAGTTAGCGTGTAAGTTTTTGCTCTTGTTATTTTGCTCTATTCAAATAAATCAGTTACTGAATAAACGATCAACCGATACGGACGCTTTTCTTTCTCTGCGCGTATTATCTCCCCATTAGGATGCATTCTTGAATTCAAAATTCAATAAAAACAAACTTTTATTTCCTGGTTTCTCTTAGATATCGTTTGTTTTTTTATCCCTGTTTGGTCTATTTGATTCGGCTAGTTTCTTCTCATCGACAAGTGAGGCCCCGACGAAGTGAATACAAAAAAAAAAAAAAACTTAGGGCCTTATTTTATAAGTCGAGTCGATCAAAAGCGTCTCGACTGGAGTCACTGTCGACCAAAAATTTCGCTCGACTTGGCTCTGTCACTCGAGTTTATCGACAGTTGTCACTCTATGTGACTTGATTACTATGGGAGTCGACGGGTGACATCTGAAATAGGCGTGCTTACTTTGATCGACAATGACTACAGGCGTGTCACGTGAATTCGCTCGAATTACAAAATAGACCCCTTAGGGACCTATTTTGTAAATCGAGCAGATTCAAGTGAGTCGTCTGTATTCATTGTCGATCAAAGCAAGCATGCATATTTCAGATGTCACCCGTCGACTCCCATAGTAATCCAGTCACATAGAGTGACAATTGTCGAAAAACTCGAGTGACAGAGCTGAGTCGAGTGAATTTTTCCGTCGACAGTGACTCCAGTCGAGTCATTTTGATCGACTTGACTTATAAAATAGACCCCTTAAGCTGGAACAGGGTAACCTAGGAGAAGAAAATTGCTGCTGAAAACCAAGCTAGGGTATTCCATACCAAATAATGTTCAATACTTACTACCTGAATGAGATATGAAAGAGCCCAGTATAAAAGGTTAAATACTAGAGTGGTTAAAATATCGATTGAATACGGTATGCGGCAAAGTTGTAGCTGACGAATGCATCTAACAGCTGTAGCTCTAACCACCAAGAGCACATGGGCGTACACTATGACGGATTGGATAAATTGCTGGATTATCCCATAGTAATTTCCATACAAACTTTGATTTGAAGGGCTTATGCGGTTTCAGTTTTCATCCAAATGAGCTCTTCTTCTTCTCCCTTTTGGAAGGCACGTATGCCTCATTCAAGCTCATCGATCAATCCCGATTAATGATGATACTGCCGTTTCTAAGCACTGGTTGCGCCTTCTAAAGCTATATTGAACAAATATTGGTAGTTATCCTTGGTAAAATCCTGGTTGTGTTGGAGTATTTTGAATTAAGCTGTGGTTTATCTTAGACCATTATCTGTGCTGGCATATTTGCTTTTACCCATAAGTTTTTGCTCTTGTTATTTTGCTCTATTCAAATAAATCAGTACTGAATAACGATCAACCGATACGGACGCTTTTCTTTCTCTGCGCGTAGTATCTCCCCATTAGGATGCATTCTTGAATTCAAAATTCAATAAAAACAAACTTTTATTTCCTGGTTTCTCTTAGATATCGTTTGTTTTTTTATCCCTGTTTGGTCTATTTGATTCGGCTAGTTTCTTCTCATCGACAAGTGAGGCCCCGACGAAGTGAATACAAAAAAAAAAAACTTAGGGCCTTATTTTATAAGTCGAGTCGATCAAAAGCGTCTCGACTGGAGTCACTGTCGACCAAAAATTTCGCTCGACTTGGCTCTGTCACTCGAGTTTATCGACAGTTGTCACTCTATGTGACTTAAGTTTCGAAGAACATCGCCCTGCATCAATCCATCTAAGGTTACGAAGGATGTTTTTCTCTTTTTTAATTTCTTCATTAGTATCATTCCAAACATTATATTCATTTCTTATATCTAGGAGTTCTGTGTTATTAGACAACACTATCATCCTAATTTGGTAAAATAAATTTGAGATTTTATTAACATTTTGTTAACAACATATTACTTTTCATTTGCCGGGTGTCCATTCAAAATCTGTTTTCCAATTCCCAGATTTTTCCCGGATGCCTACAATGTTTAAACCGGGCTATATCAAGATCCTTCGACTTGATATTTTCAAGACCCTTATCAGTAAGTGCTGATATTTGAATTACTTAACTTTCAAAATATTCGTTTTCAAATTCAAAGGATTTTTACATCGTTAAAAATCTTTTATACTTTTTGATAACATTAGAACATAATTTATTTTTTATATATAGGGAAAATGTACCAGTTATGGCCATAGTGGTTCCTTATTTGGCCATATGAGAAATTTTGACAACTTTCACATCTTAAATCTTTTTGAATGTTTTAACGTCAAGATATATCTTAAATCTAACTTCTACAACACAAACAACTTTTCAAAATTTGAAAACATTAAAGTTATCACGTATGGCGAAATAGGGAACCACTATGTCCATAACTGGTACACCTACCCTAGATTGTCAAATATTGAAAAAAATATTAGCAATACCATTGCAGTTACATATAAGATTCAATAGAGTAGAGGATTTAATAGGTATTTAAATCTAATAACTGATTTTGTAAATTCCGCAACTGTTTGCTCTAGGATGATGAGTAGTACAGAATTAGACAAAGCATTTGCCACTTTTTCATTTTGTTTGTATACCATAAGCTATGTATGCTGTTCCGCTCATAGCAATTAGCACCATATTTAAATCCTCATAGTTGAACAAAAGAGAAAAGTTTAATAGCTAATCCAAACTTTTCTAAGAACGCCTTACAAATTATTCGTGACATGGCCCATAGCCCCTGAAAAAAAATCTAGTAAAATTCTCAGTCAAATGGTTCCAAGGAAATATATTTTCAGCAGAAACGATATCTCGCCAAAAGAACATTTCGTCATAAATTTTTCATAAGGGCTTATCTGCATTTATCAATGTCTCTTCATCGTTGCTCAATTTGCACTATTGAAGAAAACTGAATGTTTTCGTGCTACAGGAGAAACAATCACTTTATCTAGCTTCATGAACAAGAAGTATTACAGAATTGTTTGATTTGGCGAAGTTATTAGTGAAAGAGAGGATCGATGACGAGAGCCCTTATGAAGGAACAGTAAGTGGACACTTTTTTTCTCTTTAAAGCTTACCAAAAAATTGACATAAATCCATAACAGCATCTTTCAAATCGGTCCAGATTTTCAGCAGTAAAACCACCTAGATCTCCCTAGAAAATTGAACGAAAATATTTTTAGATTAACTTTCCACCAACCACTCAGAATCTGCTAAGAATAAAAAAAAAATAGAAAGGATTCTTTTATAAACCCAACTTGAAGTTTTATTAGTTATCCACTACTTGACTTTTAGGTGATTTTCCAAAACTTTCAATTGGGTCCTAAAATGTTTAATGAATTCTTGTTTTTATTCAATAATACGAAAGAGCGTTCCCAATTTTCCCAACTCGAACAAAGGCTATAACATATTTAAACTTTAATTTAAAAAATGGTTCCAAATATGAACTTTGACACTTTTGATCATGTTCACTTCAATTTGTCGTCAGAGGTTTCAGTTTGAATACTGTAGTTGTTCCTATCTAAAATTTCGGAAGGGACACGGAAATTTAAGTTTAAACCAAGGGGTTTGACAAAATCTCAAAACCCGCAAAAAATGTTTTTTGGACTTAAAGCAACGAAAATCATTTAAAAATTGAGTAAACATGTGTTTCTGGCCTTAACTTAAGCTTTTAGTACTAAAATTAGGACAGGGCTTTAGGATCTTATTGCCTAGTCAATTATCTACTGGATTCCCTTTACAATTACAGTAACAATCTCATCAAGAATTTGTTATCTTAATAGAAATCTATCAAGCATCTCACCAAGAACCTTGCCGGAATCCTCAATAACGCTTCTAGAAATTTTTCAAAGATAACAATGATGTTTTATAAGATCCGCTTTGAATTGGTTCAATATCTTGCCGCCAGAAATCTTTAAGTCATCTCACAAGAAATCAGCATAATTTGCTACGAAAGTTTGCCAAAAATCTCTGCAAGAAACCAACGATTTTTACTAGAAACCGTTAACTATTTCTTCAGCATCTTACCAAAAGTTAATAATAATGCGAAGTTTGAGTTGTCAAACAATCGTGTATCTTGTGTCATTTTTTTTCAGTTTTGTCCACAGTATCTACTTAAAATTTAAACAAATTGATACTCTTATATCCGGAATACGTATTTTTCCCGGTGTGTTCTACAATTAAAATCTTTTAAGCAAAACGAATGCAAAAGTAAAGAGTATTAGTATGACACTTCATGTTAAAGCTATTTTCGTTGAAATCAAGTACATTTAAGGATGTTTATGCAAATATTGAAAATGTATAAGATTTGAGCAATTTTGAAACGCTCTCAAACAATCTGTTCTACGATCACTATATCATAAAGTCATAACGAATTCGTCAATTATACTTGACAGCCTAGTTATAGTAGAACATGAATTCGGTCTCAAAACTCTTAGCGAAAACTATTTTTACAAACCGGGGCCATTTTTGTAATCTAAGTCAGAAATTTCCATATAGCGTTAAACGCCTAGAGGTATGCAACGCCCTATAAATGTTCCGTAATTCATTCAATTTTGTTCGATTGATGCTCTATTATCAAAGTTACCCCAAAACAGAAAACCGACTTTCGATTATATGAAAAAGTATATATCCATTCAGAATAAATCTTTTGGCAATCTATCAACTGCAGTCGATAGTTAGGATACCAGTACTTGTTTTAAAAATATGAATAATAATTTTTTGAAACAGCATGCATAAATATTCAAGTTTCCTTTCCTATCAAAATTACCCCGTTTTACGGTAACGCATTAATCGTGGCAATAGAAGATTGTAACGATTTTTGCCTGAAATTATTAATTATTTTATTTGACATTTGTTCCAATGTTTCAACATTGGGTATTCCATGTAACTCATTGGTACTTACGAAGGATGTTAAAATCTCATCCGCAAGCCGTATATTTAATTGCGATCCTTCCAACGTTGCACGAATCAGTCTAATCAGCTTCGCCGAAAAACTTGTTCAACCATTATTTTCCATAACTCGTTTTTTTTTTTTCACTGAGTCGTACATCGCCTTGAAATCAATGAACATCGGAATTCATCGAGGATCTGTCGCAGGGTAAACATTTGTTCCGACGTCGAACGGCCCTCACGAAAACCAGCTTGGAAGGACGACAAAAGACTCTTCAAGCCGTCTCAATCTGATGAACAGAATGACATTGTTTTGTATTGAGAGGCGTGATTCCTCGGTAATTGGCGAGGGTGCCTCCGGATGTGCTTCCGAATATCCTTGGGTGAAAAGTAGGTGCTGCTAATGGCGTTGGCCGTTGTCACTGGTAACGGTGTGAAGGCTACCGATGATTGGACGGAAAAAGTCCTATATACCTACCTGAGCGTTTGCATTTCCGATTTTGTGTTTGAATCGCATTCTATTACCTCAAATAACATCTCATCAGGGTGGCCACCGAACCGGGAAAAAGACGGGAATTTGAATCCATCGGGAAAAAGACGGGAAAACCGGGAATTTGAGATGGTCACCGGGAAAACATTTTGAACGAACACTTTAAAGTTGTAAATTCACAAACCACAAAATAAAAGTTGCAGAAAGTTAATATGGTTTATTATATTTCCATTAATAATCCGTATTGTTGGAAAAATAACAATAAATAGTCTACTTTGCTACACTTAAGTTCTTAGAAATGTTTCGAATTGGTTGGTAATGTTTCGAAATCGTTTTTTTTTCCTCTCACTACCAGGGCTTGATTTTTTCACTAGCATATGACTCAAAGTTATGAATCAGAGTTTCAAAACTCCTGGCAGAATTAAGCCTCGAACATATTGGATTCATAACTTTCTTTAGTTACTTAAGTTTAGTGGGGCTTTGTTTCATCGTCACCTTAAACTTTATTTGCTTTAGTGAACTTTTTTTTTGTATGAAGAAAAAAAAAAGATTTTAGATTGAAACATTTCAAATAGTGTAATGAGATGCACAAAATATATATATAAATGAAAATGGAATGGTGTTCGTATGTCACGAGTTGGCTTGAGAACGGGACGACCGATTTAAACAATTTTTTCACTTTTGTTGTCCTCAAGAGCTCCGACGTGTTTGTGTGGAATAATATTTTTTTGAAAATCGTCCAAGAATGTTGAGAAAACAGGTAATATAAATTGGACATAATCTTTGGTATTATTTTCAACGCCTCTACGGCCTACTGGGCATTACAACGCTTGCCGGAACCGCTAGTTGTTGAAGTGAATAAAAAATGCCAAGAGTAGAAACCATCTTATTGCCACCATTAAGGGTATTAGAAGCAAATAACTGTAAGTGACAGTAACCTAGTTTTGAGTTTCAAGTATTTTCAGCAATTTTTCATACTAATTGTACGGGAACCAAAAAAACAAAGCCGAATATTATTTTTTTATTGGACGGAAAAATCACTTAAAAATACAGCTTAAAGTAGAATTTTTAGTAAATTCAGTTGAAAAAACGACCAAAGAGTCATCCTTTTGCGTATTTGCGTAATTGAGAGGGCCCAATTAAAAACCGGGAAAATTTTGAAAATAATACCGGGAAAACCGGGAAAAAAGCGGGGAATTTCAAAATGGATATTTGGTGGCCACCATGTCTCATGCATATTCTACAAACACTAAACTGATAATTGATTGAGAGTAAAAGCGTCTAGCAACGAATGATTTATTGTCTCAACTATAAATGCAATGCTTACTACGCTAGCATCTCCCTTAGGCGGGTATTTGTAGAATACCCAATACCTTCCGGTCTTCTTGCAGCTTTGGCTCAGTGAACGCCTTTGTGAGGATGTCTGCAGCTTGAATGTTAAAAGCCACATGCTCCAGCTTGATTGCTTTTGCCTCTACTTGCTGCGAGATCTGTAATACATAAGACGTTAGAGACATCTACGCTGCAGCACTC
Source organism: Aedes aegypti (assembly GCF_002204515.2). Taxonomy (NCBI): domain Eukaryota; kingdom Metazoa; phylum Arthropoda; class Insecta; order Diptera; family Culicidae; genus Aedes; species Aedes aegypti. The sequence continues at coordinate 20,899,778 of NC_035107.1, forward strand.
ACCATCGACATCAGCGTCAATCTAAACGTTTCCGGTGGCCACAACACCGGTATCTCGGATGCATCTGCCGCAAAGCCAGTTTGCGACACCGGACTCGCGCCAATTAGCACATATGATCTCCAGCTCAAGAATCCAGCACCCACTCTTTTAGTGATCCCTTCTGCTTATCACGCCAGAAGTTCCTTCTTCCGAGAACTCGTCTCGTTCTTGTTTGTCGACTACTCGATCCGCAAGCCCTGGTGCTGGACTCGATCCTGGAGGATTTTTGATTTCACCCGATCTGCCGTCTGCTTGATACCTGAGGCGTCCATTCTCAGGACCATTGGCTTGTATCTTTTCGGCAGCCCAATCTCCTACAGCTTCTGGCTTGTGGTCAAAACTTTGTCCACCGCAGCAGACTACTCTTGCGATACTTTCCGCTTTTCTGGAAGGTCGATCGGAGACTGTGGCAAGCTTCTTTGGCCGTTCGTGCGGTCTGGACTAAGCTATAATTATACCTCTCGATACTGAGGCAAATTGTCGCTAAAGCACGGTTCGACAAGTCCTCGCTGATCTACACATCGTTCGGTGAATTAACGGCACGCCAAGTTCGCTCCTTGATCATCACCATGCGCATTCCGAACGCATTCTCCAGGCGCTGGCAAGCGCTACTGAACGGAATCCCTTGCGGAATCCGAAAACCACACACACGCGCTTGCTTCTTGGGGAACTGCTTATTTGGCCGCCGGAACCGATGACTTGAACTGAATCGCTTGTTCGTTCTCTATTCCCAACCGGAACTTCGTCTCGAATTGGTGGTAATCCGTCTCCCATTCTTCTCACGGACATGTTTCAGAATTGCTTGAAGAGTGCTGCATATGACGAGCCTAACCTCACTTATTTGACAGCTGCTGGTCTTGTTGTTTTACGTTTCGGACTTAGTCGTTTTTTCCATCATTTTTTCATCTTCGCATTTCTATCACCAGCATGCTGATGGTGACGATTTTCCACGGTAGGAAGATAGAATAATACGATCCGTGGGTATCTGCAGTGGATTTGACCTCTCCTCGCAGCAAACTTTCACGAAATTAAGAATGATTCGAAAAAAGTTCTAAGTCCAAACTGTAAACAACAGGACCAGTACCTGTCAAAATTGATGCGTGACGTCACAGTGCAGTGGAGTATTGCGAAAAAAAAACACTTTTTGGCTGGTTGCTTGGTTACACCAGTAGCAAACAGCTATAATGGGCCCCACGGTTAAAAAGAATCGCAAAACTCGAACGAGTGCAAAAGAAAGCTTGCTCTCTTTTACTATCCTGTAAGCCTCATGCTTGGCGATAGGAATGACGACACATGTTTTGATTGAAAACCGTTGTTTACACGTGGGAATAGCCTACCTTGTTGAGTATACCGTGACTGGGCCCATAACCTGATAGAGAGTAAAAGTGTCTGAACAGGCATACAGTCTAGCAGCGAATGATTTATTACTCAATTATAAATGCAACGCTTACTACGCTAACAATCATTGGGTCAGGTATTGCAATACCTTAATAATACTTGATGAATGTTTATATAAAAGTGACATTTTCAATAGCAGTCCTCACACGTTTCAGCCGGGTGTCTGCAACCTTCACATATGTTCGACCGTCAATATCCATCCATATCATTCACGAAGCAAACAAATTGACTGGATCCGTTGAAAATCCTTCCTCGGTTCTCCGCACAAAAGCTACTAGTGCAATATAGAACGATTCGCACGAAATTCCATCATATTTCCGTAGTCCCCAGTGGAACTTAAACGAAGTGGAATTTCAACAAGCACCACCACTTCTGTCAATCTTGTAAGCTTTCAGGGAAAGCTTTTTTCGTTTATGATTTTCGATAGGTTTAAGTGGTCAATCAATGCTATTATATGCCGCCTTGAAATAGATGAAAAAGTGATGGCGGTAGGACCATTCATTGCATTTTTGGAGTATTACGTTATAATAAAGATCTGGTAAGTTTGCGATAGATGACATACGTGTAATTTGTAGAAGGAATAGAATAGTAATCATTTAAAAGTTCTCACAATCCAACTTGTCTTTTGTTCTGAAGATAAGTCATATACATACCTCTTCCTTCCATTCCTATGTTAACTGATCTGTTTAATAGATTGTGTGCAGCAGTCGGTACAGAAACCAGCTTCTCCGTGTATATGTAATGTTGATGAGTTGATGATCCATGTCTAGAAAAAAGGTAAACTCATCATAAACCTGTAATATCAATCATTTTTTACTAATACAATCTTTTTTTTACAGTTATATGGCTCCCAATCAACTATAGAATTCATCTGAACGTCATCTTAGCATATGTTACTTTACTGCGTTATCTAATCAGTTTTCTGGAAATTTATATCAACCACCCAATTTTCACTGGAACTCATCAAATTTTCTAATGTAATATTCCTATTTATTCGAATAAATCTTCCGCCAACCAACAATAGGGCGTATTCATCTTCAATCTGGTGCAGTGGACCCCGGTCAAGTACCTCGGCTACTCGTATCCCCTGTGGGCGCACGCTTTCGGTTGGTTCACCGCCCTGTCCTCGATGTTGTGCATCCCCGGTTACATGATCTGGCTCTGGAGAAACACCCCCGGCGATCGAGCTAACGTAAGTCTCCCCTCATACGATGTGGATGGAAAATCCTTCTAACCTCTGCTCTATTCTCCTCACCGCAGAAAATCCGACTGATCGTCAGAATCGAGGACAGCGTGTCCGAGCTGCGAGAGAAGATGCAAGCCGGCCAAGAGAAGGGCATGGAGCTGTAAGGCTCTTTAACTCCCTTCCCACCGCCCACCAACACAACCTTAGGTCTGCGATCCGACTATTAATAGGTTAACAACCCAAAAAAAACGACGACCCTATTTCAGATTCATGCGAATCGAAGCAAGCGAAGCGAGAGATTGGATTCACAGACGATTGCAATACTTCCCCCATTTCACGCACATGCTTACTCACACTCACACACACATATATATACAGATACACACACATACTATAACCTGTTTTTCATCCAGTTTCGGTCCATAGCGTAATGTGACGAGTTAATTATGGATATTATTGAAGTATTTTCTAACAGTAAACTTTTACCATTAACATGAGTATTTGAAGAGAGAAAGAGAACAGTTTAATTTATTAGGGCTTAGTTAACTAAACTAATACAAGAGGGAAAACAATGCGCACATACACACACAGCCAAACACAAACGCACCGCTAATTGTTAGGAGAAACTATTCTACACTGTTATCTACCATAGTTGCTGTAAATCGTTGTGTTAAACTAAATGTTAGTTTAAACAATCTTCTAGATCTAGGATTCGATGGAAGCTGCTACTCAGATCATTACTTTTTGCACAGTTTGCAATCGTACAACTAATCGGTTGTCTGATTGTTTTTAGGAGATATCTGTATTTAAGTGAGTTGCACCGAGCTAATTTAGAACTAACGTACGAACAGTGATGTGCAGTTTTAAAGGTTTGTTCCAATAGGCTAGAGCATTCATCTCTTCACAAAAGCACACACCGTACACCAAAGCAGAGCAAAAATGATCATTTTGATTCTTTACTGAGAATACTACCACTCCAAATACGGCGGATCAGGCGAAGCGAATCTTGTAACGCGAGTACCGCGACATCTACCTATATATTTCCTTTCCTTGAGACAGTGTTTGAAAGCGACAACATCAGGAGCGTATGAGGGCGTGTACCACACTACTGGCGATTACAGATTCGATCCCGAACCGGGGAACCCCATCCACCCAATGTATTTAACAGTACTAAAATCAGTAACGAATAGAAAATGTGATTTGTAAGAAGCTGTCTTGACTGGGGGGATCAAGGTGGTCCAGGTTCAATGATCCGAACGATTCCTTACGAAATTAATTTGACGGTTTCGACTCTGACATGGTAGTATTTCATGTCTGTCGGAAGCTAATCTGTTTCCTGTTTCCTCACTACCTTTCGCTTTTAGCGAATTCAGGTGTCCACCAAAATGCTGCTTCCACCTTTCGATCAGCTCTCATGTGTTAAGTTGAGCCCAACGTTGTCTCTGCTTTTGTTGAATGCATTAAGTTTTCATAGCGTGATTCTAGAAAAAGCAGTTGTGCTTCATCAAGTCTACCTGGTCTCTTGCTGCGGTACAAATACGCGTGTACAGCGTCTCTCTCGTCCAGACTGTTTCCACTCCATGGCTAATCAATCGAACTGACTACCCTTGCAGCAGTCCTCAAGAGTTTCTTCGTTGAACTTATCTTCAGTTGCCAACTTAATCTCCTTAAGTTGCTTCGCATAACGCTGTGCCGATACCCAATTGTTTAAATGCGCTGAGTGCGAGAAGTTTTACCATAGAGAAATGCTGTTCCGCAGCCGACTGCAATTCTGATAGGGTGCTGATGTACAGGCAACCTGAGCGTTAAGCTTGTGATTACACAGTGCGTGCAACGCACGAACATTTGTGCAAATGTAGAATGTTCGCGCGGACTGTATAATATGTGCACGAACTACTACACTCAGGCAAATGGACTATCGATAAACATAGGAACCCCTTATGAAAATTCGCCACAAGAAATCGGATTGAAATTCATAAATTGCCTTATGAAACCAGAATTTGAAAACAAAAAACGTTTCGCCGGCAACCTGGAATCGAACAAGAACCTTGCGATCGATAGGCCCGAGCGTACACCACGCCCTATCGACGCCTTGATGTACAGTGATGCTAAATGATACATTAAAGCGTTCGTATTGCAATAATCGTTCCACCCTTCATAAGGCAAATGTATGAAATTCGATAGTCCAGTTCGCTGCGTGTAAGCGAACACCTTTAGAAACATATTCGTGCATTCAATCATGCTGGTTCGTCGAACTTGTGTTGCATAGCAACCATAGAAAGTTGTTAGTGGAATTATCTTTCGCCATAAATTGATAAATAATAACATTGGGTGTCGGAAAGCAGACTTCAGAGATTTCTCCAGGATTTGATTCGAAGATTTCGCCAGGGATTCTACCAGAAATTCCTCCAAGATAATCTCAACAGAGCGGTTTTTCCAAGGAATTTTGTAGAGATCATCTTAAGAAGAACTTTCATTTGCAGCCCGATGTATTCAGACCGGCTCAGATGTGGCTCCAGGAGTACGTTGAACAATTCCTCCAGGAATTCTATTAGGAGTTCCTCCAGGATTTCACCAAGAATTATTCCAAAGGTTCTCTAGAGAGGAGAGCTCCTGCAGGAATGAATCCAGTGATTTCGCTATAGATTGCTCCGACAATATTTTTAATGAGATCCATCCAAGAATTTCTTCAGCAGCTGCTACAGAGATTCCCCATTTGATTATTCCAAGGATTTTTCAGATATCTAGTTTTTTTTTCTGGAGACTACTCGAAAGATTCATCTTGAAAAATTTCTGTAGAGATTTTGCAAAGTTGACCCACAAATTTCTCCAGGAATTCCTACAGCTTCTTGAAGATATTTCTCTAGAAAATCCTCCATGAATAATTCCGGAGATTTCTTCATGAATTCCTGCAGGGATTGTTCAAGCATTGTTCTAGAAATATATGCCGGGATTTCCCAACGATTATGCAAGTAATTACTTAACGAATTTCTCAATATTTTTCTTCATGAATTGTCACAGAAGAATTACTCAAGGATTTTCAAGGATTCACCCAGAAATCTTTCGAGAGAATTGTTCTGAATATCCATTTTTCCGAGGATTCCTCCAAGATTTCCTCTAGAAATTCCTCCGGAGATTTCCCCATGAATTCCTCCATTTATTGCATCAGAATTAACCTCAAGAATTTATCTAGGATTTCTCCCAGATTTTTGATTTTTTTTAAACATTTTTTGTAGACAAATCTGGATAAGTTCCTTAATAAATACCTGGATGGACTCTTGAGGCAATTCTTGTCTAGAGGAACCTCTAGAAAAAAATATGCGAAAATCCCTGTTGGATTTCATGGAGGAATCTCCAAAACAATTCCTTAGAGGAACTTCTGTGAGAATCTCTGGTTTAATATCTGAAAGAAGCACTGAAAAAAACTGGAGTCTTTTAAAAGTATACCCGAGGAAATCTCTTTAGGAATTCCTGAAAATAAAATCTGGAACTACTTTTGGTGGACCCATGAAGAGAGTTTTGTTGAATAGTCCCTGAATAAAATCCTGAAAAACATGTTTAAAAAAATTCTCAAAAGAAATTCTTGCAGAATTTTTTTGATTTGAATCCCTACAGAAGTCTCTGCTAAAAAATCTGTAGGTATCTCTGATTACCTGAGTAAATTCTTGACAGAATCTTCGGTGGGATCTGTGGAGGCATCTTCGGAGGAATTCTAGAAGAATTTCTTGACTGTATAGACTATGCTGGAGGCATCTTTAGAGGAATCTCTGAAACATTCGTTGGAAAATTTGACAACTTTCTCGAGAAACACCTGTCTTTGAATCTTTGAAAAAGCCCTGTAGAAAGTATTCTGGAGGAATCTCCGGAGGAGCATCTGGGAGAATAGAAAAATCGTAGAAGGAATCCCTGTTGGTGTCTCTAGAGAATTCCTGAAGGAAAGGAATGTTTGTTCTATCGGAACCGCTTTAGAAAATACTGGAATCTCTGGAGTAATTTATGAAAAAATCTTTGGAGATATTCCTGAAGGAATCTCACGACTTCTTTAATGCATTAGGTTTAAAAAAGTTTCTAAAGTGTTTGGTGGAATAGAATACTTGGGGAAATTCTAGTGGTAAAGAATTTCAGACAGAGTTTTCGCAATAATTAGTAATGAAATACCTATAATTTTTATATTTTTCATTAGTCGCACTTGTCAAGTGTTGCTATTCATTTATTTACAATCCAACCAATACAAGATAATTTTGATAACTTATTTGTAAGGAACTAAATGAGTTTTTAAAAATAAATCTTCGAGCTGTCCAGTGCAATACCTAAAAAAACTCATATAATATAAATAATACTAATCATCAAGGCCCTATATCTATATCTAACAATCTTTCTACAAACTGTTTGTAGGTGATTGATGAATTACACTGCGGAACACGTTTTTGTCTCCAGCATCAAAATACCTGTATTTACTTAAATAAGGGATGCTGAATCCATTGCCGTTTACAGAAATATCATAGCACGTCTAGTTTTTGAGATATTCGTTTGAGAAAATGCAAAAATTAACTAATACAGCCAACTTGCATACAAGTTTGCCAACTTGTAAGGCAATTATTAGCTTAATTTGCCACAGAATTCAAACTTTATGTTATAACAATACTTATCATCAAAGTTTATAATATTTTGATGCGGAAAAGTTATTTTTTGGTGTTTTAAAAGTATTGTATTTTGCCTTTAAGAGAAACCAAGAATTTTGTATGGAGACTGCAAGCATGTTGAAAAATCGGTTTAATCTAAATTTAATCGTGAAATTTCAACCAAAATATATTTAAAACAAAAGTTTAAGTTCTTTTTTGCATGCTTGGTGGATAAGATCACAAAAAAGTTTGATAAAATATACTTTAAATTTTAGGTAAACATCAATAAAACCAATGTTTTATACAACTTTGGTACCTGTACCTAAAAATTGTGACGTGCTGGGAACTTTCTGAACGGCATCAGATTTAGCAAACCCAAATCTACTGGAGAAACATAATTTGATCCTTGAGACACGCAAAAATGTCATTTTTTTGCGCTGTGTTATTACCCTTTGGATTATGAAGTAGACTACAACAAAAGTATTCCACTTTCTAGAACTCTAAATTTCTCGAATGGTAAGGTACAACAGAAACTCCTAAGAAAGCTGTTTGTCAAGGTTTAACATTATTTTTCGCAAACAAAAATCTCATTTTTATGAACAAATTGTAGGTTTGTACCCTTCACTATTCCAATAAAGGTGTAGCTTTAAAAAATGAATTATATTCCTCCATTCTCTGACATTAGGCCAAATTTGCTAACACAGCGTCCCTTCACTCCCAGCAGAAGAGATAAGTAAAAAGCGTGTTCAAAACTAGTTTAAATTACTTAAGATACTATATTGTGTAAACGAGAGCTAAATCGTGAGTTTAACCGCAGTCTTAAGTATAAATTTTACTCTTAACGGTCGTTTTACTAAAAAGTCTCATACTTTTAAAATCATGTACGCATATTTATCGATCTACAGCGAATTGTAAACGTTTTTCTCTGAATATTTCAATCGGTAATCTCAGAATAAGGTATTATAAAAATAATATGTAGAAATATAAATCGATTTTGTTACAGCAGTGTTCCCAATTTTGAAGATTGTCATTGTGCTTTGAAAGGTCTTCTAAAAATAAAGCAATTGTTTTTCTAATGTGCTTTAAATGTGACGTGGGGACTAAATTAGTAACTATATGAAGGCGTAAGTTACTTCTCACATTATTACTATATTAGCACCTGGGTGCTGCGAAGTAAATCCCTTTTTATTTTCAAGCAAATCTTGAAACATGCTTCGTGCGAAGAATTGATCTTGTCGTATTACTCCCTCAAACGTCACTTTGACTTTGGCTTCGATTGATGATGCTTTCAAAGAACAAGCCTTTTTTTAAAAAGAAAAAAATAGATTGTCAAATTTTCCAGGGGATTCCAAGGGATTGAACAATTAAAAAAACAACCATTTTACCTACAATCTATAGGCAAGTTAGCGATTTTTTTTTAATTTCATGGACCTTATTTACCAACATATTAATCAACCTCTTGCGTTTTTGATGTGTTTTTTCATCCAGGCTTGTCTGCGAGTCGAGATAAGCTGATTTTAAATGGAAGCAAGCCGACTTTCGTCACCTCAGTCAACTCGACTTCCCTTACCCGGTACATAGATTAACCCCTCTACCGGCACCTTCATTTTTACCGCAGGAAAAAAATTCAAATCGCGATAACTTTTTTGTTTCTCGGTATTTTTGCACCATTTTTTCATAAATCTAAAAACTCTTCTAGTTTAAGGATCCGTGTCGATATTGATCATTGGTCATCTGGATCCAGAGATATTCCGAAATTCCTTGGGGGACCGACGCTTAATCATAACCCACGTATATATCTTAGGCTCAGTTTTTTTAACGTATTCAGATGTTCATTCTTTGGAACAACACATTGATGATAGTGTGTTGTAAAAATGAAGCAATTTGGAGCAGCCGTCTTTGAGTAATGAGCATTTATGTTGCTGGTACCAAGCTGACCAAATAGAGATCTTGAAAACTTCAAAAAACCTCATATCGTAATTTTCAGATATCTCTAAGAATTCTTAACCAATTTGTATGATTTTTTCAGAGTAGCTCCTTATTACATGGCATTGTATAGCCCACATTTTACTTTTTCGATAAGTTGACGTAAAACAAAATGGCCGCCTAAGACATTTTGTATGGAAAATGTCGGTCCCCCAAGGAACATTGGAATATCTTTAAAACCAGATCACCAATCATCAATATCGACACGGATCCTCAAACTAGAAGAGTTTTTTGAGAACTGTGAAAAAATGGTGCAAAAATACCGAGAAACAAAAAGTTATCGCGATTTGAATTTTTTTCTTGCGGTAAAAAATGAAGCTGGCGTAGAGGGGTTAAGCACAATTTTCTTGTTTAATTATTTTTTATCAAAATATACCTTATCGTATATATTCAAAGAACCTTCCACATCGTATATATTCAAAGAATCTACCACATCGGGGATTTCCAAGCATTCCTCTAGAAATTCTTCCAGAAATTCCAACTTGATTCCTCCAGGAATTCTTCGTAAATAATCTCAAAAAAAATTCCAGGGATTCCGTCAAGCATTTTCCCAGAAACTCCTTCCATGAAGATTGGAGAAATCCGTAGATAAATTCCTACAAAAAAACTTGGAAAAATTCCAGGAGAAGACCCAATAGGAACCTGTAGCAAACCTATTAAGAAATCCCTGAAGTATTTTATGGAGGTATTCCTAGAGGAAATTCTTTGAGAATATTTAGTTAAATCTCTGGAAAAATCCCTGGAGAAATTATTGCCGGAGTTTCTCTGGAGTAATCTCTGGAGAAATTCCTGAATCTCGGAAAATCTCGGAAGCATTGCCTGGATAAATTTCTGAAGAAGTCCTTGGAGACATATCTAGACTCATCTTCGTAGAAATCCCTGGAGAAAATGCCTGCAGTATCCTTGGACAAATTCTGGAAGAATTACTGTAGATGTTTTGCTGAAGAATGCTGTGACTATATTTTTCTGCAATAATCCCTAGAATAATCCTTGGACGCCAAAGTTCTTTCTGAAGAAAATCCTAGAGATCTTTTTTAGAGAAATTTCTTGTTAAATTTTTGAAGTCTTTGGAGAAATAGATACCGTAGAGATTTTGAGATACTGTGAATGATAAAACGACCTACTGGGTGTTAATACAACGTTATACAATAAGTTTCTGTAGAATGTTTGGAGGGATCTGAGAGAGTTCCTGGAAAAATCCCTGCAAAAATTATTGGGGGTAATTTGGGAGAATTACTAAACAATGCAAAATTGGATGAGCATCTGCAGAATTTATGTGATTATCGTTTCAATATTCCATATGACACACATTGAAATTCTAACCAAGAAAACTTAAACTATTAACGATTTATCGCATATCGTATTGATTGAATGGAGTCTGCAATCAAATTTATTTACGAAATTATACGATTGAACATTGTTAATGCTAATCACAGCTCCTGACATCATACTTTGCATTTTTATTTATATAGATTATGTATTATCATCACAAAAACTGCAGTTTTATTACATACCTGTACCTGTATTTTTTTCAAGGGAAATATTTCCAGAACAATAGCAAATCCCTGTAAGTTTTCATTGAGGAAGTCAATTGCAGGATTCTCTGGATGGATTCCTAAATTATTCTTTGAACATTTTTTGGAGGAAAATAATCTCTGGAGAAATTTATAAAGAGGAATCTCTAGAAATATTCCTGTTGAAATTTCGATAAATTGCTAAAGGAATCCATGCAGACATCTCTGGAGTAAACGAATAGGGCCCCTATCGAAAACTGATATTGAAATACGGTTGCGATCGAAAGTTTTTTTTTTAGACGAATCGCTAGAGAAGAAGAATTCTACAACAAATTCCTGATGATAGTCTGGAGGAATCCCGGGTTATATCCATGAATAAATCTTCTGGAGGAATTTTGGAGTAATCATTTGACACATCTCTGCAGAAAGCTCTGAGCAATTTTAAAAAAATCACAAAGAAATCCTTGAAGGCATTCCTGGAGGAATCCCAGAAGGTTTTCTTTGAGCCCTAGCTGACCCGTCCCTAAAACTGCAGTTGCGGTTGCGTTTTTGAAAAAGTAGAGTTAAAATATCTTTTTACTTTAAGTAAAATATTATGAATTATGTTTCATGGAATGATACCAATTGATTTTATTATCAAAATTAACTTATTTGGCTGTTTCGAAAACAATTCCGGGTATCCTGATTAAAAAATGTATGTGTGATATTTGCCATGGCGTCTATTAAATCTGGATAAAATATCATGAATTTTGAGCTATTGTTTTATTTCAGTATAAGACGGTTTTAAAATGGTCACACCTTATAGGAACCGGTTGCGGAGTATTCCGGCTAAATCTAACTGTTGAAAGAGGCCACTCTTGATCCTTTTGTACATTTGAATAAAAATCATCAAACTTGATCCGTCATATCATTGCGTATGAATTTTCAAATATGAGAACTACCAGTTCCCTCTGAAATAAATTAAGGTGCCAGTGTGCCCATGAGAAGAAATGTTATAAACAATCTCTGAAAGAATTTTTGTTTTTAATTTTGTTGAAGTACCCCAATGCAAATTTGCAGGTTATTGTAGAGGAAACCATAAGGAAATTTCTGCAAGTTTTTGAAAAAAAACCTGATAAGTTAATTAACAGAAACATTCAATAAAAAAACTAAGAACTTCAAATTGTTCAAATATGAAATTATTGGTTATTTGCTTGATAATTATAAACTGTTCTAGTAGTTGATTGTATAATTCGTTTACATAAAAATAAAAATTAATATGAAAATATCCAGTGAGTAATTCTGGCTTCCTTCAAAAATACTTTTTAATATTCCTTCTTAAGCAGATTTTTAAGTAATGATTTTAAGGAAATTTCTCAAAATTTCCTTTGGATTATTTTCCGGTATTACTGAAAGAAGCCATTCAACATATTTTTTCTCAGGTTTCATTAGTAATTAACTCAAAATTAAAAAACAATCAAGGAAAATAAAACATAAAAACAATCCTGATGATTGCTGGTAGTTTTCAGGTGATTCACTACGAATCCCACCAGGACATTTTCTTCTTAATTTCTTATAGTATTCATCTACGAGTTGTTTCAGGAGTTATAACAGATTTTTTTCTTGTTTTTTCTCAAACAAAATCTAGAAGGAATACTCTAGAAATTTATCATGAGTCCTTCCTAAAATACTTCTTAGCGAATATTTTCTCCAATCTGATTTAATCTCGGTAACCTAGGAGAAGAAAATTGCTGCTGAAAACCAAGCTAGGGTATTCCATACCAAATAATGTTCAATACTTACTACCTGAATGAGATATGAAAGAGCCCAGTATAAAAGGTTAAATACTAGAGTGGTTAAAATATCGATTGAAAACGGTCTGCGGCAAAGTTGTAGCTGACGAATGCATCTAACAGCTGTAGCTCTAACCACCAAGAGCACATGGGCGTACACTATGACGGATTGGATAAATTGCTGGATTATCCTATAGTAATTTCCATACAAACTTTGATTTGAAGGGCTTATGCGGTTTCAGTTTTCATCCAAATGAGCTCTCTCTTCTCCCTTTTGGAAGGCACGTATGCCTCATTCAAGCTCATCGATCAATCCCGATTAATGATGATACTGCCGTTTCTAAGTACTGATTGCGCCTTCTAAAGCTATATTGAACAATAAGTTTTGGAAGAACATCGCCCGCATCAATCCATCTAAGGTTACGAAGGATGTTTTTCTCTTTTTTTAATTTCTTCATTAGTATCATTCCAAACATTATATTCATTTCTTATATCTAGGAGTTCTGTGTTATTAGACAACACTATCATCCTAATTTGGTAAAATAAATTTGAGATTTTATTAACATTTGTTAACAACATATTACTTTTTCATTTGCCGTAGCAGTTCTCAGGGTGTCCATTCAAAATCTGTTTTTCCAATTCCCAGATTTTTCCGGATGCCTACAATGTTTAAACCGGGCTATATCAAGATCCTTCGACTTGATATTTTCAAGACCCTTATCAGTAAGTGCTGATATTTGATATAACTTAACTTTCAAAATATTCGTTTCAAATTCAAAGGATTTTTACATCGTTAAAAATCTTTATACTTTTTTGATAACATTAGAACATAATTTATTTTATATATAGGGAAAATGTACCAATTATGCCATAGTGGTTCCTTATTTGGCCATATTGAGAAATTTTGGCAACTTTTCACATCATTTTAAATCTTTTTTGAATGTCTGTTTTTAACTAGACACTGTCAAGATTATATATCTTAAATCTAAAACTTCTACAACACAAACAAACTTTTCAAAATTTGAAGACATTAAAGTTATCACGTATGGCGAAATAGGGAACCACTATGTCCATAACTGGTACACCTACCCTAGATTGTCAAATATTGAAAAAAATATTAGCAATACCATTGCAGTTACATATAAGATTCAATAGAGTAGAGGATTTAATAGGTATTTAAATCTAATAACTGATTTTGTAAATTCGCAACTGTTTGCTCTAGGATGATGAATAGTACAGAATTAGACAAAGCATTTGCCACTTTTTCATTTTGTTTGTATACCATAAGCTATGTATGCTGTTCCGCTCATAGCAATTAGCACCATATTTAAATCCTCATAGTTGAACAAAAGAGAAAAGTTTAATAGCTAATCCAAACTTTTCTAAGAACGCCTTACAAATTATTCGTGACATGGCCCATAGCCCCTGAAAAAAAATCTAGTAAAATTCTCAGTCAAATGGTTCCAAGGAAATATATTTTCAGCAGAAACGATATCTCGCCAAAAGAACATTTCGTCATAAATTTTTCATAAGGGCTTATCTGCATTTATCAATGTCTCTTCATCGTTGCTCAATTTGCACTGTTGAAGAAAACTGAATGTTTTCGTGCTACAGGAGAAACAATCACTTTATCTAGCTTCATGAACAAGAAGTATTACAGAATTGTTTAATTTGGCGAAGTTATTAGTGAAAGAGAGGATCGATGACGAGAGCCCTTATGAAGGAACAGTAAGTGGACACTTTTTTTTCTCTTTAAAGCTTACCAAAAATTGACATAAATCCATAACAGCATCTTTCAAATCGGTCCAGATTTTCAGCAGTAAAACCACCTAGATCTCCCTAGAAAATTGAACGAAAATATTTTTAGATTAACTTTCCACCAACCACTCAGAATCTGCTAAGAATAAAAAAAAAATAGAAAGGATTCTTTTATAAACCCAACTTGAAGTTTTATTAGTTATCCACTACTTGACTTTTAGGTGATTTTCCAAAACTTTCAATTGGGTCCTAAAATGTTTAATGAATTCTTGTTTTTATTCAATAATACGAAAGAGCGTTCCCAATTTCCCAACTCGAACAAAGGCTATAACATATTTAAACTTTAATTTAAAAAATGGTTCCAAATATGAACTTTGACACTTTTGATCATGTTCACTTCAATTTGTCGTCAGAGGTTTCAGTTTGAATACTGTAGTTGTTCCTATCTAAAATTTCGGAAGGGACACGGAAATTTAAGTTTAAACCAAGGGGTTTGACAAAATCTCAAAACCCGCAAAAAATGTTTTTTTGGACTTAAAAGCAACGAAATCATTTAAAATTGAGTAAACATGTGTTTCTGGCCTTAACTTAAGCTTTTAGTACTAAAATTTAGGACAGGGCTTTAGGATCTTATTGCCTAGTCAATTATCTACTGGATTCCCTTTACAATTACAGTAACAATCTCATCAAAGAATTTGTTATCTTAATAGAAATCTATCAAGCATCTCACCAAGAACCTTGCCGGAATCCTCAATAAACGCTTCTAGAAATTTTTCAAAGATAACAATGATGTTTTATAAGATCCGCTTTGAATTGGTTCAATATCTTGCCGCCAGAAATCTTTAAGTCATCTCACAAGAAATCAAGCATAATTTGCTACGAAAGTTTGCCAAAATCTCTGCAAGAAACCAACGATTTTTACTAGAAACCGTTAACTATTTCTTCAGCATCTTACCAAAAGTTAATAATAATGCGAAGTTTGAGTTGTCAAACAATCGTGTATCTTGTGTCATTTTTTTTTCAGTTTTGTCCACAGTATCTACTTAAAATTTAAACAAATTGATACTCTTATATCCGGAATACGTATTTTTCCCGGTTGTGTTCTACAATTAAAATCTTTTAAGCAAAACGAATGCAAAAGTAAAGAGTATTAGTATGACACTTCATGTTAAAGCTATTTTCGTTGAAATCAAGTACATTTAAGGATGTTTATGCAAATATTGAAAATGTATAAGATTTGAGCAATTTTTGAAACGCTCTCAAACAATCTGTTCTACGATCACTATATCATAAAGTCATAACGAATTCGTCAATTATACTTGACAGCCTAGTTATAGTAGAACATGGAATTCGGTTCCAAAACTCTTAGCGAAAACTATTTTTACAAACCGGGGCCATTTTTTGTAATCTAAGTCAGAAATTTCCATATAGCGTTAAAACGCCTAGAGGTATGCAAACGCCCTATAAATGTTCCGTAATTCATTCAATTTTGTTCGATTGATGCTCTATTATCAAAGTTACCCCAAAACAGAAAAACCGACTTTTCGATTATATGAAAAAGTTATATCCATTCAGAATAAATCTTTTGGCAATCTATCAACTGCAGTCGATAGTTAGGATACCAGTACTTGTTTTAAAAAATATGAATAATAATTTTTGAAACAGCATGCATAAATATTCAAGTTTCCTTTCCTATCAAAATTACCCCGTTTTACGGTAACGCATTAATCGTGGCAATAGAAGATTGTTAACGATTTTTGCCTGAAATTATTAATTATTTTATTTGACATTTGTTCCAATGTTTCAACATTGGGTATTCCATGTAACTCATTGGTACTACGAAGGATGTTAAAATCTCATCCGCAAAGCCGTATATTTAATTGCGATCCTTCCAACGTTGCACGAATCAGTCTAATCAGCTTCGCCGAAAACTTGTTCAACCATTATTTTCCATAACTCGTTTTTTTTTTTTCACTGAGTCGTACATCGCCTTGAAATCAATGAACATCGGAATTCATCGAGGATCTGTCGCAGGGTAAACATTTGTTCCGACGTCGAACGGCCCTCACGAAAACCAGCTTGGAAGGACGACAAAAGACTCTTCAAGCCGTCTCAATCTGATGAACAGAATGACATTGGTTTTGTATTGAGAGGCGTGATTCCTCGGTAATTGGCGAGGGTGCCTCCGGATGTGCTTCCGAATATCCTTGGGTGAAAAGTAGGTGCTGCTAATGGCGTTGGCCGTTGTCACTGGTAACGGTGTGAAGGCTACCGATGATTGGACGGAAAAAGTCCTATATACCTACCTGAGCGTTTGCATTTCCGATTTTGTGTTTGAATCGCATTCTATTACCTCAAATAACATCTCATCAGGGTGGCCACCGAACCGGGAAAAAGACGGGAATTTGAATCCATCGGGAAAAAGACGGGAAAACCGGGAATTTGAGATGGTCACCGGGAAAACATTTTGAACGAACACTTTAAAGTTGTAAATTCACAAACCACAAAATAAAAGTTGCAGAAAGTTAATATGGTTTATTATATTTCCATTAATAATCCGTATTGTTGGAAAAATAACAATAAATAGTCTACTTTGCTACACTTAAGTTCTTAGAAATGTTTCGAATTGGTTGGTAATGTTTCGAAATCGTTTTTTTTTCCTCTCACTACCAGGGCTTGATTTTTTCACTAGCATATGACTCAAAGTTATGAATCAGAGTTTCAAAACTCCTGGCAGAATTAAGCCTCGAACATATTGGATTCATAACTTTCTTTAGTTACTTAAGTTTAGTGGGGCTTTGTTTCATCGTCACCTTAAACTTTATTTGCTTTAGTGAACTTTTTTTTTGTATGAAGAAAAAAAAAAGATTTTAGATTGAAACATTTCAAATAGTGTAATGAGATGCACAAATATATATATAAATGAAAATGGAATGGTGTTCGTATGTCACGAGTTGGCTTGAGAACGGGACGACCGATTTAAACAATTTTTTCACTTTTGTTGTCCTCAAGAGCTCCGACGTGTTTGTGTGGAATAATATTTTTTTGAAAATCGTCCAAGAATGTTGAGAAAACAGGTAATATAAATTGGACATAATCTTTGGTATTATTTTCAACGCCTCTACGGCCTACTGGGCATTACAACGCTTGCCGGAACCGCTAGTTGTTGAAGTGAATAAAAAATGCCAAGAGTAGAAACCATCTTATTGCCACCATTAAGGGTATTAGAAGCAAATAACTGTAAGTGACAGTAACCTAGTTTTGAGTTTCAAGTATTTTCAGCAATTTTTCATACTAATTGTACGGGAACCAAAAAAACAAAGCCGAATATTATTTTTTTATTGGACGGAAAAATCACTTAAAAATACAGCTTAAAGTAGAATTTTTAGTAAATTCAGTTGAAAAAACGACCAAAGAGTCATCCTTTTGCGTATTTGCGTAATTGAGAGGCCCAATTAAAAACCGGGAAAATTTTGAAAATAATACCGGGAAAACCGGGAAAAAAGCGGGAATTTCAAAATGGATATTTGGTGGCCACCATGTCTCATGCATATTCTACAAACACTAAACTGATAATTGATTGAGAGTAAAAGCGTCTAGCAACGAATGATTTATTGTCTCAACTATAAATGCAATGCTTACTACGCTAGCATCTCCCTTAGGCGGGTATTTGTAGAATACCCAATACCTTCCGGTCTTCTTGCAGCTTTGGCTCAGTGAACGCCTTTGTGAGGATGTCTGCAGCTTGAATGTTAAAAGCCACATGCTCCAGCTTGATTGCTTTTGCCTCTACTTGCTGCGAGATCTGTAATACATAAGACGTTAGAGACATCTACGCTGCAGCACTCACCATCGACATCAGCGTCAATCTAAACGTTTCCGGTGGCCACAACACCGGTATCTCGGATGCATCTGCCGCAAAGCCAGTTTGCGACACCGGACTCGCGCCAATTAGCACATATGATCTCCAGCTCAAGAATCCAGCACCCACTCTTTTAGTGATCCCTTCTGCTTATCACGCCAGAAGTTCCTTCTTCCGAGAACTCGTCTCGTTCTTGTTTGTCGACTACTCGATCCGCAAGCCCTGGTGCTGGACTCGATCCTGGAGGATTTTTGATTTCACCCGATCTGCCGTCTGCTTGATACCTGAGGCGTCCATTCTCAGGACCATTGGCTTGTATCTTTTCGGCAGCCCAATCTCCTACAGCTTCTGGCTTGTGGTCAAAACTTTGTCCACCGCAGCAGACTACTCTTGCGATACTTTCCGCTTTTCTGGAAGGTCGATCGGAGACTGTGGCAAGCTTCTTTGGCCGTTCGTGCGGTCTGGACTAAGCTATAATTATACCTCTCGATACTGAGGCAAATTGTCGCTAAAGCACGGTTCGACAAGTCCTCGCTGATCTACACATCGTTCGGTGAATTAACGGCACGCCAAGTTCGCTCCTTGATCATCACCATGCGCATTCCGAACGCATTCTCCAGGCGCTGGCAAGCGCTACTGAACGGAATCCCTTGCGGAATCCGAAAACCACACACACGCGCTTGCTTCTTGGGGAACTGCTTATTTGGCCGCCGGAACCGATGACTTGAACTGAATCGCTTGTTCGTTCTCTATTCCCAACCGGAACTTCGTCTCGAATTGGTGGTAATCCGTCTCCCATTCTTCTCACGGACATGTTTCAGAATTGCTTGAAGAGTGCTGCATATGACGAGCCTAACCTCACTTATTTGACAGCTGCTGGTCTTGTTGTTTACGTTTCGGACTTAGTCGTTTTTTTCCATCATTTTTTCATCTTCGCATTTCTATCACCAGCATGCTGATGGTGACGATTTTCCACGGTAGGAAGATAGAATAATACGATCCGTGGGTATCTGCAGTGGATTTGACCTCTCCTCGCAGCAAACTTTCACGAAATTAAGAATGATTCGAAAAAAGTTCTAAGTCCAAACTGTAAACAACAGGACCAGTACCTGTCAAAATTGATGCGTGACGTCACAGTGCAGTGGAGTATTGCGAAAAAAAACACTTTTTGGCTGGTTGCTTGGTTACACCAGTAGCAAACAGCTATAATGGGCCCCACGGTAAAAAGAATCGCAAACTCGAACGAGTGCAAAAGAAAGCTTGCTCTCTTTTACTATCCTGTAAGCCTCATGCTTGGCGATAGGAATGACGACACATGTTTTGATTGAAAACCGTTGTTTACACGTGGGAATAGCCTACCTTGTTGAGTATACCGTGACTGGGCCCATAACCTGATAGAGAGTAAAAGTGTCTGAACAGGCATACAGTCTAGCAGCGAATGATTTATTACTCAATTATAAATGCAACGCTTACTACGCTAACAATCATTGGGTCAGGTATTGCAATACCTTAATAATACTTGATGAATGTTTATATAAAAGTGACATTTTTCAATAGCAGTCCTCACACGTTTCAGCCGGGTGTCTGCAACCTTCACATATGTTCGACCGTCAATATCCATCCATATCATTCACGAAGCAAACAAATTGACTGGATCCGTTGAAAATCCTTCCTCGGTTCTCCGCACAAAAGCTACTAGTGCAATATAGAACGATTCGCACGAAATTCCATCATATTTCCGTAGTCCCCAGTGGAACTTAAACGAAGTGGAATTTCAACAAGCACCACCACTTCTGTCAATCTTGTAAGCTTTCAGGGAAAGCTTTTTTCGTTTATGATTTTCGATAGGTTTAAGTGGTCAATCAATGCTATTATATGCCGCCTTGAAATAGATGAAAAAGTGATGCGGTAGGACCATTCATTGCATTTTTGGAGTATTACGTTATAATAAAGATCTGGTAAGTTTGCGATAGATGACATACGTGTAATTTGTAGAAGGAATAGAATAGTAATCATTTAAAAGTTCTCACAATCCAACTTGTCTTTTGTTCTGAAGATAAGTCATATACATACCTCTTCCTTCCATTCCTATGTTAACTGATCTGTTTAATAGATTGTGTGCAGCAGTCGGTACAGAAACCAGCTTCTCCGTGTATATGTAATGTTGATGAGTTGATGATCCATGTCTAGAAAAAAGGTAAACTCATCATAAACCTGTAATATCAATCATTTTTTACTAATACAATCTTTTTTTTACAGTTATATGGCTCCCAATCAACTATAGAATTCATCTGAACGTCATCTTAGCATATGTTACTTTACTGCGTTATCTAATCAGTTTTCTGGAAATTTATATCAACCACCCAATTTTCACTGGAACCTCATCAAATTTTCTAATGTAATATTCCTATTTATTCGAATAAATCTTCCGCCAACCAACAATAGGGCGTATTCATCTTCAATCTGGTGCAGTGGACCCCGGTCAAGTACCTCGGCTACTCGTATCCCCTGTGGGCGCACGCTTTCGGTTGGTTCACCGCCCTGTCCTCGATGTTGTGCATCCCCGGTTACATGATCTGGCTCTGGAGAAACACCCCCGGCGATCGAGCTAACGTAAGTCTCCCCTCATACGATGTGGATGGAAAATCCTTCTAACCTCTGCTCTATTCTCCTCACCGCAGAAAATCCGACTGATCGTCAGAATCGAGGACAGCGTGTCCGAGCTGCGAGAGAAGATGCAAGCCGGCCAAGAGAAGGGCATGGAGCTGTAAGGCTCTTTAACTCCCTTCCCACCGCCCACCAACACAACCTTAGGTCTGCGATCCGACTATTAATAGGTTAACAACCCAAAAAAAAACGACGACCCTATTTCAGATCATGCGAATCGAAGCAAGCGAAGCGAGAGATTGGATTCACAGACGATTGCAATACTTCCCCCATTTCACGCACATGCTTACTCACACTCACACACACATATATATACAGATACACACACATACTATAACCTGTTTTTCATCCAGTTTCGGTCCATAGCGTAATGTGACGAGTTAATTATGGATATTATTGAAGTATTTTACTAACAGTAAACTTTTACCATTAACATGAGTATTTGAAGAGAGAAAGAGAACAGTTTAATTTATTTAGGGCTTAGTTAACTAAACTAATACAAGAGGGAAACAATGCGCACATACACACACAGCCAAACACAAACGCACCGCTAATTGTTAGGGAGAAACTATTCTACACTGTTATCTACCATAGTTGCTGTAAATCGTTGTGTTAAAACTAAATGTTAGTTAAACAATCTTCTAGATCTAGGATTCGATGGAAGCTGCTACTCAGATCATTACTTTTTGCACAGTTTGCAATCGTACAATCTAATCGGTTGTCTGATTGTTTTAGGAGATATCTGTATTTAAGTGAGTTGCACCGAGCTAATTTTAGAACTAACGTACGAACAGTGATGTGGCAGTTTTAAAGGTTTGTTCCAATAGGCTAGAGCATCATCTCTTCACAAAAGCACACACGTACACCAAAGCAGAGCAAAAATGATCATTTTGATTCTTTACTGAGAATACTACCACTCCAAATACGGCGGATCAGGCGAAGCGAATCTGTAACGCGAGTACCCGCGACATCTACCTATATATTTCCTTTCCTTGAGACAGTGTTTGAAAGCGACAACATCAGGAGCGTATGAGGGGCGTGTACCACACTACTGGCGATACAGATCGATCCCGAACCGGGGAACCCCATCCACCCAATGTATTTAACAGTACTAAAATCAGTAACGAATAGAAAATGTGATTTGTAAGAAGCTGTCTTGACTGGGGGATCAAGGTGGTCCAGGTTCAATGATCCGAACGATTCCTTACGAAATAATTTGACGGTTTCGACTCTGACATGGTAGTATTTCATGTCTGTCGGAAGCTAATCTGTTTCCTGTTTCCTCACTACCTTCGCTTTTAGCGAATTCAGGTGTCCACCAAAATGCTGCTTCCACCTTTCGATCAGCTCTCATGTGTTAAGTTGAGCCCAACGTTGTCTCTGCTTTTGTTGAATGCATTAAGTTTCATAGCGTGATTCTAGAAAAAGCAGTTGTGCTTCATCAAGTCTACCTGGTCTCTTGCTGCGGTACAAATACGCGTGTACAGCGTCTCTCTCGTCCAGACTGTTTCCACTCCATGGCTAATCAATCGAACTGACTACCCTGCAGCAGTCCTCAAGAGGTTCTTCGTTGAACTTATCTTCAGTTGCCAACTTAATCTCCTTAAGTTGCTTCGCATACGCTGTGCCGATACCCAATTGTTTAAAATGCGCTGAGTGCGAGAAGTTTTACCATAGAGAAATGCTGTTCCGCAGCCGACTGCAATTCTGATAGGGGTGCTGATGTACAGGCAACCTGAGCGTTAAGCTGTGATTACACAGTGCGTGCAACGCACGAACATTTGTGCAAATTGTAGAATGTTCGCGCGGACTGTATAATATGTGCACGAACTACTACACTCAGGCAAATGGACTATCGATAAACATAGGAACCCCTTATGAAAATTCGCCACAAGAAATCGGATTGAAATTCATAAATTTGCCTTATGAAACCAGAATTTGAAAACAAAAAACGTTTTCGCGGCAACCTGGAATCGAACCAAGAACCTTGCGATCGATAGGCCCGAGCGTACACCACGCGCCTATCGACGCCTTGATGTACAGTGATGCTAAAATGATACATAAAGCGTTCGTATTGCAATAATCGTTCCACCCTTCATAAGGCAAAATGTATGAAATTCGATAGTCCAGTTCGCTGCGTGTAGCGAACACCTTTTAGAAACATATTCGTGCATTCAATCATGCTGGTTCGTCGAACTTGTGTTGCATAGCAACCATAGAAAGTTGTTTAGTGGGAATTATTCTTTCGCCATAAATTGATAAATAATAACATTGGTGTCGGAAAGCAGACTTCAGAGATTTCTCCAGGATTTGATTCGAAGATTTCGCCAGGGATTCTACCAGAAATTCCTCCAAGATAATCTCAACAGAGCGGTTTTTCCAAGGAATTTTGTAGAGATTCATCTAAGAAGAACTTTCATTTGCAGCCCGATGTATTCAGACCGGCTCAGATGTGGCTCCAGGAGTACGTTGAACAATTCCTCCAGGAATTCTATTAGGAGTTCCTCCAGGATTTCACCAAGAATTATTCCAAAGGTTCTCTAGAGAGGAGGAGCTCCTGCAGGAATGAATCCAGTGATTTCGCTATAGATTGCTCCGACAATATTTTTAATGAGATCCATCCAAGAATTTCTTCAGCAGCTGCTACAGAGATTCCCCCATTGATTATTCCAAGGATTTTTCAGATATCTAGTTTTTTTTCTGGAGACTACTCGAAAGATTCATCTTGAAAAATTTCTGTAGAGATTCTTGCAAAGTTGCCACCACAAATTTCTCCAGGAATTCCTACAGCTTCTTGAAGATATTTCTCTAGAAAATCCTCCATGAATAATTCCGGAGATTTCTTCATGAATTCCTGCAGGGATTGTTCCAAGCATTGTTCTAGAAATATATGCCGGGATTTTCCCAACGATTATGCAAGTAATTACTTAACGAATTTCTCAATATTTTTCTTCATGAATTGTCACAGAAGAATTACTCCAAGGATTTTCAAGGATTCACCCAGAAATCTTTCGAGAGAATTGTTCTGAATATCCATTTTTCCGAGGATTCCTCCAAGATTTCCTCTAGAAATTCCTCCGGAGATTTCCCCATGAATTCCTCCATTTATTGCATCAGAATTAACCTCAAGAATTTATCTAGGGATTTCTCCCAGATTTTTGATTTTTTTTAAACATTTTTTGTAGACAAATCTGGATAAGTTCCTTAATAAATACCTGGATGGACTCTTGAGGCAATTCTTGTCTAGAGGAACCTCTAGAAAAAATATGCGAAAATCCCTGTTGGATTTCATGGAGGAATCTCCAAAACAATTCCTTAGAGGAACTTCTGTGAGAATCTCTGGTTTAATATCTGAAAGAAGCACTGAAAAAAACTGGAGTCTTTAAAAGTATACCCGAGGAAATCTCTTTAGGAATTCCTGAAAATAAAATCTGGAACTACTTTTGGTGGACCCATGAAGAGAGTTTTGTTGAATAGTCCCTGAATAAAATCCTGAAAAACATGTTTAAAAAAATTCTCAAAAGAAATTCTTGCAGAATTTTTTTGATTTGAATCCCTACAGAAGTCTCTGCTAAAAAATCTGTAGGTATCTCTGATTACCTGAGTAAATTCTTGACAGAATCTTCGGTGGGATCTGTGGAGGCATCTTCGGAGGAATTCTAGAAGAATTTCTTGACTGTATAGACTATGCTGGAGGCATCTTTAGAGGAATCTCTGAAACATTCGTTGGAAAATTTGACAACTTTCTCGAGAAACACCTGTCTTTGAATCTTTGAAAGAAGCCCTGTAGAAAGTATTCTGGAGGAATCTCCGGAGGAGCATCTGGGAGAATAGAAAAATCGTAGAAGGAATCCCTGTTGGTGTCTCTAGAGAAATTCCTGAAGGAAAGGAATGTTTGTTCTATCGGAACCGCTTTAGAAAATACTGGAATCTCTGGAGTAATTTATGAAAAAATCTTTGGAGATATTCCTGAAGGAATCTCACGACTTCTTTAATGCATTAGGTTTAAAAAAGTTTCTAAAGTGTTTGGTGGAATAGAATACTTGGGGAAAATTCTAGTGGTAAAGAATTTCAGACAGAGTTTTCGCAATAATTAGTAATGAAATACCTATAATTTTTATATTTTTCATTAGTCGCACTTGTCAAGTGTTGCTATTCATTTATTTACAATCCAACCAATACAAGATAATTTTGATAACTTATTTGTAAGGAACTAAATGAGTTTTTAAAAATAAATCTTCGAGCTGTCCAGTGCAATACCTATAAAAAATACTCATATAATATAAATAATACTAATCATCAAGGCCCTATATCTATATCTAACAATCTTTCTACAAACTGTTTGTAGGTGATTGATGAATTACACTGCGGAACACGTTTTTGTCTCCAGCATCAAAATACCTGTATTTACTTAAATAAGGGATGCTGAATCCATTGCCGTTTACAGAAATATCATAGCACGTCTAGTTTTTGAGATATTCGTTGTAGAAAATGCAAAAATTAACTAATACAGCCAACTTGCATACAAGTTTGCCAACTTGTAAGGCAATTTATTAGCTTAATTTGCCACAGAATTCAAACTTTATGTTATAACAATACTTATCATCAAAGTTTATAATATTTTTGATGCGGAAAAGTTATTTTTTGGTGGTTTAAAAAAGTATTGTATTTTGCCCTTTAAGAGAAACCAAGAATTTTGTATGGAGACTGCAAGCATGTTGAAAAATCGGTTTAATCTAAATTTAATCGTGAAATTTCAACCAAAATATATTTAAAACAAAAGTTTAAGTTCTTTTTTGCATGCTTGGTGGATAAGATCACAAAAAAGTTTGATAAAATATACTTTAAATTTTAGGTAAACATCAATAAAACCAATGTTTTATACAACTTTGGTGACCTGTACCTAAAAATTGTGACGTGCTGGGAACTTTCTGAGAACGGCATCAGATTTAGCAAACCCAAATCTACTGGAGAAACATAATTTGATCCTTGAGACACGCAAAAATGTCATTTTTTTGCGCTGTGTTATTACCCTTTGGATTATGAAGTAGACTACAACAAAAGTATTCCACTTTCTAGAACTCTAAATTTCTCGAATGGTAAGGTACAACAGAAAACTCCTAAGAAAGCTGTTTGTCAAGGTTTAACATTATTTTTCGCAAACAAAAATCTTCATTTTTATGAACAAATTGTAGGTTTGTACC
Source organism: Aedes aegypti (assembly GCF_002204515.2). Lineage (NCBI taxonomy): Eukaryota > Metazoa > Arthropoda > Insecta > Diptera > Culicidae > Aedes > Aedes aegypti. The sequence goes on from NC_035107.1 coordinate 20,925,786, forward strand.
CTTCACTATTCCAATAAAGGTGTAGCTTTAAAAAAATGAATTATATTCCTCCATTCTCTGACATTAGGCCAAATTTGCTAACACAGCGTCCCTTCACTCCCAGCAGAAGAGATAAGTAAAAAGCGTGTTCAAAACTAGTTTAAATTACTAAAGATACTATATTTGTGTAAACGAGAGCTAAATCGTGAGTTTAAACCGCAGTCTTAAGTATAAATTTTACTCTTAACGGTCGTTTTACTAAAAAGTCTCATACTTTTAAAATCATGTACGCATATTTATCGATCTACAGCGAATTGTAAACGTTTTTCTCTGAATATTTCAATCGGTAATCTCAGAATAAGGTATTATAAAAATAATATGTAGAAAATAAAATCGATTTTGTTACAGCAGTGTTCCCAATTTTGAAGATTGTCATTGTGCTTTGAAAGGTCTTCTAAAAATAAAGCAATTGTTTTTCTAATGTGCTTTAAATGTGACGTGGGGACTAAATTAGTAACTATATGAAGGCGTAAGTTACTTCTCACATTATTACTATATTAGCACCTGGGTGCTGCGAAGTAAATCCCTTTTTATTTTCAAGCAAATCTTGAAACATGCTTCGTGCGAAGAATTGATCTTGTCGTATTACTCCCTCAAACGTCACTTTGACTTTGGCTTCGATTGATGATGCTTTCAAAGAACAAGCCTTTTTTAAAAAGAAAAAATATAGATTGTCAAATTTTCCAGGGGGATTCCAAGGGATTGAACAATTAAAAAATCAACCATTTTACCTACAATCTATAGGCAAGTTAGCGATTTTTTTTTAATTTCATGGACCTTATTTTACCAACATATTAATCAACCTCTTGCGTTTTTGATGTGTTTTTTCATCCAGGCTTGTTCTGCGAGTCGAGATAAGCTGATTTTAAATGGAAGCAAGCCGACTTTCGTCACCTCAGTCAACTCGACTTCCCTTACCCGGTACATAGATTAACCCCTCTACCGGCACCTTCATTTTTTACCGCAGGAAAAAAATTCAAATCGCGATAACTTTTTTGTTTCTCGGTATTTTTGCACCATTTTTTCATAAATTCTCAAAAAACTCTTCTAGTTTAAGGATCCGTGTCGATATTGATCATTGGTCATCTGGATCCAGAGATATTCCGAAATTCCTTGGGGGACCGACGCTTAATCATAACCCACGTATATATCTTAGGCTACAGATTTTTTTAACGTATTCAGATGTTCATTCTTTGGAACAACACATTGATGATAGTGTGTTGTGAAAAAATGAAGCAATTTGGAGCAGCCGTCTTTGAGTAATGAGCATTTATGTTGCTGGTACCAAGCTGACCAAATAGAGATCTTGAAAACTTCAAAAAACCTCATATCGTAATTTTCAGATATCTCTAAGAATTCTTAACCAATTTGTATGATTTTTTCAGAGTAGCTCCTTATTACATGGCATTGTATAGCCCACATTTTACTTTTTCGATAAGTTGACGTAAAACAAAATGGCCGCCTAAGACATTTTGTATGGAAAATGTCGGTCCCCCAAGGAACATTGGAATATCTTTAAAACCAGATCACCAATCATCAATATCGACACGGATCCTCAAACTAGAAGAGTTTTTTGAGAACTTGTGAAAAAATGGTGCAAAAATACCGAGAAACAAAAAAGTTATCGCGATTTGAATTTTTTTCTTGCGGTAAAAAATGAAGCTGCCGGTAGAGGGGTTAAGCACAATTTTCTTGTTTAATTATTTTTTATCAAAATATACCTTATCGTATATATTCAAAGAACCTTCCACATCGTATATATTCAAAGAATCTACCACATCGGGGATCTTTCCAAGCATTCCTCTAGAAATTCTTCCAGAAATTCCAACTTGAATTCCTCCAGGAATTTCTTCGTAAATAATCTCAAAAAAAATTCCAGGGATTCCGTCAAGCATTTTCCCAGAAACTCCTTCCATGAAGATTGGAGAAATCCGTAGATAAATTCCTACAAAAAAACTTGGAAAAATTCCAGGAGAAGACCCAATAGGAACCTGTAGCAAACCTATTAAGAAATCCCTGAAGTATTTTATGGAGGTATTCCTAGAGGAAATTCTTTGAGAATATTTAGTTAAATCTCTGGAAAAATCCCTGGAGAAATTATTGCCGGAGTTTCTCTGGAGTAATCTCTGGAGAAATTCCTGAATCTCGGAAAATCTCGGAAGCATTGCCTGGATAAATTTCTGAAGAAGTCCTTGGAGACATATCTAGACTCATCTTCGTAGAAATCCCTGGAGAAATTGCCTGCAGTATCCTTGGACAAATTTCTGGAAGAATTACTGTAGATGTTTTGCTGAAGAATGCTGTGACTATATTTTTCTGCAATAATCCCTAGAATAATCCTTGGACGCCAAAGTTCTTTCTGAAGAAAATCCTAGAGATCTTTTTTAGAGAAATTTCTTGTTAAATTTTTTGAGAGTCTTTGGAGAAATAGATACCGTAGAGATTTTGAGAATACTGTGAATGATAAAACGACCTACTGGGTGTTAATACAACGTTATACAATAAGTTTCTGTAGAAATGTTTGGAGGGATCTGAGAGAGTTCCTGGAAAAATCCCTGCAAAAATTATTGGGGGTAATTTGGGAGAATTACTAAACAATGCAAAATTGGATGAGCATCTGCAGAATTTATGTGATTATCGTTTCAATATTCCATATGACACACATTGAAATTCTAACCAAGAAAACTTAAACTATTAACGATTTATCGCATAATCGTATTGATTGAATGGAGTCTGCAATCAAATTTATTTACGAAATTATACGATTGAACATTGTTAATGCTAATCACAGCTCCTGAACATCAATACTTTGCATTTTTATTTATATAGATTATGTATTATCATCACAAAACTGCAGTTTTATTACATACCTGTACCTGTATTTTTTCAAGGGAAATATTTCCAGAACAAATAGCAAATCCCTGTAAGTTTTCATTGAGGAAGTCAATTGCAGGATTCTCTGGATGGATTCCTAAATTATCCTTTGAACATTTTTTGGAGGAAAATAATCTCTGGAGAAATTTATAAAGAGGAATCTCTAGAAATATTCCTGTTGAAATTTCGATAAATTGCTAAAGGAATCCATGCAGACATCTCTGGAGTAAACGAATAGGGCCCTATCGAAACTGATATTGAAATACGGTTGCGATCGAAAGTTTTTTTTTAGACGAATCGCTAGAGAAGGAATTTCTACAACAATTCCTGATGATAGTCTGGGAGGAATCCCTGGTTATATCCATGAATAAATCTCTGGAGGAATTTGTGGAGTAATCATTTGACACATCTCTGCAGAAAGCTCTGAGCAATTTAAAAAAAATCACAAAGAAATCCTTGAAGGCATTCCTGGAGGAATCCCAGAAGGTTTTCTTTGAGCCCTAGCTGACCCGTTCCTAAAACTGCAGTTGCGGTTGCGTTTTTGAAAAAAGTAGAGTTAAAATATCTTTTTACTTTAAGTAAAATTTATGAATTATGTTTCATGGAATGATACCAATTGATTTTATTATCAAAATTAACTTATTTGGCTGTTTCGAAAACAATTCCGGGTATCCTGATTAAAAAATGTATGTGTGATATTTGCCATGGCGTCTATTTAAATCTGGATAAAATATCATGAATTTTGAGCTATTGTTTTATTTCAGTATAAGACGGTTTTAAAATGGTCACACCTTATAGGAACCGGTTGCGGAGTATTCCGGCTAAATCTAACTGTTGAAAGAGGACCACTCTTGATCCTTTTGTACATTTGAATAAATAATCATCAAACTTGATCCGTCATATCATTGCGTATGAATTTTCAAATATGAGAACTACCAGTTCCCTCTGAAATAAATTTAAGGTGCCAGTGTGCCCATTGAAAGAATGTTATAAACAATCTCTGAAAGAATTTTGTCGTTTTAATTTTTGTTGAAGTACCCCAATGCAAATTTGCAGGTATTTGTAGAGGAAACCATAAGGAAATTTCTGGCAAGTTTTTGAAAAAAAACCTGTAGACATTTTTTAACGAAAACATTCAATAAAAAAAAAACTAAGAACTTCAAATTGTTCAAATATGAAATTATTTGGTTATTTGCTTGATAATTATAAACTGTTCTAGTAGTTGATTGTATAATTCGTTTACATAAAAATAAAAATTAATATGAAAATATCCAGTGAGTAATTGCTGGCTTCCTTCAAAAATACTTTTTAATATTCCTTCTTAAGCAGATTTTTAAGGTAATGATTTTTAAGGAAATTTCTCAAAATTTCCTTTGGATTATTTTCCGGTATTACTGAAAGAAGCCATTCAACATATTTTTCTCAGGTTTCATTAGTAATTAACTCAAAATTAAAAACAATCAAGGAAAATAAAACATAAAAACAATCCTGATGATTGCTGGTAGTTTTCAGGTGATTCACTACGAATCCCACCAGGACATTTTCTCTTAATTTCTTATAGTATTCATCTACGAGTTGTTTCAGGAGTTATAACAGATTTTTTTCTTGTTTTTTCTCAAACAAAATCTAGAAGGATAACTCTAGAAATTTATCATGAGTCCTTCCTAAAATACTTCTAGCGAATATTTTCTCCAACTCTGATTTATTCATCTAAGAATTAAAAAAAAACATCTAAAAATTATTAGGATTGGAAATCTTATATGTGCCAGAAAACATTGCTTGAGGAATCACGAGAAACTGTTTAAAAATCTTCAAAGATTGTATAGAAGAATTTGTTGAGAAAGTGGTGAAAGAATTCCTGGAAGTACTAATGGAAGTACCCTATAGGTTTCCAGGAAACAATTGTAGATTTATTCGGGGAAATATATGTTGGAAAATTTATAGAGTATAATTTTTGAATAAGAACAAATACTTTTACAAGCTTGTTTTCTTCATAATTTCGTAAGAAAATCTGTAAAATTAATCTTGATTCTCTATTCCAAATGCAAATTACATTTTGAACAGAAGCCTGATAGAGGTATTAAAATAATCTTAAAATAAAAGCTAGAAAAATTTAAAAATATACGAAAAATGTTTAATGAGTAATTTTTGAAGAAACGATTCCTAAATTCCTGAAAGATTGTTATAAAATATGTAAATTCTCCAGCAAAACCTTGAAGGAAACGGTGATAAAATTGAGCAAGCAATCTGTATACGGTAATGGGAGGATATGTTGCAACATTGACGATGTCCTCAAGGAATTTCTATGAATCGTGAAGTTCTTGAGTTTCCGATGAAGTCTTATCCTTGAAATTTCTACTGAGTGATTCCTAAAAACAATCCAGTATATTCTTGCATGGATTTTTGGAAGGATCTTTGGAAGGATTTGTATTCTTCATATGATGGGAGAATTCCTGGAAAATACTCCTGGAAAGATCACTTAGACATTCCTGAGAAATATTTTCAATTCATATCTGAAAATAAAGAAAGAAAGTTTAGTTGAGGGAAATCGTTAATCACAGCAACATCAGCAGTGACATTTTGACGATCAATAAGTAAACCACACATTGGTTGCTACGACCTTCAGTTATGGAACCACAGACGTGTTTGTTCGAACCGAAATTGCTGGTAATATAATGGTAATAATGGTAATAATACATACAGAACCTCGAACAGAACGCGAATATTGAACGATTTTTTTTTGAGCGAACGTTCGTGCATTGCGCGCACTGTGAAATCAAGGCTTTAGAATCACCTATGATGAGCTCAGCGTTGTGGTTTGGGCAGCGGAGGTACTAGCACTTCTAGTCGTGTCTTCTAGGCTAGGACGTTGTGTGCATCTCTCTACCGAAATACGGAGGAAATTTGTATAGAAAGGATCAGATGAATAACTAAAATAATTACTGTAATATTAACTGGCGTTAAACCTTAACTTAGTTTTTGAAGAATCCATGTAGATTTTATTTGTGAAATTATTTGTGAAACGTTTGAAGAACTCCTGGTATACTTCTTGAATAAAATGCTGGGGAAATTTCTAGAGAAATTCCTACAGGAACTTCTTGTGGGATTCCAGATTTAACTTATTGGGGATTATTATTATTATCTTTATTATCGAGACTTTCAGCCTGTGGCTGCTACGTCTCCAAGCACTATTTGAGGAAGTTTTCGATCGATTCCCTCGAATAATCACTTATGATTTTTTGAAACAACTGTTTTAGTAACCGTGATTAATTTCTTGAAGGAATCTCTATGAAAATGCCTGAAATAATCGGCCTAGATAATCTTCTATTGTAGGATTTCTAGGAAAAAATACATAAACGAGTTTCTTCAAAAACTCTGAAATGATCGTTCGTAGATTGTCTTGGATGAACTCCTTTACGAATCTTTGTAGGTTTCTTAGAGTAATAACTGAGAAAATCAGTTGAAGAATGAGTGGAAAAATATCTGGAATCGCGTAACAGTCTCTGAAAGATTCTGAAAACAGAGACTTCAGAGACTTTTCATTTAATCCACAAAAGCTTTAAATGAACCTTGAATTTTTAAATGGCCGCAGTAGATCAATTAATTTGAAACAAATTTTGAAGTGAATGAGGTTAGCTGGTCTTACAATCCTTAGGTGAGACATCCCCTCTGCCCTTTCCCAGGTAATGGAAAAAGCGTGGACATGAGGGGTCCAAAATTGGCCTCAAACGGATATCTCAATAGCCAAATGAGCTAGAAGGTTGGTGTCTTCGGCAAAGTTATTCGGCTGATCAAGGGCAGATCATGGCGATGAGAAATCAGATTGAGAATTCATCCACTAGGTGACGCTAGTGACAAATTTGATTCAATCGTCTGTACCTCAAGATCCTTATCAGCTAGAAAGTTGGTGCTTCAACAAAGCTGTTCAGCAGATCAAGAGCTATCTGGCGGTAAAACGTCCGATTGGAAATTCATCGATCATTTGTTATAAGAAAAGTCAATATTCTCATAATGTCTGATAATGTTATCATCTTTTCAATATCATATTATTTCTAACAACTTTTATCAAGGATAGTAGTTGGATAAACCTCAATTCAACATTGTATAACAATATTTTATTAAAATTAATTCAATCAGTCTCAAAATTGAGGGGTGCTCATCTTGCCCCGTCCTCCCCTATTCTTTTCTTACTCTTATATCACTAGCATTCTTCAATGAAAATAATATGCAATCACATTGCCGTAATCCTCTGCGAAATGTATAGATATATTCCAATTTTTTAAAGGACATGTCATCGCAATAAGATCTGACATAGATATTGGGTTTTCTCTTACTTTAGCATTATTAGGTACTAGATATATGGTAGAGTACTTACGAAAATTTGTAATTGTTGATCGCACTCAAAATATCCAAATTGTGCTTCCAGTGATCCTCGGCGCCATTATCGCCACTTCGTTTGCTTCGGTTGACAACTTTCAATGTGGCCCCACTGAGCCCATTCATCCCGGCCAGCGTGTTGTACGTGTAGTGTTTCGATTTGATTGTGTTGATCACTTGCTGAAAATTGAACATAGAAAAACTTAGCTCAACTTGCTTAAAATATGATTCTGATGAGTCTTACCAGAACCAGTTTTATGAGAAACACAGCAAATGTGAGAAAGGAAATTGTTAGCAAGGCGGCCTCCGCGGACGGGAAGTCCATCCCACCGTGACCGCCGTCTCCATAATCCATCCAACCGCCTCCCCCTCGCTTCACGCGTCGATTACCCATCTTCTGATTACCCTCGGTCTGTACGTTCCGATCACGCCACAACAGGGACATTTTTCTTTCTGAAACGTCGAAAGTCCATTTAATGATTCCATTTCGGTTCACTTTTGCACTTACTATCACTTACCGATACTGAGCAGTAGCTGATCCTTCAGATCCTGCAATATCTTGATCTTATCGCCGATGTTCTTGGCCGTCCGTTGCATGAACTTGTCCTGCATGCGCTTGAGGAAACTGATGAAACCGGGGAAGCCACCTTCATTGCCCGGATCGGTCGTCGGTCTAAGGTGACGCCGTGGAGGAAAAACCTTCACAATGGTGACCCGTCCCGGCGGACCAGGCCGTCGACGACGTTTGACAACGGTTATATTGCTGAACGATCCTCCGGGATGAAGCTCTTCGTAGTCATCGAAGTCTTGGAAGCGGTCCTTGTCGTCTTGTGGTGGTTCTTGGGTAGTCCGATTGCGGTAGAATTCCTCGGATGTGTTGGGTTCATCAGATTGATGATCGCTTTCCTCCGAGGAGGAATCAGCGGGTATTTCCACTCGATCGCTCACTGGTTTCTGTGGTGGTCGATGAAGCGTTGATCCCGGTGCAAAGCCATGCAAGTACTCGATCGATTCCTCCTGGTATTTGTTACTCTTCGGTTGACGATCTGGTAGCACGTGGCTCGTGGACACCTTGTCCGAATCACTCGTCACAAAGTGCAGCTCATCTGTAGGCGCGGTCCACCCCAACTTGTTGGACACATTCACTCGTGGATATTCGTAGATCCGTTTCTGGAAATGGGAGTACTTCTCCGGAAAACTGCTGGACGGCGATTCCGTAGTAGTGGTGGTGGTGGTTGTAGATCGCCGTTTGAACTCCTCAAAATCAATCAGATTGCTGATCCTGACTGGCGGCGACAACGTGGCATAATTTATTGGCGACTGCTTTGGCTCATCACTGTCCTCTTCCTCCTCGGACTCTTCCGAACCGCGATCGCTATCGATCGAGAACGGAGGCAAAACGTGGCTCATAAATCCCGAATCGACCACAAACGCCGGACGGTTGATGTTCTTCCGGATGATGGTGGTCTTCTGGGTGGTGGTCGACGGCTGCAGGTACGGAATTTCCACCCAATCGCCGAAGCACGAGCCCACGATCAAGATCGTTGTCGTCAAGATCACAATCTCCCAACACGTGGAACGATGCATATTGCGTTCATCCGATGGCAGAGCAACGACTAACTAGCTGCTAAAGAAGGGAAATTTTCCAACCCTCACGCCTGGGGGACTCGATGCAGTTTCCAAGGTTAACGAAGCGCATCCGGCACCCGTTTGATGCACAAAATGCATCGCGGAGATGATGTATTTTGGTCTTCTCTTGACTTGCAACAGCATGTGACATGAATTACACGCTGGTGTGAGTCAGATAAGCGTTTCGGCTTGGGGACATTTTTCGCAAATCATATATGCACTAGATGCCAGTGCGGTGGCAATTTTAGTGAGCATAATCCAGAACAAGAGACCCCTGATGTTTCGTTTTTTTTACATACAAAATGTTTAGTTAGACAAGGTTAAACTGTTAAGCAAGGTATACGATCAGATTGTGATTTCTCACGAAAAGTTCAAGTTTCCTAATTGGTACAATCTTTTTATCGGAAAGTAAAATTAATCGTTTTTTTAAAGTCGTATCTCTCGTATACGACCCACTTCTATTTTTCGTGAATGGTCCATCCGATTTGAACCATTTCTGTTTTTAAACGTTAGTTATCACTCAAAAAAAGTTTAACCCGCTTAGGCCTGAGTGAAAGTAAAAATACTAAAACCCTCACCGCTCAGCGAATTCTTAACGGATTAAAATCATTGTTTGTCAGTATATTGGCAGTATATGATATTCAACATTATAAATTAAGGCTAGAGAATCCATCATTCAATCATCAGCAATCATCAAAAATGAAAAACCAGTTTTTTCGTTCAATTTTAAAGATATTCTCATGAAAATTTATCACTGCATTACAGATAGCAAGTGCAAAAATCTATTTATAACCATTGCTTCGGTTTTGAGCAAAAAAACTGGTTTTAAAAATTTGTAAAACGATGATGGTTATTTTCCTCTTAAGAGTTTTGCACCGTTTAAAAATATACCGGATATGGACACTCGAAAAGTAGAAATAGAACATATTTGTTCACTAAAATGCGTTCCCCTAAGCTTGGCAGAGATGTTTAGATACAAATTGGCCACTTTATCGTAAATTTGAGGCGTCCCGGGGACCCGAAAATGGTCATTCGTAGCATCAATCAAATGCAGGACTCATAGTTATCCAATTCAATAGTTTCTCAAAAGTTTTACACTGATGAATTTTTTAAAAATTCTTTGATATAGTGGCTACATTATGGCGGATTCCAGAAATTATCTGTGACCTGAAATTTGTTTAAGCATGTGCATCGTAGTCACCTTGCAATCTACAATACTGAAGATCTCAATCATAGTAGTCATTATATAATGATGTCAGAAATAAATTCATTCCTTCCATTACCGTTAGCCTAGCTACACGCATTTTACTTAATTTTAAGAGGTTGTGAACCCAGTAAGAGTTAGGTAAAGAGACCGAGAGCAGCAATACGAAATGGATTCGAAGCTCGATATAGAAAAGCTGACAAACGAGAACTACCTCCAGTGGTCGTTTGAGGCGGAGATGTTATTAGAGCGTGAAGATCTCTGGAAGTACGTCGTCGATGCGGCTCCGAACCCGGTGACTGCAGCGTGGACAACAGGGGACAGGAAGGCTCGAGCGACAATAATTGCTTTATTGGTCGAGAAGCGTCAACATCCACTCATCCGAGACGTCAAGACTGCGAAGGAAACCTGGAATCGATTGAAGGAGCAGCACCAGAAGACTACAATATGTTCAAGAGTATCGCTCATCTGCTAAGTTTGCGATAAGAAGCTTCCAGAAGGAGGAGATCTTGAAGCACATATGTACGAACTGGAGGAACTGTTTTCAAGACTTCAAGGTGCAGGAAAAGACCTGGGAGAAGATGTTCAAGTGGCAATTCTTTTACGAAGCCTTCCGGCATCCTACGAAAGCATCCGGACAGCCTTCCTGGTTCTGAAGGACGATGAACTGAAGATGTCTTTCGTCAGAGGAAAAGTTTTGGACTACGCCCGGAAGCTACAGGAGAATAATGCTGTGTGGATGAATCCGGGTTTAAGATGATTATAAAACGAAACCAAACTTCGAATTTTCAAGTGCACTAGACTAGAAAATCTGACAACAGTTCGCGTTGAAAATCAATCAAACTACTTGCTTGCTGGTGGTGACTAATGGGATAAATTTTCAACGCGGTTCGCTATTTGGTTCTCAAGTCTTGTGCTTTTGAAAATTTGAGGTGTGGCTTCGTTTTATAATCACCTTAAGGTAGAAGCAAAGAAGATCATCTGTCATTTTTGCGGTATGAAAGGGCACAAGAAGAAAGATTGTCAAGCCTTCAAAACATCAAACCATCCCAACAAACCTACGAACAAGAACTCGAAACTGAAGCACAATCCTGGCACTGGTAAGGGCAAGCCTCATGACAAGCTGTACGCGTTCGTTCTTGATTCTGCTAATCGAAAAAGGGATGACTGGATCGTTGATTCCGGCGCGACGTCTCATGTGTGCTGCGACAGAAGTTTCTTCGAAGAAGTGAAGCCAAGTTCGGAGGAGTGTTTGTCTCGCAAACGGGAAAGAGGCCAAAGTCCAAGGAATTGGTACGGTGAAGATTTTCCAACGGTGATCGGACGATTATGGCCTTGTCCGATGTTCTCTACGTCCCTGGATTGGAAATGAACCTCATCTCGGTGGGTAAATTGATCGGAAAAGGCGCAAACGTGCAGTTTGGAACAAACGGTTGCCAAATTTTGTCCAAGACGGAAGTAGTAGCTGTAGCAGTCAAACATGGAGGCATGTACCGGTTGAAGATCCATGGTAAACGAGCGATGGTTGCCGGGCAGAATCTCACCGAGAGCTGCCAGCACACTTGCCATAGGCGTTTTGGACACCGGGATGAAGCCGTCATCCAACAAATCATCAGCAAGAATTTGGCGAGCGGAATACAGGTACGTGACTGTGGAACCAACGAACTTTGTGGGCCGTGTCTCAAAGGAAAGCAAGCTCGGAAGCCGTTTCCGAAGTCCACCAAGAAGAAGTCAACGGCTACGTTGGACCTGATACACACCGACGTTTGCGGCCCCATGGATGCGTACTCACTAAGTGGTTTCAAGTACTTCGTGACCCTGATCGATGACCATAGCCGCTTCTGTGTGCTTTACTTTCTGAAGAAAAAATCGGAAGTTCCAGAGAAAATTCAACAATTCGTACGAATGGTCAAGACACAACAAGTCGAGTTCTGAAAGCCATACGATCGGACAATGGTGGAGAATATGTCAGTGCAGAGCTGCGGAAGTTTTACAAGCAAAACGGAATCCGTCGAAATGTCCGAAATGATAAGATGCATGCTGGCTGATGCCAAATTGGACAAACAATTCTGGGCGGAGGCAATGAATACGGCGGTTTATCTTCAGAACGTACTTCCTTCGAGAGCCGTTGATGTCACTCCACATGAGATATGGTACGGACGGAAACCAGATATGAAGCATTTGCGTGTTTTTGGAGCAGAAGCATATGTGCATATCCCGAAGCCACTCCGGAAGAAGCTGAGTCCTGTTTCGCAGAAAATGACGTTCGTTGGATATTCAGTGGACCATAAGGTGTGGAGATTCCTGGACATGAAATCGCTGAAGTTGGTTGTAAGCCGAGATGCGGATTTCATGGAGCTCAATGCAGGAGGACATCAGGCCAACCAAGACATCGCGAAAAGACCGGAAGTTTGGGAATATGATCTGGATGAGCAGAAACAAAAACTGATTCCTGTTCAGGAAGATCCTGGAGCAGATGTCGTAGATCAGGATGAACGAGACACTGATGACAATCTTCAGGAGGAGTTTGAATCTGCTGCCGAATCGTCGTTCGAAGACCAGGAGGCGAAAGTCACCATCACACCAAGGCGTTTGGAACGAATTACCAAGGGAATTCCTCCACTTCGTTATCAAGAAATCACCGGCGCGGTCGTTGGTAATTTGCAAGATGAGCCTCTTTCGTACACGGAAGCTGTCAGTGGTACCGAGCGCAATCAGTGGGTTGCTGCGATGCAGTGAGAAGTGAGTGTGAAGTGAGTTGCAAGAAACCATGTACATGAAGGTACCTCCAGGAATCGAACAACCCAGTTCCAACACAGTTTGCCGATTCAGAAGAATCTTGTATGGTCCCAAGCAAGCTGGTCGTGTTTGGAATAAAACGCTGGATGAAGTACGTCGGAGAATGGGATTCGTTGCTGTAATGTCCTGGTTTAGGGGCACTTCGGATTAGGGAAGGTATGTAAAGAGTTGTTGTCTGGTCGATAGCCGATTTAGAACTGTCGGCTCATAGCTCTTTTTATTTACAGGAAGGCTTTATAATGAGATAGCTAGATGTGTAGCAGTTGATGTTGTCTCTTTTTCAGAGCTGTCATTTGACAGGATACATCAGTTCTTCCCCTTTCAAGAAGGGATATATTTCAGAAAATTCCATTTAGAATTCTATGCATGCTATTGACTTAAAACTAATAAAACAATCCAAAGTTTAAACTTAAGACTAACTATTCAGAAAATTCATTTCGAAAATTCAGATCACACTTTATGCGAATTGATCAATGATAAACAAAATCACTGTCGGCTTTGGCCGTGCGTTTTCTTTTCGATCTTCTTAGCTCGGGTGTGAGATCGAGTAATGCCTTTGGGCGATTTCGTTTTCGGCTCTTCTTCGATGCTTCTGGGGCCGACTCCGCAAAACCTCTAGGGTCTTCGTCCTCACTGCTAACTGGCAGCACATCATCACGATTTGAAAAGGATAATGTAAGGTTCGGCCTTAAACGCGTTCCTTCATAAGCTACCCTTAGCTGGTTTCGATGGGCCATTAGGCGAACGCTTCCAGTTTGCACCTGGAAGATATTTTTCGAAAAACGTTTTAGAAATGTGGCTTTAACCCAGCGTACGTGGTGATGTGGATTGTTATTTTTGTACCAAACTACATCACCCGCCATCAGATCATCTATAGAATCATGCAACTTAGTATTAGTACATGTGGTGTCATTTGACACAGTTCTATCATCGCTTGGCTGTGGTTTTAGATGATTCTTGTATTGTTTTTTTTGGATTAAATAAGTCCATTATTGTCTTTGGATTAAAAGAAAATATTTTCTCTGACGGAAACTCACCGTCATTCGTCAAGCAACTGTTCCTATAGTTTATTAAAAACAAATTCAATTGATCCTCCATTTCCAACTTTAACATCTCAGGTTCCAATAGAAACTTTTTCAAAACTTCTTTTACTGTCCGCACTGAACGCTCAGTCTGTCCGTTACTAGAGGGATTGTATGGGAAGCTTTTAAGCACATTAATGCCCTGCTTCCTCAAAAAGCTCACAAAGGTATGGGAGTTGAAAGGTGGGCCTCCATCGGATACCAAAACATCCGATAACCCGAAGCGAGCAAAAAATGCTACCAACCTCTTTAAAACTTTACTGCAATCAGTCCCATTTTTCATCCATTCAATCTCTATCCACTTTGAATAACTGTCAACTATAAGTAAAAATGTGTGGTGGTTGAAGTGAAAAAAATCTATGTGTATTCTACTAAACGGTCTGTTTGTTGGTATCCATTGAAATTTCTCTGCAGGTTTGTTGACAATTGCCATGCTATTACACTCCTCGCATAGTGATACAAACTTTTCTATGTCCTTATTAATTCCAAACCAGTACACTGATCTTCTAGCAAGTTGTTTCATTTTAACCATGCCTGCATGATTGGCATGTAACAGTTTCAAAACATCAGTTTGCATCACTTGTGGTATTATTACCCTATCCTGGTATAACAAACACTCATCAACCACCTCTAAATCATGTTGGTTTGAAAAAACATTTACATAGCATTTTTTAAATTTTCTGGCCAACTATTTTTCATGTAGAATACAATATTCTGCAAGAATTCATCTGATTTTGTCACCTTCGCAACCACTTTAAAATTGATAGGAAAATCGCTGCTAAAATTAATGCTCCTTATATGTTCAATATCAAATTCATCAGGTACTGACTGCTCTAAAGGAAATCTCGAATAAAAATCCGCGTTTCCCATTTTGGATGACGGCCTGTATTGGATAGTGAAATCATAAATGGATAATTCTAAAATGTACCGTTGAAGCCTTGTTACGTATATTGAATGTTGACCTTTCTTGCCAAAAATACCTACTAAAGGCTTATGATCTGTATAAACAGTAAACTCTTGCCCATACAAATATTTGTGAAACTTTTTGATGGTACAAACCAAAGCTAATGCCTCTAAATGTAGAATGGGATATGATTTTTGTGCGTCGTTCAATGTAAACGATGTGAAACAAATAGGTTTCTCTACATTATGTACAATATGAGCAATTACGCCCCCTAAACCATATCCCGATGCATCAGATACAACAATTATTGGCTTCTTTGGATCGTAAAACTCCAAAAACTGGGCACTTAACAAAGCTTGCTTACTTTCTTCAAACGCTTTATTGCAATTATTGTCCCAAATAAATTTTACACCGTTTTTTAATAAATTATAAAGATATGAAAGTTTTGCTGACAAATGGGGAATGAATTTGTTATAATAATTTATCATTCCAAGAAATGATTTAAGTTCTGTCGTGTTTTTAGGAATTTTGGCCTTTTGTATTGTTGCAACTTTGATTTGGCAAGGTAGTAAACCATTCTCGCTCAAAACGTGTCCTAAATAATCTAATTGTGTAACAAAAAACTTATATTTTTCCCAGTTAACCTTTATGTTCGCTTCTCGCAATCTCTCAAGCACAAGATTTAATTTTGTCTTACACTCATCTATATTTTTTCCTGCAATCAGGACGTCATCTAAATAGCAATGAACATCAATATCTCTCAAAATTTGATCCATAACATTTTGGAAAATCGATGCGCTCGAAGAAGCCCCTTGAGGTAATCTATTGTAAGTATATAGTCCCTTGATTGTGTTTATGGTCATAAAATGTTTAGACTTATCCGATAAAGCCAATTGAGTGTATGCTCCCTCCAAATCTAATGCACAGAATATCTTACATTCTGCTAGCTTAGCAAACAAATCTTGTGCTGTAGGAAGAGGGTAAGTATTAGGAATAATTACCTTATTTATTGAAACCTTACAATCTATAACCAATCTAATTTCATTATTTTTTTTCATTACTATGACCACGGGAGACGCCCATTCACTGGTCTTGATTGGTGTAATCACTTTTATCCTTTTCTAGTTTGTTCAAATAATTCACAACTTTTTCTCTTAACCTGTATGGAACATCATAGGCTTTTTTAAAAATGGGAACGTCAGATTTTAGTACCAATTCGGCTTCAAACCCTTTGATAGGGATCGAAAAATCTTTTATAAAAACATCTTTGTACACACGTTTAATATTCTCAACCTCCGCATTATTATCGCTTTCAATCATGTTGTTAATAGTCAATGTGCTTGAAAAAAAAATGTCTCCATTTAGAGAAAAATACATCCAGCCATGTCCTTCCAAACAAAGGTATAAATTTATGACTGGTATTCAAAACCAAAATTTTCAATTTTGCTTCAGTTCCATTAAACTTTACAGAAACTATCGCTTCACCTTCAATTTTAAGTTTTTCTCCATTTACTACAATCAGCTGTTTATTACATTTCTCTAAAGGTTTACTAAACATAGAAAAATAATGGTCTTTACCAATCACCGATACGGAAGATCCGCAATCAACCTCCATTTGCAACATTTTGCCCTCAACTATTAGCTCTACAAGACAGGGGTCACTAATCCTATTAATGGAAGATACCATCATGCAAGTCAAATCACCTGAGTCTCTATCATCGGCGTCACTATCCGACTCCTCCGTCCGCATCCGGCTAAGAAGGTTCGCAATATGTCCGTCTTCACTGGCCTCCGGCTCATAATCGTTCAGCATGTTGACTGTGTCCCGTCTCATGTTTTTTAATTTAAAACATTTCCTCTTAATGTCTCCCTTTGCTCCACAAAAGTTGCAGATCATATCTGCGTAATTTGCTTTCTGCCTCCATTGTCCTGACTTAAACTTTTCTGTTTCTCTCCAGTTCTGTTTTTTGTATCGTGTGGTATCTTCAACTCTCCTGGAATACGGTCTATAACCAAGTCTGTCCCTAACAGGAACCCTAGGAGAGCTTTCCATTTCTTCGCCATTGTAAACAGCTAAAAATTTCCTCATGCTAGTTCCTACTTTTGAAGCTGGTGCCAGAGAAGCAATTCGACCATATTGGTCGTCGTCATTATTGTTTAAATTTTTGGCATTTTTCCCGGCCAACTCCCATGTAGCAATTATCCTTTCTGCTATCGCAAGTGTGAGTTTGTCTTCATTTAGCAGTCTTTCACGAAGGGATTTTTCTCGGACTCCCGCAAGAATCCGATCCCTAATGGCAAGGTCTTTAAAATCCCCGAAAGAACAAAACTCTGCTTGCAATTTTACAGAGAGAACAAAGTCCTCGACCGTTTCATCAGGTTGCTGTACACGGTTGTTAAACTTCAACCTCTGAATGATGTCAGATTCCGTTTTATCCAACCGTGTACGCAATTTAGTAATCATGTCGTCATATGACACGTCGGTCAAATTACTGGTGGGGAATAAAAGCTTCAATTCATGGTATATCACAGGGCCACTAAGGGTTATGAAGTAGGCTTTTTTGTCTCCAGGTGAGACATTATTCAATGAAAAATAAAATTCCAACCGCTCGACCCATTCGCCAAATGGCGTGCCTTTGCGATATGGCTCAATAGTCGTGGTAACGTTCACTTTGGACATACTCAACCGGAGAAATAGTAAATGTTGAAAGTAATACAATGGCAATATTACTCTGCAAACACTGAACAATTTCCCAAAATCAGCACAATATAAAAAAAGAATAAAAGGCAAGACTCACCGAAACAGTCCAAACTCACCCCAACCAACAGTAGGGAAAACGGAACAACGAATTGCGATGGATCCTTGCCAGCTTCCAAAACGCACTGCCACGTCCGGTTTGGTCCGGAAAGTTGGCCACTTCCTGCTAACCTGCTGGTAGATTCGGAGTTGCAGTTACCGGTCGGATTCGTTAAAAATCTTCGCTTGTGCCATCACTGTTCCACACGTTCCTGGCCGCGTTGGATAGCCACTTCGAAACGCCTTGTTCGAAATTGTTCGATCCACAGTATCGCCAACAATTCACTTATCCAATCTAGATTTTAATTTGAAAAGATAAAACACTCTTAGAAATTTGCAAATAAAAGAATAAACATCAAAAGATTCTTTGGATAAAAGCTGTCAAACAAAACAATGTTTTGTTCGATCCTAGATTGTTGTCTTGTTCGCACTAGTGATCCTTTATAGAGAGATAAGCGGAAGTAAAATGGAATGGTTTGGCAACAGACCAGCAGTGCTGAAGTTGCTCGGCGTCGAGAACAATATTGTAACACGGACATGACTTCCTCATTGCTAAAAAAAATATTTTGTTTCGTTATAGATCTTTGAGCTACATATTCAAACTAATAAACAGCCCAAAAAATCAACAACTAAAAATCGCATTGACAAAAATTTAAAAAAGAAAAATATTTCATATTTTTGCTTCATGCAAAATTACTTTTACCGATATAATTTCAAGCGGATAACATTACTCCTCAAGAAAAGTTCAAAACAAACATAACGCATGTTCGTTTGGCTCACACTTTGACAGCTCTCGCTGCTCGATTGGCTCACACTTTGACAGAAATGTCAGCTTCCGCAAATCTCTCTTATAAAGGATTTCTAGTTCGCACCTGCGAATCGAAAAGGTCTTTTCGTTGCTGTAAGAGAATGGCTGCCAGATATATTGTAATTAAGAACAAAAAGGTGATGCCAATTAAAACAATGGCGGATAATATGGGAAATTGATTGCAATTCTTGCAATTACTAAATTTCACTCATATCGTGCAATCCACACGATTATACTCACTTAAGCACCTGAACTTACCGCACCCACCGATGTGGTTTAGATTTTACCAATTCGTGTGCACGTTGGAATAAATCATGTAGATGTTCAATTGTGTCTGACCTTTGGATGACCTTTATCACCTGCAGCGCCGGGCCGTCGTCTTCCAGATGAAAAACGTGATTATATCCACACCAAATCCACCTGTGTGGCTGCCACTATGAATCTTCGGCCACCTGATGTAAAACTACAGAGGAAAATTTATCTTCGTCGCCAAACTGTAATGTCCTGGTTTAGGGGCACTTCGGATTAGGGAAGGTATGTAAAGAGTTGTTGTCTGGTCGATAGCCGATTTAGAACTGTCGGCTCATAGCTCTTTTTATTTACAGGAAGGCTTTATAATGAGATAGCTAGATGTGTAGCAGTTGATGTTGTCTCTTTTTCAGAGCTGTCATTTGACAGGATACATCAGTTGCGTCTACGGCGGATCCATGTTTGTATAAGAGAGTTAGGGAAAGTGTACCTGTTATGGCTATAGTGGTTCCCTATTTGGCCACATGTGTTTCCTCGAAAATTTTCATATATTGAATATTTTTGAATGTTTTGACATCAAGATTTATTTGATATCAAACTGCTAAAATACACAGAATGATTAAAAATTTGAAATTAATCACATTATCACGTATGGCCAAATAGGGAACCATTATGTCCATAACTGGTACACAGTGTTGCTCAGACTCATTTCCCCGAAAATAACATTTTCCGAACTACGAAGCCACGAACTACTATAACCATGCTCTATCCTCCTAAGATAGAAAAGCAGATGGTTAAGCTTGAGTACTGCACACAAAATCGATCAATTTTGATCCCAGAGAGCCACAATTCAAGTTTCGGTGAAATGAAATGAGTGAGTGAGTGAGTGCGAATCATTTCACCGAAACTTGAATTGCGGCCCACCGAGATCGAAACTGTCGGATCCCATGTGCAACACTCAAGCCCAACCACCTCCCCCTCCATCTAAGGAATACAACGCACAGTTATAACAGTTCATGGCTTCACAATTCGAATTTCGGGGAAATGAGTCTGGTCAACACTGCTGGTACACCTACCCTACGAAGAAGAGGAACACGTTCATCGCATTTTATGTGGACGACATGGTAATCGCGTGCAGCAGCGAAACCCAATTTCCAGAAATTATGGCTACTTTGGAGAAGAAGTTCAAAATGTCGCTACTAGGAAATTTGAAATTGTTCCTGGGAATGCATGTGGAATTCAACAATGGCTGTTACATGGTGAGTCAGAAGGCGTATATTTCCAAGATTGCGGAGAAATTCGGCCTTCAAAATGCCAAGCCATCAGCAATCCCCATGGACCCAGGATATATTCAACGAAAAGAGGAGGATTCTGGGGGCCCAAATAGCCGTAGCGGTAAACGCGCAGCTATTCAGCAAGACCAAGCTGAGGGTCGTGGGTTCGAATCCCACCGGTCGAGGATCTTTTCGGGTTGGAAATTTTCTCGACTTCCCAGGGCATAGAGTATCTTCGTACCTGCCACACGATATACACATGCAAAAATGGTCAATTGGCATAGAAAGCTCTCAGTTAATAACTGTGGAAGTGCTCATAAGAACACTAAGCTGAGAAGCAGGCTCTGTCCCAGTGGGGACGTAACGCCAGAAAAGAAGAAGAAGGAGTATTCTGAAGCACTACCCAGGAGTGACGAATACCAAAGCCTTATCGGAGCACTATTGTACGTATCTGTGATGACTCGACCAGACATTGCTATCGCTACATCAATCCTTGGGAGAAAAGTGAGCAGAGCTTCTTATGCTGATTGAGAGTGTTAAGCTATTTGATGACCACCCAGGACCTGCGATTCAATCTAGGCGCTAGCAAGGATTATCTGAAGTGTTTCGTGGACGCCGACTGGGCAGGTGATGTTAGCGACAGGAAATCGAACTCAGGATATCTCGTTTATTTCGGTGGAGGATTGATTTCATGGGCCGCTCGCAAACAGAACTGTGTGGCGTTATCATCAACCGAAGCTGAATTCATCGCATTAGCTCAGGGCTGCCCAACGTAAGGCCCGCGGGCCGCATCCGGCCCGCAACATCATTTTGTGCGGCCCGCGGAGGGTTCGAAGATTCTTCTCATATTCGGCCCATTGACTACCCTACCAATCTGAAATAAGAAATTATTTTATTTCCAATTTGATATCAACCTAATAATTTATTTAAATTGTTTTGTTTCCTTTAAATCTTCTTAGCTACTTAATTTTCTATAAGTGATTCAAATTCCTAATCTCAAATTATGTGTGTTTCAACCATGTTTCCACAACGCCCTTCCATTCAAAAAATGCAGCCTGAACAAAACTTATGGACAAAGGGCTAAGTTTTCATACATAATTTTACTAAATCATAGGCTGATATTCTCACAGAATCCTGGAAATAAATTTTACCAAAACCTGGGCGTTATTCACGCAGATTCCTTGACAGGATTATAAAAAAACCTGACTTAATCCACCGATGGTGCGACTGAACCCTTCTTACATTTCCATACAGGTATGAGATAATTATTATTCATCATTCATTTGGAACCTTGTACCAGTACAGTGGGGATTCGCTCGTTGGGGTTCCGCTACATGGAATGACTCGATGGTTGGATGTTCGCTGGTTGGAAAATATTCCAACTAAAAGCACTCAAATGTCAACAGAAAATGTCAAACTGACTTTGACGTCTGAGTATCGTCGCTTTGAAGTCTCCATATATAGAACAAATGCGTATGTATATGTGCGTTTTGGGGCGATTTGCTGTCCAGATGCGTTCGTGTGGAGCATTTTCACCAGCTGTCAGTCTTTCCTACTAACGGGTCGGATTCGCTAGATGGAAGGCAGTCGTGTTCCAACCAGCGAATCCCCGGTGTATAACTTAACTTTAGGATGTTGTGACTATGTTCTATCTGCCCTAATAGTTTAATGGTTTGCGAAAAAGTCCACGAAACTGCACGTCAAAAGGCGGATATCAAACTTTATTAGTTTTCATACACTTATTATCATAGTTTAAGAGGGTCTATAAACCCATGTTGCCATCCTGTAAAATAATATCGAAAAATGAAAAATTGATGTCCTAAAATGATTTTGCCAGCGATTTTTTTAAGATTTATGTGCAGATTTAAATTTAAAAAAGGGGAATTTTAGAGATTTTTGAAAATAATGATTTTTATCTCTGTAATTTATAATTCGATTGCAATATGGTTGTGAATGATATCCGAGCTTTCAATCGACGAAAAAAGAGCTGAAATTGGATTAAAAATAGCTGAGAAATTGATCAAAATGTAAAAAAATGAATATTTCAGAGAAATTTTTTTTTCAGTACTTTAGAAAATTCTTCCAATGATATCTCTGAAACTAGTAATCCGATTTCAATGAAAATTTGAAGGCTTATGATTGAATGTCAGAGCTTTCATTAGCCGATAAAAGAACTTAAATCGGTTCAAAAATGGCTGACCCAAGAAACATTTGCCTATTTTATAATCATTTATTAAGCAATTTTTCACAACTACATACTGAATAGTTGCTTTATTATATTACTTTGCAGCTGCTACGCACACATTGTTCAAGCAAATCTGGCGAAATTATTAAGCTTCTTATCATTTAGTGACTGTAATCATATATTGTAATGATGTTTATTCAGTTTTCACTTAGCTTAATAAGGATTGATGATTTAACAACGCTAGTTTAACAAACTACATTATTGCAGTTTAATTCAGCATCATGTTTAACAACATTTTAATTATTTCCAAGTGAAGCCTTTGTTCAGGCGTTGTTCACTCAAATTTGGAGAAGTTATAAAGCGTGTCGTTGTATATTGACTTTATTCTACAACTTCAAAATCGCTTTATAAGCATTCATCTCAGCTTTTATTCAACTGTCACAAAATTGATTGAAAACAAATAAATGACTAAAAATAGCTAACACTGTATACATCATATGTAGTGTATACCTTTACCATGAATTAATAACCACACTTTTAATAATTACCTGAGTACTGGATTCAAACTCGAGACCTTCCCATCGTCAGCGGTATACCTAGCCATCTGCGCCATCCTTGAATTCATATATCAGCCTTCCAGTGCCCAATATAAACCTCTTGTAGCTGATTATTGATCATGCTTGAGCTTCTATTCAACAATAACTAATCAATACGTGCTATGCTGATCAACCACTGAATAAGCGCATTACTTCTGCTGCTGTTCAGTACTGATGCGAGCTGAACTCAGAGGGCTATTTATAGCGCACAGTGAGAAAATTTATTTCATTGCTGGTCAAAAATAAAGTTTATTCACAAAGTAAAAACAATCTGAAATGATTAATCGAATTTCATAATAAGTTTTAACTTGGTGAAACTTTAATTGAATTGTTCATTTAACTATACTAAAAGACATTTATTAAATGTATAATATTTCTACTAGGTTAATATTTTAATTATTTGTCACAGTTTTTCTATCTATTAAACATTATACAAATATAAAATATATTTCAATCAATAATCCTATGTCAGAAGACTGATTCAAATATTCTCTAAACATATTTGAATATTGTATTGAGAGAGCATCAGTTATTATTTTATCCAACATGTTTTTATATATTAGTAAGTTAGTGACGAATTCGCCAAGGGCAAAAAGCCACTCAAATAAAGATAAATAATAATAATATTAGTAAGTTGAACATTGCAATAAATTAGGAATACAACGCAATTTTTAGATATTTTGTCCATTTTTTATAAATTTGGCTATGGTGTGAACTATTTTGTAAGGCTTCTTTGTTGCTGAACAATGTGTTTAGTAATCGTTATTTTGGACTTCTTTGGATGACCTGCTCGGATGATATATCTATGTTGTATTAGGATTTTATAAAATACCTATTCAGCTTTTAATCATGTTCATGTTAAACATGGAAACAGCTGAAGTACGAAGCAACCAAAACGTTAGTTCGTCTCCTGTACATCTGTTTACACAATTATATTTGTTTGGTGGAATATTGGCTCTTTAATAGAAGGAAAAATGACTCGTTCAACTCATTAGTAAAACAATCTTGACAAGTCGGCAGAGATTCTTTGGAGAAGTTTAATAAGTGTTGATTCTACTATTATTCATTCCAATGAAAAATGTTAAACATTGACTTAAATTTGGATCTAAATACCATCTTCTCAGCTCTTTGTAGGGCATTTTTTCAGCTGTCACCATTATTCAACAATAATAAACTATGTATATGTTTATTTGTGACACTGGACTGTAAGTTAGGTAACCACTTTCATGTAACTATTGTTAAATTATTATTTATACTTCGATTATCATTAAAAATGTTATGATTAGTAACTTTTTCCGATATCAATAACGTCGTAGATGATGATCACTACATTTGGAAAAAATTAATTTTGATATTTTTAATCTAATGTGGTACGAACTTTATCCTCGTTGATCCATTACGTCGCCATTACGTCCATTACGTTAATCCATCCATCGCATACACGTCTTGGATTTGATTTGAAAAACATTTGAAACATTTGAAAATAACATAAAAATACATAATACGTTTTGCTTGAATAAGAGCATACTCATATACTGTTATTCACATTGTTTATAAGTTTTACTAATCATGCTGGTCAACATTTTAAGTATTAGACACTGAAACTTTTGTACGATTTGTTGTTAATCAAATGTTCAATATTCTACTAAAATGATGGCTACAACCTATAGAAGCTTTTAATCAGTCAATTGTTAAACTTCTTATGTGTTGTAGAACAAAAGCTACTATATTTGCATTTTCGGAGGTTTATTCAGCTCTTATTCAAAACACAAACTGCAAGTGGAATAACAGCTTTTTTATAAGCGGAAATTAATACTATTCAATTAATGATTCAACTAAAAATTTGTTCAGCAATGGTTGCTGCTATGCAGCTTGTATTAAGCACGTAAGTATCTTAAAAGCTACCAATTGTTCCTTGGGGAGATATCGATCAAAATGCAGACAGTTGAAAATATTAGAATATGCTTTTTCTAGTACTTCACGATACTGTTTGAATCATAACTCTGTAACGAAATGTCCGATCGCAATGAAATTCAATAGCGTTCTATGGGAATGTTGTAGCTTTCTTTAAGAGCTAAAAGTGTTTAAATCGGTTGACAAACGGCTGAGATAATTTAGTGACATTTTTTGTAACACACACACACATACACACACACATACACACACACGGACATATGCTCAGTTCGTCGAGCTCTATCGATTGGTATATGAGACTTGGCCCTCCGGGCCTCGGATCAAAAGTCGGTTTTTCAAGCGATCTTTATACCCTTCTTATGGTTGTAAGAAGGGTAAAAAAGGATTTTTTACAAAATCTTAAACAGGGTTTTTTAGAATTCTGGAAACGACTTTCACGGATAACATTGGCAAGATTTTCACAGATTTTTTACCAGAATTCCAAAGACTTCTAGCCTGGATTTCGAAATACTTTTTAGCAGTGTTGATAGAATCACACTCAAATCTCAATCAATACGCTCTCCCGTGAGAGCAAACTCATTAGAAATCTGCTTCGCAAATCTCACGCTTGAGATTTTGATGATTTTGCAATTTATTTTAGTTTTTCTATCAACTCAAACCGTAAAAAATGATTCAGTCGCAAAACCCGTCAAAAACTCGTGAAACCCAAATCTCGAAAACTTATTCTAACAGACTCAAGTCAAAAAAGTATACAAACTTACTTTATCGATTCTACGTGTTTCGCAGACGAAATTCTACACGTTGCGCTCTGAACCAACTCGATTTTTCATTTTTAAAACGTTTAATTTCCGGATTTACAAAACGACGAAAGTAAGATTCTCAACTTTCGCAACCTAACCACTACTTTCGCCGCCCCGCTGTATGGAGAGACAAAGTGACTTAACCACGAATCAAAACAAAACACTACTTGAGCCGATTTTACACTGGTAGAAAAACGTCGAAAGTAACTGAATAAATCGGCTTATCATTTTGTAATATTTTTTTTTGTGGGAAATAACAGGAACTCCCTAGTTTTTGAACGCGAGCTTAATGTATGCAAAATTTAAGCGATGTACACGGCGAAAAAAATTTAAAAAGTTGATTAATTTTAAAACAGTTTTAAAAGACAGGTTGTGATTCTTCTGAATTAATTTTCTCAAAACCATATGAAAGTTACTTACGTCGATTTGAAAAAGTAATCGAGAAATGTTGTTGTTTACATTAGAAAGGTTTAGTAGAAATTTACAGGACCAACAAGAAATTATTTCCATGTGTGAGTAATGGATAGTATCCACTTCGTAAGTACTGTGCAAAAGGATAGGACAAGTAATGGCCAAGAAATACTTTAGCTGTCCAAATTACTTGAGCTGTATCCAGTTGACAAGTAGAGCTGATTTCGTAACATTGGTAACGCCTGCCGTACAAATCAAATGGAGCTGTCACTATTCCGTACGGAAAAATGTACCGCTCAATTATTCCGCAAGTAAAAGTGACACTTCGCTCATTCTGGATCAGCTGTCAAAATTACTTTGGTAATTAGCAACAATTTGTACTTGACCACTCTACTTAGGATGTGGATACCAGGCTTAAACTGTGGAAATACGAGACAAAAGGTCATATGAATAAAATCGAGTACTTGCTCATGCTCAACCCGATTTGAGCGAAGTAAAGTCTCTGAGCATTTATTCAAAACCGTATGAATAAAACGGTACTTTGCTCAGAGTAAGTTCGAATTTCGAACTTAGCATTTACTCTGTCAAAAATATTGTTTTGTTTTGGACAGATGATTTTTGCAGAGAAGAAGACTCCGAGCGGTGCAAAAAGTAGTGTTCTTGTGAATGTTTTGCCGTTTTCTGCAGACTGCTGAAGCCACATAACAGCCCGGAAAAGCTCAAACGGGGGAAAGTGAAGCCATCCTGTGCAACCTGTAAGGCAGTGGTCCTCAGCTTACATGCTTATGCGGGCCACTTAGGAGTTTTCAAAACATGGCGCGGGCCACAAGATAATTGAGAATTTATTTTAAAAATTTTCAATGAGAATGCAAAAAAAATAATTTATTAACATGGAGATGAATTTTGTGATCCTTCAAGAATCTCTTGTAAATCAAGATCTTGACCAAAAAAATATAGAAAGTATTGTCCCATAAAAAAAAATCAGACTCCAAATAAATACGCATTGCATATCTCACAACTGGGCTCCCTGAAATCCCTCCTTTAATTTGGATGCTCATAAATCTTGAAGATAATACTGCTTCGAAGGAACAAAAATTTTATCAATAAACCGATGCGATGATTTTTAGCAAAGCGAAGAAATTTATAGACACTAGCAGCTAATTTTAAATCCGTGGCTCACCAAAGCTTTTTTATTTCAAGATATATTCAAGAGATAGGGTCTCAGACAGATTTCGAATTATTCACAGGCTTGATAACACTCCGCAGCATCACCAGAGTTCAAAAGCACGCTCTAGACCAGTGTGCAGTCTTTGTCTCTTGCCTCTTTGCAAGGGAGCGAAAAAATACTAAGCAGAGAAGCAATAAAAAATGAGCGAGGTAGATGCGACGCAAAACACAACCGGGAAAATTCAATGAAAAAGATTGCAATCACAATTCCGCGAGGCCTGTTTTGGTTGGACAGGTCACTTAATAGTTATTTTAAAGTGTCAGTAAGGGTGAGCATAGAAGTAAGAAAAAAAGAGTATCAGCAAAAATCCTCGCATTTCGATGCACTCGAATGATTTGAGGATTCAAGTTGTGAATTTTGAGTTTAATTTATACTTCTAAGAAAAACCTCGAACCCGCCTTAGTTTTGCATCGAATAAAAACTTCTATCACTTATTTGGTTATTCCTGAGCTGATAAATACAGTCTATTTTCTATAAATTCCTAAGAAAACCCTACAGTAATTTTCTTATATAATAATCATCAACTTTTGAATACATAGTAGCAAAAACCTGAAGGTCGTAGACACAAAAGTCAATTTGGACAAATTGAGATGTAAAAATTGTGAAAATAATAGAATCGTTCTGGGGGGCTTCGATCCCACGACTCCCGAACACCGTCGGCTGGTTTAAGCCGTAATAGACATGACAACCCTAGTTGCATTGTTGCAAAGACAAAATAATATAAGCCTCGTTATTTCTTTTATTTAACACGCGGGCCACTTCACATTAATATACAAAATGTGTTCGCGGGCCGCAGTTTAATGACCACTGCTGTAAGGGCTAAACACGGTTTTCACAACTATGGATGTGTCTGCAGTGTGGTGGCAACCGATCCCTCTGCAACGGTAAGTGTTCTGCACTTGTGGTATTTCTATAATATATTTATTTCTATTCCTTTCATATAGTCCTTATCGGTGGTCCCATCGAATCAGCAAATGATCGTGATATCCAGCGGAATCGCCACAACTTAAGTGCACCAAACGGCAACGTCGATCGGAGTCCTGCGGGTCGATACAACAAGCAACCGCACCAGCAAGATAATTTTGCTGCCATGTGTGGATTCAACATGCCACAGGCGACCGGATCGGTAGTCAGTGAAGGACCCGCGGATTGCAAAATAGTTTCTCAAACGGAGAGACGGTAGGTTATTATATATTATATTCCCCAGACCGAATATCACATGAAGGCTGTGAAATCGGGGATTCAGCTTACCGTCTCTAACGAAGACTATTTCAACGCTGCAATCAAAGCGCTTAGTGATGGGAACAAGGAATTTTTCACACACACCCCAACAAGTAAACAACCAGTACGTATCATTCTTTCTGGGCTGCCGTTGTACGATCTGGATGAATTGAAGGAGGAATTGCACTTGCATGGTGTTCGCCCACTAGAAATGAAAGTGTTTTTCAGCAAAGTGTTCGGCTCTGAGGAGAGTGTGCTGTATCTTCTGTGCTTCGAAAAAGGTTCGGTAAAACTAACTGAACTCCAGAAAATCACTGGCTTGTTTAGCACCACTGTGAAATGGAGATTTTTCTCAAAGCGAGCAACTGATGCGGTACAATGCTATCACTGCTAAAAATTTGGCCATGGCATGCGTCATTGTAATGTTTCTCCACTGTGCGTAAAATGCGGTGAGAAACATACCACAACCAGCTGTAGATTACCGACGAAGGCTGCCCTGAAAGGCCTCGATACCGCGTAACGGAATTCGGTGCGTAAACTGTAGTGGCAATCACACTGCTAATTTTCGTGGCTGTCCAGCTCGCAAAAACTACATTAGGGAACTTGAAACGAAACGAATGCGCTCCAAGAAAAACGTCACTGGTGTCCATTCGCAATCGCAACCAGAAAATCGTGGATCGGCCAGTATCCACGCCAGCGAACCGAGTCACAACTGTCAACCAAATAATTGGGTTTATTCTACGACTGGCGTGAGGTTACAATAGGCCTATTCACATGACGTCTCAAATCAGCTGATCGGTAAGCACTTTGACAGTTCTTCTATGAAAATGACAGGCTCGTGTTAGCACCGGTCCTCCACCGATGTAAACAAATGCATAGACGGATCTGTCACATGAAAAGGCCTATTGTCGGTCTCGTATAGCGAGGTGACAATTCTCGACTCGAGTGAAGTGACTCGCCGTGCAAATCAAATGGAGAGTCACTTCCCGACCAACCAGTCTTCATAATTCTTTATAGATCTTTGACCAACGATGGCGATCGCTAACGGTTCAAAACGAATCTATATCGATCGCTATCGAAAATCACTGACTGGTTGACCGGGTTCACTCAAGTCGAGAATTGTCACCTCGCTATACGAGACCGACAATTGTCACCTCACGCCAGTCATAGAATAAACCCGAATGTCGGCGGTTTGACTTTTTCCCAAGTTCTTCAAGGCCGAGCTCATCGCCCAAATACTCAGCAACACGTTGCTGAAGAAAGCGCCGATCTGTTCAGTGTCACTGAGTTCATGTGTTTGGCGAAGGATTTATTTCAGCGACTGAAGGGTTGCCGAAGCAAAACGGAACAATTTCTAGCTCTTTCCTAGCTAATTTTGACATACGTTTACAATGTCTAATACAGCCACGTTACGTTTGGTTAATTGGAATGGGAGATCCATTCACAGTAAGCAGTTGGAGTTTTTCGAATTCGTCGAACGGCATAACATAGACGTAGCAGTTGTCACTGAGACTTGGCTGCGTCCCAGTATATCTTACCTCCATCCGAATTTCCATTGCATCCGTCTCAATCGCCCTTCGAACGAGGAGGTTGACAGAGGTGGAGGGGTCCTAATAGCAACCCGAAAGGAATTAAAGTACAGCCAATTAAATGTTTCTACAAAGGTTATCGAAGCCACTGGAATCTCCATCTCAACATCAAGCGGTCCTGTACACATAATTGCTGTTTACTTCCCCGGCAGCCGCCGGTGTGCTGATTGGTCACTTTTCCGACGTGATATCCGTACTCTTTCCAATCGTACCGAGCCTTTCTTTCTGGTTGGAGATTTGAACGCTAGACACCGCCGCTGGAATTGTTCAAAAAGCAATAGGGCAGGCAACTTGTTATGGCAGGAAGCGGCTCGTCTCGGTCTCTATGTCAGCTATCCAGACTCTCCGACATTCATTCCTTTTGGACGTGGTAAGCCATCTACACTAGACTTAGTACTATCCAACAATCAGCTCGACATGACAAAGCCAGTAACCCAGAACGAGTTGTCGTCCGATCATCTTCCTGTAACATTCGAAAACAAGCCTTCTAGTGAGCCCGAGCAACTCGTGCATACTGTACGATGCTATGCACGAGCCAACTGGATTACGTTCCAAAGAATAGCAAACTCCAAACTCAATATAACCGATCCACTGATAACGGACATTCGTGACGAAGTAGGGGTCGATTATTTCAAAAACAGCGTGTTAGAAGCCGAACGTATTGCAGTTCCGACAATCGTCCCAAGGCCTTACGAAGTCGCCTGTATCCCGAATGAAACCAAACTCCTAATTCAACAGCGAAACAGACGTCGACGCCAGTGGATGAGGACCAGAGACCCTTTGCTGAAGGAAATAGTTTCATCTCTTAAAAACAATATTAAAGAGCAATGTGCAAAAGCTAGGTACAACAAATTTGCTGTGACTTTGCAGACAATCGACCGCCGAGACCATTCCGTTTGGCGTATATCCAAAGCGTTAAGGAACAAATGCAAATACAGCCCACCCCTGCGAAGTGGAAACACGCTCTTTGCTACACCAACAGAGAAGGCTAAATTACTTGCAGAGAGCTTTGCCCAATCGCACAATAACACCATGGATGGCGACAGTGAAACCGTCGAAACCGTCAGAAGATCTGTCGATCGAATCAACCAACTATTGCCAGCAGCAGACTATTCTTGGTTAGTGAAACCTAAAGAAGTCAGCAAAGTAATCCGTAATCTAAAAACAAAAAAAGCTCCAGGCCACGATGGGATAAGGAACTGTCTTCTGAAACACCTTCCAAGGAAAGGTTCTGTGTTTCTAGCAAAAAATTTCTCAGCTTGTCTCAAACTACGCTATTTTCCACCCAGTTGGAAACAAGCTATAGTTGTAGCCATTCCTAAACCAAACAAAGACTCCACATTGCCATCAAACTACAGGCCAATTAGCTTATTACCAACGGTCAGTAAACTCTTTGAGCGCATAATACTAGCGCGCATTGAAAAACACCTGGAAACAACTAGTATCATTCCACATGATCAGTTTGGTTTCCGCAAAGGCCATTCCACAAGTCACCAGATTGTCCGTTTGGTAAATGAAGTGAGGCAAAATTTCCAGCAAGGAAAATCTTCGGGGTTGGTTCTCCTCGACGTCGAAAAAGCGTGGCACGACGCTTTTCTCCATAAGATGTTTCTGGGTAACTTTCCTGTCTATTTATTGAAAGTCGTACGAGAATTCCTGAAAAATCGAACGTTCCAAGTCATGGTGAACGGCTGTACATCAGATCGTATGGGAGTGCCTTTTGGTGTTCCCCAAGGCTCGGTGTTGAGCCCAACGCTGTACAACATTTTTCTGCTGACCTCGCCAAAATCGATGGAGTTAATTACTATTGCTTCGCTGATGATACCGGATTTTTAACTTCCGATCGAGACGCACAAGTTATCGTGGACAATCTACAACGAGCTCAAGAGACTATCCAGCAATACCACAAAAAATGGAAGGTGAAGGTGAATGCGCTAAAATCCCAAGCAATATTCTTCACTCGCCGAAGAAGTCCGAGACATATGCCCCAAAATCAAGTGATCTGCGGGGGCATAGTTATCCCGTGTTCAGATACCGTAGGGTATCTGGGAGTAACCTTAGACAAAAAGCTTAATTTTGGAACTCACGTTACCTCTTGTCTTCGCAAATGTGATATGCTCATCAAAACATTGTACCCTCTTATAAACCGACGATCTCGCTTGGACCCCACCATCAAGCTGCTACTGTACAAAACCGTGTTTCGGCCCACGGTTACGTGCGGTTTTCCTGCGTGGTCCAACTGTGCACGAAGTCACCGGAAGAAAACTCAGGTGAAACAAAATCGCCTACTGAAGATGATGCTGAATCTACACCCGTCTCATCCCACTGATGAAGTTCATCAACTCGCCAAAATTGAGCTGGTAGACGATTGGTTCCTAAGACTGATGCCAAAATTTCGCCTTAGTTGCTTCGCCTCTGCCAATCCCCTAATACAAGAATTGGCCATCTAGAACTGTGATACTATATTATTAAGCTTTTTCTCTCTCTGTCTATTTCCTTCATGTAATTTCTAAGGTTTTTTTTCTGTATATTTTTCCTTATTCGTCAATTTTTGTTGCTTGGCCTAATTGTTAATGTTTAAACATGTTCAATATCACTGCTGTAAGGTAATCCACATCTCAGTAACAGCCCTTACCATCAAATTGTATAAGTTAAGGATAAATATGAAATAATAAATATGAATATGAATATATATGTAGTGCACAACCCGATAAATTTTTAGCTTCATCGGTTCACTAAAACTCGAGATTTGCTTCCACAAAGTTTTGATGATTATTGTTAGAGTGAGACGAAAGATAGAGAAAATAACACGGTCTCCCGTGTCCCCTTAATGTTCGAATTTAGTATCACGTTCAAAAATAAAACTAGGGTAGGTGTACCAGTTATGGCCATAGTGGTTCCCTCTTTCGCCATACGTGATAATTTGACTGCCTCAACATTTCGAAAAGTTTTTCTGTGTTTTAGCAGTAAGATATAGGATATATCTTGATGTTAAAACATTCAAAAAGATTGAAAATGTGAAAGCTATCCGAATTTTGCATATGGCCAAATAGGGAACCACTATGTCCATAACTGGTACACTTTCCCTATACGGAATTTCGGATAACTGAAATTTGACAAATGATAAGTTCAGTGAAAAACTAAGCGTCACATATGTTTAAAATAGTACTTTATGTTAAGTTCTTTATTACTGGTTAAATAAGTGATTTAAATAGATTTACCTTCACTTAACCGCCTAGCTGTAAATCTTACCTCTAAAATGCACGGCGCACTTCTATCCGCGATTACTTACTTCATATACAACATATTTTAGGAAACATAACATTATGACTTTGTTTTTATCTCTCGCCCTAATGATGATGAGATTAAGGTAGGTAGGTACATGTACAATTCAAATCGGTTGTGTTTTGGTGATATTGTTTCATGAAGGGATACAAACGCATTAATATAACAGAAATTCAACAACATTCGAGTGACAAGTTGGAGTGAATGGCAATAGAATACCTACCGGATTGTGAGGGCACAGCTGCGTAGGTCAAATCGCTTCCCTAGAGGCGTCGCCATCGTGCACTTAACGGTCTGAAAGAACATGTTTCAATCACAGAGAAAACGACATGAGAGCAACGTGTTTCAAAGGGGGACGAGCGACAAGCCGTAACTCAACTGAACGATCCCCGGGTGGAATGAGTTGTCCTCCAGTTCGTTTTTTTTTTCGGGACATTCTCATTTCACCACTCCGTCCGGTCGAGCTGCGACCCTTTCGTTGTCGGAAGACAGCGACTACGAAAGATAATTGGTTCGATACATTCTTTAAGGGGGACCAAACAGAGGAGAGACACAAAGGATCTTGAAGTGAGGGTCCAGGAGTTGATTGATGCACGTAGATCAATGCTGCAGGCTGCTGTAAGAGCGATTAAGAATGGATTAAATAGCGGTGGCAGCTCCCTTTTGCGTTGCAGTTATCTCCCACCTTTTCCAGAAGCGCGCCAAAAGCGGATGAAACGTTGGTTTGATGCAAACATTGGCTCCCTCTCTTCGCTGCGATGCGCTTCTCTGTCATTATTTTCGCGCCAGCTGAAATTGCAACACATACATTAACTAGTAACGTGATTTTTCCCGTTTCACTTGAGAGCAAGGGTAGTCGTGTTGTGCTTTTATTCTATATGTCATTACTCCAACTTGTTTGGACTCTTTTCTAATGGGTAAATATATTCCCTGACTGGTCGTTTGTTTCTATTGAGATGCAAATCAGTAGGAGATGGATGTAAGGAATTCAATGGAATCTTTTGCCTGAAGCAAAACTTAAGAAAGAATGGAAACTGGTCGGACCTGTCCCGGACCCCTAAGTAGCACATCCTTATGTTACAACACTGTGTGAGAGATTGTGTCTTAAATTACTAATATAATAATAGTGATACCGACATTCTACTTAAACCTGTTCATCGTTCCTCGGCTTCCTCGAGCCACGCCCGCTGGGAGCTTAGCGCACAGGAAGCGCAAAACTCCACGGAGACGCGTCCTCCCGGAACAATGTGGACGCACACTCCTGATCCTGACGCAGAACCTGATTCCAACGAGTTGTGATTACTGTGTTCGAAATAGTTATGCTCTGTGGTAATTACTTGTTCTCCCCGGGATCGGTCCCCTCCGGCCATCGTCGACAGCAACTCGTCCACATCCGGGAGCCGGCTGAACTCCTCCTCGAAGGACGACACTTCCTGCCCGGACAGCGCAGACAAACCTAGATCTGGGAGGGAAAATTCGGACTCGATCAGAAAGCTGCACAAAAAGGGATCCTCTTCCGGGTGGACAGTCGTACCGTGTGGGTTGAATTTGTCCTCCTCGTCCGTCAGGGCCGAATGTGGCGAAGATCCCAGCCCTTCATCGCTGCTACTTCCGATTCTCTGTGGCTTTCCCCCCATCGGTTCCGTCACGTAACTCAATCCGGAAGATGTCATCGGGAATCCCGCTCGCTGAACCGATTTCAACACCGCCATTATCCCGGTCCTATTCGCAATCACGCTCTTCAGATAGTTCCTCTCCCGGGTCAATTCCTGCACCAGCTTGGACTTTTTCTTCAGCGCCTTCCGGATCTTCCCGTTGCAATCCTTGAGCTCTTCCAATTCCCGCTCCAAGCTCTCCACATGCTCCTTCTTGCGGCGACGGTTCTCCCGGGCCAACAGTGCATTCCGGTTGGAAATCTTCGGATTCGGTCGGCGGGTTGGATTCCGCTCCAGTTTCCCATTGGCCTTTCCTGGTGCTACGCCACCTCTTTTGTTCCTCCTCTCGGAAATCGACGACTCATCATCTTCGCCACTGTCCCGCTCGGAAATGGTTTCCGTTTCGCTTCCGCTACTGAATCCGCAGAAATCGTCCTCCTGGTCCATTTCGTACGAGGCGGAGCTGATTTTTCTGGTGAAAATTCGATTCAACGATGAGGCCATTTTTCGACGATTGCAAACGTTTTCACTTCAACCGAGCGATGGGATCACCACAAAAGAAGCAGTCGGGAAATGGTGTCAATTTATGCTCTGAGGGTGTTATCTTCTGGCGACTGGATGGTACTTACTGTCGGAAACACTAAAACACCAGTTTCAGAACGGAAGTTCACGGATTTTGACTAGCGTTAAGCTAGGCACCAAAATCCAGGCACCAAAAAAAATTTTTGTGCTTCAACTTACCAATCACAGTGCCACCTACATGTCATAATGTATACTACGTCAGGCACCAAAATTTCAGATGAAATATTTCATAGCGATTTTGGTGCCTGGCGTTGTAAAGCGAGGCATTTTTTTCTTTTTTACTTGAATCAACACAGACGCAGATGTGTTCCGACTGCACACGCATTGCAGATTTTGGTGCCTAGCTTCACAAAACCGTATGCGCGAGCAAGTCACTCAAGTTAAGAATATTGCAATGAACAATATATCTACCTTTAAAGTAATGATCCTAAGATTAAACTAATCAATAGAAAAACATGTTAGTAATATGAAAAATCAATTGCCTTAGATGTCCGAAACCATAACCAATTGCATAGTCGGTTCAACAAACCATATTGAAGATATGGTGAAATTTTCCAAAATCAAATAAGTGCTTCTAAAGCAATGTTCTTTTGTTTCAAAAAAATATTGAAAAATACTATCAGATAGCCAACAATATGTAGAATCAATTGAGCAAAACTGCAGAAGGAGTAATTTTCAAAAATGGCGTATTTTTTTAATAGTAAGTTTCATATTGCAGATATGGTGAAACTTTCCAAAATCAAATAAATGCTTCTAAAGCAATGTTCTTTTGTTTCAAAAAAATATTGAAAAATACTGTGAGATAGCCAATAATATATAGAATCAATTGAGCAAAACTCCAGAAGGCGTAATTTTCAAAAATGGCGTATTTTTTAATAGTAAGTTTCATATGGCAGATATGGTGAAACTTTCCAAAATCAAATAAGTGCTTCTAAAGCAATGTTCTTTTGTTTCAAAAAAATAATGAAAAATACTGTGAGATAGCCAACAATATGTACAATCAATTGAGCAAAACTCCAGATGGCGTAATTTTCAAAAATGGCGTATTTTTTTTTAATAGTAAGTTCAATATGGCAGATATGGTGAAACTTTCCAAAATCAAATAAATGCTTCTAAAGCAATGTTCTTTTGTTTCAAAAAAATATTGAAAAATACTGTGAGATAGCCAATAATATGTAGAATCAATTGAGCAAAACTCCAGAAGGCGTAATTTTCAAAAATGGCGTATTTTTTTAATAGTAAGTTTCATATTGCAGATATGGTGAAACTTTCCAAAATCAAATAAATGCTTCTAAAGCAATGTTCTTTTGTTTCAAAAAAATATTGAAAAATACTGTGAGATAGCGAACAATATGTACAATCAATTGAGCAAAACTCCAGAAGGCGTAATTTTCAAAAATGGCGTATTTTTTTTAATAGTAAGTTCAATATGGCAGATATGGTGAAACTTTCCAAAATCAAATAAGTGCTTCTAAAGCAATGTTCTTTTGTTTCAAAAAAATATTGAAAAATACTGTGAGATAGCCAATAATATGTAGAATCAATTGAGCAAAACTCCAGAAGGCGTAATTTTCAAAAATGGCGCATTTTTTTAATAGTAAGTTTCATATTGCAGATATGGTGAAACTTTCCAAAATCAAATAAGTGCTTCTAAAGCAATGTTCTTTTGTTTCAAAAAAATATTGAAAAATACTGTGAGATAGCCAATAATATGTAGAATCAATTGAGCAAAACTCCAGAAGGCGTAATTTTCAAAAATGGCGTATTTTTTTAATAGTAAGTTCAATATGGCAGATATGGTGAAACTTTCCAAAATCAAATAAGTGCTTCTAAAGCAATGTTCTTTTGTTTCAAAAAAATATTGAAAAATACTGTGAGATAGCCAATAATATGTAGAATCAATTGAGCAAAACTCCAGAAGGCGTAATTTTCAAAAATGGCGTATTTTTTTAATAGTAAGTTTCATATTGCAGATATGGTGAAACTTTCCAAAATCAAATAAGTGCTTCTAAAGCAATGTTCTTTTGTTTCAAAAAAATATTGAAAAATACTGTGAGATAGCCAATAATATGTACAATCAATTGAGCAAAACTCCAGAAGGCGTAATTTTCAAAAATGGCGTATTTTTTTTAATAGTAAGTTTCATATTGCAGATATGGTGAAACTTTCCAAAATCAAATAAATGCTTCTAAAGCAATGTTCTTTTGCTTCAAAAAAATATTGAAAAATACTGTGAGATAGCCAATAATATGTAGAATCAATTGAGCAAAACTCCAGAAGGCGTAATTTTCAAAAATGGCGTATTTTTTTAATAGTAAGTTTCATATTGCAGATATGGTGAAACTTTCCAAAATCAAATAAGTGCTTCTAAAGCAATGTTCTTTTGTTTCAAAAAAATATTGAAAAATACTGTGAGATAGCCAATAATATGTAGAATCAATTGAGCAAAACTCCAGAAGGCGTAATTTTCAAAAATGGCGTATTTTTTTAATAGTAAGTTTCATATTGCAGATATGGTGAAACTTTCCAAAATCAAATAAATGCTTCTAAAGCAATGTTCTTTTGTTTCAAAAAAATATTGAAAAATACTGTGAGATAGCCAATAATATGTAGAATCAATTGAGCAAAACTCCAGAAGGCGTAATTTTCAAAAATGGCGTATTTTTTTAATAGTAAGTTTCATATTGCAGATATGGTGAAACTTTCCAAAATCAAATAAGTGCTTCTAAAGCAATGTTCTTTTGTTTCAAAAAAATATTGAAAAATACTGTGAGATAGCCAATAATATGTAGAATCAATTGAGCAAAACTCCAGAAGGCGTAATTTTCAAAAATGGCGTATTTTTTTAATAGTAAGTTCAATATGGCAGATATGGTGAAACTTTCCAAAATCAAATAAGTGCTTCTAAAGCAATGTTCTTTTGTTTCAAAAAAATATTGAAAAATACTGTGAGATAGCCAATAATATGTAGAATCAATTGAGCAAAACTCCAGAAGGCGTAATTTTCAAAAATGGCGTATTTTTTTAATAGTAAGTTCAATATGGCAGATATGGTGAAACTTTCCAAAATCAAATAAGTGCTTCTAAAGCAATGTTCTTTTGTTTCAAAAAAATATTGAAAAATACTGTGAGATAGCCAATAATATGTAGAATCAATTGAGCAAAACTCCAGAAGGCGTAATTTTCAAAAATGGCGTATTTTTTTAATAGTAAGTTTCATATTGCAGATATGGTGAAACTTTCCAAAATCAAATAAATGCTTCTAAAGCAATGTTCTTTTGTTTCAAAAAAATATTGAAAAATACTGTGAGATAGCCAATAATATGTAGAATCAATTGAGCAAAACTCCAGAAGGCGTAATTTTCAAAAATGGCGTATTTTTTTAATAGTAAGTTCAATATGGCAGATATGGTGAAACTTTCCAAAATCAAATAAGTGCTTCTAAAGCAATGTTCTTTTGTTTCAAAAAAATATTGAAAAATACTGTGAGATAGCCAATAATATGTAGAATCAATTGAGCAAAACTCCAGAAGGCGTAATTTTCAAAAATGGCGTATTTTTTTAATAGTAAGTTCAATATGGCAGATATGGTGAAACTTTCCAAAATCAAATAAGTGCTTCTAAAGCAATGTTCTTTTGTTTCAAAAAAATATTGAAAAATACTGTGAGATAGCCAATAATATGTAGAATCAATTGCGCAAAACTCCAGAAGGCGTAATTTTCAAAAATGGCGTATTTTTTTAATAGTAAGTTTCATATTGCAGATATGGTGAAACTTTCCAAAATCAAATAAATGCTTCTAAAGCAATGTTCTTTTGTTTCAAAAAAATATTGAAAAATACTGTGAGATAGCCAATAATATGTAGAATCAATTGAGCAAAACTCCAGAAGGCGTAATTTTCAAAAATGGCGTATTTTTTTAATAGTAAGTTTCATATTGCAGATATGGTGAAACTTTCCAAAATCAAATAAGTGCTTCTAAAGCAATGTTCTTTTGTTTCAAAAAAATATTGAAAAATACTGTGAGATAGCCAATAATATGTAGAATCAATTGAGCAAAACTCCAGAAGGCGTAATTTTCAAAAATGGCGCATTTTTTTAATAGTAAGTTTCATATTGCAGATATGGTGAAACTTTCCAAAATCAAATAAGTGCTTCTAAAGCAATGTTCTTTTGTTTCAAAAAAATATTGAAAAATACTGTGAGATAGCCAACAATATGTACAATCAATTGAGCAAAACTCCAGAAGGCGTAATTTTCAAAAATGGCGTATTTTTTTAATAGTAAACTTTCCAAAATCAAATAAATGCTTCTAAAGCAATGTTCTTTTGTTTCAAAAAAATAATGAAAAATACTGTGAGATAGCCAATAATATGTAGAATCAATTGAGCAAAACTCCAGAAGGCGTAATTTTCAAAAATGGCGTATTTTTTTTAATAGTAAGTTCAATATGGCAGATATGGTGAAACTTTCCAAAATCAAATAAATGCTTCTAAAGCAATGTTCTTTTGTTTCAAAAAAATATTGAAAAATACTGTGAGATAGCCAATAATATGTAGAATCAATTGAGCAAAACTCCAGAAGGCGTAATTTTCAAAAATGGCGTATTTTTTTTAATAGTAAGTTCAATATGGCAGATATGGTGAAACTTTCCAAAATCAAATAAATGCTTCTAAAGCAATGTTCTTTTGTTTCAAAAAAATATTGAAAAATACTGTGAGATAGCCAATAATATGTAGAATCAATTGAGCAAAACTCCAGAAGGCGTAATTTTCAAAAATGGCGTATTTTTTTTAATAGTAAGTTCAATATGGCAGATATGGTGAAACTTTCCAAAATGAAATAAATGCTTCTAAAGCAATGTTCTTTTGTTTCAAAAAAATATTGAAAAATACTGTGAGATAGCCAATAGCTAGATAGCGTGATCAGTGGGAGGAATACAAACAACAGTGTCGTCGCTCGGCGGCCGGTGAAAGAAACTGAATGTTCGAAAGGTTGTTGCCTGTACTTTTTGCCGCTGGCGCCAACTGTTAGCGATTAAGAACGAAATAAACAGTCGTTACCCTATTCGCCACCCGCAGCGCTCGCATCGTTTTCGTTCGTGTTTGACGTTTACACACTACCGCCAACTGTTGGTTCGTCGGCCAAACACACCGATTTTAGCATTGGGCGTACATGTCCTCGTGACTATGGTTTTGATCGAGATTTGTTCTAAGTGTTACGTCTGTTTGTCTGTGATGCTACCTTTATTCATAGCAATGCGTTGTTTGTAGTATGTTCGAAAGGTGTAGAAAGGAAAATGACACAAATATGTTCCATACGTGTTCCACATATAGCGTCTACTACCGAGATTGTAGTAAACTCAACTTTACTACATTTTATTCATACATGCCAGAATTCTGACGGATATTACCAATTTATATGCTTGGTAATCTTACGGGAATCTCAAAATTATGTCTATGTCGATTTGTTGTGATTTTCTTACAAACTTCGTGTGTATTACACATTCAATTCTTTAGTTTTGCTTCATGAACTGATTCATCAACCGACAACATGAATTCCATAGTTTTCCACATAAGTTCCTGAAGCTTTCCATTTCAAATTCGTATGCGTCAACCTATGGGCGCATAGATCATCACCCAACACGGATTCAGTGTGTTTAACTTATGGTTATCTTGTGTCATGATCATCATGTTCAAGTTGTTCGATTTGAAATCGATGAGCTTGCTGTCGATTTCCGTGTTCCAAATTTCTAAATTATTTGTGATCAACCCATAGCGAAATTGCGATCGGACCTCATGTCGAACGATAGTCATCATCATGTTCCAAAGAGAAGAAGCAAATTCTGAAGCTGAAAGTATTAGAGGAAAATTTGCGGATTCGTTTTTCTTTCTATTTGTGAAGATTTCCGAGTGAATGTGAAGAGTTCATTCTAATTCAATAAATAAAATGCATTACTTCCAGCGTTGGATATAATGTATGGTGTTAGAGAAAAATCCACTAACAGATTTTCCTTGCTTTCAGCTTCAAATAAAATGAAATATGCTTATCCCGGGCTTCCCAAATTATGGATTTGCGGCGCCCCGCTTGTTGCTGAGTCACTTGTTTGAAAAAAAAAAAAAACATTCAAGTGAGCTTGCGACAAGCAGAGGAGCCTCGAATCCATATTTTGGGGAGCAAGATTTCTTCTATCAAATTTCTTCTTTCAGTCTCATGACATTCATGTTCTATCACACATGACTATCTAAAGCCACTACATTTCGAATTCAATAAGCAAATCAGTTGGTTCTCATGATTTAATATTTAGACATTCATGTTTGTTTCTCATGACAACC
This sequence comes from Aedes aegypti, assembly GCF_002204515.2. NCBI lineage: Eukaryota > Metazoa > Arthropoda > Insecta > Diptera > Culicidae > Aedes > Aedes aegypti. Next base: position 20,967,623 of record NC_035107.1, read on the forward strand.
TAATGTTGATACACATGTTATTATACCGTGAAGTCAATGACGAAATCCATATGGCTACCACACTCAAGTCATGTGGTTTTCCTCATTGCGCAAATCTATAAGTAAAACACACGACCTTGGCGTGTAGATTTTTCTCAGTGTACACTTTTGGTATGAACAAAAAACTTTTCGAACATGTAGTACTTACTACACGCTAAGATCAGATTACCCATTAATAGGTAGTTGATTTACCCATTTATGAGTTTTAGTTATAAAACGTATAATATGAGTAAAATATACCAAAAAAAAATTGGTAAATTTCACCCATATTATTGGTTAAGTTGGTTTACCTAAATATGGGTAATTGAGATTACCCATATTTGGATGAAAAATTGAATTGTGAACAGTCATAGATAGTGCGACAAACAAAATAGAATTTCTATTTTTAAGCAGTTTAGATAAATTGATTTGAAACCCTGAAGAAAAATATTGATTTCTGTCGGAGGTGAGTAGGTTTTATGCAGTCATATACAGAGCCTTCCCAGGAACCGAAATTATAACGATGTATTTTTTAATTCCAGTTTTGTAACTTATATAAATATGCTGTCAATATTTTTCGTCACGGCGCCAAAACAACTGGAAATGTCGGGCCTGCTAAATGGCTAGATGTAATTTCAAAACTGGGAGACAGCAACTCCATAGAATGGCATTTCTGTATAAAATCGTTTGGTGGTGGCAGATTTCGTTTATTTAAAATGCGATGTGTCACGATACACTTTATAAATTTTGGATGACAGTGATATTAGTCCATCTTATTAGCTTTGTTTCTGAATAAAGTTTGGATTTGTATGTTAATAAAAAAATGAATTATTTTTAAAATTATTATGAAAATCAATTAGGCGAGTGAAAAAGTCTACTAAACTACTCATTTTTGCGTATTTTTCAAATAATTGCTTCCGTGCTGATATACCCATATATGGGTATTGGCAGTTTACCTATTTATGGGTTAACATACTTTACCCATAAAATGAGTGTGCACTTTTTGGCGATTATGGGTAAACTTTACCCATATTTGGGTAGACTTTTCTTAGCGTGTACTTTCGAACATGAGCAGTGACTGAAGCTGCACGTTAAGAAATTTCCATTCAGAGTGCAGAGTGATTCTGCACGTAAAGAACAATCTATTCAGAGTGACGCCTAAAATTAATACAATCATGCATATCAAGAAAATGCATAGAATCTAATCGATTACGCGACAATTTGCACAAATCATGAAGGTGCTGTTATTTGACAAAATTTGTAGTGTAATTTTGCGATTAGTCTGGTATTCTCTTTATGTCTATGATTTTATGATGATGGTACATCAAAGAATTTTCTGGGTGGTTTTCGGCCTTCGCCAACGCCAGTGATTGATGGAACTGGAGATCAACGGAATCTTAAAGGTTTTTACAATAATTACGAAGATTGATTTTCAGAATTACAAATATTCACACAATAATTCGCAGGAATCCCACCGCAATCTCATAGATTCTTACAGAAATACCGTCCCAAAGATACCCACAGAATTCCGAGAGATTAATATTCGGAATCCCATTCCCACCCCAATTCTAGAGTTTTTACCAGTTTCCTAATATTTCCGCAATATTCCTAGAATGGTATTTAAACTTCCAGAATTATCATAAAAAATCCGACATTTACTTTAATTTACTGATTTTTTCAGCTTTGAATGAGAGTGCCCTTTCCAGTCCATATTTTTGTTGGTCAAATCCCAATTCATCACCCTGAACATCCAAACCATTTACATTATGATTTTATATGGAGAAGCTCGTTACTTCTGAAAGGAATTGAAAATCGGCAACAAATTGTTTGTCTTTGGTTGTGCATAGTTCCGGCTTCTTACCTAACCTCAACAAATTGGTGCTGTGATTCGATTCCGTAGTTCACGACTTTTTGAATACACTCGATGTCTATTATCTTGATATAAAACAATATACTGCCGATAATCAATTCCTTACCTTGCACCGAGCCCACAGGAATCAGCATTCAAAAAGTAAAACGGTAAAACTGTGTTTCGTTTGGAAGCAGCTCATCAGCTTCGCACATACCAACTTCTGATGCAGAATCTATATCTGTAATTGTTTTTGTGTAAAATTCTCCCATGCGCTTTTTTGTTTTCTTCGCATTTTAACGAAAACTTCGGTAAAAAATAATTATCACTGAAAGTCGGTACTTTGATTTTACTGACTTTTTAAACTTACTGACTTCGTACGGCATTTTTAGAATATCACTGAACGATCAGCTAAAATAGTTACCGAATTCAGTAAAGTGATAAATTTTTTGCTGAACATCAGAAAGTTCGAATGAAAAAGCGGAAAATTCGGTATTTTTTTTGTAATTTACGGTTCGAACACCGTAAAAAATATTACCGAACAGATAAACTGAGATTGAGTGTGTAGGTCACAAATTTCATAACGCTAGAGGGGGTGGGTGGGTATCCTCCAAATGTTACAGCTCATACAAAAATTGTAAAACATTCATTCAAAAAGCGTTACGCGAGGTTGGGTGGCCCATAAAGCACATTTTTGGCTTTATGAAATTTGTGAATGAACCCCTACCCCTTGTAACGCTTTATGTATGAATATTATTTATTTTCTGTATGGACCGTAACATCGTCAGGACACTCATCCACCCTCTCTAGCGTATGAAATTTGTGAATGGGCCCTCCCAACTAACATTTAGTGCAAATGCAAACATTCTCTAGGCCTTCTTTATACGGCTTTATGCTGAGTAAAGGCGCTGTACATACGAACGAAAGCTTCTATGCGATCCTTTTACCAACAAATCTGGCGAATCTACTCAGCTACTTTTAAGCTGTTTGTTGGCAGCTCTTATTCATATCGATCATTGCTCTATCTCGACAGTTACACGACAAGTAGCTGTGTAACATCTTCGGAAGGCACTTTCTCAACCATTTTGCAACTGTTGAATAATTATTATACAGCTTCGCTGTATTATCGATTAAATATCATTTTCAAGCTGTTTCACAGCTTCCGGAATTCATATCATTAGTATCTGAATTTAATGTTCCCAACGTTACCTGCCATCGCTTGGAATCGAACTCACGATCTCTGCATCCACAAGTCTCGACGCTGTCCTCGTTGCCACCACAGTCTATATCGAAAGGCAAAGAAAACACACAGTTTTGTTCTACATCGAAATTGGTTCACACAATATTTTATAATGATCGTAAAAGATGCCATAGCCACGCTTACACCACTTCATCAGGCTGTAAAAGGGTGCGAAACGTCAAACGCAATATTTACATCCAACAAGCTGAGTAGATGCGCCACAAGTTGTTGTTTTACAGCATACTGCTGTATGCTTGTTGTGTAACTAACGACAAAGCGCTTCTTAAATATATATTGAGCAGCATAACAAATCATATTGTATAGAAGCAGCCGGATTGATGATGGCGAGTTTTATTCCATATCATTAGGTTGCTATCCTTTAAGGTATTGAGTTACAGCTTAGTGAAAGCTGCAAAAGCGATAACTGATGAAATTTATTCAGCTAAGATTTGTAGCTGCAAAACGTTTGCGTTACAGCTGTATTAACGCTAATCGTTCTATTTTTGACAGCTTTCATTTTTTGCTGCGTTCGCTGCTTCAATTCAACTGTTATACAGCACAAAGCAAATACTCTTGGCTTATAGCGCTAAAATTGTTAGTTGGGCTATTTTCGAAGACGCAGGAGAACAATCATTCAAAGAATGGGCCTATCCACAAATGTCATTACGCAAGAGGGAGTGGGTGGGTGCCCTAACGATGTTACGGCCCATACAAAAATTGAATGATATTCATACAAAAATCGTTACAAGGGGGTGGGTGGGTGTTCATAATAGAAAAATTCAGCGTTATGAAATAAATGAATAAGCCCAATGCATAAATTCGGTGACTATTTCAATACAGTACCAGAATAACGGCCTAACTGACAAATGTAAATAAACTTAGTTTTATTCACCTAAGAGCAGTCGTAACGGTGCGCGACTAAACTAAATTACATAGCGCAGTATCATTACGCTGATCCGTACCGGGCGCTGCTAACCGGGGTAGCAAAATGACAGCGCTGCTTTCGGAAAGCATCGGGTGAGCAAATTTAGCAGCGCGATAGTTGCGCTGCTATTCGATTTGAATTCAAGCATATGCGGTGTGGGATATGAAATTCTGGTTGGAGTTTTAGTAATCTGATGCGCATGAAGTAGAAATTTCATAATTTTGAGAATTCGGGTAAACCTTCAAGATTTTGATAAGAATACTAGGAATCTGATGCAATTATTGGAAATCCGATAGAAGTTTATGAAATACTCGAAAATCCTCGATTTCGGAGAATTATGGGATTTTGAGATTCCGACTGGAATCCTTGGGATTCCGACTGGAATCCTTGGGATTCCGACTGGAATCCTTGGGATTCCGACTGGAATCCTTGGGATTCCGACTGGAATCCTTGGGATTCCGACTGGAATCCTTGGGATTCCGACTGGAATCCTTGGGATTCCGACTGGAATCCTTGGGATTCCGACTGGAATCCTTGGAAGTCCGACTGGAATCCTTGGAAGTCCGACTGGAATCCTTGGAAGTCCGACTGGAATCCTTGGAAGTCCAACTGGAATCCTTGGAAGTCCGACTGGAATCCTTGAAGTCCGACTGGAATCCTTGGAAGTCCGACTGGAATCCTTGGAAGTCCGACTGGAATCCTTGGAAGTCCGACTGGAATCCTTGGAAGTCCGACTGGAATCCTTGGAAGTCCGACTGGAATCCTTGGAAGTCCGACTGGAATCCTCGGGATTCAGACTAGAGTCCTCGGGATTCAGACTAGAGTCCAGTCGGAATCCCAAGGATTCCAGTCGGAATCCCAAGGATTCCAGTCGGAATCCCAAGGATTCCAGTCGGAATCCCAAGGATTCCAGTCGGAATCCCAAGGATTCCAGTCGGAATCCCAAGGATTCCAGTCGGAATCCCAAGGATTCCGATGGCATTCTAAAAATTCCGCACCAGAATATAATAGATATTCCAGCAGAGTTACAAAAATTCCCAACCTGAATTGATCACCATTATTTTCACAACTCATATGTTATCCCAAAAAGCAACGACCGGTACGGAAACGAGTTATTAAATATGGTAGCCACCGGTGTGAGAATGAGTGACTAAACTAAAATGACAACTCTGGGGGTGATCATTTTAATCACCCAAATAGTCGCTCCCGTTAAAGATGCTCTAACAGTTTATTTGATATGTTGCAATCATATAATGCATACCTGTTCCTTAGAAATAACATTTTTCACGAAATAAGTGAGAAAAACATTAAGGCGCATTTGACATTCACTTTCGATACGAACTCTGATGTCAATTTCGCTCATTTTCCCACTTACGGTAACCGGTCGCATTTGAAACTGAGTGTGGCAGAAGGGTGATAGTGATAAAGGTTTGTGAGAAAGAGCATAGCAAAACGGCGAAGCTGATGATAGTGAAACCAGAAACGAAAAATCGAGAGGCGCAACAGTTTTGAATTTTGATGAATGGCGCATGATGAATTTTGGTTTATTTTAACATGTTGTTCATAACATGAAAATAAATGAAATGCTTTACTACAAAAGTAATATTGTAATGGATCCTACAAAAATACATCATGCGATTAAATTGATCAGAAACACAAATAATATAGAATTGGAATTATATCCGCTGAATTTCAATCCTATTTTACTGAAAATATATTGGTTGTCACATTCGCCAAAATTCTAGCTCTGTATTATGGATCCGACAGAAATAAGGACAAACATTTTGTTTTAAATGTATTTTTTCTCAATCTCCAAGCGTCGCGACTAATATTTGAATATTGCGCTATGTTCATAAACATCGTAAAAATGCAGCGTCACACATGTCATTATGACAGTTATGTCGTGAATGAGTCACACGCGCGTTCCGATTTGGTGGGCGCGCGACAATATCGATTTTTATTTCTAAAGCTAAGTAGGGTAGATGTACCAATAGTGGAGGTACTAAGCACGATTCAATTTCGTTTAACCGCCTAAAATCAAGAAGCGCAATTAATGTACATGTAAATGTTGAAACGGGAAGTAACGACCTTTGACTTAATGAGAAAAATTATTTCATCGCAGTAATCCACGACATGTCAGTGAAAAATAATACCTCCACTATTGGTACACGGATCCTTTAGTTGAGGTATATTTTTAATTTGTGTTCCTATAGTTGCGGTATCCGTTGTTTTCTTATGGGATCCTCCACTATAGGAACACTTTACCACAACTATTGGTTCAAGCAAGAAAAGTTTTAGCAATTTTAATAATATTTCATCAGTTTTGAAGCAATTTGAACGCTCTTATCAACTATTCCGTGTATCAACAAGCCAAAACGTCGATTGGCAGTGTCGATTCTGTGGCTTATGTATTAAAATCAGAGAAACCGGCACAACTGCAACTATAGGAACACCCACAATTAAGGGAACACTTAGGGCAACTTCACCGGTGGTCCATTTTTTGGTCCAAATTTATTTCAAAAATGGACCTGTCAAAATTTATTAGACCAGTAAAAATAGACCAAACTGCACGCGCATGCACCGGTTGTTTTATTTTCCCGATCCATTTCGAACGTGATGAAAAAAAAAAGAACAAAACAAAATTGTAGAAATTCACGTAAAAACCCCCGGAGGAATGCAGTTCCAGGCAGAGTTCATTATTTTGGAATTTCTTGGCGTTTTGCGTAGTTATCCCTGCGAAGTGGTGGACCTTGTCGAATAATTTCCGGAGGAATCACGATGCACTTAGGAATACTTGATGGAATTCCCTCCTGGGAACGGAATTCTCAGAAATTCTTGGAGGATCTCCTAGAGGAATTAATGGAGGGGGAATTCCTGGATAACTCCCGGGGGGATCGTGCAAAACTCCTAAGAGCATTCCTGGAGAAACGCCTGGCGGGATTCCTTGGAGAACTCCGATAAAATTCCTTGTAGAACTGCCAGCGGGATTCTTGGAACAACTCACGGGGATATTTCTGAAGGTAGTACGGTGGAATCCCTGGAGGAATCCCCGGAGGAATCCAAGAAAAACTCCGGATGAGTTTTGGAAGTAAATTCTGAGAAATTTCCGGTGAAGCTCCTAAGGAATTCCCAAAGGAGTTTCGAAGGACTGCCTGGATAAACTACAAAAAAATTCCCGGAAGAAATTCGAGGCATTCACGGCGGAGCTCTGAACGAAATACCAGGAGGTATTTCTACTGCAATTCCTCTGAGGCGTTCCTGGAGAAAATGTCCGAAGGAGTTCTTGAGGGATATCTTCGGAGGAATCCTTGCAATTGTAGGAAATGCTGGAGAAGAGGAAATACCGAAGGAATTTCTTAACGAAATTTCCCGAGGAATTCCTAAAAGAAATGCTCGAAAGAATAGCTGTTGGTACTGAGGAATTCCTGGCGAAAATTTTCGGAGGAATTGCTATTGGAATTCCCCTGAGGAATTATTGAAATCTCCGGAGAAATTCCTAGCGTATATCCCCAGCGAAATTCTTAAAGGAAAACTCAGTATGCATTCTCTGAAAACATCCCGAAGGAATGTCAAGCGAAAATCCTCTTAGGAAATCCCCGAAAGATTTTCTGGACGAGATCCCCAGAGAAATTCTTGGAGAGAATCCTTAAATGTTTTTTGGGGGAAAATCCCTGGAGGAATTCTTGGGAAAAATCATCGGGGGAATCCTTAGGGAAATTTATAGGAGACATCCCCGGAGGAGCTCTTGTTGGAAAATCCCGGAAAACTTCATGGAAAAAACCCTCCGAAGGCCTACCCGAATGAACCCCAAAAAAATTCCTGGGGGAATTTCGAAGGATTTCGCGGCAGAACTCCGAAGGAACTCTAGATGGGGCTCCGGAGACTTCTTCAGAAGAACTGCTAGGAAATTCCCGGTGTAGCTCCAGAGGAATTGAAGGAACTCTGAAGAAATTTCCGGAGGGATTCCTGGAGGAATTCTGGACAAAATCTTATAGAAACTCTAAAGCTATTCCTAGAGGAACTTCGGATGCTTTCCTGAAGAAACTCCGGGTGCGTTTCTGTAGGAACTCCAGAGGCGTTTCTAGAGGAACACCGAAGAAATTTCTTCAGAAACTAAATACAAAAAAACGAAGGAATTCCCGGTGGAGCTCCAGAGGAACTTTCCAGGTATTACCGAATGAAATCCAGAGGAATCGCTGGAAAAATTCCAGAGAAGTTTCTACAAGAACACTGCAAAAAAGTTGTTGAATATTACATCGAAACCGCTGCAACCAAGTCATTCCCTCGGTTGTGTAATATTACACAGCCCGACGTACTCGTGGGTGGGCTATTGGTGTAATAAATGCGACCGATGTAAGTTTTTCGATGTAATAAATTCAATGATGTAATCGCTGTGATGTAGTATGAAAACAAAGTAATCTAAGCGATTTGAGAGAGAAAAACCGATCGAAAATTCTGCTCAATGGTGGATTAAATTGCTTTTTTCCGTTTACGCTCTTAAATCCTACATATGTAACATCAGGTTTTAGCCACAGGTGAAAATTATTGAATTTTATAATGTTGAAATAAATAAAAGCAATTTAATCAACCATTGAAGAGAATTTGATGGTAACAAGATTAAACATAATTCTGACAAAAAATAAAAATATTACGTTTAAAATATCACATTTTTATTGTCTTACACAATTTTATAAATGATGAAGCATAATGGCTGGGACGTCTAACGTAGGTGATAAGCCCGAGGAACTGTAGTTGACCGTTTCAGGTAGACTGGTAGTGTTCAAATGTTCTTAGCAATCAATGGGATGAATCGCAGAGCTGGTTCCGTACCGATCTAAAAATAAAAAGTGAAAACAAGGAAATATTATTCAATGACAATACACATCTATGTTAAATAGAGTTTTTTTTTTTTCAAATTGTTTATAGGAACATCTGCTCTCAAAGTCCTAAATTATTTTCTTTATTTTTGATCAACTTGGAGTTGCAAAGATTTTAACGAACCCAATTTAGTAAATCCTTCTGAAAATTTGGAAGTTCGCTTGAAATTTTAGAAATTCTAAAAAAAAACTCAGTTTTAAAAATCTTGCATGCATTTTGCGATACATTAATCTTCTGATCGTCCTGTTGAAATTCCACCTAAGGTTCCTCTGAGAAATCCAGGTTAATTTTTTCTTTTGGATTTTTGGATTGCGCTATTTGGATTGCGATGATAGATTGAAATGATGGACTCTTGAGCCTCAACGCATGTAACTGGATGGGTTCCACTTGCCCCGTTTAACGAGGTAAGTGCGCCTAATGATTTATTTCAAATTCAGGCACACGCCTGCAAATATGTTGCCAAAATGTAACCGTGCTATTCAATTTGAAAAATATTGACATTTGAACATTATATTAAACCATTTGTTTGAACTATCGTTTTTAGGTTCCACTTGCCCGGGGTACCTTAATACACAAATTTGATGGGAAAATTATGTCAAATCAAAATGTTTGAAGACTCCGAAAAATCAGAGATTATTTTTGAATTATTTGTGAAGACAGAGGAGTTGTTCGTGTCGAAATGAAATATTTGAAGATTATATAAAATAGTGAGATTAGTTCTGAATAATTTGTTAATAAACAGATAATATGGATTGCTTGAGATTTATTGGGGAATATTTATATCATATGGGATTGTTTAAAATTACGGAAAATTCTGAGAATAATTTGTGAATACATAGAGGCTATGGGAAAATATTAATGTCGAATCTAAATGTTTGAAAATACCGAAAAACCTGAGATTATCTTTGAATTGTTTGTGAAGACAAAGTAGTTGTTGGAGAATATTCGCCTCGAATTGAAATGTATGATTATTACTGAAAATCGTGAGATTTTTTCTGAATAATCTGTAAATACACAAAGATTACGAGAGAATATTTATGTCAAATGGAAATTTTTGAAGATTCCGAATAATCTGAAACTGGAGAATAGTTGTTTCGGATCTGAGTATTCAGAAGCTATTAGAGCCTTTTTATGACGAATGGTGTTCGTTGGAATTTGAGAATAAAAATATTTATTGGACAATATTTTTGTCAAATAGGAAATTTTTTCTGAACAATTTATGAATACACATGGGAAATATGAGAATATTAAACTTAACTGCCCATTAAAGCATAGAGGGAGATCCCCCAGTGCCGGACAGCACCCAATACCAGACAAAGTCAAAACATTGAGAAATCATGGTCCAATCAAGATGGTGTATTAGTAGAAAAAAAAAGCTATTATGTAGACTAATGTTTGCGTACAATAACACATCGGGTGATGTGCTAGTATCCATCGTATTAAGCATTGATCAGTGAGAACTGCAATTTTCGCAGGATTGCAGTGAATGATGCTGACACAAACCGATGCCAAACAATTCTTTCTTAAAACGGCTTTAGCATTGTACAATAACATTTTGATAAATCTTGATCTCTTTTTGGAAATAATGCAACGAAAATGCATCTTACTGTATTCTTAGTACGTCGTATCGTTTTCAACTCCGTCGCAATCAGTTTCCAGATTCGTCTCACAGCTTACGGCTCACTATGTGTATTGAATGGTTAAAATACAACATATCAACGCTATAATAAAATGTTTTACTAGAATATATACATCTACTGGCATCTCCCTCCATTCCTTCAGCATGATGGAATATACTAATTACCTTTAAAATTAATTGTTCGTTATCAAAATTCAGCCCAAACATATGAACACAATTCCTTTTGACCGTACAATTATGGCATTTGCTCACAGTACAGCGAAAACAACACAATCAAAGAAACCGTATTTTTACATCGAGAGTCGCGCACACATTGATGCGCACAAGCTTTTTTTTCTCAGTACGACGGATTAAACTTTGTTTACATTCTTAATTATACGCGGCGGTTGAGGAAATTTCGTAAAACTTAGTGATTTATTGAAGTTTTACGGCGTGTGATTGGAATGAAATCCTTCAGTGAAGAAGTACGAAGGTTTTCCATAGTGAAAATAAGTGCCCGGCGAAGTAAGTCACCCACGGGGCGGGAAGAAACTTGTGCTGGAAAGTGGTGTAGCTCAGTCGATCGCTAAGCATTTCTCTCAAATCGTGTTCGTCCATGCGATTTCGGTGAAAAAGTGCAAAGTGGATAATTGAACTGAAGTTATTTACCGAAATACAGTAGTTTTATTGCATTTTTGGTGTACAAGTGTACAAACCATAACAGCTTTCACAAAATTACACTTGGATAACGAATTTGTGTTGCAGGTAAGTTTGAATATCCGCCGTAGTGGAACATTTAAAGTTTGATACGACGAATAGTAGCGCTTACGACGAAGAAGAACAAAACCCTCCTTGAAATATGCATGCATTTTTAAAAAAGTAGAAAAGTTTGAAAATCTTTAAAAAAATAATTTTGAGCCTATTTAGTAAATATTTTGAATATGAAAAAATACTTTGGATCCCGCAAGCATGATCGAACATAATCTTAATTTGATAGTACGGGAAGTGGTGGTAATTTGAACAGGGGTGGTAAAATGAACACCGTGCCTTTTACCGAGAAAAAACAAATTTCAATGAATTTTTATCACGCACGGACGATTTAGAGCATAAATCCGAGTGTTCGGATTGATACGGAGGTCAATTGAAGTGAAAATATCAACAAAAAACAAAGATTTTAGAAAACCACGTTTGAAAATTTTGGAGTTTTTCAGTGATGAGAAATATCGTTGTGATGTGATGTCAAATCTGAAACTTTAACATTTCTTTTTGAATGGGTTACAAATTGTAACTTACAATCATTTATAGATATATTTTCGGGAATGCAGCGAAAATTGTTAAAAATATTAGTTTTGCTCACGTTTTTTGCATGATGTTCATTTTACCACCAACAGCTGTTTACCCACATGTGCAGGTAAAATGAACATTTGAATTGGTTTTTGCTAGCGATAAAAATATGTGAAAATTTAGCTATTTTGGTCTGAATTCGTGTTGCTGCTTTAGCTAACATCCCTGTTTTTGATCGTGTACGATAAAACTATACATATTCCTCGTTTTTCTATCAGAAACGAGATGATATCCTTAAGGTGTTCATTTTACCACCCCTTCCCCTATGAATGTATTTTGTACCATAATTGAACTAAATATGGACAAATTACAATTTTGGTTAAGCACCTCCTGTCCCTCAGTTTCGGACAGCTTGATTTGTTATATGATATCTTTGTATTTATTGCATCAGTGTCTCAGAATACTTTCATTTTTCATGGGTTCCGTCGATCAGGGTATCAAACATGTAATAAAATTATGAAGAATGAACATTCAGAACAACATCGTAAAATGTGCTATTTTTCATCATATATGAAAGAGGTTTTTGATAGGCATCTTGCAAACTAAGAAAAAATCAAATTATTCTTGTAAATGTTGCAAATGCATTGAATTGGTAATTATAAACTATTCCTATAGTGTACACATTCAATGATGTTCAAATTTACAGAATTCGAGGCATTTCCAGATCGTCTACGGTATTGGGTGCCACCTTTCGAGATCGATCGATTTGGAACTAAAATTCATCATCAAAATGCAGTGTCAAAATTCATATTTATAATTTCAAATTTATTTTTGTATACTGATAGTATTTATCATAAATGGGTGAAACGAGCCCATAAAATCAATATTTTTCGAATTATGAATTTAGTGGCTTAAGTGTCCGGTACGGGGGGATCTCCCCCTAACTGTCCCATATGGGTTTTCGAACCAACACCTCTTTTCGTCGCAACATTCATATTTTAATTTATACTTTACTGTACATATAAAAATTGACACACCTTGTTTGAAAATTTTGTGAAAAAATATGTGGTTGGTGCAGTCCCATATTGAAAAATAAAGGTATAGCAGTCTCTATATGAACTTTCAATCCGAATACCAACTGCAGAAAGTGAATTGTGTTCATGATTATATTTATTTTTTGATGATTAACACTGCTTATACCGACGACGGTTTTTGTAACGTAAAGTACCGACGGGTCAAAAAATGTGGAACGGTAAACTTTGCACGACGATATCTCAGCTGATAATCAATCAATTTCCATAATTTTTTCACCATTGCAACCGTTTACTCTCCTGGATGCGTTTAGTGAAGACCGACTGAAATTTTATGCCACCATGGCTGAGAATTGGCCGGATCAAAAAGTTCCACATTTTTTGCCCACCTCCCGCTGCTTGTATACAAGCGTTGCATGCAAGTTGGTTATTCCGGAACTGAGTTTGTGGCCGGATATTTCAAAATTTTGACCAGCTATAAGGGTTCTGTCTTCGAGAAAGTTGTACAGGACAGTGCTCGCTTCCTCATGGTATATGTAATGATACAAAATTCCACCATTACGTGGCGCTAGTGTACATAAACACTTCCGGTTTACTGCTATTGAGGGATATCTCGGAACCTAAACGAGATAGAAAATTACTGTCTTCGAGAAAGTTGTTCAGAGTGAGCCAAGCTTCCTCGAGGGACCTGGCATAGTTCCAAATTCATCCACTACGTGGCGCTAGTGTACATAATAACTTCCGGTTTACTGGTATTGAGCGATATCTCGGAACCTAAACGAGATAGAAAATTCCGGTCTTCGAGAAAGTTGTTCAGAGTGAGCCAAGCTTCCCAGAGAGACCTGGCATAGTTCCAAATACATCCACTACGTGGCGCTAGTGTACATAAACACTTCCGGTTTACTGGTATTGAAGGATATCTCGGAACCTAAACGAGATAGAAAATTCCTGTCTTCGAGAAAGTTGTTCAGAGTGAGCCAAGCTTCCCCGAGGGTCCTAGCATAGTTCCAAATTCATCCACTACGTGGCGCTAGTGTACATAAACACTTCCGGTTTACTGCTATTGAGGGATATCTCGTAACCTAAACGTGATAAAAAAATTCCTGTCTCCGAGAAAGTTGTTCAGAGCTTCCCCGAGGGACCTAGCATAGTTCCAAATTCATCCACTACGTGGCGCTAGTGTACATAAACACTTCCGGTTTACTGGTATTGAAGGATATCTCGGAACCTAAACGAGATAGAAAATTCCGGTCTTCGAGAAAGTTGTTCAGAGTCAGCCAAGCTCCCCCGAGGGACCTAACATAGTTCCAAATTCATCCACTACGTGGCGCTAGTGTGCATAATCACTTCCGGTTTACTGCTATTGAAGGATATCTCGGAACCTAAACGAGATAGAAAATTACTGTCTTCGAGAAAGTTGTTCAGAGTGAGCCAAGCTTCCCCGACGGACCTAGCATAGTTCCAAATTCATCCGCTACGTGGCGCTAGTGTACATAAACACTTCCGGTTTACTACTATTGAGGGATATCTCGGAACCTAAACGAGATAGAAAATTCCTGTCTTCGAGTAAGTTGTTCTGTGTCAGTCAAGCTTCCCCGAGGGACCTAGCATAGTTCCAAATTCATCCACTACGTGGCGCTAGTGTACATAAACACTTCCGGTTTACTGCTATTGAGGGATATCTCGTAACCTAAACGTGATAAAAAAATTCCTGTCTCCGAGAAAGTTGTTCAGAGCTTCCCCGAGGGACCTAGCATAGTTCCAAATTCATCCACTACGTGGCGCTAGTGTACATAAACACTTCCGGTTTACTGGTATTGAAGGATATCTCGGAACCTAAACGAGATAGAAAATTCCGGTCTTCGAGAAAGTTGTTCAGAGTCAGCCAAGCTCCCCCGAGGGACCTAACATAGTTCCAAATTCATCCACTACGTGGCGCTAGTGTGCATAATCACTTCCGGTTTACTGCTATTGAAGGATATCTCGGAACCTAAACGAGATAGAAAATTACTGTCTTCGAGAAAGTTGTTCAGAGTGAGCCAAGCTTCCCCGACGGACCTAGCATAGTTCCAAATTCATCCGCTACGTGGCGCTAGTGTACATAAACACTTCCGGTTTACTACTATTGAGGGATATCTCGGAACCTAAACGAGATAGAAAATTCCTGTCTTCGAGTAAGTTGTTCTGTGTCAGTCAAGCTTCCCCGAGGGACCTAGCATAGTTCCAAATTCATCCACTACGTGGCGCTAGTGTACATAAACACTTCCGGTTTACTGCTATTGAGGGATATCTCGGAACCTAAACGAGATAGAAAATTTCTGTCTTCGAGAAAGTTGTTCAGAGTGAGCAAAGCTTCCCCGAGGGACCTAGTATAGTTCCAAGTTCATCCGCTACTTGGCGCTAGCTTAGCTTAGCTTAGCTTAGACTGATGTTGGGTCAAAGGATTCACTTTGATAAGTGATTAGACCATGATAAATGGTTTTTTGTCAAATATAAATATGCTTTTATGAAAATATAATATTTTCATTTGATATGAACAATTTCTATGTAAATGAAAATTATGCCGACACTTGAGGTGACGAACCATTCAAAGTTTGTTGAACAAATATCTAAATGTAACATTCCTACAGCTGTCAGGACGAAAACATGTGTTATTATATTTTACTGATTTGAAAAGAAACAAAAACTCGATTGGCTGGAACATCATAGAACACTCTTATTCTTATGCCGACACTTACAGTGGCGAACCATCCAAAGTTTGTTAAATAAAGTGAACCTTTCGCAAGTCTACACTTGTAGTGTAGAACCATTCAAAGTTTTTTTTATAATTACAAAACTAAAGATAAAAAGAAAGGGGTGTTTTGAAAACAAAAAAATGTTAAACATAAATAATTCATGAATTAGAGTTTATGTCGACACTCACAGTTACGAACCTTTCATAGTTTGTTGAAAAATCATATTTACGTCCTACCGTTGTATCGATTAAATGTGCAGTCATACATATTTTATAGATTAGAAATAGTAGCATGAAACGAGCTCAATAATTGATCCGTCATCCTTGACTGAGCAGCAACAATCCACATTCAGCTTAACTCGTTTGCTCGGCTATATAAAAGCACTCAGAGAAAATAGGCGCACGACCTGAGAGGGAAAACAACTGACGACTGCTCGGGCTTTCTTGACGCACTGCCAAGGAGCAATCGTCAAGCTCGAAGATCAAACAGAACTAACCGATCGCGGAACTTTTTCACTTCACTCGACCGACGCGAGACATGTTTGATCCTGCCCTCGTCACTCGCTCCCGCAGAAGCAAGCGTCAAGGTTGAAAGATCAAACAGAACTCTTCATCCGCTACAAAGCGTTAGTGTACATAAACACTTCCGGTTTACTGCTATTGAGGGATATCTCGGAACCTAAACGAGATAGAAAATTACTGTCTTCAAGAAAGTTGTTCAGAGTGAGCCAAGCTTCCCCGAGGGACCTAGCATAGTTCCAAATTCATCCGCTACGTGGCGCTAGTGTACATAAACACTTCCAGTTTACTGCTATTGAGGGATATCTCGGAACCTAAACGAGATAAAAAATTCCTGTCTTCGAGAAAGTTGTTCAGAGTGAGCCAAGCTTCCCCGAGGGACCTAGCATAGTTCCAAATTCATCCACTACGTGGCGCTAGTGTACATAAACACTTCCGGTTTACTGCTATTGAGGGATATCTCGGAACCTAAACGAGATAGAAAATTCCTGTCTTCGAGAAAGTTGTTCAGAGTGAGCCAAGCTTCCCCGAGGGACCTAGCATAGTTCCAAATTCATCCACTACGTGGCGCTAGTGTGCATAATCACTTCCGGTTTACTGCTATTGAGGGATATCTCGGAACCTAAACGAGATAGAAAATTCCGGTCTTCGAGAAAGTTGTTCAGAGTGAGCCAAGCTTTCCCGAGGGACCTAGCATAGTGCCAAATTCATCCACTACGTGGCGCTAGTGTACATAAACACTTCCGGTTTACTGTCTTCAAGAAAGTTGTTCAGAGTGAGCCAAGCTTCCCCGAGGGACCTAGCATAGTTCCAAATTCATCCGCTACGTGGCGCTAGTGTACATAAACACTTCCAGTTTACTGCTATTGAGGGATATCTCGGAACCTAAACGAGATAAAAAATTCCTGTCTTCGAGAAAGTTGTTCAGAGTGAGCCAAGCTTCCCCGAAGGAACCAACGAAAATCCAAATTCATCCACTTATGTACACTAGCGCCACGTAGTGGATGAATTTGGAACTATGCTAGGTCCCTCGGGGAAGCTTGGCTCACTCTGAACAACTTTCTTGAAGACAGTAATTTTCTATCTCGTTTAGGTTCCGAAATATCCCTCAATAGCAGTAAACCGGAAGTGTTTATGTACACTTGCGCCACGTAGTGGATGAATTTGGAACTATGCTAGGTCCCTTGGGGAAGCTTGGCTCACTCTGAACAACTTTCTCGAAGACCGGAATTTTCTATCTCGTTTAGGTTCCGAGATATCCCTCAATAGCAGTAAACCGGAAGTGTTTATGTACACTAGCGCCACGTAGTGGATGAATTTGGAACTATGCTAGGTCCCTCGGGGAAGCTTGGCTCACTCTGAACAACTTTCTCGAAGACAGGAATTTTCTATCTCGTTTAGGTTCCGAGATATCCTTCAATAGCAGTAAACCGGAAGTGTTTATGTACACTAGCGCCACGTAGTGGATGAATTTGGAACTATGCTAGGTCCCTCGGGGAAGCTTGGCTCACTCTGAACAACTTTCTCGAAGACAGGAATTTTCTATCTCGTTTAGGTTCCGAGATATCCTTCAATAGCAGTAAACCGGAAGTGTTTATGTACACTAGCGCCACGTAGTGGATGAATTTGGAACTATGCTAGGTCCCTCGGGGAAGCTTGGCTCACTCTGAACAACTTTCTTGAAGACAGTAATTTTCTATCTCGTTTAGGTTCCGAAATATCCCTCAATAGCAGTAAACCGGAAGTGTTTATGTACACTTGCGCCACGTAGTGGATGAATTTGGAACTATGCTAGGTCCCTCGGGGAAGCTTGGCTCACTCTGAACAACTTTCTCGAAGACAGGAATTTTCTATTTCGTTTAGGTTCCGAGATATCCCTCAATAGCAGTAAACCGGAAGTGTTTATGTACACTAGCGCCACGTAGTGGATGAATTTGGAACTATGCTAGGTCCCTCGGGGAAGCTTGGCTCACTCTGAACAACTTTCTCGAAGACAGGAATTTTCTATCTCGTTTAGGTTCCGAGATATCCCTCAATAGCAGTAAACCGGAAGTGATTATGCACACTAGCGCCACGTAGTGGATGAATTTGGAACTATGCTAGGTCCCTCGGGGAAGCTTGGCTCACTCTGAACAACTTTCTTGAAGACAGTAATTTTCTATCTCGTTTAGGTTCCGAGATATCCCTCAATAGCAGTATACCGGAAGTGTTTATGTACACTAGCGCCACGTAGTGGATGAATTTGGAACTATGCTAGGTCTCTCGGGGAAGCTTGGCTCACTCTGAACAACTTTCTCGAAGACAGGAATTTTCTATCTCGTTTAGGTTCCGAGATATCCCTCAATAGCAGTAAACCGGAAGTGTTTATGTACACTAGCGCCACGTAGTGGTGGAATTTTGTATCATTACATATACCATGAGGAAGCGAGCACTGCCCTGTACAACTCTCCCGAAGACAGAATCCATCTAGCTGGTCAAAATTTTGAAATATCCGGCCGCAAAACTAGTTCCGGAATAACCAACTTGCATGCAACGCTTGTATACAACCAGCAACCAGCTTGTAAGGTGGGCAAAAAATGTAGAACGGTCTTGATCCGGCCAATTCTCAGCCATGGTGGCATAAAATTTCAATCGGTCTTCACTAAACGCATCCAGGATAGTAAACGGTTGCAATGGTGAAAAAATTATGAAAATTGATTGATTATCAGCTGAGATATCGTCGTGCGAAGGTTACCGTCCACATTTTTTGCCCATGTCGGTACTTAGCGTGTTAATAGAAGCAAAATGAGTTATCTGTGTAGTGATGCTCAATGGAAATTGCATGCAGAAATGTACTAGAATTTTATAAGCATTTGTATGAGACGACGAACTTTGAAACTTTGAGTGCTATTTTCTCAATGCCTACTAATTCTATATGGGACAGTTATGCTTTTATGGGCAGTAAACTGCCCATAACAGTATAACTGTCCCTTACTAATACTTAATACACAAAGTTTGTCTTCTAAAACAAGTATTCATAATTTTCTAGTACATTTCTGCATGCCAAATTCAATTTGCACCACTGCAGTGATAACTCATTGTGTTTCTATTCTTCATTAAAAAATATAAACTTTAACACAATTCACGTTTTACAGTTAATATTTAGGTTATAAGTTTATACAGAGATTGTTATGCCTGTTTGTTAACCAATTTAACATAATCAAACAAGCATCGCCCTTAAACTCTATCGAACATTTTGCTGCAAATTTCATCAAGAACTCGCTAATTAGCTAATATTGACCCATCCTCGGACAACTGCCGTTGACTTTTCGCTAGGTTACGTTTGCCATTGAAGATTCTGCCAGAAATTTCTTCTAAAATTAAAAAAACTTGCAAAAATCTCATTAAAAATTTGTCGTGAATATAAAAAAAAACGTCAAGAACTTTGGATTTGAATTATGTTCCTTAATATCTCTTTTGAATGTGTTCAATATGTTCAGCTAGAAAATCACAAAGCATCCCAAAAAACATAGTAAAAATTGTGAGAAAATCTGCCAAATATTACTTAGATGTACTTTTGTTCAAAACATACCTAGGGTCGATGTACCAATAGCCGCATAGCTAAGAACAAATATTCGTATAAAATCGAAAAATAACGCTAGCGTCATTATTTTTACATCATCTGAAAGCTTTTTATCTTAGTTTTGTGGGAAAAATATGAAAACTGAGAAAAATCATATGTTTGCATTTATAATCGCTTGTGCCACTATAGGAATACATGTGCCTATAGTAGCACTATTTTTAATTTCTGTTCCTATAGTAGCACTAGCATCACGGCGTTGGCAACATACTAATCAAAACCGTATTTTTACAAAGCTTTTATATTTTTCCTTCAAAATGTGGATCAAAAGCTTTCGTTTGATGTAAAAAAGTACTTAATTCATTAATTATTTCGTATAATAAAAATAGTTTCTCTCAGTAGTGCTACTATAGGAACAATAGGTTAACTATAGGCGCAAGGGAGCTCAAATTTTAAGCAAAACTAATTATTTCGATCATTTTTTGAACAAAATCAAGCTGTGTATCAATGGTACTTAGATAAATAGCTCCTGACCTTCATGTCAAAAAATATTTTGAAAAGATTCATAGCAAAACGACCGTAAAAAGCCACTAGTGCGACTATAGGGGACTGTCCACTAAGGGAACACTGACCCTACTAGAAACCGTCTAACTTACAACTAAGTCTCATCCATAGTGCTTTTTTCCGGTATGTTCTACCATGTCCCGGGTATTTCATGTATTTATCGCGATCATTTGGAGTTCCCGGATGGATGGACATCCTGATGTTATTTTTTCAGAGTTTGATTAATGAAAGAAAATTAAAAATAATGATTAAAAGATTATCTTGATGAAATCTTAAAAAGGATTCGCCGTGATAATTTTATACCCGAATTCTCGATGATTTTTGAAAGATTCTCAACTGGAATTCTGTAGATATCTAAAATAATTTATAAATAATTCTTGGAGCCAACATTAGAGGACAATCTAAAGAGGAATCCTGGAAGAAAATTCTAAACGTTCTTGAAATAAAATCTCAAGCGACTGCTAGAAGAATTATTACTTGAAAAACACCTGAAGATTGTTTTTAACAAGTATTATTTGGGGGGACGGACCTGGTGTAGTGGTTAGAACACACGCCTCTCACGCCGAGGACCTGGGATCGAATCCCATCCCCGAGATAGTCACTAAAAAATTTCAGTGACGACTTCCTTCGGAAGGGAAGTAAAGCCGTTGGTCCCGAGACGAACTAGCCCAGGGCTAAAAATCTCGTTAATAAAGAAAAAAAAAAGTATTATTTGAAATATTCCTTGAGGAATTTCTGAACAAAAAAAAAATAATAGAAAAAGTGGAAGAATACTCGACAGAACCGAAAACTCTACGTAAGAAAAGAAAAGAATACTGAAAAAATTTGAATAAGGAAACTGTTATGATATTTTTGGAAGCATTCAATTCAGGGCGGAACTTAGAAGAAATTTGCAAGGGACCTTTCAGATTGAGTTTCTGAAAAATTTTGAAATAGGGTAAGTGTTCCCTTAGTTGTGGGTGTTCCTATAGTTGCGGTAGTGCCGCTTTCACTAATTGTATTACATTAACCACAGAACCGACACTGCCAATCGACGCATTGGCTTGTTGATATACGGAATAGTTGAAAAAAAGCGTTCTAATTGCTTTAAAACTGATGAAACATAACTAAATTTGCTAAAACTTTAGTTGCTTGTACCAATAGTTGCGGTAAAGTGTTCCTATAGTGAAGGATCCCATAAGAAAACAACGGATACCGCAACTATAGGAACACAAATTAAAAATATACCGCAACTAAAAGAACAGTGTACCAATAGTGGAGGTATTGTTTTTCACTGACATGCCGTGAATTACTGCGATGAAACCATTTTTCTCATTAGGTCAATGGTCGTTACTTCCCGTTACAACATTAACATGTACATTAAATGCACATCTTGAATTTGGTCGTTTAAACGAAGTTCAATCGTGCTTAGTACCTCCACTATTGGTACATCTACCCTATTCCCTGGAGGAACTTTGAAAGGAACACCGAAGGAATTCCTGGAAAAACTCAAAAATTATTCCTGGAGAAACTCCGAAGTAAATCTTGAAGGAATTCCGAAGAAATTCTTGGGGGTATGCTCGGAGTAACTCTAGAGGAATTCCCGGCAGAAATCTTGAGGATTTTCCAGAGGAAGGCTGGAAGAATTCCTGGAGGACCTTTTAAAGGAACACCGAAAGAATCCATGGAAAAACTCAAAAATTATTCCTGGAGAAACTCTGAAGTAAATCTTGAAGGAATTCCGAAGAAATTCTTGGGGGTATGCTCGGGGTAACTCTGGGGGAATTCCCGGCAGAACTCTTGAGGATTTTCCAGAGGAAGTCTGGAAGAATTCCTGGAGGACCTTTTAAAGGAACACCGAAAGAATTCATGGAAAAACTCAAAAATTATTCCTAGAGAAACTCCGAAGTAAATCTTGAAGGAATTCCGAAGAAATTCTTGGGGGTATGCTCGGGGTAACTCTGGAGGAATTTTCGGCAGAACTCTTGAGGATTTTCCTGAGAAATTCTGGAAGAATTCCTCGAAGACCTTTTTATAAGAACACCGAAGGAATTCCTGGAAAAACTCAAAAATTATTCCTGGAGAAAATCCGAAGGAAGTCCAGGAGAAACTCCGATGTTAATCTCGAAAGAATTCTGAAAAAAATTCTTGGGGGTATGCTCGGGGTAACTCTGGAGGAATTCTCGACAGAACTCTTGAGGATTTTTCAGAAGAAGTCTGAAAAAATTCCTGCAGGAACTCCGTAAGAATTGCTGCAGGAACTCTGAAAATATTCTTGGAGAAATTCCCAGAGGAAGTCTTAAGGAATTCCTGGAGGAACGTTTAAAGGAACACCGAAGGAATTCCTGAAAAAACTCAAAAAATATTCCTGGAGAAACTTCGAAGGAAGTCTTGGAGAAACTCCGAAAAAAATCTTGTAGGAATTCCGAAACAAATCTTGGGGGTATGCTCGGAGTAACTCTAGATGGTTGGTTTGACTTTATTAACGAGATCTTTAGCCCTGGGCTAGTTCATCTCGTGACCAACGGCTTTACTTCCCTTCCGAAGGAAGTCGTCACTATAACTTTTTACGTCATAAGTGACTATGTCGGGGATGGGATTCGATCCCAGGTCCTCGGCGTGAGAGGCGAGTGTTCTAACCACTACACCAGGTCCGTCCCCTGTAACTCTGGAGGAATTTCCAGTTCTGCCGGAGGATTTTTCAGAGGAAGTCTGGAAGAATTCCTGGAGGAGCTTTTAAAGGAACACCGAAGGAATTCATGGGAAAACTCAAAAAATTCAATTCCTGGAGAAAATCCGAAGGAAGGGTTGAAGAAACTCCGAAGCTAATCTTGAAAGAATTCCGAAGAAATTCTTGGGAATATGCTCGGAGTAACTCTGGAGGAAATCCCGGCAGAACTCTTGAGGATTTTTCAGAGTATGTCTGGAAGAATTCTTGCAGGAACTCTGAAAATATTCTTGGAGAAATTCCCAGAGGAACTCTTAAGGAATTCCTGGAGGAGTTTTTAAAGGAACAGCGAAGGAATTCATGGAAAAACACAAAAATTACTCCTGGAGAAACTTCGAAGTAAATATTGAAGTAATTGCGAAGAAATTCTTGGGGGTATGCTCGGAGTAACTCTGGAGGAATTCCCGGCAGAACTCTTGAAGATTGTTCAGAAGAAGTCTGGAAAAATTCCTGCAGGAACTCCGTAGGAATTGCTGCAGGAACTCTGAAAATATTCTTGGAGAAATTCCCAGAGGAAATCTTAAGGAATTCCTGGAGAAACGTTTAAAGGAACACCGAAGGAATTCCTGAAAAAACTCAAAAATTATTCCTGGAGAAACTCCGAAGGAAGTCTTGGAGAAACTCCGAAAAAAATCTTGAAGGAATTCCGAACAAAATCTTGGGGGCATGCTCGGAGTAACTCTGGAGGAATTTCCGGCAGTTCTCTTGAGGATTTTTCAGAGGAAGTCTGGAAGAATTCCTGGAGGAGCTTTTAAAGGAACACCGAAGGAATTCCTGGAAAAACTCAAAAATTATTCCTGAAGAATTCCCGGCAGAACTCTGAGGATTTTTCAGAGGAAGTCTGGAAGAATTCCTGCAGGAACTCTGAAAATATTATTGGTGAAATTCCCAGAGGAACTCTTAAGGAATTCCTGGAGGTACTTTTAAAGGAACACCGAAAGAATTCCTCGAAAAACTCAAAAAATATTCCTGGAGAAACTCCGAAGGAAGTCCTGAAGAAACTCCGAAGTTAATCTTGAAGGAATTCCGAAAAAATTCTTGGGGTATGCTCGGAGTAACTCTGGAGGAATTCCCGACAGAACTCTTGAGGATTTTCCATAGGAAGTTTGGAAGAATTGCTGGAGGAGCTTTTATAGAAACACCGAAGGAATTCCTGGAAAAACTCAAACATTATTCCTGGAGAAAATCCGAAGGAAGTCCAGGAGAAACTCCGAAGTTAATCTTGAAAGAATTCTGAAGAAATTCTTGGGGGTATGCTCGGAGTAACTCTGGAGGAATTCCCGGCAGAACTCTTGAGGATTTTCCAGAGAAAGTCTGGAAGAATTCCTGGAGGAACTTTTAAAGGAACACCGAAGGAATTCCTGGAAAAACTCAAAAATTATTCCTGGAGAAAATCCGAAGGAAGTCCAGGAGAAACACCGAAGTTAATCTTGAAGGAATTCTGAAGAAATTCTTGGGGGTATGCTCGGAGTAACTCTGGAGGAATTCCCGGCAGAACTCTTGAGGATTGTTCAGAAGAAGTCTGGAAAAATTCCTGCAGGAACTCCGTAGGAATTGCTGCAGGAACTCTGAAAATATTCTTGGAGAAATTCCCAGAGGAAATCTTAAGGAATTCCTGGAGGAACGTTTAAAGGAACACCGAAGGAATTCCTGAAAAAACTCAAAAATTATTCCTGAAGAATATCCGGCAGAACTCTGAGGATTTTTCAGAGCAAGTCTGGAAAAATTCCTGCAGGAACTCCGTAGGAACTGCTGCAGGAACTCTGAAAATATTCTTGGTGAAATTCCCAGAGGAACTCTTAAGGAATTCCTAGAGGAACTTTTAAATGAACACCGAAAGAATTCCTCGAAAAACTCAAAAATTATTCCTGGAGAAACTCCGAAGGAAGTCTTGGAGAAACTCCGAAAAAAATCTTGAAGGAATTCCGAAAAAAAATCTTGGGGGTATGCTCGGAGTAACTCTGGAGGAATCTCCGGCAGAACTCTTGAGGATTTTTCAGAGGAAGTCTGGAAGAATTCCTGGAGGAGCTTTTAAAGGAACACCGAAGGAATTCCTGGAAAAACTCAAAAATTATTCCTGAAGAATATCCGGCAGAACTCTGAGGATTTTTCAGAGGAAGTCTGGAAAAATTCCTGCAGGAACTCCGTAGGAACTGCTGCAGGAACTCTGAAAATATTCTTGGTGAAATTCCCAGAGGAACTCTTAAGGAATTCCTAGAGGAACTTTTAAATGAACACCGAAAGAATTCCTCGAAAAACTCAAAAATTATTCCTGGAGAAACTCCGAAGGAAGTCCTGAAGAAACTCCGTAGTTAATCTTGAAGGAATTCCGAACAAATTCTTGGGGGTATGCTCGGAGTAACCCTGGAGGAATTCCCGGCAGAACTCTTGAGGATTTTCCAGAGGAAGTTTGGAAGAATTCCTGGAGGAGCTTTTAAAGAAACACCGAAGGAATTCCTGGAAAAACTCAAACATTATTCCTGGAGAAAATCCGAAGAAAATCTTGAAGGAATTCCGAAGAAGTAGCTCTGGAGGGATTTCCGGCAGAACTCTTGAGGATTTTTCAGAAGAAGTCTGGAAAAATTCTTGCATGAACTCCGTAGGAATTGCTGCAGGAACTCTGAAAAGATACTTGGAGATATTCCCAGAGGAACTCTTAAGGAATTCCTGGAAGAACGTTTAAAGGAACACCGAAGGAATTCCTGGAAAAACTTCTAAAATTATTCCTGGAGAAACTCCGAAGGAAGTCCTGGAGAAACTACCAAGTTAATCTTGAAGGAATTCCGAAGAAATTCTTGGGGGTATGCTCGGAGTAACTCTGGAGGAATTTCCGGCAGAACTCTTGAGGTTTTTCCAGAGGAAAAGTCTGAAAGGATTCCTGCAGGAACTCCGTAGGAATTGAGAAGAAAATCCGGAAGAATCTCCAAAGAAATTCCTGAAGCAGCTTGGAGGATTTCGTGGAATATCTTGAAGGAATTGCTGTGATAAACCCCTGCGATAATAGCTGGAGGCAATCCGTGGTTCATTCCATGAGAAAGTGCTGGAGAAATATCTGGAAAAATTTCTGGTGGAAATCTTTAGAGGAATTTCTGAAGAGTATCCCCTGATGAATTCATGGAGCAATTTCTCAGTGGAATTCCTGGAGCGAATCCCGGAGATTTTTTATAAGAAAACCTCGCAGGAATTCCTGGTTGAAATCCCATGGAAAATTCCAGAAAGAAATCCCCGGAAGAATTTCTGGAGAAATTCCTGGTGCAAATTTCAGGAGGAAATTCTGCGTGTAATCCCCGGTGGAATTTTTGGGGCAAATCCCCAGAGGAACTCTTAGAGGGAATCCCGAAGGAATTCTTATAAGAAAACCTCGCATAAATTTGTGGAGGAAATCCACGGAGTAAATTCTAGTCGAAATCTCATGAGGAATTCCTGGAGAAAATCCTAATGCAAATCTTAATCTTGACCAGGAGGAAATCCCTGGGGAATTTTTGGGGGAAATTCCCGGAGGAATTCTTGGAAAATATCTTCGGAAGAATTTCTGAAGAAAATCCCTGGAGGAATTCGGAGATTTCATCTACGGGTGAATTTGCTGAAAAAATCATCGAGGGATTTCCTGGAGAAAATGGCTGCAGGAATTGCATAATAAAATCCCCGAAGGAATTCTGAGAAATTTCTGCAAAAAATCTCCAGATAAATTCTCTGAAAAAGTCCCTGGAGTAATTTATATTGGAAATCCACATGGAGGAAATAACCAGAAGAGTTCTTGGAAGAATCTCCGGAAGAATCCCTGGACGACATTCCGTGGTGGAAATCTCCTAATAAATTCTCTGAATAAATCCCCGAAGGAATTTCAGGATAAAATGTCTGGAGGAATTTCATAATGAAATCGCCGAAGGAATTTAAAGACAAAATTCCCGAAAACATTCATGCTGCAAATCCCTAGAAACATTCTCGGATGAATTCTCTGAAAGAAGCCCCGAAGCAATTTCCGGAAAAAATGCCTTAAATTTCCGAAAGAATTCCTGTATAAATTCCCAGAGGAATTCCTGGAAAAAATCCCCGGAGAAATTCCTGAATGAACCAAAGCGGTTACCACCACCATTATCCAACGAGGGAACTTATTCACGTTCGATCGAGCCTGGTCCAAAGGTGTCAAACCGGTTTCTCGCTGAATTCCCTCATCGCCTGCACTGAACACGCACAGATCTTTAACCACATCGATTAGGTTTTGAAAGCGTTCTTCCAGCGCGTTGGTTTCTTCAGGATTTTCGGACACCCGGATCAAAAGATCCTACAACACTGCACGCAGGGTGACAATCAGCGCAGCCTGGTGGGGATCCATTTCAAAGTTCATCCAATTATCGATGCGAACCATGTTGTCGACCCAATCCACCTTCTTGCTACCGAACAGCAGGATATGGATCGGGAAAACCATGGGCTGCTTACAGGACACGGCTCTGGTACGAATCTTTTCCCCGAACACGAACATCGGATACGGTAAACTCACCTGCAGGTTGCTGCAGTTGACCGAAGTCTTGTGGATCAGGGCGGCCTTCGATTCCGTGGTCAGCACCTTACGTTTCTCCTTGTGAACGCACACGTTCGGATACTGACCAACGTAAAGCAGCGATAGGGCCATATCTAGGCGGGGATCGTCATCGTTTTGATCGAAGCCCATCTCAACCATGGTGTCTTCGGGGAACCCAGCCTGCGATAACAGTTCCAACAGTTGGCGCTTGGCTTCCGACATGACTCGGAACGTCGATAGCTGCAGTCCCTTCCATTCGCAGTATTCGATTTCCGCTTCCTCGCCCCACAACCGGTAAGCAGTCAACATGGCAACGTAGTCGGAATCCCTCTTTCCGCTTAGCGCCTTCTGGTGGGTCATCAAACGGCGTTGTCCAACGTCCAGTTGGACGTTCCCGACGGAATCCCTGAAGGAAATCCACGGAGGGATTCATGGCGAAAATCCTAAAAGGAATTTTTTTGGGGAAATCCTGAGAATTCCTGGTACAAATCGACGGAGGAATTTGGAAGAAATTCACGAAGAAATTTCTGAAGAATGTACATACCCGAAGGGATTCCTGGAGCAAATCCCTGGCGTAATATTTGCACCAAATCCTGGAAGAAAACCCCAGAGGAGATTGTTTTTCGGCGTTCCTTTTTTAATCACTTTTTTTTTCACTTCGTAGCCTTCGTAGACTATTCGCGACGACGAAGAAAAAAGAGATTCCACAATGCACACGCACCAACGGAAAACTTCGTAAGGAGCTGTCATCGTGTGCGTGAAAAAAAAGCAAAAATATCTCTCTCCTTGTTTTTATGTGTCAAATCAGATTTGGAACAGCTCAAATCTTGTTCCAAATCCGACCAAAAATGGACCAGGCAGTTAGCCTGTTCCAAAAAAATAGACCAGAAAACTGGTATAAAATAGAATTGGAACATAATTTGCAACACCGGTGCAAGCTCCAATTTTTAACATGGTCCAAAAATTTGGAACCAACCGGTGATTTGGACCACCGGTGAAGTTGCCCTTACCCTATGCTGTTCAGCTCAAGAAAAGTAAAAATTTCTGCGCAAGAAATGGTCAAGAAATTTTCTACAGTGACCTCCATTTGAATTGACATTTCTTTTCAACTGCGTACTGCGATCAAAGAATTTAGCTTTTCTTGAGCATTTCTTGCAAGAAATTTCCCACGCATCGAGATAGGCGATTACTTTTCTGTTGAAGTGCATACTTCCCTTAGAGCAACTTTAACGGTGCGCGACTAAACTAAATTACATTGCGCAGCATCATTACGCTGATCCGTACCGGGAGCTGCTAACCGGGGTAGCAAAAAGACAGCGCTGCTTTCGGGAAGCATCGGGTGAGCAAATTTAGTTGCGCGATAGTAGCGCTGCTATTCGATTTCAATTTAAGCATACAGTGGGAGTATGATGAAACATATGAAATTATGAAATTTTGGGAACTCTGGTAAAATTTCAAGATTTTGATAAGGAATCTGATTTAATTATTGGAAGTCCGGGAGAAATTTTTGAAATATTCGATTTCTCGAAAGAATTTGTCTTTCAGGATTTCACCTCGAATCTTTGGGATTCCAACCGGAATCCTTGAGATTTTAACTGGAATTCTTGGGTGTCCAACTGGAATTCTTGATATTCCAACCGGAATCCTTAGGATTCCAACCAGATTCCAACTGAAATCCTCGGGATTCCGACTGAAATCTTCGGGATTCCAACTGGAATCCTCGGGATTCCGGCTGGAATCCTCGGGATTCCGGCTGGAATCCTCGGGATTCCGGCTGGAATCCTCGGGATTCCGGCTGGAATCCTCGGGATTCCGGCTGGAATCCTCGGGATTCCGGCTGGAATCCTCGGGATTCCGGCTGGAATCCTCGGGATTCCGGCTGGAATCCTCGGGATTCCGGCTGGAATCCTCGGGATTCCGGCTGGAATCCTCGGGATTCCGGCTGGAATCCTCGGGATTCCGGCTGGAATCCTCGGGATTCCGACTGGAATCCTCGGGATTCCGACTGGAATCCTCGGGATTCTGACTGGAATCCTCGGGATTCCGACTGGAATCCTCGGGATTCCGACTGGAATCCTCGGGATTCCGACTGGAATCCTCGGGATTCTGACTGGAATCCTCGGGATTCCGACTGGAATCCTCGGGATTCTGACTGGAATCCTCGGGATTCTGACTGGAATCCTCGGGATTCCGACTGGAATCCTCGGGATTCCGACTGGAATCCTCGGGATTCCGACTGGAATCCTCGGGATTCCGACTGGAATCCTCGGGATTCCGACTGGAATCCTCGGGATTCCGACTGGAATCCTCGGGATTCCGACTGGAATCCTCGGGATTCCGACTGAAATCCTCGGGATTCCGACTGGAATCCTCGGGATTCCGACTGGAATCCTCGGGATTCCGAATGGAATCCTCGGGATTACGAATGGAATCCTCGGGATTACGAATGGAATCCTCGGGATTCCGACTGGAATCCTTGGCTTCCAACCGGAATCCTTGGGATTCCAACCGGAATCCTTGGGACTCTGACTGGAATTCCAAGAAAAGTATCCAAAAAATCCCAAGGATTCCAGTCGGAATCTCAAGGATTCCAGTCGGAATCCCAAGGATTGTAGTCAGATTCACAAGTATTTCCGATTGAATTATAATGATTCCGCACCACAATATAATAGATATTCCAGTAGAGTTCCAAAAATTCCCAACTTGAAATGATCACCATTATTTTCACAACCCAATATGTTGACCCAAAATGCAACGACCGGTACGGAAATGAGAAACTAAATATAGTAGCGACCGGTGTGAGAATGAGTGACTAAACTAAAATGACAGCTCTGTGGGTGATCATTTTACTCACCGGAATAGTCGCCCCCGTTAAAGATGCTCTTAAGTGTCGGATTTAAACCAAAATTAATTGCAATTTATCTCTGTGTAGAATTTACTTTCCGTGTAAACAAAAATACTGTGTAACTAGATTTATGTGTGCATAAGAGTAATCGATTAAAATTTAATCGATTTTCGTTATAACATGCCATCCCCGGATCACTTCCGCAGTTGAGATTCATTTCAGTAGTGTGTGCGTGTGAAGCAGCATCAGAAAACGGAGGCGGCGCTCAAATTAAATGGTAAGTTCCTAGGGGCGCGACTCTAATCAATTCGGTTGAAATTTCAACCGTTTGATTAGATTTTGTTTGAGTTTCTAGTTAAGCCTGATTTGCTGCTGAACAGGAATCGCTAAAGAAATTTCTCGCCGATTCCTTGCAGAAATCTTCTACAGCGACTCCCGTTTGAACTGACATCTCTTTTCAACTGCATACTGCGATCAGAAAAAAACGCTTCCTTGATCGATTCCTTGCAGGAATTTCCCATGCATCAAGATAGGCAAAGAAATTACTTGTCAGCAGCGAATCAGGCTTTAAGGCCGGTTTGCTACTGACAAGAAAAGGAATCGCCTATCTCGATGCGTGGAAAATTTCTCCCAAGAAATGGTCAAGAAAATCACTTTTTTCTGATCGCAGTACGCAGTTGAGAAGAAATGTCACTTCAAACAGTGCGCATTGTACCTTCGTGCTGTGCGTACACGAATCTCTCTGCTCTTGGAAGTTTTCTTAAAAACTACCTAAAGCAATAAAACAGTACTATTCAGTGCTACAAAAACAGTACTGGAATGGATATGATTTGGACTGGATTTGGATCGGTTTAAATTGAATTTAGATCGTATCTGGAATTGTAGATTTGGGTTGGTTTTAATTTGGATAGAATTGTATATTGGATTTTGATTTGATTGGATTTTAATTGGATTGGTAATAGGCCAGGGGAAGTGGTTCACCTAGAGTGAATTTCTGTCAAAGAAAAAGTAGATTTTGTATGAGATTTGACAGAAAAATGAATGACAAGTTCATCCACTTCTCCTGGCCTATGGTTTGCATTGGAGTTGGATTATATTTGGATTGGAATTGGATCGTATTTGTAAAGGATTTGCATTGGCTTTGAATTGGATTGGATTTTATTTGTGTTCGGATTGGATGTGGAATAGATTTGAAATGAACTTGGATTAGATTTGGAATGTATTGGATGGCATTGAATTTGATTTGGAATGGATAAGACTTGGACTGGAGAATTGGATTCGATTTTAATTTGATTGGAGTTGGATTGGATTTAAATTGGATTGGATTTTATTTGTGTTCGGATTGGATGTGGAATAGATTTGAAATGATGAACTTGGATTAGATTTGGAATGTATTGGATGGCATTGAATTTGATTTGGAATGGATAAGATTTGCACTGGAGAATTTGATTCGATTTTAATTTTATTGGAGTTGGATTGGATTTGGATTGGATTGGATTTGCATTTGAATTGGAATTGGATCAATTTGGATTTGAATCGGAGTTGCATTGGAGTTGGATTATATTTGGATGGGAATTGGATCGTATTTGTATAGGAATTTCATTAGCTTTGAATTGGATTGGATTTTATTTGTATTCGGATTGGATTTGATTGGATGTGGAATAGATTTGAATTGAACTTGCATTAGACTTGGATAAAATTTGGAAGGCATTGAATAGCATTGAATTTGATTTGGAATGGATATGATTTGGACTGGATTTGGATCGGTTTAAATTGAATTTAGATCGTATCTGGAATTGTAGATTTGGGTTGGTTTTAATTTGGATAGAATTGTATATTGGATTTTGATTTGATTGGATTTTAATTGGATTGGTAATGGTTTGCATTGGAGTTGGATTATATTTGGATTGGAATTGGATCGTATTTGTATAGGATTTGCATTGGCTTTGAATTGGATTGGATTTTATTTGTGTTCGGATTGGATGTGGAATAGATTTGAAATGAACTTGGATTAGATTTGGAATGTATTGGATGGCATTGAATTTGATTTGGAATGGATAAGACTTGGACTGGAGAATTGGATTCGATTTTAATTTGATTGGAGTTGGATTGGATTTAAATTGGATTGGATTTTATTTGTGTTCGGATTGGATGTGGAATAGATTTGAAATGAACTTGGATTAGATTTGGAATGTATTGGATGGCATTGAATTTGATTTGGAATGGATAAGATTTGGACTGGAGAATTTGATTCGATTTTAATTTTATTGGAGTTGGATTGGATTGGATTTGCATTTGAATTGGAATTGGATCAATTTGGATTTGAATCGGATTTGCATTGGAGTTGGATTATATTTGGATGGGAATTGGATCGTATTTGTATAGGAATTTCATTAGCTTTGAATTGGATTGGATTTTATTTGTATTCGGATTGGATTTGATTGGATGTGGAATAGATTTGAATTGAACTTGCATTAGACTTGGATAAAATTTGGAAGGCATTGAATAGCATTGAATTTGATTTGGAATGGATATGATTTGGACTGGATTTGGATCGGTTTAAATTGAATTTAGATCGTATCTGGAATTGTAGATTTGGGTTGGTTTTAATTTGGATAGAATTGTATATTGGATTTTGATTTGATTGGATTTTAATTGGATTGGTAATGGTTTGCATTGGAGTTGGATTATATTTGGATTGGAATTGGATCGTATTTGTATAGGATTTGCATTGGCTTTGAATTGGATTGGATTTTATTTGTGTTCGGATTGGATGTGGAATAGATTTGAAATGAACTTGCATTAAACTTGGATTAGATTTGGAATGTATTGGATGGCATTGAATTTGATTTGGAATGGATAAGATTTGGACTGGAGAATTGGATTCGATTTTAATTTGATTGGAGTTGGATTGGATTTAAATTGGATTGGATTTTATTTGTGTTCGGATTGGATGTGGAATAGATTTGAAATGAACTTGCATTAAACTTGGATTAGATTTGGAATGTATTGGATGGCATTGAATTTGATTTGGAATGGATAAGATTTGGACTGGAGAATTTGATTCGATTTTAATTTTATTGGAGTTGGATTGGATTTGGATTGGATTGGATTTGCATTTGAATTGGAATTGGATCAATTTGGATTTGAATCGGAGTTGCATTGGAGTTGGATTATATTTGGATGGGAATTGGATCGTATTTGTATAGGAATTTCATTAGCTTTGAATTGGATTGGATTTTATTTGTATTCGGATTGGATTTGATTGGATGTGGAATAGATTTGAATTGAACTTGCATTAGACTTGGATAAAATTTGGAAGGCATTGAATAGCATTGAATTTGATTTGGAATGGATATGATTTGGACTGGATTTGGATCGGTTTAAATTGAATTTAGATCGTATCTGGAATTGTAGATTTGGGTTGGTTTTAATTTGGATAGAATTGTATATTGGATTTTGATTTGATTGGATTTTAATTGGATTGGTAATGGTTTGCATTGGAGTTGGATTATATTTGGATTGGAATTGGATCGTATTTGTATAGGATTTGCATTGGCTTTGAATTGGATTGGATTTTATTTGTGTTCGGATTGGATGTGGAATAGATTTGAAATGAACTTGGATTAGATTTGGAATGTATTGGATGGCATTGAATTTGATTTGGAATGGATAAGATTTGGACTGGAGAATTGGATTCGATTTTAATTTGATTGGAGTTGGATTGGATTTAAATTGGATTGGATTTTATTTGTGTTCGGATTGGATGTGGAATAGATTTGAAATGAACTTGCATTAAACTTGGATTAGATTTGGAATGTATTGGATGGCATTGAATTTGATTTGGAATGGATAAGATTTGGACTGGAGAATTGGATTCGATTTTAATTTGATTGGAGTTGGATTGGATTTAAATTGGATTGGATTTTATTTGTGTTCGGATTGGATGTGGAATAGATTTGAAATGAACTTGCATTAAACTTGGATTAGATTTGGAATGTATTGGATGGCATTGAATTTGATTTGGAATGGATAAAATTTGGACTGGAGAATTTGATTCGATTTTAATTTTATTGGAGTTGGATTGGATTTGGATTGGATTGGATTTGCATTTGAATTGGAATTGGATCAATTTGGATTTGAATCGGAGTTGCATTGGAGTTGGATTATATTTGGATGGGAATTGGATCGTATTTGTATAGGAATTTCATTAGCTTTGAATTGGATTGGATTTTATTTGTATTCGGATTGGATTTGATTGGATGTGGAATAGATTTGAATTGAACTTGCATTAGACTTGGATAAAATTTGGAAGGCATTGAATAGCATTGAATTTGATTTGGAATGGATATGATTTGGACTGGATTTGGATCGGTTTAAATTGAATTTAGATCGTATCTGGAATTGTAGATTTGGGTTGGTTTTAATTTGGATAGAATTGTATATTGGATTTTGATTTGATTGGATTTTAATTGGATTGGTAATGGTTTGCATTGGAGTTGGATTATATTTGGATTGGAATTGGATCGTATTTGTATAGGATTTGCATTGGCTTTGAATTGGATTGGATTTTATTTGTGTTCGGATTGGATGTGGAATAGATTTGAAATGAACTTGGATTAGATTTGGAATGTATTGGATGGCATTGAATTTGATTTGGAATGGATAAGATTTGGACTGGAGAATTGGATTCGATTTTAATTTGATTGGAGTTGGATTGGATTTAAATTGGATTGGATTTTATTTGTGTTCGGATTGGATGTGGAATAGATTTGAAATGAACTTGCATTAAACTTGGATTAGATTTGGAATGTATTGGATGGCATTGAATTTGATTTGGAATGGATAAGATTTGGACTGGAGAATTGGATTCGATTTTAATTTGATTGGAGTTGGATTGGATTTAAATTGGATTGGATTTTATTTGTGTTCGGATTGGATGTGGAATAGATTTGAAATGAACTTGCATTAAACTTGGATTAGATTTGGAATGTATTGGATGGCATTGAATTTGATTTGGAATGGATAAAATTTGGACTGGAGAATTTGATTCGATTTTAATTTTATTGGAGTTGGATTGGATTTGGATTGGATTGGATTTGCATTTGAATTGGAATTGGATCAATTTGGATTTGAATCGGAGTTGCATTGGAGTTGGATTATATTTGGATGGGAATTGGATCGTATTTGTATAGGAATTTCATTAGCTTTGAATTGGATTGGATTTTATTTGTATTCGGATTGGATTTGATTGGATGTGGAATAGATTTGAATTGAACTTGCATTAGACTTGGATAAAATTTGGAAGGCATTGAATAGCATTGAATTTGATTTGGAATGGATATGATTTGGACTGGATTTGGATCGGTTTAAATTGAATTTAGATCGTATCTGGAATTGTAGATTTGGGTTGGATTTGATTTGGATAGAATTGTATATTGGATTTTGATTTGATTGGATTTTAATTGGATTGGTAATGGTTTGGATTCGATATGGATTGGATTGGATTTAGATAGCATTTGGATTTGATTCGGAGTTGATTCGAATTTGGATTGGTTTGGATTTAGATTGGATTTGGATTAGTTGAGGATTGGACATGATTTGTATTTGATTTGGATTATATTTGAATTGGATTTCGAATGGATATGATTTGGATTGGATTTGGATCGGTTTGAATTGGATTTAGATCGAATTTGGATTGGATTTGGATTGAAATTGACTGGATAAAATTTTATATTGGATTTGATTTGATTGGAATTTAATAGGATTGGAATGAGTTTGAATTCAATTGGATTTGAATTGAAATTTTATTGATTTTGATTGGATTTGGATTTGATTCGGATTTGAATTGGATTGGATTTTGATTTGGATTTGGACTTGTTTTGAATTGGATTTGATAGGATGTGGATTTGATTGGATGTGTACTATATTTGGATTGGAATTGGATCTGTTTGGATTTGGATTGGACTCGAGTTGGATTTGGTTTGGATTGGATTTATTTTGAATTGGATTGAATTGATCCAAATTTAATTTGGATTGGATTTAAATTTGGATTTGCATTGGAATTAAAAAGGATTTGGATTTAATTAGATTTTGATTGGACTGGATTTTATTTTAGATTGATAATTGATTTGATTTGAATTTGAATTGATAATGGACTGGATTTGGATTTGACTGTATTAGATTTAGTTCGGATTGGAATGGATTTGAATTGGATGCCGATTAAATTTGGATTGTTTTGCATTTGAATTGAATGTAATAAGATCGTAAATAGAAGCCGAATTATTCCGAATATGCAAAATTCCGAAACAAGCGTTGCAGTAATGAGAACCATGAACGTGTTTTCAAATTTACTATTCCAACCACGATAGAGCTATAATGAACTCTTTTTATTTGCGTTTTGTTCCCTCTCAATCCAACCGCGTCGATAGCCGAGCGGCTAACGTTCACGCTTGGCAATCGCCAGATCCTCGGTTCGATTCTGGTCTGCTGCAAGTTTTTAACCATGATATAGTAATTTTTACTATACATCTAACTCTACATTGTGTATTACAGGAAGTAATGATAAATGAAATGGAACATATGAATTTGAACGAAAGAAAAAATATGGAGCAGCAACAACAGCAACAGCAGCAACAACAGCAGGAGCAGCAACAACAGCAACAACAAGCCCAGCATCAACAACAGCAACACCCGCAGTGGCCGCCAACCCCACCACATCAGCAGCAGCTGTGGCCACAACAACAGCAACAACAGCAACAGCAGCAACGACAGCAGGAGCAGCAACAACAGCAACACCCGCAGTGGCCGCCAACCCCACAATATCAGCAGCAGCTGTGGCCACAGCAGCTTGCAGCTCCAGGGGTGGTGCAGATGTGGCCGCCGCAACAGCTGTGGCCGCCGCAACAGCTGTGGCCGCCGCAACAGCTGTGGCCACAGCCGCAAAGACGGAAGCTGAACAAGATTAACAAGCGGCAGCAGCTGCATCATAAAGCGCCTAACAATATAGAAATTGTAAGTACCTTCGTGCTGTGCGTACACGAATTCTCTCTGCTCTTGGAAGTTTTTTAAAAACTACCTAAAGCAATAAAACAGTACTTTTCAGTGCTACTAAAACAGTACTTTTCAGTACTATTTTTTCTACTATTGATCCCTTTACGATCCTTGTTTGGACCCGTGCCTTCGATTTTTCGTTGGACCCGTTGGCGAAAGCTAGCGGTGGTAATCCTTCTTGGACACCGTCTTGGGAAAAAACCTCTTAGGAGGTCACGTCTTCTTTCGTTTTTTTTTCCACAGTACTTTTCAGTACTAAAATTATAAACGGTACTTTTCAGTGCTACTAAAACAGTACTTTTCAGTACTAGTTTTTCTACTATTGATCCCTTTACGATCCTTGTTTGGACCCGTGCCTTCGATTTTTCGTTGGACCCGTTGGCGAAAGCTAGCGGTGGTAATCCTTCTTGGACACCGTCTTGGGAAAAAACCTCTTAGGAGGTCACGTCTTCTTTCGTTTTTTTTCCACAGTACTTTTCAGTACTAAAATTATAAACGGTACTTTTCAGTGCTACTAAAACAGTACTTTTCAGTACTAGTTTTTCTACTATTGATCCCTTTACGATCCTTGTTTGGACCCGTGCCTTCGATTTTTCGTTGGACCCGTTGGCGAAAGCTAGCGGTGGTAATCCTTCTTGGACACCGTCTTGGGAAAAAACCTCTTAGGAGGTCACGTCTTCTTTCGTTTTTTTTTCCACAGTACTTTTCAGTACTAAAATTATAAACGGTACTTTTCAGTGCTACTAAAACAGTACTTTTCAGTACTAGTTTTTCTACTATTGATCCCTTTACGATCCTTGTTTGGACCCGTGCCTTCGATTTTTCGTTGGACCCGTTGGCGAAAGCTAGCGGTGGTAATCCTTCTTGGACACCGTCTTGGGAAAAAACCTCTTAGGAGGTCACGTCTTCTTTCGTTTTTTTTCCACAGTACTTTTCAGTACTAAAATTATAAACGGTACTTTTCAGTGCTACTAAAACAGTACTTTTCAGTACTAGTTTTTCTACTATTGATCCCTTTACGATCCTTGTTTGGACATATAAAGAAAAAAGTTTGTTCAATAAAATTGCTCCCTTTCACCAGTAGCTGCTGTCGTGTTCCAGTAGTAAGTCAACCGACGGAAGCAGTTTTATTTAAAAGAAATATAAAAATGAAGAAATGTCACAGATATGAGCTTTATGCTTCATTCGACAGATTTTAGTTGCAGTTCCGAGAGAAAAATGTGAAACCTATATAAAAATCAACTATTTTTGATAAATTTACTTGTATCATTCGCACTCTTCTACTAATAGAGCTCTAGCGCTACTACTGGAACATGTGTGCCAATAGTGGCTCAAGCGATATTATGCTCAAAAGATAACATTGTCAATTCTTTTTATATATTCCCCATATGACAGAGGTTAAAATCCTTCTGTTGACAAAAGATCTCTGTTAAGGCTTATCGTTTTTAATTTTTGATTTTTCTTGCTTAGGTAATCCACTAATGGCACCGTCACCCTAGTCGGTTGCTGTATTAGAAATGAAAAGCATTTTACTAACTAAAATAAATGAACAAATCCCATAAACATTCTGAAAAATCGCGTCTTCCGTTGGTTTACAGTTCTTTCAGACTATATGCAATTTCGATTTTTTACATCATGCTGTTTCAAACTGTCCAAATGACATACTTTAAGGTATATAGATGTTATATTTGGCATCTATAGATATAAATACACGGTGTGCCAGAAACCGTTATTAACGTAAAAAAATGTTCAAGAATTTGGCACCTACCATTCGAAAGATATAGCATTCAAGCATCTTCTCCGTGAAATTGAAAATATTTTAACGAGGGAATTGAAAGTTATCGTGATTTGAAGGTTTTGGGCTAGTTTGGAAGGGATTTTTAAATGCTTCACAATTTTTCCCACCAGTACATTATTATTAATTTATAAACTAACCAAGTAACCATTACCTAGGATTGACACGTGGTGTTCAAAAGATATAGTAGTCAAGCATCTTTGCAGTTAGTTTGATAAAAGTTTATCGAAAGACAACAAAACTGGAATACTTTGAAGTTTTAGACCTGCCTTTAAGATTTGTTTTTCAATCGTCTAGAATAATGTTCGCAACACGCATTTTATAATTGCAACACAAATTAACTTAACAGATTTGCATTGAACTTGTATCTTTCATTCAAGAAAGGCAGTGCTTCGTTACAGCATAAGCAAAGGTGTTCATTTTTGAAAATTTTGTTTCATTTTCGACGTTTTGCTGGCCCAAATAAGCGTATTGGTGAAGCTGAACAATTTGAAAGTGGTTTCTTGTTGCTCAGTCGAGGATGGATTGTCAACTGGTGAGGTCGCTTTATGCTACTGTTCTAAATGGGCTAAATATGATTGTTCAGAATTTTGGACAACGAAGGACATACGTATATATATTTGTTAAAATAGTAGTTCGTAGTAAAATAAACCTCATGTTCATGTTTTTCAAATATTCAAATGCAACAAGTTTTATATTCGGTTTAGTTTTATGTAATAACACAATATACTTCAATTGTTAGATACTCAAAATATATAAAAAATCCTAAAAAACTCCTTTAGATACTGAGAGATTACGTATTAGATTGATGTTGCATGATTCGCATCATTCAAAATCTTTAAATGATTCGTCATCAAAGGTGTCGTCATATTAGGTCTTCAGTCAAGTTTTGTAAAAATGGAAGAATTACTTTTCTTTATTTTATTTATTAATTTGGTAACTTTATTATGTTTGGAGAGAGATGTAACCAGTGAATATGAAGCAATGATCTCTAGTACTCTTGTAATTATGCGTTTTGTTTACCAAGATGAATCCTGTAATATAACCCCTTTCCATTTTCCAAACTCCCAATGATTTCTCGTGGAAATGCAGAGAGCCCCCATGGCTTCCTCCCTTAGACATAGCAACAAGTAATACATTTATTCCATAACTCAAATTGATCTGTATTCGGACGCAGGGGCGCCGATACTGCTTAATACATGGAATGAAAATTCCACTACTTACACACTGAGGGTTGGGCAACAAATCCTAATTAGCATCCGTTGGATCCTTGTGCAAGTTTAGTTGCTTTTGTAATAACAAAGAAGCAGCGGCGGGCGGTCAATCACATTGATTAACATATTGACAAGAATTTGTTGGTTTTAGTAATGGTTAAAACATTGAACGTTCTAATTAAACATATTCAAAATTTGCTTTTCCAAAACTTATGTTATGTTGTCTTTTGATAAAGTTTTCTCAAACTTACTGCGAAGATGCTAGTCAACTAGTGTGTGTTGTCAACTATATCTTTTGAATGCTGAGTGTCAGTCCTGAAGACATTTTTATTTGTGAATTATGCACATTAATATAACAAAGCCATATAAATAAGCTCTTATTCAAACTTCATATAAATAATGGTAAATATACAAATCACTGTAACTTTTGATTTTCCCGAAGAAATTATTTCAAATTTTCAGAGAAGATTCTTAGATATCATATGTTTTGAATGCTTATTGCAAAGCTGATGGTTACTTGGCTAGTTTATAAATTAATAATGATGTACTGGTGGGAAACATTGTGAAGTATGTAAAAATCCCTTCCGATTCCCTCGTTAAAATATTTTCAAATTCACGGAGATGATGCTTGAATGCTATATCTTTCGAATGGTAGGTGCCAAATTCTTGGACATTTTTTTACGTTAATAACGGTTTCTGGCACACCGTGTAGTAGGTAGTAGCGTAAGTTGTGCAAAATAAATTTTTTAAGTGAATCAAATGAAGTTATTAGTTTTATTTTTGTTGATCGAACTTCTTAACTTGCTTATAGTTTTCCTATACTAAAATATATTTTTTCGACTTTAAGTCGTGGAAAAGTTTTACAATGTACACAATTCAACAATTCACAAGGAATACAATTCTAGCGTCATATTTTGGGAGTTTAGAAGAAAATGTGCAATGACAAAATTTTTATTACACAATTATGCTCAATTATTATTAAAATTATATTACATCAGAAAATACATTTTTGATCAATCTTTTTGATTATATCTTTCTAAAACTGTGAAAATATTGAAAATCGGCTAATAAACGAATTGTTCACGAAAATATGAACTACAGGAATTCCACAACAATTGTTTAACAAATTTTCTCCAGAAATTTTCTTCCTGGCTGAAGGATATGCTATCTAATAGTTAATTTTGAAACCTATTTTTTATATTAATTTTTCTCTGATGCTCTCGAAATTTGACAATAATATAAAAATGTAGTTTTAACAATACTATAAGAAATATTATTTTTTTATGAGACATTATAACGGAAAAACAGTTTTAAAGTAAATTGTATATACCACCAAAATTTATTTTCGAAATATTAAAAGCTCTTATCCATAGATCTATTATTGCAGCATACTGCAAAAATAGCCTAAGTACGAGAGCAGGTTATTTTTCGTTTAAAATATTTAAGGCTCTAATACAAAATATCTTCTCACAACATAACTCAAACGAACAACAAAAGTTAACAAACTTACATCAGGCTATAGCAAGTGCACAATAACTTTGATCGTGGGTTGTTGGTACGAAATCTAAATTGGCTTGTTTAAATGTATCCAGTTTTTTACATATTTTGATTCTACGTTAAAAAATGAGCCAGAAACCAAAGCTTCATAATTTTCCATGCCTTGGAACTATTTAAAAAAAAAACCTTTCAAGTTAGTATGGAAATCATTTTTGAATCACCCCTCGGCAAATTTTAATACGGGACGAGCTGTCATTATGTTTGTTGAAGTGTTATTAAGTCTACGGATGGATTTCTTCATTTATATTTTATTACATCAAAATTAAGATATTTAAGCCCACATACTTAGTAAAATGTGTGCTTTCGATTAAACTAGGAAAAACTGTAACTTTTTCATTGCTAAGCAAACCAATTGTCGGTATTAAAACAGAGTGAACAATGTATCAGTTTCCTGATTTCGAGACAACGGGCTTCAAAGTGTTTCATGTTTTTCCTCACTCCATACTACTTGTATTGTCAATAAATAAATTTAGAAATGGTGACGCAAGGATTTAATTTTTTAAAAATGTTTTTCAACTAAAATTTTGCCGAAATATCACTTGGTCCGCTTTGGCTTCACATCGACCAAATGTTTTCTTTAAATGTTTCAGGATGCCGCGACATAAACGAAGGATAACTGAGGTAAGTAAAAACCTTTTTATACAATACGGTAGAAGTAAATATGGGCAAAATTGGCTGCACACAATTGACAAAAGCGATCCAGAGCTTTACAATGTTTTAGGTGTAACCAAATCTGCACGATCACGTTTACAAGTTTTAAACTTGTTGAATGGTTTGAAATCGAAATTCCGGAACAATCCCGCCATTCTTCAACCGGAACCATGTGTGCAATTTAATTGCAGTAATAATCCTGTAGATGATAATATTACACGACAATGTTCGTTTGAAGATCGAAATACATGTACAAACGATTCCGTAATTCCTAAGGCGCCAGTACCTAATACTTCTAAACAATGCATTTTTGAAGAACTACATGATAACGATTACGCTATTTCCGAGTCAGAAGCATGCATTCAAAGTAATAACAATCAGAACAAATCCAGAAATGAAATTATTGCAGAAGAATGCTTGCAATTCAATTACAATAATAATCCTATACATGATAATATTACACAACAATATTCGTTAGAACAACCAAATACAAGTAGGCAGGATTCTGCAATTACCGAGGCGCAAATACCTTATATTTCTAGACAATGCATTTTCGAAGAAGCTATTCCCGAGCCAGAAGCATGCATTCAAAGTAATTACAATCACAATAAGCCCATGATTGAAAATATTGCAAAAGAATGCTTGTTTGAAGTACGAAGCAATAGCCAAGAAGTAGGTCAAACAGAAGTATGTACAACATATGATGAGTATGTAGATCAACAGCTAAATCTGATCCAGAAAAATGATTTTGATCAGTTGTTCACTCAGGAAACGGTTGATAATACGAAAAGAATTGACGAAAAAGTGTCGTATAGAAACAATAGAGACATGCCTTTTCATATGAATGAGTTTTACAACTCTGGAGATGAAATAAAATGGTCTCGTGGCACTTTAGAAAAGGTAATGGATCCAGTAACAAAAAAATTAATAAGATATAATTCTGGCCATAATAAACGCGCACAGCTAAAAACAATGGAAGAAAAACGAATTTTTGAAACTTATCATGACATTATGCGACATCCAAATGTCCATTGCCAAATATATATTAAAGATATTAAGGACTATGTTCCAGCCAAAAAATTCTAGCGCGCTGCATTTTTCCAACATGTAAGAGGTACATTTATATTGCAAAATTTAAAACAAATAGTACTGATGACATAACTTTTGCCATATTACATGATATGGATGATTTTGTACATCCTATAAAATTGGCTGCCCAAGTTCGAGGCAAACAGAGATCTGTATTACAAGATAAACTTTTGAAGACTACTCCAAGAAATTTCCTGAGAAATGAAGTTGATGAGCTGCAAAAGAGCAAAGATGTTTACAATGCGAACAATATTTTACAAAATTGTATATCAGATAGCTCAGCTCGACAGATTGCTTCGGAAGCAAGAAATATGTTTCGTGGAGATAAAGATGTTTTCAAATCATTGATGTATTTATCCAGACATGAGGAATCTTCCATATTACATCTGAGCTACAAACCACTAAATGTAATAATTATGGCTAAAGCTCAATTCGATGTTTTTGTGAAGATAACCGATATGAACGGTCCCTTTGATTTTCATATGGATGGTACTGGTACAATGTGGAAATCAGTGAAAGGTAGAGACATGCTGTTCTTTAATCTTGTTGCTGGAATCCACATTTGCAGTACCGATAAAATTAAAAAAACTTTACCAATTGCAAGTTTTTTTACTGAAGATCAGTTAGGCAATAATATTGAACAAAACTTACGTTGTATTCTGAGATTTATCAATGAGAATAC
This sequence comes from Aedes aegypti, assembly GCF_002204515.2. Taxonomy (NCBI): domain Eukaryota; kingdom Metazoa; phylum Arthropoda; class Insecta; order Diptera; family Culicidae; genus Aedes; species Aedes aegypti. The sequence goes on from NC_035107.1 coordinate 21,011,957, forward strand.
AAAAAAAAAAGGTTTCAGATATTTTTAGGACTATCACCACAGATAAATCAATGGCGGCTATAAATGCAATTGTGAAGACTTTCAACAATGTGGCATTACATGAATATCTTCAAAAATGCTACGATGCTCAAATTGACGATGGTGGATCTCCTAGTAATATGGTTATTGTCAAGTTATGTTCTTCACATTTGACTAAAAATATGTTTAAAGATATTAACAAGTTCATTACCAATAAAAATGATGTTGAAAACAGGCATTTGAAAATAGTATTGGCATCGCTAATAAATACACGCTCCCTAGAATCAGCGCTGTACTTACTTAAATTGCTTCTAAGGTATATGATAACACAAAATGCAGATACAAAACTTAAAGCGTATGCTGAACTGAAAACATATACCGAGTTGTTGAACGACGAGCTTTTTAATGACTACGTTGAAGAAAATTGTGACCTTCAGGATGGGGTAGTTGATGTGGAGCAGGAGATGATCAAGACATTGTACGAATCTAGTCCATACTATAAATTAGGTTTGGAAACATATAAAAATGTTGTACTTCAAGAGTTTGGATCCTTCGATAATCGTACAAAAATTAGCCAGACGACAAGGCATTTTGTAGAAAACAATATTTTGAAAAACATTTTCACCTTTTTGCCACTAATCAATTGTATGCTAACATACAGAGATTTTCCAGAAGTTCCCGACATGAAAACGAAATTAAAGTTAAACAGATCAAATAATGGTATTATTGAAGGGTATCACAAGGACATTAAATCTGAAATTAGACATTGTTCATTTATTGGAGACAAAGACAGAACAAGGATTGATGATTATGTCGAGCATATACATGATAAACTAGTACGCAATATAGTGCTTAAATATCAAATGCAAATCCCTAATACACGGAATACCAAAGTAAAAAAATCTGTTTCAAATAACAAGCGTAAGCAAATTTCCTCAACACCGGAAACTGCCACTCATATAAAAAAAATAAGCAAGTTGCCAATCAAAATTCACAGTCAACTGTAATATCATCTCCTGCAACTCCACAATCCATGTCAAAAAACCTAACTTTATCAGCTTTGAAAAAAGCGAAAGAAACATTCAAAAAAAGGAAACCTAGACGCAGACTTCCTTTTTCTGATCAAAATATGAAATCAGTTTCTTTCATGGAGGATCTTTTGCAAAGCAAAGAATTTGACTTCAAGCCTCTAGATGAAGACAATTTTGATATGCAACAAATTGAGATCCTACCAATTGAGAAAATACCAATTGAACGTAACTTACATACTATTGCTGAGGAATCTGAAAATACCGAGTTCGACAACAACGGCAGTAAACAAAAATTAAGTTCATTGCTGAGAGAGTCTACATGTTACGGATTCGATGAAATGTTCTTCAAAAATGGTTTGCTTAAGGATATTAATTATTACATTGCAATCCGCAGCAAGGCATGTGATGACATCAAAATTGTATATCAACAATCAACTTTGGTATACAATGACATCAAGACATTGTTTACCGCAAACTGGACTGCATGTTTGACCAATTTTCTGGTAGATTATTGCGTTCAGTTAATGATTAACAAATACGCTACAAATGTGGGTTACTTCTATTGTCACGAAACACCTTACTTCTATTTCGATGTTAACTCACCATTAGATTTTCAAACAGCAGTAATTAAAATATGCAATTCAAATATCACTCTGCTTCCAATGCTGCATTCCTTCCATTACACATTAGGAATTATTGACATGCAAAATGCAATGTTTTATTACTATGATTCAAAAAATGCACTTTCATCGGCCTATATGTTGAAGTTGTTCAAGAATCGGTTAGCAACATGCATGTGTAATGATAAACTATTTTTGGAATCAGTTAAAAAGCTCCTAAATTTAAAAGCATTTCATACTAAATGCAATTTTCAACCGGATAGTACACAATGTGGTGTTCATGTTGTAAACAATATCGAAAAAGTATTGAAGTCACTTCCAACACCAAAAGAAACAATTAAACCCGATATGCATGATGAAATGCGTGCTGATGCTAATATAGTGGCAAATATTGGAACTACTTTCAATCATTCAATTGTTGAAAATGACTTTGATCCGGTTTCGTACAGAAAAGGACTATTACAACAAATATTACAAGAATCATACAGCGTTGAAAATATGTGTCCGAAATGTGGGATTATTGAAGAATATGGTTCTAACAATAGTTCGTCAAAACTGAAGTCTGGATCAAATATAATAGACTGGGTTTGTTGCGACTTTTGTAAAAGATGGTGGCACATGAAATGTTTGAAGAACAAGTATGAGCATGGGTATCTACCATTTTTATGTGACATGTGTTTGAATATTAATTACGCATTCTAAGGATAAAAACGGCATTGCACATTGAGTATACACAAATTGGAATGAAATCAATAATCAAGAAAGCGGCTGAATATGGGAAAGTCTACTCTAAGCGCCCAGTCTAGCTAAATGCTTCTATATGTGTATATAACTAGATAAAGATGTAAGTTATTTAGTGTATAAGTGTATATGTTCTAGTTCTTGGATTGCAAGACGATATAGTCGTATATTATTACAGTTGTAAATTATTCAAAAATAATAAAAAAATGCTCATTGACAACCATTTGCAAATCAAAGATGAGGCTGAATGTTGATTACGTTAGCTTAAATCATCTGATATTAAACAAAAGTAGTTGAATGCAATACGTAAGCGGCTGAATATGGGAAAATCTACTATCACCCAGTCTAGCTTAATGCTTATATAGTACATACATAATGATAGCGATTGTTGTACAACATTACTTATTGCCGATACAAATATGTCCTTAACATCATGTGACTTCCTCTACACAATTGAAGGGGTGAAACAAATATCTCTCGTGACAAAGAGGTTTTAGAACAAACATATTTTTATTGGCTTAAGTACAAAAAAAAAACTTACAGTGAAAAACAGAATACAGTGTAATATTAATTTGGTACTCAACATGTCTCAGTTCAGTTCAGGCTGTTTTACAAAGATTTTACATCTATACGAAGAAAAGGGCATGCAACGAACAAAATGGATCACTCCAGTGTTCTATGAAATTGGCAAACTGCGTGACTGATGACTACGTGCTATGTGCTTTAGAAGCTAACTGGGCAACAATGAGTAGTGTTGGCAACTATGATACCCCTGCCATCGAGCAGTTAATACCCAAACGGTAATGGGGGGGACCCAGAGCCACTACCAATGTATCTGGTGTCAGCACATGTACCGTAAATTCGGGTGAAATTGATCAGTAGGGTGAAATTGATCACTGTGTCACTCGATTTTATTTCTTCCTGATGGAGCACAAATATCAATGTAACCTAAAGTGAACAAGGATGGGAAAATTCATTCACTCACTTTATTCTTGGCAACTCTGTTCCTTACTTTGACATTTATAATTCATTCATTCACAGTCCCCGATATCTCTACAAATAAACATAACTGGGTATGAGTCCAGATGAATTGACAACAAAATGAACCAGGAAAATTAACGAAAGCAGCAGCTACGAATGAAGAAGATCGTGATTCTTGGCCGAGATTGGATTCACAGGATTTCGTCGAGAACGTTCACACGTGAATGTATTTTAGATCTCTAAATGAATGTGAGATTGCAATCACATATATGGGTTCAAGAGTCATTATTTGTCATGTTGAGGAATATGATGTTCGGAAACCGCAGAAGACCGATTACAGGGCTGGTAGCGACCAGGCAGCAAAACAATAGTGACTTTAGTGATATGTTACTAAATAGTGACTTCAAAACTATAACCATATAACATCCAGCCTCAGGTCTTATCTAAAATGCCTCAATTCATATCACAAATTTCTACTAAAATCCCAGGAGTTTCTTGACATTTTCAATTTAAAATCTACTTCATATTTTATTCTTTATCATCACCAAAATAGTGACTTTTTGTTGCGAATAATGACTCTGGCCTAAAATAGTGACCAAGTCACTAAAAAGTGACTCACTAAAAGCACTGTGATTATTATACAGGGTAAAAATCATGGAGCCAAAGTGTAGCTTATATATTGCCTCAATGCTTCTTAAATTGTAACTTTAATCCGTTCTCTTCGTACGGTTATTTCATAATACCATCGTTGGGGGTGAGAAAGGATCAAATTGCATATATTATACTAGAATGTTGGATAACACTTGTACTTTGACTCGTTGTATTTTTTCAATTATGAGAATTTGTTGTTGAATTCTTGAATAATACATTTGAAATGTATCACCTCCGAGTGGGTGGCCTTACACAGTGGTCCACCCAGCAGATTTACGCGGAAAGGTGTTTTTCAACCAAAATTTGAAAACAAAAGATTTTGATACAGTCAACTTTCCATAATTAGATATTAAAGGGACCATCGTCTAAGGGAGGTATCGAGTTACAGAACACAAAACTAGTGCAAATGCGATCCAAGGGACCATCGAGGTAGCCATGAAAACCAGCATTTAGTATGGTTATCTAACTTGATATCGAGATACAGGTATTGAGTAAGAGAAAGTTTATACTAATACTATCTTGAAGATTTTGAAGTTATGAAGAACATATATGTAGTTTTTCATAACTTTGCTAAAATGCAAAACACAAGAACATTTAGCCAAAAACTGTCTCCTACAAAAGTATTTCTTAGAATGTAGCGTTTTCTTAAGTTTTATCTGAATCTAGAGTGGTACAACATCAACATTTTTTTGTTTGCTGTATAATAAGTGGATACATACATTTTATATACAGTATTGGACAACACATTTGCTTCCTTATAAAATTTCAATACAAAATGGCCAACTCTAAGACATAGATCTGAGTTATTTACGGACTTGAATCAAATTTTCACAGAAGGTTGGAAATGACTTGAAATTTAACATATATTTTTGAGAATTTCTTTCATTCGCGAGATCAAAAGTAGTAACGATTTGACTAAAATGAAATTGAAATATTAAGGAACTGAACAACAAATATCTTATACAAAATTGTTCATCTAATCTAAATAAAGATACTATCAATTTAACCCTTCAATTTTTCGAATCATCTAAATATGATAAAAAAATCACTTTAGTTATACATTTATTGCTTACTCGATAATGGAAGAATTTCTCAATAATATGTGTTGAAATTCTAGTTATGTCCGAATACTACCACAAAAAATATTAAGCTGCAAAGGTTTTAACAAAAGCCAAGGAGAAACGAGATTCGACGAACAATGAGATGCAATTACACTTGGTAGAAGTGTGACCACTATTGCAGTAGTCCAACTGAGAGTATAATCAGAAATACAAATTTGAGAATATTTGAACGAATGAATACACTTACAGAATCGATTTTTTTTCATTATATTTCTTTTGTCTGTACCCGGCTATGCTACCCTCATATGGGCAGTATCATCTGTGCTTGGTTGTTCGAATATCAGTAGTTCAAGACAAATACAAGCTGATCAACTAGCGGGATAAGGTACGCAATATACCAACACGCTTTTAGTTTTTAAACAAGTATGTTTATTTCTCAAATTATTGTGATGTGTTTATTAGATATCCGTTATTTATTTTTATTTGTTTCTTCAAATGTAGTTCAAATTTTAGATTTCTTATTCTTCATCAATCATTGCAATGATCTGGGGAAGAAGGTCAGGATTCAGTTTCAGCAGCAACTAATTTTCGACGGAATCAGCATTCAAATTCATTCGTTGGTCTCTTAGTATCAACTTCAATGCACTAAAAGCTCGCTCCACCGAAACTTGCGTAGCTGAAGCCGACAAGACGATCATCGCCACTCTATAAAGGTCAGGATTTGTAAATTTTTGTGCCTCCCAATATTTGATCAGATCAAATTTGATTGGTTTCTTCTCTGTTGCCGACGAGGCATTACCGGGGGCAATGATGGATACTTTCTCTCTCATCTCAAGTTGTTTGAGTTTTTGAGCAAAGGTCGAATCACTAGTGAGCGAAGTGTTGGCTTCCGAATCTTCGTCGAAAAATCCTGCCAAAATAGATTCCAACTGTTCCATGTACATATTGTTGGCTATCTCACAGTATTTTTCATTATTTTTTTGAAACAAAAGAACATTGCTTTAGAAGCACTTATTTGATTTTGGAAAGTTTCACCATATCTGCAATATGAAACTTACTATTAAAAAAATGCGCCATTTTTGAAAATTACGCCTTCTGGAGTTTTGCTCAATTGATTCTACATATTATTGGCTATCTCACAGTATTTTTCAATATTTTTTTGAAACAAAAGAACATTGCTTTAGAAGCACTTATTTGATTTTGGAAAGTTTCACCATATCTGCAATATGAAACTTACTATAAAAAAAATGCGCCATTTTTGAAAATTACGCCTTCTGGAGTTTTGCTCAATTGATTCTACATATTATTGGCTATCTCACAGTATTTTTCAATATTTTTTTGAAACAAAAGAACATTGCTTTAGAAGCACTTATTTGATTTTGGAAAGTTTCACCATATCTGCAATATGAAACTTACTATAAAAAAAATGCGCCATTTTTGAAAATTACGCCTTCTGGAGTTTTGCTCAATTGATTCTACATATTATTGGCTATCTCACAGTATTTTTCAATATTTTTTTGAAACAAAAGAACATTGCTTTAGAAGCACTTATTTGATTTTGGAAAGTTTCACCATATCTGCCATATTGAACTTACTATTAAAAAAAATACGCCATTTTTGAAAATTACGCCTTCTGGAGTTTTGCTCAATTGATTGTACATATTGTTCGCTATCTCACAGTATTTTTCAATATTTTTTTGAAACAAAAGAACATTGCTTTAGAAGCATTTATTTGATTTTGGAAAGTTTCACCATATCTGCAATATGAAACTTACTATTAAAAAAATACGCCATTTTTGAAAATTACGCCTTCTGGAGTTTTGCTCAATTGATTCTACATATTATTGGCTATCTCACAGTATTTTTCAATATTTTTTTGAAACAAAAGAACATTGCTTTAGAAGCATTTATTTGATTTTGGAAAGTTTCACCATATCTGCCATATTGAACTTACTATTAAAAAAATACGCCATTTTTGAAAATTACGCCTTCTGGAGTTTTGCTCAATTGATTCTACATATTATTGGCTATCTCACAGTATTTTTCAATATTTTTTTGAAACAAAAGAACATTGCTTTAGAAGCACTTATTTGATTTTGGAAAGTTTCACCATATCTGCAATATGAAACTTACTATAAAAAAAATGCGCCATTTTTGAAAATTACGCCTTCTGGAGTTTTGCTCAATTGATTCTACATATTATTGGCTATCTCACAGTATTTTTCATTATTTTTTTGAAACAAAAGAACATTGCTTTAGAAGCACTTATTTGATTTTGGAAAGTTTCACCATATCTGCAATATGAAACTTACTATTAAAAAAATGCGCCATTTTTGAAAATTACGCCTTCTGGAGTTTTGCTCAATTGATTCTACATATTATTGGCTATCTCACAGTATTTTTCAATATTTTTTTGAAACAAAAGAACATTGCTTTAGAAGCACTTATTTGATTTTGGAAAGTTTCACCATATCTGCAATATGAAACTTACTATTAAAAAAATGCGCCATTTTTGAAAATTACGCCTTCTGGAGTTTTGCTCAATTGATTCTACATATTATTGGCTATCTCACAGTATTTTTCAATATTTTTTTGAAACAAAAGAACATTGCTTTAGAAGCACTTATTTGATTTTGGAAAGTTTCACCATATCTGCCATATTGAACTTACTATTAAAAAAATACGCCATTTTTGAAAATTACGCCTTCTGGAGTTTTGCTCAATTGATTGTACATATTGTTGGCTATCTCACAGTATTTTTCAATATTTTTTTGAAACAAAAGAACATTGCTTTAGAAGCACTTATTTGATTTTGGAAAGTTTCACCATATCTGCCATATTGAACTTACTATTAAAAAAATACGCCATTTTTGAAAATTACGCCTTCTGGAGTTTTGCTCAATTGATTGTACATATTGTTGGCTATCTCACAGTATTTTTCAATATTTTTTTGAAACAAAAGAACATTGCTTTAGAAGCACTTATTTGATTTTGGAAAGTTTCACCATATCTGCAATATGAAACTTACTATTAAAAAAATGCGCCATTTTTGAAAATTACGCCTTCTGGAGTTTTGCTCAATTGATTCTACATATTATTGGCTATCTCACAGTATTTTTCAATATTTTTTTGAAACAAAAGAACATTGCTTTAGAAGCACTTATTTGATTTTGGAAAGTTTCACCATATCTGCCATATTGAACTTACTATTAAAAAAATACGCCATTTTTGAAAATTACGCCTTCTGGAGTTTTGCTCAATTGATTGTACATATTGTTGGCTATCTCACAGTATTTTTCAATATTTTTTTGAAACAAAAGAACATTGCTTTAGAAGCACTTATTTGATTTTGGAAAGTTTCACCATATCTGCAATATGAAACTTACTATTAAAAAAATACGCCATTTTTGAAAATTACGCCTTCTGGAGTTTTGCTCAATTGATTGTACATATTGTTGGCTATCTCACAGTATTTTTCAATATTTTTTTGAAACAAAAGAACATTGCTTTAGAAGCACTTATTTGATTTTGGAAAGTTTCACCATATCTGCCATATTGAACTTACTATTAAAAAAATACGCCATTTTTGAAAATTACGCCTTCTGGAGTTTTGCTCAATTGATTGTACATATTGTTGGCTATCTCACAGTATTTTTCAATATTTTTTTGAAACAAAAGAACATTGCTTTAGAAGCACTTATTTGATTTTGGAAAGTTTCACCATATCTGCCATATTGAACTTACTATTAAAAAAATACGCCATTTTTGAAAATTACGCCTTCTGGAGTTTTGCTCAATTGATTGTACATATTGTTGGCTATCTCACAGTATTTTTCAATATTTTTTTGAAACAAAAGAACATTGCTTTAGAAGCACTTATTTGATTTTGGAAAGTTTCACCATATCTGCCATATTGAACTTACTATTAAAAAAATACGCCATTTTTGAAAATTACGCCTTCTGGAGTTTTGCTCAATTGATTCTACATATTATTGGCTATCTCACAGTATTTTTCAATATTTTTTTGAAACAAAAGAACATTGCTTTAGAAGCACTTATTTGATTTTGGAAAGTTTCACCATATCTGCCATATTGAACTTACTATTAAAAAAATACGCCATTTTTGAAAATTACGCCTTCTGGAGTTTTGCTCAATTGATTGTACATATTGTTGGCTATCTCACAGTATTTTTCATTATTTTTTTGAAACAAAAGAACATTGCTTTAGAAGCACTTATTTGATTTTGGAAAGTTTCACCATATCTGCAATATGAAACTTACTATTAAAAAAATGCGCCATTTTTGAAAATTACGCCTTCTGGAGTTTTGCTCAATTGATTCTACATATTATTGGCTATCTCACAGTATTTTTCAATATTTTTTTGAAACAAAAGAACATTGCTTTAGAAGCACTTATTTGATTTTGGAAAGTTTCACCATATCTGCAATATGAAACTTACTATTAAAAAAATGCGCCATTTTTGAAAATTACGCCTTCTGGAGTTTTGCTCAATTGATTCTACATATTATTGGCTATCTCACAGTATTTTTCAATATTTTTTTGAAACAAAAGAACATTGCTTTAGAAGCACTTATTTGATTTTGGAAAGTTTCACCATATCTGCCATATTGAACTTACTATTAAAAAAATACGCCATTTTTGAAAATTACGCCTTCTGGAGTTTTGCTCAATTGATTGTACATATTGTTGGCTATCTCACAGTATTTTTCAATATTTTTTTGAAACAAAAGAACATTGCTTTAGAAGCACTTATTTGATTTTGGAAAGTTTCACCATATCTGCCATATTGAACTTACTATTAAAAAAATACGCCATTTTTGAAAATTACGCCTTCTGGAGTTTTGCTCAATTGATTCTACATATTATTGGCTATCTCACAGTATTTTTCAATATTTTTTTGAAACAAAAGAACATTGCTTTAGAAGCACTTATTTGATTTTGGAAAGTTTCACCATATCTGCCATATTGAACTTACTATTAAAAAAATACGCCATTTTTGAAAATTACGCCTTCTGGAGTTTTGCTCAATTGATTGTACATATTGTTGGCTATCTCACAGTATTTTTCATTATTTTTTTGAAACAAAAGAACATTGCTTTAGAAGCACTTATTTGATTTTGGAAAGTTTCACCATATCTGCAATATGAAACTTACTATTAAAAAAATGCGCCATTTTTGAAAATTACGCCTTCTGGAGTTTTGCTCAATTGATTCTACATATTATTGGCTATCTCACAGTATTTTTCAATATTTTTTTGAAACAAAAGAACATTGCTTTAGAAGCACTTATTTGATTTTGGAAAGTTTCACCATATCTGCAATATGAAACTTACTATAAAAAAAATGCGCCATTTTTGAAAATTACGCCTTCTGGAGTTTTGCTCAATTGATTCTACATATTATTGGCTATCTCACAGTATTTTTCAATATTTTTTTGAAACAAAAGAACATTGCTTTAGAAGCACTTATTTGATTTTGGAAAGTTTCACCATATCTGCCATATTGAACATACTATTAAAAAAATACGCCATTTTTGAAAATTACGCCTTCTGGAGTTTTGCTCAATTGATTCTACATATTATTGGCTATCTCACAGTATTTTTCAATATTTTTTTGAAACAAAAGAACATTGCTTTAGAAGCACTTATTTGATTTTGGAAAGTTTCACCATATCTGCAATATGAAACTTACTATTAAAAAAATGCGCCATTTTTGAAAATTACGCCTTCTGGAGTTTTGCTCAATTGATTCTACATATTATTGGCTATCTCACAGTATTTTTCAATATTTTTTTGAAACAAAAGAACATTGCTTTAGAAGCACTTATTTGATTTTGGAAAGTTTCACCATATCTGCCATATTGAACTTACTATTAAAAAAATACGCCATTTTTGAAAATTACGCCTTCTGGAGTTTTGCTCAATTGATTCTACATATTATTGGCTATCTCACAGTATTTTTCAATATTTTTTTGAAACAAAAGAACATTGCTTTAGAAGCACTTATTTGATTTTGGAAAGTTTCACCATATCTGCAATATGAAACTTACTATTAAAAAAATGCGCCATTTTTGAAAATTACGCCTTCTGGAGTTTTGCTCAATTGATTCTACATATTATTGGCTATCTCACAGTATTTTTCAATATTTTTTTGAAACAAAAGAACATTGCTTTAGAAGCACTTATTTGATTTTGGAAAGTTTCACCATATCTGCAATATGAAACTTACTATTAAAAAAATACGCCATTTTTGAAAATTACGCCTCCTGAAGATTTGCTCAATTGAATCTACATATTGTTGGCTATCTTACAGTATTTTTCAATATTTTTTGAAACAAAAGAACATTACTTTAGAAGCACTTACGCTTACACCTTAGAAGCACTTATTTGTCTGCAACATTGACTTGCCCACGCATGGATTTTGTGAAGCTAGGCACCAAAATCTGAAGCTAGGCACTTTCAAAAACTCTTACTCAATAGCATTGGTTTTTTGTATTTTAACCTGGAACTTTCAAACTAGTTTTACTTACCTTTTATTTCGGATATCAAAATAATTGTGGAAAAAGAATGTCTTTATGTTTTTCTACAGACGATTTGTATTGGGAGTTCATAAAGTTAGTAATAGTAATACTCAATGCAATTTTATTTGATTACAATTTTTCGAGCGTGTTGAAACATTTGGCGTGAAATATTACTCTACTTGTTGTCAAATCTGATATGTAGGTGGCGCATCACTAGTGAAGGAGTAAAAATTTTAGTGCCTCGGAATTTAGTGCCTCAGTTGATTCAAGTCGGATTTTGCACAATTTTTTATGTTTTTTCGTTTAGCACAGATAAAGATGACTCAACACGGTGAAAGCTTGGTCGCTTTTGAATTTTGTCTTTTTCGATGAATTTGACAGCAAGGAGGTTTAAAAATGCGGGAGGTGTGATGGAATCCGTAGAGATGTGAGCAGTGTTTTACGATTCGGCTGTTTAAGGACAATGTTCATGTACACTCAGAAACACGGGTAGTCACAGAATTACTAAATTCTCGCATAACTTATGATCTCGCCCTAAAAGCCATTGGTAACCATGTGTGTAGCTCGTTATTTCTGAGCATTTGAATGGAGTTACACGTTATTTAACAACGCTACGATGAAGAAATGGTCTTTCTCTACCTGCCAATGCTGTTGATTTGGATGTTTATTCATTCATTTGCTCAGAAACAACGAGCTACACACGTAGTTACCAATGGCTTTTAGGGCGTTATCTCAGATTATGCCAGCATTTTAATAATTTCTAACTGTGGGAAATGAGATGGGTGTGCAATTCTAAAATAAAAAAATAGTATAATTTCAAATAAAACCACAAACAAAATATATTGATTAATAATTTTGAAAGATGACTGATCCAAGTTAAATTATTTAGTATTTTTCCGTGTATCATACAATTTCAGTCACAGGGCTTCACATTCATTCAATCTATCAACGGAAATTAGAGAAAGGAAAAGAATCGTAAATACTCGATTCCACGAAGAACCATCGAAAATCTACAAACGGTCCCCCGATGCGATCTTCGTGAGTTGCGCTTCGATATAGTACAACGTGAGAGCGTGTGTGGATTGCGAGAGGTAATGGACCGCACGAGTGGTTTGTATCGATTAGTGTGCGTGGAATGTGAGAGGATAATTAATCATACGAGTGATGTTTATCGGTGAGTGTGTGTTGTGAGGTGCTCTTCCTCTTGCAAATCCCGATAGCCTCTTGTCGGAAACTGCTTGTATGCATGGATTGAAGAGACAATTCTCTCTCGCTCCAAGAGAACAGCCAAAGACACATTGAAGACATCCATGTCCCTTGCAGTTGCCCAAAATTTTATGCCTCATAAGGTAATCTAGAATGCCGTTCAAAGTGTACTGCGATCTGTCAAACTTGGGTACCTTTTGCACTACCGAGGGACCAAATGCAGTACTAGAAGTGGTACCCAATCTGAGCCTGAGTGGGATGGACCTGGAACAGCCAACGAAGGACAGGCCCGCATAATAATGAACCATATGTGTACTGTTTCCTAAATGATCACAACTATTTGCAACAATACCAGACCCATTTCGTATAACATGCAAAATAACAATAAATGTACAGTACCAGCAGGTCCGTCACACTCGGCTTCAGATTGGGTACCACTTCTAGTACTGCATTTGGTCCCTCGGTAGTGCAAAAGGTACCCAAGTTTGACAGATCGCAGTACACTTTTCACGGCATTCTAGATTACCTTATGAGCCATAAAATTTTGGGCAACTGCAAGTGACATGGAGGTCTTTAATTTGTCTTTGGTACCAGTAACGGTATTGACAGTTTGATAAATAGTAATTGGAAAAAATACAATATGGGGAATAGGCAGGGGGTGGGAAACTCGGCTCATTTGAAATTGTGCCGAAATGTGCCGACTGTGCGAGAGTGAGCGAACGAATTAAAATGTCACATTTGTCTGGTTGCACTGCAAAAACTGGCAACTGTGATCGTTTCGTGACAGATTGTTTTTGTTTTTTTTTTTCGAAAACTTCGAGACCCCAAACTGCAGTCTGGACAGCTTTGGAGCTAAAGTTTTTACTTTCCGGAAGCGTTATTAACATTTCTGAACATACCTTGGTAAGTTTTAAGTATAATTGAATCTTAAACAATACATTAATCAATACAATGTTGCAGTCCGCTGGCAGAAGAATCGAGTGGATTATTATCGCTCATTTGGATGCCCACCAGAGCAACGGATATTCAATGAATCTGATGGATGGACTGGCGATAAAAAATGAGGAGTACTTGCGGAAGCTGATAATTTTATTGAGAACCAATCCGCACCTATTCGCCAGCACCGATGTGCTGAAGAATGACCTGGTGAGGGTACTGGTTATCACCAGCCAGGTAGTGGTCGAAAGAGACGAGATCGTTCATGAGATGGACCGCGCCGTGACGCTGCTGATGCTTCTCATCCGAGGTGATTTTCGGAGCTAAGCGTGGATCATTGTGGACTCTGTGGAGATGGATTTTTTTAAGGATGGCGATTTGGATTGAATAGGAGATTGTTGCGAGCAACGGACGTTGTCTCGGGGAGATACGACAGACTCGATTATTAAGTTGCATGCCAAAGACTTGCTAAAGGTGAGATAGTAATAGAGAAGTAGTTGGCTTCAAATTAAATTAAATAAAACATTTCATGTTTGTATCCTTCAATGTACCTATCCTATTAGTGGTTCTTGATATCTAACAATAAATGTTGTACATACAATGTGACTTTCACTAAAGGATTATTCACGAATTTTGTTATGCTGAATATGGCCTATTTTGACACCCACCCACCCTCTCGTAACGAATTTTGTATAAATATTTTAAAAATTCTGTATCAACTGTAATATCAAGGACACCCACCGACTTTATTTAACGTTATGAAATTTGAGAATGTGTCCTAACATCTTCAACGCAGGATTGGATTCGTTAGTATTCATATATTTAAATAATTATCAACGATCAGAAACTTGCATTTTGCATTCGTATATCGTGTGCAGGTACGATGATACGATTTCATAATTTACATTACGAAAAGATCCTGGATCAACCGGGAACCGAACCCAGACGCCTTCAGCATGGCTTAGCTTTGTAGCCGCGGACTCTAACCACTCGCCTAAGGAAGACACACTTGTTTACCAATGGCTTTTGGGGCGAGATCAGAAATCGAACAGAAATGATGGTAAATTTGAATCCCCACCAGGACAACGGACATGCTACGGATTCGATGGATGATCACTCCACCATCATTATCAATAGACCATTTCCGTCAGACCTTACCCCCTATTTTTATATTTTTCTTCGAAAGACGATTATTTTTAATGATTATTGACGCTTTCAGATCTAATTTATATGCACTCCTGATTTTATCGTAAATTTTTGAAAATTCGAGAATTTACCACATTTTGAGTAGTGCGGCACAGTTGTTTCAACCCTGTGGGTAAACAAAGTGGAGATTTTCCCACAACTTTCAAAACCCCTGCGCTGAGTGTTTGTAGATATGACGAAATGTCAATGTCAAATCAAGCACACGAGACGACACGACAAAATGGAGAAATCTGAGAGAAATCTGAGGTCCGATGGGCAAGCTTCGTTGTAAATGAAGCCCATCCTTTACTATTGTACTTATAACAAAAACTTTTACCGGAAGACGACTGCTAATAGACCGTTTTAAGCTTAGCAAGTGATGGAATTCTCCTTGGAAGCATTTCTGCAACGCTGCGGAACGTTTTCTACAAGAGGGGCATATTGGCCGGTTTGTTTTGAAACGTCAAGAATTGGACCGTTTGCAGATTTTTCGGGGAGACCTACGAGAGTGGTAAAATGGGGAAGTATGTATAATCCATTGGTCATATGGTTCCGGAACAGCTTGACGACATAAGCAGCAGATATCAAATGGTAGGGTAAACAGGTATAGGTATAGGTATAGGAAAAACTGCTCTATCGCAGTGGCAAATCCATTACTTATACAGTTTTTGGTGTCAAAGTGTTATTTACTTAGTTAATCATGCTTTGCATGCAACTTTCTCTTGCCAGGTAGCTTCTAAAGCGAGTACAAGACGTTATCTGCAAACGGTCCAATTCTTGACGTTTCAAAACAAACCGGCCAATATGCCCCTCTTGTAGAAAACGTTCCGCAGCGTTGCAGAAATGCTTCCAAGGAGAATTCCATCACTTGCTAAGCTTAAAACGGTCTATTAGCAGTCGTCTTCCGATAAAAGTTTTTGTTATAAGTACAATAGTAAAGGATGGGCTTCATTTACAACGAAGCTTGCCCATCGGACCACAGATTTCTCTCAGATTTCTCCCTTTTGTCGTGTCGTCTCGTGTGCTTGATTTGACATTGACATTTCGTCATATCTACAAACACTCAGCGCAGGGGTTTTGAAAGTTGTGGGAAAATCTCCACTTTGTTTACCCACAGGGTTGAAACAACTGTGCCGCACTACTCAAAATTGGTAAATTCTCGAATTTTCAAAAATTTACAATAAAATCAGGAGTGCATATAAATTAGATCTGAAAGCGTCAATAATCATTAAAAATAATCGTCTTTCGAAGAAAAATATAAAAATAGGGGGTAAGGTCTGACGGAAATGGTCTATTGATTATTCTTATTATCTTTTTTTTTTTTTTTTTTTTTTTTATTAACGACATTTTACACCGAGTTGGTGCATTCATGTCGCATGAAAAAAACTTATCAACTATTTTCTGTATACAATTTTATCTCATTACTTGTGATTAGATAATAGCTCTGCAATCCGTTTGTCGTGTCTTATTGATCGTTTTTTACATTTCACAATCCAACCTTCGATGTCGTCGTCAGCTGGGTCTGGGCCGGAGTCAGAATCATTGTTCACGCTCGGTTTTGATTTCTTTTGGTCGTCACTGCTCTGTTTTTCAATCGGCTTCGCTGCTTTCGCCTGCTGCCTTGCCGATGGAGCGATTTTTTCATTCCCATCCATTGCTTGTATTTTCCTAGGTGGCGATTTCGTTGCTGGTTCGATCCTACTACTTACGGGGCGTTTGTTCTACTTCTCTATTGCATCCATTTCAACAGCTACATCCATAGGTAACGAGTTGTCAGCCTCACTGTGCACTATCGGTGGCTGTTGAAGATTGACTTCATTGTCTTTGTTGTCGGTTGAAATTTCAGAGCACTTTTTTCTGGGGTGTGCTTTACGCTGGCACTGGCGGCATGTAGCAATTTGCGATCGGTACGTCACAGTACAGATCTGTTCTGTTATACGAATGTATGATGGTATATGCTTTACCAGTTCGATTCGCACCATGCGAACGCCGTTAGGTATACCGGGGAAGAACTTTTTCCATAGTTCACGTGCCACAGATTCAACTTTTCCGTACTCTTTCAAGTGGTCGGCAACAACCGAGTTTGGGATACCTGGCGGGAGATCGTGGATGCGTACACTGTAAGACTAAAGTACCCTTTAAAGGGTAAAAAAGTACCCTCTTTGAGAGAAACTAGTTTAACTCATAAAAAGAGTAAAGGGCCTGTACCCATTAAAGAGTAAACGGCTTGTACGTCAATCTAACGAGTGAATTTTACCCACTATTCGAAATGAATTCAGCTAGGAAAGAGAGTCAATTTTACTCTGTTTGTAGTTTTACGACTTATAATAACAATTTGAAATTAATTTATGAATAATAATAATAAAGAATAAAGGACAAACAATCATACACCAGTTTTGCACTTTATTGATCAATACATGTTGCTTTTGCTTGATATTAACATCAAGTTCTATATAAAATTACTGCTCTCGGGCGTTTGGCCGCAGTTTCCAATCTGGATCATGCTCCTGATTGTAGAGACGAACAGCAATGAAGTTTTTGGTTCTAAAATCCATTCTGCAAAAACAACAGCGTTTCTTCAAATGAGATGGATAATGTTTTTCGATATTGGACTCACCTGAAAATCTAGACACTCCTGCATTATCAGCGACCTAGATGCGACTCCAGTTACAATGAAACATAACGGACTGAAAAACAGCATCCGCCAAAATATCTTAAATTTTTCACTCATTAAAGGGTAAACCATCGGAACTTACAAATGGGCAAAATTTACCCACTATGGAAAATTTTGAACTACCCTTTATTTTGACAGCTTCATATATCAGAAAATAGTGGGTACTTTTTACACCTTAAAGGGTAATGCCAAGTTTACAGTGTACGTTGGTTGAGCAGTCTTCCATATAGACCGGAATATTGAAATTCTTCTTCTCGGATGCTATGGAATGCTTGAGATGATGAGCAGCAGCAATACGTTCAGCTGCTTCCAATCTACACATCTCGATGAGAGCACAGTTCCGGATGGTGTGTAGCTGAAGATTCTTGACAGAAGCCATATCGAGCTTAAGCTTCTCGTCAAGAAACTGTTTTATGATCCCCGCACTTGGTCGAACGGGAAGAACACTTAAGTCTATGACCAATGTATTTTTTCGCACAGCACTCATTGTTAAGCAAGTTAACAATAGCACTTCACAGCTAAAATCGAAACAAAATGCTTGCTCGGTAGCGCGAAAGGCGACCAATCGGATCGAGCGCTGGCTGATAACTGATCTTTTTTATTGATTATCTACAAGGTAGAACTGGCGATGAAAAGAACGGTTGGGCTGAAGCTCTTCCTGGGAGATGAGCAGCATCTGCGTTGAGAATCTGGTACTGTCGTTTCTATTAGTTTTCGACTAAACTGGCTAATCTTCAACGCCGGCACCAATGCGCTGAAAGATAACCCTCCGAGATCGTACTGGATATTATCGGCGATGGTGTGGGCGGGAGGTACGAGATTGTCCGTAATCATGGAATGCCGCTGGTAATGCTACTCAGTGGAGGCTGGGCTGGGCTGGACCATCGTGGAACCGAACATCAATTTGCACGCCAAACATACTGGTACCGGAGGCAAAGTAATAAATAAACGGCTGTGAGCAAACGAAGACGTATACATTTTCCATTTATTACTTACCAAATAAAATCAATATTTAGATAGTTAAAACAAGCTGGTTGCCTGGTTTGAGCCGCACTACTTTTTTTTTGCTGATGATTAACAACAACAAAGATTCAGTTGTCAAATCCAATAAAAAAAGAAAAAAAATGCTGATGAGAAGGGTGCCCAGATGTGCGGAACTGTGCGGAATAGTGTGCCGGGCACAGTGAGCCGAGTTTCCCACCCCCTGTCATCATCATCATCATCATCATCATCATCATCATCATCATCATCATCATCATCATCATCATCATCATCATCATCATCATCATCATCATCATCATCATCATCATCATCATCATCATCATCATCATCATCATCATCATCATCATCATCATCATCATCATCATCATCATCATCATCATCATCATCATCATCATCATCATCATCATCATCATCATCATCATCATCATCATCATCATCATCATCATCATCATCATCATCATCATCATCATCATCATCATCATCATCATCATCATCATCATCATCATCATCATCATCATCATCATCATCATCATCATCATCATCATCATCATCATCATCATCATCATCATCATCATCATCATCATCATCATCATCATCATCATCATCATCATCATCATCATCATCATCATCATCATCATCATCATCATCATCATCATCATCATCATCATCATCATCATCATCATCATCATCATCATCATCATCATCATCATCATCATCATCATCATCATCATCATCATCATCATCATCATCATCATCATCATCATCATCATCATCATCATCATCATCATCATCATCATCATCATCATCATCATCATCATCATCATCATCATCATCATCATCATCATGCTAAAGCAACGCTTGGCAGGGCATGTTGCGAGACTGCCGGACCATAACCCTGTAGTTCGCTACAAATCCACTTGGAACAAGAAAACGTGGTGCGCAACGGATTGACCAGATGCAACAGGATCTGGAGAGGCAGCCACGGATCGAGTGAAGCGATTGATTTGTCCTTTGAAGGAGGTGTTTTCAAGGTTGCAACCGGTCGTGCAATCATAGACACTCTCAAAATTTGATGGACTAGAGCTCAGATTAAAGAGTCATTGAATACGAAAGTGAAGTCCAGTGTACTTTCGGAAGCAAAATAAAGCTTACAGATAAATGAAATCGTTTACAAACGCATAGCCGATGCTGCCAAGTGCATGGTGATGATGGATTTATTTTTCAAGAATGTCAAGTTAACAGAGTAGAGAAGAAGGCGGATGTGGTAGCTAGAGCTGGTTTATTGATTTTCAATTGAAATATTACTTGAATTTAGTTGAGCGTGCATGTTTGATATTAGCGTGCATGTTCTATATGAGCACTTTTTGATTTGAGTGTAACTATTGACAGCTTGAATGAGCGCGAAAACAGCTTCCAGGCAGGTCGTCGAATCGAGACTTCAGTTTAGTGAAGATTGTTGTGGATGACGGTGGTGAAAACGGCTGTTGAATTTTCAGCCGAAGTGGAGAATCGGCTGATGGCCGAAAGCAGTCGGAAAGTGTCCGGATACTACACACTGCATCAGGTCGAATAGGGTGCTTATGCACATACCACAGACAAACAGACGTCACACTCTCATCGCTGTCCATAGACCAACTTTTTAACGATCGATTCAAATATTGGGTAGGATGTCAATCGACCACCCGCAGCGCTCGCGTCGTTTTTGTTCGTGTTTGAAGTTTACACACTACCGCCACCTGTTGGTCCATCGGCCAACTACAGTGTTTTTAGCATTGGGCGTACATGATTTCGCGACTATGATTTTGATCGAGATTTGTTCTGAGTGTTACGTCTGTTTCTCTGTGCACATACCAACTATCAGAGCTAGATAGTCGTCGGCAAATCCATAAGTTGGAAAACCGCAATTATTGATTTGCCTCAATAGCGTATCTGCTGCGAGATTCTACAGAAGTGGTGACAAGACTCCCCCTTGGGGGCATCCGCAAACACTCAATTTTCGAATCGCTGCTTGACGCAATGTCGAGAAGAGATGTCGGTTTTTGAGCATTTGATGAATCCAATTGGTAATCATTGTAGGTAGCCCATGGTTTCCTGCGGCTTCCAATATGGCATCGAAAGACACGTTATCAAAGGCACCCTCAATATCCAAGAAAACACCCAAGCAGGATTGCTTCTGAGCGAATGCTTTCTCGATATCGTATACAACTTTGTATAAAAGAGTCACAGTGGACTTTCCAGATTGGTAAGCATGTTGATTCACATGAAGAGGCATGTTTGCCAAATAAACATCACGGATGTGATAATCGATAATGCGTTCCAGACGTTTTAATGGCGTTCGATAATGCGTTCCAGACGATGGGGCCCAGATAGCCGTAGCGGTAAACGCGCAGCTATTCAGCAAGGCCAAGCTGAGGGTCGTGGGTTCGAATCCCACCGGTCGAGGATCTTTTCGGGTTGGAAATTTTCTCGACTTCCCAGGGCATAGAGTATCTTCGTACCTGCCACACGATATACACATGCAAAATATGGTCATTGGCATAGTAAGCTCTCAGTTAATAACTGTAGAAGTGCTCATAAGAACACTAAGCTGAGAAGCAGGCTCTGTCCCAGTAGGGACGTAATGCCAGAGAGAAGACGCACGTCCTCCTTTCGAGATAAACTTTACAGTAATATCACGCCAGGATCTGGGAATGTACCCGGTAGCAAAACTGCTTACAAGTAGCTTTTTCAAAACATGTTTGATAAACTCAAATCCCTTTTGGAGCAGAACAGGATAAACCCCATCCGTTCCTGGAGATTTGAAAGGAGCAAAACTATTAAGTGCCCATTGAATCGATTCAGTAGTTACGATACTGCGTGCCGAGACCAGAGACTCGTAACTACATGAAAAGAAATTTGGTTCCGCGTTATGAAATTAATGAATGGGCCCATATGACGTCGATATTTTTCCTCTTCGCGAGTCTCTCGCAGCACAAAACTACGGACAAAATAAATCAAGTTTGTTCAGATCCCAATGTGCTAAATCAGTTCACATCTCTGTTCATACTCTTTTTCATCGCATTCGTACTACACACAACACGATTGGTAGCCAGGGGTTGTCAAATTCGCTACCAACACTGACTCCACTCGCGATCTGATGAGAACAAAACGTCAGAAAGGAGAAAACCAAAATAAAATTACTCTAAATTTGCAGCCTCCTGACACCGCCCATACTACCCCATTGGAAAATAACGAGCAAACATCTCTGGTTCCCACTGGGAAGTGGTTCCCACTGACAACTCAATGTTTGTAAACAAATAGTCGTTTAAGGACTAACAATCGATGAAGGCGAAATCTTTTTTGTCGAAAAATTTATTTTCTCGCAACAACAGTTATATTAGCACAAATAAACGGTTACAAACTATTCGTTTGCAGTACAGCAAGTTAATTAGAGTTGATATGGTTAGCGTGGAACACATTTGAATATCGTAGAAAAATTTATCTAATATGATTACGCCAATGTAGGTTTTTGTTCTTGAGTTTGTTGCTGACCTCGAAAACATGGCTGCCTAGCACCGGGCTGTAAATTTGTGAAAAAGTCCCAATCTGGCTGATTTTGGAAATTAAATTTCCGGCTAAAATCAGCACCTTTTCCGTCGGCTTTTGCTTCCAAGTTTGTCTCGGTTTATAGTTCAGGACGTTCAGTTTGAAATCAGTGCAAGTAAGAATGGAAAATTCGTCGAAATCGGTGGCATAACTTTTCGATCGATTCGTACGTGGACGTGTCGGGAAATGATTACTAGCTCGTTATTCGCTGCAGAAAACATCCATTGCTCGTCGTAACAAAGGGAAGCTCTTGTGTGTTGTTACGTGCTTTCTCTTCCTCTAGAAGCGGAGGAGGAACCATTGGGAAAGGGAGCACGATGCTGGAACCGAAGGCCACCGATGATTCGCAACAGCAGCAGCAGCAGGAGGAGCTGGACCGAAACTTGGGCAATGAGGTTCCGGCAAAGGTCGCTGGGGAAACGGCACCGGAAGCGGAGAAGAGTCGCGAGCTGCAGCTGGAATTGAAACGGATCCGAGATGAGTTCAACCAGCAGCGGGCCAAGATGAAGGAATTGTACCTGGCCAAGGAAGGTGAGTGAGGATGGGGGGTTTTCGAGGGAAGATGAGAATATATTTTGATCTGATCAAAGGTGTTTTCATTACACAGTCTAATTTTAAGAACCAGTTTGCAAGAATCGCAACTTCTTCTTGTATCGATGTTCTCAGATTGGTCTAAAATGTTTGAGGGTTAAGTTTTCTATATAACAACTATAGAAAAAAATATATCACAAAAAAACTAATGGTGCTATGAAACAAAACTAGCAAAATTATAGATTAAAGCTTCTTGAAGATACTTGGGCGACTATACCGCAGGTTCTTCAGAAATGTCTTTACTGATTTCTCTGGGAAATTATTCAACATTTCTTCTAGTGATTTCTCCAGAGGTTTCTTCTAGAATCCTTCAGGAATATCTCAAGCAACACTTCTAAAGATTTCTCCAAAAACCAAGAGTTCGTCTAGAATTTTTACAGGAAATTTTTCAGCACACCAACATATTACTACGTATGGTATTTTCCACAACCCACAAAGGTTTATTCCTGTTTTATTGAAGTTCGTTTACGATTTTTTCTAGGAAACCCAAAAAAAATCCCTCCATGAATTCCAATGTCGATTTTTTTTTCAGTCATTCGTCCAGCCATAAATATGAACAGTGACTCCTTACAAAGTTACTATAATATTTAGCATTTCATGTGAGAATTACATCTGTAGTTCTTATAAAAACTCTCTCTTTCTTGTGACTATTGTGAGATATTTGTCCAGCGATTTTTGAAAAATTTGCTGGTAATTCGCTGGAGACATTCCTGAATAAATACTTTAAAGAAATCTTAGGATCATTGTGCAAATTCCTGAATTCTCAAAGAAATGCCTAGCTACAATCTTAATGATATCCGGAGCGTTTTTTTTTAAATAATTCTTTGTATTCCGTGGAATAATAATTTGAAAGCAACTTCTGGAAGAATTACATGCTAAACTCTTAAGGAAAACGATCCCAATGGATGGGTTCGTAAAAGAAATATGATTTCTTTGAGAAATTTTTGAAAGAATGTTTGGAGCATTTGCTGAAGATGTTCTTGACGCAAGCTCTGGAAGTATTTCTTGGATGATTTTTAGCAAAAATTTCCACATTTAATTATTGAAGATACCTTGAACAAAGTGCTTGGAGCAATTCCTTAAAAAGTTTGTGACAAATTTGTTTGTAAATTAATTGCAGATGTTTGAAATTTAAACTGTTTGAATTTTGTTTCTATATGGTCGGGGTTCTGCTAAACCGCACCAAGTGCCATTTTTCCCCGAATGGAGTTTTTCCCACCAAAGGACTTACATAATCATAACCTCTCTACCATAAAAATATCGAGTGATTTGAACAATCCCTTGTAATCTTAGATCATAAATTTTGTTTGGAAGGACACGTAAAACTGTAATTTTGTTTAGCCAGAGTGAACCATAAACCAACGCACGTCATCAGAGGAAATTCATTTTTCAGATATAAAGCTATGTTTTTCCAATTTCTTTCTATATTCTTACAATTTATCCATTCCAAGCAACTCATAGAAACAGAGGCCAGTTAAATTGAGCAGCAATTGATTTATTAAAATTAAATATTGTTTCGGTGGCGTTGATCTATTTTCTTCAGTTTCTCAGGACGCAAGATTGCATCGCTGCCAATCGGTCTGAAGTGAAAAAATGCCAACAAGCCCACATCTTGTCACCTTTATTCACAGAAGAGAGGATCGATGAAGAGAAATCGATCATGCGACTTACGCCCTTATTCTAGCACACGCTTGAAATACTTGCATTTGCTTGTTATGTAACATGTTTATCAATCCACACAGAAGCCGTAATGAAGAAACTAAATAATTCAATATGTTACTATGTGAACAACTCAGGTGGACTTGGTGCGCTTTAGTTGTTAAGAAAATGGCATTTTCGCCATCAAACCCCGTCAGACAAAGTGCACATTACTTGATTCAAGTTTATCGCCATCCCTTCAAGAAGTGAAGATGACTTAGTGGTAGTACACTAGATTACCACTCAGAAGGCACGAGTTCGACTCCCGATGAAACTTTTTTTCTGATGTTCTATCCGATGGTGATGGAAATCAAACAAATTTTAGATTCTGTAGTTATTTTTATATTGCAGTAAAACACCAGCAGGTCACATCTGAAATGATGGTCATTCCTGGTGAACACTTCACGCATTGAACTGTGAACTTGATCAGCAAAGGTGCACCAAATGGGAGCAACTTGGTGCGCTTTAGCAGAGCGAATTCATGGTTTTCTTCGATCATTAGGATTTATGTATGAACACGTGAGAACCTTGATTCAATACATACGAATCCTTCCCATAAACACTTGTGACATGGATTCCAACATGCACGGTGATGATAAGCATCATTTGTCTACAATTTTACTTGTGTTGTTGAAAACTGTGAAACACATCCAACCATACCGAACCACGAACCATATTTTTCAATTTTTGTTCAGCCAGAGTGAACTGAGTGCTTCATATTGTTTAATGAAATCCAATTACATCGTTAATTTTGGATGATTTACCAGTATATTTATTTTCGGTATATTTATTCAACACTGTTTATATTATGCATGTGAGCGATAAAAAAAATTAAAATTATCGACCGCGATAAACTAGTACAGGAAAATACTTTAAAGTAAAATATCTCGGAATAAAGATTTTGTCACTTGGTGCGGTTTAGCAGAACCCCGACCATATGATATTTAAAATCATTAGGGAAATGTCAGGCAGTTTTTTTTTTTTGAAAAAAAAAACACTTTGAAACTATTATTTTTTGGTGGCTTTTTGTTTTTTTTTTTTTTTATTCCTATGGGGTTTTTTTCCTGCCTAGTGTTTTTTTGGTCTCTTTTTTCAGGGATGAGGTCTGGTTCTTTTGTTCCTTGTTAATTTCGAAAAGTTTTTTTTCTTCAATTTTCTTTAATTATTCCTCAAGATTGTCCTTTGGAAATACCCTGGGCTTTGGATTATATTTTCCAGGGAGCGATGAGTTTTGATAATTGATCGCTGTCGTTAGTAGTTTTGATTAGATATTGGGTAAATTTCAAAGCAATGGCATTTTTATTACAAAATTTAGATATTATCTTCCCAACTAACATTTAGTGCAAATGTAAACATTCTCTAAGCCCTCTTTATACGACTTCATGCTGAGTAAAGGCGCTGTACATACGAACGAAAGCTTCTATGCGATCCTTTTACCAACAAATCTGGCGAATCTACTCAGCTATTGTAAAGATGTGTAGGCAGCTCTTATTCATACCGATCATTGCTCTAACTCGACAGTTATACGACATGTAGCTGTGTAAACATCTTCGGAAGGCGCTTCCTCAATTATTTCGCAACTGTTGAATAATTTTTATACAGCTTCGCTGTATTATCGACTAAATATTATTTTCAAGCTGTTTCACAGCTTCCTGAATTTATATCATAAGTATCTGAACGTTACACAATTAAAGTATCTGCCACCGCCTGGAATCGATCTCACGATCTCTGCATCCACAAGTCTCGACGTTGTCCTTGCTGCCACCACAGTATATATCGAAGGCAAAGAAAACACACCGTTTTGTTCTACATCGAAAACGGTTCATATAATATTCTATAATGACGGTAAAGGATGTTATAGCCACGCTTACACCACTTCATCAGGCTGTAAAAGGGTGTGAAACGTCAAACGCAATGTTTACATCCAACAGGCTGTGTAGATTTGTGATCGAGTGAAACTGCTGGTGAAATAAGAGTGCGCGATGATTTTCGGTGATTATCCGGCGGAGTACAACCCGAAGATCCACGGACCTTACGATCCTGTCCGTTACTACGGCAAGCCGGATACGCCAGGTGAAGTTGATCGAATAGGGTGCTTGGTTTGGCCACCGTGACAAGAACCCAAGGCTGCTGCTGGAGTCGTGAGCCGTGTCTTTTAGAGATGGCAACACAAGTACTGAAAACCCAAGCGGATGGGAATTGCCCCGTTCTTTCAGGTCAACGTCGGCGGAATGGTGTTATTCTATGCCAAAAAGAAGCAGCGCAGGAACTACAAGTACCACAAAACGAAGGCCCCTGGAAGCAGGGCAGTGAGAAGCGAATGAAAGTGCGATCCGCGGAGAAAAATTTTGGCAGGATCTGGAGGGGGGTTCCGGCTTGTGGAAGATAGCAATTCGGCATGTATTGACAGACGGATGCTGGCATATAGTGAAAATCTGCTTTTTCGGAGAGTTAATTACATAATTTGCGAAAAATAAAACGTGAAAATATAGCGCAAATTTCGTTTTTCTGTTAAATGATGGTCACTCCTCCTGTGTTGATTCTTTGAAAATTAAGTTGAGGTTAATGGAATTGCAATAGATGCGTCACAAGTTGTTGTTTTACAGCTTACAGCTGTATATTCGCTGTATAACTAACGATAAAGCGCTTCTTAACTATATATTGAGTAGCATAACAAATCATATTGTATAGAAGCAGCCGGAATAATAATGGGAACTTTTATTTCACACCATTTGGTTGCTACTTTTTACGGTGTTGAGTTATAGCTTAGTGAAGGCAGCAAAAGTGATAACTGATGAAGTCTATTCAGCTAATATTTGTAGCTGCAAATTGTTTGCGATACAGCTGTATTAACGCTAATAGTTCTATTTTTGACAGCTTTCAATTTTTGCTGCGTTTGCTGCTTTGATTCAACTGTTATACAGCACAAAGCAAATAATCTTGGCTTATAGCGCTAAAATTGTTAGTTGGGTTCTGACCTAAAGATTCTGGTTAAGCTACTGCATAGTACAGCTATCACTCATCAAAATTACTTTCACTTCGGGAAAATACAGTCAACTCTCCCTTACTCGATATTGAAGGGACCATCGAGTTAGGGAGGTATCGAGATACAGAACAACGCGAGGCACTATGGATTTTGTCATGATTACTAGATTTCAGGCATTGCAGAATTCGCTCTCAATTGAGTATGAAGTACGATCAAAGCAAGCAAAGAAAAACATCCCATCTGTTGCGGTCCACGATCGTCATTGTATCGCAAGGTGTAACAAGTCTGATAAATGGAAGCAGCGAGCGAGAGCCCCAAAGAGAGAGCGATGATAAAATCCATTTTTCTTTGTTTACCGTTGGGGATAGGTGTTTTTCTTTACTGGCACGATAAACAATCCACGAACATCCAATAGTAATAGTGTCCCCCAGGCTTAGAGCATGTTAAAGGGGTTTTATCATGCACTACTATCCCCCCAATCTGATCAAAGTTGTAGCAGTATACGAAAAAGAATCTCTCATAATGTGCAGCATGTTATGATAGTTACAGAGAGCGATAAGTGAGAAATTCTCTCAATTTTCTCAGGATTCAATCCCTGCTAGATTTCCATCCTTGGTGATTACACGTCCACTTGAAACTCTCTAAGCCGCATTCGAAAGGCAAAGAGTTATTCTTAATTCGTATGTATTTTTCCAAAAACTTTTTTGAACTTTGTGTTCTAAATTTTTACTTAAAGTTGTTACTTACTTACTTGATGGGCTACAATCCGCTACGTTGAATCTACGCCGAATGGATAATTCTTATCCACTGGGCTCGGTCCAGAGCCAATCGCTTCCAGTCGCCCTGAACGTTAAGTGCCCTTAAGTCCTCTTCAACTGCAAAAAGCCAACGTGTGCGCGGCCTACCACGAAGCCGACGGCCTTGTCCGGGTTCTTTACTGAATATTATTTTTGCTTGCCATTCTTCCGGCATTTGTACCACGTGACCAGCCCAACGCAGCATGCCGTGTTTTATGAGCTTGATAATATTCACTGGTACAACTCATGATTCATGCGACGCCGCCAGATGCCATTTTCTTGTTTACCGCCGAGTATTGTTCGCAGCACTTTACGCTCAAAGACTCCAAACGCTTTCCGGTCGACCTCTTTTAACGTCCAGGATTCATCGTATAGAGCAACCGGAAGGATAAGAGTCTTATATAGCGCGAATTTTGTTTTCGTCTGCGGGCTACGGGACTTAAGCTGGTTACGGAGCCCGTAAAAAGTTCTATTCGCAGCTGCAAGACGCCTTTTCACCTTGCGGGTAACATCATTATCGTTAGTCACTAAAGTACCAAGATACACAAATTCTTCCACTACTTCAAATTTTTCACCACCTAGCACCACTTCACAACCAACGTCACGATTGGAACCACGCTGTCTACCAGCGATCATGTACAGTGCTGTTCTGAATAATAGCAGCGCATGTCGATTTTCATACAAAATGCTCAACTTTGACATGCTGTAGTTTTGTTCCCTTTCAAGCAATCGAGCTGAAATTTTCTCCACAGATCTACAAATATGATCAATTTTGTAACTACAAAATTTCAGTTTTTTCTGAGTCCCTGCCGAAAAGTGAGACACTAGGTGAAATTTTTCGAAAAAATAGCAGTTTTTCATTTTAAAATTTTACTTCTACAAATATTTTAAACATTTTCGGTTTAGGTGTAGGTTTGATGAGTAGGAGGAGATTGTTCCAATGGTAAGTGATATACAATTTAAAACTATAATGTCAAGCCGAAATTCAAATTTTTAAAACTGCTATTTTTTCGAACAATTTCACCTAGTGTCTCACTTTTCGGCAGGGACTCAGAAAAAACTAAAATTTTGTAGTTACAAAATTGATCATATTTGTAGATCTGTGGAGAAAATTTCAGCTCGATTGCTTGAAAGGGAACAAAACTACAGCATGTCAAAGTTGAGCATTTTGTATGAAAATCGACATGCGCTGCTAGTATTCAGAACAGCACTGTACTTAGTTTTGCTGGTGTTGACGGTAAGTCCAATCCTCGCTGTCTCCCTTTGAAAAGGCACGAATGCAATTTCTACGGCTCGACGATCAATTCCGATTGTATCGATATCGTCCGCAAAACCCAGGAGCATATGCGACCGGGTGACGATGGCATCGCTTCTTTGCACGCCCGCTCTCCTTATAGCTCCTTCGAGAGCAATGTTGAACAAAAGGTTCGAAAGCGCATCTCCTTGCTTCAATCCATCTAAGGTTACGAAGGAGGTTGAAGTCTCATCCGCATCCCGCACACTTGATTTCGATCCATCCAACGTTGCACGAATCAGTCTTATCAGTTTCGCCGGAAAACCGTGTTCTACCATTATCTGCCATAACTCATTTCTCTTTACTGAATCGTACGCCGCCTTGAAATCAATGAACAGATGATGAGTGTGCAAGTTTCCGGAACTTATCAAGGATTTGTCGCAAGGTAAACATTTGATCCGTCGTTGATCGGCCCTCACGAAAACCAGCTTGGTATTCGCCGACGAAGGACTCCTCCAGCGGTCTCAATCTGTTGAACAGAACACGCGACATTATTTTGTACGCCGAATTGAGGAGCGTTATTCTTCGGTAATTGGCGCACTCCAATCTGTGGCCCTCTTTATACAGAGGGCAGATGAGGCCCTCCAGCCAGCTAGCAGGCAATTCTTCTTCCTCCCATATCCTTTACAGAGTACGGTGCAGTATTTCGTACAGCTGCTCACTACCGTGCTTGAAAAGTTCGGCCGAGATTAGCTCGTCTTTTCCAGCAGCCTTACAGTTCTTCAACTCCTTAATCGATCTTCTAACCTCATCTAGCGTCAAGGGCTCCACAGCTTGTCCATCGTTGCTGATGATTAATTTGTTCTCAGCCGCGCGCGTGTTCTCTCCATTCAACAATTGCTCGAAGTGTTTTTTCCACCTGGCAACCACCAAGATTTTGCGCAGTTTTTCTCACTCTTCAGCACAATCATTGGCGTAAATAGGGAGGGGCCAGGGGGGAGCTGGCCCCCTCGAAACGTAGATTTGGACCCCCTAAAATTTTTGAAAAGTAGATGATGAGATAATTATTAATCTGCATGTTGAATATTCATTTTCAAAATTTCTGAATTATCACTGTTTGACATGCAACAGCAATACTTAGTAAAAACGTCTTATCTACTGCCAAACTCTTTTTTGCCATTTATTTTCTCGATGAAGAAATTGACCAAAACACGTTTCACAATAGGCAGAATGCGTTTGATATATTTGTAGTCGTATAGTTAATCATAAAACCAAATGGTTAAGCTTTTAAGTATGATTCCAATCTTAATACAAGCTTCGGGATTTTAAGATCAATTATTGTAACTTAAGCTAAGTATGCCGTACTACTCAAGAAAAATGAACATTTCTGCGAAAGAAATGGTCAAGAAGTTTTCTACAGCAAGCTTTATTAGAAAAGCCATTTCATCTCAACAGCGTACTGCGATCAAAGTAAAATGCTTTTCTTGATCACTCCTGGAAAAAAATCCCACGCATCGAGATAGGCAATTACTTTTCTTTTCAGGTTCAGGTTCTTTTGGAAACTATCCATTAGACAATTTTTTCCGCTGATTTGCTGTTGAAAAGAAAAGTAATCTCCGATTTGATGCGTGTCTGAAGTGTTCAAGAAAATCATTTTTCTTTGATCGCAGTAGGCAGTTGAGAAGAAATGGCTTTTCAAATGGAGCTCGCTGTAGAAAATTTGTAGACCCTTTCGATTTCGTAATTTTTTTAACTATTCTTGTGAAAAGCAGCTAACGTAGCTATACGGTTCAACTGTAAGCTGTTTAGCATTGATTTGCACTTGCGAATTATCAGTTGGTTTCAACGATACCTTGGAAACCACCCTGAGAATAGTTGTTGCTATTATTCAAAGCGTTCTCTCCCTCAAACATGCTATGATTGGATTGCTAGCTTCAATGATAAAATGATTTGCAAGCCTGTGGTTGAATTTCTAGAATATCTAGAATTTTGTTGTTTAATCAATGATCTTTAGTGATAATAAAAAATGTTCTTACTGTAAAATACAGTGTATAAGAATTTTATACTCTGTCCAAAGATGTGTTCCAAATGTATGTTGTATTATCATTATCGATATTTTTGCATTTATGTGAACTACCGTGATTTCGGGTGAAATTGATCACTTTTCACGGTTTTTCTTGTCTGATTTCTATAAGGTTGACAATGCCAAACAACTGAATGCAGAAAAAAAGGTATGAAGGTGAGCCTTATTGACTCAAGTACCAACATTTTCTAACAAATGTAATTTTAGTGCTAAAAAATATGTCTAAAATAAAAAATCGGGAGATCTCATTTCGGGGTGAAATTGATCACTTATCAATGCGATTATCATTAGTTTTCAAAACAACTCTACATAATGAATTTGAGCTCCCTGAATCCGAATATGCTTGCCAAATTCTTAACAATACAACATTTATAGAAATAATGAATGTTTAAATTTCAAGAATAACGCAGAAAACGCCTAAATGTATGCAACTTCCTAAGGAATTTCCTGATATCTAACCTAAATTCAATTGTTTCAACCAAATAAACGAATTGGTACGAGTTTTGGTTATGAAGTCTAGTTTAGGGATATATCTTAAGTATCCTAACAAACTTTCAGGATTATACAATGTCCAAATCCTTGTCTACAACTAGAAGTTTATTGAAGTTTGTCAATACTGCACCGTACATGATTTTGAAATTTTACATTATTTTCATAGAAATGAACATTTTTGAACGCAAAAAAACTTCACAACACACAATTTGGACATCCTTACGACAAACAACGTTCATTCACTGCAGGTTACATTGATATTTGTGCTCCATTAGAAAGTAATAAAATCGAGTGACACAGTGATCAATTTCACCCTACTGATCAATTTCACCCGAATTTACGGTATCAGTGATTTAAAAAGGTGACGATATTTTAGAAAAATAGATAAAATTTGCTTCTACGCTAACGAGATATTGATGATGAAAACGTTTGTAAAAATTTGGAATCATTTTTAAAACTATGTTTGGACTCCATAGTTTGGGGTGAAAACTCTCATAGTTTTCTCTGTGTTTCAAAGGAAGTTTGAGAAAATTTTCAAAGACTAAATACAAAGGATTTTTCAAAGTCTCATAAGTTTTTGAAAAAAAATATGCATGAAAAATCATAGTATAAAACTTATTCTTAGTTTGTTTCAGATTTTTTATTGTACCAAGATCGATAAAACTTGTGTGAAGTGGGCGTCCTCCTACATCTATTCCAGTTAACATGTATTGAGTTTTTCGGTAATCTAATTCGCAAGGTTTTTAAATAAACTAACTCATTATGCATGTCAAAGATGGATAAATTACTAATTAAATTATGAAAGAAATGTACGTGCTCAGATGGGACTCGAATCCTAGACGAGTTCTTTACCAACTAAGCTACCGAGCCACTTGGTGACCCAATAAATCAGAATGTTACAATTTTCTAATTCAAATTCTCGGTCTGCGTAAACTGTTGTTTGTTCAACTACTTTTCATAAAAGCACTTTTTACGTAGAAAAATTATTGATGAAAGTCGTGGGAAGAAACGGTTAAAACTCTAGTTCAAACAGAATTAACGTGGGTGAACTTGGATTCCTATTAGTTTTATTTTAAATCATTGAATTTCATTTGAGTTCTATGTTATATCATCAGATTCTGTACAAAAAAACGTTATCTTTCCAAAATATACCAAAATTATTAAATTCTAATAATGTACACTACACATAATGATCAATCGATTTGGGACATTTTTTGAGGTTATGTCACACGATTCACACATATTTCAAAACAAGCATTGGGAACCGCCAACGCTTAGGGCCCTTGCCCCCCCCCTCCCCCCCCCCCGAAGTTTGATGACTATTTACGCCCATGAGCACAATCTCACTGAGTTCTTACAAAATCCTGAAATAAATTCACAGAATCTTTCGCAGGCTTCTCAGAGTACGGAGCATAATTATCACAGAAAATCCTGAACAGGTCTTCCACATTAAGCTAGATGAGTTTCGGGCGGGTTTCTTTTGTAAACTTCTAAACAACTGGGCTGAATATTCAAAAAATCTAAAACTGGGAAAAATCTTTCATTATTTTTTTTTGCCAAAAATGTTTAATTTACTTGAGATAATTGAGCACTAATTAATTTTAAATCATCTTACAATATAATTCCAAAAATCCAACACCAACTTCTAAATAATATCTTGATGAAACATCTTTTTATTAAACTTTATTATTTTTTTTACTTCAAGCCGCTTGGCAGCGATGCAGTCGTGCGTCCTGAGGTAAAAAAGCTGACAAATTTCCATCTTGTCACCTTTATTCAGGATCGATGTAGAGAAATCGGTGGGTTTAGTAAAAATAACGATTGAAAAATTACTAAATTTTGTCATGAAAAACTGTTTTATTGTTCTCATTTTTAAATCCAAATATCATACTCATATGAAACTTTATATAACTTTAGAAAATCCATACTAAATATGTTCATTTTTATTATATTGTATTTATGTGATTATAGCAGTTTTTGCAATTTTGCATGATTTGTGACATGAAATCATTATAATTCTTTTTGGCCCACTTTTACCTTGGAATAAAAATCTGAAGTTTTGCGAAAATCTTCTTTTATATGAAAGAAAAATCCGGAAAACTTCAGCCGTATTGGAGATCATCGATACAAGAAGAGGTTGCGTTCTTTTCAAACTGGATCTTAAAAGCAGTGCTGTTAAATATAAAAATTTTGGAAAAAAAAATCAAATGTTTATAGCAGTATTTTCGTTTTGAATTGCAGCGGAATGCAAGCGATTTTCCAAGGAAGCCGCCGCAGTGCGGAAGGAGCTAGACGAGGCCAAATCGCAAATCATGGTGATGGAGTACAACCGGGAGAAGGATCTGGAGGAGCAGAACAGACGAGCGCAGGAGGAGATCCACACGCTGCAGCAGTTGGTCCAGGAAACGGTGGACGAATCGGCTTTCAGCAACGGGGAGGTGCGACGGCTTGCCGAGGAGAACGAACGTCTCCGGGCGGAACAGCAGGAACTGAAGGAGGCGCTCGCTGCAGCGCAGCAGGTGGGTGTTTATGGTTTGGATAGGTGATGGAGATTGTAAAACATGCCCCAGAAAATCATACCCTAGAATCCAACCCTGGTAGCAGGTCTTTTTTTAGAGACCTGATAATTATTTTAATGCAAGTCTTTAGAAAGTCTCTATTTTTAAATAAAAATCTCTAAAGTATCTTTTTCATCCAAAATGGCCTCTAAAGTCACTTTTCTTTTCTTTCCGACTTGCAATGAATCCTGGTGCAAAAGTGTAGAGACTCAAAAGAAATTTTAGAGGAAGGCTTCACGATCTCTTCTATTAGTGTATACTGAAGAGATTTCTTCTGAAATACTTTTAAGGACTCTTCCATGGTTCCCTCTAAAAATTATTTCTCCAATTCTCCAAAGTTTGCTCCAAGAAATCCATGATCTCTCCAACGCTGTTACCTCCAGCAAAATAATCATCACAGGGACTGTTTCAGGATTTTCATCAGAGATTCTTCCACAAATTCCTGCAGTAGTTACGTTAGGAGATCCCCATGCCTATTTTTCCGATTATTCTCCCATTCATTTTGATGTAGATTCCTTTAAGCATTGATGGACGGTTTCTCCAAAGCATTCCTCCAGGGATTATTCCAGATAATGTGTTAAAAACTTTCCCATGATTATGTCAATGATTTTGATCAGGGATTTCTCATGAAGCTCCTCCAGAAATTTCCACAGCATTTCATTCTGAGAAACTTAATACTTAATCGCTTTCCTTCCAGGATACGCCGAGTTTGGCACCGGTGCTGAACCAGGCGAAGAAGATCATCCGCAAGCTCGGGGCGGCCGATTCCAATAGTCACGACAATCTGGAGGATTCCATGCGGAAGGTAAACAAATATGTACGTACCAACGCGAAATTGCGCCTTATGTCCTCTATATTTTGGTTGTATTTGATTGGTTGCTTCTTTCGGAAATTGCTTTGCACGTAGTAGATAACTTGTCAGTTGTGGGTGAGAGCTTTCCTAATTTAGATTTTTGATTTCTAGGCTCAGGAAGATGCTGAGGTGCTTCGGTCGCTTGTGGTTCCCCTAGAGGAAGAGATCAAAACTCTGAAAGAGAAGCTGAGAGATGCTTACGAAGAGCTTGAGAAGCACCGTGGCGAAGACACGCGGAAGCCTCCAGAATCGGCACTGGTTGGGATGTTGAAGGAGGCGGCTCGGAAGGATCCAGCTCCAAAGGAACCAAATCCCGACAATCCCCAAGAACCATCCACCAATAACCCATCGCCGTGCGAGATGTGCTCCAATTACGAAACCAAATTGGTCCATTGTCAGGAACAGATCAATGGCGAGAAGCAAAAAGTGCAGCAGCTGGAAAAGAGCGTCGAGCGGATGAAGGAAGAACTGGCCAAAGAGGGTGCTATGCGAGCGGACTTGGAAACTCAGTGGCAGCTGAAACGAGAGGATCACAAGGCTGAGGTGCAGCGACTGAATGAGCAAACGGCCAAAGCGGAACAGGAACTGGCGGCACTGAGGAAGGACTACGGTCAACTGAAGCAGACCGTGAACGACGAGTTGCAGAAGCTGACGGAGGAGCGGGAACAGGTAACGGAGGCTGGCGGGAAGAGGGGATTTTTGTTTAAATATCGTAAAATTTTGGGATAGACTACTGCTGCTGACGTGAATTGCAATTGGAAGTGAATAACAACTTGAAGTAGAAATGACCCGGACTTTGACTTTGACTGCATCGATTGACTGTTATACTTCTTCCTCTGAGTAGAGGTACTCCCAGAAATATGCTCTGCGAAGGGGTTTTGTCATTTTGGATTCCTCCCAAAAAAAAAAAAGTTTTTCCGAGAGAATTTCTTCCGAAGTGTTTTCCCGAAAAGGATTCGAGAAGCAGACGGCAGACATTCTTTCCGCAGTTTTTTCGGAAAAACAAATTGTCGGAAAAAATGTGTGCCTCGCCCTTATCTAGGTCACGGAAAAAGCATGGACGCGAAGGGTCCAAAATTGGCCTCAAACGGATTTTTCAACATCCAAATGAGCTAGGCAGTTCGTATCTTCGGCAAAGTTATTCAGCCGATTGAAGGCTATCTGGCAATGACAAATTTGACTGAGAATCTATCCGCTAAGTGCCACTAGTGACAAATCTTTTCAGTCATCTGTATCTCAAGATCCTTATCAGTTAGAAGGTTGATTTCTTCGACAATGCTGTTCAGCAGATCAAGGACTACCTGTCGGTGAAGAGTCTGATTGGATATTCATCCGCTTGGTGGCGCTAGTAAAAATAAAACTCTCCAATTTTCACAACCTCACGATGCTTATTAGCTAGAAGGTTGGTGTTTTCAGCCGATTGAGGGCTATCTGGACGTAAAAAATCTAATTGACAATATATTCGCTAGGTGACACTAGTGACAAATCTTCTTCAAGTGTCTGTATCTCAAGATTCTTAAAACTTGGAAGGTTGGTACCTGTTGGATTTAATCCAAAGAGAATTTTCAAAAGTATTATTCTTCGCCGCAAGCGAAATAAATACGCACGATCCAGTTGTGGTTGCAAAGAAGAATATAATTTCCCTAGTTGGAACGTATAAATTCATTTTAGTATCATTTGAATTTCTTAAAATATAGTTCAGGCCGTGTGGTAGGCCATGATAGGTTTGTGAACCCCTGTGGAAAGTGTACATATGATTTTCAATTCTCATGTTTACTTACGTTTAGCTCCCTTTGTGTAATATTGTGTCCGTTCAGAGCAAATTAGTGGTAGTCCTAGTAATTACAATATATGTTTGATATGTTTCGAAGATGTTCCCTCCCCTTGGTTATGCGACCTTGCCGCGATGGGAGGGCATAATCCATTAGCCCATATGATGGAAACCAAAGGCGTAAACTGTAGTGGTGGTATCACATTTTGGCATTTTTTGCTTAAAGCCGCGTCATAATTCACATGGCATAGACGCAATAATATCTCGGATGTGATCCAACGGACATTCTGCGTCATTGATAGAATTGATGCCCATTTCAAATAATTAATCTATTCGAAGTGGACATTAATACTATTGATGACGTTCAGTTTGCCTTTTGCTAACCAGAATGATCCGTAACCACACTTAACCTTCGGGCTGTCGCGCTGTTGTACTTAGTACAACAGTTGTGATTTATATGCTATCATTTTGCAACAAAGATATCTATCGACACCAAACCAAAATGTATTCCTCAAGAATCTTCTTAAGAACTATACTCGATGGTTTTTATATACAGTATGACCCCTTATAATGCGGTAAAATCAACAAATGTACATGAAAGTCGCATAATAATGAACGCACTATATACGGTTCGAGTAAACCACAGTTTTTAATCGGTATATCTCAAAATCCAGATTATATAGAAACTTTGGGTCTTTAGTAAAGTTGTTCTGGAGGTGCAGCGCTATCTGTTGGTACCGCATTTAATTCGGAATTTGACCGCTAGGTGGCACTAGTGGGCATGGAAGTTTTACTTTTGATTTGCAAATATTTCAGGATCCTGATCATTTAGAAGGATGGCGTCTTCGGCAAAGTTGTTTAGTAAGTTAAGGACTATCATTGTTCGAGGTAGTTGATTCAAAATTTTGCCACTAGGCGGCGCTAGTGTGCATGAAACTATTGTTTGCAGATATCTCAGGAGCCTGACCACTTAGAAAGAAGGTGTCTTCGGTAAAATAGCTCAGTAGCTCAAGGACTATCATTATTTGAGGCAAGAAATAGGATATTTTGCCACCAGGCGGCGCTAGTGAGCAAAAAAATTTTGTATTGCGGATGCTGCAGGATCTTGACTTTTTAGACAAACACCTTCAGCAAAGTTGTTCAGAAGCTCAGGAACTATCATTATTTTACAAAATCTCGAACTTTAAGGATTAAAAAAAGATATAATTCGAACTACTGAACAACTCTGCCGAAGACACCATCTTTCTAAGGGAGCAGGCTCCTGAGATATTTGCGAAACAAATGTTTAATGCTCACTAGCGCCGCCTGGTGGCAAAATTTTGAATCAACTAGCCCTAACAATGATAGTCCATAAGTTTCCGAGCAACTTTGCCGAAGACGCCATCTTTCTAAGTGGTCAGGATCCTGAGATCTGCGATTCAAAAGTTTCATGCTCACTAGCGCCACCTAGTGGCAAAATCCCGAATTTCTTGTCTAAAATAATAATAGCCCTTAAGCGACTGAACAAATCTGCCGAAGACGTCATCTTTTTAAGTGGCCAGACTCCTGGGATATTCGCAAAACCAAGGGTGTTGTACAAAGTACAACGCGCGACTACTCGCGTTACAAAAATTCGCGCGACGACCGAAAGGTTAATATTAGCTAGCTAGATACATCGTTATCATATACGACGTAGGGAATACTTAGGAACTCTTAAGAAAATGACTAGTAGATTCACTGAATAGAAGTAAGTGGCGACAATCTTATTTTAATATGGTTTTTACATTGCCATAGTAAGAAATACCTCTTTTGTAACAGCGGTATAAATAATCTAATTCCAGCTTCATTTTCGCAAAATTTACAAGTAGAAAGTAGGCGTTGTGAAGCATTGCATTTGCCACCGAAAAGCGAATCTTGTAGGAGACTGTAATAGAAGCCTAAGGTAACTTTACTCTTCAATATTCACTATAAAAATGACTATGGAAAGTAAGACGCTGAGATCGATCATTAGGGTACACTTGCTAGTTTCGAAAATATTGTTGAACAAACAAGGAAAGCGACTTTTTTCTTAAGGATATATGAACTTAATGACCAATAAATACTTTTAACAACAAAAAATGAAATTAACTAGAACTACTACTAAACAGCCTAATTTTGTTAAGACTTGACGACAATTGACATTTAAGACTCTAATCTTACGTAAAAGACATGAGTAATCAGAATAGCATTTGAATGACAAATTATTCAAAACTATTTCGACCAGACATAATGACACTACTACACTACTATTTCAAAAAAATGCTGATGGAGCTGCTGATTTTCACAATGCTTCCTTTTCTCAAAAGCAAGGGAATATGAGTACTTTTCAAAAACTACCACGTCGCAGGTCGCATACCTGTCACTCCTCTGTCATACCATTACAGCCCCAGTCTTGCATGCAGGATTGCAAGCATTAAAGAGGCCACAGTGATAGACGTGCGCGTTGGCCTAATAGGGTAGGCCAACAGTCCCCCAGGGTACGCCAACTTCCGGTTGGCTTACTTCTCCACGCGCTGAACGTCTAGGACTGCCAGCTTTGCCACGGGACGCTCATAGACTCCGGTAGCTGTCTGCACGGTCGCTGATCGGGTTTGTCCATCTCGGCTGGTTGTTGTAGTGATGACCCTTCCTTTCGGCCAACAGTTCCGTGGTGACTTCGGGTCGACGATGACAACGATGTCTCCGGTAGTGATCGGCTTCACAGGCTGAAACCACTTAGACCGGCGAGTGATCTCTGGTAGGTAATCGGTTACCCAACGTTTCCAGTACGTGTTCGACAAAAAATGAGAGGAGCACATGTTCCGCTTCAGGATATGACCACTGTCATCAAAGTTGACCAGCGGTTCCGAGCCACTGGACGATCCCAGCAGAAAGTGGTTTGGAGTAAGAGCTGGAGCGGAATCCTCGTCTAGCGGAACGTGCGTAAGAGGGCGGGAATTAACGACGTTTTCGATTTCGGTCAGCAGATTGCGAAGGACTTCGTCGGTGAGAGTCTTGGTCAAATTATTTTTGACGGTACGTATCAGTCGCTCCCAGCTGTCACCCATGTGTGGCGACAGCGGAGGGTTGAACACCCATTCGGTCTCCTCGGTTGAAAACTCTTGCATCATTTCGTCGTGGTCAATTGTACTCTAAAGTCTCTGGAGCTCTCGGTCTGCACCAACGAAGTTGGTACCACGGTCACTATATATCTTGCGAGGTTGGCCACGACGAGCGACGAAGTTGCGGATTGCCATGATGCATGAATCGGTGTTTAACGAGGTGACAAGCCAGCGCTTCTCGTGCCTTCTGCCAACAACAACTTCGATGGGGCCGAAATAGTCGATACCAACGTGCGTGAATGGACGGGAAAAAGCTTCTAGACGGCCGGGTGGTAGGTCGGCCATAATCGGGATGCTCGGTGTTGCGCGCTCGTTCTTGCATTTCTGGCAATTCCGATGAACTTGGTTGTAGCAAGTCCG
Organism: Aedes aegypti; assembly: GCF_002204515.2. Lineage (NCBI taxonomy): Eukaryota > Metazoa > Arthropoda > Insecta > Diptera > Culicidae > Aedes > Aedes aegypti. The sequence continues at coordinate 21,052,732 of NC_035107.1, forward strand.
TAAGCGAGCGATTTGGTATTTCTGACGTAGCTCATTAATCACTGTTTCGTGATTTTGATGGTGATATCGATTGTGGTAGTGGTTGTTTACACAGCGTAACAAAAATGGCATATTTGCGTGTCTCTAAAATCAAATTATGTGTCTCTAGTAGACTTGAGGTTGCTGAATTTGAAGCCGTTCTCAGAAATGTTCCAGCACTTTTTTAGCTATAGGTCGCCAAAGTTGCATAAAACACTGGTTTTATTGATGGTTACATAAAATTTAAAGTATGATATATCAATCTTTTTGGAGATAAGCTTGCAAAATAGGACTTCAACTTTCATTTTAGATATAATTTGGTTGAAATTGAACGATTAAATTTAGATTAAATCGATTTTTTCACCAAGCTTGCAGTCTCCACACAAAATTCTTCATTTTTTTGTATGGCAGAATACAATACTTTTCGAAACCATAAAAAAAAAATAACTTTTGAGCATCCAAAGTATGATGAACTTTGTTGATAATAGTTATTTTACATATGATGTTTTGATTTCGTGACAAATTAAGCGAATAAATTACCATACAAGCTGGCAAACTTACATGCAAGTTGGCTGAAATAGTCAAATTTTGCATTTTCAACAGTGAATATCTCAAAAACTAGACGTGCTGTGATATTTTTGAAAACGGCAATGGATTTAGCAAATCTTAATTTAGTAAATAACGGTATTTTGGTGCTTGAGACAAAAACGTGTTCCGCAGTGTTATCAATGTGGTAATATGGTGCTTCCGAGGGAGGATGATGGGACTTTTCGCATCTTCTGTGGTATACTGACACGCTGTAATTCGTGTTCTCATTCGCATAATGCCGTAGTCGTCGATCCATGGGAGAAGTTTGTACAGATCACTGGTTTTAGGAAGCTGTTTAGCGGTATTTAGAATGTGGAGCTCTTCCGAGTACTCGTCCTGCTGCGCGATGCATATCAGGCGTGCTTCGGCTGCGCGGAGCTCTCCGTTAGTCAATGGTCCACAATAAGTGGGCTTTTGAGTGACTTGAGGCGCCCAAGATCGCCAAACGTCTTGAAGTAACACTTTCAGATAGGCGAGAAAGTGAGCAATCAGCCCTACTGGATCGAATATGGTCATCAGCACACGTAGCACCTCTCGTTTTGTTGGACGTCGACCACCCTTCAACAAATCCGCATCGTATCGGTTCCAGCCAATCTTGTAGGTAAAAGCATCGGCTGATGTATTCCACCACATGCCTAGAACCTTCTCAGTGGCCAGTTCAGTAGAGAGGTCTAAACTTTTCTCGTTTTCTACGCTCTGCTCCTGTAGCGCATCCATGACTTTTTTGGAGTTACTGATCCAATTCCGTATCTCAAAGCCACCCTGGGCATGGATGTGCCGAACATCCTTGGATATCTGGATCGCTTATTTCTCTGTTGCCACGCTAATCAGCATGTCATCGTCGTAGTGTGATTTGCTTCACACGCCTCTGGATGACTTTCGATAAACCGGTCAGCATTGACGTTCTTGACGTATTGCGCGCTACTAGGAGAGCAGCATGCTCCAAAGGTCATCACTGTCATGGCATAGATCACCAATTCGCCCTTTTCATCCGTCCAGTAAAACCATTGATATTTCTGATCTTCTCGACGAATGTTCACCTGATGGAACATCTCGCGGATGTCCCCCGTCACCGCAACAGGATGCTGTCGGAAGCGCAGTAGAATGCCAAGAAGAGAGCATAGCAGATCTGGGCCCTTCAGGAGAACCGAATTCAACGATATACCGTGAACTTTAGCGGCTGCGTCCCATACTATTCGGACTTTTCCGGATTTGTTTGGGTTGGTCTCTGAAAAGACGGGCAAGAACCATGCGTTGCTAGATTGCTGCTGAACTTCGTCCTGTGAAAGTTTGCGGATGTACCCTTTGACGATGTAGTCGACTATCTTCTGCTGCAAGACTTCTGCGAGTTGAGGATCGTTTGCCATGCGTTTCTCCAAGCTTCGGTGTCGACGAAGGGCCATTGGCCGGCTATCAGGCAGACGGACGTTGTCGTAGCGCCAGAGAAGGCCGGTCTCGTAGCGATTGCCTACGAAGCGTGTAAGAGATTTCAGTAGCGTCTCGGCTCTTTCATCTTCGGCTGACAGAAGTGGTTTGGATGAACTATTGACTCCTAGGCTGTCGATTGCGAAGTGCTCCTTCATCGTTTGATGCAAGTCGTCATCTAACCGCTCATTCGATTTAGTCATTCGATCATTGGTTCCGATCAAAATCCGTGGATGTGCATCGTGGTATGACGAAATTGGTAACCCTTTCAAATAGCGGTATGATTGTTTCAGTTCATTGAAATCTAGGGTTTGCTGTGGTAGCCGTAGCTCGCTTACGGTTTGAACCTCCTCTAAAGTGAACTTTGCTGCATGTTCATACTGTTCTGCAACTTGGAGGCGAACGATACGCGAATCCTTTTCGCATCGCTCTGTGCCGCAGGTCCAGCGTAGGCATATTGGACTAGGATTACCGCCTAGTCCAAGTTCGTCGACCAATTCTTGGTCCAACAGTGTTGCTCCTGACCCTTCGTCGAGGAAAGCGAAGGTATGAATCGTCTTTCCCGGTCCGGTTAGAACTACAGGAAGATAGGAACATCCATCTTTGCCACATGGTTTTGCCTTGCACAATCCTTTGTGTTGACGAAGACTCGGTAGAGTCCGAACTCTCGGATGACGGCCCATTTGGAATCTCTCGAAAACCGCAAGAAACGCTTACATTTGTCCACAGACTTACAGGTTCCTTTGCAAACCGGACAGGTATTCTTCGCCGGCGCGGTTGTAGGCGTTGGCATTGACTCAGCGGCCGGGGTGGAGTTGGTGATGGACTTCGTTGGTGTTTCTGAGTGAGCATTGAGGTACGCTTTTCCTTTTCCTTTTCGACGAGCGTCGTTCCGAATCGGCTTCGACTGTAACGGATCTATTGGAAACGTTACTGAGATTGCTGCTTCCGCTAGCGAGTAGATCCATTCGCTGAAGGTCGCTAGGTTGACCGTTAGCTGTGGTTTCCGGTGTTGCGCCCAATTCAGCTTGATCGAATGCGGTAGCTTGGCAACAAGCTGGTGAAGGAGGGTTACGTTATACATATATTCCTGCAGACCACAGGAGGCGACCGTTGCACAGAAATTCTGGACGTTTACAGCAAAGTCAACCAACGGCTCAAGCCGATCTTCCCGGATTGGTGGTAGAGCGCTGATCTTGCTTATCAACGAGTGTACGATGATCTCCGGTTGGCCATATAACATTTTCAGGCTATTGATTATGCCTTGGACGTTTCCCGGATGCATCAGCCGACATTTGACTGCTTCGTAGGCTTTTCCCTTCAAGCTCTTTTGCATGCGTACAAGGTTTTCCTCCTCCGTATATCCACACATAGCGGACGTACTATTTAGCATGGATAGAAAGATCGGCCACTCCTCCGGGTAACCGGAAAATGATGGTAAGTCCCTGGAAACCGCTTGTCTTGCCGCAATTTGGGACTGTGATAACTGGAATGCATCGCCGTTGCTCGGCAGCTCTGCAAATGTAGGGTTGTGACCTGATTCTGCTCTAGAATCGTAGAATTTGCCAGAGTTCGCGGAACTCGGACCGGCGCTGAATGGATTCGCGTAGATTGAGGATGGATATTGGGATTGAACTATTTGGACATTCTGATAGGTGTTTGCTGGCATTGTTCAAACTCCTGCGGTGCTGAACGCTGGTCTTGGTGACCTCGTATCTGCTGTGCTGGTGGTTGACATGATTACTCGTTAATACTCGGTTTGAATACGTTACTCAAATAGTTATGAAGTGTGCACATGTATAGCAAAACACAAAATCAATGCAACTGCGCTTCAAGAGACTATAAGGGAAGCCATGAAAAATGGTTTAATAACTCAACATAAAGATTATGATTTGAAAATTATAGAGAGATGGCTGTAGCGCTATCTACCAATTTATTCTTCAATTAGGTTCCACCATTGGACACGAAACATTATTTTTACAGTATATCTAGATACTGTAGTTGAACGGCTAATAATAATATATAAGATTGACTTTTTGTTTGGCTTGCGCCTCCTAGATGATAAATTCCCAATCAGACTCTTCACCGCCAAAACGCTGAAAATCTTTGCCGAAGACTCGAACCTTCAGCTTCATAACTGTTTGAATAACGTATTGGTAATAATTTCTGATCGGCTATATATTACCCCCAATATTTTCCACCTCAAGCTTTCAATCTGCTGAATATCTTTACCGATGACCCAATCAGAATCTAATCAGATTTACATATACATAGCCCTCAATCTGCTGAATATCTCTATCGAAGGCACCAATCTTCTAGCTCACTGTTTCTCAACCTTGATAACCACAGCAAAACGGATCGCTATTGCATTATTTATTTCACTGAACGTTTTTGATTTAAACATGTCGGTATCACATAGTTATCATCTACTGAGTGCTACTGAGTTGGTATCATCACTACACTCAACTTAAAGAAGGATTAATTTTAACAGATCCATGTATACTTCCAAACAGTTTGCGGCTTTGATAGAGGGTGAATTATCAACAAATATCGACACGCTAGTAGTAAGGATGCATAATGAACACAACACTCAGCTGTCAAAATGAACAAGTCTATTGACTTTATTTTCACGTAATAGTGATAGGGTACTTCAGTAACAGCTATAGGCAGTTCATTTCATTTTGATCCATGTTTTGATGATTGTTACGTTTGTCAGGTAAATTCTTAAAAAAATCATTTTCTAGAATCTACGTGATTTTTCACGTAGCCTTGACGTTTGGATTATTTTGAGTGTAAAATGGTTAAGCGAAGTATGCTCTTCAACAGAAAAGTAATTGCCTGTCTCGATACGTGAGAAATTTCTTGCAAGAAATGCTCAAGAAAAGCACTTTTCTTTGATCGCAGTACGCAGTCGAAAAGAAATGTCATTTCAAATGGAGCTCGCTGTAGAATTTTTTTTGACCATTTCTTCCGCAGAAATTTTTACTTTTCTTGAGCAAAACAGCATACTTAGCTGTATTCTAAAAAAATATTTCTTTGTTTTCAACAGTTTTTTCAATAGAATCCACAGAGATTTGTTTCAGGAAGTTTTCCGGAAATCTTACAAGATTCCTCCAGGGGCTCTTACGCCGAACTAACCGGTTATTTTTTCAGCGATTCTATTTTGAATTTCTTCAAGAATCCCTCGCAGGGATTATTTCAGAAAATCTATTAACAACTCTTCCTTGATTGCATTTCCAAGGATTTTTTTTTCAAGAATTTCTTCATATTTTTTTTGTTTTAATCTCTGGATAAATTTATTATAGATTTTCTTGGCAAATTTTACAAATTCAATCCAGAGTGGGAATATTAAACAAATTCCGAACAACAATTTTGGAAGAAATTCTGAGAACTCCCTTGAAGCATTCCCGCAGAAATTACTGATTGATTACTTGAAGATGTCGTAAATATAAATCTTCCTTCTTCTTCTATATAGTATCTCCTAGAGAAGTCGAAAACTATTAAATACTTGGAGGACATAGGACTTTCCCGACAAGTTAAAAAAAACTTAGGAAGTGTTCCTCCTGATAGAATCTTTGGAGTTAGTTTCCAAACTGAACAACAATATGACGGAATTTTCGTATATGAACATGATTGTTCGCAGGAGTTAAAATTCAGTCGGTAAAACATAGTTTTGATTATTACTCGTCTAACTATAAGAGATAAATATAATCACCTAACTCAAATTGACTGAGTCGACGGGGAAAGGAGATTTGATTAGATCTAAAAGGTCAAATATCGTGTAAAATTTGTAATTGCAAATGAATAAAAAAAAACTATTTTAAGTACAAACGACCTGGACTTTGACTTTGACCGCCCCGACCGAAACGACTTTTGCTGCCCAGAGGCTCACCGCAGTCTCCGTCCCATTTCAGGTTTACCGCCATTTGGAGGTCCTGCAGAAGGACAACGAATTCCTCTCCGGTAAATACCTGGACAATTCCGAGATGCTCAAGGATCAGGAAATCAACCTTCCCCAAAGTATCGACGAGCTTCACGAGCTGGTTCTGACGCTGCACGAGAATCTGATCGTCACCAAAGCGGGTTGTGAATTTGCCGAGCGGAAAACGCTCAGCATGCAGGACGAAGTGACCCTGCTGCGAGACCAGCAGCACATTCGCGAACGGGAAGTTCGTCGCGCCGAACGGGATTACTCCAACAAGGTCGCCCAGCTGGAGGAGCAACTCCGACAGCAGTACCAGCACTATCAACGCCTGGCCGCCCACAAGGAAGAACTGGAACGGGCCGACGCCGATAACAAGCGCCAGATATCCGAACTCCGGATGCAAACCATCGAGCTGCAGGCCACCAACGAAAAGCTGGACAAGCACAACGTGGACCTCAAGAACAAGATGAGTGTCCTCCAAGAGGACCTCGCCAACAACGAGGCCGTCCAGAAGGACTTTGTCAAGCTGTCCCAATCGCTGCAGATGCAGTTGGAGAAGATTCGCTCGGCAGACACGCAGGTCCGCTGGCAAGACGAAGAGGACATTGACCAGTGCCCGAACTGTCGGAAGGAGTTTACGGTAACGCGACGGAAGCAGCACTGTCGCCACTGCGGCACCATCTACTGTCCACCGTGTCTCACGAAAACGGTCTCGATGGGAGCGAATCGACGGCCGGCGCATGTCTGCGACGTGTGCCACACGCTTCTGGTCCAGGACACGGCACCCTACTTCAGCCGGGAACCTCCGCAATCGCCCTGAGCTGAGTCGTCGTCGTCGTCGACAGCTATAGTTAGGTAGTGTTCTTGTACGTGTAAATGTGTAACTTTATGGCCGCCTAGCGCCGTTTTGCTGCCAGAGGCCAGATTTAGTGCTGTTAGGGCAAATTGAGTTCCGTTCAGGGAGCGATTGGGAGGGGTGGGTAATCCAAAGCTATCCGTTTGACAATGAAAGAGAGACAAGCGCGCGAGGACGAGCGAACGAGTGCAAAGAGGCAAAGCATGTTTTATTATTACTCTGATTCAAATTTTAGTGTACATTTAGCTCTTTCGCTTTGTCGTATTGCAGAACTTTATGGAACATAACTACTTACAAGGAAATATCGCAAAATATAGGATTCGTTACTAACCGATTGTGGGTGTTGCCGTCTGCTGTTTGAACCGAAAGCCCTGTGTTGATGTCATCATACTTCAATTTCAAAGACCCGAACGTTTTGGAGTATTCAAATACATTTATTATTGACGTGACACTTAAACATTACCTAGTGCGCGAATGACTGCCAAGCTACGGTGACTTTTGGTTGATCTACCTTCAAGAAGCATTACAATTGTTCAAATTTCGCTTGCAAAATTATCGATTTTTACATACCATTCTCATCAAGTAGATCTAAGGACTGGGGAAAACTATGCACGCATACATCTCTGGCGGGGTAAAAATGCTTCAACAATCATTAAACGCTATGCAATTTTCTTATAATTCGTTCAACAAATCCTATAGGCAACAATGAGTCGGTTTTTATCGATTTCGATTCATGCTCGATGGAATATGATTGATTTTTTGTTTGTTAAAGCTAAAGCATAACTTTTTGTGTAATAATAGACAACTGACTTACATCTATATCTTCTTTACAATAGGTCTTAGGTGTAATATCGCTTCCCGGCATAGAAAAAAAGAACACTCATTATGAAGAAGAGAACGTGTTTTGAGAGTTACAAGACGAAGTGATTCATGTTCCACTAGTAGTACATGGCGACCGTGACTGAACGACCTGGTACTCACGGCATTTCTGGAGGATTTGCCGCACGGAAAAGATCTGGTCCGTTGTCGAGCGGCCGTCGATGAAACCTGCTTGATAACTTCCCACGAACTCGTTTGCTATAGGTGATAGACGACGGAAGAGAATCTGGGAAGCACTTTGTAGGCGACGTTTAGGATAGTGATTGCACGATAATTTTCACACTCCAGTTTGTTGCCCTTTTTGTAGATAGGGCATATAACGCCTTGTTTCCGCTCCTCCGGTAGCTGTTCCGTTTCCCAGATTCTGACTGTCAGCCGATGCAGACAAGCGGCCAACCTGCCCGGGCCCATCTTGATGAGTTCGGCTCCGATACCATCCTTGCCAGCGGTCTTGTTGTTCTTGAGCTGTTGAATGGCATACTTAACTTCCGCCATCGTGGGAGCTGGTTGATTTCCACTGTCCGCTGTGCTGACGTAACCATCGCCTTCGCTGTCCTGACCTTCTGGGCCTGTGTTCTCTGCTCCATTCAGGTGTTCATCGTAGTGCGGCTACCAGCTTTCGATCACCTCGCGTCCGTCCGTCAAGATGCTCCTACCCTCATCCCTGCACATTTCAGCTCGCGACACGAAGCTTTTGCGGGATGTGTTGAGCTTCTGATAGAACTTCCGCGTTTCTTGAGAACGGTACAGCAACTCCATCTCTTGGCATTCCACCTCTTCCAGGCGGCGCTTTTTGTTCCGGAATAGGCGGGTTTGCTGTTTCCGCTTCAGTCTGTATCGTTCCTCGTTTTGCCGCGTATCATGCTGCAGCATTGCAGCCCGCGCTGCATTCTTCTCCTCTAAAACCTCCTGGCACTTCTCGCCGAACCAATCGTTTCTTGAGCTCCGTGCCACATATCCGACAATGCTTTCGGCAGCGTCGTTAATGGCTGCTTTGACTGTCCTCTAGCAGTCCTCAAGAGGGTCCCTATCAAGCTCGCCCTCATCCGGCAACGCTGCCTCAAGATGCTGCGCGTACGATGTCTGGTTGTTTCAGTCGCGCTAGATTGTACCGAGGCGGGCGTCGGTACCGTACATCGTTGATGACGAATAGTTTTGGGCACAGTTTCATCATCACCAGGTAGTGGTCGGAGTCAATGTTAGCGCCACGATAGGTTCTGACGTCGGTTATGTCGGAGAAGTGCCGTCTATCGATCAAAACGTGGTCGATTTGCGATTCTGTCTGCTGAAGTGATCTCCAGGTGTACCGACACGAGAGGCTGTGCTGGAAATAGTTGCTACGAATGGCCATATTCTTGAAGGCGGCAAAATCTATCAGTCGTAGGCCGTTCTCGTTCGTCAGCCGGTGGGCGCTGATCTTTCCAATATGACGCATATTGTGGCCAAATTTGAGCTCAGTACCTTTAAAAAAAAAACCCACTGCCGAAGTGAATAAAAAGTGCCAAGAATAGGATCCGGCTCCCTAGATATGTTATTAAGGTTTATCTAAAGGCCATATTGGCAACACCATCCTATATTGGGCTGATTTGGAGCAAACGTTCAGTGTGCCATCGCAGAAACAATCCAATCAGTGCCCAATTTCAACGAATGGTGGCTCCAAAGAAGTAAGTTGCGAACCTGTTGAAGAAGCCATTCTTGCTTCGTAGCGGTATAGTTAAACTTGACCAATAGATAGATTCATGCACGGAATATTATGAATCACTTTCGAGAATATCTTGTAACTCTCAACACGCATCGATAGGTAAGATTGGCTTAAGCTACTGCCGTTCTGAGCAATGTTAAATACACTTATTAATACGCCGCAAAATTTTAAATTACAATTTCTCAGCCTTGACAACTCAAACGATGAATAATGTAAAGTTTTGGAATAATTTGAAAAATTTTACTATTTTTATTTCAAAGTTAGAGGGAGTCTCAATAAAGCAATTTAAAACAATCACGATCGATACATTCTCAGTAATTATTTTTATTGCAATGAGTTCGAATCGTTTGAAGCACTCAAAGGGTATGGCACTAACAAGAAATCAAGCTAAAGGGAGTAGAAATTTCGCTAAACAAATACAAGGTAGATTAATCAGGACGAAACATTTATGCTTAGAACGGCAGTTTAAAATGTATTTACAGTTAGTCTAGTTCAACATTCAACACATTCAATATTTTTCATTTTTTTTTCTACAACTAAAAACTTAAGTATAGAATAGACAAATGGCTGGTGCTTTCGACACAAGTCTTCAAATAAATGCCTGAAGTTTTGAAATAGTTTCTATATTGGTTTAAATTCTGTAGTTAGTCGACCGTTTCCTGTTCGCGATTTCAATAAATCTTCTTCGTTTATAATATCGATCCGGTGGAAATAGTAGTTCCCTCCCCCCATCTTATGAAATTCTTTGGAAATCTCTTAAAACCATACCCGGACTAGTCGCCGCGTAATTGCTTAAATTGCGTAACGTCACTACGATTCTCTACGAACTTACCATATCGCCTCGCTCTCTCAGTGCTAGGAATTGGGACGTTCAACCGGACGTCCCGGACATGCCGTGGCCTCCTCCTCCGCCGCCGCCTCCCGGCTGGGTATACTTCGAAGACGGTCCCCGATCGTAGAACAGCATGTACGCCGGAGTGCTCAGCACCTCTTCGATGGTCACCTCCTTGACCACCGTGTCCGACGTGTAGTACCACCTGTTTGCGAAAACGAGAAATTCAATTAGATTCACTCAACAGTTGAGTTACTCACAAAACTACGATCACAGGGTTAATGACGAAAAGTAATTCAATTCGATTTTAGCATGTTTGTAAAATCAAAATAATTTCCTTTCACACAGGGTGTCTACTACCTTGAATAACCTGGAATTTTCAGGGAATTTCTGCCGTAATCAGGGAAATTATTTTGAATTAGTGATACATGGTAGAATATGTCATTCGACTGCGCCGCTATTACAGCGATGTTCTGTGTTTTAATTTTAGGGGAATACGGGGCAGTATGGACACCCTAAGGAATTTGCCTATTTTGACTGTGAGGACATGAATATTATACTGTTTTTTATGTGCAGTATGCTTTTTAGAGTTCTTAAGCATTTGTTAAATATGGTTGCATATTTGGGAAAAAAAATATTTTGTTTTCAAAAATAGGTTTAAAAAAAGCTTATATTTGGTAGTCGCCATCAAGCTAGCGGGGCAAAGTGGACACCCCCATGGGGCAGTATGGACACCCTAATGTTTATAGGAAAATTGTCCCGCGATCGTTCTCAAAACCTCGAAAAATGAAGTTCATATTCAGGAAACCATAGTGACAGGTCACTGTGCCACTGGAAACATGATTAAAACCAATTTACGACATTTTTCATAGAGATGATTTCAATATTGCCTCCAGGTTAGTTTTAATCAAGAATTGACGATTTTCAACTGATTTGTGGTTCCGCTTCATAATCATTGCATTGAATGCTAAATATTTTTGGATAATTTTGTATTTGAAGTTATATTTTTTTCTCTTTGAAGTGTCAGCTCTACTTTGTCACCCGGTGTCCATATTGCCCCAACAGTATAGGAAATTTTCATATAAGTTTTTCAATGTCTTAAAGTACCAGAAAAAAATCTACTATATTTTTGAATATAGCATAAATAATTCAAGATTCAATCAAGAGCTACATTATCGGTCAACTTGGGGGTGTCCATACTGCCCCCGGTACCCCTAGTACAAGTAAGTAGGTCTCTTTTTAGAGTCTTGATCACTACTTTAAAGCGAGTTTTAAAAAAAAGTTTCAATTTTTGATGTAAAGTCTGTAAAGTCTCTATTTTAATCCAATTTCTTTTCAAGTCACTTTTTTGCCTTAATCTGCTTGTAGTGAATCGTATCCTGGTGTGAAATTCTAGATGCTTAGACAATCCTTCAGAGACTATTACGCCACTATTCCAAAAGCTCCTAATGATATTTTTCTCAGATCCCAAAGAATGCTCCAGGGATTCCTTCTCAAATTCTTTCAGGAATTTCTCCAGGAATGCTTCCAGCGACTTCTCAAGGGCTGCTTATAGGAATTTCTTTGAAATTTAGTCCAGAAAATCCTTCCAACGCTACGACCTCTAGTATTTTTTACAAAGATTACTCTGAAAAAAAAATCCTAGTGCAGATGTTTTTTCACAGACTCTTTCACCTATTTCTCCAGTTGTTATTTCTAGGAGATTTCCCACAGATTCTATACGAGTTCTTACACAAAGGCTTATTCCAAAGCTTTTGAAAAAAAACGCTTCTATGTTTTCCCTAGAAAAGTTAGAACAATTGGGGATTTTTTTATCACCGTACGGGTTTGGGCCGAAGGGTCTCAGATTTTCATGAAACTTTTTCCACAGGCAGGGCTCATGGATATATGAATAAAAAAAAATTGAGAAAAATTCAGGGTCGCCTATTTTTCGGGAAACTCAGGTGGATATTTTTTGTTTTCTTTTGACACTACTTACTTTGAAAAATCATAACTCAAGAACGAAGCATCGTAGAAACAAAGTTTTTATATGAAAATTTAAGCAAATTTTCTCAAAAATAAAAAAAAATGAACTGGAAAAAGTTTTCCACAAAATTTTCCACCGTTGGGAAAATTCGTAAAGAAAAGCCGGAAAAACTATGCCCGAACTCGTGGAAAATTTTCAAAAAAATATTTTCGAGAAGGTAATTTTATAAGCTTTAATCACTGAAATTTTTGGAATGCACTTTTTTTTTTCGTTTTTGAGTTATGGCCAATTTTGTGAAAAATGTCCAGATGTGCCATATAAGACTTTTCTTTGAAAAATCATAACTCAAGAACGAAACATTGTAGAAACAAAGTTTTTATATGAAAATTTAAGCAAATTTTCTCAGAAATCCAAAAAAATATGAACTGGAAAAAGTTTTCCACAAAATTTTCCACCGTTGTGAAAATTCATAAAGAAAAGCTGGAAAATCTATGCCCGAACTCGCGGAAAATTTTTAATAAAATATTTTTTAGAAAGAAACTTCATAAACTTCAATTCTGGTAACTTTTAGGATGTACTTTTCTTTAGTTCCTGATCTATGGTCAATTTTGTAAAAAATGCAAAGATTTGCCATACATGCCTTTTCGTTTAAAAATCATGACTCAAGACTCATCATGACTTGTCGAACCGGATTCAAATTATCTAAAAAATATGAAATTTTTGAAATGGAATCAGTTTCCCAGGACATTTTTCACTGTTTATGAAAACAAATAATGAAAACCCGATTAGCTATTCCAGCTTTCAAACAAAGTATATTTGAAAAGAGCGATCAATAAGATCCAATCCTACAATATTTTTCAATACGCTCGTTTTTCGTTCCTAAAACATGATCAAATATTGCTGAGCTGTTTGAACCATATATTTACAAATTTATAAGTTCATAAACAAAATTTCTTAAGAACGAAACTACATAGAAACAAAGTTTTCTTCAATCAGAATGTAGGCGTTTTTTTTCTGTTAGGTAACTACAAAATTGACAGTAAAATAAATGGGTAGACAATATGACAAATAGGTATTTACCAATTCAAGTTTAAAGCGTTGAAATGGCTTGAGAATCATAAGTTTACCAAAAACTAACAAAGAGCAGTGAGAAAGTGCAAGTGTTGTCTATCAGCTGTATATTCCTCGTTATTAATTTTTGGAAAGTGAAAAAAGTTTTCCCGAAGCTGTTGAAATGGACAAAGTTCAATATTACGAATACAATTCTTTATGCTGTAACCCCTTCGGACTGGACGGCCACAAATCAGTAAGGACAAATCTACGATCGATCAGCCAAGGCCTCATCAGTAAGCTTCATTCGAATGGAGTTCGGTGGATTACGGAAAAGATGAAAATTTGCGTGAAGTGCTCGATTACCGGTGACCAGAAGGCTCTCGTAACGGATCTTCCAGAAGCAATGGCGTTTGAGGAACAAGTTTCACCACTATCTTCGTTGGCGTCGCCAAAGGAAACTCCTTCCTCGGGTGAGTCAGTTGGTTCTATAAATAATGTACAAAAAATACAAGAGCTTGCTAAATTCTTGGAAATTTCTTTTCAAGTAAAATCTTCACTAGTGACGGGGTTGGTGGTCTGATGGCTACCGCTTCTGCTTCATATGCAGAAGGTCATGGGTTCAATCCCAGGCCCGTCCCTTTCCTCGTACTTTGTAGTTGTATATCTCTCACTTGCTTCTATCTTCCATTCTAAATATAACACACTCAAACTATTCGTTCATAGCAAACGCTAGAACCAGAGACGGACAAGAAACCGTTTCCCTAACGCTTCCTACTTCCACGCGCACGCATTTCTTACGCCTGATACATAGGCAGTCTGCTAACCACAAAAGCAAACCTCTCTGCCATGCCTTTCCCCCAATCCATACACTCCCGCATGAACTGACGTGGATGCAGTGGAATATACGGTCTACGTGGGAGTCAGCTCAATGCATCATCAATTCCTCCCCCTTCCCCTCATTGGTCTGCATTCTGACGTGGCAGGTGCCATTGTTGCCTAAAAATAGAAGATCATCAGCACTTATACACTGAGGATGCCTGTTAGTCCCAAGCAGTCATTCGGTTGGTTCCTTGTGTAAGTGCAGCTGATCTGGCGATACTGGAGAGCATCCACGGGCGGCCAATCAAGCTCAAGCTCAAGCTTTTCAAGTAAAATCTTCACGTTTGGATGCTTCTAGTAGTAACTATCGCAATGCTTCTATGGACGAAATGTTCAATCAAATTTTGAGTAAAATAAAGACTTGGTTTCCGCCTAATATTGCCGATGTTTGAACTTGCTGTTTGAACTCTGCTGTTACAAAAGCCGAACCTGACAAGCAAATTGAACTTCTAAAATTACTTCCTAGGAATTGGTCATATGCCAAAGTTAAAGCTCATTTTGACGTGTCTCAATACGTTATAACTGAATCAAAAAAAATACAATTTAGGGATTCAACCACTTTCAAAAGTAGGGTGACCCTCGCATGGATCAGATGTCCAAGACATAGTTTCAAATTTTTACCTAAGGGATGATATCAGTCGGCCATTTCCTGGCTTGAAAGATACCATATCTATTAAGTTACCCAATGGAGTGCGCCAAAATTTTCAAAAACGCCTTTTGCTTGACCCTTTGGATACTTTATATAAACAATATTTGGAAACCTGTAAGAGTGAACAGGAATCTGTCTCATTCACATCGTTCTGGAAACTTAAACCAAAACAATGTGTTTATACAAAGGATTCATCGGCCATGAATGTTTGTGTTTGCATGATACATGAGAATATGAAATTCATGGTTGATGCTTTGAAAAAAAAACTAATTGCTTTGAAGTTCATAATACAGAAAAAAAACTTAACACCTTTTTGACTAGTCAAATGATATGTCCAGATAGTACAGATGATTGTTACTTGAGGTCCTGTGAGGATTGTTAATTAAAGAAACTAGTTTTTTTTGCCAATCGCTTAGATGAAAACAACGTTGAAGAAGTTAAGTATTGTTTTTGGATTATTTCTCCTCGTTGTGAAATTATCAACAAAGAGGAAAATGTAAATGATTTTATAGAAAACTTGAAAAATCTCACAGAGAAGTTTCTTGTGCATCAATTCAAAGTAGATAAACAACATAAATTTATAAGAGCTAAAAAGGAATCACTAGTTGAAAACAAAGAAACAATGTGCCATATGGATTTCGCGGAAAATTATTCGTGCGTGATACAAGATTCCATTCAAAGCTTTTTCTAGTACTTCACGATACTGTTTGAATCATAGCTCTGTAACGAAATGTCCGATCGCAATGAAATTCAATAGCGTTCTATGGGAATGTTGTAGCTTTCATTTAGAGCTAAAAGTGTTTAAATCGGTTGACAAACGGCTGAGATAATCGAGTGACATTTTTGTAACACACACACGGACATGTGCTTAGTTCGTCGAGCTCTATCGATTGGTATATGAGACTTGGCCCCCCGGGCCTCGGATCAAAAGTCAGTTTTTCAAGCGATCTTTATACCCTTCTTATGGTTATAACTTATAAGAAGGGTTTTTACCCTGCAATTTATTATTATCTATTTTGTTGTTTTAGTTCAAGTAGTACCACGTTTACATTAAAATTGATGATGATGTTTGATGTCATGGGCGTAGCCAGAGGGGGCAATGACAATGCCTCCTCCCCTATAGACGATGAAAAAAATATTACGGGAATAAATGTTGTGTTTGAATTATTCAAAGATTGTCTCTAGCGCTCGTATTTATACAACAAGTATGTCAAGATAGATTGGGACACTGATAGGTTCACCAAACAATCAGTATTTTGCAAAACATCTTGCCAGAAATTATTCGAAGGTTTTATCAAATCTGTTAGGAAACTCAAAAAGTTTCTGCCAAATATATTGTTAGCAAAATATTATCATTAAAGTAATTAGAGAAAGCTCCTCGTTTTTCGTGAGCAATTCCTCTAAGGATTTTATGTATACTCCTCTAGATATTTCTTAAACGTGTTTCTCCAATTATTCCTTAAATTATTCCATAGCCGACATAGGCCTTCTGAATATCAAGTAACGCGAATTCGAGATGAGTTTTCGATTGTTTGGCGTTCTCTATTCACGGTGCCCCAACAGACCGTTATTATGTAAAAAAAAATTGTCCATCAAATCTGAGTACAGGGTTCGATTTCTGAGGTCATTCTACACCTCTGGACCAATTTTTAAAAATATCCCTAGGAGGAATCTCGAGAAAGCTAGATTTGAAGTTTTTGACTTAAAAATTCAATATAATCCTTATTAAAATTTTGCAATAGCACTGAAAAAAACTACAATAACGCTCAAAAGTTGGCCCAACTGTTCTCAACTAGAATACCGTAGTTACAATCAATCGTTACCGTAGTTACAATTTGAAATCTCGAAAACTTATTCAAATAGTCTCAAGTCAGAAAAGTGAACAAACTTACTTTATCGATCCTACGTGTTTCACAGACGAAATTCCACACGTTCCGCTCTTCTTCCGAAATTACAAAACGGCGTAAGTAAGAATTTCAAGTTTCGCAACCCAACCGCTACTTTCACCGCTCCGTTGTATGGAAAGACAAAGTTACTTAACCACGACTCAAAACACTACACTACTTGAGCCGATTTTACACTGGTAGAAAAACGTCGCAAGTAACTGAATGAAACGGCTAATCATTTTGTTAAAATGATTTTCATGGGAAATAATAGAAACTTTCTAGTTTTTGAACGCGAGCTGATTGTATGCAAAATTTAAGCGACGTACACGGCGAAAAAATGTTAAAAAGGTGATTCATTTTAAAACAGTTTTAGAAGACAGGTTGTGATTCTTCTTAATTAATTTTCTTAAATCCGTATGAAAGTTACTTACGTCGATTTGAAAAAGTAATCGAGAAATATTTACAACTGACTTAACATACCAGAGTGGCTTAAATATGTTTTAAAAGACACGGACACCGTCTTTAGCCATTTAGCAGCACAGACTGTAACTTAACACTAGACAACGGACAAGCATGCTCCAATGGTACAGCCTAGAAACATTCCTATCGAAAAGTTTCAATGGCCGCAGCGGGAATCGAACCCACACCCCAACTGACGATCGAACGGTGCGCTCAACTGCCTGACGACACTAACCGCACGGACATGAAGCCCACATGGCTTAAACCAATAAGCTTAGTTCAATAAAATGAAATCTAAGAAAAAATTCTTATATACAATAGGGTCCAAAAATGTTCAATGAAATCTTGTTTTTATTTAGTAACACGAAAGAGCATGTTACTGTAACTACTTTAGCAATTTTTCCCGCTCAAATAACGGCTATATCATATTTAAACTTTAATTTTAAAATAGGATTCATAAATGAACCTTGACACTTTTGATCATGTTTGACGTTCGCTTAGTCGACAAAAACACCACAGGGGTTTTAGTTTTAACACTGGGGTTGTTCCTAACTGACATTTCGGAAGGGACACGGAAAACAAAATATACCCAAATTTTGAGTTTAGGCCAAGAGGTGTGACAAAATCT
This sequence comes from Aedes aegypti, assembly GCF_002204515.2. Lineage (NCBI taxonomy): Eukaryota > Metazoa > Arthropoda > Insecta > Diptera > Culicidae > Aedes > Aedes aegypti. Next base: position 21,070,477 of record NC_035107.1, read on the forward strand.
AACGGAACATGAAAAAAATTTTTAGACTTAAACCAACAAAAAAAATACAAAATTGAGTAAACATGTGTTTTTGGCCTAAACTTAAGCGTTTGGCACTAAAATTGGGACAGAGCTTTAGGACCCTATTGATGTTACTTTCGATAAACGTGAAACATTCAATGCAGAATATTACTAATTTTCAGCTTATTTTTTGACTTTCACACTAAGTGACCAGCCCACCAAAGTCTGCCGTATTTATTTTGCATAATAAAATTTGTTTCTTTGTACATTTGGTACTACTATTGTTTACGTCTAGTTTTCCAGCGAGTATTGCCCTCAGCCTTTTGTGTAAAAAATGTCATATTCAACATTCCAGTCACAATAGGATTACAACTAGACGGGAAACATGATTGTCATATGTCACAAGTGTTCGAAGATTAACATTTTTTTTTTACAACTTCAAACAAATCCCCAATAAGTACTACTTAAGTATCAACATCACTAGGAATTCCATTTTACATAACTGCCTAGTTGAATATCGATCACCATCGCTTTTCCAATGGTGATCGATATTCGACCAGGTACTAAATTCCGGTGCGCAGCTTTGAGTTCGATTTTCCCACCGAAAAAGCTTCCTAAACTGACTGCGGTTGTGCGGGAAAAATCGATCCACCAGACAGTTACAGGTTCTATCGAACCACACTGGACGAAAGGACTGTAACAATTGAGTCCCTGAGGAAGGTCCCAAACGGACCGAAACGTTGGATAAAATAAAATTTCAGTTTTGAATTTTGTCAAGACTGAAAAGCCAATCTAACGGTAATATTAAAGGCTTAAAAATAATACTTCAAGCTGATTAAGCTGGCAATGCAATGAAGTGTAAGAGTTGTAGACGAGGAGCTTTTTTTTGGAAAATTACATGGTATGGAAAGAGATGAGTTTCCGAAATGACTGTTCAATATTGCGTTTTGTCGCATATAATCCTTGATTTTGCAGACGATGACTTTATTGAAATCAGTGCAGCAAAGCAGGGTTTCACTATTTTAAAGATGGACAACTAAAATAAGCTTGTAATGCCCTTCACTCTACCCAAACCTATATGGCTGCATGTAGAGAAAGAAGCAAGTTCAGATGTGTTGGTGCTGAAGTAGTGCTTTATGGAGATGTAGATGATTTTGTTGAAGAGCCATATAACGCTTGTGACGAATGATAATAATGTTTCCCGTGTAGTAAGCACACGTGTACTGACTGTGAATATCTCGTTTTAGGATTACGTAACGAGCTTAGGGGCCCGCAACTTGCAAAGGGAAATAACATTCAACACTGTTGCTTGACAAAGGTTTATCTGATTTCATAGATCCATTATTTCGTTAACAACTTCGCCAAAACACCTCGCGATCGTTTTTCGCACAACACTGAAAAGTGTTTCAAAAACTAAATCAGTTTTCAATAATAATGCAAAGAGAGCAACGATGAATGCAAGCATACCTCAATGAGCCACCATTGTCAATTTTCCCTGTATAAAACGCTTACTCTTGGCTCTCTAAGCACATTTATTAAGGAACAGGATCGACAACACTACTGGGCGAATAAAATAGGCAAACTTCAGTGGACTGGTCAATTAGTGAGAATGCCGGTAGAAAAAGTTGCATCATCCAGGTGGAAGTCAGTGGCCCCGTGGAAGACATTTATATGTTCATTCTGATATTTACGTGAGCGTGCCAGAGCTACCAAATCATTCCAGATTTGAAACAAACGGCTGATACTAGCTCACGGTGTGTTTCGCAGAACAAGTTTATTACAAAAAAATAGGTAAGTCTGAAACTTCTCCACAATAAAGTCTAGGTTTCTCGCGTTAATTTGCTGCTAAAACCAAAATAATCGGTCGGGGGGTCCAGAGTAATTTTTTTTTTTGTTTGATTTCGAGAGACTTGCACATATGTTTGAATTTGCCTATCTATGTGTTTATGTAAATTAGGGCGGTTCAAAATTAAAAAATGTTTGAGAATTCAATCCCACATATGTTCCTTTCTATCCTTACTATAAAAATAGTGTTCTGTGAAATTCGCAGCTTTCTAGGTAGTGATTTAAGGTGGCCCAAAGACAATGTAGGTTTATACGGAAATTACTATGAAGAAATTTTGAGGTATGTACTGTAATGTAAGTACAAACTTATTATCCCATTGTAAAAGCTCATTCTTCAAACCATAATAAAGAAATTTGCTGAAGAGAGAAATTTAATTCGACAGTTAGCAGAAGAGATATTCATGAGTTTGTTTGCTATTATTTAGCTTAACCCCTCTACCGGCAGCTTCATTTTTTCAGCACAAAAATATATTTGAATCGCGATAACTTTTTTGTTTCTCTATATTTTTCCACCATTTTTTCACAACTTCTCAAAAAACTCTTCTACTTTTGGAATCTATGTCGGTATTGACCATTGGTCAACTGGTTTTAAAAATATTTCGGTGTTCCTTGGGGGACCGACACTTTCCATATAAAATTTCAATATGATGTTTTAAGAAGTTTTCAAGATCTCGTTACGGCTAGAGTGGTACCAAAACATAAAAGCTCATTGCTCAAAAACAGTTACACCGATTTGTTTAATTTCTTCACAATAAACTTTCATCAAAGTTTAGTTTTGAAAAGCGAATAACCGAATATGAGAAAAAATCTGTAGCCAGAGATAATTACGAGAGTTATGGCTATGCGTCGGTCCCCCAAGGAATTTTGGAATATCTCCGAATATAGATGACCAATGCTCAAAACCGATACAGATTCTGAAAATAAGAGAGTTTTTTGAGAAGTTGTGGAATTTTTTTTCAAAAATATTGAGAAACAAAAAAGTTATCGCGATTCAAATATATTTTTGTGCTGAAAAAATGAAGCTGCCGGTAGAGGGGTTAAGCTAAATAATAGCAAACAAACTCATGAATATCTCTTCTGCTAACTGTCGAATTGAATTTCTCTCTTCAGCAAATTTCTTTATTATGGTTTGAAGAAGGAGCTTTTACAATGGGATAATAAGTTTGTACTTACATTACAGTACAAGCGTGTTTGGAACATACCTCAAAATTTCTTCATAGTAATTTCCGTATAAACCTACATTGTCTTTGGGCCACCTTAACTGCAAACAAGTACAAAAATCCCAAACCCATTTTAGCCTCATGATGTTAGTTTCTGATCTTTTCATAAGCACTGTGCCATTAAGAAAATAACACAAAAATATAAGATTTGAAACTTCTCAAATACCATCCAAATAAGCGTATTTTTCAGCACCATGGGGCAAATATATTACATGCCTTATAACAAGGTTTATCACATGCGAAGCCCTCTACTAGTTAATTCGAATAACTGAAATTGTGTTATTTGAAAGGCGGATAAGTCACTTTTGTATCTAGGGGTCATGCACAAATTACGTCACGCTCCAAGGGGGGGGAGGTGGTTAAGCCATGCGTGACAAGCCTTACAAAATTATCGGAGGACTCATACAGAAAGTGTGCCAAAGGGGGGGGGGTAAGGGGGTCGAAAAAATTGAAATTTAGCGTGACATAATTTGTGTACCATCCCCTACGAATAAAAAGAGAAATCTCGCATAATTTATGATCTCGTCCTAAAAGCCATAGCTTGTTATTACTGAGCAAACGAATGAATTTACACTTTATTTCACAATGCTACGACGAAGAGAAGATCCTCCTCTGTCTCCCAGCGGTGACAGTTTTTATTTTGGTCCGTTTATCTGCTTAATAGCAAAGAGCTACACACTCGGTTATCAATGGTTTTAAGGGTGAATATACATAGAAGCCAAACCACGAATTTTCAAAAGCACAAGTCTAGAGAAGCAGACAACCGGTAACTCACTGGTCACTCGCTGGTGGCGACTAATCAATAAAATGTTCAACGTAAAAGGTTGTCAGGTTCTCAAGATACAAATCTACAAACAAGCTCTTGAAAATTCGAGGTTTGATATCGAAGCATCTTCACCTATTAAAAATATTTCCTAATAACTTGTTACATCATTATGACCAATTTAAGTACGATTTTCAAGGTTTTTCGTGGACAATAACTAAAATGACGTTTGAGACAGTTTTGCAATTATGCGTATATCATATGTCATATATGCTTATTACAGCTCTTTTGAGCAAGAATAGCTTTACCTTCCAAGCCAAGGTGTTCAAATGGTTTGATCTTGCAGTTTGTCCCGTATCTATGTTCAACGCAATGTGTGTCGGTACAAAAACACATATCCATGAATACTTCACACAAAATAAAAAAAAATGTTCTGGACCCCCCGACCGATTATTTTGATTTTGGTCGCAAATGAAAGAGCAAAGTCTAATTGTTTTTAGTTCGAAATTTCAGACTTACCTATTTTTTTGTAATAAAGTTGCTCCACAAAGACACCGTGTAGCTGTAATCGACTATAAAAGTATTCACATGGCTTATCTTCTAACTATTATTGTGCTACATCTATTCTCAGATCCCTCTTCTACAAAAAAAAAAAACAACATTGTTAATTGTTAATTTATTTGTTTTACATTTCAACCGGTTCAACATAGAAAACAACAATCAATTAAATTTAAACTAGTAAACTATGAATAAAAATAGTAGTATACGGTACAAGTAGCAGAATGGTGATTTTTACAGCACGAGTCATAAATTTATCCTACGAGGCTTGCCGATCCTGGGATAAATTTATGACTCGTGCTGGAAGTACAACTAATTTCTTCAGTGATTCCTCAACAAAATTTTAGGGTGTTTTTGAAAATGTATCTCAGAATTATTCCATAAACACTTAATTTAGTATGCCGAATCTCGGCTTATATTAAACGAGATATGCACAGCGAATTCCATGAGATCTCGAGTTTTATAAAATCGTGTTTCGTTACTAAGCAACCTGACAATTTACTAGTTAAATCATGCTTAAAATTGAAAATAAAAACGAGATTCACACAGCCGAGTGCATGACAAAAAAAACTAGGTGTGTAGGTTTATTCATGAATTCCTCATAGAATTTCAACAATATGTACATCTATGGAATACTGTTGAATCTTTTCCTCCAAATGTTGAAGAAATAATTTCATAAATTGTTCCAGAAACACACTGGGTAGACTGAAGGGGTTTTTCGTCTAACTCAAAATTTCTTCATGTATTCTCCCTTGAACTCGACCACAAACTACACCCAAAATTCGAATAGAATTATTCTATTTTTAAAGGAATTTCTTCAATAACTATCTTTTTTTACTCCTTGTTAAATTCATTTAAGGTACCGTGGGGCAAGTGGGTAATGGAATTCGCATAGTAGAGATTCTTCAAATTCTAGAGACTTTAAATTGAAACAAATCATACTCGGTAAGTAGGCCTTGATCAGGCAAAACGGTTTTTTTTTCTCTGCTTGTCAAATTTTTTCTCTCATTTCAGATACTTCCGAGTTTTTGGATTGCGATTTCGTGGATTTCCTGGGACCATTCCTACGAGGCTTTGGATTGCGATTCAGTGGATTTGCAGGGAACATTCCTACGTGGCTTTGGTTTGCGATTTCGTGGTTTCGCTGGGACCATTCCTTCGAGGCTTTGTCTTGCGATTCTGTGGATTTGCTGGGACTATTTCTTCAAGTGCTTTATTCAAGAGTTGCAGTTTTTTCAAGCATTCAAGTACCTTTCATTCAAGTTCGTCGTTGAAGTTTGGTGATTCAAGTTCATTTTGGAGTTTCGTTTGTTGTTGAACTTCCAACATAAGTATAAGTATTTTTCAGAGGCGTCGCGTGGTCTAATTATCAACCTGTGCACTTCAAATTTAGTGTCATATTATTTTTGTAATATTGGGTTCAAACCAATAAAACAAAAAATAATAAAAATGTGTATCCATTGGCTATTAACCTTCGTTTTCAATTTTTTTTTTCGATCTCTCAGTTGATTCAAAATATTTAAGATTTTATGTGCTAATCGGGTTGTTTAGTTTGATTTATCAAATCAACCAACACTTTCTCAATTTTAATGATTAGTCTTTATTATGGGCAAATTGTAAAATTAAATATTACAAATTTGTGGGTCATCAGTGACGATTTATAAAACACTGGATTCTAGCTAATATTGCAATACTACAATCATAGCTTACATATCCTTACATATAATTAATCAAGATCGGTAGCATCGTGTAGTGCACACCTTTTAAAAAATGCTCGCTTTTGAAATACACCACAAGCGTCAAAATGTTGACGATGACGGAGGGCCCGACCGCTCTTGTGTTTATTTTTTGGTTTTCATTTAACTGACCATTGCAAGTACCTCCGCGCTGTATGTGAAAAGCGAGATTTTGAACCAATACCTATTGTTCAAAAAACAGCTTCCTAGTAGGAAGTTCCTGCTGTCAGCCGCCCGAAAAATCCACCTGACTTTACACCACAAGCTTGGTGATGCTGAAGGCGCCCTAAGTATATTGACAGCTATAGAAGGTATGCTATTGACGACTGTGCATTAGTATTAGTAGATAGTTATGAACTTTTACCAGATTTGTATGAAAATTGTTATATTTTAATGCAATTCAAGTAAATTAAGCTATTTAAGATAACCAAATATCGATAGCTTAGCAGAATAATTTGTTACTTATCCGATTAGGAGGTCATTTGATGCATTTGTTCTATTTATGAGGAGTATTTTTCATGTTTCACATCACAACCCATTACCTCCCTCAGAAATAACTAGCCGTGCAAGTTGTTTTTTTTTATATTTTATATATGTACAAGTATATATTTACTATATGTACATAGGAAGGTCTTATTGTACTGAATGCAGGAATTGAATCTGATATAATTTTGGAAATTTGACCGAAAGTCTAGGTCACATGAGGGGCCCAAATACAATGGCATTTGTGAGAATGCCATTTAGGTCGGTTTTGAGTTAAGTATACTGATACCCTTTCGATATTTTAGATGCTCTAAAAATGTTAGCCATCGGTTTCTCTGCACATTGATCGTTGGAACTCTATGGAAAGTAACCGGTTCACATGGTTCTGTTTTAGGGTTTCTTCGAATATAATTTGCTCCTGCATGTCGGAACATGACAATTCGATATTTTGATGGTGAAATTTAAGCACTTTTCTAGTTCCAAACCGGCGAAAACTGGCACTGAAAATGTTTTCGTAGCTTGATCGAAAGAGTACATATGTCTAAGTATAATACAATTTGATAGCGCTTCAATATCATAATTTTGACGTTAAAAATGATTTTTTTTTTTTTTATCTTATCATTTATTTAGCAGGCTCAAGCGCTCTTAGGCATTACGGAGCCGGATTCTATTGATTTATTTTACAAAATCATATTTGCTTCTTATTATCTAGGTTAGTTTTGGGGAACCGTAAAACTCGCGGTTTGGTCGAGGTTAAGGAGAACAATCATTTTTGGAAGGGATGGGAATTTTGGGTTTACTTGTTGATCTTCAACAGCAGCATATTGTAGTGGCGTTATTGGTGCTGATCAACGCAGAGTGGACATGACGACAACCTGTAACGGTACAAACAAACGGGTTTCGAGGGAAACAAGGTGGACATCCAAAAACGGGAAGGGGTAAACGAGGTGGACAAGCGGAACAAAAAGCATATTATCAAACAAAAACGTCGATTTGCTTCAGAAACTTGTAAACAAGTAACATGTAGTCAAAGTCCAGTCTACCCAACACATCTCTAATGTCTTCCTTGTCTGGTTTTCCTCGGGCCCTGAGAGATATACATAGATTTGATCTGGCAATTCCGTATTCGGGACAGTACCAGACAACATGGTTGATGTCTTGGTAACCAGCTCCACAACCACATCGATTGTTATCTGCGAGCCCTATTCGATAGAGATGCGAGCCTAACGAGTAGTGGTTGGACATCAGCCGACACATTATCTTGATAAAGTCGCGACTCATGTTCATCCCTTTAAACCACGACTTCTTTGACACCTGCGGGAGAATGGAATGTAACCACCTGCCCAAATCCCCTTTATCCCATTTTTGTTGCCAACTGAGCAAGGTCTGCTGACGAGCAATTGTGAAAAATTCTTCAAAGGCGATTTGTCGATCATAAATATCGCCTTCCATAGCGCCCACCTTGGCGAGTGCGTCCGCTTTCTCATTGCCCGGAATCGAGCAATGCGAGGGGACCCAAACCAAGGTGATGGTATGATTCGACAAAGCACTCAATTTAGATCGTATTTCACTGAGAAAATACGGTGAGTGCTTTACCGGCCTCATTGAACGTATAGCCTCGATGGAGCTGAGACTATCCGTAAAAATGAAATATCGATCAGAGGGAAGAGAGGCATTTCGCTCTAATGCATAGTGTATAGCCGCTAATTCTGCGACGTATACTGAACAAGGGTTCTGAAGTTTGTGGGCGGCGCTATGAAATTCGTTGTATACACCAAATCCAGTGGAATCATTTGTTTTTGACCCGTCAGTATAAAACGTTCTGTCGCTGCTGACCTGGCCGAACTTGTTTGCAAAAATTAGTGGTATGAACTCCGATCGGAGTAGATCTGGAATTCCATGGGTTTCTCGCCTCATGGTCAGATCAAAACCTACAGTGGAGTTGAAGAGATTTGGGAAGCAACTACGATTGGGAGCATTCAAAGAAGGATTAATCTCCAGACTCATGTACCAGTAGTACAGTGTCATGAATTTTGTTTGAGGATTTCTTTCGATTAGCTTTTCAAAATTTTCAATTACCAATGGATTCAATACTTCACATCGGATGAGGAGCCTGAGTGACAATTCCGCGAAACGATCTGATAAAGGAAGAACTCCTGCTAATACCTCCAAACTCATTGTATGAGTCGAGTTCATGCACCCTAACGCAATCCGAAGACAGCGATACTGGATACGCTCAAGCTTCAGAATATGTGTTTTCGCGGCGGATTGGAAACAAAAGCTACCGTATTCGAGGACGGATAGGATTGTAGTGCGGTACAGCTTTATCAGATCTTCCGGATGGGCTCCCCACCATGTTCCGGTGAGAGTACGCATGAAGTTGATTCGTTGTTGGCATTTCTGATACAGATACTTAATGTGCTTTCCCCAGGTGCATTTAGAGTCGAACCAGACCCCTAAGTACATATATGAAAGATCCTGAGTTAGTTCCTTACCCACCATTTGAAGCACTACCTTTGCTGGGTTATGCTTCTTAGAAAAGACAACTAACTTGGTTTTCTCCGGAGAGAATTCGATACCCAGCTTTAAGGCCCAAGTAGACAAATTGTCTAGAGTATCTTGCAATGGTCCTTGCAGATCTTCCGCCCCTGATCCTGTTACAGAAACAACGGCATCATCCGCAAGCTGTCTAAGCGAGCAATTTTCCATGAGACAATCATCAATATCTCTGATATAGAAATTGTAAAGAAGGGGGCTTAAACATGAGCCCTGGGGGAGACCCATGTAGCTAATTCGTGAAGTTGTTGAGGTTCCGTGAGAAAAACTCATTCGTTTCTCAGACAACAAATTATACAAATAGTTGTTCAATAATGGTGAAAGTCCACAATCATGGAGTTTGTCTGAAAGGACATCAATACATACTGAATCAAAAGCTCCCTTAATGTCCAAAAATACTGATCCCATTTGTTCCTTTCGTGCATAGGCCAGGTGAATTTCTGTTGAAAGCAGCGCAAGACAGTCGCTCGTTCCCTTGCCTCTGCGGAAACCAAATTGAGTAGCTGAAAGAAAGCCATTAGATTCAACCCATTTATCAAGCCGATGGAGAATCATCTTCTCTAACAGCTTGCGCAAGCACGACAACATCGCAATAGGGCGGTACGAGTTGTAGTCGGACGCGGATTTTCCGGGCTTTTGGATGGCAATCACTCTCACTTGTCTCCAATCATCCGGAACAATGTTGTCTTCCAGAAACTGATTGTATAAGTTCAACAAGCGCCTCTTCGCGACGTCTGGGAGGTTTTTAAGCAAGTTGAACTTAATTCTATCCATTCCTGGAGCAGAGTTGTTACATGAGAGGAGAGCAAGTGAAAGTTCGAGCATCGAAAAGGGACTATCGATTTCGCTTCTCTCTGTTAAACCATCGCGAACCGTTCCATACACGGGTACGGAGTCAGGACATACTTTCTTGGCAAATTGGAAGATCCACCGAGAAGAGTGTTCTTTATCTTCATTTACCGCTGACGCGTTGCGCATTTTTCTCCCGACGGTCCACAATGTAGTCATCGAAGTTTCTCGCGAAAGCCCGTTGACGAAATTTCGCCAATATCCTCGTTTCTTCGCTTTGACGAGACTACCAAACTTGCGTTCAAGAGAGGTATAGCGCTCGTAGTTTTCCCTAGAACCACGTTTCCGGTATTCTTTAAACGCGGCGGATTTTTCCCGGTACACTGCGGTGCACTTCTCATCCCACCACGGGGTGGGTGGCCGACGTCGAACTTTCGATCCCGGTATTGGTCGACGCTGCGCTTGAAGAGCACTGTTGATGATTAACTCGGATAGGAACTGATATTCTTCCAACGGGGGAAGAGCATTGACCGACTGCTCGCCATCGGAAATCGCCTCGGCATATTTTCCCCAGTCAATGTGTTTCGTGAGGTCATATGCGACGTCGATCTGGCGGACCTGACACGAATTATTGGTGATTGAAATTTTGATAGGCAGATGATCACTACCATGGGGATCCTGAATCACTTTCCACGTGCAATCCAATGATAGCGAATTCGAACATATTGAGAGGTCTAAAATACTTGGAGGAGCTGGAGGTTTAATTCGTGTTGCTTCCCCAGTGTTCAAAATAGTCAAGTTGAAGTCGTCGCATAGGTCATATAACAAGGTTGAACGGTTGTCGTCGTACATTGACCCCCAGGCTGTACCGTGTGAATTGAAATCACCTACGATCAACCGTGGGGCTGGCATAGCGCAGCAGATGTCTGCTAGGTCTCTGCGAGATATCCTGGCACTCGGCGGCAGGTAGACGCTTGCAATGCTAAAGTTTTTCCCTCGTATAGTAACCTGGCATGCAACTACTTCAGTGCCTGTCATCGGGGGAAAATCAATTCTATAAAAGGAGTGGCGCTTATTGATCCCCAATAACACCCCTCCATAACCGTCCCCTCGATCGTGGCGAATAATATTGAAATCGTGGAAAGGGACATTTTTATCAGAAGTAAGCCATGTTTCACAAAGAGCAAATGCGTCACAGCGTGTGCTATGAACTAAAAATTTTAAAGCTTCAATATTTTTAATAATGCTTCTACAATTCCACTGAAGGATTTCGATCATATCTCCGACCTCGTTGGTTGAATTATCCATCGAAAGATATGAAAGATTCAAGAATCGTCCATTTTGAAGTCAGTCGCTTAAGAAAAGGTTTTACTAAAGAAAGTGCCATGTTTATTAGGTTTCTTATTGCGGGTGAGACTTCCATTGTATCGAAGATGATTTCCACAATCCCAGAAAGCGTTATTTTGTCGGAAGTTTCGACACGTTCTTGTCGACTTGTGAAAATGTTTGATGGGTGTCTTTCCGGGCGAAAAACTGGGACATCTGGGGTTTTAGATGTTCCCGGAAGTGATGGAAAATCTCCAGGTTTCAATTTAAAGCCTGGAGGTATTTTTTTAGATGTATTTCCATCACCTCTTGACTTTTTCAGGGAGGGTGGAGAATTCTGTTGAGCAACAGGGACATGGAAAGCTTGCTGACGGTGCCTTCGTGCTATAGCTCGTTTTCGCTTTGTTCCTGTTTGTATAACACTAAATTCTTCACCTGCCTCAGAGTCAGAGCCTTGATCATCATCAGGCAGGGAAGTAAAGAGGTTATGGTTGCGGGCTGGTGGAACAACAGTAGGTGCAATCTTCTTTAGCATTTCTGCGTAAGATTGCTTTGACCGTTGTTTCAGAGAGCGTATTTGATGTTTCTCCCGCTCTATAAACTTCGGGCACGCAGTAAGCTCATGTGGAGCTTGACCACAGCATGCACACTTGGGTTCAGAACTGCAGGCACCCTGCACATGTAGCTCACCGCACTTTGCGCACCGTGGTTTGTTGCAGCAGAAAGGTGATGTATGACCAATTTGCTGGCACTTATCACAGTGCATAACCGTCGGTTTATAGAGGCGAACGGGTAACCGAAGTTTCCCGATCACCAGGTAATCTGGAAGCGCCGATCCGGAGAAGGTTACGCAAAATGAATTCGAGGGCTGTTTTTTGCCATCAGGAGCCACCTGGTTCATTTGTCTGGCATCAAGTATGGCGACTGGAGGGACGGCACGGTTTTTAAACCCTCCAACACCAGATTTGATGTCAGCACAACTTAAATACGGTTCGGTGACCACTCCTGCGATCTCAATTTCTCGACTTGGAAGGTATACTCTGTACTCCATCGAGAAGAGTTTGTAGGCAACAATCTTATTGGCCTGTTCACGATCACTAACCGTGACACGCAGTTTGTCACGGCTGGGAGCATCTACTGATTCGATGCCCCGAAACGACTTTGCCAGATCTTTCTCAATTTGTAATTTGTTCAACGGTTTGCCTTTGGACCGGAAGAAAACCAGAAAGGGACCCTTAGATCCGGGTGGATAAGCTTTCAGGCGGGGGGTCGCTTCCTTAACCGTACCAGAAGAAGAGGAAAGCACCAGGGGTTGATTTGTTTTACGAGTGATGGAGGACGTATCCATTGGCACTTGATCATTGGTCAAAATTTCGTAAGAAGGAGATTCAATAGATTCAACATCTTCGGAAGGGTCAATGCTGGATGAACTGTTTGCGTGTTCTTCCGAGGCGACTGGAAGAAATGGAGAAAGGTTAACTGTATCAGTCGTCTCCATTTCGGCAATATGCAGCGGAATCAATTTTGGGACAACGTTAGAATGTTTCGTACTTGATTCATCATCCGAGGAAATTTCGAAGCGCGACGAACCCCCGCCTTTGTCTTTTGGTTCCATGGGGTAGTATTACCCCTTCAAAAGACAGTTCAAAATATATGTGCAAATAAAATAATATAGTGGACCAAGAAATGTGAACGGTGTTTGGCTGGTTTGCACTTAACGGTAGTTTTAATAACAATGAAAATAATACTAATTGCAAATAAAGGTAATTACAAAATATTTACAATAAAAAAGGGGAATGCAAAATGCGATTGCACTTTGGGTAAATTAACCACAAATAATGTACGGATTAATAATTATAATAATAATGAAAAAAAATGTACAGCAGAAAAAAAAATAACGTTAGAAAAAAAAAAAAACAAAAAGCAAAACAAGGGAATTGCCCTTTAGGGGACTTAATACTAATAATAAATTTATTATGAAAAATGAAAACGAAATTAACGATGAGAAAAAAAAAAATAGTAAGAAAAGTAATTACCGATGGTAGGTGAATTGATCACCTGCTAACAACGTCGGAGAAAGGACAGACCGTAGACAAGGAGATCGGCAGAACGAAGTAAATACTTATTCAATGCATCCAATGTATGCTTCTCCGGTGCTGTTGTTTTCGATAAGCACGTGCTGGTCAGCAGATGGATGTATTGTCCGGGTGCTGCTAGGAATGAAGATTGAGCAGCCGGTTGGCAGCAAACGGCCGCCTGTTGATGTATGGCCTCTGGTGTGCTGATGATGATGGCACAGCGGATGGCCTTGGTTAAAGTTGAACAGTCCAGCCAGAAGACTATGCTTAAGGCTGGCTGCTTCCGTGGTCCGGAACGCGGGTAAGCGATTATATGCACTATAAAAGTAACCGTAAAAAACCACGCAACGTGGGGAAAAAACAGTTCACTTTTCTGCAAGAACCACTTCACTTGACTCGTAGGTAGCAAGAAAACACGACCGACTCTGGCTAGCGTTCGGAGAGGAATGTAAAAATGATTAATGAAGATTTAAATCTGTAGACTCAATGACATTTCAATTTACATAATAACAGCTCGCCCCGTAGTAACATTTGCCGAGCAATGATTCAAAAGCGATTTCCATACTAACTTCAAATGTATTTTACAAATAGTTCCAGAGCACGGAAAATTATGAAATTTTGGATTCCGGCTCAATTTTTGACGTAGAATCATGATATGTAAAAAAACTGGATACCCTTAAACAAGCCAATTGAATAAATTGAATTTATATTCCGATTTCAGTACAAATCTGACGGATTTTCATAACTATTTTACCTGTGTGAGTGTTTTCGTGTAAGATAGACAATAATACAGCGTACCTTTAGTAGCTGTCAAAATACGTTGGTTCAAAAAGCTTCCTACCACATATACAGAATTGCGTGTACGATACAAGGCAGCGCGTTTCCCGATGAGAGTGCACGCGTTGGTCTTCATCGTCACAGCAGCGAAGTGTAGCGTGGATCAAATTGTTGCGTAGGATGTAGCATGCTGAGCGCGTAGAGAAAATGTGGTCACAAATCGCGCGTCGCACAAAACAGCTTTTGCATAGCAAAAATTTTCCAACATATTTTGTCAGATGGAAATTGCGTTGCAAGCTATCAATAATAGAGATAACGAAATGGGCTAAATTCAATATTATTAAGAGAATTATTGAATTGTACTTCAAAGGCAGTACATATTGTAGGTGGTTAGGATGAACAAGTTGCCACCTGTGCAGTGCACATGTTGCACATGTGGACGCGACGCCTCTGATTTCTTCAATTTACTATTTTTATTACTCTTTCAAACAAATTCACATCTTTTCCCTCGTTGAGTTTCTGTTATGGAAACTGACGAGGGTGAAGGGGGGTCAAAAGATGATGTTCAATCAATTGAAACCTCTTTGAATAAACCTTTTCGTGTGAAGGTTTATCCTTCCAGTTTTTCCGGTCCATTTGTAGTGTATTTTCGTAAGAAAGAAAATCCGATTAACGTTTTATTGATTTCATCTGAAGTTTATAAAAAGTACAAATCGGTAAAAGAAATTAAAAAAATTTCTCTCGATAAGTTGAGAGTAATTTTTGGATCAAGAGATGATGCCAACTCTCTTTTGGAATCCAAAATGTTTTCTAATTCCTATCGCGTGTATGCTCCTTGTGACGCATGCGAAATAAACGGAATTATTTATGATGAATTTTTGGATTGCGAAGATGTTAGGAACCATGGTTCAGGAATTTTTAAGAACCAATCCCTTTCTCCTGTTGGAGTCCTGGATTGTGTTCGTTTGTCAAAACAATATTTTGTTGGAAATGATTCCAAATATTTGCATTCGAATTGCATCAAAATTACGTTTTCTGGTTCAGTCCTGCCAGACTTCGTAATTATTGATAATGTAAAATTTCGCGTGAGGCTTTACTACCCTAAGCTCATGCATTGTGACAAATGTCTCCTTTTTGGTCACACTTCCAGTTTTTGCTCCAATAAACAAAAATGTTCGAAGTGTGGCGAAGCGCATTCTTCGTCTGAATGTAATAAAAATTCGGACCTTTGTATTTATTGTAAACAGAAGCACAAATCTTTGAAAGATTGTGCTGTTTACATTGATCATCAATCCAAATTAAATAAAAAAATAAGAATTAAGACCAATTTATCATATGCTGAAGTAATGAAATCTTCAGATAACATTTCTTCAGCTAATGTTTTTGAAATTTTACCCAATGATGATGGAGTTGAATCATTTGATAATTTCAATAATTTTGTTTACAAACCTCCTAATAAAAGGAGAAAAACTGTTAATATTTCTTCGAACAAACAAAATAATATTTCTAATGAACCTCAACCATCAACTTCTTTTGATATGAATTTTCCTCCCCTTAAGGCATTTGCACCTCACAAAAATATTCCAGGTTTTAAAAGATTTGATTCTGATTGTTCATCCAAGCCTAATGAGCAGTCCAAGACTAACGAAAATTCAAGTCAGTCAATTTTGAGAATCCTTGAAGAAATTGTTGACTTTTTGGGATTAAGTGATTTTTGGAAAAAAATCATTAAAATGGTTTTACCATTTTTGGCCACTCTTTTGAATAAATTGAATTCATTTGTTCCCCTCATTGCCTCATTATTTTCTTCCTAATGGCTTCAAATAATTGCAATAATTTGAACATTTTACAATGGAATTGCCGCAGCATTATTCCCAAAATTGATCGGTTGAAAGCATTAATTACAAATTTTAATGTAGATGTGTTTTGCTTGAATGAAACATGGTTAGGAACATCAAAATTTTTCCGTATTCCACAATTTAACTTAATAAGGAAAGATAGGGATTCATCATTTGGAGGAGTATTAATTGGTGTTCGTGAAAATATTGAATTCAAACATTTAGTTTTATCTTTTCAATCACAAATAGAATACGTTGCTGTATCTATTAGAAAAGGAAAATGTGAGTTTTCTATTGTTTGTTTTTATATTCCTCCAAATGCAAGTTTTTCGTTGTCTCAAATAAAATGTATTTTGAATGAAATTCCTCCTCCATTTTATGTATTGGGCGATTTCAACGCACACAATTTTGCATGGGGTAGTGAAAAAACGGATGGTAGGGGTTCTCTAATTATGGATTTGATTGATGATTTTAATTTAAATATTCTTAATGATGGATCGATTACTAGGGTTGCTGTGCCTCCCAATAATCATTCATGTGTTGATTTATCCCTTTGTTCAAATAATTTATCAATGCAATCTTCTTGGAAAATTATTGATGATCCAAATGGTAGTGATCATTTGCCTATTTTAATTGAAATTCAAACATCTAAATACAATAATATATTAAAAGAACCATGTGTTCCTGATCTCTGTAGAAATGTCAATTGGACCAAATTTTCTGACCTTATATCTGATTCATTGATAAATACAGTTAATTCTGATTCACCAATTGAAAACTATAATACTTTTTCAAAGTTATTGAATAACTGTTTACGGAATTCACAGAACAGGAAATTAGTGTCTGGTACTGTAAAGAAAAATCTTCCTTCTTTTTGGTGGGATGATGAGTGTTCCATTTCTTTAAAGAATAAATCAGATGCTTTCAAATTATTTCGCAGATCTGGTTCCAGAAATCATTATTTATTATATTGCTAAGCTGAAGCACAGTTTACAAGAATAACAAAATTTAAAAAGAGAAACTATTGGAAAAAAATTGTTGAAAATCTTGACAGAGAGACTTCTTTATCGAAGTTATGGTCTGTAGCTCGTAATTTAAGGAATTATAAATCGTCTCTTCCCACTGTTTTGGAATATTCGGAAAAATGGATAGATGATTTTTCTTCAAAAATATGTCCTGATTTTGTACCTCCTCCAATACATTTCAAGGCAAATTCTTTGAATTATTTTCCGGAACTTTGCAATCCTTTTTCATTGGATGAATTTAATATGGCGTTATCAATTACCAAAAATACTGCTCCTGGAATTGATAATATTAAATTTATTGTATTAAAGAATTTGCCAGATGAAGGAAAACTTCATTTACTTTCAATTTATAATTCTTTCTTATATCAGAACATTGTACCTCTTGAATGGCGTTCTATTAAAGTTATTAGTATTGTGAAGCCTGGTAGAGATCCTTCATTTGCAGATAGTAGAAGACCAATTAGTTTGCTGTCATGTTTTCGTAAACTGTTTGAACGAATGATTTTAAACCGCCTTGAATTATGGGCTGAAGATAACAAAATTTTTCCATCTTCTCAATTTGGTTTTAGAAGAGGTCGTGGTACCCGTGATTGTGTTTCACTTTTGGCTTCACAAATTCAACTTTCCTTCAATAAAAAGCAGGATGTTGTTTCAACTTTCTTAGATGTTTCTGGAGCATATGATTCTGTTTTAATTGATTTATTGTTCAATAAAATGAACAATTTAAAAATTCCAAATTTGATTTCAAATTTTTTATGTAATTTGTTTTCTTTCAAAATTATGAATTTTTTTCATGATGGATGTTCCAAAACTATCCGTTATAGTTATTTTGGCCTTCCACAAGGGTCTTGTTTAAGTCCTTTTTTGTACAATTTATTCACAAGTGACATTGCTTCCATTATTCCTAATGGTTGTAACTTACTACAATTTGCTGATGATAATGTGATTTCTATTAGTGGCAAAAATAGAGAGATCATTAGACATTTTATGCAATGTACCTTAGATAATATTGATATGTGGGCACATGAAAACGGTTTTTCTTTTTCTGTTCAAAAAACAAAATATATTGTTTTTACACGAAAATATTCTTCCACAAATATAAATTTATATCTTAATGGACTTGAAATTGAAGAAGTTGATATTTACAAATATCTTGGTATATGGTTTGATTCTAAATTGAATTGGAACACTCACATCAAATATATTCAAAAAGTTTGTGCAAAACGAATAAATTTTCTACGAACAATCACTGGTACTTGGTGGGGAGCAAATCCTTCTGATTTAATAACACTTTACAAAACTACTATTCGTTCAGTTATGGAATATGGTTGTTTTACATTTGGTAGTGCTGCACAAACATATTTTGTCAAACTTGAAAAAATACAATTTCGTTGCTTGAGGATTTGTTTAAAACTTATGAATTCAACTCATACTCAATCAATTGAAGTTTTGGCAGGTGTTATTCCACTTAAAATTCGTTTTCAAGAATTGAACTGTAAATTTATGATGAATTGTTTTTCTAACAATCATCCGATTATTAATATTTTAGGCTCTTTATTTGAAATTAATCCCACGAGCAAAATATTAGACTCCTTTAATCATTGTTCTGTTGAAAATATTGTTTCAATTCCTTGGAATGCATTTTATAATTCTAATATCAGCATTCATACTTATCAACCATTAATTGACTTGTCTCTAATTTATGAATTGAAACAAGTTCCAAAAATTCAACATTCTAATATTTCTAAATTTTTATTCGAGCGGAAATTTAATGGAATCACTCCTGCGCAATTTTATTATACAGATGGTTCTTTGATTCATGATAATGCTGGCTTCGGTGTGTACAATTTATTTTCAGCTCATTTTTTTAAATTACAATCTCCCTGTTCTATTTTCATAGCAGAGCTGATTGCCTTATATTTTGCATGCATCTTGATCAAAGATTGTACTCCAAATATATATATTGTTTGTTCTGACAGTTTGAGTTGTCTTCATGCATTGAATACAATCAATTTTAATTTTAAAACTCATCATATCATTTTTATGATTAAAAAAATACTATTTGATCTCAACTCTCAAGGATTCGTCATAAAATTCGTATGGGTCCCAGCTCATTGTAATATTTATGGAAATGAACAGGCTGATTCTTTAGCTAAATTAGGTGTGAATCGTGGCGTAATTTTCAATCGTGATATTTCGCCTTCTGAATATTATTCAAAATTTAAAAAAATGTCTCTTTCCAATTGGCAAAATTGTTGGAACTCTGGTGATAAAGGGCGTTGGTGTCATTCGATTTGTCCTAAAGTAAGTCACTTTCCATGGTTTAATAATATGTCAGTTAGTAGAAATTTTATTTGCTCATTTTCGAGGTTAATGTCAAATCATTACATTTGCAACAGCCATTTGTATCGTATCAACATTACAGATTCCAATTTGTGCGACTGTGGAAAATCCTATGAAGACATTGATCATATAGTATTTCATTGCGACAAATATATTTTTCCAAGAAACAAATTATTGAACAGCATAACTAATTTTGGTCTCTCAGTTCCTGTGTCTGTGCGTGACATACTAGGTGCAAAATGCTATCCAATTTTAAAATTATTGTTCCATTTCTTGAATGAAATCTCATATTTTGTTTGATACTTCGTTGTTGCTTTTTTCTTTTCAATTTATTTTCAGATATCAACGAGGTTGTGATTCGTTCCCCGACTGGTTTTTATTCGACTGAATTGATGCCCTTATTCCATACCTAATTGACGTCCCTTTCAAGACAATGGCTCTGTTATGGTTCGTTACCGTGTGAGCCTTTAGATTTAAGTGTGTTTTATAACGTTTTGTGAAAAGATAAAGAGGTTTTGTGCCTCTTTGAGAAAGATTTCCAAAAAGAAATCACTCAAAGGGGTTTTTCCCTCTTTCAAAATTTTTGATTAAAAATAAATAATAATAATAAATAAATTGAATCAAATGAGGTCGTGTATATTTTTTAGCTTGACTCCCACCAAATATAAGCAGCATGCTGAAATTGATTTTCATGAAAAATTGAAGAAAAAAATACAGAAAATGTTTTTGAAAAATGTCTCTTTACTTTTCACTTGCCCCAAAAGTGGGGCAAGTGAAAAGTTTACCGTTTTGAACAATAAATTCAAAAACAAACAGTCATATTCACGGTTTCTATTAGTTTTAACATTTGTTAAGACTTCCCAATGAACAATAACATAAGTAACATGTAAACAAAGAAAATGTTATTCTTTTCACTTTAATTTTCTTCTCTTCAGTTATGTTAGTTGAAATGATTCGACTGCAACATTTCCAATGTTAGTTCTTACATTATAGAACAGCAATTGCATTTCTGCTCTGTAGAATTTCCACCGCTCGTTATTTGTTTTTGAGAAAGTCGGATATAACGTCGGATAACTCTTCGGGAGAAATCAAACGGAATCCTTCAATAACGTATTTAGAATCTTTTCTATGTGGATAGACCTATACCCCATTTTTATGTTTTGAACTAGACATTCCACGAGATTTCCGTGTGTTCTCTAATATTACAACATTTCAGTCAACGTCTTCCTTTCAATTCGCTGCCCGAAGTAGACATATTAATATTGTAATGTTTGGCAACATCTTTTAGAGAAGTTCCATGATTTCTAATAGCTTTTAACGCTTGAGTATAGTGTTTCTTGAATTATCAGCACGTTATGTTTTTCTATGATAATTGCGAACTATGTTTACTTATGGCTACTTAAAGAGAAAACACAAATTGAACCTCTAATGATAAACTTTTCACTTGCCCCACCTGATAAGAAAATTAACGGTGTTTAAATTTAGTTATTTTTAGGTCTACGTCAAATTAATTCTAAAACTTTTTTTATTGCAGTTTGAAACTGTCACAGAGGACAACTAAGAAGTGGTACAGGAAATTATTTTCTGCAACTTTTTACCACTGAAAATATAAAAATAAGATTGTACGCCGCCAACTTGTTACGGAGTAACAGTTGACAGGTAAACAATTTTTCACTCTATTATGCAATAATGGCTGAAAAATCCCAGAAATCTCATACCTATCGTAATGTTCTCAATGGCCTCAAAAGTTTACGCATGAGTTTAAAACGGTTATTCACATATTCAGTAAAATATATCAATTGTTTTCACTTACCCCATTTACCCACTTGCCCCGCGGTACCTTAATTTGTTTATTCAGTATGTTTCGAGATATTCCTTCATAATTTGCTCCTTAACATTTTATTGAGATTATGCCTACAATAACTTCAAGAACTCTTTAAAAGATCCCTTTAAAAATACGTTTTGTTGAAGCTTTCTTAGGATATTCTTCATAAAGTTTGACCTTGTACTCACAAAAATCTATTTTTCTATAATTCCGATATTCCTCTAAAAAATGTTTAAAGATTCCGTCAGAAATTCATCCGATTTTTTTAAAGAATTTCTGTGCTTTATCGAAGGGCTCATACAGGAATCATCCCACAAGATTTTCAGGAATTTGATCGGGAATTTCACCAAACACATTTTGAAGCATTTAATCATCTCATAGGTATGGGCATAACTTTTGAGATTTATGCACGACTTCATGTAATGTAATTTATGAATGTTTCTACACCAAAAAATAATCCATGGAAACTAAAGAAATTTTCTTGGTTTCAAACTGTAAGAAATATTTTTGCAAACATTCCAGTTCAAATCTTTGAAAAAATGTTCAAAACGCCTCTGGATGCGTTTTAAATAATGTTCAAGAAAATGTATGTGAAAATCTACGGATGAAACATTCTTTGAATTATGCTTAAAGAAGTTCCAAGAAGAGCTTCGAGGCAATTATTTATACTATTTCGAAGGAGTTGCTACAGAATTAGATGAATTTTAATATGAACCTCTTCAGGAATTGACGTGTTCTAGGGATTTTTTTCCGATAATTCAAGGATCATGTATACCTAGGAACACATGTTGATTCAGTTTGTCTTACTGGCCAGAGCAATATTGCCGATCGAAGGGACCACAACGAACCGAATCTTCAGAATTTTTCTCCAAGACTTTAAGGGGGTAGGATCCGTCATCGATATCATCGAAACTACGAAAGCAGTTTTTCTGTTTAAATTTGAAGATAATTTGATGAAAATGTGTTCACTGTGTTTCGGGTGCAGATAAGAATACAGTGAACACATTTTCTTGATTACGAAGGAAAACACTGCTTTCGAAAATTCTGAAATCAATGAAAGATGCTGCCCCCTTAAATAGACCCGTCATTCAACACTGAAATGCGATTAGGTCTTCACTTCGCTTACTACGAAAAAATAGAGTGGATATGTTGCATAGTTTCATGCAAATAGGGTGCATTGGTAGTGTATAATGATCGTTTTGGCGTGAAAATCGTGAATGAAATGTTAAGAACCGATATTCTCCTCCCGTGATAAAAAAAAACCTGGCTACGCCCATATTCATCGCCCTCTCAAAAGTCCATTTAAGTTCTTGATGCGGTTCACAACCAATAATTAATACCTCAAAGTTTTAAAAGCAGGAACAGCTTAAAATGACCCGATTTTGTCAGGTTCCCCATTTTGTCAGCCTAAAATTCATCGAGGGGTTGACAAAATCGGGTCCTCACTGTATAAACTTTGTAGTGACCAAGTCACTAAAAAATAACTCGCTACCAGTCCTGCGATCCCGAAACTTACTTGTGAGAATTCCGTAGCGCCCCTCGCCTATACGTGACAAAGTGTCCGCTGTTGGCTTCGCCCGAGTGCACAATCACCGCCAGCAGCCGGTACAGATTTTTCGGGAACATAGCGCCAAAGGTGTACGACCCAAAATTGAACGCACTCCCAACCGATCCGACTGGGGTGTTCTGTTCCGTTGGCGCTCCTCCGCCGCCGATCGTTGCCTCGTAGGCAGCCGCCCCCAAACTGGCCGAGTACAGAGACATAGTCGATCCCCACGGGGTGCTCATGGCACTGTTCAAACTGGGCTGCACGAAACTGTACGGTGCCATCGAGAGCGTTTCCGGGAAGTGGACGAAGTCTTGCCGCTTGTAGGCATGCCCCGTCGGAAGCCACGTCGTCCGGGCAATGTGAATACATAGGCAAGCAGGAAGCTTGCTGAAGGTGAGGGTTTTCGTGTGTGTGGTCGTTTCATTGCACGATTCGCACTGCACTCCGTTCAGGGTTTCGGGTTGGATGAATTCGGTCAGAAGACTTCCCACGGAAATGCCCGGGTTCTTGATTTCCGGTAGGGAAAGTGTGACGCTGTCGAATTTGTCGTAACGGACAACGGATTTGTATCCGCAGCCGGAGCAGCACAACTGACTGCTTAGACCGCCCCGGAACGGATGGGGCACTTGAATCTGTTTACGATCTCCCCAGACGGAAACCCTTCCCGGACCACGGGTCAGCCTTTCCAGGGACCTGCAAGATCCGGACGATCGCTTGTCCAGCGTCCCGTTGCGACTCATGTCCGTAGCCAAGATCGATTTCGGTCTGCTCGGTCGTCCGGAGAACGTAGAAATGATCGAAGGTGGTGATCCAGCGCAATCCATTAACGAGCCTTCCAATCCCGCCATCGAATCCTCCGTTTCCGTGCAGGTCGAATGGGGCGAGTCCGGAGTGTGCGCTTCCGATCGAACGTATCGAGTCAAATTAGTAGATTCGTCATACTCTGCGTTGCAAAAGTCCGACAGCATGGCACTGGAAGGTCTAGCCGGAGGCATCATCGCCCTCAGTTCCTCCTCCCCCAGGGCATCCGACAGACATCCGATCTTCTTCGGTTTCGTCACTTCCTCCTCCAGGGAATTCAGCAAAACGTGCAACAGCTCATGGGTGTCGTGTTCATCCGGTGGAATGACCCAGCCCTGGGCGTTCAACGCCCGGATGACCGCTCCCGGGGAATACGGATCGCCACGTAACGTTGGATGTGTCCCATTGACCACCTCCAGCACATTCTGCAGCGAGCTGACCAACGTTTTCTTGTCCTTGGTGTTGTGCAACTGCAACCAGGCGATAAACTGCGGGCAAGCGGCCAAAGCCTGAAGCAACGTATTCAGGAAGCAGGTCTTGCCAAAGTTATGCAATCCGGCGATCTGACCGCGCCTCTGCCGCAATCGAGAGTTGCCTGTCGAATAAAAAGTGCGATCCCAAAGATTAGAAACAATCAGATTTTCCTCTTAGCTATCAGAAAGCCACTACTGATTGATTATCGATTTTTCCCATTACTCACCAGAGGGGCCCCAGAATACGAAAGCGCCGACGACGACAGCAGCCGTCACTCCCGCGGCCATTAGGAATCTGTCACCTTCCATCTTTTGCTGTTCGCTGCTGTTAGCACACTATTTTCTCATTTCCAAATAGCACAGCCGAACTTTACTTGTTTTTTTCGTGAAAAACTTGGAAAATGTTGCTGGAAGAAAAGAAAAAAAACTGCTGATTTTCTGTTGTCGTTTTCTTTTGTTTTTGCTTTTGTTGACAGTTGTTTGGGTCGTCCAGGAAAGACGAAACGGGGAATAGCTGTCCGATTATGAGATGTGAACAGTGCGTTTTCATCGCATCCATGGAAGGCTGTACACTAAAAAAATGATCAGAATCCTGCTTTTTAAAAGCGCTAATGGCTGCCGCAAATAGGCTCGCTTTCTGGAATGGATAAGCCGATTTGACGTTTGGCTTGGGTCGTTTAATATTGAACGGACCCAAGCCAAACGTCATATCGACTGATCCCTACCAGAAAGCGAGCCTATATGCGGCGGCCATTAGCGCTCGTAAAAAGCTGGATAGTCCATTTTACGAGACGTTTTTGAACAGCTGATCGCTTATTTCATGCACAGCAAAAAAAGTTGTTGAATATTACATCGAAACTGCTGCAACCAAGTCATTCCCTCGGTTGTGTAATATTACACAGCCCGACGTACTCGCGGGCTATTGGTGTAATGAAAGCGACCGATGTAATTTTTCCGATGTAATATATTCGACGTACAAAATACGATGTAATCGATGCGGTGTAATATAAAAACTATGTAATCATAGCGATCGCAAATCCCCCGTGCGAAAAAAAAAGCGATCCCAAATTCTACTCAATGGTTGATTAAATTGCTTTGTAATATTTTTTCGCATTTAAATAATAGTTATGATGTTAAATTGGGTTTTACCCACAGACTAAGTTATTGAGTTTTGGGATCGATTTAAACAATTTAATCAACCATTGAAGGGAATTTGATTTGATAGTAAGATAAGATATGTTTCAAACAAAAAAAAATAAATTTACATTATTTATTTCATTTTTATTGCTTCAAAAACTTTAAAATGATGCAGCATAACGACTGGAGCGCTTCAGGTGATAGTCCGAGAACCCGCAGTGGACAGAGATTAAATTCAAGCCTGCAGGCACTTCAGGTAGTGATTAGTTTCTTTCAGCCAACAGTGAAATGAATCGTAGAGCATGTTTTTCGTGCCGTTCTAAAAAAAATACAAAAGAATATATTATTGAATTATACATAAATATATATAACTTAAGTATACTACAACGGATCGATATTTTAAACGGAAGTTCTATTCAAATGTTTAACGGAAATATGAGTTTTCATTTTTTTTTTCTGCTTTGGGGAAATCTTAGATGCAAAGATTCAACAAACCCGCTTCAGAAAACCCTCTGGTACTCTGGATCGCCCATTGTCCTCTATAAAAATTCTGAACTCAGATCTCGATAGGTATTTCTACGATGAACAACATTGCCGAAGAACGCAAAGCAATCCGGTGCTTGTGAAAAAAGTTATTGGACATAGACTATTCGGAGATTTTGCCCGATTTTGTTATTATTGTTATTCCTTTACGTGTTAATCAACGTCGCCTTGCCAATAGGTTTTCATTGAATAACTTTTTTCACAAGTGTCGGATTGTTTCGCGGTCTTCGGCAATATTCTTCATCGTAAAAATACCTATCTAAGTCTGTGTTCAGAATTTTTATAGAGGACAATGGGCGACCTCTGGCGATTTTTCTTTGTAAAAGTAACTTTTCCCATAGTAAATCCCATGCAAACTTTGAACGGCTGGCGCTAAAATATAGTTTCTCCGATCGAGCTGAACTTTTGTACAGTTGTTATGGGACCTAAATGCAATCCAAAAAGTAGACTGGAGCGAGAATCTAAATTTTGTCCCACATTAATACTTAGTCTTCTCGCATGGATCATAAAAGCTTTGAAATTCATTTATGGTTTTCTACGAGTTTTGTAAATCTTCAGTCTTCACTAACTATTTTAAATGTTCTAAAATCATTTGAAAGTTTGAAGATACTGGTGTTA
This sequence comes from Aedes aegypti, assembly GCF_002204515.2. Taxonomy (NCBI): domain Eukaryota; kingdom Metazoa; phylum Arthropoda; class Insecta; order Diptera; family Culicidae; genus Aedes; species Aedes aegypti. Next base: position 21,096,760 of record NC_035107.1, read on the forward strand.
TTGCTGTTTGCGTTTGACGTGCAAAACTTGGCTAACTGGGCTTCAAATGCGGTAACACAAAGCAACCAAAGGATACTTAACAACCATGATCCAAATCACCGCCACCCTAGCAAAGAAAATAAAATTTTGACTTCGCCTTCCTTGAGAAAAATCATACCGCGTTTGTTGTTCCCGCATTTGATATTTGCATTTCAAACGTGCACAGCAATATTATGGCCCATAAACATATGCCCCGATGAATAAACGAAATATAATAACCCACCTCAGTTTTTTTTATTGTAATTACTTGAAGAGTTGCTTTTAAAATTTATCATAAAGATCATCATGAATTTCATAAAGGAATACCTTATAGCTTTTTTCGGGAGATTATTGTGTTTTTTACATGAGCTTCTTATAAAACTACATGAGGATATTTTCCTGACATTATAGCATTCCTTCAATATTTTCCACAAGACTTGCTTTTGACTTTTTCCCGCAATTCCTTTAGAAACGTTTCTACACTCAAGATAAACTTCCCATTTGATTCATGTGCCAACCCATATGGATTTTTGCAATGGAGGTATGCCCATACATAGTATGTGCGAAACCAATAAATCATCACCAATCTCTATCTTCATTGAAATCATGATCGAAACACATATTTTTCATAGCTGGCTTGAATGGAATATATGGAATATATTAAATATATTGTAGCTACCTTTTTCTTAACATTAAAAGGAATAATTTCCATTTTTCGTTCCTTGGATCAGAAATGTTTTATCGGAATCACACACGCACACACATGATCCCAATGAAATAAGATCCAAGAAACAATCAACAATGAACAGTTATAATGAGCAAACTTCATAAAAGTTTATTGAAACAAACTTATTATTAAAAGACATGTTATCACACGGAAGTTACATCTGCAGGGTGTCCATTCAAAATCAGTTTTCCAATTCCCGGATTTTTCCCGGGTGTCCAAGAAATTTCTTCTTTTTTATACGATATTGACAAATATGGAGGACATGATCTAATTTATTTATGAATTATTTTTAATACAATTAAAAAAATGGTTTACATTTTAAAAGGGTTTTGGGAAAAAAGATTTAAAATATTTCTGCACATCTTCATCGATCCTCTCTTCCGCTAATAACTTAGCTAAACTAGATAAATCTTCAATATTTCTTATTAATGAAGAAGATATAGTAATTCTTCATCCTACGACAACAGAATCAGTTTTCTGCAATAACGCAAAGAGATTAACGATGAAGAGAAATCGATGAATGTAGATAGGCCCTTATGAAAAAACTTCCACAAAAGGGCAAAATTCAATAGGTTGCTATTACCTTCTAAGAATGTCTTAAGAATTATGCGTTAGACATGGCTTATGCCTGATTTATAGAGAAATGATTGATCTGTGATGAATCTCATTTTGGATCCAAGAAAAGTTCTTTTAACAGAAACAATATTTCCAAATACATGTTATTGTTCTCCTTTGAAGCTGGCTAAAACTTTGGACATGAATCCAAGATTGCATCTTCAAAGTAATCTTCAAGAGATTCAATCAAAATATCAATAATCTAGTCAAATACTTTACAAAAATCTTACCAATAGTACCTAAAGGACCTCTTTATTTATTTATTCATCAAATAACTAGCCATGACATTTGCTTTGGATTATTGAAAGAATTAGCTGTCAATCTGCAGAAATCTATACAAAATCTCGTCAGAGGCCTCATAAGCCAGTGGTTCCCAACCATTTTGGAGCTGTGGCCCCTTTCAAGTTCTATAAATATCCCGCGGACCCATGCAAACAAAAATTTTCTTTTTTTTTGTTAAATAAATGAAAAAGATTTGATTTTTTTTTGTTAAATAAATGAAAAAGATTTGATTTTTTTTGTTAAATAAATGAAAAAGATTTGATTGGTATGTTCTGGTATGTTCTCTCGTGCAGGCAGGTGCAAACCTACTCTCATCAAGTTTGTTCGCGAATCTGTCGTGTTTGTTTTGCGTTGGTTTACACGCGTAAGATGCTTCGTGATTTCCATCTTGGCAAGGAAACTGATTAGCGGTTTAGGAAAATCCTTCGAAAAATTATACATTTATCAATAGATATCCTTGACAGGGTCTCACAGAGATTACGTCTGCGTTCCATGTATAATATTTTCTATTGCCTTCTGCATGGATTTACAGTAAAAATAACAAGGAACTAGTATCTAAGAAACATCTCTAAAGAATATTGCTCAAATTCTACAAAATTCTTGCAGTATAAGCTCTTGCGAAAACTCCAACAAATAATCTCACGATCAATTTGTTGGCCAGGGATTAGCGTTAAAGATTTCCCCAAAAATCGTCTTGAAAGGTTCCCGTGAAGATATTTTTGCTAGACAATTTTTCGAGGATATTGTAAGGAATATAGCAAGCATGGTTTCATAGCCCATTGTATACCGTGGGATGAATTTCGCCTGGAACTGTCAGAAAAGCTAGTCAGATAACCTTCAAGAATCTTCCCAAGAAGTACTGCTGCAGGAATATGTTAAAATCTAACAAGGAATCAAATAGAAATCCAGTTAACTGTATGCGAGTTGCGCCAAGGATTTGGGTGCAATAAGTGAAGAATTTTGAATTTCAAAAATTACACCTATTGTTCATCCCTACGATATTTTTTCAAAGATCTCGTGGATTTTTACAACGAGGAAAATCAAAAATATGTCAGTAATGTTTTGCGCTTTCCTCTAGAAAATATCTTAGTGAAAAATTTTAAATCATATTAATTCGTTTGTTTTTTTCTTAAATTCACATTGAATTAATATGATTTTTCTCAGGAAACTGCTTTTTAAAAAATATGTATCAACATTTATGCTGTTTGAATGAACATTTACTATGTGTTTGTGATTGAAATTGTGAGTAAAAAGAGCTCATGTGAGAAAAAAATTGAACGGATAATATTTAAAAAAAAATCTTATCCAAATGTCAGAGGGACATTAACTTCTAAGGATTTAAAGCAAAATCAGCCAAGGACCTTTTCTAGAGTCTACAGAAAATCTTATTAGCAATCTACTATTAACCATTTCAGTGATCTCTCAGAAAGAATTTTTAAATACTTATCGAATATCGATTCGATTTTCGTTAGGATTCTACCAAAGATTTCATATAAAATTTGCAATGATTTCAAATGGAAATCTAACAATCATCTCGCCAAGAACATTGTCAGAAATCCTCAAGAGGGGTACCTTGAAATGTTTCAAAGATCCTAATCGTTAAGTATCTCTCTATCACCTCACCAAAAAATAATCATAATGCAAAGTACGAATTGCAGACGGTGTTGCACCCCTTGTTAAAAATTCTAGTTTTACCCCATAGTACTTAAAATTTAAATAAACTGGTAGTCTTATGTTTGAAATACATGTTTTCCCGGGGTGTTCACCAAATTCCCGGGTATTTCCCGTATTTTTCCCGGTCATTTGTAATTCCCGGGTTTTTCCCGGTTTTCCCGGATGGATGGACACCCTGCATCTGCATATTATCATTCTTAGTGGAACTTATCCTCGATTTCGTTTATGGCTTGTAACATTTGGTCCCGCTGCTGTTCAGGAACTCTTTGTTTCAAGACTCTCGCATCTGCACAAAAGTAAAAAAATGTTAAAAAACCACTGAGATAGTTTTTTTTTTCTTTTCTAAATACCTGTATATTCAATCAAGATATCGTTGAAATACTGTTATTTGAGTACACCGAGGAGATCACAATCGCGGAAACATTTTTCGGAGACCATGTTTATTTACACAATGTTTTCCAGAAGGGTATGAATACATACTTTGAATGTTCTTCAAATGATATAGGTATGTTACTCAAATACATAATATTGATTACGAGCTTATTTGATATGAGGTACACATACAATTAATGAGAATGAAAATTCGACCAATGTATGCACAAATGCACCTTTATTTAAGGGGGTTGTTTTCTTGAGTGTAGATGTTCCATGAGTTTCTCATATAGTTTTAGTGTACTTTTATCAAATTGAATTTATATGAATATGAATTTATGAAACATTTATGTTATTCATCCAGTGTTTTTTTCTGGATTTAATAATGTAATTCGAACCTATAGTTACTTTTAGAATTGTTCCATTATATTACCAGTTTTTGGTAAATCCAGCAATAGTTTGTTGTACAATTTATCTAAAAGTTCTTCGTGGAATTGTGCCACATAGAATAAATTGAGCATTTAGAATTTCTTTATTAATTTCTTTTGAGTTTTCTCCATAATAGAATAGAGAAGTTTTTTTTTAATCCTGTCAGGCTTTCTTTTTGGAATCCATCCATACGTTTTTTTTCCTTTCCAGGTTGTTCAGCGATTAATTTATGAATTTCCTCCAATATTTCTTTCTGATTATTGTAATATGTACTTTATAACATCGCCTTTGAATAAAATCATAAGAAGATCTGGATATCCTGCAAATGTTTTTTTATAGAAAAAAAAAAATCATAAAATTTCTTGTAAAACTTATTCATGAAATTCCTCTAAGATTTCCTACTGGTTGTAAAATATTATGAAATTGCTTAACCTCTAGACCTTTAGAATTCTTAAGAAGTACTTGTACAATGTTCGTTCTCATGCAAATGTTTTTTTTTCTTTTTTTTTCATAATATTTCTTTGAAACCAATTTAGGAATTTCATTTTGAGGATTTTTTGTAATATGAATACTGCCGTGAATCGCAAGTCAGTCCAATCTGCATTTTCGTCAAAATTGAGTTGAGTTCAGTTTTCAACATATCTTCCAATGCTCTTTCAGCTGCATTAATAGAATAATATGATTTGTTCGAAAAAATTAGGAAACAACAGCAAGTCAAATTGTTCCATGATGAAAAGTAATCGCATAAAAGTCCCACTACAGATTTTCGCACCGTTGAACATAAAAATGTAATTTGTTTCGATCATATTTATATTTTTCTCGGAAAGATATTACATTGTGCATATTTTGATTATGATCATGTCCCTGTTACATTTCAAATATCCCATGAAGCGATTCTTAATCCTATCAGCTTCTTCAGCTGATTCAGCTATTCAGCTTAACATTTCTTTACAAACAAAACTTGATATAGCAAACTGATTGGACGATAGCTAGAAGCTTCTGCAGGATTTTGATATTGACAATGCTCTTGAAACTTCAACAAATTCCATTGTTGAAGCCAGGAGCATTGCAATTCCAAAATGTGAAGTAAATTTGAATCCGTGATTATAGACGATGATCTTAAACTCGACGGGCTGTCCCGTCGTTTTGTGGAAAATGCCCGAACTGTCCCGTATTTTAGGAAATGGAGAATTGGCACATAATTTTCAACACCAGTAAAACAATAAAAATAACAACATAACAAACAGTTTTTAGAAATATTTCAGAGTTTATTGTCTTACTCATCTATTTTCCAAGCAATTATTAGTTTCTCATACAGAGTTAAATGCTTAACTTTTTGCGTTTCTTTACTAATATTTATGAAAAATTTTGGTGGATTTCCAAAATACGGATCTTCATAAGATAATTATTCTATAATACCTTATATGAAAAAGTACAAATATGTGTTTACTTCTGATACGTTATTGATTGGATTACCCGTTTAAAAATTGGATATTTCAATAAAGTAATGAAATAGTAGAAAAGTTTAAGCTTGAATTGGAAAATTGAAAAGTGTAACGATTTTTTTTGGGAAATTCTTAAAAAACGCTGCTTTTTGGAAATCAAAGAATGCGCTTCAAGGTTCTTAAGTTATTTTTATAGTATCATATAGACATGTAGCTTGGGATTCCATAATCTGGTTCTGCTACTTTCCCTCGAATGGCGGTTTCCCGAATGTCGTTCTCCCAACGCCAGTTCTCAGAATGCAAGTTCCCCAAAAAAAAACCGTTTCCCCGAAGAGCTCAGTTATCCGAAAAGTTCTAACACTCATAATTGTCATAACCTTTCGCATTTCAAGGTGGTGAACAATATGTATTTTTGGCAATATGTATTTAGTCGAGAATGATCAAATATCTCCTTCTTTGGTAGCTCATTGATCTTTCTAACTCAACACTATCTCACTACCCGAGCAGAAGCAAAGTTCTGACCATTAAATCGAGATATTGATTTGATTGGCATAAGAGATAAAAGATCTGAAGATAATATCAAAATTTTATTCCTGGAACTTCTGAGCCATAGCTAAATTTGATGTTGGAAGATCTAAGGAATAGCTCGCTGATATTGGTGAGACCTTATAAAAGCTAAATATGATATGCTAATAGTATTCCAGGAGTAAATTTTAGATATTATTTTCGGATCTTTTAACTCTTATATCTTTCAAGTTAATATCTTTTTTGTATGTCCATATCAAAATTTGGTATTGCTTAGCATTTTTCGCCTGCTTGGGTAAAGACTATTATTGCACTTTTTTGAGTTGCATTGCTTTACAAGGGAACGGGTCAAAAAAAGTAGCACAATCGCATAATCTGTCTTTTAAAATTGTTTTGTTTTTGGTTTTTATATGTCCCGTTTTTATCTGGTTGGCTTATGGTCAGCCTAATTGTGAAGAACTATAAACGCGTTGAATTCCCGAAGACATTTTCATCTGAATCCAGCTTTTTAAAAGCGCTAATGGCTGCCGCAAACAGGCTCACTTTCTGGTAGGGATCAGTCGATTTGACGTTTGGCTTGGGTCGTTTTATATTGAGCCAACCCAAGCCAAACGTCAAATCGACTAATCCCTACTAGAAAGTGAGCCTGTTGGCGGCAGCCATTAGCGCTCGTAAAAAGCTGGATACGAGCAACCGCTTATGCAACATAGACGACGACATATGGCGAGTCGATCTATGGCGCTGATCAAGAAGGAGTTTATGGAACTGATCTATGATCTCGCTAATATGCAAAGATTGAACCCACAAGGCATGTACTGACATACGAAGTACCCCTTGGCCTTTCTGTGGGTTTGATGTAAACTTTGATGGCGAAAATCATAGTGTCCTAGCATAAAGGACATAGTGTCCGGCCATAGAGGACACATTTTAGTGAACACCATTTTTGGTACATAATGTAATCCTTCATAAAAATGAATTGTAAAGGTTTATTTTCGTTGTCTTGTGAGTTTTTACTTAAAATAATGTGATTTTTTTATACTGTACAAAAATTAATGGTGAAACTAATGTAGATTTTGAAATATTTTATGTATCTGGTAGAAATCAAGACCAACGTTTATTTATAATTATTGTTTTCGCGGGCACCGTGAATCGCAGCTAATATTTGAATAGTGCGCTGTGTTCATAAAAATCGTAAGAATGCAGCGCCACACTAAAAAACTGATTTCAAAATGCGGCGAGTTGAGACGCGTCGCGAGTCTCTTTGGCGCGATCCGGTTTGGTGGCGGTGCGACAATACCAAAAAACAAAAAGTGTCCGGGCATAGAGGACTTCCCCCTACATTTTGGGAAACAAAAACTTCAAAGTTATTACTGAATATATTTTTTTTAAGTATTTCTGACATATAAAATTTCTTGGAAGAATTCAAGACGGAATGAATGGTTGAAAGTTTACTCGAAAACAAGCTACACACTTGGTTACCAATGGCTTTTAGGGCGAGATCATAAATTAAGCAAGAATTTGTGGAATAATCTTTATAAGAGTTTATTGAAGATTAAGTCTTCATGAAATATTTAATCATTAAACTTTCATGAAATATTTAAGAAATGTATGTGATGAATTCGAGAAATCTTAGAAAGAAATTTTAAAAGGGAACTAAAATTCGTTTAAGAATTTCATTAAATTTTCAGAAAAATCCCTCTTAAATTCCTTAAAGCAATCATTCGAAAAATTTCTTTTGCCATGCCTTGAGCTGAACATGATGTAAACCTAAATAAACAATATTCTGGAGGAACTTTTATCCACTATAAAGAGTATAAGTGTTCATTCACAAATTTCATAAAGCCACAAATTATCATTTTCGGCACCGACCCACCTCCTTGTAATGCATTTTGTATAAATATTCTTCTAATTTCGGCATTATAACCCTTTCCTCTCCCCCGTCTAGCCTTACGTAAATGCTGCTTCTCAGGTTTGTGTTCAATGAGCACTTCCACAGTTATTAACTGAGAGCTTTCTTTGCCAAAGTTGCCATTTTCGCATTCGTATATCGTGTGGCAGGCTCGGTAGATGGTACTGATGTGCTCTTATACAATACAATCCCGAGCGCAAAAAAAATCATTTGTTATAAAATTTCTGGAAAAAAAATCATGCAAAAATGCCTTGAGTAACATCTGGCGTAATGTCACGAAGCCCTAAAGAAAATCATAGAAATGCTCTCAGAGAAGTGTCTGGTTGGATTCTTCAGTAATCTTTAATAAAATACTTGATATATAAAATTACTCTTGAAGTTCTCCTGGTTCCTGATTGGACTATTTATTTTGTTCCTGATTAATCTCTTTTTAAGCATGTGATCTCTAATATTTCCAATTGTGAAATACTCAGGCGCTATCAGCCCTGATAGTGTTCTGAGAAATGGTGCTTTCAGGGGAGAATGTTATAGAATCGTTACTTACCCAAAACAGCGGAGCAGCTGGTGTCTCCGCTACATCCCATGTAGAGCGAAATCATGGTCACCCGTGTGAATTCGGTGGACCAGCCAGGAATGGTTCGTTTTTTGCCATGTGCGATGGAATCGTAGCCTTCATCCAATGGTTTATATTTACCAGATTGAGGTCCACGCTGTCTGTTGACGAAACGTTGGTGTGGCGGAAGTTTTGTAGATGAGGATGATGTAGCTTCCAGCGCAACATCCCCTTTTATTGTTGATTCTTCCGGTTGGAAATTTGTTACAGCTTGAGGAAACAGGTACACCGAACTGCTACCGGAATACGTTCTTTGATCCATCGCTGAGCAAGCAAGACGTAGATGCTGCCAACGCATTGGGTTGACCTGTAGTTTGGAGGAATCGATAACGATTCTTTAGCGTGGAGCGCTGGGTAGTCGCTTTTTTTCGCACTCGATTCCTTTTGGTTTCACTCGATCCGACGAGCTTTCTCCATATTTTCAAGGATTCACTCTTGACGGCGTTCTTTAGGCCGCTGATAGGCTGATTTCGGACAGCAACAGTTGTGTTCCGTCATTTAAGAATGCTGGAATTGAAGATTTTCAGAAAAAATATTCCCAATGAAGTTCCTTGGCATCGGAACATCACTACGGAAATCATATTCAACATTACATACAACGAGTTTACATACTACTTACTTACCTCATTGCATATGTATCAACACCGTCAATGATTTTCCTGCAAAGAAAGAATGAATTAATTCAAATAACATCTTAAAACGCAAAAAATACTTACCAAAACACAACATCCATCGGTTGCGGTAAACTGAAAATGGCGGCTTGAGGCCGAGCACGCGTGCGCAACAAAATCAGAACAGTGTTGCTAGATTTAATATCGCATTTCAAAAGAATGCGATCTTAAATTGATGTTGTGTGATTTTACCCAACTTAGTCGCAACGAGTTGGTTGCAGCTGTTTGCGTGTAATATTCACATTCCGTTCATGTAAATATTACATATATCCAACATAATGAAAAAAATTAATTCTACTTCTGTGTAATTTCAAATGGACGTAATTTAACATCGAACCGGTGTGATTATGTATCTGGAAAACACGATTACATCGGAATTTTTTTACATCAACGGTATTACGTCGAGCCATATTACATAATTTTTTGCTGTGATGAATGACATTTTGACAGAAGTCGGTGTCGTAACTAGTGAAAGTAACAGCAATATCATCAGTTTTGCCGTTTCGTAAAATTAACTATAGGCCTATTCACATGACGTTCCAAAACAGCTGATTGGGAAGCTCTTTGACAGTTCTTCTATGAAAATGACAGCCTAGTGTATGCACCGGTCCTCCATCGATGTAAACAAATGCATAGACGGACCTGTCACTTGAAAAGGCCTATTCTCGCGTAACAATTCGATACAGAGCTAGAATTAGGGCGAATGTGAAAACTAATACATTCTTAAGCCTAGTTTGCTACTGACAAGAAAAGGAATCGCCCGAATCGCCTATCTCGATGCGTGGAAAATTTCTTCCCAGAAATGGTCCAGAAAATCACATTTTTCTGATCGCAGTACGTAGTTGAAAAGAAATGTCATTTCAAATGGGGCAAATGGGCAACCCGGTGCTAGGCAGCCATGTTTTCGTGGTCAGAATCAAACTCAAGAGCAACAACGTACATTGGCCTAATCATATCCAGCTTTTTACGCTGGGCCGCTATAAAATTTTGATTCACCCCCGCTTGACATTTCTTGCTTTCACTATAAAATTTATGGTTAGATCTCAGTAATCCTTGAATGATGAAAAAAAAAATGTTTACGTTAAGTTGTCATATTCTAGAGAATCTGCTATGGGCTTCATATTTTGCATTTATTTAAATAAAAACTGTTGGAATAGAGGTAGTGTCGCACCTCAGGTAGAAGAATCGTCGGTTGAGAAGCATGCGTCGTCGTAGGTAAAAGTGTGGAAGATTTATCGAGAGGTATGATATTTGGATAAGTGTGATTGAATTGTAAATATATACCTGGAATGAATAAAGAGAGTTGCAGCTGATGATTGAGCTATCAGTCAGTTAGCTGCCCAGTTGAAGGAAACATCTACTGTATTGTATTTCTTTATGATTTGCAATCGGATGTGGACGGGCTAGCCTCGCTAGGATCTGCGTGGTCTTAGCGGACTAGCTCTTAAACAGGTTATGGGCCCAGGAACGTGTTCTTACAGCATGTATCGTTCTGGAGGAGGATTGGCCGCATAAGTCGCGTGGCGCAGGACGGGATCCTCAGGCTGGATGGATTGGCCGCAACGGAGGACGGAATCTTTCGGGAACGTAGGCGATACAGGACACTGGATGGCGCTGGCTGGTCAAAGGAGCTCGTGGACAGGATCGAAGTCAGGAGGAGCTCGGATGGATGACGGAGCATGTACGAACAAGGAGGAGTTTCGAGACAGGAGGAGACGATCGTGAGTAGAGGTTGCGACCCTAAGGAGGAGTGTTGGAATAGAGGTAGTGTCGCACCTCAGGTAGAAGAATCGTCGGTTGAGAAGCATGCGTCGTCGTAGGTAAAAGTGTGGAAGATTTATCGAGAGGTATGATATTTGGATAAGTGTGATTGAATTGTAAATATATACCTGGAATGAATAAAGAGAGTTGCAGCTGATGATTGAGGTATCAGTCAGTTAGCTGCCCAGTTGAAGGAAACATCTCAAATACTGTATTGTATTTCTTTATGATTTGCAATCGGATGTGGACGGGCTAGCCTCGCTAGGATCTGCGTGGTCTTAGCGGACTAGCTCTTCAACAAAAACTTATATTAATAATTTACAATATTTTCAGATCAGGTGGCTACATCCAAAGAAGGTCATGTGCATTGCCGAGTTATCTGATGAATGCACCAGTCGGAGACCACAGGACTTAAATTAATTTGAATACACTCGACTTTTGCGTACTGCAGCTACCTTCTCTTACAGTGAACCTATCCAGATAGCTACTAAATATTATTGCAGTGCTTCATTCCCTAGTTCCACTCAGGATACCTAAGAGGACCTCTTACGCCGAGGACCCGGGATCAAATATCATCCTTAAGATAGTCACTTATGACCTTAATATTATACTGGCGCTTTCCTTCGGAAGGAAAGTAAAGCTGTTGATCCTGAGATGCAGCCTAGGGTTGAAAATTTCATATAAAAAATAACCTAAGAGGACTACTGATACTGACATAGACTAAACTCAAATTGATTGTTGCCCAACTTTCTCTGATTCCAGCACCATTCTCCGTCTTGTAAAATTTAAAAGTAATTAAACAAGTATTTAAAGAGTTCTATGGTACAAGGTCATGGACTTTTTTATGAACTCTTGAAGGGTTAGAAGTCACACTAATGCGGAAAAATTAATAATGACTATGGAAGGTCACGACAATCAAAAGCGTGTGGTCTGAAACGGTGGTATATTGATGATTTCACAACAATCTGGTATATGTTCCATTTGATTCACAAATCCATCTATAGTACCGAAGCATATTTCGGCATGTGACGCCTATAAACTTCTGGAAGAAAAATCATTAGCAATGATTTATAGGATTAGAAATGAGAATATAAGATTTGAGATATGAAAAGATCCGAAACAAATATTGATGAAAAAATTTGACAATTCTTTCAACTAGAAATCCTTTATAAGAGAGATTCGCGGAAGCTGACATTTCTGTCAAAGTGTGAGCCAATCGAGCAGCGAGAGCTGTCAAAGTGTGAGCCAAACGAACATGCGTTATGTTTGTTTTGAACTTTTCTTGAGGAGTAATGTTATCCACTTGAAATTATTTCGGTAAAAGTAATTTTGCATGAAGCAAAATAAATGAAATATTTTTCTTTATTAAATTTTTTTCAATGCGATTTTTAGTTGTTGATTTTTTGGGCTGTTTATTAGTTTGAATGTGTAGCTCAAAGATCTATAACGAAACAAAATAATATTTTTAGCGATGAGGAAGTCATGTCCGTGTTACAATATTGTTCTCGACGCCGAGCAAAATCAGCACTGCTGGTCTGTTGCCAATTATTTCCATTTTACCTCCGCGTATCTCTCTATATAGGATCACTACTTTCAACTAGGGGAACGACACTCATCAGTTTCGTTTTAATTTTCGTGGGATATGCCCTCATTGCATTTCAGTTTCCAAGTTATCTCCAAATTAATTCCATTTTATCGGATTTTTCACATTTTATCCATTTTCAAGGTTTTTACTGATTTTCTGACTTCTGCTGATTAGTTTTCACAGTAAAATGATAATAATCGACAAAATCCAAAATTATCCCAAATATCTCATAAAATGAGCAAATCCGTTTCGAAACCACCCAATACGGAGCGAAAATAGTCGAGGTTGAATTTGACAGTTGTCTCCCTTATGTTTCTCTATCTCTCTCCTTTTCTGCGAAAACAAATGTTGCTAGACACCGGCTTTGTGTGGAAATAAATAACTATTTATACGCGCTTGCATTGCAAAATACATGACGTTGGTTTCCAGAACCAAAGGAATAACAATTTTAATCAAATATTCAATATCAGCGTTGTAGCCAACATGACCAAAACGCTAAAACTGCAATAATTTTGATCGTAGTCAGATCGGGGCTTCAAACAGAAGCAACAATGGCTCGGAGTAAATGGCAACCATTCCTGCCATGGGTATGTAATATACAAGTGGAAAATGATTGGGTTTATTCTACGACTGGCGTGAGGTGACAATTGTCGGTCTCGTATAGCGAGGTGACGATTCTCGACTCGAGTGAAGTGACTCGCCGTGTAAATCAAATGGAGAGTCACTTCACTCGAGTCGAGAATTGTCACCTCGCTATACGAGACCGACAGTTGTCCCCTCACGCCAGTCATAGAACAAACCCGGATGTATTTATCTCTTTCCTTCTGAAAAGCGTTTGTTCACATATTCGATAACGCTGGAATTGGTTATTTTGGACACCTACCCACCCCCAATGAAATGCTTTTTGTATGGATGGCTCTTGAGTTTTTCTATGAGCCGTAACATCACAGGACAACCACTAACCCACACCCTCCAGCGTTATGAAATTTGTGGATGGGCCCAAAGCTCAGTGAAGACTTTAAATGCAGAAAGCCGATGTGCATCTAGTAAAAATAGTAGAAGCCTCAGTCTCTGATGTGAGTCAAGCAAAAAATTTATTCCAACCGCCTCTGCTACTGAACTTGCAAACCCTAGGGATCAACATTAACTCACTAAATTTATTTGAATAATCCGGAGTGTGCTTTAGATTTGATTGATGCTATTTATTGCTAATATCCTATTAAATCAAATTTAAAAAGTAATAAATTGCTATGCTTTTGGTATTCTCCAACAGCAAACAATCGTCCGCCTCCAACAGTTCGCCACGTATACGGAATAAAACGAAAACGAAGCAAAACAGTCAACAAACTTGACAAAATATGACATTTGTGTTTTAGGGATGTGCATCGATTTTGATCGATGCGATGAATTATCAGCGATTTTATCGGATTTTCTCGGATATGACAAATTTTGAACGATTTATTTTTCATTTTACCTATTTTGTACAAATTTCAATTCATTTCATGTCGCACGTGGATTATTGCAGATTATGCCCGAAAATGAAGATAAACTTGAAGTGTCGTTCCCCTCGACTTTCAACAAACTGGAATCACGGCCCACTAAGATCCAGCCATAAAACCTGTACACAAGAGACTTCAAAGTCGAATCATCCCTGGTTGTTTTATGGCTAGCGTAAAAAGCTGGATAAGGGAATTTTTCCTCCAATACAAAAATGTGTTTCTAGCTAACCACATCAACCCAAATTGACTTGGTGTATTGCAATCCAATAGTTTGTAACAGTGTTTTTGTTCGAATAACTGTTGTTTTGCGGAAAAAGAAATTTTTCGGAGAAAAAGATTTGGCCATCATCGATTGTTATTGCTCAAACGGTTTTTTGTTTACAAACATTGAGCTGTCAGAGGGAACCACTTCCCAGTGGGAACCAGAGATGTTTGCTCGTTATTTTTCAATGGGGTTGTATGGGCGGTGTCAGGAGGCTGCAAATGGGGCTCTCTGTAGGAAATTTCTTGACCCATTCAGTCAAGGAATTTCATTAATTTTCTTGAGCGAAGCAGCATACTTAGCTTTAGGCTGTGAACCGTTTCACCGATTTGTTTAACTTTTAGTTAAAATTTGACATTTCGGAAGTTGTTTTCCCCTCAAATGGTTAAATTGAACTTCGCGGTTGACCCATTTGAATTTTAACAGTCGAGTAGTATTACAGAACAAAGCTGACAGATGATTAGTTATTTCCAAATTGCCGGGAGCAGAAAATAACTTTTGAACTGTCAAGTCAAGCAGGGTTATTTTCAACCGGAGGGGAAATGACCATCGAACTGTAAAATTTTAACTAAAAGTTAAACGAATTGGTGAAACGGTTCACAGCCTTAGTGAAATCGGTATGAAGTTTAACGGACATAATTCCAATAGGCAAATATAATGCGCCACCATCATAGAGGTCGCTGGGGAAGAATGAAAAATATGTCACTGAAAATTTTTGTTTACGTTCAAAATTCAATTTTTCAACCCAAAAATTAGGTAACAATCAATCGATGATTGAACTATTTTCCATTGACATAATCATTTGGAACCATTATTCTTGCGATACGCGTGATTTCACAACAAATTTAACCACTAACAAAGAATCCGGAATTTTATAACCTATGTTGCCAAACACCAATTTTCAAATTTTATCCCTAATCGTACATGAGCATTGACCGGATCTGTACATTTTTTTTATTATGTTTTCCAATGATCTCTGATCGTCTACAAAATAACTATTCCGAGAAAAAGTGTAAATTATATGCTCCTTTCTATGCTGCACACGGTGCGTTCTCAACTCAACCTCTTTTATTACGGTTCTTCGGGTTCATTCATTTATTTCTGTTGGAAATGGCCAGAGTAATACGCAAACACGTCTTGCTTTAATAACGGTTTATTTGAGAATAATAAAAATGAACTCCTGTTTGACACCTTCGGTTCTAAGCCTCCTTGATTGGTCGTCAGTGGATCGGCCTACTCCAACACTCCTCCTCGATCTGCTGCTTCCAATCCGCTAGCCGCTGCCAGTCTTGTGATTCGAACTCCAGTAAATGGCTTCGTCAAAAGATCTGCCACCATATATTCTGAGGGGCAGTATACAAACTTCACCTCTTTCTTCTCGCTGATGTCTCGAACGAAGTTGTACTTGATAGAAATATGCTTTGTTCGATTGCTGAATTTCTCTCCTTCTAACATCTTCAGACAACTCTGATTATCTTCAAAGATTGTCAAGCTTGTTGGTTCATCCAGGTCCATCAGCAACTGCTTGATCCAAAGTGCTTCTTGTGTTGCTTCTGCTAATGCAATGAATTCAGCTTCGGCAGTAGAAAGTGAAACACTTGTTTGTTTACGGCAGCTCTAACTGATAGTTTCGCCATTGAATTTGAAAATTTGTCCACTATTCGATTTTCTGTCAGTAGAACACTCCGCCCAATCCGCGTCTGCAAAACCGATCAGCCCTTCATGGTCCTTGCACCTACTAATCCGCAGACGATAACCGCTGGTTCCTTTCAGGTAGCGTATGACACGTTTCAGTTCGGTCCAGTCCACTCGTCTTCCTGCTGAGAATCGATACTGCTGCGGAGATATCTGGTCTTGTGTTGACAGACAGGTAGAGTAGCTGACCTATCACCTTCTGATATTCGTGATTATCTGGAAGTGGTTCTCCTTGGTTTTCGAACTTCTGGTAGTTAGGGTCTAATGGAAACTTCGATTCTTTTGCATCCGTCAGTCCAGCACTGTCCACAACGTGGTTGATGTATTTCCGTTGTATAATGAAAAAATCTCCTTCCGCGTCGCGCTCCACTTCAATGCCGAGGTAGAAACGGATGTCGCCCAAACTGTTGATCTCGAAGTTTTGCTCCAACACCTCCACAAAATTTTTGATCATCCGGTCATCTCCGCTTGCCACGATCAAATCATCGACGTAGACTAACACGTAGCACTTCTTGCCTTTCCTCGTCTTGCTGTATAGGCACGGATCAGCGTCGCACCGCTTGAATCCCTGCTGCTTCAATACCGCGTTCAGTTTTTGATTCCAGGCTCGCGCTGCTTGCTTCAATCCATATAAGCTACGCTTCAGCTTGCACACCTTACGTTCGGTGCCTTTCACGATGAAACCTGGTGGTTGACGCATATAAATAGGCCAGAGTAATACGCAAACACGTCTTGCTTTAATAACGGTTTATTTGAGAATAATAAAAATGAACTCCTGTTTGACACCTTCGGTTCTAAGCCTCCTTGATTGGTCGTCAGTGGATCGGCCTACTCCAACAATTTCATAACGCTAAAATTGGCTACTTTGGACACCCACCCACCCCTTGTAACGCTTTTTGTATGATTATCATTCAGTTTTTATATGGGCCGTAACATCGTTTGGACACCCACCCACCCCCTCCAGCGTTATGAAATTTGTGAATGGGCCCTTCTACTAGCCATCAGATGTCGGAGTTAAGCTTTGAAAATATTTGCCTATTCTATATAATGTTTCCGATCGATTTGACCGCATGATGTATTTTTGTATGATCCGCTATTGCTTTTTCAGCCAAACATTTAATTTATTTTCATATTATGAACAACATATGAAATAAATAAAAATACTTAATGCGCCATTTATCAAAATTTAAAGCTGTTGCGTCCCTTGATTTTTCGTCTCCTTCAGTTTGACAGCAGCCATTGCACATTTTGACCTCGTCCTTCTGCTTTGACTATCATTAGCTTCGCCGTTTTGCTACGCTCTTTCACACAAACCTTTATCGCACTTCTGTCACACACAGTTTCAAGTGCGCCCTGCTGCCACACTCAACCTCAAATGCGCTCGGCTACCGTTGGGGAGTAGATGGTCGAAATTGACATCTGAGTTCGTATCGAAAGTGAATATCAAATGCGCCTTAATGTTTTTCTCACTTATTTCGTGAAAAAACGTTATTTCTAAGGAACAACGTTTATCAAATAAACTGTTAGGTAAATAAAACTCAGTTTGTTTATATTTGTCAGTTAGGCCGTTATTCTGGTATTGTATTGAATCGGGTTGTATAATGATGAAAAAATCACAGTTTTTTGTAGCTTGATCAAAAGATCACATTTATCATAAACATGATTTTATAGCGCTTCAGGGCCCATTCACAAATTTCATAACTCTGAAGGGGGTGGGTGGATGTTCTCGTGCTGTTACGGCTCATACAAAATTTGTAGTATATTCATACAAAAAGCGTTCCGATCCATTATTGCTTCTGTTTAAAGCCCCGATTTGATTGCGGTAAAAATCATTGCAGCTTTAGCGTTTTGGCTATGTTGGCTACTACGCTGATAAATATTTTATTTAAATTTGTATTCCTGTTGATCCAGACATCAACGTCATGGATTTTGCAATGCAAGCGAGTATATAATTTATTTTCATTCAGTCAGTGGCTAACAATATTTGTTTTCGCATAAAAGGAGAGAGACAGAAACACAAGGGAGAGAACTGTCAGTTTCAATGTCGACTGTTTTTGCTCCGTTTTGGGCGGTTTCGAAACGAATTTGCTCATTTTATGAGATATTATTATTTACTGAGAAAACCACTCAGCAGAAGTCACAAAATCAGTAAAAACTTGTGAAAATCTTGAAAATGGATAAAATGTGAAAAATCCTATAAAATGGAATTATTCTGGAGATAACTTAGAAATTAAAATGCAATAGGGCATATCGCATGAAAATTAAAACAAAATTGATGAGTGTCGTTCCTCTCGATAATGCGCATGTATGTGCACGAATAATTCAAAATAATTGCTCATGAACCTAATACAAGTGGTACAACGCGAAATAATACCACAAAATGTCAATCAGTCAGACAATTTTTTGACTTTTCATAATTCTAGTAAAAATCTTGAAACAAAACGTGATTGTCGGGTATTATGGTGTGGAAGTGTTGCCTCTCTCAGTATTAATAAGAAAAAAAATGGGTTACTCGCGTATTTTCTATCAGCTCTGGACAAACATTAGAAAACAACACATCGACATTGGTAAACAATGGCTTTGCAAGTCGCTGTTGAGCCCAATTCAACTCGATCACGTTCACCAATATCACTATCAGGTAGAGCTAACACTTATCTTTGTGATAGTGGCATTAGTTTGCGTGGGCGGGCTAAAAAGGGCTTAACAGCGACGTTTCTGAAAAAAGGCTCAAGACCTCATGGGCCCTTTTCAAATGTTTGTCATAATTTAAAAAAATCCCACTGTGCTGAAACCGTCACCCAGCTAAAACATCGAACTGTCAGTGTAAAAAACATCGCCTCCTTCTGGCAACCGCGTTTCGCCTCTGCTGCTTGCGGAGAAAAACTCCGTTTCCCTTTTTCTCACGTCAGACCAGTGCGAGACTTGAACCGAAACGCTTGTCGCGGTCGCGAAATAAAAAAAAGTTCTGTGTGTGGTCAGCGGTTTTTTCCTCTCAAATTTTACACCTGAAAAGGCTTACGGAAGTTCCGAAAAGTGAGTGAAGTGTTTTCCGGTCGGAATTGGCCACAGTTGAAACGGAAGATTGGGGATTTTTTTTGTGCTATTCGTGTGTGAAAATTGATTCGCGAGAAGAACAGGACCACGGCCAAGAAAAAGCAGAGGATTTTGCTCTCTCATTGGGTTGCGGAGGAAAGGTGCGGCGAGACGAGACAAGAAGTGATGTGCGAGTTTTGAGACTTTTTTTTTTTTGAGAGTGAGGTTTGTTCTCAAGGTCTCCGAATTTTCAGGTGTGAGGAAGCCATTTTTTGACAGAAGAAGGAAGTTTTGTTTTCTTTGGGAGCGATTGGGAAACGGATGTTCGTTGGTGGAATATTCCAATTCAAGAAATCCCGAATCGGAAAAGCTGCAGTGCGGATGATTGACCATCGGTCAGCTTGCTGAAGAAGAAGAGTCTCTCGGAAGGCTCCGATGATGATGACGATTCATGATGATTGAGGAGAAGGACCATCCAAAGCAGAAGCTCGAGTAAAGAAGTGCCAGAAGAAAACGGGCATAAGCAAAAAGTGTTGGATTTTCGTCCGGCGGTTCGATCCGGTGAACAAGTGTGTGTTGGATAAGGTTTTTTTTTTCGTTCCTTCCCTTCTCGGGGTAAATCGGTGGTTCTATTCTGGCGATGGTCAAAAATTGCGCGTGAGGATGTGTTGGTGATTCCTGCGGTCCGGTCCGCTGACTGTGTGATACGAGAAGAAGATGTGTTTTGCAGACCCGAGCAGAAAATAGTGGATTATTTACCTTCTCTGTATGTGGTGATCGAACGTTTGGAACGTTTCCGGGAACTCTTACGCCGGCAGGTGGATTGGATATATAGTGTCTAGTTAGAAGGTAAGTCTATAGATTTGAAACAGTGCTCAAACTGTTGGCAAAATTGTCACATTCATGAATATTTTTCCCCCAAGAACAAGCTTGCTGCCTACAAACAAAATAATACAATCTAACATATATACAAATCAATTGGGAAAGAAAGCTCTGAGTTGATAACTGAGTAAGTGCTAATAAGAACACTAAACTGAGAAGTAGGCCCTATCTCAGTGGAGAGGTAACGCCAGGCGGAAGAAGACGACAAGTTTGTAATTCAACGCGTCTCACAATGCGACGAGACGAAATGTGTTTCAAAAAGGGCGAATGCTAGGTGATCGAAAGGTGGAAGCAGCACTATGATAAACACCTGAAGGATGGTGTCTAAAATAAGCTTATAAGCTTGGCTGCGAGGGCCATCCTTATCCTAGTGGTAACGTTCACGGCTACAAAGCAAAGCAATGCTGAAGGGGTTTGAGTTCGATTCCCGCTCGGATCAGAATATTTTCGTAATGGTAAATTCCCATGACTTCCCTGGGCGTAAAGTATCATCGTGCCTGCCAAACGATATACGAATGATGATTGGTGAAATAATCTTAGCCTTAAAGACAGATGCCAAGCAAAAGGGTGTAGCTTGAAAGCAACTAGCTCAAAAAGTACCTAGTCGGCGAAAAAGTTGATGTGAGATCCTTGAATGCAGAAGCGACGCTCTAGTGTAAACATCAGGATGAAATCATCGATACAGCGGCTGCCCTCAAAGAGCAGTGAGACATCGACGTAGCCAGTAAGGCCATCCACCTTAGAAAGGGTAGATCTCATGTGGCGTCTATAAGGCTGCCGGTAGCAGAGGCTAACAAACTGAAGAACTTATGCATACTCCAGGAAGGCTGGTCGATTTGCCGGCTGAACATACAACAGTCTGTGCTTCAGTGTTTTGGGAAGGGCCATAAGTCGTGGAAATGCAATGGTCCTGACAGAAGTAGGCTGTGCAGAATATACGACACCGTAGGCCAAACGATTATAAACTAATAAGTGTCGACAGAGCAGACAACGGACATTCAACGGGTGAGCCCAAATGTCCGGGCTCAAGCGGAGTATCAAAGTAGCCAAAACGGAAGCAACACAGTAACATTTAAACCACTGTGATGCAGCTCAGCAGTTGCTTTGACAGTCAGTCTTGGAAACGAAGACCGACGTGGTGTTACTATCGGATCCATACCGCATACCAGCCAACAACGGGAACTGGATGGCGGATAGGTCTCAACAGCTAGCAGCTAAAGACGACAGGACGATACCCAATCCAAGAAGTAGTCTATCTCAAACGTTTGTTATGTTCTATTGCAGCTGTTACGCGCCCCCTACGTTGTCGATTGAGGAATTTTCCCACTTGATCGACAGAATGATTGCCAAACTAGCTAATCGGCAGTTGGTAGGCGCTGCACCGACCAAAGAGGCCAACTCTAGTTGAAATCCCTGGCCGCATTGAATGTAGAGCTGGCAAGTGAGTACCTTCAGCAGAAATGGTGCAGAATCGATCATCGACTTGACGTTCTGTAGTCCTAACATTCTGGTCCCAGAACTGGCGCGTTGATGACGGTTATCTTCTTCTTCTTTCTGGCGTTACGTCTCAACTGGGACAAAGCCTGCTACTCAGATTAGTGTTCTTATGAGCACTTCCACAGTTATTAACTGAGAGCTATCTTGGCCGATTGATCATTTTTGCATGTGTATATCGTGTGGCAGGTACGAAGATACTCTATGCCCTGGGAATCGAGAAAATTTCTTTTACGAAAAGATCCTCGACCAGCGGGATTCGAACCCACGACCCTCAGCATGGTCATGCTGAATAGCAGCGAGTTTACCGCTACGGCTATCTGGGCCCCTGATGATGGTTATATCAGAGATAAATAGAGACATAGTAGTCAGGTTCAGAATGTGTACCATTTCTAGTATATACTGCATTTGATCTCTTGGTACTGCAAAAGCTACCCAAGTTTGACAGATCGCAGTACACTTTCCACAGCATTCTAGATTTTGCTTTGGTTATTGTTGAAAAACGAAGCAATCGTGAACCATATCTCAACAACCCTGCTGCGTCCCTGAAAACCGTATCCTGAAGTAAGTTGGACCTAGCAACTTAGGGTTGTCACGGAATTCAGCAATTCGTTGGTAAAGGTTACAATGTATGGCTATTCCGTGTTCAAACCTATTTGGAGTCGGTGAACGTATGGGACGCTATCGTAAAGGATGTACCCGTAACGGCTGCGGAAGCGGCAAAGTTCCACGGACAGGAAGGCCAAAGCGATTTTGGTACGCTTCGTAGCAGACGAGTACCTAGGCTGCATTCGGGACAAGGGCATAGCAAAAGCAATGTGGAAAAGTCTCGAGAATACATTCGCGAAGAAATCAGCAGGTAGGCAGACCCTAATCAGGAAGCAAATTGCAAGATTACACCTGAAAAATGGCGCCTCGGTTCGGACTCATCTGCTGGAGTTTGAAGATTTGATTCGTCAGTTACGCATGGCGGGATCGAAGTTGGAAGAAAGCGATGTTTGCTCGTCTCTGGCGTTAACGCTTCCGGAATCATACGACGCTCTGGTGACGGCTTTAGAGAATTTATCGAAGAACGAACTTACCTACGAAGTGATGAAGAATCGAAACGAAACGATCGAAGCTATACTGTGGAAGACAAACCGGCAGCGTTCATTGGCGATAACCAGAAGAAAGGCAACCGGTTCAATGGAAAATGTAATTTCTGCGGAAAAAGAGGGCATATGAAGAAAGATTGCAAGAAAGCAAAAGGAAATGCAAATGCGGCAAGTACTTTTAAACCAGTGGTGTTCATGGCGGACTGTGCAGTTACTAAGCGAGACAGCGTCAGGAAGATCGTGTTCAAGTTGGACTCTGGATCGAGTGACCATCTCGTGAATAAGAAAACGTATTTCAAATCAGTACAATTGCCAATTATCATCAACGTAGCTAAGGATGTCCAATTTCTTGAAGCCAAGCAGGTAGGAGAGATCTCAGATTCAAGTAATCTTGGAGTTCCGTTGCATGTGAAGGACGTTTTGTACGTGCCAAGTATACGGAACAATTTGATGTCAGTAAAGAAATTGGCAAAAGCAGGAGTCGAAGTGGTGTTCAACAGCAAGGTGGCAACGTTGAAGCTAAACGGGAAAACCATTGCGATGGCCTGTCTGCGAGGCAACTTGTATGAACTTGAAATTGAAGTCCCAGAGAAAGAAGCGAATTTGTGCAGCTCAGAGACAGCAAATCTGTGGCATAGACGACTAGGTCATCTGTCTGAGAATAGTATGAAGATGATGGTGCGGGAAGATTTGGCCAAAGGACTGAACTTTAAGCCTCAGAAGCTCCAATTTTGTGAAGCTTGCGTTCAAGGTGAACATTTTTTTATGTTTCGGGGTCAAAAGGTTGTTAGCCTAAGGTTCCCTATCCGCCGTGATGGGGCTGCCATCTTAGGTGTAGCTTCCGGGAAAGAGCATTTCTTATTCAGCCGCTGGATGCCAGACAGACGCTGTTTGAGCCGCACCTCCTTGGCGAACAGACGCTCGGTGGACGTACCTCCTCAATCTAGCTGAAGTCAGAAGGACTACAGGACCCAGGCTGCACTACCAGCTAACCACGCAACTCTTAGCTGGCGGTCATTTGTCATCCGTCGACCCGTGGAAGCATGAGGTAGGAACTTGTGAGAACTCCGTCGACTCACCATTTTGCAACTGGCGTCTGACGGCGGTACCAAGATCGACATAGGTGCACGGATCAAGAAGGCGAGGGCTGCTTTTGCGAGCTTAAGAAATATTTGGAAGAACAGTCAGATTAGTCAACGCACCAAAATTCGAATATTCAATTCCAATGTCAAATCTGTGCTGTTATACGCCAGTGAAACGTGGTGTGTATAAGCGGAGAACACTCAACGGCTGCAGGTCAACAGATGCCTGCGGTATATAATTCGGGCATGGTGGCCGCACAACTGGATTTCTAATGCTGACCTCCATCGTCGGTGCCACCAGCAACAGGTACAAACCGAAATTCGACAACGAAAGTGGGGGTGGGTCGGCCACACTCTACGTCGGGGCGGAAACGAAATCTGCAAACAAGCGCTGGAATGGAAACCAGCAGGACATCGCAGCAGAGGCAGACCCAGAGGATCATGGCGGCGCAGCCTCAACAAAGAAATAAAAAAGTCGACGTCAATTTGACCTGGCCGCAGGTCAAGGCGATAGCTGGTAATCGCCCAGGATGGAAATCTTTCACGTCGGCCCTATGCACCAGAATGGGTGCCCAGGACCCATAAGTAAGTAAGTGAAGTTGCGTTCAAGGTAAGATGTGTCGAGAATCATTTGATGGAAAGCGCGAAAGAGCAACGAGACCACTCGGAAGAATCCATTCCGATGTCTGTGGACCGATAGAGCCCGCGTCATGGAATGGTCACCGTTATTTTGTCAGCTTTATCGACGACTATACACACTTCGAGATGGTGTTCCTATCACGCCGAGGACCTGGGATCGAATCCCATTCCCGAGATAGTCATCAAAAATTTCAGTGTCGTCTTCCTTCGGAAGGGAAGTAAAGCCGTTGGTCCCGAGATGAACTAGCCCAGGGCTAAAATTCTCGTTAATAAAGATAGATAGATATATGGTGGTCCTACTGAAGAAAAAGTCTCAAGTTTTTGAAACTCAAGAGTACGAAGCAATGGTAACAGCTATGTTTGGAGCATCGATATCGAAGTTAACAGTAGATCAAGGTCGAGAATATTGCTCCGGAAATCAGATGAAATTCTACAAGGCTAAAGGTATTCAAATAGAAGCGACCGTTTCATATTCCCCTCAACAAAACGGGGTAGCGGAGCGGTTCAATCGAACCCTAGTGGAGAAAGTTCGAAGCATGCTTATTGACTCGAGGATGCCTAAATCGATGTGGGGAGTAGCAGTTCTAACAAGTACGTTTTTGATGAATAGGAGTCCAACTTCAGCTCTCCCGAGGAATCTTACCCCGACGGAATGCTGGACCAAACAGAAGCCGAACTTGAAGAAACTGAAAGTTTTTGGTTCTCATGCATTTGCATGGATCCCCAACCAATATCGCAAGAAGTTAGATGTGAAGAGTCGAGAACTGGTGATGATCGGATACGCTTCAAATAAATGTCGCTTATGGGACAGGAATTCTCGGAAAATTGTTATTGCTCGAGTTGTGACGTTTAATGAAGCTTGTTATCCGTATGCGTCCAATAGTGGCAAATCTGAAGATATTCCTTTGATGATCTTGGCATCGTCCGATCAAGAGGGGGAAAGCAAGAATTACCTCGTATCTGGAGAAGAAAACGAAGCGCGAAATTCCGTTGAAATGATTGAAGCTGCAGATAGCGAATATGATGATGAACTACCCACCGCGCTCCCTTCGCAACAAGAACGGGACAGCAATTCAGATGAATCGTCCACGAGGCGTAGCGAACGGGAGCGCAAGTTTCCGGGTAAGTTGCTGGAATATTTAACTGGTTTTGAAGCAACTGCTGTTGGCTCTCCACAATTCACAGATATATCTCAGTGTTTCAATGATATCGCAATGAGTGATGACCGTGACCATTGGATGGAGGCTGTACTCGACGAGCAGTCTCCACGATGCTGGAATGAAAAACTCAATACGGTGTTGCTGAAGCTAGGTTTTTCAAGATCGAAAAGAGATTATTGCCTGTACACTTCAACAAAAGAGAACGACGAAATCCATTTGGTGCTGTATGTAGACGATTTACTTATCATTGGCAGAAACATTCGAACCATTGAACACCTGAAGCAACAATTGTCCCGTGAGTTCAAAATGTCGGATTGCGACGAGGCAAAGTTCTTCCTTGGCATTAAATTGGATTACGATCGTCAGAGAGGTATCCTAAAGTTGTCCCAAGGAAGCATCGCGCAAAAAATCCTGAAGATTGCAACGCAGTGAAAACGCTTATGAAAAAAGGATTACAGTTGAGCCGAGCCGGAAGCAGAACGAATGAACCCTACAAACAAGAAACATGGAATCAAAAAGAATCAAGCACATCGATATCAAACATCATTTTCTTAGGGACCATGTTGCTGCTGGAACCGTGACGATTGAGCCTATTGGAACTACAGATCAAGAAGCCGACATCTTCACGAAATCATTGGATACTGTACGATTCCAAGATCTACGTTCAAGACTGGGAGTCACCGATTGAGAAGGGGTGTTGAAAAACGAAGCAATCGTGAACCCTATCTCAACAACCCTGCTACGTCCCTGACAACCGTATCCTGGAGAAAGTTGGACCTAGCAACTTAGGGTTGTTACACTTTTTTCTTATTCCTGTTTCAACCACCAATCACATCAAACGTGTGTTTCAATAAACGTTATTGTTCCTGTTACATTCGTGTCTTGTCCTTCGTCTCCAAAGTTCTGCAACATCAACAGTTATACCCATAGCGATCATTAACCGATTCGCTGTAGTATAAAACCAGATGGGCGGAAGGCAGCGCGATGTAACTCGACCCAAGCCCGAGGATGGAAAACAGCGCGCTTCGACGGCGAAGTATTCACTGAAGTCCTGAGGTGCGAACGGAAAACTCTGGACCTAAACGGTGAAGAGCTAGTTGCTGTGATATCGCGAGCGTGTGATGCTTCCGTGCCGAGAAAAGCCCCTCCTAGAGAGAACAGGCCGCCAGTGTATTGGTGGTGCGAATCAATTGCAAATCTTCGAGCAATCTGCCTTCGGGCTAGAAGAAGAACGCTACACGCACGCACAGAAGCACACAGAAAAGAACGTGGTGCAGCATTCAGAGAGGCAAAGTTAGCTCTTAACTCGTATAGGCGGCCTGAGTGAAAGCAAAAATATTAAAATACTCACCGCTCAACGAATTAACTCCTACTTAACGGATTCAAATATTTTTTTGTTAGTGCGCTTTTCCACATATATACACACTTAAATTAAAGGATTCCTGTAAAATTTCAACAGCTGAAGAGTTCGGTGAAATAAATTAACGGAGTACGGTAAATTCACCGTAAGAGCTTAGTGTGTAGTTCTAGAAGAGGCCAGATGAACACGGGAATATTCCTGTGACACCTCGTCTGCGATCCGAACACTTGATTTCGGACCATCCAGCGTAGCACGTATCAGCCTAATTAGTTTCGCCGAAAAACCATTTTCAGACATTATCTGCCACAGCTCATTTCTTTTCACTGAGTCGTACGCCGCCTTGAAATCAATAAACAGATGGTGAGTCTGCAAGTTATACTCTCGGAATTTGTCTAGGATCATTCACAAGCTAAACATCTGGCCCTCATGAAAACCAGCTTGGTATTCGCCGACGAAGGACTCCTCGAGCGGTCGCAGTCTGTTAAACAGAATGTGCGACATAATTTTGTCGCCGAATTCAGCAGGGTAATTCCTCTGTAATTGGCACACTACAGTCTGTGCCCTTTCTTATCTTTCTTTTTTGCCCAGCCGGTGGGCAATTCTTCGTCCTCCCATCATACCTTCAGAAGTACTCGGTGGATCGACTGGTAAAGCTGCTCACTTCCGTGCTTAAGAAGCTCGACCGGGATCTCGTCCTTCCCAGCAGCCTTACAGTTCATCAGCTCGCTGATGATAGCCTTTTTAACCTCTCCTAATTTCCATTGGTTAACATTATATAGAATAAATAGGGTTAGAGCTGATAGTTAGCGGTTGTATAGAGAACATTGCAAGAGGAGATGGAAACTATTTCTTGTAAGCTTTAATATAATCAGTTAAGGACTTAAAAAAACTCAATATATTTTTCCAGTTTAAGCTGACCACTAAAAGGCTGCTATGAGAAAATAGTATTTCTGTACCAGCAAACGCAAGCTCCTGGCAAGCGTGGCGCTATCCATACTAACGTATGGAGGACCAATCTGGTCAATAGCGCTTAGAACGAGCAGAAACCTAAAGCGGTTGGAAAGCACGTACAGTATAATGTGCTTAAGAGTAGCAAGTGCATACCGAACGGTTTCTAAAGAGGCCGTGTGGCTCATAACCGGGATGGCGCCCATCAGGCCCATCAAGGAAGATGTTCAATGCTGTAACTGTCGAGTAATTTCTCAAGGAAAATCACCATGGATTCTGTAAAACTTCATTGAAGGTTTCATACAAGTTAATACTACAACAAATATTCTAGTAATTTGTCCGCTCATGTTATTTAGCGGCTGCTGGGGTACGTCCTTTTTTCGAGCAGCCTAGATAGCCGCGTAATGTCGGTAGCGGTTGTTTCGATTGGCTAAGAATTAACACTACGAACTGCCTGTTCCGGTGGTAAAAGTCCACCTCACAGGTGACCCCTAACTTATGGTGTGATGCGTACCGTGCCTAGGAATGAATGGTTAGGGGGTCTAAATAAAACCTAATCGCTAACAGAGCCTGTGGAGTGCCAGGGCACGCTCTGCAGTATTGTGCCCTTCCTGTGCTACCCGGAGCAATGGTGCAGGTGACCTTGTGTTTCTTCAAGATAATTGGCTGCCCTTCTTCAGTCTCTAATCCGATGCTAAATAAGGGTGGGATTATGAATATGTTGCTTTTTAATTCAAATTATCACTTATATGGATTCGCGTCATGCATTTTACACAGTGTATTCTGTGCTTTTTCGCCTTTGGCGACTTTCAATAGATACCGTTCTGGTTTTTTCGCTGCTGGTCTCTTTCGTGCTGAGATTGCAAAAAGCTTAATCCTGCCTAGTTTGAGTAGTGACTACGGTTAGGTTAGCTCAGATCGATCTTCAGCATACAAGAACAGCAACGATCAATATTTGCAGACTCATGCAAAATGGTACAGCCCAAGTGGCGGTAGTTCAAGAACCCTACTTTCGTAGAGGGAACTTCTATTGAGGTAAAGTTGTGTACCCAGGTTTTTGCCACTTTCAGCAAACCTGAAATGGCAAACTCGCGATCCATGCCCGCGCATGTGTGCTCGTTAATAACGCAATCGTAGATGTATGTGTTGTCACAATCGATGTTCCTGTTGGTGACCTAAATAGGAAATACGTCTATTGTTCAGTGTATTTACCTCATAATGAACCATCCCCAACGGATGTTTTCAAACGAGTTGTAGTACACTGCGTAACAAAAGGCTCCGCTGATTGTGGGCAGTGATGCCAATGCTCATCACATTATCTGGGGCAGCTCAGATATCCATTTGAGAGGCTCCAGTTTGATGGAATACTTAAGTAGTACAGATCTTGGATTACTTAATATAGGCAATCGCCCAACCTTCATGGTTTCTAATAGAGAAGAAGTGTTAGACATAACGCTCTGCTTGAATAGAATCAGTCACGAGTCGACGAATTTTCGTGTATCAGATGAGGAATCATTATCTGATCACCGCTACATCTTCTTTGAACATTTAAATGTAACTGCACAGACGCGTTATAGGAATACCCGGTCAACAAACTGGGAACTCTACACTGAATTGGTTGCGACCAAATTTCATTGGAAAATCCAAGTGACTTGGATGATGCCGTTGGTACTACTACATCCTACATTATGGTAGCTTTTGAAGAAGCCTGTCCTCTGCGGTCTGTGAAGACTACAAGAGGGACCCTGTGATGGAATTCCGATCTAACTAGACTCAGGAAACAATGTAGAAGGAGTTGGAACAGACGCCGTTCAGTTGGATCAGAGTCGTTCAAATTAGGGCAGTTGTTAATTACACCTATCGTTTGTCTGGTGAGTTGCAAGCTTAGTGTCAATGATGATGTCGCGCTACACGATAAGTGTTCATCTGCAGCAACCAGACAGCTCACCAATCCACCCCGAGGTGGATCGTGCTGAGTTGTTGAGTTGAAGGAGAGCGAAAGAAGGAAGGCACAAAAGTCTGTTTGACAGCTCTGCAGAAAGCGCGTGCGCACGGAAAGAGCGCCAGTTCGGCTCAATTTGCAATGATCGGTTATTATTATTATTTTTTCGCTATTGGATATTCTATGGTTTGGTTGATCGATGTTAAAGTTTGTTTTAAAAGCAGCTCCACTTATTTTGAAACATGTTGCCGTGTAAAATAGTAGACAACACAACTAATTTAATTAAAACAATTTGAAGTTCTAATTAGTACATAAACAAAAGGGGAAGAACGTTTAGGCTGGTTGTGCATTACGATAAAATCTCTTAACATAAGCAATGCTCGTTGTTGGTTCTTGTGGAAGGATCAACATGTTCGGCTTAACGAATCTTATTTTAAATATCGAATAACACCACATGCAATTGAACAAAAAGGATGTGATTACAATAGACTTTTGATATTTTCAATTCTGAACCACCGCAAAAAAAAAAATATTGGGAATCAAAATTCTCCTGAGAGGGATGATGTGGTAGAGGCTCATTCTAATTAATATTGTCGTTCAATTAGGGGGATAAATTAAAATTGTTATTGTTCTATACATACTTATTTATTATAATTACCTGTAAATATTGATACAGCACAATTCAAGTATTTAAATATCAAATAGCAAACATAGATATGGTCGGTGTTCAGACAGACTGAACCAAGTGTTTTTTTTTCAATCGAGTAAGAAAAATGTACCCCAAACATATGAAACATCAAAATATTATAGATATTTACTGTAATAATGGAACTTATCTATTTGATGATACATTTGTATCAAAATAACATGGAAGATTTAAAATTGATGGAGTTCTTTACGTATCCTTAGAGCTCCAAAATTCATCTAGTCTGGTCTGTCTAAACACCAACCATATGATCCTCAAAAACTCATGAGAATGGTATTTTACTTTTTGAACTGTTATTTAATTTGGATGTGCTTAAAAGATTTATAAATTAAATTTATTATTGATGTTACGAGCTGTGTCTGCAGTGAAACTTAATGCTACACAAAACATATTTTTGAATCAAAGTATTTTTATATATAAATCATATGAAAAAAAATTGTTCCAGAAATTACTCTACAATTCTTTGGGAGCGTCTCCCGGGATTCTTCCTTAAATCACTCATGAATCCTTCAAATCCTCTCTGGGATTGTTCTGGAAATCTTTTTCTCTAAGTTCTTCTGGAAATCACAGAATACTTCAACATATCGCTTTTGGACTCATCTAAAAAAAATCGTTAGCATTCCGGTACTATATCTGAGATTCTTTCGGATATCCTTTGTGATTCTTCTGGACATCTTATTGGAATATTTGCATAAAACTGTATGTGAGTTTGCGTTTATCTCCTTAAGGATTACTTTTGAAATACTGGAAATTAAATTCGAATCGAAATTCTCGAAGATTCTTTCGGAAATTCAATGGAAGATTCTAACTAAAATCCTGATGCAATTCTTCTGGATATTTTTAGAGGATTTTGCCAAAAAATGTACTACGACTCTACTACAAATTCGTCGAAAATTCCTCCGAAAATAATTCTGGCCTTTTTCCGGAAATACTTCTGGGATTATTATGAGAATACTTCTGGAATTCTTCCGGAAATCACCTGAAATGCTTTCGGAATCCCTTTAGAATACTTTCGAGGATGCTTCCGACAATCTTTCTGAAATTATTCTACAAATGCTACTGAGATTTTTACGTCCATATTCTTGAAATTTGTCTGGGACTCTTCCAAAAATCCTGTAGGTAATCTTCCAGATATCTTTCTAGCATTCTTTCAGAAAGCCTTCTGGGATTCTTTCGAAAATCTTCCTGAGGATCCTTCAAATCCTTCTGTTAAGGATTCTTGCAGAAATTCTTCCCGAATTACTTCTAGAATCTGGGAGTATCCTGAATTTTTCAAGAAAACTGTTATTCTTTCGACTATCTCTCTAGGATTATTTCGGAAATTCTTCTAAAATACCCCCAAATTTCTTTCTGTTATCCTGCTTCAAAACATCTTTCAAAGATTCTTCCAGAAATTTTACTGGAATTTTTCTAGAAATTCTACTGGGATTCTTCCGTAAAACCTGCCGAAATTCATCCGGAAATACGACTGGAATTCTGCTTGAATGATAAGCATTCAAAAATTCCACCGGAAATTTTTGTGGGATTCAACCGTAAATTGTTCTGGTATTTTGTTTAATTACATTGAGATTCTTAGTGAAAAATATACAGGATTCTTAAAAATATCCTTCTGAAAATTCTTCTGGAAATTGCTTTGGAATTAAAGGAGGATTTCCGGAAGAATCCCAGGTCGATTTACAGAAGAACCATAGAGAATTCACTAAAATATTATCAGGGAGATTTCGAAAGGAATTATTTTAAGGATTCTCGTAAATTTCTGAAACAATCTCAGGAGAATTTCGAATGGATTTTGAATGTTTTTTACAGTGATATCCAAAAGAATCCCAGAAGTTATTTCGCAAGAATCCCTGAAGATTCAAAGAAAAGTCACAAACATCCAGACGATTTCACGAATATTTTCCAGAATAATTACTATGTCCAGAAGAGCTCCAGAAAGATTTACGGAATAATTTCAAATGGAATTTCCAGAACCATTTAAAAACCACTTTCAAAAGATGCTCAGAAAAAGAAATCAGTAATCAAAGAATCTCATAGGTATTTTTTTAAAGTCCCAGTGGCTATCCGGTAGTTTTCTTGGAGGATTTCCATTTGAACTCAAGAGGGATTTTCAGAAAATTCCGCCAAGGATTTAAGAAAATTTCCAAGGAAAATCACTGATAAATCACGAAAAAAAAAATTTTAAACACTTCCTTATGAATTTCCAGAAGAATCAAAAATTTTTTTTTTCTCAAAGAATATTAGAAAAGAAATTCTAAAGAATCACGAAGGAATTTTCGGAAAAATTCTGGATATACAAAATTATCTCAGGCAGAAACAATAAACTCAAGAGCAATAAATCTGTAATAATATAAGAAGGATTTCTGTAAGAATATAAGGAGGATTTCCAAACAATTACAGAGGAATTTTCGGATGATTTCCATAAATAAAGACTTAAAAAAAATCCCCGTCATCTGGAAGCTTCTTAGCAGGATTTTCGGAACTATTCCACAGGGATTTCTGGGAGAATTCCATTGGGATTTACAAAAGAATTCCAGAGGAATTTCCGAAAGAATCCCAAGAATTTGCACGGAAGAAAGTGAAGTGAAATAATAGATTTTTTTAATTAAAGTCTCAGGCGTCTTTCCGAGAGTATTCCAGAATAATAGGTATAATCTAAGACATTTTTCGGAAAGAATCTCAAAGGATTTTTGAAGAACTTTCAAAGAGTTTCACGAAAGAAATACTGAAGGATTACGAGGAAAATATCAGAATTTAAATAATAATTTCGATTGGATTTCCAGAAGAAATCCCGAGAAATTTTGTGAGAATCCCCGAACCCAGATTTTTAAAATAGATTCCATTACACTTGAAAGCAATCATTAAATCATTTTCGGCAGAATTCCAGAATTTTACAGCAGAATCCTGAAAGGATTTCCATAATAACCCAAGATGGGTTTCTGGGATAGTCCAATAGGAAGTCCCAAGGAGGTTATTGGAAAAATCAGAGCGATCAAAGAAATAACTACATATAATAATTTCAGAAGGGTTTCTGAAAGAATCTCAGTGAATTTTCAAGATGTCCTCTAGCAACACAACTAATATATACTAATATTTACAACTCAATACTTGATTATAAATTGCGTTAAGGTGATTATAGAACAAAGCCACCCCTCAAATTTTCAAAAGCACAAGACTTGAGAACCAAACAGCTCTCACCATTGAAAATTTATCCCATTAGTCACCACCAGAGATTGATTGGTTTTCAACGCAAACTGTTGTCAGATTCTCCAGTCTTGTGCCCTTGTTTGGCTTCGTTTTATAATCACCTTAAGCTGAGTGTACGCCATCCAGTTTGGGGGCGGATTGACGGTATCGAAGTGGATTAAAAACAATTATAGGAGAACGTGTGGAAAATACATATGAACTGCGCAGAATACATCAGACCGATTTAGCATTGCTGCGCACTTCTAAAAGCATTTTATTTTTATTAAAATGTTTGATAATAGTAGAACGACAATGATCATCAGTTGATTTTCCGCTACTGTTTTTTTTAAATCACAATTGTTATTTCTTTCCGTGCACGCGCTCGGGAAATGAATCTGGCCATGGTGCAACAACCGCGCTACATTCGATGAATCCTATGCGACAAAAATTGTCGCTATCCGTCAAATTCGCTCACCAAAGCTATTTTGGTGACTTTAACATCACAGCTATTGGCTCGCAAGGCTTACAAGAAGGCTCTTCGTTCTGCAGAACAATCCGGCTGGAAAAAACCTTTGTGGGACGATTCAAGAATGACGTTCTTGATCTTCTTGATTCTTTTACACAGGCGTCCGATTTGAAACCGGTCTTCGACAAAGTTGTAGTTGATGAAATGTATCTCACAGTAGCTCTTATCCTCAAGAGCTCAAATTTTAGGAGGACACTCAGAATTTTATTTAACATCGAATGAGCGGTATGGAGTAAAAATGATTTTTGAACCACTCTACTGGCCATTCTTCCATCGCTGGAAATGAATTGGCTGATGAGCTAGCTCGCGATGGAGCATCGCATGACTTCATTGGCCCTGAGCCAGCAATTCTAATTTCTAAGTGCTGGGTAAAGCTTCAGATCAATTCTTGGGCAGCAACTCAGCACAAGCAATATAGGAATAGTTTGGAGTCGTGTCGTCAAGCAAAACTGTACATTACTGAGCCATCTCCAAGGGTGGCGAAGTATTTAATAAGTCTGTCAAAGCAGAATTGGTCAGAGCGTTGACAGGCCACTGCCGATTCAACTATCATATGGCAAATATTCAGCGTGCTGACTCATTTGTGTGTGATAGTTGTGACTCCGATTATGGAACTTCGTATCACCTGATATGTAACTGTCCAGTTTTTGCGCAAATGCGATTCCAATTACCTACATGATAAACACTTATTAAGTGAAACTGAATTCAGAAGCCTGAATCTTCGGACATTCTGTTATTCTCAACCCGCTGTGGCAATGAGCTATAGGCTCTCTTTACGCTCATGCGTATTGCAGTGCCCTTTTTAGGGCGCTGTTCGAACCCTTCGTTTTATGGAGCTACATGCTCTCATTTTGCTTATGCGATCTTCTCTCTTCCCCTATTTCCTCCCATCTTCCCTTTTCTGTCCCATCGGGTAGATGATGAAATAGGCTCAAATATGGCAATGGCACAAATCTTCCAACTGGTGGGGAACGTGCCTTTGGAGTCGGCCTTCTGATACCTGATACCTGATTGTCTAAATATCAGTAGCTAATGTAGTAGAATCCTTCCAAACATCTGTCGAGTAATTTCTCAAGGAAAATCACCATGGATTCTTCAAAACTTCATTGAAGGTTTCACACAAGTTAATACTACAACAAATATTCCAGTAATTTGTCCGCTCATGTTATACAATCCATACTTACACATTTGAATAATTTATTGAGTATATTAGAAAGGTCTGTTATAATTTACCATAACAACGAAATCTTATAAAAATCCACTGAAATTTAGTAAGTTAAGTTGTTTATACAAAAGTCGATGTAAATACGTAAAAAAATAGAGCCTTTTCACCATATGTTGATCATTGTATCGCAAACTGTAATGGAACTTATTGCTAATCTCAAAGAGAAAATATATTTTGTCGTTTTTATAGAAAGCATGGGTGGCAAACTTGCCTCAAAGTCCGCTATGTTCTACCAATTGATTGTTTTATCGTGTTTTGAATTGAACTTTTTTTTTCAAACAAACATTAAGCTAGTAAAATCAAGCTCTGACTCGCCGGTTCGTATTGATTCATATGATTGAGCCGATGAATCAGAGCTAGCTTTATAAACCTCATTAGGCTGATACAAATATTAATTTTCTTTTATGTCACCCCCCCCCCCCTTCAAAAATTCAAAAATTTTGAAGGGGAGAAAAAAAAGATTCATCATTTTTTTGACATCAGTAAGGTTTTTTATTTTTAGAGTAAAAACCAGGTGAAATAATGATCCAGATGACGATTGGAAAAAGTTTTACAACAATCGTTAAAAATAAAAATTCTGAAAAATAACTTTTTTTTTAATTTTAATTTTTTTTTTGTTCCTTATTTATTTTTATCCCCCCCCCCCTCGTACCTTCCAAGTGGTCTCGGACATAAAAGAAAATTAATATTTGTATCAGCCTTATCGGTTTATCGAGGGGGTTAAATCCATGACTACCGAACCGACTGAAGATTCATTACTTTACTCAATCCACACAGCGATTCTTGCAACAGATTGCTGTTCCACTTGTTTCCTCATGTTTGGTAAACGCGTGTTTAAATTTAGACTTCCTTCACCAAACTGACTGTGGTTCACATGACGAGAAGGAGGAAGGCCGTCTGACCGAGTACACGTCTCGGAGTCATGCGCGCCCCCATCCAATAGGATCGAACGTAGGTGTGTAGAATTCCGAAATCGTCCGAGACGACAATGGCAACCATCAAATCCTACACGAGTACCAGACTATCGCGATTGAAGCTGAAGTTATTAATTGCCGACCTAACTTTTAGTGATCCATCGAAACGCAACGACCTCCGCTATCGATATAAAAAATCGGATAGAAATTAATAAAACCCATTTCCTTTTTATAGCCACTTTTTGCGCTCCCTACGGGCGAGGCGAGAGTCTGCTGACGTTGTCGATGAGAAGCTATCGCAATCGTTCGATCGGACCTATTTTCCATGGAACAGCCCCAACGCTTTGGACGAACAAACGTGAAAATCTAATTACCGCAGTCCGACGAATCGGAATAAGCAGAAAAATAGGAAAACCTTTGGTTTCTCGGTCAATGGCGGCGGCAGAGGAAGAAGTTGCAAAACGGATATCAAATTTGCAGCGTGAACATCATTCGCGCTTCCATCTGTATCGATCCATGGTGAACTATGGGAAGAACAAACCACTGGCGATAAACTTCCGAGGCTTTTGTACAATCGGCTCAGCTTAGAGCTCCTTACTGGTTCAATCCGATTGCGGGGTAATTATTGGAAGCTCCGTGGAAGTAATCGTAAAGCGTAGTTCCACCTCTATCTATCTCGAAACTGCACAGTTTGCGGTTTCTCTCAGATTGATGGAAATGACAAAACAATGTGTCTGGCTGCTGAGCAGCTCCGCATATGACTAATCCGCCGAGTCGCACATGCAGAACGGAAAATTCCCTACCGAGGAAGTTAAAATCCGATGCGCTCGCTTGTGGGGGGAATCAGTGGTTCAGGCGTTCCTGGCTGCGACTTCAGAGGCTTGAATTGCAATAAGCCGAATCAGCACATTTCTGCCAGTGCAAGTACCTTTGGGCTCGGTGCGCTTCTTCCTTCGGTCAGCCGCATAAACAATTTCGCAAATCGAGCGAACACAAAATCAGCAGACGGTGGTAGAAAAAAGGAAGGTTCAGTATACCAAACCATGTAGGATAGGAGAGGAAGGTAACCTGCGCAAAAGGCTGCAACATGAACACTGAGGTGGCCCATTTTTATAAAAAAACGAACTGTCAGGATCTTAAGTTTTCACTCCTAGATACTGTAAAAGTTTGAAAAGAATCCATCAACTCAAGGGGAGCAAAACGAGCTTGAAGTTTGAATAGAGAAAAATTGACCAAATACGAACCAGCTTGGTATTCAATTTTAATAATGTATCAAAACTTTGAAGGCACAAATCTCGCAAAAGAAGCATCAAACGACTGTGCAATTTTTATTTTAGCTTTGCGCAATAACAAATTATTGCCTTTGAAACTATGAGTAGGGGCACAAGGCGGCCATTGTGACAGCCACGATTGAATTCCGACATGTTTCATCTAAAGAAACTGTAAAGCTACAGTTTCCACATATGTTAAAGTTCATCTGGTATGGAATGAAAGTAGTTGATTCACATAGATTCAGTATGATTTGATCTTTGAACAACGTTTTTTGTGAATGATGTTTCTCATTAATGAAAATTAGCAACTCCAGCAAATCTCGCTAAACTTTTCTAAACGAACTAAGTAACAATGAAATATTCTCTTTGCACTCGTTATATTTTAATTATTACAGTGCAATACTGGTGCCTTCGGAAAGTTTTTTTTACTATAGATACATCGAAAGACAATATCCTTGGCTAGCGATTCATACAAAAAGCGCATCGGAAATGTAAATGCGTCTTGGATATTGATGAAAGGAGTAACTTAGATATTGATGAAAAGAGTAACTGAATGAGAGGTTCTCAATGTTAGATAAGTCGTTCAGAAAAAAAAAACAGTTAGTAATGATCCATAATATGGACCAGGAACTGTTTGCCATTCATAGGAGGATCACTTTCAAATAAGAGTAGTACGTGGTATTTCGATTGCGTTGCATGCTTCTGTGGGATGAGCGATGGAATCAAGACCAATAGTGTTCGGTTCGCGTTGTGAAAAACGATATTCATGTTCAGACGAAAATGGATTGCCAACTGGTGAGCTCGTTTCATGCTTATGATAACAGATTTTATTTCTTGAAACGTTACCTTGCATATGAACTATTGATGGAATATGGAACGTTAACTTTGAATGGTTCATCACT
The DNA here is from genome assembly GCF_002204515.2 of Aedes aegypti. Lineage (NCBI taxonomy): Eukaryota > Metazoa > Arthropoda > Insecta > Diptera > Culicidae > Aedes > Aedes aegypti. The sequence continues at coordinate 21,135,203 of NC_035107.1, forward strand.
ACAAGTGTCGAAATAAACCACTATTCTTGTTTCATATAATTTTAATACACACACACCTTTATTTATTCGTGTTTACTAAAAATAACCTTTGAATAATTCGACATAATGAATGTCGTACTATTTTAATCTTCTACCAATATCTATCATTATAGTTTCACCGCGATAAAGAAATTTCAAACTAAACTAAACCTCCCTCACTATTCAGCACCCTTCCCGTGATGATTGTGAAGATGCAGATGTATTCTCGGTCTTTAGAAGCAACATTACACAATAACATTTCTTTCCCATCTCACCTGACTGAAAAGACTTGCCCGTTATTAATCAACAATATGAGATTTTTTTTAAATATGCGCCTCGAGAGTAAGCGGAAAGTCCCATCCCCTATTAATTTGGATGGAGTGCAGTTCTCACCAATTCCAAAACATCACGGAGTAGCAACCTTTGACATATGCAGTCAGTTTATGCTATGCTATGTTATGCTTATTTCTCCATCCATTTTTATTGAATTCCTTCGTGATTTCATTTATGGTTTATCTCAGAAATTGCTCCGAAATTCTCCCAAGAATTATTACTGCAAATTCCTCAATAAATCGACCTGTAAGTTCATCCAGAAATTTATCTATCAATTTCTCCCAACATTTCACCCAAGAATTACTCCTGTAGTTCATCCAAACATTTCAACCAAGATAACTCCTGCAGTTGTTCCAAGCAATTCTCGATTATTTTTTTCGAATAAATTCTCCATAAATAACTTCAACATTTCATTTTAGTTTTCACTACTCTTCCGATTGTTCTATTCTACTCAAGTTCAGGAGAGCAATTCTCGCTGAAACCAGGCCGCCATCGGCACCCATCGTTAGAATTCCAATTTTATGTCACTGATCGCTAGTTTTCGATAAAACTTAAGGGTGGTCCTTTCTGTTTTCTCAAATTTGTGGACCCCTCGTATGCCAGCTAGCTAAACAGTTTGCGAAAAAGCCTATTTTTTTTATAAATAAAGTGTATTTCTTCACGTGATATGTCTCATATTTCGCTTGGAACACATAGCAAACTTAGTGGCATCGTATAGAGAAAGGATATAGCTTTCGTTCAAAGTTAAAAAATTTTTGGCGGCCATTTTGAATTTTGTTAGAAAAATCGTTTTTTCACCATTAGCGCACCGCTCGTTTTGAATTCTGAGATCACCATCAGAAAGCTGAGGAAAAATTGCGTAAGATAGGCTACAGAAACTAGGTGAGCAATAGTATTTACCCTATGAAATGAACGATTTTCTAAATCATGTTATACGATCATCAATGCAAACATTATTTTTTGAATAACAAAGAAACAAGTTTTCAATCGTTGGTGATTTATTCGACTCTAGTGAAGAATGAGAGTTTTATTTTGAGTGAAAAAATCTGGCGGCCATCTTGGATTTTGACGCCATCTTAGTTTTAAATAGTAGAATGAGTTTTCACCTTGTTAGCACTCATCATGTTGAATTTCAATGCTACCGTTACACTTACTCTTCTTCTTGTTCTTTTTTTTCCTGACATTACGTCCCTACTGGAACAGCTTAACTAGCTTCGAAAACAAATTATCAAGTAGGATTCTTTAACGCTTATTTGCTATCTGAATGATTATTCTGCATATCTTTGGTTTGAAAAATAGCATTAATTCTTTCACTTATTTGGTCTAAAACCTATGATAGAAATGAACAATCAGTTGAACAACTGAGATTAGATAAGAAATAAAGAATCTGATGTTTTTTTTTTACGAAGAGATGGTAAAAATCATTCAACTGCTAAAAATTAAGATGGCGTCTAAATCCAAGATGGCAACCATATTTCCCAACCTCAAGATGATACACCTGCGTTTCGGCATTCCATCCACAAAGCCTGATTCTCATATTTCAATTTCGCTATTTTTCGCATGCATGTTGGGCGGTAGTAGAAACGATACTATATGGTTCAGAAAATCAAGGATATTTTTTGCATAAAAAATGCATGTTTATTTCAATCAATGTTTTGGGACGGTTTTTATTCAATAAATTTATTAATTCATTATTACTGAATTAAAAAAAAAGGTTTGACGAAGAATTATTCTGATATTAAAAATCGCATTATAGAAAAAAATCCTATTTAATAACCTGTATTTATTACTAATAAAGCTGAGTATCAGGCTCGTTTCTGGTAGGGACGTAACTTCAGGAAAATAAAGAGTAATAAGCAGAAGAATATACGTAACCTTGTTTTTATTGGTAGCCTCTGAATTCGACATGCTACATGTGGTGAAACATTCATCCTACTAATTAAAAACAAAAAAAAAAAAACACTCGTCATATTCGTCAAAATCGTAGAATATGATTTAGAAAATCTTTCATTTCATAGGGTAAATACCATTGCTCACCTAGTTTCTGCAGCCTATCTTACGCCATTTTTCCTCAGCTTTCTAATGGTGATCATCTCAGAATTCAAAACGAGCGGTGCGCTAATGGTGAAAACGATTTTTCTAACAAAATTCAAGATGGCGGACAAATTTAAAATGGCCGCCAAAATTTGCTTAACTTTAAATGAAAGCTATATCCTTTCTCTATACGATGCCACTAAGTTTTCTATGTGTTCCAAGCGAAATATGAGATATATCACGTGAATAAATATCCTATATTTATCAAAAATGGGCTTTTTCGCAAACTAAGCTAGCTAAACTGGCGTACGAAGGGTTCACCAATTTGAGAAAAAAAGGACCACCCTTAAGTTTTATCGAAAACTAGCGATCAGTGACATAAAATTGGAATTCTAAAGATGGGTGCCGATGGCGGCCTGGTTTCAGCGAGAATTGCTCAGGAATTCTATTCTGTTCTGTTTCCAAGGAATGCCAACGATTTTGTCCAGATGATTATTTTTAAATAATCCATCCATCTAGAAAAAACCTTTAAGACTTCTTCAGAAGTTAGTTTTTAGAGTTCTTATTTTTCAGGGATTTTCAATATTGTACTATTGACTATTACTACTATTGAACTTTCTTGAAAGATTTCCAAAAGAATTTGTCTTGACTTTCTGAAGAAATTTCTGTAGTAGTTTTCAAAGGTATCCTCCGAAAAATTATGTTTTAAAATCTTGCAAAAACTGAATGACAACTCTGGAGCAAATCCTAAGAAATCAATGTAGGCATCTCTGTAGATATTATGCTTGAGTTTTTGATAATTTCAAATCTCGTCTAGCGAAATCAATTGAAGAATCACTGGATAAAGTCCAGGATTTTATTAAGCAATTTGTGAAAGAATCTTTGAAGGAAATAATCTTTAAACTAATTTCATGGAGGTATTGAAGGCCGATGAAGAATCATTAAATGTGTTTTTGGAAAAACACATGAACCAGTTCCTGAGGAAATTCCTGGATTTTTTTTTTGTAAAAATGATGTTGTAATATGAGCTGTAATACCGTCAGACGGGGCTACTTTTGATTCCGGGGGCTACGTGAGTGTCGTTTTGGATTTATTTCCAGCATAAATATTAATCTGAGCCATTTTGTGTCTTCAGCACTTTTATTAACCAATTTATGTTCAACAATCAGGCATGAATATTTTTTGGAACAACATCAACAATAACAGGATAAACAAGATAATATATCAAAAAAGTCCAAACAAATATTCACAAGCTACAAAACATTTGCTATGTAAACATTGTATGAATTTTCCACATATCGTGGAAAGTTGTTGGGAACATCACAAAACTATCGAATCGTCATGATTCAAAGAAATTTGTGATAAATTTATGTTGAAAGTTGTTTCTTTAGAAAAATAAATGATCAAATGTCTTAATTTTACGACTCATATTTAATTATAAAGTGTTGGTTTCTATATTTTACAACACAATAAAAAATAAACAAAGGATTAAGAAAAGTAAATAATTGTAAAACATATATATTTCAACTCGTATAAACAGTAAACTCACAACATAATCCTTAAAAATATTATTCAGTCATATTTTACATGAATCTGCTATACAAAGCAATGGCATCCTTCAACTGCTAAAATAAACTACTCTTACGCCATCTCAAAACTATTAAGAGCCAAAATGCATCTAACAAAAGCAAACTTTTATTGTTTATGATCTTGTGAATCATTATTCTTATACTTCATGGATTGTATTTGGAATAAACATTACTTTTAGTTACAGGAATTAATTAGATTCTTCTACATATCGTTCATATAATATTAAGAATCAGAACGAATATTTCTGTACAAAGCTAATTATTCATCGCAGTACTTTGTAGTTACACAATTCGTTTGCATCAACTTGAACAATCAAGCATAAGTCGATATTTATTAGCTGACATTTGAAAGGAAGTAAACATATCATCATGCAAACTAAAAATTATGAATAGCATGTTTTTGCGAAAAGTATTGTATAGGTATGTGTAGTTTTTTCAAGCTCTACAATTTTCTAAATTATGTATATCATTGAAAAACATTCGAAAACATTACAATGAACGATAATCAATAGAATCAGTTTGAAATTTATGATGAAAAATCATTTTACTATCAAAACGTGTTAATTTCTAAAAGTGTCCAAAGTAGCCCCTTTTTTGTCTTGAAGGACACATTTTTTCGCTATTCAAGCAACTTTTTTATTTATTGATGGATTTGCCTCATATTTTGCACATTGATTACTTACAAATACAACTTAAATATGCGCAAGAATTATCGAAATCTATCCCTTATTCACAGGGCTACAAATGCTCAAAGTTGAAGAATGTGGAAATAATGTCAAAAGATGCCCCGTTTGACGGTACTTATAATTAAAAAAAAAATATAGAAAAATGTCGGGCTGGACCTTCTGACAAAAACAATCGTAATTTCAATCTCTTGATATTTGTTTGTATTTTTTTTTTTGTTTTCTTGGTTTCTGTATACAGTAATGTCCCGATTTTGTCAGCTCCATGCTGCATTTAGGGTTCGACTGGTTTCAAGTTTGATTTTAACTTTAAAACTTGTTTAGAGTTTTATGATTTTGTTAGTAAGAAAAAAATTACTTCCATTTTCTATGTAGGGTAATCCAAGGTAACATTGATCATTTTGTTGGATAATTATCATAAATTTCTAAATTTCGATCATTAGGTGATTGTATAGACGTGGCCAATGTAATAATTGCAGGGCTGTTACAAGAGTCGCGAATTTCGCGATTCTCGCGGATTTCGCGATTTTCGCGGATTTGTAGCGGATTTATGTCGCCAGACGCGAAAATCGCAGGTGAATGAAAAACAGTCGTGAAAATCGCGGATTTGCTCAATCATGCCACGAAAGTCACATGCAATAGATTTGCCAGACACATTTAATTGTCAAGTTTTGAATAACGTATTTTCAATTATACACAAATTGCAAAGTTTCTTTCAATATCTTTGCAAGATATGAAGTTTGTATCTTTTGTTAATTGTGATTGTGTATTGTCAGATTCCTTGGATAGTAAACGCCGTGCGGCGGTCCTATAAAGCACTTGCAAAATTTCACGTGGCCTTCCTCTAAGGGAACGACGCGCCACACTTGAGGAAACACCGCAATGCTATTTTTTCATAAGAATTAAGTAAACAGTGTGGAAAAAGTGCGGTACGTCGTTCCCTCAGGGGAAGCCCGCGTGAAGTTTTGTGCAAATACCCCAATATATTGAAAGTGCAGATAGTTAGGTCATATTGTAGTGGTGTCATCAAATTTTTATTTTATTTACAATTTCATACAGTCATTTGGAAGCTTGAAACTGTAGAGATATATTTGTCTTATTCTTAATATTTTAAAGACGTAGACTGGCTTGTTTAGGAATATACAGTTTTTCATACATTCTAATTCTAAGTTAAAAATTGAGTTGTTGTGAAGGCAAAAATTTGTTACGATTGTTTTGAAAATTCTACTGTAATTCAAGAAAGTTTTGGGTTCAGTATTTTTAAACCCAAATATTTTAGAAAAATGAACAAAAATAGAAAATGGGATTTTTTTATTGTGTTTTTGAATATTTTGAACAGACTATTTAAAACTAACATTATTTCAGAGGTATCGAATGAATGTTTAACGTTTTGGTCAATACCAGTCAAATGTTTTCAAGCTTTTGGCGATCTAATATGAAGTTAGACAAGCGAAAATTTGAACTGGGATTTACTATTTGACAACATAAGTTTAATAATTAGTCACATGCAAGTTATCACCAGTAACTTTGAATTGAATGTACAAAACTCTTTATTTATAGAAAGTCATCTTGATCTTTTTCCGATGGTCATGTTATGTATTGAATTAAAAAAGTTTTCTTCTTGCTTCTTGCTGTTTTTCCGTTTCAATGCCTCACATGCTCTAATGGAAAGATTTATGATATTCTCATTCTTATAACATTAAAATTAATGTACTTGGCTTTCGAGCAAATGTGGTACGGTGAAATGAAAAAAAAAAATGCTTCTAAATTACGAAAAGACCAACATTATTTTTCAAAACTAACAAAATGGATTTTCTAAACAATTGTGAAAATTAAAATAATGCTTGGTTCGACTAAATACATGAATAGGGCGATATTCAAAACTGAAAAGGCAATAGATGGCTCTTTTTCAATGGTAGTAAAAACGATATCCTGAAGCAAAGAAAGCACCACGGAAGATGAACTAAACACAAAAAGTTATGTATTCAGTTTACACTTGATTTCTAATCACTACTTTTTTGATTCAGTTTCCTAATTGCAAGCAATTTACGATTTTAATTATTTTCCATACGTTTTGACAGTTCTCCGACTACCATTCTTCCATGCGCTTGTGTTGAAAGTTTGAGAAATTTGAGAATCCAGCGTAGCGCGATCAGTGAGCGGAATACAAACATCAGTGTCGCCGCTCGGTGGCCGGTGAGAGAAACTGAATGTTCGAAAGGTTGTTGTCTGTATTTTTTGCCGCTGGCGCCAACTGTTAGCGTTTGAGAACAAAATAAACAGTCGTTACCCTATTGGGTTCATCTCCATGATTACCTGATATGGCTTTCTCGATCTTATCTTAACCAGCTGAAGTTTCTTATTTACGATAACATTTTGATTCGTCACATAACTTCTACCAAATGTATGAATTGATCACGTTTCTGAGATTCTTAAAATTTGCTACAAAACCATTAGGGTTTGTTACCTGAGAAAATTGAAAATGTGATAAATTCTTTATAACATTTTGAAAACTTTGACTTTTTGCATGGCGTACCATGGTCAACGATTGAAATTTCAATTAAGTTTTCGCTACCAATTATGAATCACCTGAAAACAAAAAAATATATAACAAAATAATGATAAGTCTCAAATATGGGACTCGTTGATCTTTTTATGTTAAGCAAAAGATTTCAACAAATATAATCATTTTTGTACATGAAATTCCTTGAGGTATTGTGTTTTAAACAAAATATTTGATTCAAATATAGATTTAATTTTTTCCCTCGTAGCAGCAATAGAATTCTTTCAAATTATGCATGCAGAACATCTTCAAGATTTTTTTTTTTATTTCAACACAATAAAACACATTGAAACATTAATTGAACCAGCAACTTGACAGTAACTACTGTGGCAAAGAATTTAAATCCTTGAGAAAACTTAATTTTTACTATAACATTTGGTCAGATGATAAGCAGAAATTTCGCGAATCGACTGGATTAGAAGCATTCTTTTGGACGGAAAATAGCAAATGGCGTTTTTATCGAAAATATTCGTTGTGACCTATTGTTTGTAATTTGAAATACTGATACTTCCATAACCATTGGTCCAGTAGGCGCGTATTTTCTTCGAAGAAAAGAAAATTTTCTAAGTGTAGAACTAGCCCTCGTGCGTTAAAATACACTCAAATAAAGATATAAAGAAAAGAAAAGAAAATTTTCTTGCTGGTCAGTTATGAGAGAAAATTTCTTCTCTTCGAAGAAAACATGTGCCGGAATTCACCTACAGGTGTCCTAATTTAAAATTTTAGAAAATGTTATATTTTGACGCGGATTGCCACCTCCAGACGCGGATCGAGTTTTGGTAGTCGCGATTTTCGCGGATGAAATTTTGAAGTTTTTGTAACAGCCCTGTAATTGACTTTATGCAGCCAATATTGCCAGTCTGATTTAAATGAATATAAATTTTAGGCTGTCACAATCGGGCAAAAAAGGATGCTAAAATTGGGTCATTACTGTAATCTCTTTTTGGTCCCTGTTTTTCGTTTCGGAGCACTTTTAAAAATAACCTTTTGGAAAAAACAAAATTTAGGTTTCCCTAGGTATATATTTTTTTGTTTCTTAACGAAAAGTCTTCCGTTTAGTTGCAGTTTCTGTTTCTATTGATAGGAGAGTCTTCAAGACACTAACGAAATAATTTCGACTACAGTGCACCGTATGGTCAAAAATTTAGTTAGAATACTTCTCGCTCAACTTCACAAACAGGTCCTATGTAACAATGGGAAATTCTCTCCTCTCTCGTTCTGTTTCGTTTATAACAGTGCAACACTACAGATTTCGGGAAGTTTTTCACTATAGATCGATAGACAATATCCTTGGCTAGCGATATAAAGTAAATAAAGAGATCGTCTCAATGTTAGATAGGTTCTTTTGAAAAGTTACGCGATATTCCTCTCCATATACAGTCAGTGACAAGGGTTAGTATCCAAATGCTGTTTCTCTTACAAAATGCCCAGGTTTGCTCTGTATCTTAGCTTTTAGTGGTCCAATTTAGCTAAGATTTGAATGACAAACTACAAATTAGCTGAAATTTCGTCTACATTTTCAAAAAGTTTCGTTAATTTTCGATGATTTCCAATGGGTTGATCAAATAGAGTAATCGAGAGTTTTCAATTTAATGTGAGGACAGTATCGGGGTAAAAATTGTTTCGAATAAAACATAATCACCATTAGTTAAGGTCAGTAGAGGTAGAGATGCAGGTTCCCGAAATTGCGCATTTTGTATTGGAAACTGCATATAATTACTAACTTTTGTAACTTATTATTCTTCTCTTGGATTTGCACTACTATTCAATCTTGATAATGTCAAAGGAACGGTTCTTTAATTCAACATTGGTTAAAAGGTCTTAAAATGAAAGAAAAGTAAATTAAACGTTTTCGTCTGACCCAGATTTGAACTTTCATCCTCGGAGTGCAAATCTTGAACCTTACCTCGATACCAACTCGCATCTGTTAGAAGCGGTTGAATCGAACTCTTTATGCTTTTACAGTGAGCTGTCATATATATGATGTTCAACCCAAGTGCTAGAAACAGTAGTACTTTGCCTATCCAAAGTATGAACTCGTCAAATCATGGTGATTGGAGTTCAATCCCATCAATCGAACGTGCTGATTGTTTACCGTGATAAGGTTGACGGGTTCCGCTCAAACTTTCACAGAAACTTAGATCATTATGGTCCACCCTGATAAACACCTTTTTTTCGGAGCTCTTCTTCTTTCGGACCCGGTCGCGCGGTGAATTCCGTGAAAAATAGCTCCGACTTCGGAGAAGGTCCACACGAGCCCCACCGCGTCGGTCATCGATCGAATGTGGAGCAGCAGCAGCAGCAGCGCAAGTTTGATTTCCTATTCCGTCGGTCGGTGCTAGAACAATAAACGTGCGAGTGATCTCGCCTTGAAATCCCGGTAAAGTCGTCATCGCTTCAAGTGCGATATCAATGCTATCGACTAATGGGCTTCTATGACGATAGGTATACATATTCATAGTCTGGGACTGGTATGGTGTTGGTATCGACCGACCGGCACACAATGAAGCGCAACGGCTGGCCGCTTCGTTGTGCTAGACTGGTTGTACTTCAAGTGCGGATAATTCCTCGATGGGATAGCTTTTGGCTGAACGAGGGCTTCGCCGCAGCAGACTGCAAGTCGTGATGGAAGGCACCTTAAAAGCTGACGTTTGTGGTAGAATACAGCTTCGTGCTGGGGTCAGCTATTCGTTAAACAAAATGCTTTTGGAAGGTTTCTATTTTCTCTGATTTTGTAAAAAAAAGGTTCAAAGCGTTCAAAGCTATATGCTATATGTGACAATCTAGTGTGATTTACTTATATACGGGAACTGGTGCGTGTAATTCCTGTCCTGACATAATGTTGCCTTAAGGAACAATAAAAGGATGGCATGAACCTACTATACATAGCACAAACCTAAACAGTCAGTTTCTACAAAATACTCCAAAACGATTTCGTAGTGCTGTAATCGAAACTTTGAAATCAATCAATTGCAGAGGCGCGTCCACGTTCGAAACCATGGGTAGGACAAGCGTTAGCAGATATTTTGTGCACAGTGAAGTTAAGAGAAAAATTTACTCTGGATTGAAAATTTCACCATATTTTAGGGGTTCAAACGAAAACGTGGTGAAAGTGAAATTTTGGTCGGTTTTGAGTTGTGTACATTCTACTGTTTCCAAGCAATCTAACGATATTTTCAAGTGGTTTTTCTGCTCAACAGAAAAAATAAATAATTCTTAGAAGACTGAATTGTCTTTTATTTACTCCCATACAATTTGTGTAAAATGAAAAATTGCTGAAAATTTAAGTCTCTTCTGTAGATTTTATCAAAACTATGTTTTTGTCACTGACACCTCTTTGGTTCTAACACTCACATTTATGCCAGTCGTTACCCCAAGATTAACATAGCTTTTTGTCTTTACCAGGATGGTGGCGACTGAGTACTTTTAAAATAGGAAATTAAAGAACTCCTACCAGAAAAATGAGACATTGCTATATCTCGAGATCCTTACGACTTACAAAGAAGCGATCTTCAGTAAAGTTGTTCAGGGGTTGAAGGACATCCGGAAAGCGATCAGTTTAGTTCGCGATTTTGCCGCTAGGTGGCGCTAGTGAGCATGTAAAATTGAGCATTTTGAACTAGTTCTAGCTTGTGATCCATAAGAGATAGAAAGTTCGGGTCTTCGGCAAAGTTGCTCAGGGGTTCAAGGACATCTGGAAAGGGAACAGTTTAGTTCGCGATTTTACCGCTTGGTGGCGCTAGTGAGCATGCATTCAAAAATGAAGTGTCACATGACATGAATCATTTGGATATAAAGCGAATCATATCTGAATAAATTGAACATGAATGTAATCGGTCCTAAATTACTTGTGTATGAAGTGAATATTACCTTAAACACTTGACTATGAAGTGAATCAGACATGAATCACATGAAGTGATTCTCACCTGAAACACTTGAATGTAAAGTGAATGAGACCTGAATGTCTTAAATTTACTTTAAAAATCAAACATCAATCAATTGGATATTGAACTAATCAAATCTGAAAAACGTACATAATGTGATTCAAGCATGAATCACTTGAAAATGAAGTGAACAAGCCCTAACCTGCTTGAACATCAAGAATACCTGTAAAAGTGGAAAATTCTAGATGAATCAAACCTGAACTACTTGAATATCAAGTAATTCGTACTTGAAATAGGTGAATATGAAGTGCTTCAGACCTGCAGCACTTGAATATAAAGCGAATCAAACCTGAATCACTTGAATATGGAGCGAATCCGACATGAATCATTTGGATATGAAGCGAATCAAACATAAATCACTGGAAATAAATCCTAAATCTCTTGAATATGAAATCAATCAGACCTGAATCACTTGTACATAAAGTGAATCAAACTTGAAACATTTGAAAATGAAGTGAATCACTTGAAATCATTTGAACATCAATGAATCAAACCTAAACCAGTCGAATATGAGTGATACAGATAAGAATAACTAGGATATGGAACAAACTGAATCACTTGAAAATGATATGAATCAATTCTGAATAACTTAATAATAAAGTGAATCTGACGTGAAACACTTGCGGGTATGGAGAGAACTAAACTTGAATCTATTGAATATAAAATGAATCAATCCTGAGTCACTTGAACATGGAGTGAATTTGACATGATTTTTGTTTACTCCATATTCAAGTCAAACCTGAATTTCTTGAATATACAGTCGACTCTCCACAACTTGATATTCTATAACTCGATATACTCTATAACTCGTTGGATTTTTCGGTCCCTTCAAATTACCATATATCGTGCTCTTCATAAGTCGATATTTCTATAACTCGATATCTCCATTAGTCGATGTCACGTGAGAGGAAAATTTCCCTCCATAACTCGATATCCATTTTAAAATCCTTCTTATTCAGGGAAACTTGGACTAATTCTTGTCTGGAAGTGAATAAATACTTGCAAGTTGTAATAAATGTTTAAAGCATTAAAATAAAAAAAACGTAAGGAAAAAAATGGGATTTTTCGAACATTTCGCAAAAAGTTTCCAAATAATTGTTTGTAAAATAATATCAACAAAATATTATTGCTTTCTTACAAAAGTAATCTCATATGTATTGGAAATACAGAAATTTGTTTCTTGGATTTTGGGATATTTTGCGTTGGTATATTCTATAACTCAATAATTCTATAAGTCGACGGTCCCTTGAATATCGAGTTATGGAGAGTCGAATGTAGAGTGAATCAAACCCGAAAGACATGAATATAAAGAGAATAAGACATCAATCACTTGGATATGAAGTCAATCAAACTTGAACCATGAAGATATTCTGACTTGAATAATTTGAATATGATGAATATGAGTCCTGACTGAGTCACTCGCACATGGAGTAAGTCATACCAGAATCACTAGAATATGAATCAGATATGATACACTTGAATATACATTTGATCACACCTGAATCACTTTAATTTAATATGATTCCATCCCTAATCACTTCAACTTCCAAATGTCGAAGGATTTCTGAACAGCATTCTATCTTATCAAATTCATAATGTCTAGGTACAGTCATCCCTCCAGAGTAAACTGTTTCCTGGATGCCCTTGACTTTCCGAACAACTTTGCCGAAGACTCAAACTTCCTATCTCATCTGGCTCGAAAGATAGAATTTGTTTCATATATTTAATTAAATATGCGTACTAGTGCAACCTAGTGGCAAAATAAGGAACCAAAATATTTGATATTTGGATGTCATTTACTTTATTTCTGTTCTTTACTTACCGAAGACTCGAACTTCCTATCTCTTGTGGATCGCAAGCTAGAACTAGTTCAAAATGCTCAGTTTTACATGCTCACTAGCGCCACCTAGCGGCAAAATCGCGGACTAAACTGATCGCTTTCCGGATGTCCTTCAACCCCTGAACAACTTTGCTGAAGATCGCTTCTTTGCAAGTCGTAAGGATCTCGAGATATAGCAATGTGAAATTACCTGTTTTGAGGTGATGCTAAACTTTTTGGGGGTGATTCATTATTCAGCTGAGTGTTGCAATACTTATTTCAGTGAGTCCGTATTTATGACGGGTAGTGTAGGTGCCAGGAGATAAAAGTATGATTCTTCAATGCATTAGAGCAAACATTTCTCTATGATCTAAGACTATTTTTTGAGAATCTCTCGTGCCATTACAACAAGTATTACATTATGTGTTTGTTTTTCATCAGAAATTGTTCCGGTGTTTGCCCGAATGTTCAGATAATTACTCCGGAAATTTACAAAGGAGTTCATTTAGTGATTATTTTTCAATGAATTTCTCCACATATTTTCTTAAAAAAAATCTCCAAGAATTTTGTTTAGGGTGCCTCAAGAATTCAACCTGGATTTCCCAAGGCAGAACCACAGAAATGGAATTATTTCAACGATTGATCCAGAAATCATATGAATTTCTCCAAGAATTGTTTGAGACATTTTTCAAGAAAGTCCTACAAGATTTTATACATCCATCGTTTTCCCTGGGACATCCTCCAAGATTCCCGGTCAAAATGTTTTCGAAAATTCGATCAATAACTTCTCCAGAAATTTCTAAGTATTTTCTTTAAAACTGTCTTTTAGGATTTATATAAAATTTTAAACAGGTATTTATCCAAAGATACCTTCAGTAAGTGCTTTGAAGATTGCTTATAAATTTTCTACAGAAATTCTTCCAGTTATTGTTTGAGATTTGCTCAAGTCAGTCTGGATGTTTTTTTTTTTTAAAGTCTACATGGAAATGCCAAGTAAATATTTTGTAAAATAAATCCTTGAGGTATTTTTAAAGAAAATCATAAAGTAACCTCTGATAAAACTTGGGTAAGTTTTAAAATTACCCTTAATGAACAAGGATCTCTGAAATAACTCCAGGACTCTTAAGACATTTTTAGAAGATTTCCTGGATAATTTGCTAAGACAATCGTAAAAAAATCAATTGAATCTCGGAATAGTATTCCGCGGAATTTTCTAAGAAGATTTCTCGAAAAAAGTTGCTGTAGCATAAACTGGTGTGAAAATTTGAATAAACTTTTGAAGATTGCCTGAGAATTTTTAAGAAATATTTGGTTAAACTGCAGGAGTAATATTTGGAATGCTGGAAAAATTCTAGAAAAGAAAAATAGATTTGTCCCTCATGAAATTTAGAATTTCTGGGAGGAAACGTTGATGAACTCTCGAAAGAATCCACATAAACAGGCGGAGGTATTCTAGCAGGATTTCTCGACGATAACATCAAGCTATTTTTTCAAACACTCTGTAATAAACGTAAGAAAGAAGAAATTCTGTAGAAATCTTTGGAACAACTGAAGAATTCGGATGAAATTTGTGAAATATATTCAAAGGAAAATCTAGGATTTATTTTGAAAAAAAAAAAACAAAGTAATATCTAAGGAAATTACTGGAGGTAGTAGCTTCAGAGTTCTCAAAGATTTCCTGGAGCCAATTTCGAAGAAGAAAAATTTGAACTCGTTATTTTCTCTTATGGTTTCTTTGGAGCCTTACAAATTTGCATCACGATTCAATGCAAGCATAATGAGGAAAAACGACTTTGAAGACCATTTAATATAAGCACTTTAGAGACCTTCCATTAAAAGTAGAGACTTTTTAGAGACTTAAATTAAAATAGAGACCTACTACCAGTCCTGTCTTTAGATTTATTCATTGGATCAACTTCTGTTATCATATGAATATCTTTTATTTTTATATCCTATTCATTTATAAGTCGAGTCGATCAAATACGACTCGACTAGAGTCACTGTCGACCAAAAATTTCGCTCGACTTGGCTCTGTCACTCGAATTTATCGACAGTTGTCACTCTATGTGACTGGATTACTATGGGAGTCGACGGGTGACATCTGAAATATGCATGCTTACTTTGATCGACAATGAGCTCAGACGAGTCACATGAATCTGTTCGATTTACAAAATAGACCCCTAACTGAACAAATGAACATGGAGCTGCTGAAAGGTGGAAGCAGCACTACTACGAACACCTGAATGATGCTGAAAGCAAAGTTTCATCAGTACGGTGTTAATTCCTACATTAAGACATGTTGTGAATCTTTTTTATTTAATATATAAAAGTTTATCATGAAAGCACCATGTTTGGCGTGAATCCAAAAATAACGTATTATTTTGTGAATATTTTCCAAATCTATAATAAATAATGTTTCTTTCCTATCTCAATTCCAGATTTCCCTTCAACCGTCATCGATCAGTGCCTGTGCAGATCAGTTTATTCAGTGATCCTCAGAAGTTACACCATGCGAAAAGTGAAGAAATTTGATCGCCCCGGCCTACCGGTCTTTGCCACCGGTAGCCATCAATCCAGTGCAATTGAAGAAGCTCCCTGCTCGATTCGAAGCTAAATTTGTCCTCGGTAGTGACCTGTGTCAATTGGTTTGTCAGTGTGAATTATCAAAGTGCTGCGCAAGGTGACGCTTTCTGCAAATTGGCAGAAATTGATACGAAGTCAGTGTGAAAAAAAGAAGAAAAAAAAAACGAAGTTAAGTTTCAAACGCTCTCTCCCTGAAAGCGATATAATTTGATACGTGAAGAAAAAAGGAAATGGAACAGTTTTTTCTTTCGATGAATGCGTCGAGACGCACCAGTGGTGGCAGTGGTAGTGGAAGTGGAGGAGGTGGTCGAAGACCATCATCCTCGGGGGATCAGGCCGGAAGCAGTTCCGGTAGTAGCAGTCCCATATCTCTGGAGCGTCTCAAAGAAAAGGGAAAAAAGTTGGCGTCGGCTCACGTGCAGCGGGAACTGGCCGTCACCGGCCAATCGGAAGCCCTGGAATTGCTGCTGGATGAGTTCCTGTCGCCGATTCGGCCCATTGCCGACGCGGACAGCATCGAGTGGTGCAAGTGGTTGATTGCCGGTGGCCGGACACCGGGAGAGTTTGCATCCATAGGTGAGTGAATCTGAATATTCAGAGGGGAAGAAAATGTCGTCTGATCGACGCGATTGAATTTCAAAACAGTTCTGGGTAAAGGTGATCTGTATTCCGCTTCTGGCGGGGGTCAATATTCCAATTGACCGGCAATGTCAGGAGTTGGATGACTCCCGCCGCCGCGTGCACACGGAGGGCAATTGATTTGATTGTACCCCGTTTGGCATAAAGTCGTTTGGCATAAGGTCGTTTGGCATAAAGTCGTTTGGCATAATGGTCGTTTGGCATAATGGCCGTTTGGCATAATGGTCATTTGGCATAATGGCCGTTTGGCATAATGATTAACTTAGAATGAATATCAGCATTTTTTAAGCTTTTACCGAGATCAACACCATCGAGCCCATTACAAACATTTTTGGTAGGTTTTGAACAAGCGTGGTGTTCGTTCAGAGATTTTCCAAGCTATGAATCTAAAAAAATGTTGTAACATTAGAGAGCATTACTAAATAAACCTCGTGACGGGTATGGTGGAAGATCTTTTCGGAATAACATTTTCTCTACATCCCAGAACATAGAGTATCTTTGAGCTTGTTGCGATATACATATTTGAAAATAGTAAATTGTAAAAAAAAAAGTTCGCAGTTATTGATAAAAGGAACGCTCATAGAATATTTCACTGCATATCAAGCTCTGTCCCAGTTAGGAGTAAAACTTGATGAAGATTATTTGATAAAAGAAGAGAAAATTTATTTGCAAAATATTAAAAGCTCTAATCCAAAGACCTATTACTGAAGCATAATGCAAAAATAGCCTATATACGAGAGCAGATTATTTTTCGTTTAAAATATTTAATACTCTAAGGGCCGATTTCTTCACCTTCGCTTAAGCCGTAAACCACGTTTACCCATACGATTAAACCAGGTTTAGGGCCTAAGTGGTGGTGAAGAAACCGCTTATAACACACAAAAAATCTTCTCACAGCATAACTCAAATAAACAAAACATTTTTAAATGAAAATATTTGCGGCAAAACTTTTCAACGATTCAATATAAATTTTATTATGGAAGTGTACATCAAAAACACCGTCTATTATCGAAAGAAGGGAAAATTTGTGATTGAGACAATATTTTTTCAGTATATCTCGAAAGAAGATCATGCGGTTGCAAAAAAATATGTTCAATATTTACAGGTTATAACAGCACGTCTTGCGAGAATTGATAAAACAGCAAAATATAAAAATGGTTATTAAGCTTTACTTAATAATAAAATTTAAAGCAGTATAAATATAAAGAACAGCCAATTTTTAAAAGATGGCAAAATATATGATTAAACCAATAGAAGATTTGACGCCAAAAAATATTGCGGCATAATAAAACCAAGGGACATCAAAAATTGTGCTCAGAATCATCGAAGTGATTATGCTACTTTTCTCCGAATATCGGTTCCCCGAATGCCAGTTCCTCGAATGACCTTATTCCCCGAATGCCATTTCCCCGAATGACCGAATTCTCCGAAAAGTGGTGCAGTTCAAATAGGTGCTATAATAATCTTCAGTGGCTGGATAGTGAAAGAGAATGAACTATAGACAAGCAAAAGAAGGAGATATTCTGTCATTCTCGGCTATACACATGTTGGCAAAAATGCTGAGAACGGTAAAACTCAAAAGAACCGCCAATTAAATAAAGAAGGGTGCATATCAGATGGCCAGTTCGTTCACCACCCTGAAATGTATAAAATTACGACAATTATGAGTGCTAAAAACTTATATACGGGGAACTGGTATTCGGGGAACTGGAGTTCGGGGAAACGACATTCGGGGAAAAGTAGCATAACCCATCGAAGTAACTGCAGTAATCGATGTATCTTTTCGCTGATAACTTGAGCAGATCAATGTTATCGAATGCCGCCCTTTTGTCAGTTGCAAACAATAAAATATTTCAAAAATATAGCTCCGAAGAACAGCCTATGTATAAAAAAAGTGGAATCTATTTAAATTTTAAATCAACAGTTTTTATACCTATAATTATGGTTACATCACATTTAGAAAAAAAATAGAACGTAAATTTGTGATAAATATATCAAAATCTACAGTGCAAAAAAATATTCCAATAGCGAAACTCAAAAGAAGAATGAATATTTGGAAGAAGGGTAACTTCTGGATAAAAAATAAAATACTATTGGCAATAACTTTCCTAATATGCTTTAGTTTATTCAGGAGCATATGATTGTTAAATAAAGTGTCATTTTGTGTCAAAAAACTCCAAAACAAGCCTGATGTCAACAGAAAGATTCAATAAGTCATTTTACGAGCCATTTCGGAACGGCTGTGGCGTCAATTGACAGGAGACCTAGGGTTTTGTTTTGATAAAATACAGCGTGATTTTTAACAACGCCTCATCTTACCAAACGGAGATATTAAAAAATGACGAAAAAGAGGTCCTAAAATGTTCGTTACTGCACCATTACACCTAGTTATTGAACCGGCTACCTCTTTGTTAACCTTATTTCATATAAAAAGGCGAAAACTGATGACGATGATTGAAAAGATAAACCTTACTCCCAGGTCTCCTGTCATTTGACAAGCTTTGTGAACTGGCTCATAGAAACGTAAAAACGATTGTCATCTTGAAAAATTCTTAGTTTCAGACTCATTATGCCAAACGACTATTATGCCAAAAGACCATTATGCCAAACGACTTTATGCCAAATGACCATTATGCCAAACGACTTTATGCCAAACGGCTTTATGCCAAACGACTTTATGCCAAATGACCCACCACCATTGATTTCATTCAAAGCGATCAATCCGGACCGTCTCTCAGCTGTGGTAATTAGATCTCTCGGGCGGCGGCGGCGGAATGAAAGGTTACAGCCGAGTCTCTTGCGCCAAGCAAGGTATTCCGACAAAAGTTCATTGGCGTTTTCGATCGTTGACTGCACTGCGCACCTTCCTCCGTGGCTATAAGCCTAGACTGGGCCAAAGCGGGATGGAAGGTGTTGGCGAAACCATTAAGGCCTCCTAATAACAATAATAATGGCAAACACGAATGGGTTCGATAAGCGAATAGAGTCAGGCAATATGAGCTAAAACTGCACACAACAGCATACCAGCAAAGTCTCTCGGCACTGATTAATGAGTACGCTAAGGCATGAAAAGGAAGAAAAGAGTGGAAATAGATTGAGCACCACCAGTAGACAGCGATGCCAGGTCTACAGGAAGGAAATCAACGGAATACAAAAAGAGAAGACATTTCTTTCTCATTCCGTAAATAACACATCCACAGTTTCGCATGGGAAATGCTCAAAAAATCCATTACCAGTTCTATTAAGAACTCTTCCGGAAGTTACTCAATTAATTCGACCAGGAATTCCTTATGAAGTTCCTTTAGAATCTTCATTTTCAGCATTTATCTAGGTTTTTTTTCCATAATTTCATCCACGAAAAACGAATAATTGCAGCTCACGAATAATTTCTAATGTAAAATCTCCTTAGATTTCACAACAGTTCATTAATCCCTCTAATAGCAGCTTCATTTTTGTACCGCAAATAAAATATCGAAAACGAGGTAACTTTCATGTTTCTCGATATTTTTGCACCATTTTTCCACAAATTTTCCGAAAAATCTTCCAGTTTTAGAATCTGTGATATTGATCATTGGTCTCCTGAATCCGAAACTATTCCGAAATTCCTTGGGGAACCGACGCGTAGCCATGGCACAAGTCAAATCTCTAGCTACATACATTTTATCGTATTCAGATATTCACTTTTCGCAACATTAGATTCATGAGAGTATGTTGTGAAAAAATAAAGCCATTTGGTGCAGCTGTCTTAGAGTAATGAGCATTTATGGTTCTGGTACCACGCTGGCCAAACTAAGATTTAAAACTTCAAAAACATCATATCGTAATTTTTAGATATCTCCAAGAATACTGAACCGATTTTTATGTTTTTTTCTGGGTAGCTCCTTATTACCTGGCATTGTATAGTCCACACTTTATTTTATTTTTATTTTTTGATAAATTGTGGTACAGGTCGGACTCGATTACCCGGAGACTCGATTATCCGGGGACTCGATTATCCGGGATTCGATTATCCGGAATTTGTTTTTGATGTTCTTATTTTTCAATTTTTATGCATAAATCTGAGATAATTTGGTATTTCAATATACAATATGAATGGTTTTGCAATTTAGAACTTATTTAAGAAAAGGAGGGGTTTGAAAAAAATGATTTTTTGTGTATGCTGTTCAAAAATTTTTTTTCCTGCAAAGACCCCTACTGTTCCTAGAAAAAATTTCTGGCTACGCCACCGCGCATCCTATAAATAAAATAACAAAAAAAAAGACAATTTTCAAGTTCTTTTGTCAAAGATTTCAATTTTTTTTTCTTAGTGATTCGATTATCCGGAAATATGACCTTCGGGTTAAAGTCCCTCTCTCAAACAACAACAACAAGATTATCCGGAAGACTCGATTATCCGGAGTGAAAAAAAATCGATACTCCGGATAATCGAGTCCGACCTGTAATACAAAATGGCCGCCAAAAACATTTTATAGTAGAATGTCGGTCTCCCAAGGAACATCAGAATATATTCAAAACTAGATTCCCAATGATCAATATCGGCACGGATTCTTTAACTAGAAAAGCTTTTTGAGAACTTGTGAAAATGAAGCTGCTGAAAGAGGAGTTAAGGGTTTCACACTAGCAAATAGTACAGCAATTATTCCGGTTGTTACTCTGACTATTTCTACATAATTTTTTTTCAGGGAGTCCATTCTATTTTTTTTTCACAGTAGGAATACGTCCCGGATTTCTTCAGGAATTTTTCCAATAATTTCTGGAATTTTTTTTGACAATTCCCTGGAGAAGTTTTCCATAGGAAATTTCAGGAGGAATTGTTGTGCATACTTAGAGGAATTCCTTATTAAAATCCTAAAGAAATCCTGAACGACTATTTTGGGGGAAATATTTTTGGGACAATTTCTTGTGGAATCTCGGGAATATTTTCTGATGTTATTCTTGAAAAAATCCAGAATGAATTATAGGTAGCATTCTCTAGAAAGTCTGTAAAAGAATCACTAAATGAACTTGATTTACAAGACTGGTAGCGAGTCACTTTTTAGTGACATGGTCACTTTTTTTAAACCAGTCTCTTTTTTGAAGCCGTTTCAACTAAAGTCACTTTTTTTGTCAAAAAGTCACTTTTTTCTACTATTTCGAGCTAAATTTTCGAGAGAAAATTAAAAATCGGCCTTACTTCAATTTAGGTTAAATTTAAATTTAACTCCATGTCACGATCTACGTAATTCGTAATAGTATCTTAGTTATTATTAGTATGGTGTTAGTTCATTGTTGTAAAACTAAAGATTCAAATGTTTAGTATTCTTTTTGAAAATAAAAAGAATTTTTATATCTTGAAATCATGCATGGTTTCTTCAAAGAAATGTGGGGAGTCAAATCCTCTTCTTGACACTTTTGATTCACTTCGACTGGAGGTTTTTAGAAAGCTACGGAGTTTATAATTGACAAGTATATGCGCGGTACTAACATATTTTTAATTACGTAGTTTAAGGCAATTCGACTGACTATAACCCCTAATACCAAGTGAATCATGAAAGTGTCCTGGTAATTTTGATTAAAATATTAGAAGTTTTGTGCTACTACCTTGAAAGCATAACTCAGATAAACGGCCTATTAAGCTTATCGTCTTTATGCTAAATGCCTTTTCAGCCAAATGTACCTCCCATTGAACTTACTGATGGTAAATTTCAATTTCACTCAGGCTTGATTCCACAACTCGGCGTTCAAAGGACGCGTCTATGATACATTGGTCTTAAGAATCATATTCTATCTTATATCATCATTTTTAGTTTGAAATATTGATTACGGAGGAGTATTACATTTTCCGTAATCTTGATCTAGTTACACTAATAGAAAGTATCCTCCTGTGAATATTGTATTTGATCCAACTTGATCTATACGCTAATAATTCTTATCGACTTGAAGTAATGAAAAAAAAATGGGATCTACACATTTTACAATGAATTCAATTTTAGCGGTTTTATGATGTCATTTTTTGGGAGTTTAAATCGAAATGTGAAATGAGAAAAATTTTGATTTCACGAGTATACCAAATTCTTTTCAAAATTTGCATTACAAAATAAAATACTTTGGTAATATAAAAGACACAAACGGTGATTTTATTCAAAGCATTTTTATAAAACTTTGAAAAGGTTGGCAATCGACTAAAAACTGGATTATTTCCATAAATGCCAACTTTTCTGTTTAAAATTTTTTTTGGCAATATCTTGAAATTTTTGAAGTACGATAAAAAAATCTAAATTTGGTACTCAACTACATCTTCTACCTATAGTAGATCATATTGGATATTCCCTTCTTCATCGTAAAATAGTGTAGTAGAACTGAAATAAAACTAATCACATTTGGATTTTCAAGTCACTTTTCCGAGAATCGGAAGTCACTATTTAGTCACTTGTTTCTCAAATATGGTCACTAAAACAAATTTTTTCTACACCTCTTTTTGCTACCAGCCCTGTCGATTTAAGACAAATAAAATAAAAATAGCAGAGCAGAAGATTCAGCAAAAAAAAAAGCATTTAATATCAATAAGAATAACCGCAGAATATAGTTTCAGGGGATCATTTCTGAATAAATTTATGTTAACTAGGAAAAGCTCTGAAGAACTTCTGTATGAATCCCTTGAAAAATTACCTAATCGAAGGACGGAATTCGGAAGAATTCAAGAGAAATTACTGTTAGAATTCCTCTTAGAATCCCTTAAAAATTATAGAAAGAAACTCTAGAGTAATGTCTAGAGGAATTTTCGGGTGCATGCCCGGAAGAATTTCTTGAGGAATTCTTGAAGCAACCTCAAGGGGAATTGCGGAAGGAATCTCTGAAGAAACACTTGAAGGAATCTCTGAGGGAATCCAAGAAGAATTAGTTGTATAAAACCCTGGGAAAATTCCTGGATACTTATTTTTTTGAAGACATCCTAAATGGAGCAACCCCTTATAAAATCCTGAAGGATTTTTTGTGGGAATCGCTGGAGGGATCCCTGAAGGAATCTAAGAGGTAATTGTTGGCAGAATTCTGATATGAACTCTTTACAGAAGCCCTGGCGAAATTTCTAGGGGCATCTTTGGGGTAATTCCTAGACGAATTCCTATTAGAAACTCTGGAAGAATCTCAGCAAATAATGATCAAAAGATACGCGATTACGGTGGAATTAAAAGTTACAACACTCAAATTTGCATTTTTGAATCTCTCTATATTGATATTTGGGTTCAAATACGTAAAGGGTAAAAATACTTTAAGGAATTTAGAAGAAATTTTAGGAAAAAGTCAATGAGAACTTCAAACTAGTATTTATCGAGGAATTTCTGAAGGAACTCCTGAAGAAATTCCTGGACTCCCTGTAAGATTTTTTTACGAAGACATTTATAGTGTAATCCCCAGAATAACCCTGATATAAATCCAAGGAGGAAAGTTTACATGAAGCATCATAGGAAAAATAACTTGTAGGACATCTAAGCAGTATCGCTGAGCAAATCTCTGAAAGAAATTCTGAAGGAATGCCTGGAGGAATCCTATACTAAATAACTGAAAAAATCCCCCGTGGAACTCCTGGAGTATTTTCTGGGGAAATATTTAGAGGATTCTCTAGTGGAAATCATGGAAGAATTTTTGGAGGGGTCACTGGAATATTGCCTGAAGACAAATCTGGAATCTTTTGACAAATTCATGCCAACATCCCTGAGGGAATTTCAAGAGGTAGTAACACTAAACGAATATCTGATGAATAACTAGAAAAATTCCTACAGATATTCCTAGAGAAACCTTGAAAAAAAAGTGGAATTTTCGGAAATTTTCTTGGAGAAATCCTTAAAAAAATCTTTATTGTGATCTCTGGTGAAATTTTTGTAGAATTGAAGTATAATTTTTTAAACGACGTTTTGTTTAGACTTAGATTGAAAAATTGATTGATTTATATTGAAAAATTTATAAAATTGTCAAACAAACCTTTGGCTCTGTGATTATCACATACACTATGATTCGTCAATATCATACCTTGATTATAACATGCTTGATGCGTCGGTTTTACAGTTTGTTTTGCACATGCGTAACATCAGATACGCCGATATTTGTTTTGAAGTTGCACATACGTCAGTTTGTAGTTTCCCATAAAAAAATGATAAAGTTAGTTGATTCGTCAGTTGCTATGTTCAACTACAACTATTAATATTGGTTTTCTAATATTTCCAATTTTGACTCGACTAGCAGGAGCACCAAACGGAGCCGTGAGTTGAAAAGTAGATGGAGGACTAACATTTGGACTTCTGCCCATCAATGGCAGATGGTTCAAAGTTCAGTCAAATGCGCAAAGTATTCCGTAGGCACATTTGCTACTGGAAAACATTGTGTACATAGAGTAATAGGGTATATCACAATAGTCCTAACAAATGGAGTGATCCCACACCCGACAGAAAAAAAAAATTGTGATAAATATTGCCTAGAACCGAATACTGATGATGTTCCACATCTGTTTGCCGACCCACATTAAAATTTATTTCAGAAAATCAAAAAATTGTTTTAGGAATAGTTTTGTTGACTCAATATATAGGTTATGCGTTTGTCGAGCACATGCAAAGCAAATCTGGATTTGTTTATTTTTCTATATACGTCGTATTGAAAAAATTAAGCTTGAAATGAAACACCGTTTTGTTCAATTACTTACGACGTTTTTGTACCAGTGTAAGATTGACTCAAGTAGCGTTTTATAATAATTGTATAATTTTAGGAATGAATCGCCATTTGAACCACCATGAATGTCATAACAATAGTTTTGAAATCTTGCGTAACTTTTCAAAAGGACCTATCTGGGCCAGAATGCCAAAAAGAAACATGAATATTGCTAGTATCTACGAAGTATACCATAAGTACGCCAACGCTAACGCTAACTTTTCAAATGGACCTATATAACATTGAGAAGAGAACCTCTGTTTACTTTCTCTTTAATAAATAACAGAGCGACATTAACCTCTTCTGATGAAAAACTTCCCAAAAACTTTGGTATTGCACTTTTATAGGTCCTTCAGTAAAGTTCAGCGAGAATTCAGCAAGAAATCTTCAAAAGCCCCACTATACTCTACGCTTGATACATGATATATTCAGGGTGTCCATCCATCCGGGAAATCCGGGAAAACCGGGAAAAACCCGGGAATCACAAATGACCGGGAAAAATACGGAAAATACCCGGAAATTTAAAAAACATCCCGGGAAACATGTATTTCAAACGTAAGACTATCGGTTTCTTCAAATTTCAAGCACTATTGGCGAAATTTTTCCCAGAAGGTGCACTAGTCTTCTCACTATCAGGCGGTATCCACAAATTACGTAACGTTCTAGGGGGAGGGGGGGAGTAGGCTCAAGCGTTGCGGCTCATACAACAATTTAAAAAAAATCATACAAAAAGCGTTACGGAGGGGGTTAAAAATTTCCAATTTTAGCGTTACGTAATAAATGGACGCCGCCTCACTATCTTTTGGTGGTTTGGTAGAAAGATAGTTAACAATTAAAATCTATTAAACATTTGTAGTAGGGTATTAAGTGATTCATGTCATGGCAAATTTTTAATGAAATCTTTGCTGGAATCCTAAGGGGTGGTCCATTAATTACGTAAGACAATTTTGAGCATTTGTAAACCCCCCTCCCCCCATGGTACGACATTTTGTATGGAAATCAAAAATAACTTGTATGGCGTATAAGAAATCTCAAACCCCCCCCTCTCCCCATAAACCCTTACGTAATTAATGGACGGCCCCTAACGGGAATCGAATCGATAATTGACCAGTTCCTTGAAAGATTTTTCTGAAAGATCACTGAAATTGTTATATATAGATTGCTAATAAGGTTTGTAGTGGATTCTAGAAAAGATCCTTGAATGATTCTGCTTAAAATTTCTAGTAGTTTCGTAGTTGTTAATGAAATTCCAAGCGAAAAAAATACATGGCCTATTTCTTGAGAAATCTTCTGAAATCCTGGACAGATTAATGAAAAGTTCCGTTTGGCGGATTTCTAGGATTATTTATAAAATTAATTTTTGATTAATTCTTTTCTGAATTAGGTTAGTTTGACTATGACACAGTCCTTATGAGGCGGTAGCGAGTCACTTTTTTCGTTCTGGTCACTAAAACGCCACTATTTGCAACAATTCACATTTTTTTCAAAGAAATGATCAATAAAGTCACTATTTTTGTTATTTATTGATAAATCAACGATAGTCATTGATAGCTATGCTTCATAAATCTAAACAGCAGAATAGTGATGTTTTACTGGTTTTTAATATTCTAATGAAAACATTGTTTTATCAGTACATATATTAAAGTGTTTGGAGAGGTGAATAGTGCACACACATTTCTGATAGAATATCTGGAATCCATTTGCTGGGTTTTGTGACAAAAATATTCATAAAGTTTTACAAAAACCTGGAAAGTCAGGGAATGTCAGGGAATTAAATTTTTGATCTGGAAGGGCAGGGAAAGTCAGGGAATTTCACTTGAGGTCAGGGAAAAACATCAATACTACAACATCAAACGAGTTGATTGTCTGGAAAGTTATTGCTCAGGCTAAGTCAACAATACGATATATGGAATAAAAAGGGTAATCAATCTTTTAAAATAGCAGTTAACCATTGAGGAAATACTCTTATGCATAATAGAGTAAACTGTACTTTACTGCTTGTATTTATCCTCAAGTTTCAATTTTTCTGAATTAAAAAGCATCAACAGTACTCTCCGAACAACATCATCGAAATTGACGTGGATTGCTTTAAACATATTTTGTTGTTAAGTTTCCTAGATCAACTCAATGACTAGTTTGGCGCATTCGCTCAAAATCTTGAAAAAAATGGAGTCCAATCCATCAAATTATGTCAATCATTACAAGTTTGCTCAAAATATCTAAGTAGAACTGGTGAAACTAAGTATAGAGAAAAACCCATAAGGATTCTCGTGTTTAAGTGATGATGAATAAAAGCCTATGATCTCGAAATTCCAAGAGCATAAATCTGATGAATCAAACAATAATTAATTTGAAAAAAAAATGTTACTGGCTGGTGGTGATCAATCGATAAATTGTTCAGCTCTTAACAATGTTTGGTTTTCTGGATTTGTGGTCCCGATGATGGTACAATTTTTCGGTTTAATGTTCTGGACAGTTTCACTTTTACTATATTTGATGTAAAATTGCAGCACGAGAAAATAAATTAAAAAAAAAACTAAAATTTTGTCGAAAATACGGATGTTTCAGATATCAGGATATAGACAGGATATTTCTTGTTTGTTTTTTTAAGTTGTTTCTGAAAAAAGTTTGTTCATATAATACCACCTTTCTTCAGGATTTTTATCAGGAGCTGTCTCATAGATATGACCAGTTTTTTACCCAGGAAATTCTCCAGAACATTGTTGAAAAGCATACATTTTAGGAATATTGTTTGCAGTGGCGACTCGTAACCTCACTTTCTACCTGTTCTACGACTCTAAAAATGACTATTTCGGCAAATTTAGATTATAAATCTAAAAGTTAATTATTGAAATCGTCCTTTCCAACAAATCTCTACTCATTACATGCAAATTTGTTGCTGAAATTCAAGAATTTCTAATCGTGCAACAGGTAGATTTGAGGTTAGGGAATCGCCACTGATTGTTTGAAATAATCTGAAGTCGAGTCTAGTACACGACACTGAAGACGGCTTTACAGTTGAGGTCGAAATACGCGTATCTGTCAAAGGATACAAACTCTAGTGGAATTAAATGGTATACAGTGATGTCCCGATTTTGTTTGCCCCATGCTGCATTTATGGTTGACAAAATCGGAAAAGAGCTAAAATCAGGAAAACAAATTTTCGGCAGGTTTCAAGTTTTTTTTTTAATTTAAGGGCTTAGTTGTATGATTTTGTTAATATAAATATTATATTTTATTTCCTTTTTATATAAACCGTAATTCAAAGTAACATTGATCAGTTCCTTGAATAATTATTGAAAATTTAAAATTTCAAAATTTCGGTCTTTTGATGATTGTATAGCCGTGGCCAAGGTCATAATTGACTTTATGCACCCAATATTGCCAGTAGAGACGTGTTTACTCTGATTAAAACAAATATAAATTTTAGGCCGTCAAAATCGGGTCAAAAAGGGTGCTAAAATCGGGGGTAGACAAAATCGGCGGCTGACAAAATCGGGTCGTTACTGTAGTACTAAATTCGGTTTTTCATCTACCTATTCAATAAGCTCTTGACATTTTGTGAGATTACTTGAAGATACTTATAAAATAATTCTTAGAGGAGTTCTTCGGACCGTTGCTGAAGGTACGACAAATTCAACAGGAGCATCTGAACACTTATCATTAGCGCATAATTCAATCCCTGAATGCATTCCGTCAAGATGATTATAATACGAAGCCATACCTCGAATTACACTAGTCTAAAGAACCAAACAGCGCTCTGAACTGAAAATTTGATCGCTTGATCATTCCAGAATGCAACCAACCTATCAAATTATCAACGTGAACGGTTGTCAGGTTTTCTAGATCTGTGAGCTTGAAAATTCGAAATTTGGCTTTGTTTATAATCACCTTAAATTGAAGATACAACGAAGCCACACCTCAAAATTTCAAGAGCATAAATCTAGTGAACCAAGTCGGATCAGATCGGACTCCTAAAATATTAACAAAAAAATACCTGTAACTAATCATCGTGAAGAATTATTGAAAATATTCTAAAAAAAAAATGAAAGCATTTTGGGAAAAACTCTATGTGATTCCTGAAAAATAAATTTAGACGTGTTGTTGAAATAATCCTAAAAAATCCAAATTCTATTCTTGGAGAAATTCAAGATTGAAAGAAATACTCTAACAATTTTTAGAAAACAATGGAGATAAGGAGCTTCTAAGGAAAATCGACATGGAGAAGTATTGAAGAAATATCTGTTAAAATATGTTTAGGAATTTCAAGAGGAATTTCTGAGAAATCTATGTGAAATTTCTTGAAGCAATTCTCCAAAAAAAATATTCGGCAATGGCTAGAATTTTACCTGGAAAAAGTAATAGCCAAATTTCAGGATAAATTTCTTACACTTAGACAGCATTCTGGATGATCGTAATAGCACACCTAAATACCAAATACTCAGTTCTAACATATCAACTAGAATAAACGCTAAAAACATTATCTTACAAATATATTTCAGTAAAGTAATAGCTTTTGTTCAGTTTATTCATACGATCCATAATATCATGCAAATTAACGGATATGTATCTTCTTGTACGAATCGTACTAATTTCGGTTCAAATTAACCAATTGATTGGCCTAGAACTTTTCTGGAAAACGACTGGAAGGTCAGGGAAAGTCAGGGAATTTTATTTTCAAAATTGAGTCGACACCCTATTTTAAAATGTCAGCCTAATCCCTGTCAGACCAGATGAGTTTATTTAAGTAAATTTCTTGAAAAATCTAGGGAGATCTTTGGCCTACCTTTTTGAGAAAACTCAACTAAGAAGCCTGAAACAACTCTGAATTTTCAACCAACATTTGTGTTATCGTATTTGTAAGAAACTTGTCCAGAATTTTTTTTTAAAAATAGATTCAAAAATTGTACAAAAAAATCAGCAAATCCGCCAGGCATTCAATAGTAGATCAAGCCTACCTTTTTATTTCTACCACTCCGAACGACTATTTCTATTCCAAATACTCGCTTTGGAATAAAAATATTCATTGTTTAAACACACATGGTTGCATAGGCTAATTGTTTTGAACTTAGTTTAAAATAAGTGTTATTTATTAGTCCTTGACGCTTTACTAGCAGCTTCATTTTTTTACAAAAAAAAAAAACATTCACATCGCGATAACCTTTTCGTTTTTCAATATTTTTGCTTCATTTTTTCACAAGTTAAAAAAAAAACTCTTCTACTTTTAAAATCTGTGTCGATTTTAAATATGTTTGTTGAAAATATATTGAAAAACAAAGAAGTTATAACGATTTGAGTATTTTTCTGTGGTAAAAAGTTGAAGCTGCTGGTAGAGGCGTTGATGATATGGTTGTTTTGGATACTTCAAGTATGGAAAAATATCTAGTCTAGATTATCTCTAATTATTATAGCCACGATTATAGCCTAATAAATACATCATTAAGTTTTTCTCGAGTTCATCGAAAACAAAAAAGGCTAGGATAAGGCTACCTTGCGAGTGAGTGAAGGTTAAGTTTTAATTTATTTTTACTGGTATTTTTCCTCTTCTATTTTAAATTCTCGATTCTTCCGGAAATTCCACAAGAATGTTAAGGAGTTTATCTGCAATTTTTCTGTTAAATAATTTTCCTTTATCATCGTAAACTTACTCCCGAACTCTTCCTGATTATTTTCTGGAAATTTGTTCCACAACTATGGCATGTAAACCAGTTTTAATGAAAGAATTTTGCCAGCATTTATTTCTTCAGAGTTGATGAATTTTGTATTTCCAGGAAATTTTCTCTACTGATTGGAAATTTAAAGTTGTTGGTATGCCTAGCTCTGCGACCTAGCTTTTATGCGCACCGTACAAGATTTACCATTATTTATTGAACGTCCGGGAAAAATCCGGGAATTGGAAAACTGATTTTGAATGGACACCCTGTATATTACAATGAACCGAGGGATTAAGAAATGTATAATTAACTTTGATTAATTTTAAGACCTCCTGAACATCCAGAAATTTTGGCCATAATCTACATAAGTTCGTGCATCATTTTAAAGCGGTCGTGCTACTGTTCCCCGAACGCCAGTTCCCCGAATAGCCCATTTCCCCGAGAAGTTGTTGACATTTATAATTGTTCCAACTGTATATATTTCAAGGTGGAGAACATACCGGTCATCTTTCATTATTTCTCGAAGACTTATTAAAACAGACTCAAGTCAGAAAGCTTAACAAACTTACTTTATCAATCCTACGTGTTTTGCAGACGAAATTCTACACGTTCCACTCTAAACCAACTCGATTTTTCACTTGTGGAACGTTTAATTTCCGGATTTACAAAACAACGAAAGTAAGATTCTCCACTTTCGCAACCTTACCGCTACTTTCGCCGCTCTGTTGTATGGGAGACAAAGTGACTTAACCATGAATCAAAACAAAACACTACTTGAGTCGATTTTACACTGGTACAAAAACGTCGTAAGTAACTGATTGAAACGGCTTATCATTTTGTCATACAATTTTTGTGGGAAGTGATAGGAACTACATTGAGTTTTAACGCGAGCTGATTGCATGCAAAATTTAAGCTTTGTACACGGTAAAAAAATGTTAAAAAGGGGATTCATTTTAAAACAGTTTTAGAAGAAAGGTTGTGATTTTTTTTTATTAATTTTCCCAAAATCATATGAAAGTTACTTACGTGGATTTGAAAAAGTAATCGAGATTTTATTGGCGGTTCTTATTGTTCTCAGGATTTTTAGCAATAGGTGTTTAATCGAGAATGATAAAATATCTCCTTCTTTTGATTGATAGAAAGTACTATCTAGTTCTTCACCATGCAAATGGAAACTATTGTTGCTCTTCCTGTTCTTCTTCTTCTTCTTCGTCTTGGCATTACGTCCTCAATGGGACAGAGCCTGCTTCTCAGCTTATTAACTGAGAGCTTTCTTTGCCATCGCATATCGTGATATTTCATGCCCGGGGAAGTCAAGGAAATTTCCATTACGAAAAGATTCTGGACCAACCGGGAATCGGACCCAGACACCTTCGGCATGGCTTTGCTTTGTAGCCGAGGACTCTAACCACTTGGCTAAGAAAGGCCCCTATTATTGCTCCTTGTTGTTTAACATCACTGTCAGAGAAAACGACGAAAACCTTGTAGCGGAAATGAGATCGGATATTGGATCATCCAAATCATCCTGGAGTTCTAGTTCTAATGATCTACCGACTCTACTTCAATCTATACTTATGTAATTCTTGTAATATTGTTTCGTTCTAATCCATAGAGCTTCAATATGCTTTGGAATGTGTACCGTTTTGAATATTCCAAATTTTAAGGTCTTCATATCGTACTGAAGTTGGAATCATCAATTTCTGTACGCATCAGAATTTATTATTTATCAAACACAATGTATTCAAATATTGAAATCTAGTATTTCCCATCATTCATAAAAATAACTAATGAAGCAAATCTCAAAATTTTATGAAAAAAATACGCTACGTTCAAGTACAAGAAATCTGGTCTACGGGTTAATGGTCTAAATCAAATCTACGGAATCAATGCTCTTAAAATCTGGCATTGCTGCCAATAGATGAAGAACAACGAACAACACAAGAATAGATACTGCAACCTAGAGACAAGGAAAGACACAGAAATACCAAGAGTGAGCAAGAGGTGCACCTAGACGAAGCTCAAAAGCAAAACATTACAGAAACCACACCACGGCACCACGGCAGTGGCAAGTTGGCAATCGGGTCCACGTTCCGTCTGTTGAACCCTCTCTTCGGCTAAGGTGAGTGATCCGAACAACGTTGCGCTCTGGTACGTTTCTCATCCTCATCATCATCATCACCAGTCGTCGTCGTCTTCAGCTCGCTTCTGGTGCCGGAAAGTCAGCGGCCTTTTGCTCGGTAGCCGCACTCGAATCGGCTCCGATTGGCACAAGAAAGGCACGCATAAGCTCACTCTCTCTCTCTGTAGCTGTCGATGCCGTGTCGTCCGGCGGCAGGATTGTTGGAACTTGTCACCAACCCCGACGACGCACAGTGGTGGGCATTCATTCAAATGCCGGACAAAATTTACTAAAATTGTCCTGAAAGTTAGTCTAAGGGGTATTATTAATTATTACAAGCCTGTTTAAACTTTTTGAATCGCAGGCCAAATCGCCGAATGTTTTAAAATGCATGAATATTCACATAAAATTATGATCAAAATTAAGTATGAATTCTCTCCATGATTTTACGAGAATTGTACCCAATATTCATTTTGAAATCCTACTCTAATATGCTTGAGAATGCTGTTTAGGATTTCATGAGAAACCTATTCATAATACTATTACAAATTCACTTAAGATTCTGTCAAAATCTTTCCTAGTGTTACATTGTAATCAAGCCCAAGATTACAGTAAATTACATATTGAATTCGATAAAAATCCTGACTAGAAGCCTATTGAATCTTGTTGAAGATTTTGTGAGAATCCTATCCAAGTTTTTGTGATTTCCAGGGGTTGAATTCTGAGAAAATTAAGAGTATCTCTCACTTAACTCTGTAACAATCATGATCCGCAACACATCATGAGAGTCTGTTTATCGTCTACTGCTACAGCTCTGATTATATCGGGAGGATATCAGTGGCACTATCGCTGTAGGATGTTCTGGAATTGTTTATCATGTCAGTAGAATAAAACACCTACCCCCATAAATCATTCAATTGAGAAAAACTGGTTTTTATCATCGCTTTCTCTCTTTGGGACTCTCGTTCACTGCTGCTATTTATCAAGCTTGTTACAACTTGCGATAAATTGCCAATCATGGACCGATACAGATAGGATATATTTCTTCGCTTGCTTTGGTCGTGCGTCAAAATTAAATGAGAACGAATTCTGCAATGTCTGAAAAACAGTTTTCATAGTAAAAATACCAGTAAAATGAACCACTGTGCGACGGTCATTTTTGTTTTGCGTTGCTTTTAATGGGTACCGGTTTGGGACGATTGCCTGCTCTTTCTGAGGCCTGGCCTATGGTATCTTGGCTTGTAGAGTGATAAAAGCCGGATACAACAACGTCCTCGACATTGAAATGGCGACACAGTAGTGGTGGAACCGTTAAGCAGGGCGAGGCCAATGCGATTGGATCATCGGAGGGAGCCACCACCGTGAGAATGGGGATTTTGTTGGGTGTAAAGTTAATTTCTGTGGAATGTGGCAATCGATTGATTCCATTACATTGATCAATTTCGAAGATTTCTCATAGGATTTTTAAATTTGTTCGTTTTTAATGATTGATTTGAAATTCGCATAAAAGCAAAACATTCTTCACGGAACTCATCTTAAAGATCCTGTAGTATGGACTTCGGAAATTTCCTGCATATTGCTTTGATATTTCCGAGAGATCCTAGAGTTTAGATAAGTTTTTTGAGGATCTTTTGAAAGTACTCGTTAGGTGGAAACTCTTAGAAACATGCTTGATGACCCTTGTGGAAAAGCTCTACAAGAAATTCTTGAATGAGATATATCTATAAGGAAAGGTAACTCTGGCAATACCTAAGAATCTGAGGCAGTTCATGAGAGAATTTCCAAACTTTTTCTTTGGAAGATCTTTTGGAGAAATTGTGTGGGAATTTTGAAAAAAGGTCTGTAAAAATGGTGCTTCTTATAGATGTCTTGTTGAGGAAACAAAAACATTTTTTTTCGAATTTGTCCGGAAATACTGCAGAAAGATATGCTGCATAGTTTCAAAACTAAATTTGTTTTTGATTTTCGAAGATTTTTTTTCAATTGAGAGAGAACACTTGGAGAGCTTCT
This sequence comes from Aedes aegypti, assembly GCF_002204515.2. Lineage (NCBI taxonomy): Eukaryota > Metazoa > Arthropoda > Insecta > Diptera > Culicidae > Aedes > Aedes aegypti. The sequence goes on from NC_035107.1 coordinate 21,169,870, forward strand.
GAAACATATTTTGAAAAAAACTGTTGGTGGAATTTCCAAATGAAACAGGCGATTGAGAGCTATCTTCCTTTCATCATAGAGTTGTAAAATATCATGTAGGTAAAATGCTAAAAAATTAAAAGCTGGCTTGCCAAAGGCTTTTACTGCCCATAAAAGCATAACTGTCCCATATGGATTTTTGAACCAACACCTTTTTGCGTCACAACATTCTTGTTTTAATATGTATTTTACTATGCACACAAAAATGTACACACTTTGTTTTAAAATGTTGTGGAAAAATATGAAGTTGGTGCAGTCTCATATTGAAAAATAAAGGCATAACAGTCTCTATATGAACTTTCAACCGAAATAGCAACTGCGAAACATGAATTGTGTTCAAGTTTATATTTTTTGATGCTCAATAGAAGCAAAATGAGTTACCTGTGAGGTTATGCTGAATGAATATGGCAAGTAGAGATGTACTAGAAAATCATGAACATTTGTATGAAAAGTCAAACTTCAAACTTTGAGCGGTGTTTTCTCAATGCCTAATTTTTCAATATGGGACAGTTATGCCTTTATGGGCAGTTTATAGCGTTATCATAAATTATGCCAAAAGTTCATGTTTCTGAGAATTCCCTACCTTGTTTGACCCAAAAAGATTTAATTGAACCAAAACTTACCTAGAATATTCGTTTTGTAGTGCTCCAAGGAGTTCATATAGAGATATTTTGATGCATTTTCAGAATCTTTTTCTTTGAGACAATTCCAGCCTAAAAAATCCAGTATCTGAAAGGGTAAATGTCTTTCGAGCCTTTCACATTTAAGCTTTTCTCAAATATGGTAAGAAAGAGAAACTAAAGACAAATTTTAAAGAGATTTTTACCAAAGACTCTGAACCAAGCATTTAAAAGATGCAAAAGCAGATTTTTTTTAGAAAGGGTTAACCATGGTTCTGAGGAAATCTTTACAAGGCAACTGAGATTAGTTTTTTGAAGCTTCTTAGAGAAACCAAGTGTATGAGAGAGGCATTACTCAGCTTGTATAAGAAACATAAGCAAGCTTCTGCAATATAGTTTCGCAATCTCCAAAGAGAAGTTTGAATAAGCTTATAAAGTAGCTTTTCCAAGCTTTTAGGGAAGCTTTCCAGGCTTCTGAGGGAAGCTTTTGGGAGAAACTCCTCAACCTTCTAGAAGCAACCCTACAATCTGCTGGGGGAGACTCGCCAAGCTTCTGGGAGTAGCTCACTGAACTTCGGAGAGAAGCTCACCAATCTTCTGGGAGAAGCTCGCCAGTCTTCTGAGAGAAACCTTTCAAACTTCTGGGGAAGCTATCCAAGTTTCTGGGAGCAGCTCGCTTAGCTTCTGAGAGAAGCTTTCCAAGCTTCTGGAAGAAGCTCTTCAAACTTCTGGGAGAAGCTCTCCAAACTTCTGGGAGAAGATCTCCCAGTTTCAAGGAGAAGCTCGCCAAGCTTCTGGGAGTACAAGTCGGGTCGAGTCTAGTACACGAAACTGAGGACGGCCTTATAGCTGAGATCGTAATACACATTTCTGTGGGAGGATACAAACTCTGGTGGATTTGTTTTTATTTATTTATACGTCTGGAAGTAGCTTGTCAAGCGTCTGGGATTTGCTCTCCCAAGGTAATGAGAGAAACTCATTCAAGGTCCTGAGAGAATGAGAATGAAGCACTGCCAAGCTATTGAGTGCAGGTTTCTAAGCTCACAGCTTTTGAGAGAAGCTTAGAAAAGAAGCTTCACGAAGATCTAAGCAAAACAATCCATGTTCTTTGATAAACTATTCTACGCTTCTGAGGAAAGCTTTTCCAAACTTCAAAGCGAAGCTTTTCCAAGCTTTTGACACATACCTCTTCTAGCTTTTTAGGTATTCTAAGAGAAGCATTGGCAAGCTTATAAAAGAAGGTTTTTCAAAGTTATGTGAGAAATTTTGCTCGGCTTTTTTGAGAGCTTTACCTTCTGAGAGAAGCTTTTTATTTTCTGAGATAAACTTTTCTAAGCTTCTGAGGGAAGGTTTCCCAAATAAGGAAATTTCTCTTTAGTAGTTCGATTACTTCTCTCTAGAAGCTTCAAAGCTATTTCCAGAAAATCTGTAACATTTCTTCAGAAGCTTGAAAGCTTCTCCAAAAGAGAAATTTAATAAATCTCGAATGCTTCTCTCCAGAAGCTTGGAAGCTTCTCTCCAGAAGTTTGGAAGCTTCTCTCCAGAAGCTTGGAAGCTTCTCTCCAGAAGCTTGGAAGCTTCTCTCCAGAAGCTTGGAAGCTTCTCTCCAGAAGCTTGGACGCTTCTCTCCAGAAGCTTGGACGCTTCTCTCCAGAAGCTTGGACGCTTCTCTCCAGAAGCTTGGACGCTTCTCTCCAGAAGCTTGGAAGCTTCTCTCCAGAACCTTGGACGCTTCTCTCCCGAAGCTTGGAAGCTTCTCTCCAGATGCTTGGAAGCTTCTCTCCAGAAGCTTGGAAGCTCCTCTCTCGAAGCTTGGAAGCTACTCTCCCGAAGCTTGGAAGCTCCTCTCCAGAAGCTTGGAAGCTTATCTCCCGAAGCTTGGAAGCTTCTCTCCAGAAGCTTAGAAACTTCTCTCCAGAAGCTTGGAAGCTTCTCTCCAGAAACTCGAAAGCTCCACTTCAGAAGATTGGAAGCTTATCTCCAAAAGTTTGGAAGCTTCTCTCCCGAAGCTTGGAAGCTCCTCTCCCGAAGCTTGGAAGCTCCTTTCCCGAAGCTTGGAAGCTCCTCTCCCGAAGCTTGGAAGCTTCTCTCCAGATGCTTGGAAGCTTCTTTCCAGAAGCTTGGAAGCTCCTCTCTCGAGGCTTGGAAGCTGCTCTCCCGAAGCTTGGAAGCTCCTCTCCAGAAGCTTGGAAGCTTATCTCCCGAAGCTTGGAAGCTTCTCTCCAGAAGCTTAGAAACTTCTCTCCAGAAGCTTGGAAGCTTCTCTCCAGAAACTCGAAAGCTCCACTTCAGAAGATTGGAAGCTTATCTCCAAAAGTTTGGAAGCTTCTCTCCAGAAGCTTGGAAGCTCCTCTCCCGAAGCTTGGAAACTCCTTTCCCGAAGCTTGGAAGCTCCTCTCTCGAAGCTTGGAAGCTCCTCCCCCGAAGCTTGGAAGCTCCTCTTCCGAAGCTTGGAAGCTTATCTCCCGAAGCTTGGAAGCTTCTCTCCAGAAGCTTGGAAGCTCCTCTCCCGAAGCTTGGAAGCTTCTCTCCAGAGATGCCTAGATGAAAATTTATGAAAACAGAAAAGAGAAACAAAAGAGCCATCTCTTGTGGTATTCATAGAGAAATCTTAGTAAAACTTCAAACAGGAAACTATAAATACTCATAGTGGAATTTCTAGAACTATCAACATAAAAACGTGGTTTCGGATTCATAAAAAAGCCGAAAGAATCTCACGATCAGAAAAACTAACCTTGATTGCGGCTAGGAACGGTTATAACCTTACCCTCACAATTTTACTGTAATGTTCCAAAAATAGTCCAATCTTTAATCAGTGTCCCAAACTCGCAATCGATCAAACAAAAAATCGATTACCCTTTCAGCAGTAACTCTGCTAATAAAATTTCCTGAAGGTTGTCTACATATACCGCAGGTATGTACGGCTTCACTTCATTCGATTAATGGCCCCTGCCTCGGAGTATGTACCAAAGATTGCAACATGAGTAAACGATGAGGACGACGAGCCCACCACTTCTCTGTCTTGTCAACTCCATCGCAACGCAACACCTGACTGGTATTTGTCCGGGTTCTAGACCACACTGTCGAGATGATGTTGGCGACCAGCAAGCAGCAATCAACGGCCCTGGCCGAGTCTTGAGGTGTAAATAAACGCGCTCGCAAGAGTTCAATGCTCGTTGCCCCGCGCGAAACGACACGGAGGGAAAAAGTTGTGTTGGAAATGGAGGCAGAACTGTTGGTCGATTTCTATAGCAAAACGACAAGCCTTGGAAGTTGTTCAAAATTGAGCAGCGTGTTTCTCTCCGTGTCGTTTGAGCGTGAAGCACTTCCTCACGCGGACTTCGTCCGGTGAGTACAGAATCAGGAGAAAAAAAAAGTTGAAAACTAGTTCCAGCAGTGGACCCGCGCGCATACCAACGATCCGGTCCGTGAGCTCCGAGTTGAGCTTCCATAGATATTTTCAGTGTTAGCGGTTCGACCAGGGCTGTGAATGAGTGTTTTGAAAATAGGAACTTGGTCTGTGTTTTCAGGTATGAGTATTCTATACCTGAAAACACAGACCACACACGATCAGTATTGGTAGATCCACACTCAAATCTCAATGATTGAGTTCTCCTACGAGAGTAAACTTATTTCAGATCTGTTTCGGAAAACTCACGAATGAGATTTTGATGCAAAATCATCTACTCACACTCATGCCTAATCAATCACAAAACCCATCGGAAATCTTTAAAAACCCAATGTTATTGCTTACGTTATATGTTTTTTTTTAATATATTTCTATCAGAAAAACAATGAATTAATGCTTTACGTGAAAAATATGTGTAAATACGAGCCAATGAGTAAACGTATGAGCCAACTGTTGAATTACGTGAGCTACAACTCAAGCGTGAAAAAAAAAACTCAAGCATGAGAAATGAGAATTTGTGATTTTCGCAACACTGTTCACTGCAAGCACAAATAAAAAAAGTGATTATTGAGCTGAAATCGAATTCAGGTTAACTTCTGCGTTTATGAGTCCTCTCATGGCGTAGTGGTAACGCGCCCCAACTAGAGATCGGGGAGTCGTGAGTTCAATTCTCACTGAGAAGACGTGTAACTTTTTCGCAAATCTTCACATCAATTTGTCCATCTAATCCAATTGCAAATTATATGTAATGTTTAGCTTTTCGGTAGTTGCTAAAAAAGTGGTTGAAGGCAACTTTGACTAAAAAGAGACTTTTAGTAACTTACATCAAAACAATGCCCAAGTCTCTATACCAGCCCTGCTCAACTAACTACGCAGTCAGTCAGCAGCAGCCCAGTCATCGTGGGTACCTGTTTTCCTCGAAGCTTCTGTTTGTATGGTGTTGGTGGTGGTGGTGGGTTGAGGTTACTTTACTTGTTCGAAGTGTCAGTACCGAGGCCTTCCACTACCAGGAGGAGAGAACCGCGTGTCGCCCCTTTTTCGGTGCGGCTATTGAAACGCTTGGGCGTGACGTCACTCACAGCTGCTTTGCGAAATGGTGTTGTTTTTTCCTGGCTTCTGCGTTTTTTTTTTCTTTCGCCCGTTTGTCACACCGTTTTGTTGTTTGCTGCAGCAGTTGTTTGTTCTGAGTAAGAAGTATAATATTTATTGCAGCTGGACCGAGCCCTTGCGAGGATTCTTTTGTGTTTGTTTGGTTCGGGGACGGAAAGTATGTCATTTGGTGTACTGGAATGTTGGTTATATCGATTGGGGATGACGAACAACTGTGGATGAAGTTGTAAATTGCACAACTGTTACGAAATTCGTGAAATTCTACAGATCAGATAATGACGTTCTCCCAGTCAAGCTGATATCTTAATAAAGCTTATAAATTAATTCACTTGAAACATTTGGTCGAAAATTGTTATCCGATCTTCAAGAATCGCAATGAGTCACGTGAGTTAAATGCAGTTTTAAATCATTTGGATTTGCTACAGGAAAACATGAAAATTTCACAGAAATTTTTCAAATTCTTGCAGAAACTGCAGAAATTTGAAGGTTGTGTCAGAGCAATTTCCTGCAGAATTAAAATTTGGCGACTTCTGAAGGATTTTCTTCTACATTTTAGATTGTATTACTAGTCGATTATTGTTTTTTTGCAGAAAGTTTCTGATGTATTTTTGGAAGAATTTAAAGTTTGGTTGCTGGTAGATCTCCTGAAAAATCACGCATTTCTCAATGATCTCGTAGAAGCTTATAAAAACCTGTCACATAAGCTTTAAAAACTTCACACAAAACATTGGAACAGCTAACAACTGATATGTTTAAGTGTTGAAACATAATTGTTCTGATTATAAGCTCCCTCGAAGACATGGGGACATCCGGTGATTCCAAAAGTGGCCATCATAGATAAATATTCACTTTGGTCTCCAGACGAGCTGGATTGAAGAGGACCTACTCAGCATCCAAAAAACCGTGATTCTTGACACCTGCAATATAGTGAGACGGTTCCTTAGCCACCATAAGCAAACAAACCGGTGAATGAAATCGACAGAGCCTAATCCCTTTTGGCATACAGATAAAGTTGAAAAAAGGTTCCAGTAATTTTTGCTGAGATGTGCCAGTATATTGGCATAAAATAATAATATTAATCTTAGAAATTCTGCCAGGATCCTTCCAAAATTATGCAACAGATTCGGTAAGAATTTGACACAGATTCGGCCAGACTCCGATACAGATTTGGCAAGCATCTGACACAGATTTCTAGAATCTAAGACAGATTCGTCAGGAACCAGAGACAAGTTCTGTAAGAGTCTGAGACAGATTCGACAAGAATCTAAGAACTCTGCTATAATCTGAGATATATAGAACCTGAGACAGATTCTGCTAGAATGCGAGACAGATTTTGCTAAAATCTAAGAAAGATTCTGTTAGAATCTGAGATAGATTCTGCACGGATCTAAGACAGATTTTGCAAGAATTTAAGACAGATTCTACAAGAATTTGAGACAGATTCTGCTAGAAGCTTAGGAAGATTCTGTTCTGAGACAGATTATGTTAGAATGTGAGACAGATCGTAGATTCTGCTAGAATAGGTGACAGGTTCTGCTAGGATCTGTGACAGATTCTGCCACAATCTGAGACAGATTGTACACACTTAATTTAGATAACCGAGATTTGCACAGCCGAGTAGTCGGCAAAGAAATTTCCTGGGATCTCAGGAAATAAACGCCGAGTATCAGTAAACCATGCTTTGTTGCTAAGCAACAGGGCAATTTGTTAGCTGAGTCTCGGTTAAAATTGGGAAACCGAGATCCGCACAGCCGAGCTCGTGAAACAAATCTAAGTGTGTAGATTCTGTTAGGACAGATTCTGCTAGAATATGAGACAGTTTTGCTAGAATGTGAGACAGATTTTGCTAGAATCTAAGAAAGATTCTGTTAGAAGCTGAGATGGATTCTGCAAGAATCTGAGACAGATTTTGCTACAATCTTAGAAAGATTCCGATTGAATCTGATACAGATTCTGCTATAATGTGAGACAGATTCCGCTAGAATGTAAGACAGTTTTGCTAGAATGTGAGACAGATTTTGCTACAACCTGAGAAAGATTCTGTCAGAATCTGAGATAAATTCTGCTACAACCTTAGAAAGATTTTGTTAGAAACTGAGACATATTCTGCTAGCATGTGAGACAGATTTTAGATTCTCTTAGAATCTGAGACAGATTAGGCTAGAATGTGAAAAAAAAAAGAAATTGCTGAAATCTGAAAAAGATTCTGTTAAAATCTGAGATAGATTCTGCTACAATCTTAGAATGGTTCTGTTAGAATCTGGGACAGATTATGCTAGAATGTAAGACAAATAGTAGATTCTGTAAGAATCTGAGACATGTTCTGCTAGGATGTGAGACAGATTCTTAGAAACATTCTGTTAGAATCTAAGACAGATTCTGCTAGAATGTGAGACAGATTTTGCTAGAATCTAAGAAAGGTTCTGTTAGAAGCTGAGATAAATTCTGCAAGAATCTGAGACAGATTTTGCTACAATCTTAGAAAGATTCTGATACAGGTTCTGCTAAAATGTGAGACAGATTCCGCTAGAATGTAAGACAGTTTTGCTAGAATGTGAGACAGATTTTGCTACAATCTGAGAAAGATTCTGTCAGAATCTGAGATAAATTCTGCTACAACCTTAGAAAGATTTTGTTAGAAACTGAGACATATTCTGCTAGCATGTGAGACAGATTTAAGGTGGTGACCAATCGATTAAGTTTTCAGCTGAAACGGGTGTTCGGTTCTCCAGATTTGTGCTCTTGGAAATTTGATGTTTGGCTTCGATTCATCTTCACCTTAAGATTCTCTTAGAATCTGAGACAGATTAGGCTAGAATGTGAAAAAAATAAGAAATTGCTGAAATCTGAAAAATATTCTGTTAGAATCTGTGATAGATTCTGCTACAATCTCAGAATGGTTCTGTTAGAATCTGGGACAGATTATGCTAGAATGTAAGACAAATTGTAGATTCTGTAAGAATCTGAGACATGTTCTGCTAGGATGTGAGACAGATTCTGCTACAATCTTAGAAACATTCTGTTAGAATCTGAGACAGATTCTGCTAGAATGTGAGACAGATTGTAAAATCTGAGACAGATTCTGCTAGAATGTGAGACAGATTTTGCTAGAATCTGAGATAGATTCTGCTACAATCTTCGACAGATTCTGTTACAATCTGAGACAGATTCTGCTATAATGTGAGCCGGATTCTGCTAAAATATCAGACATATTCTGCTATAATTCAAGACAGATTCTACTAGAACCAGCTAGGTTCAAAAATTTTGGTTTTTTTCCTGCTAGCTTGTAGGAGAATCTGTCAGATTATGAGATTAACTTCAAAATTGTGCAAAAATCTCCAGGATTTAGGTTCTGAACGATCCCTAGTGGAAACGTCCCTAAAATCTTCAAAGAATCACTTATCTTCAGTTAGCCTAGTGAAGAAGGACAGGTTTCATCAATCCGGAATCGGCGAGTTCGGTTTCTGGCATATGAAGGTTACAATCTGAACTTCCTTGGCAATCAATCTTCAATCAAAAACTGTGTAAGAACAGTTTTAGAGGTGAGTTAAGGTAAAATTAGAAATTAATTATGGCTCTTGGACAGTGATGCTGAGGCATCTACGGAGAGTTCCTACAACATCAAGCCCGAAACGGTCGACGAAAATTTACCTTTTTTCGTTTAAATCCTTCTATATTTGTATGTACAATGAGTGGCGTCCAGTCTCGCGTCGCGTCTTGTGAGCGTACTATAGTTCTTACCATGGCACAAAATCTTCAAAATGAGTGAAATTCCTGTAATCCCTAATTGAATCTTACAAATTTTAAGTGGAATCTTAAGAAGTCCGCAAGGCTTCCAATTTGGAATTCATAACAGACTTCTGGGATTACTAGTGGCTTCCTGTGGATTCCTACCAGAAGTCTGAACATTTGTAGTTAAATTTAAGACTTTATAGTGGAATTACTTTAGGGAATCTTTCTAAAAGAATCTGTCCAAGGTTCTAAAAGAATCTGTCCAAGATTCTAAGAGAATCCCTCCAAGATTCTGAGACAATCTCTCCTATATTCTGAGACAATCTCCAAGATTGAGAGAGAATCTCTCCAGGATTCTGAGAAAATCTCTCCAGGATTCTGAGAGAATCTCTTCATGATCTTGAGAGAATATCTCCAAGATTCTGAGCGAACCTCTCCAAGATTCTGAGAGAATCTCTTCAGTTTATTCTGAGAGAATCTTCTCTAATATTTCTAAGAGAATCTATCCAAAATTCGAAGAGAATCTGTCTAAGATTCTAAGAGAGTCCCCAAGATGCTGAGACAATCTCTAAGATTGAGAGAGAATCTTTCCATGATTCTTAGAGAATCTCTCCACGAATTTGAGAGAATCTGCATGATTTTGAGAAAATGTCTCCAAGATTTTGAGCGTACCTTTCCAAGATTCCGAGACAATCTGTCCAGTCCATTCTGAGAGAATCTTCTCTAATCTTTCGAAGATAATCTATCCAAAATTCGAAGAGAATCTGACCAAGATTCTGAGAGAATCAGTCTAAGATTCTGAGAGAATCTGTCCAAGATTCTAAGAGAATCTTTCCAAAATTTTGAGAGAATCTCTTCGTGATTCTGAGACAATTTCCAAGATTGATAGAGAATCTCTCCAGGACTCTGAGAGAATCTCTTCGTGATTCTGAGACTATCTCTTCAATATTCTTAGAGCATCTCTCCAAAGATTCTGAGAGAATTTATCCAGTCCGTTCTGAAAGAATGTTCTCTAATCTTTCTAAGAAAATCTGTTCAGGATTCCGGGAGAACCTGTCGAAGACTCTGAGAGAATCTGTTCTCACAGAATCCTGAACAGATTCTCTTAGAAAGATTAAGGAAGATGCTTTCAGAATATACTGGAGAGTTTCTCCCAGAATCTTTGGAGAGGTGCTGGTGATAAAGAATGAGCAGATGCACGATACGATTCGGTGTGAATCCTAAAATATTTCCTGTATAGATGTTTCTGTAGGGTACTTCGCGGCGTCATCAGTACCCGGATAGATCAAGAATGCATTTTCAATCTATTATAGGCATTAGCATAACTTGAACTCAAATATAGAGGGGGCCTCACCCATTCGATAAAAAATCCCTTAAACAAGCTGCAAACTAAGCATGAGAGTTTATATGTTCTAATGGGAGCTTGAACTGTGGACCCCAAACACCTTTATCTAGGGTAATTCGCCAAATGTTGAATTTATTTATGATATGTAGAGGTGAGAGGTTTTTCTGTGGCCTTCCTTAGCCGAGTGGTTAGAGTCCACGGCTACAAAGCAAAGCCATGCTGAAGGGGGGAAATTCCGAGAAAATTCAACGGAAATTCTGATGAAAATTACGTAAAACAGTCCAAAGCAAAATTCCTTAAAAAATTCCAATCAAAACTTCTAAATAGAATTCCGAAATCTCCATAGGAAATTCCAAAGGTTATTCCAAAGGAAACTCTATAACAAATTTGGAAGTAAACTTCAAACGAAATTCCGAAAGAAATTTCAAAGAGAATTTTGAAGGAAGTAAAAAAGGAATTCCAAAGGAAATTCTGAAGAAAATTTGATAAGTAGCCTCAAAGAAAACTGCAAAGGAATTTTAAAGGATACTCCTCAGGAAATTTCGTCGGAAATTCCAAAGTTAATTCCGAAGGAAACTAAAAAAAAAATCCAACGGAATTCCCAAAGCAAATTTTAGAGGAAATTCTGATGAAAATTGCGTAGAAAATTCCAAAGGAAATTCCGAAAAAAATCCAAAGGAAATTCCGAAGAAAATTCCGTGGAAAATTCCAAAGGAAATTCCAAAAACTCCATAGGAAATTCCATAAAAAAATTCAAAGCAAATTCCGAATGAAATTCAAAAAGGAATTTCTAAGGAAATTTCGAAGAAAAAATCACAGCTCCAAAAGAAATTCCAAAGGAAACTTCGATGGAAACCTTCAAAATATAAGGTAAATCCCGAAAAAAAAAATTAAAAAAAAACTGAATAAAATTCTAAAAGAAATTCTGAAGCACATTCCAAAGGACATTCCGACGACAATTCTGAAAAATATCCAAAGCATATTCAAAAGGGAATTTCTAAGAAAAATTCCAAAGAAAATTCCAAAGCAAATCCCAAAGCAAATTGCAATGAAAAAAGGAAGTTAAAAGGAACTTTCGTAGAAAATTTCTAAGGAATTTTCTATGGAATATCCAAAGCAAATTTGTAAGGAAATTCTCAAGAAAACTCTGTAGAAATTCCAAAGAAAATTGTAAAGGGAATTTCTAAGAATATTCCGCACTAAATTTCAAAGGTCCAAAAGAAATCCCAAATTAAATTCCGAAGAAAGCTCCAAGAAAATTTTGAAGGAAATTCCAAAGTAAATTCCAATGCTTCGAAAGAAATTCCAAATAATATTTCGAATAAAATTCTGAAGGAAGCTCCAAAGAAAATTAAACAGGAAATTCCGAAACAAACTCTAGAAGAAATTCGGAAGGAAACTCCAACGAAAATTCCAAAGCAAATTTCGAAGGAAACTCAAAAAGAAACTCCGAAGAAAATTCCAATGAAAAGTTCAGAATGAAATTCCGAAGGACACTTCATAGGAAATTTCGAAGGAAATACCACAAAAAATTCAAAAGGGCACTTCTAAAGATACGAAATTCCACAGGATATTCCGAAGCAAATTCAGGATAAATTTCCAATTTTGATGAAAATTCCATAGAAAATTTCAAAGGAAATTTCGTAGAAAAGTCCAATAAAAAATTTTAAAAGGAATTTAGAAGGAAATTCCGATTAAAATTCCAAAGGAAACTCCAAAGAAAATTCCGTTGAAAACTCCAACGAAAAAATCCATATGAAATTCCGACGAAATTTCAATAAGGAACTTTGTTACATCTTTGAAGAATAAACGAGAACTGATTGTTAAAACTGGAATTGCCTACGTTGTCACAACCGAATCGCGTGTACTATAGCAAGGAGAAGGCAACGTACTTTTGTTTCGGGAATGAAGGAGCCCAAGGCTGAGAATCTCTTTTGAAAATATAAACTAAACACTTTTGTTGCCCTTCATCGTCGCCCATCAAGCTATTGTCATAATTTGAATACGTCAAAAATTATTTCATTCCTTTTTTATCTGTATTTTGATTATGGCAGTTAGAGTTGTGCTTCACTGAATTCACTGATTATTGTTATTGGAACGTTTTATTTTAACTATTCAAAAGAAAACCTTAATGAAAATATCTTAACGAAGAGTTGCATGCCAATGAAGAATCACGATTCAAAACTATACAAACAAATTTGATTTGTTAGATCTATTGAGAATATTTTTTTTTTTAATTTACAAATTAAATGATCACCCTTATGCAAAACTGAGGACAATAGCGCCAATGAAATATCACTTATTATATGTTAACAGTGGCCTACGATGACATAGGAGATGTTTAATTATTCTTGTATTTATTATTCCATTCAAATTCTCAATTTTTTTTTAAGGACCATCGTAATGAAATATGAGTGAGCCTTCCCAATGAAATATCACGAATCTAATGAAGGAAATGGCCTACGATGATGAAAGAGGTGATAAAATACTATTGTTTTTAATATCCCATTCAAATTGGCTTACGATACGCTTTCAGTGGCCAACAATGATTTAGGATATGTTTCAATACTATTGCCTTGAATTTCTCAGCAATTGAATTCAAATCGTTCATTTCAAATTCAATTCACTCCCCAACTCAAAAATTTCAAATCCCAAAAGGTCGATTTTTTCAAAAAAATTTTTTTTCAGATTACACCAGATCTCGACGTTTCTGGCATCAAAAAAAAAAATTCGATTTCGGAAATTTCATGTACAGCCACCCCCCCCTTTGGAGATTTTTCATGGGTCAAAAAAGCCAAACTTTGACCGCTTTGGGGGTCCACTTAATGAAGTCCGATTGAGCTCAAATTTTGCATGGGGACTTTTTTCGAGGAGACAAAACTTTTGAGCACTTTTTTGAAATTCGATGGCAAAATTTTTCCCATACATTCCATTGTATACTGGATAAATTTATGGAGAAATTAAAGAGAGAAAACTTGTAAAACCTAAAAAATCTAGATGTAATTTGTAAGATTGTTTGTTTCCTATAAGAATTCTTGAATTTTTTTTTTTTACATATCGTTAGAGAAATTGTTGGATAAATAAAAAAAATCTTATTGGAAAATGCATGGAAGGATTACTGGATGAATTTCTAGAGCAATTCACTGAAGACTGTTTTTCAACAATTCTGATAGAATGTTTAAATTTGTTTTACCAAATTAGGATGATAATGTTGTCTAATAACATAGATCACCTAGATATAAGAAATGAATGTAATACTTGGAATGATACTAATAAAGAAATTGAAAAAAAAACGGAAAAAAATCTGGTAGAATCTTTGTAGCAATTCCTTAAGGAATCCCTGTAGAAATCCCTGGAAAAAGCCCTGGAGTTAATTGTAGATGTACTCAAAAAAAAAACCTCAACCATAGGAAAGTCCGTGAAACATTTACAGAATATTACAATAATATGGTGAGACCTCGATTACCAACGATTCTCAAAAACGTTGCCGATACTGTCATTGCCAAGGTCGTTTGGTTCCATGAACTCCATCCAGCTGCTACTGAAGCGTTCCTGCTCGCCAACGACACATGATTGACCGGCGAAAATCATGATCACGAATCGTTGACGGCGATGACGAAATCGCTCGATGAGCGAACATTTTTCAAGTGCAAAAGAGCGTCACCTTGCGCGAGAGATGAACTTCTTAAACCTGAACAAAGCAACACCAGTAGTCAGCGCAACCACAAGTGATCACGAGGAAGCCGTGGTAATTGCTTGAACAAACACAAGTTATGAAGTCGATCACTTTCAAGCGTTCAGAGCGGCTGAAGGCCTACAGTGATCTACGGAACGCGAGATTCCCGCCAAAAAGTAACCCTTCATCATTGACAACAAATCGCGCGGCGTCAAGTGCTTCCAAAGTACTCGCGCCCAAAGCCCCCTAATCAACGTAACGTTCTTGGGATTGCCTCTGCCAGCGCAGGAACCCAAGAACCAGTTTTCATCCGCTCTTCGGTGGCTCGAGTTCGACTCCCATCATCATCATGATCATCATCATTCCATCGCAGCCAGCAAGCGAGTCAGCAGCGCTTAACCGATCGACCAAAGTCATTGAACTTGCCCGGTTGGATCAACAATCTTACAAATCGAAGAACTCGCTCGGTGGCAGCAGCACAACAACCTGAGAGTTCGTGAGCAGTTTCACGTGGTCCGTTTCGGGTAGACCTCGCAGGAGAATGAGAGCCGGATCGCAGTTTGCGGAGGGTAGTGGATAGGGGGAGGATGGAGAATTCCACGCTTAGTTTTTTGATCTAGCGATCTGCTCTATGGCTGACACGCAATCCACGCACAAGACTCATGAATCGACGATCGTGTTGCTTCACGAAAGGGGGAGCAGACGGCAAACCCGAAACCAAGAACCCAAACGTGTGAGCATAGTTTTAACTTGATCGAGTGGCAAAGGAGAGAGACGGAGACGGAGATCATTGACACCAGCACCGGGCCCCAAACCGAAACGGTCGAGTTCGGTTTTTTGGAGTGTGCTGTATTGATGTAGACATGCGTTCGATCGAAGCCTGAAGACGACGGTGGAGAATGGGTTGACATGTAAACAACAACGCAACAGAGGCTACCAAAACACAACATGCTTTCAAAGGGGGGAACATTAATATGTATGAGGCAGCTATCGGTGTGAGCTGGTTTTTCTTGGGTGTGTACGAGAGAGGATCAGACTGGAATGCGACTGGAGCTTCACTTGTAACAGCGACATATTCATAGAATAAAATTAGCCAATACAGAAATTGACAGCGTCAAATGCGATTAGATTTGATCGTTGATCAAGTTCATTACAGCGGAAAACAAACCGGGATCACCCATACGAATGTAGATCGCTGGGTCGCCCGTCAAGTTTGTATGGTGTAATTCTGGACCGAGCTCACCAATACTGCGAAGAGCTTGTTTGTTTTCATTTGATTCGATGGATATGACAGCGATGCAATCAACAAATTACGTTTCAGATATGAAACTTTTCCATGAATGATTGGAAGTTTATTGCAAGCTACATATTTCCCTTTTATATATTTCACTGTTTATCCTGGTGTAGGAGTTTTAGAAAAGTAAAGTAAATAGTTCGTAAACTTGAGAATCCATGTATAAATGTTGAAATGCTCCTATGATTTATGGCTTATATTCACCATTTTTGTTAATCTCTTTATGCAAATCAAAATCTACATTTGTCAGAAAGTTTTTGATGAACATTTGTGGAGTTTTCAAATGAATTTTCATGTTTTAATTTTATCAAAGGGTAAAAATGCTTGCAAGGATTCCAATCATTTGTAGCAGAATCATGTAAAAAATTTCGACTGATGATTCCTTCCGAAATGCAAATCGGATTCCTAGTTATACCCTCCACGGTTTATTGCAAGTTTGTTAAGCAATCTTGGTGGACATTTCCATGTAATGTCATTGATAGTTTCGTCAACACATTCTTGGCAAATTTATAGAGGAATTCAGACATCATTTATAAAAGACAATTTACAGCTTTTCCAGCCAAAGGCTATACAGACTAAACGATCATTAACATTAGACAACGGATAACACGAAACACAGTAGCCTAGTGATGAATTTTTCGTCTAACAAAAGTTTTCACCATTTCACTTCGTGACATTCATAATACGGCAAGGCTGGTAGCGAGTCACTTTTTAGTGACTTGGTCACTTTTTTGAGGCCAGTCACTTTTTTGAGGCCAGTCACTTTAAAGTCTCTTTTTTGAAGCCATTTCAACTAAAGTCACTTTTTTCGTCAAAAAGTCACTTTTTTCCACTATTTTGAGCTAAATTTTCGGGAGAAAATTATGAATCGGCCTTTTAAATTTAAGCGAAGTTTTAAGTTAGCTGTCTACTACCTGGTAAAACCTGGAATTATCAGGGAATTTTATTCAATTATCAGGGAATTATCAACGGATTCCGGCTATATGCAGAGAAATTCCCAAGTAACCATAAGCACTAATAATAAGCCCTCAATCAGCATCGTAGATGCATGCAAGCATTATAATAGCCCTACAAAAGCTTACAAGCATAATAACAGCACTTCTATTGCATAGAAACTCTATTACTGCACCATTAATGCTTCTAAGCCTAATGCATACAGGCATTAAATAAGCACTATATTGGCTCTATATTCGCATATAGGGCATGTTTAAATGTCCTCCAGTGTTTTGACAGATATACCACGTGTTTTGTTTTGCACATAGTGGTCTTCTCTCTACTACTATCGCAGGTTTTATGACGGGGTGAAGTGATGGTTTAAATTGGTCACTTTTCCTCCCAATAATATTCATCTTATGTGGCCGAAGGAGCAAAGGAAGAGGGCTTCAACAACTCAACAATACGGGTGTCGCAGGTTCGAGACGCAAAATGAGGAATTTTCATCATCATAAAACAAGGATCAAAATGTGGCAATGACAAACCCTCAAAAACATAAAAACCACAGAAATGGATAATTGGGTCCTAAAATGTTTAATGAATTCTTGTTTTTATTTAATAATACGAAAGAGCATGTTCTTGCAACTACTTTAGCAATTTTTCTAGCTAAAATAACGGCTATAACCTTTTTAAAATTAAATTTTAAAAATAGTTCCAAATATGAACCTTGACACTTGTGATCATGTTTGACATTCACTTTTCCAACAAAATTGCCACAGGGCTTATAGTTTTAACACTGGGGTTGTTCCTATCTGACAAACAAAATATAACCAAAATTTGAGTTTGAACCAAGGGCGTGACAAAATCTCAAAAATCATAGAAAAATGTTTTTTCCTACTTAAATCAATGAAAATCATTTAAAAATTGAGTAAACATGTGTTTCTGGCCTAAAATTAAGCGTTTGATACTAAAATTGGGACAGGGCTTTAGGACCCTATTCTGATACAGAGAAGTACTATCTGTATCATTTTATTATATATTTGCATACTATTCGAGGTATCCATTTTCATTCATTCATTTATTTACCTCGTGTACCAGCTGCTTGGCCGCATACGCGAAAGCTCTTGTCCTTTTTGTAAACAAAATTTGTTCAATTAAAAAAACTTTCGGCTGCGACGCTATTACAACACTCATTGAGATATTCAGTCAATTAATTATTAGTTATTTTTATTATTCCGTATAAGACTTGTTTAAAAAAGGAAGTAGGACTTACAATTGCAAAAATGGAAAAGGCAAGTACGATTCCCAGTTTCATATGAAATAAATAATTTTATAGGAAAAGTTTAAAGCTTACTACAGGTACGAAAAATAGTATATTTTCAGGAAAGCAGATCTTTTTTAAGGCTTGGATACTAGTTCATTGCATATTTCTAAAAAGTGTTTATTTTTAGTTAAGGTCTCCAAAGATATTATAATCAATATGGTATCTACAGCCCCTTTTTTGCCTTAACCTTGTCTTTCCCATGGTAGCTCCAGAGCTCCATTAATTTTTGACGAACTTGAAGCAAGCCGAACCAGAGGAATACTATTAGATTATGATTCTATACTTTCCAAAGTCAACTAACTTTTTGAATTGTAAAACTATTGGTAACCAATCTATTTACTGTTGCAAAACAACCAAAAAATTTTAAACTGGTTTTAAAAAGTAGAAACATTGTTTATTGAATTACTTTTTATAAAAAAGCTTTTTCATAAAGAAACTGTCGATTGAAGTCGTCGGAAAGAGATAGTTAATATGCTTGCAGTGAATTCTGGTGCAACATTCTAGAGGCTCCAGAGAAACCTTCAGAGACTATTAAGTAACTATTTATCCAGAGATTCCTTCTGGAATAATTTCAAGAACTCCTCCAGGAACGCCACCAGTTTTTCAATAGAAGCTTAGAGGAATTTCTTCTGAATTTGGTACTTAACATTTTAGAGCATTTCTACGCTACTACTTCCAGTAATTTGCACAGAGATTACTCTGAAAGAAAAAATCTCAGTATTTCCTCCAGATGTCTTTCCACTGATTCTTTCACAAATTTCTCCAAGCGTTACTTCTAGGATTCTTCCCGCAGGTCTTACAAAAGTTCTTCCCCAAAAGTTTATTGCAGAGTTTTCGAAAAAAATCAACATTTTTACAAGATACCCTACAATAATTCCTACGTCTTTTTATATTATATCCAGGCATTTTTATAAGCATTCTCTCAAAAATTCATCCACAATTACTCTGCGGAATTGCTCAAGCTAGTTAAGCAAGTTTAAGGTATTATTGGATAAAATCTTTTCAAAGAATTCCTCGATTAATGGCATCTGGGATTCATCATTAGATTCCTCTAGAAATTTCCCCAACATTTTTTGTTATCATAACAATTTATCAAGAAATATATTCTTCAAGAATCCAAGAGATCTTTCAGAGATCATCGTAGGTATTCATCATTATTATTCACAGGAGTTTCATTAGAAATTACACTAGGATTTTTTTAGAAATTCTTCGCGGATTTTTCAAATTTTTTCACAAATAAATATTTTTTTTTTCTCTACATTTCCCTGAAGACAACCCGACTAGTGGATTGCAAAAGGGTTGTAACAGATTTTGTTACTCAGTTAGCGCATTTTTTTCGAACAAAGTATGTTATAATTTTGGCGGGTTAGTAGTAAAAATAACAAACAATATAATACAATTCTTTCCACACTGAACAAAATTGATACAAAATCTGTTATAATTTAAGCAAAAATATTACACATTGTGTTTAAAAAAAAACAAAAATATAACTAATTTTGTTATATTCCATTACTGAATTATAACAAAATTTGTTATTTTCTTTCCTATATTTTTTTAACAAATTGTGGAATAATTCAGTTTTAAAATGAAGCAAATTTGAAATAGCTTTTGTTATTATAACTGATATTGTTTTAATTGTGTTATAATTTCCTCCATCACCATCTAACAAAAATTGAACAAAATTTGTTATTTGTAACAAATCTTGATATAATTTGGATATAATTTTGTATAAAAAAGAAAACAGATTGAATTCATGAAGGTATCTAAACGATTCTTAGAATAATTACATAAAGAAATCGTAAGAATCACATAACAGACTCATGAAGAGGTCTTCGGAGTAATAAAAAAATTACGGCAAAATGAGCAGATACTTGTCGTAATTTCACGAGGAAGTCTTAGAATGTGAATTCGACCACACGTACCTCCCATTGAACTTACTGATGAAAAATTTCATTGTCATCCAAGCTTATATCAACCATTTGTTCTTCCTTAGTCGTCGTTTAAAAGACACGGTTTTAAGCAGTATTACATTCAAATTCGATTTTCTGTCATCATATTTTATTTGAAATATTGATTAATGCATAAAAATATTGATTTTACGAGGTAGAAGAGCTGGAGTTTAAACGGAATTGTGAAATGACAAAAATTCTGATTTTACAAATGTTCAAAAAAAAAAAAAAAAATAACAAAATAATAAACTTTGGTAATATAAAAGACACACAATTTTGAAAAGATTGACAATCTCTTAAAAAAGGATTATGTACGAAAATATTAACAATGACGTTTAAAACAAATGTAGGCAATAACTTGTAATTTTGGAAGCACAATAAAAATGTCCTCATTTAGACATACTACCTGCAGAAGATCATAAGGAATATTCCCTATCATATTTGATATTTATCGTAGAACAGTATACTAGAATTGAAATTAAAATGATTAAAATTAAATTAAAATTAAAATTGATTATGACTTGATTTTCAAGTCACTTTTAGTCACTTTTTCGAAAATCGAAAGTCACTTTTTAGTCACTTATTTCTCAAATCTGGTCACTAAAATAACTTTTTTCGGTGCTCATTTTTTGCTACCAGCCCTGATAATACGCCTAAACGACTGACACCGCTAACTGCACGGCCTCGAAGCCCACAATTTTTCCTTAAAATCCTTCACAAAATTTAAACAAAAATTCTGGGGTTTGCAAAACAATCAGTCAGTGTTGATAGACTCATACTCAAATCTCAATCATTGAGATCCGCGAGCTCAAACTCATTTGAGATTTGCTTGGCAAAACTCACTCATGAGATTTTGATGAAATCACCTCATTCATCATCTCGTCAAAAATGATGTAATAATAAAACCCAACGCAAATCTGGTGATAATTAAAATACATGTTATATTTCTAGCAGAAAACAAAGAATAAGTGCTTTGCGTGAAAAAACTGTGGAAATACAAGTCAATGTGTGGTATGAATAAAAAGTGCTTAACTTTAACCCCTCTACCGGCAGCTTTATTTTTTACCACAAAATAAATATTCAAATCGTCATAACTTTTTTGTTTTTCAATATTTTTGCACCGTTTTTTCACATGTTCTCAAACATCTCTTCTAGTTTAGGAATCCGTGTCGATATTAATTACTGGTGATCTGGTTTTAAAGATATTTCGACGTTCCTTGGGGGACCGTCATTTTCCATATAAATTGTCTTTGGCGGTCATTTTGTTTTTGATCAATTAATGAAAAAAATAAAATGTGGGCTACATAATTCCAGGTAATAAGGAGCTACTCTGAAAAAATCATACAAATCGGTTCAGTGTTCTTAGAGATATCTGAAAATTACGATATGATGTTTTTTGAAGTTTTTAAGATCTTTATTTGACCAGCGTGGTTCCAGAAACCTAAATACTCATTACTTTAAGACGGCTGCACCAAATTGCTTCATTTTTTCACGACATACTCTCATTAATGTATTGTTCCGAAGAGTGAATATTCGAACACGATTAAAATTATGTAGCCTGAGAAATTAACGGGGGGTTCTAGTTACGGGTCGGTCCCCCAAGGAATTTTGGAATATCTTCAAAACCAGATGACCAATGATCAATATCGGCATAGATCCTAGAACTAGAAGAGTTTTTTGAGAACTTGTGAAAAAATGGTGCAAAAATATTGAAAAACAAAAAAGTTATCACGATTTGAATTTGAACTTTGAGGTAAAAAATGAAGCTGCCGGTAGAGGGGTTAATACACCCCAACCTCTTTTTACGACCGTTATCGGGGGGTCGTAAAAAAGCGGTCGTAAAAAATCAGGGTTATAATTATAATAATTTCTCAAAAACGAGAAATTCAACGGCTAGATGCGGAAATACTGATTCGAGATATTCGGCAAAGTTGAAGCATGGGCTGGGAACTTTCCTAAATGGCCATTCAAGTTTTCATATTTTGGTAAAAGATGGCAACACTGCTCAATTGTTATCAAAAGAGCCAATTTCATGGGAATGCAAATACCAAAAATTTTAAAGATAACGATACCGAATGTTCACCAAAGTTGAAGGAAGTGTTGCGTGCCACACAGTCGGCCGAATTACAAATGTTCATGTGGAATAAAGAAGAAAACCATAAAACTTGAGCGGAACAGAAAAATAGAATGCTTAGCAACATAGCAATACTCTTCAACTGTAATCCAGTTTTTCATGAAGGGTTCAAAATTTTGTCGTAGCTGGCAACACTGCTTGAGTGAAATTGCGTCACCAGGCAGTACAAGTGTGCATGCAACTTTTATTTTGCTGATATCTCAGGATCCTGACCACTTAGAAGGATGGCGTCTTCGGCAAAGTTGCTCAGTAGCTCAAGCACTATCATTATTCTAGCCAAGAGATTCAAGATTTTTCCACCAGGCGGCGCTAGTGAGCATAGAGTTGAGCTACTCAACAAGTTTACCGGAAACGCCATCTTTCTTAGTGGTCAGTATCCTGAGATTTCCACAAAACAAAAGTTTCATGCTCACTAGTGCCACCTGGCGGCAAAATTTTGAATCTCATAGCTTTTATAATGATAGCGCTTGAATTACTGGACAACTATGCCAGAGACTCCATCTTTCTAAGTGGTCAGGATCCGGAGATATCCGCTAAACAAAATTTCGATGCTCACTAGCGCCGCCTGGTGGCAAAATCTCGAATCTCTTGGCTAGAATAATGATAGTCCTTGAGCTACTGAACAACTTTGCCGAAGACGCCATCTTTCTAAGTGGTCAGGATCCTGATTTATTCGCAAAACAAAATTTCGATGCTCACTAGCGCCGCCTAGTGGCAGAATTCCGCAATTCAATGGCCACCATATGTTAGCCCTTGAACTACTGATCAACTTTGCTGAACATCATGATCCTCTATTTTGAATAGTTTTTAAGATATTGATCATTTATGAAAACGGTCGTTAATCTGAATTTCGGTCGTAAAAAAGTGGTCGTAAAACGAACCGTCGGTAAAAAAACGGTCGTAAAAAGAGGTTTGAGTGTACTTGTAGAATCAAAAAGCAAAAATTCATGTAAAATGCAGCGTGAAATCATGCGCATAAGGGGAATGCCAGATTTGTCACATATTAACACAACAAAGCATAAAATAATAAATATTACTACATTTCCGCTATACATCGTGTAATCTAGCATAGACTCGAACCGATTCCGAGACAATTCGCACAAATTTTTATAGGTTATATAATTTGACATAATTTGTAATGAATTGTGTTCATCATTTCATGATGATTTGATGATTTCCATCTCCCCTTACTCTTGTATTTAATTAATTTTGGATTTTTTGCTTTAAATCTATGCTATGAAGAGATCTCGGAATTACAGCAATTATAAACTTATAAAATTCGTAGCATTTCCAAGATTGCAGTACTGAGATTCTGGTGCAATTGCGGTAGAATTTTGAGACTCCCAAGCTTTCTCTGCAATTTTATAACATCATGTTGAATTCCGGTGAGAGATTAGGGGTCGAAAGTATTTCTATGGTAATTTTGTATTCTCGCTAGGACTCCTGGTAGTATCTCTGGAATTCCTAGAATTAAAAATCAATTCTCACAATCGTAGTTGTATTGGGGATGAAGTTTTCTGGAACTGTGGTAGGAATCTCTGGGAATCCCGTTAAACAATTTTATGAGCTCAGTAAGATTGATGAGTTTCTTATTCAGCTCTGGTATTTCATTCGATTCATTGAACTCTTGTATTCAATTCGATCTGGTGAATATGTTAAGTTTTATATGGGACTCTTAGTGAATTCAATGGTAATCGTTAGAATTCAATGGTGATTCCCACTGAAGCACCGGGATTCCCATCGAGATTTTAACGGTACTTACAAACATCACTAAAACTCCCAACGCAATCCACTAGATATTCACCGACATTTTAAAAAAAGTTACAGAGTTTTCAGGAATCTTAACAAAATCTCCTAAATTCTTACAGAAATACAGTCTCAAAGATATCCAAATAATTCCAATATATTAATAACCGATTTCAAATACCGAATTTCCAATGTTTCCAGAATCCCAGAATTATTATGACAAATCCAGAATGCCCATCAGAATTTCAGAATTCCTACAGGGATTTCGGAATTTCAAAGGAAATCATGTCATGGATGTCAGAACTCACGTAAAATTCAAAAATACTTTAAATATAAGTACCTGAATGTCAATCCATCCGGGAAAAGCGGGGAAATAACCCGTGAATTTCAAATGACCGGGAAAAATACGGGAAATACCAGGGAAATTGTAAAACTTACCGGTAAAAATCGATATTTCAAACAAAAGAATACCGGTTTGTTTCAATGTTGTCTACTATGGACAAAACAACAAAAAATGTTTCTCGAGGTGCACTAATGTCTGACAGTCGATTTTCGCATCATGACTAACTTTTGGCGAGTTACTTGAGTGATATTACGCGGCTTTTAGTATTTATTTCAGCAAAATCCTGTTAAAAGTCAGTTTCCAGGAGAGATATTTGGCAGATTTTTCTTACATATATTTGCTAATTCCTTGTGCGATGTTTTATAGATTTCTCGCTAAAGATGTTGACCAAAGGAGGGCTTACCGATCATCATTGAGATTAAAAAAAAAAACTAGAAGTATACTTAGTGACCCTTTTCATAGCTCTTGTTGAGATGCTTGATAAATTTACATTCAGATTCATGATAAATTCTTGATTAAATCTTTCAGGAAGCCTAACGACAATAATTGACCGATTACTTGAAATTTCTTTGGAAAATCACTAAAGATAATTATTGGATTTCTTAGGTTTTTTTTTTGGTTGAAAGTTCCTTGACTGATTGTTCTTGAAATTCTTTGAAAATCCTAGCTGTTGGTAAAAGCTGATCTGAAAAGATTATTAACAAATATCTTTAGATATCTAAGTGGTTTCCTAGAGAAATGCATTACCTTTTTACGTTGACATTTATAGCCCAGTGTATCTCCTCCAGAAAATCGACAATCTTCCTTTATAGCTTAATATCTCTATTGGTCGAAGGGTAACTTCGTCCAGCTTTTAGTTATGACACAACGATTTTCCAAAAAGATCTCTAGTGGTAGTCATATGAATTTTCCAATGAATCGTTTATATCTGTTGGTCCAAAAATCTCTTTTAACTCTTCAGTCGTCGCGCGGTTTGCCACCGTCAGAACCACCACGCTGATTCTGTGTACGATAAGCGAGGTGTTTTCGCCACTGTTGTACAAAATACAACAGCGCGACGACTGAAATGTTAAGATGCAAACAGTTTCGAACCCACACAGTTTAAAATTTTTATAAAAATTATTTCATAAATAACTTAGATCGAATCCTTCAAATTTAGCAATTTTGTATGAGCAAATGGAAAAGATGAAAATGTTTAATTTTTATTTTTTTTTTAATGAAATGTCTTGTTGATATGAAGTCCAGGACGGTGATAGGTCATTTGGCATAAAGTCGTTTGGCATAATGGTCGTTTGGCATAATGAGTCTGAAACCAAGAATTCCTCAACATTTCGTTTTTACGTTTCTATTGAATCTTTCTGATGACGCCAGGCTTGTTTTGGAGTCAATTGATACAAAATGGTACTCTATTCAACAATCATTCGCTCTTGAATAAATTTAAGCATATTAGGAAAGTTTTTATACACAAATTATTCTTATTTCAAATATCATTTTTTTTTTTGAGTTTCGCTATTGGAACAAATTTTTGCACTGAAGATTTGTATATATTTACAACAAATTTTCCCTTCTTTTAATTGTTTTTTTTTTTTCTAAATATGATGTAACCATAATTATAGGTATGAAAACTGTTGATTTAAATTTCAATAAATTTCTCCTTCTTTTATGCATCGGCTGTTCTTTTGTTTCCAACTGACAAAAGGGCGGCAATCGATAACATTGATCTGTTCAAATTATAAGCATAAGAGAAATCGATTACTGCAGTTACTTCGATGGGTTGTGCTACTTCTACCCGAATGCCGATTCCCCGAATGTCGTTTCCCCGAACGCCTGTTCCCCGAATATCCCGTGTCCCCATCTAGCCCACTTCCCCGAAAAGTTTTTAGCACTCATAACTTTATACATTTCATGGTGAACGAACTGACCATCTAATATGCATCCTTCTTTATTTAATTTGCGATTCTTTCGTGTTTTACCGTCCTCAGGATTTTTGCCAACATGTGTATAGCCGAGAATGATAGAATACTTTCTTCTTTTGACTGTTCATCGTTCTCTCTTGTCACCACTTTTCAGGGAAACCAGTCATTCGGGGAAATGGCATTCGGGGAAAAATAGCACAATCACTTCGTTGATTCTGAACGCACTTTTTTATGTTTTTTTTGTTTTATTAAGCCGTCCAATCTTCTATTATATATTTTTTGAATTTATTTTCGACACTTTACACCGGAGGCGCATTCGTGTCGTATCGTAATTCAATCTTAATGATTATAAATTTTGCCTTCTTTTAAAAATAGGCTGTTCTCTATATTTATACAGTTTTAAATTTTATTATTTAGTAAAGGTAAATGTTAACCATTTTTATATTTTGCTGTTGTATCAATTCAGATGTGTTGTTAGAATGATAATTACTTCAGAACCTGCCAATATTCAACATGTACTTTTTTGGGGCAAACGCGTGATCTCCTTCCGAGATATGCTGGAAAAAATATTATTTCAATCACAAACTTTCCCTTCTCTCGATAATAGACGATATTTTTGATGTACACTTCCGAAATTAGAATTTATATTTAATCGTTGAAAAGTTTTGCCACAAATATTTTCTTTTAAAGATGTGTTTTCATTTGAGCTATGCTGTGGAAAGATTTTTTTTTTGCGTTAAAGCCTTAAACATTTTAAACGAAAAATAATCTGCTCTCGTATATAGACTATTTTTGCATTAGGTCGCTTTGATAGATTTTTGGATTAGAGCTTTTGCTATTTTGCAAGAAAAAATCCATTCTTTTATCAAGTAACTTTTATCGAGTGTTACGTCCAAACTGGGGCAGAGCATGATCTGCAGCGAAATATGCTATGAGCGTTCCCCTGATCAATAACTGCGAACTTTCTTTGCCAATTTTTTGTTTTCAAATATGTATATCGCAACAAGCTCAAAGATACTCTATGTTCTGAGATTTAGGGACCCGTCACGAGTTTTATTTAGTAATACTCTCTAATGTCACAACAATTTTTGAAATTATTAGCTTGGAAAATCTCTGAACGAACACCACGCTTGTTTTGAACCTACCAAAATTGTTTGCTATAGGCTCGGTGCTGTTGATCTCGGTAAAAGCTTAAAAATGCCGATATTTATTTAAGGTCAATCATTATGCCAAACGACCTTATGCCAAACGGGGTACAATCGTCCAGGACCATCTGGCCTTAAATGTTTAGGCATCCGGGATAAAAAAACGGGAATGGCATAAATGATTTTGAATTAACACCCTGAGAAAACAATAGAACTATCGGAATACTAGAATTCATGCGGAAACTCCCCGAATTCGAACGGTAATCTTACCGGAAACTTGGAATTTTATTTAAAAAAAAAATCCGAGATTATATATGAGATTATTTTGCAATCAAAAATGGGGTGCTCTTATCACACCATCAGTAAAAAGTCGACTCGAAAAATGACAAATTTTGAAAAATCAATCATTTATCCGTGAACTTTATAAGACAAAGGAAATCATTCGGATCTAGTGTATTCATATAAAATTGTTGAAAATCATGCAAACATTCGAAAAATTCATAATATTTTCAGCATTTTCGTCGACGTTTCCTTAAGGTGGCCAAACTGACCCATTTTCTCCTACCTTTCAAAACATCAAAGCTCACAAGTTTTTCCCATTTTTACCCAAATTTTAATTATTTCATTCGGTTTATGGACAAAAGGTCGAATGGCAAAACGTTGAAAGGACAAAAGGACGAAAGTGATTTATCTGGTGGGAAATTTTTCCTTCTTTAGAAAAATTATTTTCGAAATTGTGTCCCTTTTTTTCTCTTCTTCGACCTTTTATCCTTTTGACCTTTTGTCAAAGATTAATTCCATTCAATTCAATAATCTTAAAACATGAGTAGCAATTTTTAAGCAACCTACCAGTAGCTATTTAGTAAATGCTATCTATATTCATACCAATGCTTTGTTTGTAGTATAGTATGTTCTAAAGGTGTAGTGAAGTTAAATGACACAAACATGTTCCACTCGTGTTCCATATGTAGCATTTACTACTGATCATGTAGTAAACTCAACATTACTACATTTTATTCATACTGCCCAATGACTCAAACGAATGGGCCATATCATGCATGTTTTGTTTCCACTGTTACCTCTAACTTATGGTCTAATTATGGTGAAAAATCTCAAGCATGAGATATGAGAATTTGAGATTATCGCAATCAGTTATCAATTCCCCAGAAAACTTTCGAAGATTTTTGAAATTTTTAAGATGTCGCTTAAGCCTAGACTAATTAGCCCGAATAAAAGATGAAAGTACCGTTGTCCCATCCCAGAGGATTCAGGAGTGATATTAGCTCCCAATGATTTCGCATATTTTCTGAACCTGAAACGGCTGGTAGGAGAGTTCCCGTCTCTTACTTTTGAAGATACAAAAATGATCCTTGAATAAATGGTTCATCCAGTGTATTATTAGCCGTTCAATATTTGTGTCATATTTCTGTTTGCTACATTAATGTTGACAAAAAAAAAAGATAGAAGATGACAATTTAACCATTTTCCATAATTTTCCATGATACTGGTTGTGTATGAGTAGACTAGAAAACATAAGAATAGAGGTATTTAACAGAACATAATTTGGCATCTTTATAATAGAATTTTCAGTTCGACTTGTTTTGGCAAAACAAAAAAAAAATGAAGAAAACATTATTATTGGGTTTTTAACAAAGTTTTTGTTCATTCTTAGAATGTTATGACGTTTACGAGTTTGTGTGTATTGGTACCAGAACCCGGTACTCCAGTTTCCAACACTTCCGTCAGCCGTTCCGCAGTTGAGACTCTCACTCTCTTAAACTCGAAATTCTCTCAAAATCGAGAGTCAGCAAGGTAAGAGAGTATGTTGTTAAACCCCACGCACGCTTAAATAAAGTTACCCAACAATGCATGTGACTGAGCTTAATTTAAGTGGAAGCTGAAACCTAAATTCTCAATAATTCCATAGTATTTGGGATTGTTTTTCATAAAGTGAAATCCCATAGCTTTTTTTCTGTTTTTGTCTACTTGATGGAAAAAAATACTGAATTGGAGCAAAAATGGTCGATTTCGAACAAAAATGTGTTCGAACATAGCAAAAAATATTGTGTGCTGTTTAAATTCGATATGAGCATGTGTAGTCCTCTCTCTCACTCTCTCTTTCTGGCTCTCACCCCAGTTGGTTCATTGACCATGAAAGCATTTTTATTATGGCAATTGCGACGTCAGATCGCTCAACAATCTCGGTGGTATGAGTTGTTTTTTTATAGTGAACGATCACCATGATCGTGCACACCTTCACGATGTTACTCAACACGCACACCAACAAGCTTTTGTTGATCACCGTTCTACATGCGGTTCTGCGCTAGTAAACTGCAAAATCGCATACAACCGCAAAAAATCCCCCAATGCGTACGCTGCTGCTGCATCATTTTCATTGATGATTATCCTCCTCGCGGTGGATTACCCCTAAGAACCGAAGGGGAAACTAGGTTGCATCACCGCGAGATCGCCGCACTGCACTCGATCACGATCAAAGTTCACACCACGCGCGGTGACTTCATCGATCGATTCATCGCCGCATCACCCTCTATAGAGCAGCGAGATCGTTGACCCCTCTCTCTTTGGGGTTGACCGCGTGTTGTTTCTGCAGCGACCTTGAAGTCGTTAACGCTCCGGTGCTGCGTGCACCTTGCTTTACCGAGATGTTCCCCTCGTTCGTTTTTTTTTATGTGCAGTTGCACATAGCGGGAAATGCGATCTTCGCAATGCGTGTACGCAAATAGCAGGGCTGGTAGCAGGTGTCTTTTTGGAGACTTGGTCCGATTTTAGTGCAAGTATTCCGAGTTCCTCTCAGATTTCAATGAAATTTTCTGGATGTGTAGAGCTTGACAAATTAAGCTACTTTGCATACTTGTACATAGTTGTTTCAAAATGTATCTAGACTGTCATTATCATCATCAAACATTATTATATGTAAGCCCCTTTTTATATTGAATTCACAATAATATTAAGAAAACTGATAATACAAAATTTACTCGCTTATTGAGCTTCATTGAACTCGGAGATAATTCTGACTTTCACTTATTTCGTTTTGTTGAAAAATGACACACTAAAAATTCACTCAAGACAAGAAAAAGTTTTTGTTAAAAACATTTTTTCTTACAAAGTGCCCATATTGTGATGTATGGAGAGTGTATAGTAACATAATAACCTATTTTGAGATATAATTTCATTAAAATAAAAAATGGCTGTTTTTTAAAACGTCTTTAAATTTTGATAATCTTAACCACCATATTTTTTTTTAGTATTTTAAATTAAAAAAAAAGTCAATTATCTACAAGTCATCCCTACAACATTTTTATAAGAGTCATTTGTCGATTACATTATTTTGTAATAAATCGATTAAAAAAGTTTTACCCTTCCCAAATGATAATCTAGATAAATTTTGGAAAAACTAAGTATGCGAACATCCAGAAAATATCATTGAAAACTGAGAGGGAGCTGCCAACATCAGTTCGAGTTAGCGCAAAATGCGTCAAGTATTTAAAAAGTGTCTAGTTTTAATTGAATTCTAAAGTCACTATTTCAACGAAAATGGTCTATAAATTGTAACATTTTAGAGGTTCTTGAGTGACCTTCAGAGGCTGTTTCACAGGTTCTTCAGCAATTTATTCGAAGATTTCAAAAGGAAAAGCTTCAGAAATTCGACCAATAATTTCAGCAATCCAACCATCCATTCTCCAAGAATTTCTTCCAGTGATTTCACAAGGGACGCTGAAAGGTATTTCCCAAATTTTTTTTCAGGAAGTTCTTCAGTACTTTAACGCTACTTCTTCCAATAATCACAACAGAGATTACTGTAAACATTTTCTCAAGATTTCCTTGAGATATTCTTCCTCCAATTTCTCCAGTACTTGGCCTTTGAGATCTTCCAAACATCTGTATAGATGTTCTTGCAAAAAGTTTCACAAAAACTAATTCCAAAGTTTTCAAATTAATTCGTTGCAGATTTTTTCCAAAAAAGCCTTTAAGTTGTTTTTTTTGCAGTTATTCCTCCAAGTATTTTCATACACAGCTAAAAAAGTTATGTTATTTTAAGGTTATTTTCACGCACATATCTGAAGCAACGAAATCAACGCTCATTTCAACTACCAGTCCCATATTTTTCAATCAAATTTACTTCAGATTTACACGATCGTGTAAAATATAAAACCCTGTTAACATTTCATTGAAATTTGAACATTCTTTTTTTGTGGTCATGGATTCCTTCAAGTATTTATCCACGGTTACTCGCAGGACTTTGGGACAGGCGGGGCATAGTGAGCAATGAGCATATCAAGCATTTGGTCACGAGTAGCAGTTAAGTAAGCAATATTTATGTGTTTTTTCTTGCCTTATGCCCAACTTAAGATTATTTTCAAAGTTAAATCGCTAAAAGGTGTGTTGTGTAAAATGACGCAAAAAGACTTCAAATATTACTAAAGTGTACATGATAAAAACCCGTTATTGGTTATTTAGTCTTCGAGAAGGTTATTTTAATACGGATGATTTCTATAGCGTTGAGTCAGAATATGATCAATGAATCCCATTCAAAACATCTTCCATTTAAAATTTAATCGAGTATTGAAACAAATAATTAAATTGAAATTTACTGAAAGTGGACATACGGTGATGATGCATGGTGCTCACTATGCCCCATCTACCCCTACTCCAAAAATTCCTACACGAATCATTCGGAAAGTAATAAGAAGTCTATCAAGAACTCTTCGAGGAATTCCCCAATAAATTCGACCTGGGATACTTCATGAAGTTATTGCAAAAATTATCAAGTAATTAATCCTACATTTCATCATCAAGTAAAATTCCATGGATTCTTCAAAGGTTTTTATAAAAAATCAAACCAGTGAATAGTACAGCAATAATATCACTAATTTGTCTGATGATTCCTACACAAATTTCTTCAGATATTCTCTTCGATGTTGTTTTTCAAGGAATTCATTCTATAAATCATGCAAGTTATTATCCAGAGATTTGATTTTTTTTTATTTAGCAATATCTTAAGAACCTTGTAGGAGTTCATCGAGGGTTACTATAGAACAGGGCAGCCCATTATACGGCCCTCATTTTGTGCAGCCCTCGAGGGGATCAACTGTTTTACTTAGTTTTAAGCTAATATTTGAGCTCCATAATTATTTAAATTGTGTATTTATCTAATCTTCTTAAATACTGAAACTTATGAATAATTCAAATTCTGGGCGTTTTGAAACTAGATTATAAATAAATGGTCAGTGTTCAAACAGACCGGGCTAGATGATTTTTTTGCCTAGTTAAGATAAGTTAAGAACCTAGTTAATTATGATTTTTCGGTGCTTATTTATTCTTATCTTTATTCACATAGAAGTCTTGTCAAATAGATAATTTAAAATATTATCGGCATATTATACAAATATATTGTTTTTCAGAATGCTTGAAGTTTTCTTGAAATCATTAAAAAAACGCTTGGTCCAGTATGTCTGATCTGAACAACGACCAAATCTGATTCTAAAAGATTGATTTGAGGTTCATCATAAAAAGAAGAAATTACAAATATAAGACTAATATTATTGGGGTTACTACAAAAATGTGTCTACCATGACATCTTTCAACAATCAATAAATCTATCCTGAAAAAAAAACGCATTTTCAAAAGACTAAATTTTTAAACATAATTTCACTGAATCATACTAGCTAATACTAGGCTACTAGAAATCAGGAAATAAATTTGACCTGGGCGTGATTCTCACAGATGAATCGAAGCCAAACTTCAAATTTTCAAGAGCACGGATCTGGAGAACCAAACATCCGTTTAAGCTGAAAACTTAATCGATTGGTTACTAGCTGGTGGTGACCAATCGATTAGGTCTTAGCTCAAACGGGTGTTTGGTTCTCCAGATCTGTGCTCTTGAAAATTTGAAGTTTGGCTTCGATTCTTTTTCACCTTAAAAACGAGGCCCACCACACAAAATTGTTTACGCGCTGCCAAAAGCTTGGGCCTGCTTAAGAAATTACAGTAGTCACAACAGAGAGATTTCGTCCGATTTTTTTCAAACATTTTTTTTTCTAAATTATGCAGGATATTATCTAGACGTTCCCTTTAGCAATTTAGTCAAAAAAATATAAGTCTTCTAATGAGTCCAGCAGTTCTTTCAGAGATCCTTGTAAGAGTTTATCAAGTGTTACTTGAGATCTTACAGTAGTTTCAACAGCCTACTGAAATTAGAAATCGGAAGTCGGAAATCAAAAAGCAGAATTCTGAAATCGAAAATCAGAAATCAAAAAGCAGAATTCTGAAATCGAAAATCAGAAATCAGAAGTCAGAAATGAAATATCAGAAATCAGATATGACAAACGCTCCAATAATGGGGGTAGTGTGTTTTGGCATGTTTCGCATGATTAAATGACTATGTGATATTTTTCCATGATGAACGATGCGAAAATGATACGAGTAATCGAATAATTTTTATGCAATTTAACCGTAAAAGTATTTAAAACAATTATTTTGCTTAAAATTTTTGCTCCTTTGCACCTATTTTGGTGTATCAGTGGAGGGCCTCATAAGAAATCAATGGTTTGTGCCACTAAAGGAACCATTCTTAAAACAGGAAAGTGATTTTTATACATTTGCATTATAGAATAATTAGAAATCTATCGACTCCCTTAGGTCAAAGTCAAAAGTCAAAAGTCAAAAGTCAGAAAGTCAGAAAATCAGAAAGTCAGAAAGTCAGAAAGTCAAAAAGTCAAAAAGTCAGAAAGTCAGAAGTCAGAAATCGGAAACATGAAATCTGAAATCAGAAATTGGAAATCGCTGAAATCGAAAATCTGAAATTTGAAATGGCTGAAATCGGAAATTTGAAATCGCTGAAATCGGAAATCGGAAATCAGAAAGCAGAAATCTGGAATCGAAAATCAGAAAACTGAAGTCAGAAGTCAGTTGTCAGATGTCAGAAGTCAGTAATCAAATATCAGAAATCAGAAGTCGTAAGCTGGAAGTCAGAAATCAAGATATATGATATCAAAAACCTGAAATCGAAAATCAGAAAACAGAAATCATAAATCAGAAGTCGAAAATCAGAGATCAAAACTAATAAATCTGAAATCGATAATTAAACGCCAGAGAGCAGAAATCAGAAGTTATGAATCAGAAATCAGGAGTCAGAAGAAACACTGCCGTGCGAAAGCTTGGGTTCACCCTCTTGAAACTTACAAAAGTTTTTCGTCCATATCTCTAGGATTACACATCTAATTAGAACTCTGTATGGTGCATACGAAAGAGAATAAATTTATCTTACTTCTTATCTGTTCGAATTCGAAAAAAAATGTTTTTGAAATTTGAAATATTTTTGTTTGTGAAATTCAGATAATTTTCCGTTTGAAATTCCGAAAAATTCTGTTCGAATTTTGATTTTTTTTTGTATTAAAATTCGGAGAATGTGTTCACAGTTCTGAGGAATTCTTTTCCAAATTCCTGTTCGACATCCGGAAAAATTATTTTCAAAAATGCGGAGAATTCCAGTTGAAAATTCAGAGAATATCTGTTTGAAATTCAGAGATTATTTGAAATCAAGAAAATTGCTTCCCGTAATTTGGAGTTTGCTTTTCCATAATATGAGATATTTGCTTTTAAACTTCAAATAATTTCTGTTTAAAATTCTAAGAATTTGGAGCTTGTTTCAAATTTTAAGGATTTCTGTCCGAAACTGAAGTAATTTTTGTTTTAAACTAAAAAAAAAGTTCGAAATTAAAAAAAAATGCTCTAAACTAAATAAATGCTTAAAATTATAAATTTCTAATAATTTCTATTCGAAG
Source organism: Aedes aegypti (assembly GCF_002204515.2). Classification (NCBI taxonomy): domain Eukaryota; kingdom Metazoa; phylum Arthropoda; class Insecta; order Diptera; family Culicidae; genus Aedes; species Aedes aegypti. The sequence continues at coordinate 21,204,390 of NC_035107.1, forward strand.
GATTTTTTTCCTAAAAATCCAGAGAATTTCCTTTCGAAATTCGATTTTTGTGGCACTTAAAGCTTCGGAAAGCAATGTTAGAGTCACAGTATAGTGTTGAACCTGTTCAAACGAGGAGCTTCGTGTCTCTCAAAAATATTTGAGCTAAGCATAATCGGTCTATAATTTGGCATAAAGGCGTTCCAAATTTGAAACAAGGTTTATCCATAGAACTTCTCTATAATTTGGATCAGACTTGTTGCATAATTGGAAGCAGAATTGTTTTATCATTTGAGGCAAAGTTGCCTCGTGTTTTGAAGAAAATAACTTAGAATTAGAAGAGAGTTTCAAAAAGACTTGCTCCATGGTTTGGAGCACAGTTTAGGAATGACTTTTAGAGCAGCGTTGCTACATAAGTTTGAAGCTGAATTTCTCCAGAGCCAACACATGCCAAAATTTGAAGCAAAGTTGATCCATTATTGGAGCAGAATTGCTCTTTTAGTCAAAGCACAGTTGCAAAGTCACTCAAGCAGGATTTCTTGAGTAGTTTTACCATTCAAAAAAAAAATGTTTCATCATTTAAAGCAGAAATGCTTGGTAATTAGAATGAAAACTTCTTCGAAGAATACCTTAGGAAATTTCTCAAAGAGTCTATGGAGAAATAGATGAATTATTCCTGAAGGCATCCTTAGATAAATTCCTCTTAAAGAAATTCTAAAAAAGAATGTGCAGGCAATCCTAAGAAATCTCTGGAGGAAGTCTTAGGAAAATTGATGGAATAATCACTGGATAAAGTGCCTAGAGGACGACTAAGGACGTTCTTGAAACATTTCAGAGGGAATCATTGGCGATAATTTCTGTGGTTATCCTTAGAGATCTCGCAGGTTAAATGTTTGAACGTATCTAAAAGGAAATTGTTGGGAGACTTACTTAGGATGTCTGCGAAATCTCACTAAATGAACGCCTGAAACAAAGTTTGGAGTAATATCTGAAGAAAACTTCGGGTAAATACCTGAATTATTTTGGATGATATTCCGGTAGCAAATCATGAAAAAATATATACAGTAATATAAGCAGTACTACTAGATACCATCAGGAATTCACAAAAAAAGTTTTACAAACATTCTTAGAAAAATGTCTGATCAAATTCTACGAGAAATGTTCTCTTGGTTCCCGTTTGATCTATTTTTTTTCAGGCAAGAGGTTTCTAAAGCTCCGAGGGCGTTGATATCGCCGAGCTATAAGTCGGTTTTGTTTCTTGTTAGTGTTTTTTTTTTGTTCGTTCGGTTCGCGCGCGTTTTTCCGGATTCTTGAAAGATCAATTGGTGAGCTCGTTTCATGCTTTTATTTCAAATTTGTTAAATATGTATGATTACACGATACAACGGTGGGACGTACATGTGATTTCAACAAATGGTTCGTCTCTGTGAGTGTCGGCATTAGCTCTTATTCATAAATTTTTCATATTTTTTTTCTAATCACCCTAATTTTTATATTTAAAAAAAATTGGAATAGTTCGACACTATAAGTGTAGACTTTCAAGAGGTTCATTTTATTCTACAACTTTGAATGGTTCGTCATTGTATGTGTCGGTTTAAGAGTGTCCTGCGATGACCCAGCCAATCGAGTTGGTTTTTTTTTTCATGTAAGTGAAACATGATAAAACATTAATTTCTCTGTTCATTCCTTCACAAATTACTTCAGCAGGGCTAGCAAAAGATCTCATAAAAGCCTCCTTTTTAATTGAAGGTATCAAATGTTTCTTTTTTTTAACCAAAACGGCTTTTAAAAAACACTTTTTTTAGTCAATCCTGGTGCAAAATTCTAGAGGCTCCGGTGGATCCTTCAGAAACTCTTACGTGGCCATTTCACTGGTTCATTCGAAATTTAATCTCAGATTTCTTGTAGAAAAGTTTCAGAAATTTTCTAGTGATTCATCCAGAAAAAAATGTTGGAATACTTAAGAAATTCTTCCTCCAATTCTCCCAGTTATTCGTCCAGAAATTCTACCTACGATTTTTTCATGGAATGCTTAGAGGCATTTCTGCAGAATTCGCTCCAAAAAACCATTAAGCACTCTAAAGCTACTACAGTCAACTTCTCCTAACTCGATATTGTAGGGACCATCGAGTTATAGAACACAAAATAATTTTGAATTTGATCCAAGAGATAATCGAGGCTGCCATGAAAACCAACCTATATCGAGATACAAAACATCGAGTAAAGGAGAGTTGACTGGTATCTTCATTAATGTCCCCAGGGATTAATCTTAAAATTTTCGCTTGGGCTATATCAGTATTTCCTCCAGAGAATCCTCCACTCATTCTTCGCAAATTTCAATATAAGAATTATTGGATGCATTTCGTAGAACTGGATGAATTCAGAAATGTCAGGTTGGAATACTGAGGAATTCTTATAAAAATTCTTGTCTTCTGATGCCTGTTTGATTGCTTGTTGTTTTCTAGATTCTTGTTCGGTCTTGTTTTGGTTCCCGTTTGATCTCTTCAGGTCTCTTATTTTCAGGCATGAGATTCCTAAAGTTTCTATGTTTAAGACACTGATTCGCTATTAGCCCCTGCTTCAGGGATTCTGTCCGATGTTTTACAAGGAATTCATCTTCTAAATCTTGCAGGATATTTACTAGATATTCCATTGAATATCTTAGCAAACTTCTCTAGGAAATCATGTAAGTCTCAAGAGTCCAGCAGTTCTTTCAGGTGTCCTTGTAGGAGTTCTTGAAGGATTATCGTAGAACTTACACTAGTTTACAAAAAGGTTACTTTATGAACACCTTTTGAATTTAACGAAAATCGATAATTTCTGAATTTTTTTAGGCAATTTCTCAAAGACTTGATGGAGGAATTACTGAAGAAATCCTAGGTTGAATTCCTGGAGTAATTCGCGAAGGTATCATTAGATATGTTCTTGTTTGAAATCTTAAAGAAATCCTAGGACATCCCTGGAAGCATATTTCGAGAATTACTGGTTGAATTCTTAAAGATTGATCTAAACGAGAATCTGGGAGAATGTCCTGGGGAATCGATGAAAAAAAAACGCGGACTAAGAACTTTCTTGAAATATAGAATCTCGGGACGTTATTTTTTTTGGTTATCCTTTGGAAAAATCCAGTTGAAATATTTGGATATTCTTTTTCTTCTTTTTGGTATTACGTCTTCACTGGGACAGAGCCTGCTTCTCAGCTTAGTGTTCAATGAGCACTTCCACAGTTATAGTTAATAACTGTGCAAGTGCTTATTGAACACTAAGCTGAGAAGCAAGCTCTGTCCCAGTGAGCTTTCTTTGTCAAACTTGCCATTTTCGCCATTCGTATATCGTGTCGCAGGTACGATGATACTTTATGCCCAAGGAAGGCAAGGAAATTTCCATTACGAAACGATCCTGGTCCGACTGGGAATCGAATCGTGACACCTTCAGCATGGCTTTGCTTTGTGACCGCTGACTCTAACCACTCGGCTGAAGAAGGCCCCCTTCTGAATGTATCTAAAACGAAATTCTTTAAAGACTTCATACACTCAAATCATTATATTAATTCCTGAAAAAAATATACGGAGTAATATCTGAAGAAAACTTCACGAAAATACCTAATTTGTTGTGTATGAAATTTCTGGAGAAAATTAAAAATATTTAAGCAACAATTTGCAGAATGATGATTTTTTTTCAGCACAAGTCGTACACTTACAGGGTGTCTACTACCTGGAAAAACCTGGAAAACCTGGAATTCTCAGGGAATTTTATTCAACCTGGAAAAACCTGGAATTCTCAGGGAATTTCGGCTACACTCATCAAAACCATAAATCAACCGCTATCAAAACGCTGAACATGTCAGTCCTTTTAACGATTTTTAATTAATCAGTATAAAACATGTTTAGACAAGAATTCAGAACTTAAGGTTGTCAAATTGGTAAAATCAAGTACAGTTTCAGTTGGGTGTCTTTCATGAGCAGTTGATGAGTTGAAAACTTAAAAAAAATACAAAATTGTTTTTTCGCCTATTATAAAAAAATAAATCAACATCTGGTGCAAAATTCTAAAGGCTTCAGAGAAACCTACACAACCTATTAGACGACTATTCCACAAGCTCTTAATTATATTTTTCTTATATCTTCAGAATGCTTCAGGATTTCTAGTAATTTCTCCAGTGATTTCTTTTTGAATACTTTCATAAATTTATTCAGGGATGCTACATGCGATTTTTCAATGGATGCTTAGAGGAATTTCTTCAGGATTTGGTCCAAAAATCTTAGAGCGCTCTAACGCTTCCACAAAAGTTTATTCGTTTCGACACTTTTCCACAAAAACCCACAATTCATCCTCCATTACTTTCAGGAATTGCTCATGAAATTCTTCAGGCATTATTCGATGATGTCTATTATAAAATTTTCAAAGAACTCCTCGATAATTTTGTTTCTAGGATTCCTCATTAAGTTCCTCCAGAAGAATGTTTCCAGCATACTTATCATCAACATATTGTTGCTGCTTTGATATTTTTTCTGTAAAATTTCCCATTCTCCATAGATTTTTTAAAACTTTATTTAAGGTTCAGGAATTCGGACCAAATACTTCAATTATTTTCTTCAATACGTCTTGTAGAACATTATTTGGAGATAATATTTGTTTGTATTTTAGGAAGAACTTCATCAAACATTTAGGAGGTCTTTTAAAGATCCTCGAAGGAATTCAAGGAAGTCGTACTTAGAACTCACACAAAATTACTCCATGATTATCTTTCAAAATTCAACGCAGATTTTTTATTCATAATATGTTTATGGTCTTGTTTTTTTTTTTAACTAGAAGTGTCGAAAGTAATTATTTCTAATATCATCATACTACCAGCCTTAATTTCCCCAGAGAAAAAAAAAATGCAAAACGCTCTCCAGAAAAAATATTGTGGGTACTACAATGAAGTCCATACATCTGAATCTCCATTTTAAGAGATAGGATATGAGAAAGGCCCTTTCAGATCATTGGATAAACATTCTTGTTTTTTTTCCTAGATAAATTTATTTTCGAAGATACTTTTCATTTGAAAAAAAAAATGTTTTAAATCATCCAAAATTAACTATTCGTATGTTTTGGAAAATTTCTTTAACTTGTAATTATATTTTGAAACCTGAGAACTCAGGGAATTTCATTTCTGTAAATGAGTAGACACCCTGACTTATCCAATGAGGCTGGCCGAGGTTTCTTGTCGGCCTCTGGTTCTAGCGATTGCTATGAACGAATAGTTTATATGTGTTAAATGAAGAGTGGTAGACAGAAGCTAATGAAAAATAAAACATCAAAGTACGAGGAATAGGATTGAATCCAGGACCATCTGCTTATGAAGCAGAAGCGGTAGCCATTCCGTAGGTTTTCAGCACTGTTGATAGCTAAAGTAGGCCGTTATGTTGTTCATGCTCTTGATAAAATGTAGGCTGGTATGCAACAGAAATGCAAAAAAAAAATGCAAACATTAATACGAGCAGTAATATTTGTTGAATTGCTTTGAGGAATTCCTAAAAAAGTGATACATAAAATAATCTTAAATACATGTTTGGTCAATTGCTATTAGGTTTCTTGACCCCTGTTTGGTCTCTTTGAGGTTCCTGTTAGTTCTTACTTTCATTCTTGTTTCAAGCACCAAAAAACCGTTATTTACTCAATGCGCTGCTGAAACCATTGTCATTTTTAGAAATGTCCTCTTAATTTTTAGATATTGACTTTTGAAAATGCAGAATTTGACCATTTTACCCAACTTGCATGCAAGTTGGCCAGCTTGCATGGCCATTTATTCGCTTGATTTGCCACAGAATTAAAACTTCATGTTTTTGATGGCTTAGAAAAGTATTGTATGTTACCATATAAGATATACTCAAAATTTTGTGTGGTAAGACTGCAAATGTTAGAAAAGTCGATTCAATCTAAATTTAATCGTGTAATTTTAACCAAATAAATAGCTTAAATGAAATTTATAGGCTTTTTTACATGCTTGGTGGATAAGATTACTAAAAATATTGATGGATAATAATTTAAATTTCATGTAAACATCATTTGAACAATGGTTTATACAAGTTTGCCGACCTGTAGAGACACATAGTTTAATGTCATTTTTGTTACGTTGTGATTAAGACACTCAGTCGCTACCAGCCCTGGAAAATGGGCGTCAAGTGCAGTGCACTAACCGACTGAACAACGGTTCTGTTGGGCCTGGCATTTACAGTGCCAGACCAGGTGGCTGGTCGGGTCGGTCATTCGATCTCGCAGTTGTGTGAGCTCGGTGGCTGTGAGGAACGTTGGCGAGGTCAAGGAACTGGCCACCGCGCGCCGCTGCTATGTGGACCGTTGTTCGGGTTTGTTCAGCAGCGTGCGATAGAGCGTGTTATCCGGATGTGTGCAAGCGCGATCGAGCGTGGTGGTGCTGAGGAGTTGTAGTATGGTAATTTGATTAGAGTGTTGGGTTTTGTTGGAGTTATAGATGATAAGGATTGTTGATCGTTGAACTTGTTAGGTGAAATTAGGTAAATATGTCGACTGTTTATGTTCTCTTAACCTCTTCTGTTACTTTTTCTGTGTATGAAATGCTAGCCAAGGACATTGGCTTTCGATCTTTGGTGAAAACTTCCCAAAAGCTTTAATATTAAACTGTTATAATCGAAAGAGAGTGAGATAGGAGAGAATCTCAATAATTGTTACATAGGTCCTTTAGAAAAGTTACGCGAGCTTTCTTCTGAAACCTTGGTAGATTTAAACTTCTTAGGTGTTCTTTTCGCTACCCCTAGTCTTGGGGTTCAATTGACATCGAATACATCTTGGAGTAGATTGTCCTGTTTTAAAAGATTAGTGTTATTGACATCCACAAATGTATTGCAAAAGGCACTGTATTATTTCCCGCCCCAACAAAAAAAGCTTCACTAATTATAACGCCTGATTGGAATTAGCAAGAACATGATACCGCAGCGATTCCGCAAACCCTAATCAGCATAATGATTGATAGGGTAAAGTTATTTCCGTAGCGACCCTTCCCATATTTCTTGCCATATGGCCAGCACCTGGCGGACTAATTGAATTATAAAATCGCTACGACACTACCAGGTACAACAAATGACACACGTTCCGACACCTTTTCCCTACGCTAGAACTTGGAACGGACTTCCCTTCGAGAACGCACAAAACCACCGGCCCGTGAAACCGTGTGAGTCCTACCCGTAAGTGGGCTGTGAAGCTTTCAATGACACCAACTCACCGACGCTAGATTGCATTCACGTTTCACGTTTTCAAGAGTAGGGTGGTTTATGTTACACAAAAATTTCAAAAAAAAAAACCAGCTTCCTTATGATCTTCATGATAAAAATAGAGTTCTGTCAAATTTTCAGTCATTTCAGAAGTGGTTCAAAGACGATGTAGGTTTAAATGGCGAAATTTGGAAAATGTTCGAAAGTCGAAAAAACTTTTGTGTAAGTATTTTGAATAATAAACTGAACAGGCTTTGACCAATAATTGGGCTCGTAAGAGTAAAAAAAATTGTAACTATTGTAAAATCCAAAAGTTTACTCAAAATCATGAAATGTTTCAATGTGTGTCACAAAGAGTGTATGCTAAATAGGAAGTAAACACATTCCATCAAAAGAATTTCCCATTTTAACGCATGATTTTCACCAATTTTCTCAATTACAAACAAGTTAGCACTTTATTTTAGCGATTCCTGTATGTGGGATAAGATTTTCAAACTTTTTTCGTTGTTATTTGAACCACCCTACCCAACAGTTGTCGGTGTCTGTCACAGGTAGGAAAAAAAGGGTAAAAGGTCCGATGGCCTCCGCCCAAACCGATAGAAACGGTCGGTGACACGTGCCGCCATGTAATCCCCATCATTGCCACCACCTTATGGTCGCGTTTCGCTAATAAGCTTATCGGTGCTGCTTTGCGGAGGCATCTTTTTCCACCTTCGCCGAGACTGACTAACTGACTGACTGACTAGTACCAGTTAGTTACCTCTGAATGGTAGGAAAATTGCACTTGCTCAGAATGCGAGCAATTTGATGCTTATCGCTTGCCGAAGTAGCTCTATGGTTGATCTTGAAGCCCGAAGCCGTGAAGCAGGTAGTTAACAACCTGAACTGATGAGTGAGCTTCTCCAGCTGGACAGGTGTAAATAAATCTGCTGGTAATTTGTTCCAATCTACTTTTGAAATGTTCTATCTAAGTTATCAACGCTTTCAATCATCGCAGAACATGATTGAAGCTTTTTGATGTTAAATGAATCGCCAAATTACTGCCATATGGTCCAGAAAGGGGATGACTAAGCACATCTCAACAATCTTTAATCGCTAATGTTTCCGCAATCGTTTTAATTAATCTTATCTTATGAGCAATATTTTGCTCATATTTTTCTTTGAATCGTTTCGTTTAAATCTATATTCTTCTTAAACATATTTTACCATTTATGCAGTTCTGTGAGGCCTTCCTTAGCCGAGTGGTTAGAGTCTGCGGTTACCAAGCAAAGCCATGCTGAAGGTGTCTGGGTTCGATTCCCGGTCGGTCCAGGATCTTTTCGTAATGGAATTTCCTTGACTTCCCTGGGCATAGAGTATCATCGTACCTGCCACACGATATACGAATGCGAAACTGGCAGCTTTGGCAAAGAAAGCTCTCAGTTAATAACTGTGGAAGTGCTCATAAGAACACTAAGCTGAGAAGCAGGTTCTGTCCCAGTGAGGACGTTAATGCCAAGAAGAAGAAGAAGAAGAGGCAATTCTGTTTTTTTTTAGTTTTTTTATTAGTAGGGAGCCGGATCCTATTCTTGGCACTTTTGATTCACTTCGGCAGTGGGGTTTTTTGAAAGCTTCAGAGCTCATATTTGGCCACAATATGCGTCGTACTAAAGCGCTTCTTATTGCAAAGTTTCAGACAATTCGGCCGAGAAAAACCCCCCATGCCAAAGTGAATCATGGAAGTGCCCAAGTAGCTCTGCACCCTATCATTCCAAACATTACATTCATTTCTTATATCTAGGTGTTCTGTGTTATTAGACAACACTATCATCCTAATTTGGTAAAACAAATTTAAGATTTAATTAACATTTCGTTAACAACATATTACATTTCATTTGCCGTAGAAGTTCAGATTTTTTACAGGTGAGTAGATTTCACCTGTTTATAAGAGAGAAAAAAAAACGCTTTGAATATACTTAACCTAACTTAACCTAAACATATAACGCATTAATCGTGGCAATAGAAGATTGTAACGATTTTTGCTTGAAATTATTGATTATTTTATTTGACATTTGTTCCAATGTTTCAACATTGGATATTCTATGTAAATCATTAGTACTATACCAGGGAGGAAGCCTCAGAATCATTTTCAAAATTTTATTTTGAATTCTCTGCAGAGCTTTCTTCCTGGTATTACAACAGCTAGTTCATATTAGTACAGCATACAACATGGCTGGCCTGAAAATTTGTTTGAATATCAACAGCTTGTTCTTAAGACAAAGTTTTGATTTTCTATTAATAAGTGGATAGAGACATTTTACATATTTGTTACATTTGGCTTGAATGCCCTCAATGTGATTTTTGAAAGTTAAATTCTTATCTAGCATGAGCCCTAGATACTTAACTTCATCTGACCAATTTATTGGAACCCCTCTCATCGTGACAACATGTCTACTTGAAGGTTTCAAATAAAGAGCATTTGGTTTATGTGGGAATATTGTTAGTTGAGTTTTGGAAGCATTAGGAGAAATCTTCCATTTTTGCAAGTATGAAGAAAAAATATCCAAACTTTTTTGCAATCGACTACAGATGACACGCAGGCTTCGTCCTTTGGCGGAGAGACCTGTGTCATCCGCAAACAAAGATTTTTGACATCCCTGAGGTAACTCAGGTAAGTCAGATGTGAAAATATTGTATAATATTGGTCCCAAAATGCTGCCTTGGGGAACACCAGCTCTTACAGGAAGTCTTTCAGATCTGGAGTTCTGATAATTAACCTGAAGTGTACGATTTGACAGATAACTTTGAATTATTCTAACAATGAATGTTGGAAAATTAAAGTTTTTCAATTTTACAATCAAACCTTCATGCCAAACACTGTCGAATGCTTTTTCTATGTCTAGAAGAGCAAGACCAGTAGAGTAGCCTTCAGATTTGTTGGAACGGATCAAATTTGTTACACGTAAAAGTTGATGAGTGGTCGAATGTCCATGGCGGAATCCGAACTGTTCATTGGCAAAAAATGAATTTTCGTTGATGTGGGCCATCATTCTGTTCAAAATAACCTTTTCAAAAAGTTTACTGATGGAGGAAAGCAAACTGATTGGACGATAGCTAGAAGCTTCTGCAGGATTTTTGTCTGGTTTTAAAATTGGAACAACCTTAGCATTTTTCCATTTATCAGGAAAATATGCTAATTGAAAACATTTGTTAAATATATCAACTAAAAATGATAAGCTACTTTCTGGAAGTTTCTTGATGAGGATGTAGAAAATTCCATCATCGCCAGGAGCTTTCATATTTTTGAATTTTTTAATAATAGTTCTCACTTCTTCCAAATCAGTCTCCCAGGCATTTTCGAAAACGTTCTCTTGATTGAGAATATTTTCGAACTCCTGAGTAACTTCATTTTCAATTGGACTAGTAAGTCCTAAATTAAAATTGTGCGCACTTTCAAACTGCATAGCAAGTTTTTGAGCTTTTTCGCAATTAGTTAGTAATAATTTGTTTTCCTCTTTCAATGCCGGTATTGGCTTCTGAGGTTTTTTCAAGATTTTCGATAATTTCCAAAAGGGCTTAGAGCCAGGGTCCAATTGAGAAATTTTATTTTCAAAATTTTTGTTTCTTAATTGAGCAAAACGTTTCTTGATTTCTTTCTGCAAATCCTGCCATATAATTTTCATAGCAGGATCGCGAGTGCGTTGAAATTGCCTTCTCCTCACGTTTTTAAGACGGATCAAGAGTTTAAGATCATCATCTATAATCACGGATTCAAATTTTACTTCACATTTTGGAATTGCAATGTTCCTGGCTTCAACAATGGAATTTGTTAAAGTTTCAAGAGAATTGTCAATATCAATTTTAGTTTCTAAAGAAATGTTAACATCAAGATTAGAGTCAACATACGTTTCATATAGGGAAAGTGTACCAGTTATGGCCATAGTGGTTCCCTATTTGGCCATATGCAAAATATGGATAACTTTTACATTTTTAATCTTTCTGAATATTTTAACATCAAGATTTATCCTTTATCTTACTGCTAAAACACAAATGATTTTTCAAAATGTGAAGGCATTCAAGATATCACGTATGGCGAAATAGGGAACCACTATGGCCATAACTGGTACACCTACCCTATATTCCAGTCGGCTCGTAAATAATTGAAAGTGGAGCTGATAGGATTGAGAATCGCTTCAGGCGATATTTGAAATGTAACAGGGACATGATCAGAATCAAAATCAGCTGAGTATCTAATTGGCTACAAAGATGACTAGAGTCGGTTAGGACCAAGTCAATCGTAGATGGATTTCTAGAAGAGGAAAAACATGTAGGGCTATTAGGGTATTGAATTGAGAAATATCCTGAAGAGCACTCATCAAATAAAATTCTGCCGTTGGAATTACTTTGAGAATTATTCCATGACCGATGTTTGGCATTAAAGTAATTCTTGAATTACCAGAACATATTAAAGTAATTCTTGAATTACCAGAACATATTAACCTAGCCCGACAAACAAGATGAGACTAAGGTTCGAATTGGTAGATCTTACCCCGTAACGCACCACGAAAAGGTGATCTACCCGCGTTACGCGGGCACCTGTTGGAGTTACAAGAGGAATAATTAGATGAATATTAGGAAGAATTATTTGAGAGAAAACCTAGTAAAATTAACTGTAAGGAATGTCTTGATGAACTCCTGATTGAATATCTGTTGGAGATACTAATATATTTCTCAAAGGAATATCTGGAGTTATTCTATGAAGAATATGCATTTTCCTTCCTTAAAGCCCTCAACGATTTAATTTCTAGATTCCTGGAACAAATTTTGCGGACTTGGTTCATCATGCGAGGAATCCACAGACAATCAAGGAATTCTTTGTCGATCTTGGAATTAATTCTTAAATAGATCAATTTTACGCTGAGTATAGCTGGGTACGAATCTACTTAGCAGATATAGACAGCTGCTGCTCTATTGGTTAAGGTGATATTATTGAAAAGATCAACAAATAAGGATCCAATAATAAGAACCATCTTACTAAAGCGTAGCAAATTCGTACGTAATCTCACTGAAAAGGAATGATTGCTCATAATCACGCACATGTGCCTTCTTTGGGAGGTACAAGTTCTTCAATCTCCACAACACACACATGATCGCATGACTCAACCTCCAAGCCCGCAACTAGAATCAGTCTCCCACCTTACTTGTCTTTTGTCTTCCAGTCCAACTCCACACTCATTGCTGTTTCGCTATTGTGTGCTAATAGTAAATAATAATTGAGATGTCGGCCGGCCAAGCCGCCGGCGGGTCGAGGTTCCAATCGAGGTTGTCTAGTTTGTTTGTCTGACTGAAGCACCATTCGATGGGTTCGTTTACAAACAAGCTAATCCTCCCGTACAAATGGAGGCCAAGAACCTCAGAGAATTCTGAGTTAGATCGATCGTAGGTGGATCGTAAAAAATATATTAAAAACTCAGGTTGTCATGTCATGTCCATTCAAGACGAAATCATCAGGACAGGACAGGACGGAATGATGTCACTGTAGGGGCCGCGTCGGTGTGTCATGAGATCAGAAATTCTTCGAGTTGTTCGGAAATGGAAATTTAATTGAAGCCTAATTGATCGGCGGACGTTTAGCTGCTTATTATATTTATCAGCAAGGGAACAATTGTGACAGTCAGGGCTGGTAGCGAAGTAGGTGACACGTAATTAGTTACATTTTGTTCGATAAAATTACAAAACATCTATTTAGAATGCTTTAGTTAGTAGAAATTTTCAAATTTGGTTTACAACATGAATTTTCTAAAATCTGATAACTATAATAACTGCCAAACATCCACTTTTTGCTACCAGCCCTGCGGCAATCATGAACAGTAGTTGTAATCCTTGAGCGAGAGACTAATTCCTAACATCTATCTTACTTCTGTTTCCCATTTCAGTGCGCGGCTACGACAACCATGCCAAGTGCGGCCTGGTCTGGATTCCACATGTCGTCGCCTACCGGTGCCGGACGTGTGGCATCTCGCCGTGCATGTCCATCTGTCGGGATTGCTTCAAGCGGGGCAACCACACGGATCACGATTTCAACATGTTCCTCTCGCTGGCCGGCGGGGCGTGCGACTGCGGCGATACGTCCGTAATGAAGGCGGAAGGCTTCTGCAGCGATCACGGGATCAACAACTGCCAGAACAAATCGCCGGTGCCGGACGACCTGATGGTGGTGGCAGAAGCCATGATGCCCCGGTTGCTGCTGCGGCTGCTGCTGCACTTCCGTGACAACAATGCCAAAAACCACAACTCGACGGTTTACAGCCGGACGGCCAAATACTGTGATGACTACTGTAGTATGCTGATGGAGTTCAACAACATGGGCGAACTGATGCGACGGGTGATGACCAAAGCGCTGATAGACGAGCAAACGTATAGGAAACTGGTGGAACCACCCTTTCCCCAGAACTCGTACGGTAATTTCCTAGAGTATGGGCGGAGGAAGTACGAGGAAGCGGTACGGTTATTTCCCTCCCCGGAACCGCCCGACGAATACAAACACCTGCCTGCGCTGGGGCAAACAATTGTTCACAAAACCCTCCTCGAAGAGTTCATCTTTTGGACGTTCAAGTACGAATTCCCGCAGAACATCGTGTGCTTCCTGCTAAACATGCTGCCCGATCAGGACTATAAGGTATGCCGGAGAAATCCACTTAAACTTCGATCGTTCAGGGAATGGCGGGAATTTGAATCCAAGGGGAAACAGACGGGAAAAAATGGGACTTTCAGATGGTCGCGTGGAAAATCGTTTTGAACAAACATTTTCAAGCTCTAAATAAATCGATCAGGAATTAGTTGTAGAAAATCCGTTATGCGTGATGATACTGTCATTGGGCATCTGTAAATTTGGACAAATAACTTTCATTGGAATGCATTATTAACAGTAGGTAATGATTAAATTTCTATGTTTTGAAATATGAATTTTTCATTTTTCTCTTACTGTCTCCCAGAAAGTTCTCAAATCTTCTGAATTCAAATCACATAAAAGGGAAACCTCAAATTTCGTGCCAAAAATATTAAGATACAGAGATGGCGCAAGCGATTTAAAGGTGAATTTTCAAATTATGAAATATGACCTTCAGTGAAGTCTCCATAACTTAGTTATTTTACAACCAGTTTTAAGGCTCTTTGCATTATCTTTGAAATTTAATTAATAAAAAGTTTGTAGAACATCACATTTGTCTAAAATCAAAGCAAGTCTTATTAAAAGTAGTTTTCTCTAATTTTTTCCGCTTTTTACTAAAAAAATATTTTTTATTCGACCATAACTTTATGAATGCTCATCCAATTCCAGATCTTTTTACATTCTTTTGAAGCTGATTCAGTTGTTTCCAATCTTAAGGTTTTCTAAGGTGACATTCGTTTTTACGTTTCTATTAAATCTTTCTGCTGACATCAGGCTTGTTTTGGAGTCAATTGATACAAAATGACACTTTTTTCAATAATCATATGCTCTTCACTAAACTAAAGCATATTAGGAAAGTTATTGCCAATAGTGTTTTATTATTTATCCAGAAATATCCCTTCTTTTAAATATTAAATCTTCTTTTGAGTTTCGCTATTGGAGTGAATTTTTGCATTGAAGATTTAGATATATTTAGCACAAATTTACCCTTCTTTCAAACATTCATATTTTTCCAAATATGATGTATCCATGTACAAAGAATTTTTTTTCACAATAAAAATAAATCTCACTTTCTTTTATACATAGGCTCTGGAGCTATATTTTTTTTAGATATTTTTTGTCTCCAACTGACAAAAGGGTGGCAATAGATAACATTAATCTGCTCAAGTTATTAGCGAAGTTACTTCGATGGGTTGTGCTACTTTTGCCCGCATATCGTTTCCCTGAATGCCAGTTCACCGAATGCTAGTTCCTTGAATATCCCTTTCTCCGATTAGCCACTTCCCCGAAAAATTTTTGGCACACATAATTATCGTAACTTTAACCCTCTCTTTCCCACGACTTTGATCGACTATTTCTTTACGAAAAAAGCGTTTTTATTAAAAATACTTGAACAAACAATGTTGCAAATGGTCTTCATTTTTCGAATTCGGTAAAAAAGTTTTTGGTTGTTTTTCAATAGTAAATTGATTGTTTATCAATAGTTTTAATATTGAAACAGTTAGTTTACTTCTGGATTAATCTGATGAGTATATAAACATATTCTAGTAACTATTACTAAGTATTCATCTAATTCGGGTTGTCTCCAGTTCGTCGAAAACTAGTGGAGCTCTGGAGCTACCATGGGAAAGAGAGGGTTAAACAGTTCAGGGTGGTGAACGAATTAACCATCTAATATACATCCTTCTTTATTTAATTGGCAGTTCTTTCGAGTTTTACCGTCCTCAGCATTTTTGTCAGCATGTGTATAGTCGAGAATGACAGAATACCTCCTTCTTTTACTTATCGTTCTTTCTTGTTGATTATGCAGGCACTGAAGACTATTCCCAGACAACCAGAAATCGCATGAAAGTTCACATTACAACTCGTTTATTCGTATCAAACTCGCAAAACACCGTGGATAAACTCGTCGAATTGATGAGTTTCCTCGCATAAAACACTTTTTTTCTGAGTTCATTTGCACATTTTGTTTCGTCCCGTACACTCGTACAAATTAGTGATCCTTTATAAAGAGATAAGCGGAAGTAAAATGGAATGATTTGGCAACACACCAGCAGTGCTGATTTTGCTCAGCGTCGAGAATAATATTGTAACACGGATATGACTTCTTCATTGCTAAAAATTTTGTTCTGTTTTGTTATAAATCTTTGAGCTACATTTTACAATCTTTGGATTAGAGTTTTCAATATTTTGCAAATATTGTTTTCCTTCCTTTACCAAGTGTTACGTCCCAACTGGGACAGAGCTTGATCCGCATATTTTATGAGCGTCACCTTTATTGTTAACTGTGAACTTTCTTTGCCAATTTACTAGTTTCAAACATGTATATCACAACAAGCTCAAAGATACTCTATGTTCTGGGATGTAGAGAAAACAAATATTCCGAAAAGATCTTCCACCAGACCCGTCACGAGTTTTATTTAGTTATGCTCTTTCATTTCACAACAATTTTTGAAAGACTAGTTTTGATTGTAGACAAATTGGATGTTCTACAAACGTTTCATAGATTAAATTTTGAAGAGAAAGATGCAAAGAGCTTCAAAATTGGTTAGAAAATAACAAAGCTATGAAGACTTCACTGGAGGTCATATTTCATAATTTGAAAATTCACCTTCAAGTCGCTTGCGCCACCTGTAAATCTTAATATTTTTGGCTCAAAATTTGAGGTTTCCCTTGTTATGTGATTTTAATTCAGAAGAGCACACGAATTTTCGATTTTGAGAACTTTTGAAAAATAAGTCGCAACCTACTGTACACGATTTTCTTTAAGAGATCTTCCAAAAGCGTCCACAATTTTCACCGAAAAATATACCCTCAGATTCCTCTACGAAATTGCCCAAAAATGCCTCAAGCATGAAAACTTTATTCAAAACATTCAGACCTATCAATTAATGCGTGAAGCGTCTTACTAGTTTTAAATGTTTCGTAACATCCGTAACAAGGCTTCAATTTGGAACATCGCACAGAACATTAAAATAAATCAACATGAACTTTGATCATTCAGAAAAAGATTTTCTTTCTGTTCAATGTTGTTTCATCAATATTGTTATGCTGTACTTTTAAGGTGAAGATAAATCGAAGCCAAAGTTCAAATTTTCAAGAGCACGGATCTGGAGAACTAAACATCCGTTTGAGCTAATCGAAAACCTAATCGATTGGTTACCATCAGCTAGTGACCAATCGATTAAGTTTTCAGCTTAAACGGATGTTTAGTTCTCCAGATCCATGGTCTTGAAAATTTGAAATTTGGCTTCGATTAATCTTCACCTTAAACAAGGACTTTGATTGAAAAATAATTTCAATCGACCAAAAAAATTTATTTAAGAGGGTTGGAATATAATAAAAAAGAGGTAAAAAAGGATTTATTTCAAACTTCAAACACCATTCAAATGAACGTACAGCAGCGTGTGCTTCATGATACGCGTCAAGCTCTTGTTGTTCGAAGCTGAGATCAAGTGTGCTGTGCGCGCAATGCAAACAACACGTCAGCTTTTGCAACACAGTGGGGTAAAATACGCTGTAACCTGTTGCATTTTACGACTAAAATTTATGATCGAAAGTTGTTTGTTGAAATCGAAATTGGAAGAGAACGAGTAGAGCTAGCAATTTGGTGTCAAAGAACGAATTGTAGAGCACAACTTTGCTTAAGGCAATAATGAATTTCAAAGTAAATTGACAAAAACAAGAAAAACATCACTACCTTTAAATTTATTTGCTCTTAAAAATGAATTTATCTGCGGAGTCCATTAGATGTAAAATTGTAAGTCGATAGGAAAATTCATTGGCTTTCGAATGGAAATAAAAGAACTGAGATGCGTTAAACTATTTTAAAGTTATTATCATTGGAAGATGAAACTAGCCTAAAACTTAAAATGTAGAACGATTTGTTTCATCTAACATGGTCCCCTCTAAGTCCTTAAAATGTTTGCACTCACGAACCTAATACCCTGTAAAATGCCTTCTTCTAAATTATGTCCTGTAAGCAACTACCTATAAAAATCATTTGATTTAATATTTATCCGCGAACCAGTGAGGACGTAATGCCTAGAAGAAGAAGGGTCATCCAGAAAAAATTGCATCATTTTGACTGGTTACACATTCCCGTCAATGATGGTTCAATTTTTAAAAGTAATCTATACGAAACGTGACTGAAAGCACAATATTTCGACATCTTTGATGACGGATAATTCAATAATTCTGCATGATGTTAATCATGCAACAACCATTCAAAAAGTCATCTCTCAGTCTCTAACGAAAAGTCGACATTTCTAGTATCGAATCAGTTAAAGATGTTGTATTTTTTCGAAAAAAAGAACCCAACATATAAGGTATTACGCATTTCAACATTATGCTATATACCTATTTCTTTATTGAACAATTACATCAACGTATTATTCCCTAATCGTAGTCTCGATAATAATGCGAACCTTTATATTTAACTCATTTGAAACAGAAGCATGGATCGAGCTCACCAGTTGATATCCCATCCTCAATTTCGCAACAAACAAATGCCCAACAAAACACGAAGACCGTAAATAAATCTTCCACTTCGACGATGCGAAAACCGAATTCGCTTGCCTTGGCTTCTCTAAGCGTATCATAAGGATGTGTTCTACTGAATACCAAATGTTTTATGCTAATTTTCTGTGTGAAACGGTGTATAATCCAATGTGGCTACAGTTGTCGCTATGGCCAAAATTGGTGCTTCTACCCTACTCGGGCACCTGGATGATATATTTTGGCATCTGGGGTTTTGTCGGCGAAGTTGGCTGAAACTCGGCAGTAAAATACACTTAAGGAGCATATTATTGGGATAAATGATTTTAGAAGCACTTAGAACAAAAACACTCACAACAAAAATCCTGCTCAAGTGAATCAAAAGTACCAAGAACATGATCCGTCCTATTACAACTGGACTATTTTTTTTCCTGTGTTGGGTGTATAATCACTGCGACCATTTGTTTGATCTATTGTGATACACTGGACTATTAACAACCGGAAACACTTTGAAAACTATACCGAGTAAACTGGGAAATAGCTGGAATTTCAAAATGAAAAATTGGTGGCCACTCTGATCATTTCTAATCCCAACTCCATCTTTTCAGGAACACCTGACGCGCACCTTCGTCATGCACTACTGCCGGATACCGAGCGTGCTGGAGATGTCCAACGATCCGGACACGCTGAGCAACCGGGTGGTGCACATGAGCGTGCAGCTATTCTCCAACGAAAGCCTGGCGCTCAAGATGGTCGAGGAGCTCAGTCTGCTGCACGTGATGATCATCAGCCTGAAGCAGATGATGTCGAAGATCCTGATCGCGAACACGTTGCATGGTAAGTTTACTAAACATAATAACTGAATCGTCCATTATCTAATTCGATTTCATCTCGTTTTTAGACCCGGCGCGGAATTTCCACTACGTGATCGACTGTGCCAAGCGGGTGATGAAGGATCACTGCTACTGGCCGCTGGCGTCCGATTTTAACAACGTGCTGTCGCACGAATCGGTTGCGCTGGTGTTCCTCAAGGATGACAACCTGATCGACATGTGGTTCCAGTTTCTGTCGATGTTGCAAGGTGAGTGCAGTTTACGTGGATCATGTTTGGAGCGTTCTATTTTAATAGTCCACTTTGACTTGCAAAGCTGCAATCTGGGAGGAGAATTTACTCTAATCTTAATGGAGGATCCAACAAAATCCAACAAAATCGAATGTCGTAGTAGGTTCTAATCAAATGGTGAAGAAGATTCCAATCGAATCTAGAAGAAAAGCAGAGATTCTATTCGAATCTCGAAAAAGAGAGGGGGATTTTGTTCAGTAGATTTCGTTCGAATCTTGAAGGAGATTCTGTTCGAATCTCGAAGAAGAGTTTGTTCGAATCTCGAAGAAGAGTTTGTTCGAATCTCGAAGGAGATTCTGTTCGAATCTCGAAGGAGATTCTGTTCAAATCTCAAAGAAGAGTCTATTCGAATTTCGAAGGAGATTCTGTTCGAATCTCAAAGGTGATTCTGTTCGAATCTCGAAGGAGATTCTATTCGAGTCTCGAAGAAGATTCTGTGCAAATCTCGAAGGAAATTCTGTTCAAATTTCGAAGGAGATTCTGTTGAAATCTTGAGGAGATTCTGTTTGAATCTCGAACGAGATTCTGCTCGAAACTCGAAGGAGTGTCTGTTCGAATCTCGAAAGAGATTCTGTTAGAATCTCAAAGGAGATTCTTTTCAAATCTCGAAGGAGATTTTCTTCAAATTTCGAAGGAAATTCTGTTCAAATCTCGAGGATAATCTGTTCAAATCTCGAAGGAGATATTCTTTGAATTTCAAAGGAAATTCTGTTCGATCCTTGAAGGGAGTACTGCTCGAATCTCAAAGGAAATTCTGTTCAAATCTCAAAGGAAATTCTGTTCAAATCTCAAAGGAGATTTTGTTTGAATCTCAAAATAGTTTCTGTTCGAATCTCGTAGGAGATTCTGTTCGATTCTCAAAGAAGAGTCTATTCGAATTTCGAAGGAGATTCTGTTCGAATCTCAAAGGTGATTCTGTACGAATCTCGAAGGAGATTCTATTCGAGTCTCGAAGAAGATTCTGTGCAAATCTCGAAGGAAATTCTGTTCAAATTTCGAAAGAGATTCTGTTGAAATCTTGAGGAGATTCTGTTTGAATCTCGAACGAGATTCTGCTCGAAACTCGAAGGAGTGTCTGTTCGAATCTCGAAAGAGATTCTGTTAGAATCTCAAAGGAGATTCTTTTCAAATCTCGAAGGAGATTTTCTTCAAATTTCGAAGGAAATTCTGTTCAAATCTCGAGGAGAATCTGTTCAAATCTCGAAGGAGATATTCTTTTAATTTCAAAGGAAATTCTGTTCGATCCTTGAAGGGAATACTGCTCGAATCTCAAAAGAAATTCTGTTCAAATCTCAAAGGAAATTCTGTCCAAATCTCAAAGGAGATTTTGTTTGAATCTCAAAATAGTTTCTGTTCGAATCTCGTAGGAGATTCTGTTCGAATCTCGAAAGAGATTCTGTTCGATTTTTGAAGAAGATTCTGTTCGAATCTCGAAGAAGATTCTGTTCGAATCTTGAAGAAGATTCTGTTCGAATGTTGAAAGAGATTCTGTTCGAATCTCGAAGGAGATTCTGTTCGTATCTCCAAGGAGATTCTGTTCAAATCATGAAGGAGATACTGATCGAATTTCAAAGAAGATTATGTTCGAATTTCAAATGAGATTCTGTTCAAATCAAAAAGGAGATTTTGTTCGAATCTAGAAGGAGATTATGTTCGAATCTCGAAGGAGATTCTGTTCGAATCTCGAAGGAGATTCCGTTCAAATCTCGAAGGAGGTTCTGTTCGAATCTCGAAAGAGACTTTGTTTGAATATTCAGGAAGATTTATTTTGAATATCAAAGAAGATTTTCTTCAAATTTCGATGGAAATTTTGTTGGAACCTTGAAGGGAATTCTGCTCGAATCTCAAAGGAAATTCTGTTCGAATCTCGAAGGCGATTCTGCTCGAATCTCAAAGAAGATTCTGCTCGAATCTCAAAGAAGATTCTGTTCGAATCTCAAAGAAGATTCTGTTCGAATTTCGAAAGAAATTCTTTTCGAATCTCGAAGGAGTTCCGTTCAAATCTCGAAGACGATTCTGTTCGAATCTCGAAGGAGATTCTGTTCGAATTACGAAGAAGATTTTGTGCAAGTCTCGAAAAAGATTCTGTTCGAATTTCGAACGAGATTCTATTTGAATTGTTTTTCGAATTTTGAAAGAGATTCTGTTCGAATCTCGAAGAAGATTCTGTTCGAATCTCGAAGCAGATCCTGTTCGAATCTCGAAGAAGATTCTGTTCTAATCTCGAAGGAGATTCTGTTCGAATCTCGAAGGAGATTCCGTTCAAATCTCGAAGGAGATATTCTTCTAATTTCAAAGGAAATTCTGTTCGATCCTTGAAGGGAATTCTGCTCGAATCTCAAAGGAAATTCTGTTCAAATCTCAAAGGAGATTCTGTTTGAATCTCAAAATAGTTTCTGTTCGAATCTCGTAGGAGATTTTGTTCGAATCTCGAAGGAGATTATGTTCGAATCTCGAAGGAGATTCAGTTCGAATCTTGAGAAGATTCTGTTCGAATCTCGAAAAAGACTTTGTTTGAATAATCAGGAAGATTTATTTCGAATATCAAAGGAGATGCTGTTCGAAACTCAAAGGAGATTTTCTTCAAATTTCGAAGGAAATTCTGTTCAAACCTTGAAGAGAATTCTGCTCGAATCTCAAAGGAAATTCTGTTCGAATCTCGAAGAAAATTCTGTTCGAATCTCGAAAGAGATTCTGTTCGGATCTCGAAGGCGGTTCTGTTCGAATCTCAAAGGAGATTCTGTTCGAATTTCGAAAGAAATTCTTTTCGAATCTCGAAAGAGAATCTTTGCGAATCTCGAAGGAAATTCTTTTCGTATCTCGAAGGAGATTCTGTTCGAATTTCGAATTTGTATTCTGAGTGAATCTAGAAGAAGATTTTGTGCGAATCTCTAAGGAGATTTTGTTCGAATGACGAAGGAGATTCTGTTCGAATCTCGAAGGAGTTCCGTTCAAATCTCGAATCTCGAAGGAGATTCTGTTCGAATCCCGAAGAAGATTTTGTGTCTCGAAAAAGATTCTGTTCGAATTTCGAACGAGATTCTATTTGAATTTTTTTTTCGAATTTTGAAAGAGATTCTGTTCGAATCTCGAAGAAGATTCCGTTCAAATCTCGATGAAGACTCTTGAAGAAGATTCTGTTCGAATCTCGAAGTAGATTCTGATCGTATCTTGGAGGCAATTCTGTTTGAATCTCGAAGGAGATGCTGTCCGAATCTCGAAGGAGATTCTTTTTGAATTTGAAGGAAATTCTGTTGGAATCTCGAAGTAGTTTCTGTTTGAATTTGATGGAGATTCTGACCGAATCTCGAAGAAGAGACTCTTCTTGAATTTCTTGAGATACTCTTGCGCTAATTTCAGGAAGAAACAAAACAAGTTTGCGTAGGTAATTGATTTCCTGGATAAACTGTTGCTGTATACGCTCCTAGAAGATTTTTATCGAAAATTTTAAAGCTGTTTTTGTTGCAATTACCAAAAATGTTGCATCAGAAATGAAGTTTCTTTATAAATCGATGGAATTTTTTTAATTCTTGAGAAATTCTCAATAGAATATATGGAGAAAGTCGTTGAGGAGTTCTCTAATGAGTTTATGGAGCTACTATATCAAAAATCCATGGAAAGATTTCACGATGAACTCGCGAAGGAATTATTACAGGTGTCTTTAAATAGCATTGGAAGAATTTATGAAGATATACTTGAAATAATCT
The DNA here is from genome assembly GCF_002204515.2 of Aedes aegypti. Taxonomy (NCBI): domain Eukaryota; kingdom Metazoa; phylum Arthropoda; class Insecta; order Diptera; family Culicidae; genus Aedes; species Aedes aegypti. Next base: position 21,227,577 of record NC_035107.1, read on the forward strand.
TCACGAAAATTTATCGAGGGTATTTCTGGATGATTTCGTGTAGAATTTTTTGATATACGTGGCAGGAATTCCAGGAAAAATCTCTGAAGCTGTTAAAGATATTTAAAGAACTTCTTGGATAAATTCAAGTAGTAGATTTTACAGGAGTCTGTAGGAGGATCTTTTCATAAACTTCCGGAGTAAATTATTCAGAAATTTTCAGAAAGCTCTTTGAAACAAATTCTAGAGAAAATGCGGGAAAATGAAGGAATTGATGTTCGAATATCTAGAAAAAAATGTTAGAAGAATTTCTATTGGAATATCTGGAGGAATTTCTAGAAGAGTTCCAGGAAAAGCCGTTAAAGCGTAGGTAGTTGAATTTTCCGATTAGTAGTATTCTAGAAATCCCTTGGAGGAGTCACTGGAGGAATAAATATTCAGGCTGCTATTGTGAGCGAAAAGCGAGCTTTTTTCACCAGTGTTGTACAAAATACAACAGCGCGACTACGGAAGTGTTAAATTCAAATCATGACAAATTTTTAGGTAAAGGAATCACTGAAGTATTTCTTGGAGGATTATTCGGAGAAATCTGTTGATAAATTCAGGTATTTTTGGAAGCCTGCTTGGAGAAAACTTATTCTATGATTAGTCCACGAATAAAGTTTTGTTGGACTTCCTGGAAGAGTTTTTCTTACGAATTAACAGAGAAATTGAAAGTGTTTCTGAAGAAATCACTGAAGAGATCGTTAGGAATTTGTAAAATTTGTAATGAAATTCTTCAATGAATTCCTGTGTGAATGGCAAAACTAATCCCTGAAGGATATCTAAAAGTATCTTTTAACAGTCTGGGATTACCCCAAATGCAGTGGTTCTTGAACCAAATTTGTCATAATAACTTAACAATGGTTTTTATTTCTATGACGAAATTTTTGTGTAAAACGAGCTCACCAATATTTTGTTCACCAAGATTTTTTTTGTTTTGAATATGTTGCTTGACCAACTTTTATTATATACTTTTTGCCTAACATCATTCTACAAATGTCCCGGGGCAAGCATGAATAATCGCGTAGTTACCGCCAGCCCTTTACTGACTATTCACCAAACTTATAGTTCAACCTCATCTATAACTTTTCTATTCACTATTCTCCTTCCAGGCATGAACGTCAACATCCGCGAGACGGGCAGCCACGTCGAGTTCGAACCAAGTTCCTATTATGCGGCGTTCAGCTGCGAGCTGGAGGCCAGCGCCTACCCGATGTGGTCGATCATTTCGCACCTGAAGGACCCCTCGCACGCCCCGCTGGCCAAGAAGATCATGCTGTTCTGCGTCAACTACCTGCAGGACTGGCTCGACGCGGTCAACTTCTACCAGCACCCGAAGTTTAATAAGGTACGGAACGGGGAGTTACTTAAGGTCGCAAAAGACTACAGCGTTTTTGTCGTTTCAGGAGGAGCTGTACCGAGCATCGTTTCACTATCCGCTGCATCGCTATCTGGCCGCCTTCATCTGTCAGGGTGTGAAGAAGATGGGAATGTCGCTGAGCGACATTCTCCCATCAGCGGAACTGCTGCCGAAGCTGATGATGCACCCGCTGCGGGTTCAGGTTAGTGGCCAAACTCTTTCCTTTCACAAAAAATCGAATCGAAATAAGGTTCTTGTTGGGAGTAATTTATTAGCACAGCCTGACTTATCTACTACAGAGTAAAACAACTAAAGGAAGGTACAACTAAATTACACTATTTTGATTCTTATTCGTTGTTTGAACTGAAACTGGATTATGATCAGCGGCTTTGCTTAATTACCGGAGAGATTTTGGATTTTGAAAGACATTCTTCGGAGGTAGAGGTATTTATAGAAACTTCTAATGGGATAACTTGTTAATTTTCCCAAAGCAAGCTTTGAAATGTTTTGGGAGAAACATTTTGCCGAATTTCGAAAGACATTTTTGGAAGCCGTAATGGAGAAATCATTTTAGATATTCCATAGAAAAAGTTTTGTTGGACTTTTTGGAAGAGTTTCTTAAGAATCAACAGAAATCGCTGAAAAGCTTGTTGGGAATTTCAAACGGAATTTGCAGGTTCTTTGAAGAATTTCTGTTGGAATCGCTGGACTAATGCTTGAAAGGTTCCTTTCAAAGTAATCTGGCATTACCTGGCTCCCAATATTTCAGAGTTGCGATCATCATTTTACAAGTGCCTCGCGGCCGCTTTTGAAATGTAGGTATCTCCAATAGTGTACGAAACCTAATGAAATTTTTTTAAAATTTATTAAAAAGGAGTACCTATTCTAAACAGCCCTCCATATTGTTTTAAAGAATATTGCTAGGAATGTAGCAAATATATTGCCATAAATCCGTGCCACGTCTGCGAACCTCCTGAGAAGCCATTACGAGTCCCCTTAGGGATTGCAGACCACCGATTGAGATACATTGTCCTTTACACTTGGCCCTAGTGTCCTAGTGTAATATACAAACACGAGTTAGTATGTGAACGACGTGTTTTATCACTTTTCTTCTTCTCTGGCCTGCCATCCACATGTATTTACTATCGCCTACAGGTCACCTATCTACATCTTTGATCCAAGCTTGCTTGCTACCTTTTGCTGGCAAAGCTAGATAGACAGACATGGCGACAGACAGACTTCGCCATGTATCACGGCTTTTATATATAGAAGGGTTGGTAGCAGATCATGTTTTGGAGACTTAATTTCTTTTTAATGCAAAACTCTAAGTCTCTATTTTAACCAAGATGATCTCTAAAGTCTCTTTTTTCCTGCTTGCAATGAATCCTGCTGCAAGTTACATTTGTTCCAGTCTCTGAAGGTTCAAAGACTATTAAGCGACTACTTAACATGTTCTTCAGGATTTTCTTCTAAGATTCCTAGAGGAAAAGCTTCCTGAGTTATCCTTGTAGAAATTCTTCTAGTGTTTCCACCACCTAGTCTCCTAGAAATTTCTCCAACGGCGTTTCAAAGGATGCTTAGAGAAAACTCTTCAGAATTTGCTCCAGAAAACCGTTGAGCACCTCAATGTTCCTATCTCCTATGATTTCCACACGGAAATTTACCCAAGAATCTTTCTCAGGGTTTCCCCCAGATGTTTTGACTAGTTCTTCCGCTGATTACCTTAGTTGTTACTATAGCCCTTTCGGAACGAAGTAGTACAATTTTGATAGGCAGACAGATATTTTTTAAATAGCTCATTCATGGCCGGATTCACGTATATTTTCTCTTCGTCTGCAATTCTTCATAGCCAATGAGTTATATTAACTGCTCATGAAGAGTACAAATTCTTATGGAGCGTCACCATTTGGCAAGAGAAATTTGATCACAACGTCAAAAAATCGTCCGTGTCGGAAGGAATAGAAAATCTTGCATAGACTCCCACTGGAGAAAATCCGTAAAGAATTATTCCACAGTTTTTTTTGATTCATTTAAAAAATTTCTAGGAAGATCTACAAGAATTCCTACGTTTGTTTCTCCAGTTATGCTTCCAGACATTTTCACCTAGCAACCCCAGCAATTGCTTCAAACATTCCTCCAGGAAATATATTTAGTACATTTCCTGGAATTCCTCAATAAATTCGACGCAAGATTCCTCATAAAGAGAATCCTCCACACATTTCTCAAAGAATTTCTTCTACTACTGTAATTCCATCCAAGAATCACTTCTGCTGTTCTTCAAAACAATTTTTCAAACAAAGTATTTTTCCAAGTTAAATTTCATTTTTTTCTATAATTCTATTTTCTATAATTATCCAGTGGTTCCACCGATCATTTTTACGCAAATTTCTTCAGGAATTTCTAATGACATGCACACTAAATGTCTTCTTCCTCACCTCGGTATATATTTTCATTGGTTCTCATTGCCTTCTTCCCCATGTCGTGTAGAGTGGAACACTGTACGAAATACCCCGCATTAAATTGAATGATTTTTGCATCATCCGAGCCCCATACAAATATAGGAATATTTTCATCTTCATGGAAATCGTCTGTTTACGAGTTGCACTGAATGAAAATCACCCAGTCTTGAAGAGATATTTTTATTTTTAAAAGACGTTAACATTTGATTGATTACTATACAAAAGTATAAACAAGCGACATTACTTGCTATAATTAATATCGTTTCGATTTCGAATCAGTACAGAGTACAGAGAGTGCTTCGGAACGCCCAAAACTAGACGATTCGTTTTCGGGACACCAAAAAGTTTGTTTGATTTCCGTTTTAGCGCGTTTTGCTGGGCAGTACCTACTTCGGAAAGCCCAGGCAAGACGGCTTGTTTTCGGTTCGCCGAGAAGTTTCACGGTTCGCATTGTGCGAGTGCGAAAAGATATTCGTGTTCAATCGAGGATGTCTAACCATCTGGAGAATTCGTTTCATGCCTATGATAACACGTTTTTTTTCATGAAAGCGTTATTTTTATGTATTTTTCAAACAAACTATGTATGGTTCGTCACTACAAGTGTCGGCTTTGTGCCTGTTTTATATCATTTTTATGCTATGCTTTCGATTTCAAATCAAAAGTACAGAAACACACACACTAAGCTCATTTTACTGGAAATCGTTGAATTTCACCGTAACTCAACAGCTGAACAGTGCGGTGGAATAAAATACCGTAATTTCGGCGGAATTTGACGGATTCCGGTGATTTTTTTTACCGAACACTGTAAAAATTTACCGTACTCCGTTAGTTTATTTCACTGAACTATTTAGCTGTTGTGAATTCACCGGAATCCGTAAAATGATTTAAGTGTGCAAATAGTTGATTTTTAAAGTTCATAATTATTCATGTGCAAGTGTTCCCTGCAAACGTCTGCCATCAAGTTTTTCTTCTTCTCTTGTCTTTGTGACTAGTCCGGAGATTTTCCCTATTGTTTTCCACACATGAACACGTAGCCTTCAACGAGGGTATTTGTGAAAGAATAGTGTGAATCTGTTGACTCGTTTTCACGCCATTTCGTGACATACAAACACTATTCCATTTTTATTTATATAGATAAATAGATAGAAGATAGATACAGTCAACTCTCCCTTACTCGATATTTCTTATCTCGATATCGAGTTAGAGAACCATAGTAAAAGTTGGTTTTCATGGCTAACTCGATGGTCCCTTTTAGCGAAGGGACTGTAACTCGATGGTCCCTTCAATATTGAGTTATAGAAACTGTAGAAGATAGATAGAAGGTAGATAGATTGTTCATGCTAAAACATCAACTCATTTCAAGGCGACAATCACGTGACTCTGCTTGACTTTCCTATCCAATAAGTATGCTGCAAATTCTTATTTTAATATACAATCCAAACATATTTTGCTGTTGGATGCTCTGACAAATAATTTGCAGGTTTCACCAACATCGTTAATTGAGTTTAGGAAGGGATTTTTCTGTAAAAATGCAAAATATTCTACCCAACTCGTTATGCAGTAACCGCCATACTTATAATTAGATATGCAAGGATAATTTCGTGTCTAGGATCATCTGTACTTCATATGATTGTTAAGTAGATAACTCGAAGATTTTCGGTTTTGGCTATGAATAGATTGTTATCCGACATAAATTGCAGACTATTCATTCCAGTTATCACTATTTAACTTTCTACTTATTTTCATTCTGATTCATGCTAAATGTCATCATAGAATCGGATGATTTTTGTTCGGTAATCAATAGATGTATCAATATTGTATATCAGACATATTAACCCTCTAATACCCAAATTTTTATTTTCGATTTAAGTATTATTTTTCGTTATCTAAAATCGGTGGGGATTGCTTATCAAACCTTCCGGTCCGCCTCATAGTTACGTACTATTTGGTGCTGGGTGTAGTTCTTGTTTTTCCAGCTGTATTGAAAAGCATGAGCCATAGTCTTTGGCATACAATCGGGTCTTTCTTTAGCAGAAAAGAACCGAAATGTCTATCGACGACCGGTGATTGCTAGCAGATATAGTGGAGAGCTTGTCTTGATACGTTCATCGCTTCAAGCTAGTTGAAAAACTGAATACACTGATTGCCTGTCGATCAGAGCCGAACTAGGCATAGATCGTCTACATACATCTGAATCTACATGTCTCCGATGTATTACATCGTTCCAGGTGGGAGTTATCTGATATGTGAATATGGTACCATAACAGAATTTTCCATCTGAACGAAGTGATAAATCATAATATTCCGCAAACTGTATCACACATCTACAGAATGTATTGCGTGAAGTTAAGACACAGCAGAGTATTGGGTACATAGGACCAAGTCCCTGCCGGGTGGCGCGAAACTGATGAGCGATAGACAATAGAATCAACAACACTGCCATAAGGGATAGTAAGCATGTGACTATTGTCGAAACTATGATTAGGAGGCAAATCAACATCCCAAGATCAAATTTTTGTTACAACCCAATGTAGGTATTATTAAATTAGGCTGTAGAAAATGATAAATATCTGATCACTTAGGAACCTTGCAACAGGTAATAAATGCCCGTAGTCTGTTTTATTCGAATACACATGTATAAATTGTTAAAATTGCCGAATCATACGCGGAATTTATTAAACGGATCATGAAATTAGGACTGAAATCATAATGATGATAGATTATCAACTTTCCTTTCGTCTTGCTATTTGTTACCGTTAGAATCACCAAACTGATTGGTTTCCCACTACTTACACCAATACAACAGCACGAAAACTGAAGTATTATAATCGCGCGTTGGAACTTTCAATATCCATATATTACATCAATAGTGAATTCTTGTATGTAGCCAGTATAAATAACAGAATCATCAACTTCTTGAACATTCTTCAACTGAAAACAGGATGCTTGTTTTATCAAACATGCTCAATCTGCACCTAAAATCTCGGATCCAAATAGTTTTCTAAATAAAAATTGTATCTAAATAAAACGTGTAGGCCAACAAAACATAATTGAGTAGGAGTTTACAAGTTACTTAGCACATGAAAAGCAGTTTAAATTAATCTATTACTAGATCAACACTAATGCTCACATTTTTATATTCTCATTTCATCATGGTCCTCATTGCTCGAGCGGAGACGAACACCCTGGAGATGGAAAAATCGACAGCGCTACGATAAGGAAACGTAACAGATGAGAAACTATCGATACATTTATCAATTATAAAACCCCGTTTTAATGTTAACACTTTGTTTCTGTTTTTTCTGTTTTTTTTTCGTTTCAGCAATCAAATAACCGAACCAACTCTACTATCTTTTCGTTTCTTCTTCGTTATACTTATAGTCCTTCTGGCACTGAACCGAGTGGTGCGCCTTCCGCTTTCTTACTGGTGCTGTTTTTCCTGTACATTTGGCATAGTGTCGGAGGTGGTGTACTGTATTTGCTATACAACGCACTACTTTCGATATTGTGCTTGGCGTGTGGGGAAGCAGTACTAGTGGTGAAGCGGAGGGCGCCATTCGGTTTAGTGCCAGAGGGACTAAATCTATTTAATGTATCTGAAGCTTGTGGGACCGCTTTAATTCCGGCGCCTGCTTGTGGAAGATCCCGGTGTGCTAAACGGTATAGGACATGTTAACGGGGGAGGCTTGGTAGGTCCTCACCCAGCCCGTGTCTAGATGGGCGGATAATTGTCTGCCAGGGTGTGGATTGAGCAATTACAATTACAATTACAAAGTATTATTTTTCGTTATCTAAAATCGTTCTAAACACGTTTTGGGCATTTATTTATTTTTATTCGCAAATCTTTAAATTTTGGTTTTTGATTTTTATAATTTTTATTTTTGAACATCCCTAGCTTTTTTTCATTTTTTCTTGAAGCCTTTTCTAGTAGTTGATTTTTGGCAATAATAAAAATTTTAAATGTTACGGTATTTTGAAAAATATTAAATTTTTAATTTTTTTTCGGAGCGTATTTTATTTTCCGTGTAACTAACGGAAAAACAGGTTTGAAATAATTTTAATACCACCAGGCTCTTCGTTTGTGATAGGTTAATCGTAGAAAAATGTAAAAGGTACGTTTTTTTATATTACACGTTAAATGAAGCCCAGGCATTTGTAGGTTATATAAGAATGCAATTTTTCAAACAATATCTAAAAATACAAAAAAGTTTCAAAAGTCATAAAAAACTTTTCCTATATGCGTGTTATGAGTCAAGGTATAAGCCAAAAATAAAATCATTTTGATTTCCGAGCTACGAAAAAATACATAAAATTCCAAAGTGTACCCCGTCTAAAGGCGGGGTTGGGTATTAGAGGGTTAAGATTTGCAGTTCACGTGGCTTCAATTCATATTCAATTAATTATTTGAGATTTTGCTCAGTGTATAACATTTCCGATCTTCTACACTGAATCTATACCACCCTACTTTTAACTTGTATGGTAGCCATTTTAAAGCAAGCATTAAAGATAGACGGATGGAGGGAGAGACAGATAGATAGATAGACATGATGACAGATTATGGCTGGCCTGCTCAAACTTTTTAAACCGCTGGCAAAATCTCAGGTACTGGCTCGGTGGCTGGCCAAATTTTTCTTAGTCTACAAACAAATCCATTTTCTTCATATCATCGGACCAAAGTCAGAAATTATGTGTGAACTGTACTAAGGATCACGTCATTTAGCCATTTTTTTTCTAGTAATCTTTCTTTGATTTTTATGAGAATGGGGTTCAAGATGTTCAAGATGCAATTACAAATGATCGGGAAAAATCTGATTTCCGATCCGAAATACCAGGGAATTTGAAGAACACCCCGGGAAAATATTTGTTAGTAGAAAAAGGGAGTTAGTAGAGAGATAGTTAACGGATAAGATCTTTGAAAAATTTCTAGAAGGGTACTTAGGCAAGATACTTGTCAGGTTTTCATTCAAATTTATGGCAAATTTTTAATGAGATCTTTGCTGGAGTCCTAACAGAAAGTGGACCGTTTCTTGAAATATCACTGAAATGGCTATTAGTAGATCAGGTTTTTGAAGGATTCTAGAAAAGATTCTTGGCTGATTTTATCATAACAGCAGGGTGTCCATCCATCCGGGAAATCCGAAAAAAGCGGGAAAAACCCGGGAATTCCAAATGACCAGGAATAATACGGGAAATACCCGGGAAATTGTAGAACACTCCAGGAAAAGCACTAAGGGCGAAACTAGAAAATTTTGTAAGGGGAACAAGGCTTCTTAACAATTTGTATCATAACTGACATAATGGTATTTTGAGAGTTGATAGAGTTAGTTTTTTAGCAGGTTTTCAGTAGATATCTGGGAAAAAAATTCTCACAATTTTCCCCGGTTTCTTGTTAGATCTTTCGTGAATTTCTGGTTGAAGATATTGAGCAGATTCATTAAAAATCTTATGGGATATAATCGGATCCATGAAAAGGTTTCTATAAAGGTATTTAAAGATTTCTGACAAGGGTCTTGGTATCATGCTTGATGTATTTCCATTAAGATTCATGGTATATTCTTGATCATATCTTTGCAAGAATTCTAACGGAAATCGAGGCGTATAGTTAGCGGATTCCATGAGGGTTAAGTTTAGTGAATTCTCAAGAAGATTTATTTTTCATGAAATTGGTAAAAACTGAATTGTTTTTCATTTTGTGAAATTTCTTATGAGATCTGAGTGGTTTCTTACTGAAATCCTGGGCTTTCCTGGGTTTCATAAAGGATTCCTAATTGGTTGATTCCTAGAGACGCTTATTCTGATTTTTGGTGATGCCTTGTTTGGATTACTAGCTTAATTAATCGACAGTCCTTGTAAGGTTCCTGATGAGATTTCTTATGATTTTCTGTAGATTTACCGATTTCTTACTGTTTTTCACACGAATTGCTTGTGCGATCCAGTATGAATACATAGCGAAATCATTGATGGATTAATACCTTTACCAGCATCCTCATTTTTTTACATTAAAGAAATATTCAAGTCGCTATAACTTTTTTGTTTCTCAATTTTAGCTATAACTTTTTTGTTGCACCATTTTTTCACAAGTTCTCAGAAAACTTTTCTTTTTCATTAATTTGTATCGGTTTTGATCATTGGTATCCGGAGATATTCCAAAATTCCGTGGGGGGAATTTCTCAAGCTACAATTTTTTTCTCATGTTCGGTTATTCACTTTTCGAAACTAAACTTGACGAGTCCATTATGAAAATAAAATAAATCTGTGCAACCGTTTTTGAGTAAATGAGCTTTTCTGTATTTGGTACCAAGGCCGTGCCAAGATCTTCAAAACTTCATAAACATCATATTGTAATTTTTGGATTTCTCGGAGACAATTAACCGATTTGAATGTTTTTTTTCAAAGAAGCTCTTTTTACCTGACATTGTATAGCCCGCATTTTATTTTTTTATAAATTGACTAAATCTAAAACGGCGGCCAAAGAAATTTTGAATGGGAAATGTCGGTATCCCACGGAATACTGGAATATCTGCAAAACCATATGAACAATGATTGATACCAACACAGAATTCAAAAATAGAGAAGTTTTTTTGAGAAAATGGGAAGAAATGGTGCAAAAATATCAAGAAACAAAAAAGTTATCGCGATTTGAATATTGTTTTGTGGTGAAAAAATGAAGCTGCCTGTAGAGGGGTTATTTAATGACGAGGTTCACATTCTTCGAAAAATCGTTGATGGATTCCCGCTAAGATGCTTGTTTGGATTTACGTCATTTTTTTTTAGCAAGCAAGCCATTAATTTTTTTTTTTTGGCATCAGAAGGCCGGCTCCAAAGGTACGTTCCCAACCAGTTGGGAGATTTGTGCCATCAAATTTTGTAGAAATAATTCACTATTTTTTATATTAACTTATATACCTAACTTAACCTAATTATATAACACATTAATCGTGGCAATAGAAGATTGTAACGATTTTTGCCTGAAATTATTAACACTTCAGTCGTCGCGCTGTTGTATTTTGTACAACACTGTTGAAAAAACTCGCTTTTCGTTCACAACAGCAGCGTGGTAGTTCTGACGGTGGCAAACCGCGCGACGACTGGAAGGTTAATTATTTTATTTGACATTTATTCCAATGTTTCAACATTGGCTAATCTATGTAATTCATTGGTGCTATACCTGAGAGGAAGCTTCAGAATCATGTTCAAAATTTTATTTAGCTGATTTTTAATTTATGTACGGCATCCTTCACCCTTTCGAATGAAAGCACTGTAAGAATTGAAAGGTTATTTTTACTGTGCCAAATATTTTCTTCAAGGGTTTTTTTAATAAACAAGTGGTTATTCTGGTAAGAAAAGTAAATTGATGGTTTCTAAAAAAATCAAAGACCTGGTACAAGTTAACCCTCTAATACCCAACCCCGCCTTTAGACGGGGTACACTTTGGAATTTTGTGTATTTTTTCGTAGCTCGGAAATCAAAATGATTTTATTTTTGGCTTAAACCTTGGCTCATAACACGCATATAAGAAAAGTTTTTTATGACTTTTGAAACTTTTTTGCATTTTTGAAAATTGTTTGAAAAGATGTATTCTTATATAACCTACAAATGCCCGAGGTTCATTCAACGTGTAATATAAAAAATCGTATCTTTTATATTTTTCTACGATATACCTTTCACAAAAGAAGAGCTTGGTGGTATTAAAATAATTTCAAACCTGTTTTTCCGTTAATTGCACGGAAAATAAAAATATTTTCATAAAAATATTAAAAATTTAAGATTTTTAAAAATACCGTAAAAATCTGAATTTTTTTTATTGCTAAAAATCAGTAACTAGAAGAGGCTTCAAGAAAAAATAAAAAAGGGTAGGGATGTTCAAAAATAAAAATTATAAAAATCAAAAACCAAAATTCATAGATTTGCGAATAAAAATAAATCATTACCCAAAACGTGTTTAGAACGATTTTAGATAACTAAAAATGATATTTAGATCGAAAACAAAAATTTGGGTATTAGAGGGTTAACATCAACAATTTTCTGTAGAGTTTGTCAAAAAGCTTTTCTTGGTCTAGATTTTTCAATAAATTGTATATCTCTTTGTAAATTGAAGCTGTTTTTAAACCACAGCTTTTTGAGGACTTTTTAATAATTTTTGGTCCTCCAAAATTTTACCAGTTTGTTAAAAAAATGAAGAGTTGCAAATGTTTTGATTACTTCTTTAAACTCAATATTTATCATCCAATAGCAAGCAGCTGGAGAATTCGGAAAACCCTTCTAAGAGATATAGGTTTAAATGATCCTCTACTCTATTTGTTGCAATATTTATGAAACTGTAGTTAACATTCTCTTATAGGTAATATTTCAGAACTTGTTAATATTTTCCCTTATTCGATAATCTATGTACTGGACAATCTACATATTAACCAATGCAATGGTGTCTGATATTATCGAACTGCATAAAGTTTTTTAAAAGTGAAAACAAAAATATTATGCATTTGAAGGTACTGCCTCGAAATCCGTATTTTGAAAACAAATATCACAACTTTCTATACAAACATCTGGGTTATATAAAGTCACAAAAACCATGATGTCATTAAATTTTTAGGCATCCGTGAAAAATCCGGGAATTTGAAAACTGATTTTGAATGGACACCCTGTAACAGATTGGTAGAGGTTGGCGGAAAACTATTCCAAAAAATATTTGGCATATTTCTTGGGAAATTACTGAAATTCTAGACTGATTTATTAAGAAATCCGTTTGGTGGATTTCTGGGGTTGTTGATGACACTGATTCTTGATGAAGTCTTGTCTGGAGTACTAGTTTGAATATTCTTTGATCTATGACAACGTTCTTACGAACCCCTGACGAGATTTTGTATGGATTTCTGCAGATTCACAGCGAATTTTTTTTAACCATCCCTACCAAATTTCAAGGCTAGATCTCTGATGAATAAATAAATAGCGAGGCCCTTTAGGTATTCTTGGACAGATTTTTGTTAAGGGGCAGGGTCCGTCATTGATTTCGGAATTTTCAATAGCAGTTTTTTCGTTCAAAATCAAGAAAATTTACAGGACAATGTGTTCACTGTATACTATTCTCCAACCGAAACTCAGTGAACAAATTTTCAGCGAATAATTTTTAGTTTTGAACAGAATAAACTGCTTTTGAAGTTTTGATAATGAGGATGATTACGATGACGGAGCGTTGAACGTTAAGCTTATGATGAGATTCTTGATCAAATCTTTTGAAGAATACTTAGAAGAAAAAAAATGGATTTATGTCAAAAGTTTTACCCAGCTTCTTAGGAGAATACTAAAATGGATTTGGAGACGTTGAATTTGAATTGAATTGAAAATATACTTACAGCTATGAACCTGGTCAGTCGTACAGTTGCAAGACCGTGTTTTCTTCGCCAATTTGTTAAAATGGTTTTTCCTTGGATTCAACCAGATTTTCAGCAGATCAAGAATTTCTCCATGAACCAGCATAATTCCTAAGGCATTCTTAAAAGGTAATGGATTAGCTATTGCACTTTTGACGTATTGTGGAAGTTTAGATATACAGAGCTGTTTATTTAATTCCGAAATCTCTCTGAACTTCCTATGAATTCTAGGGGGTCTTTTGGATATTTCAGTAAATATTTCATGTGTCTATTTGTTTAACACTTTTTTCAAAATCAAACGGTTTTGAGCTCGCAGTATTTTATAAATTTATTTAGAAATATTTACACTTTTTATTAAATTTAGGGGAGAGATTATTAGAGTATGTTTAGGAAAAAAAAACTACTGGTTGAACTTTAACCCTTCACTTTTTGCAAAAAAATAAAATACTTAAATCAGTAGTAAGGTGAGCAAATACCTTTAAACTCTAGTATGTTGATTATCTTGTCAGAATGAAGAAGTCTGTAAGTCGTAGACGAAATAGGCCTATCTGTCAAAAAAATCATAGTCACGAGGACATGTACGCCCAATGCTAAAATCTGTGTGTTTGGCCGATGGACCAACAGATAGCGGTAGTGTGTAAACGTCAAACGCAAACAAAAACGTTGCGAGCGCTGCGGGTGGTGGATTGGCCACCTACCATATATTTGAAACGGTCGTTAAAAAGGTGGTCGATGGACATCGGTGAGAGTGTGACGTCTGTTTGTCTGTGACAATATTATCAAGATGCAGGATTATTTTGCAATATGTTTGATAATTTCTTGGGCATCCGGGAAAAATCCGGGAATTGAAAAACTAGTTTTGAATGAACACACCTTGTCATAAGAAACCTACTCAAAATTACGTCAAAAGTTTACATAGAATTTGCTCCTGAACGCCATGTTTCTCATTAAATCATGTCCCGGATTTTGCCCATTTTGTGACCAATATTTCCTAGAACTAAATGAGAATCTAGCGAAGGATTTTATTAGAATTGTGTTGGAAATTCTGTCAATATCTTTGACAAGATTTATAATCCTGTTAAGAAATCTGTAAACTTACTCTGACTAGAATTTTGAATTCTCCATAAAATACCATCAGATTATGAGAAGACCCTGCTAAGGATACTGTCGAGGATACTGCTATAGATTCTGTAAGAATCCTACCCAACAATCGTGAGAAGCCTTTTCAAACTTTCCATAAAAATCATGTCAATGATTCTTTGACTTAGTTTGACCTACAACTTTTGTTGATGCTTGATTTAAATTAAGTTTTTTTATCAAGTAACTAAAATGGCTTCTAATAAGTAGTTAAAATGGGCTTCCACATTACGAACTTCAAAACGATCTTTCAAGCTAAATTGTTATGAACAATAGTTCTATTGATTATTCAAAATTAAACAGTTCTTAGAACTCAGCCACTGATGGTGGTAAGCTCCATCGAAGTTAATACGCCAATCGCGTATTATCCTCGATTTTTCTATAGTGAAATTGAATCCCTGGACAAACTCGTGATTAGATCCCAAGAATAGCTCCTGATCCCTTGATGAACTACCGATGGAACCCCCTTGAGGATCTTTTGATGGAGTTCCTGGTGGAATCTCTGAAGGAATTCTTGGTGGAATCCTTACAAGAACTTTTGATGGAAACTTTCGAAGTTCTCCTGATGATATCCCTGGAAGAACGTTTAAAGGAATCCCTAAAGTAACTCTTGATGGAATCTCCCTTAAGAAACTTCTGATGGGATCTTTAAGCGAACTCCCGATGAAATTCCATGGGAAATTCCAGTTGAAATTTCGGAAGGAATTCTTAAAGGAACCCTTACAAATATTCCTAGTTAAATCACTGGACAAAATCTTGATTTTTTTTTTGGTATAATTCCTTAATGAAAGGAGTATTACCTGGAGAAATACGTGATGGAATCCCTGTAGGAATTCCTGTTACAATCCCTGGATGAATTCCATGTTGAATTTTTATGTAATTATAGGTAGATAATTTTGGAGGAATTCATTGAGGAATATTTCAAAGAATGGTGGATTTGCTAATTTTGGTACAAAACCTCGGCATATATGCGCCAACGAACGATAAGCCCGATCACATGAAGGATGAGTTCTATGAGAGCCTGGATAAGGCCTACGGAGAGGACCCAACAAAAGTCGTCAAGATAGTCATCGGCGACGCAAATGCGCAGATCGGGAAAGAAGATTTCTTCCGACCCGTCATTGGAAGGGAAAGCCTTTATTCCGTTACCAATGATAATGGCCTGCGGCTAGTAACCTTCGCTGCTGCTGGAGGGATGGCAATCAGCAGTACCTACTTCACACGAAAGAATATCCGCAAACACACCTGGCGACACCCGAGTGCCGATGCCTGCTCCCAAATAGACCACGTGCTGGTTGATGGGCGACATTTCTCAGATGTCATTGATGTCAGGACCTTCCGTGGCCCTAATATCGACTCGGATCATTATCTCGTTGTAGCTGAAATTCGGGCGCGGTTATCCAGCGTCACGAGTTCCACAACAAACAGAACGCTGCGCTTCAATATACAACGCTTGTCGATTGATAGGGTAGCTGCGCAGTACCGTCAGCAACTAGACGAGCAGTTGGGATGAATCAACGTTGCTGGAGACGTCGACAACCTGTGGGACCCTATCCACCAGGCTGTGACAACAACGGCGCGGGAAGTGATCGGCACTGGTCAACGACGAAGACGAAACGACTGGTTCGATGAAGAGTGCCAGAGGGTGACAGACATGAAGAATGTCGCTAGAAGCCGTATGCTTGTGGCCGGTACTCGACAGAACAGAGAGCGGTATAGGGCAGCGAGAGCCGAAGAAAAGCGAATCCACCGCAGAAAGAAAAGGCAGCACGAAGAAAGTGTGGTAGCTGACGCTCAAGAAAGCATGAACCGGAATAATATGCGGAGATTCTATGCAACGGTCAATGGTGCGCGGCACAATACCGTACCAGTGCCCGCCATATGCAATGACCGAGAAGGGAATTTGCTGACCGATAAAACGGCGGGGGCTGCCAGGTGGAAGGAGCACTTTCAGCAATTGTTGAACGGTGAAAATGGAAATGTAGCGAGCAGCAGGATGAACATAGATGATAACGATCAAGCTGTGGACCCACCGACCATAGGAGAGGTTAAAAGGCTATCAGCGAGCTGAACAATTGTAAGGCTGCTGGGAAGGACGAGATCCCGGTCGAGCTTGTCAAGCACGGACGCGAGCGGCTTTACCAGTCGATCCACCGAGTACTTCTGAAGGTATGGGAGGACGAAGAATTGCCTACTGGATGGTTGGATGGCCTCATCCGCCCTATCTACAAGAAAGGGTACAGACTGGAGTGTGCCAATTATAGAGGAATTGCCCTGCTGAATTCGGCGTACAAAATTCTGTCGCGCATCCTGTTTAACAGACTGAGACCGCTCGAGGAGTCCTTCGTCGGCGAATACCAAGCTGGTTTTCGTGAGGGTCGTTCGACAACGGACCAGATGTTTAGCTTGCGAATGATCCTAGACAAATTCCTGGAGTATAACTTGCAGACTCACCATCTGTTTATTGATTTCAAGGCGGCGTACGACTCAGTGAAAAGAAATGAGCTTTGGCAGATAATGTCTGAAAATGGTTTTCCGGCGAAACTAATTAGGCTGATACGTGCTACGCTGGATGGTTCGAAATCAAGTGTTGGGATCGCAGACGAGGTGTTAACTTAGTTCGTGACGTTAGACGGATTGAAACAGGGAGACGCACTTTCGAATTTACTGTTTAACATTGCACCAGAGAAATGGCACTATTATCACAAGATCGCACATGCTCCTTGGCTTTGCGGACGATATAGATCTAATTGGAATCGATCGCAGGTCAGTGGAAGAGGCCTTCGTGCCTCTCAAGAGGGAGACAGCGAGGATAGGCCTGACCATTAATTCTACAAAAACGAAGTACATGATTGCAGGTAGAGATAGAGTCAGGCATGGTGGTGTAGGTGCTGAGGTAGTGTTTGAAGTTGTTGAAGAATTTGTTTACCTTGGAACACTTGTGACAATTGACAACGACGTTTCCCGCGAAGTGAAAAGACGTGTTGCGGCTGCGAATAGGGCCTTTTACGAACTACGTAACCAGCTTAGTTCCCGCAGCTTGCAAACGGAAACAAAATTCGCCCTGTATAAAACATTGATTCTTCCGGTGGCTCTCTACGGGCACGAAGCGTGGACGTTGAAAGAGGCAGACCCGAAAGCTTCCGGTGTTTTCGAGCATAAAGTGCTGCGGACAATACTCGGTGGGAAACACGAAAATGGTGTGTGGCGCAGACGCATGAATCACGAGTTGTATCAAGTGTACACAGATGCGAATATTATCAAGCGTGTAAAATACGGCAGAGTTCAGTGGGCTGGTCACTTAGTGCGAATGTCGGAAGAAAGAATTGCGAAAATAATATTCAGCCGGGAACCAGGTAGAGGTCGGCGGCTTCGGAGAAGACCACGAATACGCTGGCTGTACGCAGTGAAAGAGGACCTGGCCACCCTAAATGTTCGGGGCAACTGGAGAAGTTTCGCCCAAGACCGACGAAGATGGAGCTCTACAATATGCCCGCCAATGGCGTGACGCTACGCTGTAGCCATCAAGGTATCAAGGTACAAAACCTCGGTAGCTTTCGAGGTTGAGAAAGATAGCACAAAACAGACTAACTGAAAACCGTTGAAATCCACTCTTATAAATTTCTACTTATCGTGTCTTGTTGTATAAAATAGTTATCTCCTTAATTTTTTCATAATGCTAGCGCTAATGTTACCTAAAATATTGATCCCAGTTGATCTGTTTAAGTAAAACATTTATTCAAGTGTCCTGCGATTTTTACCAATAACTTCCATAAATGATTGTAGAAATTTACCCGCGTGGATTTCAACAGTTCTGTCTGCTTTGTGCCATTATTTGCACGAGGGTTTGAATCGAAATACACATATGTATACCGGAATATACATGGTACATACACAGGTACAGAGAAGCAGCGTGTTCGCGGTTCAAATCAAGATGCAAAGTTTGAACCAAAGTTGAGCATCGGTTTTATTTATGGGAAGGCTGACTATCGCCTACAGGTCTACCACCCGTGTTCAACTTGTATGCAAGCTCCTCCTTCGGGTTCTGGCTACTCTTCCTTCCTCAAAACACAACACAAAGTACGGTTCTTGTTGGGATTAATTTATTAGCACAGCTTATCACGTCTACTACAGCATAATACTACTAAAAGGAGATACACTTAAATTACACAATTTTGATTCTGATTCGGTTTTTTGAACTGGAACTGGATTCATAATCAGTGGCTTCTTGCTTAAAGTCCATCGGTTCTCGCGCCTCCCCTATCGTCTCTCTAGCCTTCCAAATAGCGACGCCGTTCCTCATCGGTTACCTGATCCAGCGGTTGCTGGACGTGTGGTCCCACGTCATAGGTGAACACCCGCGGAGCCATGAATCCACCAAACTTGGGCCGTCCCTTGTGAAACAGGCCGGCTCCACCGAGGGGCGTTTGCTTACTGGGGACCACCGGTTGGGCATCGAAGAAGGGTACCGTGGTTTGTGCGGCGTCCATGCCGCGGTCACTCTCGCGGAACTTGATGAACTGGTTGGGTTCCGAATCCGGAACGGATTTGGTCGGGCTGAGAATCGGGATGTGCGGTTTGTCCAGCTTCATTTCGGTCCTAGAAGAGATGGAAGACGAGTTAGAGAATGGGACTTCACTCGGCAGTTGTTCGGGTACTAACCTCTTATCCTCACTGTGTTCGGTCTTGTCGCTTCCCACCCAGATGCTCTTGTCCGGGTCGATTAGTTTGCCGGAACCGAAGTCCATCTCGGTCATGCGCACCTCCAGGTTCATGTGAGTGCCCAGCATCCGGAAGCGAACGCCCGTCACGACGTACGGCGGTTGCAGGATGATGTCGTCCAGATCCATGGCCCGGTTCTCATAGTTCATCACGTTGTAGTCCACCTTGGCGCGAATGTACGGCGACAGGATGTTGTACGCCTCCGGTTCGACCCACTGCAGGGTGGTGTTATCGATTTGGCCTCGCGGCAGCAATTGGCCTTCCTGAACGATCAGGAAGATTATACGGTTCTTCTTGATGAAACGCAATCCGGTGACGACTCTGGAAGGGGGAAGTTTCGTTGATGAACTCTGAAAAAGGTTTGGACGACTCCACTTACTTGTTGTTCATGACATCCGAGACCGACTCCCGCATGTTGATGTACCGATCGGACTTGGGGCCGGAGTCGTCGCACAGGCAGAAGCAGTAGCTGCAGTGCCAGAACAGCCAGCGCCACCAGGAATCGACCTTGGTCGTTCCCCGGGTGCAGTGCTTCTTCTGGCCCATTACCATACCGTTCTCGTACTCGATGAACTCGTACCGCCGATTACTGCTGCTCGCAGCCGGACAGATCCACATATCGGAGTCCACATACTCGCAGCTGTACATCTTTCCGGCGCACTTCGGTTGCTTGGAGCAGTACAGGTCCTTGTAGCACTGCTCCTGCCGGACGCCCCAGTTGTAGTAGGCACAGTTCTCCTTGCAGGTGTTGTCCGTGTTCATGTCCACTTCGTTCTCGACGTAGCCCTGGAGTAGCCGGGTCAACTGGACGTACGTTTCGCCCTCCTTGTGCTTGCTGTGGTCCGGATCACATCGCCAGTACTCTCGGCTCGCCTGGGTCATGACCCGCTGCAGCAGACTCTGCGTCCGGTTGGTCCGGTCTTCGAAGCGACGCCGCATCAGCTTCGCTTCCGTGGTGAAGTTTCCTGGGGGATTAGAGAGGGAAGGAAGATTGTATGCATTAATAGAATGATTGCGATGGCTGATTGTAGCGAACGATAAGGATGCTCCTGGTGCTTGATTGAGGCGATACTAATCTGTAAATATATGAATCATCTTTCCGAGCTACAGTTCACCGTGAGAAGATTGACCAATTGCACTTCTTTCATGACTCAGGCTCCTGAACGCTTGGAAGTTCAATCTACACGATTTGTTATCTTGATTTCGATTTCGATTCGATTTCGATTCGATTTCGATTCGATTTCGATTCGATTTCGATTCGATTTCAATTCGATTTCGATTTCGATTCGATTTCGATTTAATTTCGATTTCGATTCGATTTAGATTCGATTTCGACTCGTGTTCGATTCGATTTCGATTCGATTTCGATTCGATTTCGATTCGATTTCGATTCGATTTCGATTCGATTTCGATTCGATTTCGATTCGATTTCGATTCGATTTCGATTCGATTTCGATTCGATTTCGATTCGATTTCGATTCGATTTCAATTTGATTTTGATTCGATTTCGATTTCGATATCGATTCAATTTCGATTCGATTTCGATTCGATTTCGATTCGATTTCGATTCGATTTCGATTCGATTTCGATTCGATTTCGATTCGATTTCGATTCGATTTCGATTCGATTTCGATTCGATTTCGATTCGATTTCGATTCGATTTCGATTCGATTTCGATTCGATTTCGATTCGATTTCGATTTCAATTCGATTTCGATTCGATTCGATTTCGATTCGATTTCGATTCGATTTCGATTCGATTTCGATTCGATTTCGATTCGTTTTCGATTCGTTTTCGATTCGATTTCGATTCGATTTCGATTCGATTTCGATTCGATTTCGATTCGATTTCGATTCGATTTCGATTCGATTTCGATTCGATTTCGATTCGATTTCGATTCGATTTCGATTCGATTTCGATTCGATTTCGATTCGATTTCGATTCGATTTCGATTCGATTTCGATTCGATTTCGATTCGATTCGATTCGATTTCGATTCGATTTCGATTCGATTTCGATTCGATTTCGATTCAATTTCGATTCGATTTCGATTCGATTTCGATTCGATTTCGATTCGATTTCGATTCGATTTCGATTCGATTTCGATTTGATTTCGATTCGATTTCGATTCGATTTCGATTCGATTTCGATTCGATTTTGATTCGATTTCGATTCGATTTCGATTCGATTTCGATTCGATTTCGATTTGATTTCGATTCGATTTCGATTCGATTTCGATTCGATTTCGATTCGATTTCGATTCGATTTCGATTCGATTTCGATTCGATTTCGATTCGATTTCGATTCGATTTCGATTCGATTTCGATTCGATTTCGATTCGATTTCGATTCGATTTCGATTCGATTTCGATTCGATTTCGATTCGATTTCGATTCGATTTCGATTCGATTTCGATTCGATTTCGATTCGATTTCGATTCGATTTCGATTCGATTTCGATTCGATTTCGATTTGATTTCGATTCGATTCGATTTTGTTTTCGATTCGATTTTGTTTTCTATTTCGATTCGATTTTGTTTTCTATTCGATTTCGATTCTATTTTGATTCGATTTCGATTCGATCTCCATTCGATTTCGATTCGAATGCGATTCGATTTCAGTTTGATGTCGATTCGATTTTGAATCGAGTTCAATTCGATTTTGATTCGATTTCGAAGTTTTTTTTAAATTCTTCTCCGATTTCAGTATGATTTTGATTCTGATTCAATTTTAATTAAATTTCAAATCGATTTCAATTAAAAACAGGAGTTTCTTGAGGAGGTAACTGAAAATTCCTAGAGGTGAATCTGTAGATTCCTGCTCACTTAGTTATCTCGTCAAAGTAACCTGTCAAGTATTCACGATTCTATTAACCGATTTCAATGAACATTCTAGAGTCGCTACCTCATTCCAATTCCCAACGGTAGTATTCCGCTACCTTGAATGAAATCTGTTATTCCAAGCACTCGTTCTAATCATGTTCCTCACAAACAACATTCCTTATAGGTGTGACAATTACCCTGTGTCTCCTTTCTTCTCGCAGCACTGCCTGCCCTGCACAGCTGGAAGGAATCATTGAACTTTCTCACTCTCTCCTCAATGAACGGCTCAGAACGCCCCCGAAAAAGGTCATCCATCGATAATGGAAAGAATTCTCGTGTAAATTTTCAGAAGGACCTATGAAACAATGAGAGGCTCTCTTGTTTTACTTTCACTTCAATCAATAACTGAGCCACATTAACCTCTTCTGATGTCAGATAGGTCCTTTTGAAAAGTTACGCGAGAATTTCAAAAATAGATCGAGCAACTACCTTTACAGACGGGAGAGAGGGTGGAGAAGAAATTGAAGTACTCATTCCAGTGAAGAAAGCACGTGCTTTTGTTGTTCCTGCCTCTCTCTTCGTCGGTAATCCTCTTTTTCAAGATCCGCAGCGGACTTTAGAATTGATTTAAAGTTCTTTGTTCCGCTACACGATCGCGACCACAAACAACAGCGAACAGCGTGGTGGTGAATCAACAAGTTTCCACACGGCAGTGAGATCAATCTACTTAATGCTCGTATGTCGCTCTAGCTAATTACCGGTTGCGATCACATTCGAAAACGAGACCGAGTTGTTTCCTGCTTCAGTAAAAGTTCTTACCTTTGCCGTAGGTTTTCAGCAGCATCCACGAGAACTGCATCATCGAGTAGCCCTTCAGTTCCGTGATCGAGATGGCATTGTACAGCTGATAGAGAACCTGTTGGGCCGACAGTCCAAAGCTGCAGATCGTCGATTTGGCTTCCTGTTTTGGATTGGACCAAAAATAGCACGGACGAGAAAGGGAAAAGAGAAGGAATTAGTGATCGAGGAAGTGACAAATATGCAGACATTCAAGATCGGAACAGGAAATAGTGACACAGCATGATTGGTTTGAGAGAGTACGTTACCAGTTGCGCCTTGTAGTACATCCCCTGGCGGATCATGATGCGATCGATCTCGTCCAGCGTCGAGTTGACCGGGAATTGAGGATCGCTCAGCACGGTATCGGTGATGTCCATACTGGCCAGTTCGAAGTCCGCATCATCCGCGGGCAGCTGATTCCGGTTTGCCATGAACTGTCTGATCGCATCGAACAGCTTGTGGACGTTGATCAGGTCCTGTTCCAGCAGTTGCCACTCGTAGAACCGCTTCAGAATGTAGTAGTCGTCCTCGTCGTACGAGTTCTCCGGCCCGATATCATCGTTCGCAAAGCCGGAGTAGATGTCGATCAGCTCCTTCAGGATGATGTTCCGCTGAACTCGACGATCATCTTCCTTCTGGTTGTCGACCTTATCGATCTGGTTCACGATCGTCCAGGCGCGATTTTCCAGCTCAAAGTACCGATGCCGAAGGGCGTCCACATCGGTCGATCCCTTCAGCTTCCGGGCGGCGTCGGAACCGCTGCCAAGGAGCGCGATCACCGCCACCACCACCAAGATCACTTTCGACGATAAACGCTCCATTATTGGTTCATTGCGCGTCCGTCCGTACACGACGATCGATTCCAACTGGAACGGTGGAAATGGAGATCGCGTGCTCTCTACCTACAGACAGACGATTTGGTCAAATGTGTGTGGAGCACTCACACCAACACTGAAACCAACTGCCGGCAGTGACGAAATCTACTGACTAAGCAAGGTTGAATAACACTAACAATAACACTTCGAGTCGAGTGAGCACAACCAGAACAACTGTCGTTTTTTTTAGTGGAGCTAGAGGTACCCACTCTGTATAGAATGATTATGTCTATTATTTGGACGGGAGATGTTCACACACTCGACACGATCGAGATTGATTCCAGCGTGTACACGGACGTACGATTTGCGACTCGACGACTACCGACTGCGGTACCTAACTGACTGAAGTGCTGCGTGCTTCTCTTCGTCGGTTATGAGTCTTGATGATCCCGAGTAGGTGACGGTACCAAAATGTGATCAAGACATGATCATCTTCCTCGAATCTCCAAGTCACTCGAAACATGATCGCTTAGAAACTATCATTCAAATTCGTTGTCAGCCTCGACATTCGGAAGCATCCCGCGACTCGGGACCACAATGTGCCAAATCAAACATTGAAGGAGGTCTGTTTCCAAGAATCCGAATCGTTATGCCGTTCCGCCATCGGACTCGAAGTTAGCTTCGAACGATATCAATCTGGAAATCCAGTGATATTGGCTTCGGCTTCGGTTGGGGCGCATGTTTACACCCCAGCCAAAGTGGATTGATGAAATTGTTGGTGGATATCGTTGCGCTGCAGTACGATGGAAAAAGCGCCGATTCATATACAAAAGTATCGCTGGTGACATATTCGCATTTGAGAATGCTTTCGAGCGAGAAGAAGAACAGAACGCCCATGTTTCGTGTGTGCGGATGTGAATGCAATCGTTTGATCGCTGCTCGCTTTATGGTAAACATGGTGGGGTTCGCTTCTTGATTGCGATAAAAGCGATGGAACCGCTGATGTGGATTTTTACTTTCGAGCATTTGGTAGAGAAGAATGGGCCTCAGATTACGGGTAAAGATTTTTCGAACTTGCTGAAGGGTCGTCAAGTGGTCACTGAAAATCATATGAGCAGTAAATAAAATAAATCATTTAACAATTCTCGTTGAACTTTGCTATAGGACCTATGTAACAATGAAAGATTTACTTCTCTCTCGCTCTATTTCGAATTTAACAGTGCAATACTAAAGCTTTTGGCATGTTTTCACAATAGATTGAGGAAAAGTGTACTTAGCTAACGTTTCATGCAAAAAACTCAACCAAAGAGGTCACGTCAACTTCTTTGGTTGCAGTTTTTGCTCAGTTATTGAATAAAGAGAAATTGAACAAAGAGTGCCTCTCAATTTTAGATACGTCCTTTTGATAACTTACGCGTGAATTCTCAGATCACGAGATAATTTCTGTGTACCTCGATAACTTATTCAGACAGCCTTAAGTAAGTGTTTCGCAGACGAATTTAAACAATTTCGGCTTTAAACCAACTCGATTTTTCACTTTAAGAACGTTTAATTTCAGGATTAACAAAACGACGTAAGTAAAATTTTCTACTCTCGCCACCTACTACCTTTCACAGCTCCATTGTATGGAGAGGCAAAGTGACGTAACAACAAATCAAAGCAAAACATTACTTCGATTTTGCACTGGTACAAAAACGTCGTAAGTAACTGAATGAAACGCTTTATCATTTTGTCACACAATTTTTGTGAGAAACTTTAGAAACTACCTCGTATTTTAACGCGAGCTGATTGCATGCCAAATTTAGGCAATGTACACGGCAACAAACAAATGTTAAAAAAGAGATTCATTTTCAAATAGTTTTAGAAGACAGGTATTCTTCTTAACTATTTTTTTCAAAACCGTATGAAAGCTACTTACGTCGATTTGAAAAAATAATCGAGAAATGACAACTTTAATTGATATTCAGGATATCACCAAGGACCATCGGAGGGTCACTGTATTGTATTCAAATACACTGTTAAGCTACCAGTACACGGTATCAAGTATTTTGCAGAAAACTGACAGCAGTTCAAACACATGCTCTCAGAATTTCTCTAGTGTCAAGTAAGTGTTGGGACTGCTGTCCAGATCCCTGTCAAATATTTGACACCGTGTACTGATAGCATTACTCTTATCACATTACGAATGCAAAGGGTTATAAAGAAATCACTTTATTCCGATTTGTCATCTGGATTTGCTAAGATTCTTGGACAAGATTTTCTCAGAATCAGGCCTTTCTCAAAATGCTCAATAATAAGCAGTTTTGCTCAGAATGCAGTATAGAGAATCCTGAGCATGATTTTTTTAAAAGTCTGAGCAAAATTTTCATCCTAAGTGATCAGAATCATGAACAGAGCTCGCTCATAAATGTAAACCTGTTTTGCTCAGAATGCTGAGCAGGATGTGCCCAGAATTCTGAGCAGCATTCGCCCAAAATCCTGGCCAAAATTTGCTCAGAATGATAAGCGAAATTTGATCAAAATTCTGAAAATGATTTGCTCAGAATTTGGAATAAGATTTACTCAATGACTGTATTTGATTGAAATTCTAATCGTAATTAAATCAGAATCATGAAGAGGAATCGCTCAGAACCCTAAGCTTAGTTTGCCTCGAATCCCTAGCTGAATTTGCTTTGATTTTCTATCAATTATGAGTCTCAATAGCTTAGAAATTTGAGCATCATTTGCACGTGGATTTGCTGAGATTTTTTATCGGAGCTTGTTCAGAATCTTGCTCACAATCATAAGCATGATTTGTTTAGAACCCTCAGTAGATTTTGCTCAGAATTCGGAGCAGGATCGACTCAAAATCCTTTGCATGATTTGTTCAGAACGCTGAACAGGATTGACTTAGAATCGTGAGTGAGATTTGCTAAGGGCCATGAGTAGCGTTCATTAAAAGATTCGAAGGATATTTGCTCTTAATCATGAACAAGGATTGCTCAGAACTCTGAGATGGATTTGCCCAGATTCTCTAAGTATTCTTTGGTTAATTTGAACAGAAATCTAAGCAAGATATGCTCACCAACTTGAGCAGGTTTTGCTGAGAATGGGCATTGCAGAATTCGTTCACATTTGATTTCGAAGTAACATCAAAGCGAGCGAACAGAAACATCTCATCTGTATCAGTCCATGATCAGCAACGTTTTGCAAGTTGTAATAAGCTTGATAAATAACATCAACGAACGAGAGCCTCAAAGAGAGAACAATGATAAAACTAATTTCTCTCGCTTATTTACCATTGAGGGAAGTAGTTCCAGGATTTGTGATAAACAATCCAATAACATGCTCTGTTTTACCCTCGATCTAACCAGAGCTGAAGCAGAATATGAAACACAGATTCTCATGATGTGCTGCGGTTCATGGTTGTTACAAAGAGCAATATGTGAGAGATACTCTCAATTTTATCAAATTTGTATCGCTGGCTGAGAATGGTGACAAAGATTTGTTCAGAATGCTGAGAATGATTTGCTTAGAATCCTGACCAATATTTACTCAGAATTTTGAGCAAGCTCAAAATTCTCCTTGACTCTCCAGCAGAATTCACTCTAAAATTATTCTAGTTTGGATTATATAGAAATCACTTTGTTCAGATGCGCCATCTGGATTTGCTCAGACTCTTGAGAAAGATTTTCTCAGAATCAGCTTTCTTCGAATGCATAATGAGCAGTATTTTAAGTTAAGTGTGTTGCTATACAGGATTTGCTCAGAGTGCTGAACAGAAATTCCTCACAATCCAGTGCAGAGTTCATCCAGAATTCTAGGCATGATTTTCTTAAAATCCTGAGCATAATTTGTTTGGCATTCTGAGCAGTATTCGCTAAAAAAAATACCTAGAATGCTGAGCAGTAGGTATTTGTTCAGAATGAGCAACATTCGATCATAAGTCTGAGTAGGATTTGTTTAGAATAATGAGCAAAATTGCTCAGTATCCTGAGTATCCGAATTTGTTTTGATTTTATACGGAATGCAGAGCTAGATTTCTTAAGTAATCGAAGTGGGATTTGCTCCAGCATCTTAAGCAAGATTTGCCGACAATACCTAACAAGCTTCTATAACCTTGCAAATGATTTTCAAATCATGAGCAGGGTTTTCCGAGAGTTCTTAGTAGAATTTGCTTAGAACCTTCAGTAGAATATGCTCACAGTTTCACTTAGAATTCAGAGCAGGTTTTGCAAAGAATCCAAAGTAGGTATTCAGATTCCTGTGCATGATTTGTGTAGATCGTTGAGCAGGATCTATTCCGAATCAAACAAATTTGAAAATCAGAATCCTGATTCAGGATTAGCTAATAATCCAGAAGTTAATTTGTTCAGATTCCTGAAAAAGATTTTCTTAGAGTTCTAATCTGGATTTG
This sequence comes from Aedes aegypti, assembly GCF_002204515.2. Lineage (NCBI taxonomy): Eukaryota > Metazoa > Arthropoda > Insecta > Diptera > Culicidae > Aedes > Aedes aegypti. The sequence goes on from NC_035107.1 coordinate 21,255,517, forward strand.
CTCAGAAGTCTAAGCCGTATTTGATTAAGTGTGCTATGCATGATTTGTTCAGAATGCTGAGCAGGATCAATCCCGATTTGAAAAAAAAATGAAATCAGAATCTGGATTTAGGATTTACACTCAATGTGCTGCATAAGATTTGCTTAGAATTTTTAACTAGATTTGTGCATAATCCTGAGCTGGATTTGCTAAGAACACTAAGTCGTATTTGATCAGTTTTTTTGTGCATGATTTGCTCAGAATTCAGAATCAATTCAGAATGAAAAAAAAAATCAAAAATCAAAATCCTGATTCAGTATATGAACTAGATTTGTTTAGAATTTTGAGCTGGATGGATTTGTGCAATAGCAATTCAGAATCGAAAAATTTGAAAATGAGAATCTTGATTCCGGTTTTGCTAAGAATCCTGAGCTGGATTTGCTCAGAGTCCTGAATACGATTTGCTTAGAATTTTGTGCTGATTATGTTCATAATCCTGAGTATGATTAGTTCAGAACTCTGAGCTGGATTTGCTCAGATTTTCTGTGCATGTTTTGATCAGAATGCTGAGCAAAATCAATTCCGAATCGAAAAAATCGAACACCAGAATCCTGATTCAGGATTCAGTACTGAATAAGATTTGCCTAGAATTTTAGGCTGGATGGTTTTGCTAAGAATCCTGAAGTGAATTTGCTCAAAGTCCTGCATAACATTAGTTTACAATTTTGAGCTGGATTTGCTCAGAATTCTAGGCCGTATTTGATCAGATTTTCTGTGTCTGATTTGTTCAGAATACTAGCAAGGTGAATTCCGAATCGAAATCAGGATACTCATTCAAGATCAAAGTACTCAAAGTACTGAATAAGATTTGCTTAGAATTTTTAGCAAGATCAATTAAATTTTTTGTGCGAGATCAATTAAGAATCGCAAAATTCGAAAATTAGAATCCTGGTTCAGGGTTTGCTAAGAATCCTAAGCTGGATTTGCTTCGAGTCCGGGATAAGATTTGCTAGAATTTTGAGCTGGATTATTGCATAATCTTGAGCAAGCTTTGTGTAGAATCCTGAGCTGGATTTGCTCAGAATTCTAAGCCGTATTTGATCAGATTTTCTATGCATGTTTTGTTCAGAATTCTGAGCAGCCTCAATTAGGAAAAAAAAATCGGAATCCTGAAGAGGATTTGCTAAGAATCCTGAATAAGAGTTGCTTAGAATTTTGAACTGGATTTGGGCATTATCCTGAATAAGTTTTGTTCAGAATCTTGAGCAGGATTAGCTCAGAATTCTCAGCCGTATTTGATCAAATTTTCTAAGAATCCTGACCCGGATTCGCCTGAAGTTCTTAGCAGGATTTGCTCAGAATCAAGTGCTGGATCTGTGCATAATCCTGAGCAAGATTTGTGCAAAATCCTGAGCTAAATTTGCTCAGAATTTTAAGTCATATTTGATCAGACTTTCTAAGAATTCTGACCCGGATTCGCTCAAAATTTTTTGCAGGATCTGCTCACAATTCTAAGCAACATATGTTCAAAATCTTGAGCGGGATTCATCCAGAATTTTGAGTACGATTTGCTTAGAATCCTGAACAGTGTTGGTAGATCTCAATTATTGAGTTCTTCCGCGAGCGCAAACTCACGCGTGAGATTTTGATGCAAAATCACTCGTTTACATGAGTGCCGGTCAAAAATTATTCAATCATAAAACCTGCTGGAAATCTGTCAAAACTCAATGTTATTGTTTACATTAAAAGATAAACAAAAAAAGGTGGTTTACGTGAAAATACTGTGCAAATACATGTCAATGAGTCAAACAGGTGAGTTAACTTATGCATAATGTTTTGGCTGTTGAGTTGCGTGAGCCACAGCTCATACGTGAAAGACTCGAGACTGATAAATGAGAATTTGAGATTTTTGCAACGCCGATCTTGAGTAGGGTTCACTCAAAATCCAGATCAAGATTTGCTAAGAAGCCAGGGTAGGATTCATCCAGATTCTGTAACAAAGATTTGTTCCGAATCATGAGCAGGATTTGCTCGGAATCCTGAGTGGGATTTGCTTAGATTGTTTAAGCATCCAGAGTCATATTTGCATGAAGATTTTAGCATGACTGGCTCAGCATGATGGAAAGAATTTGCTGGCAATGCTTAATCAGATTTGCTTCGAATCGTCAGCATGATGTGCCCAAGAATGCTGAGCAAAAGTTCCACTCAGATTCCTGAGCGAGATTTACCTAGAATTATAAACAGGATCTGCTCAGAATCCAAAGCAGGACAGTGGTGGAAATGTTCGCACCACGCAGCACCTCACGAGTGTTAACTTATGCAAAACAAGCGTGATAGGCTCGCGAACAGGCTTGGAAGAAATAGCAAAAAGTTCACGAACATTTACTCGCGAGTAACTGAACAACGTGTGATCTATTAAGGTTTTGACAGACAAATTAGTTGTATATCCATCAAATCGACAGTAAAATGCCAGATCATAGAAGAAACCCCTTGAACACCAGAAATCTCGAAGGGACAATAGCTTTTTTTTTTCCAAAAGCGCAATTGACTCTGAGCAGCTATGAACACGTGCATGAATCACTTTAGCTTCGTTTACTCGCGAGCGCGACAGATGCGAGTAAATCAGCTCTCTGATGCTCGTGAGCATTTTGCTTTGTGCTTGTCCCAGTTCAGCAGACATGTTCGCAACTTTCTTTTACTGAAGCAGGATTTGCTAGTAATCTGGGGGATATGCTAAGCATCGGGATTTGCTCAGAATCCTGAGTAGAGTCCACTCAGAATCCTGAGCAAGATTTGCTCAGAATCCTGAGTAGAGTTCACTCAGAATCCTGAGCAAGATTTGCTCAGAATCCTGGACAGGATTTACCCAATCCTTCTTGTTGAGGGTAGGTTGTGCGAAATTCTTAGAGGAAATCCATAAAAGAATTAATAAATGAAAACTTGAGGAAAAATCCGAAATATTATCGGATGAAAACTTTGGGCACACACATGCCATTTTCAGGCAATTTGGTGACATTTTTCAGTGAAATATTTCAACCAAATTGCCATACAAAAACAGAGTGTTCGGAATATAAATCTGTTCGGAATTTGAGATAAAACGGTATCTACTCGGATTCTCTGATAAATCCTTATGGCAACTCTTATCTCCTGGTTCCGTTTGATCTTTTCTTTGCCTCTTTAAAATTTATATATAGTCTTGTTCAATAATTTTTCGATTTTTTTTTAAGCACAAGGTCTTTAAAGTTCCAATAATAATCAATAATAATAGTAATATCACGATTCATCTTTTCTTGTTGGTTGAAGAATACAGTGAACACATTTTCATGTTAACTCTCCTGATTTTGAACAAAAAAACAGCTTTTTTAAATTCTTAAATCTATGACGGATTATGCCCCCTTAAGGCCGCACGGGACGTCATTATAATCATCCTATCCATTTGAAGAAGCAGATCTCAAGTACCACTCCATATATGGATGTGAAAAATTTATCACTATATTCTATATATGTGGTGCACAATCGATCAAATTTTCAGCTTCATCGGTTCACTAAAACTCGAGATTTGCTTCGGCAAAGTTTTGATGATAATTGTTAGAGTGAGACAAAAGATAGGGAAAATAACACGGTCTCCCGTGTCCCCTTAAAGAATGCAGAAAAAAATATTTCGATTGAATACAGTGTTGCCAAATATACTTATTTTAAATTTAAAAACACTAAATTTATTTCTCGTCGAATGATTATGAATTTTCAAAAATTTTGATTGCATTCGAGGTGTTTTGTACCAAAATTGAGAAATTGCGCTTTTAACTTAGCCCTCTAATACCCAACCCCGCCTTTAGACGGGGTACACTTTGGAATTTTGTTTATTTTTTCGTAGCTCGGAAAACAAAATGATTTTATTTTTGGCTTAAACCTTGACTCATAACACGCATATAAGAAAATTTTTTTATGAGTTTTGAAACTTTTTTGTATTTTTGAAAATTGTTTGAAAAATAGTATTCTTATATAATCTACAAATGTCCGGGATTAATTTAACGTGTAATATAAAAATATGTACTTTTTATATTTTTCTACAATCAACCTATCACAGAAGAAGAGCTTGGTGATATTAAAATAATTTCAAACCTGTTTTTCCGTTAATTACACGGAAAATAAAAATATTTCCAGAAAAACAATGAAAATTTAATATTTTTAAAAGTACCGTAAAAACTTGAATTTTTATTTTAGCCAAAAATCAGTAACTAGAAGAGGCTTCAAGAAAAAATGAAAAAGGTTAGGGATGTTCAAAAACAAAAATTATAAAAATCAAAAACCAAAATTCATAGATTTGCGAATAAAAATAAATCATTGCCCAAAACGTGTTTAGAGCGATTTTAGATAACTGAAAATGATATTTAGATCGAATATAAAAATTTGGGTATTAGAGGGTTAAAAATCCCGAAGTCTCCACATGAAATCCAAAGCAATTTCGGAGTTTGAGAATCGATATTTTATCATTAAATATACAGTTAACTCTCCCTTAGTCGACATTGCCTTTTTCGATATTTCCCCTAACTCGATAAAATCCGCGGTCCCTTCAATCTAGCATACTTTGAACTCTCTCCTCTCTAACTCTATGTTCCCTAACTCGAAGCTATCTGATTCAGTTTCCCAAGTAAGTTTACCTTTCTAACTCAATATGTCCACTAAAAGTTTGAAATATTCTCCAAATGTTAAAATAATGTACAAATTTGTATATTATTATTATACTGATAGTAACATAAAGGTTTACAACCGATTTGAAGGTGATAAAAAACTCAAGTTCAAGCAGGCTGTTCAAAATGCATCACATAGGCAAAAATGTTAAAATTATACTATTTTCCGTGGCAAAATTATTATTTCGAATGTAATATCTCTAATTGATGAAAAGTTTAAAAATTGAAAAATATGTGTTTTGTAATCCCTACAACATCGAGTTAGGGAAAAGATAAAATGCCTATTTATTATTGACAGTCGTCGATACATATCCCTGGCAGTTTACAACAATCTTCAAATCTGATCAAACCGAAATGAAGCTAAAGTAATTTTGCTTCTAATTACAGAACAATCCGGTTTTCCCAAGTTTTGCACTTGATCCACTTTGGCCCTTATTGCCGACCATTTATTTAAAAAATGGAATGATGTTTGAGTGTCACGAGTTGGCTTGTGAACGGAACAACGGATTTGTGGAAATCTAACGAGTAACTTGCAAAAATGACAAAATTGACATTGTGTTCAGGGGTTTTTCATAGTTATTTATAAGTTAGAAAATCTGTTATCTTATATTTGGTACGAGTGAATCTCCTGTCAATTATTATAACAACTGGATTAGAAAAAATACTGACAATAATTGTCAAAAATTGATGACATGGCAACACTTTTGTGAACTTTTTTTCGTGTGCGTTGTTGCTCTTGTCCTAACCAGCCCCAAATACCTTAACTTTGCATTGAGCAATAAATTCTTCTTAGAAATCCAGGATTGCTTGGGATTTTATAATCGAAAATTTGGGATTTTTAACTTAAAACGCAATTTTCCAAGATTGACTCAAAACAACCCGGGTAGTAAAGGTTTTCGAATGTAATATGTCTGATAAATACGATGGAATCAAAATTTTTGGAGTCATAAAATACTCATTTGACGAAAAATAAAATCGAATCACACTTGATCAATCGGTCACTTGCTGGTGGTAACGAATCGGTCAAATTTTCAGATTGAACAACTGACATTTGGCTTCATTGCCTCTTAACCCTAATGATTAAAAATTACAATCAGTATATTTGTTGACACATATATTGAGCTGCTCGGTACTTCAGTCTGCATGTTTTTTGTTCAATTGATTAACTCATTACGCGTGGTTAAGATGGGTAAATTATGAGTTAAATTATGAAAAAAATCCACGTGCTTAGGTGGGTCTCAAACCCACGACTCTTTTATGCTAGACGAGTGCTTTACCAACTAAGCCACCATGCCACTTTTTAACCCCAATTCGAAGCTTGTAACCAAAGACGAATTAAATATCTCCAAGTTTCTTGCAGTTGCCTAAATTTTTATGGTACATGAGGTAAATGGCGTGGAAGGTGTACTGCGATCTGTAAAACTTGGATACCTATTGTAGTACCAAGGGATCAGATGCAGTAGAAGTGGTACTCAATCTTAACCCGACTACTATGGCTCTATTCGTCTCTGTTGTAACCTTCTGAGTTATTGGGTCACTAAGTGTCTCGGTAGCTTAGTTAGTAAAGCACTCGTCTAGCATACAAAAATCGTGGGTTCGAATCCCACCTAAACACGTGGATTTTTCCATAATTTCACTCATTTTTTTTCTAGAATTCTTAAACGATTTCCTCCATGCCTATGTCGTATAGTTCGAAGGTATAAATTCAAGAATGTAGGCAAAATCAAATTTACTATTACGAGAGGCGTTTCCAGGGGTCTAAGGATGCTTTTTTGCGGACACTTGGCATGGAATGGCCCAGTTAACGATTATGTTAGATCAACTTGTGAAAAGAGCGAAACCATCTGGGCAAACTGAAGCTTCTCTCGTCAACCCAAGCATACTTTGGCGTATTTGGATGAATTTAGCCCACTTACAGCCAGAGAAGGGTCAGCTCCTATTTGGTGACGATGAAAGTTTTCGAATCTTCTTCTGTTTTTAAATTATGGTTTATCTGTCTTGTGATCTTTCCTTTTAAAGTTTTCTGTCTTCTCTGTCTTATGGCTGATGATTTGCTTTATGGTATTTCTGTCATTTGTTTTATTCATGTCAATTCTGACTTTTCGTCTTTCTTCTCGTTGTATTCTTACTTGTGACCTTTCTCTCCATTTGCATTTCAGCTTTGTGGTCTTCGTAATAATTTGAAAATGTTGATCTCAGGTCAAACTCAGTAGTTATTACATCTTAGCTTCATTCTGGCACCGGAGCCACCTTTATCAAGGTCAAACGATCCAGTAAAAACACATAATTTCCGTACAGTAGTTACTGATTGCCATAAAAGCTATAATTTTAGCACATTTGGCATGTCGATTTTTCTCTTTCCTGCCATGATTCATCCGTTGTTAACAGCGTTATTTGTAGTCGGCATCAAGGGTGGTACTGGCGGCTCTTTATCGCTACCCCAACGTGTAGCTGGTTCTAAAATGTAAACAACCATACAAAATTACGACCAAACAATGGTGAAGGCGTAATCAATTTCGTCGAAAACATCAATTTTGGGAATTCAGCAGAATTTTCTGATTAAATTTCCAACAGTGCACTGTAGTAGCACATGGCAAATGATTGCTTGCAAACAATATCCATCAAGCGCATTTATTACCTGTAATCTTGCGAATAATATTTTTACTATTCCGCGTTAAGCCTTAAAACTGGTTCTGGACTTAGGTTGGCGGCTTTTCAATTTTACTCCCATTTGACAGCCGCCCTCCACCCTTGGTCGGCATACGTACCAACGACTACCAGCTCCGGTTCGCCGGGTGCTTTTCGACGCGAGCTGCCACTCAGTAGCCAATTCATTTCCATTTAGCTGTGTAGCAGCTATATCGCACGCTAAAAATGTCCCACATATGCCCAAAAATGCTTTGTTCTCATGCATTTTCAACCCTTGATTGAACCTACTCCCAGTCTTTTTGAGTTTCTAGGGTCTAAAAAGGTGATACACCTCTGATCCCTGTTCTAAAGTTAGGCAGTTAGCCAAGCACTGTGTGAATTTGTTTAACAGTGTCCGCTGTTGTTTGTCACCCATTGTTGAACATACAAACGTGCGAAAATTGCAGCTTTAGCTGCGATGCGATCGTCAGCGACCGAAATCGTTAGCAGAACTAGCCTACTTTCACGTACGACGCGATTTAACTGGACAAGAGCTGATGACATCAGCTGATGTCTCCACAATAAGGTCAAACTTGAACATCCCTTCCCTCCAGGTTCGATGAACCATTCCTCGTCGCGCCTACTCTACTGCGATATTCTTTTATTTTCTCCATTCCTGCTGTGCTCTGTCAGAGCGTGCCAGGTGTCTTTGATTTCGAATTCTGTCCGGACCCGGTACAAGGGGTGAATGGAACAGCTCACCCTCTCTCGTGTCCATTCGACCGTTGTGCTGACAGAACCAGATGTTTCTGCCCTTTTGCGCAGGTCATGCAGTGCCCCTTTGTGTATGGTTTGTTCTATCATATCATTAACGATGCAACGACGACAAGCGGTTACAGCATTCTTTGTTTACATTCATGTAGTCAGACAGTCGTCATTTTTTGCGGCGCAAGCGAAATAATCATCGATTTTTTTTTCTGCATCACCAATACAGCCTACTGCGGACTGTTCTCTCGTTAGCAACCTGAACCGCTTCCTTTGTTTTTTGTTGTGGTTGTCGATTCTTCCGTGACCTTGACGCGCGCGGACTACTATCTCTCTCTATCCACGTTAGATGTCGGCCAGGGTAGACGCGTCACGCGAAGCGACGCGAAAATCCTTTGGAGTTTGACATTTCATTATTAATAATTGTTATTCCTTCCCGTGTAATTTTCGCTTCGCTTCGCAATTCGCGTCTACCCTGGCCGCGACCTTAGACGGTGTCCGAGCGCAGATCATTACATATTTATAAGATGAGAATTTATTATATGACTTGCGGTCATCAGGACCGAAGCTTGTGCTACTTTTGAACAGTTGTTCGGTAACTGATTGGAGAACGGGCATTAGGAACGTCGCATTTCGTAGTCGCAAATCGCATTACGGTATCCGAACTGCTCTTCCCTTTCATTTAGCTAACAACAACTCACTTTCACGATCTACTGGCGAAACGACTTTCGCAAACCCTATTGTTTCACTCTGATAATATCGTTTTGAATCTCACGCGATTATCACTATGCGATAACTGCACCCCTCACCCCCACGATTGTCGTTTGTTTGAATTCAAATTCGCACAAAAAGCGCACTGCAAACAGAAACCGATGCCAACTGCGATGTAGAGCGGCAGGGTATCACAGAATGTATGCTGTAAAGCATACAACTACACGCACACACGACACGGTCAGTCAGTTGGCGACGAGCGAATCGAGGAAAACACGTTTAATCGAACCGGGTTGCACTCGCTGAATGAAGAGATCATGAACGGGCGCTCCGGTTCAATCAGTAAACGTCTCCTCAGATGCAAAATTCATGCTGGCTCTCGCAGCGCTTTCTGAGGCTGTCTTTCTAGCCATTCATGGGGTTGTCGGACCGTTTCGTGCTCTGGGTACAGACAAAGCGAATGAATGAATGAATGGAATGGGCCTCTCTCTCTCAATCATCATAGGTATTAGCGGTTCGCGAGAGAGAAGCTTCAAGAGAGCGGATGTTCAAAGCTGTGGCTATGCGACATCTGCTTGTGAAGTGTAGAACTTTTAGCTTGATTTACTACTAACACCTACTAGGGTGAAGCGGTGAAATTCAACATTCATTGTGCAGGAGAAAATTGGTCACAAATTTGACTTGAGCTTGTTTAGTGTGAATTGAGATGATATTTTCATAAATACTTACTGACTATATAACTATGTTTCGTATACCAATCTGCAACTTGGTTACTGAGCCACTGGTTCATTCAATAGCGCAGAAGGTTAGTTTTCTAGCATACAAGAGTCGTTAGTTGAAGTCAATCTAAATACGAGGATTTCATAATTTCACTTCCTCAAACATTTCCCTGCTAGTTCTTGAATAAACTACAAGAGAATTTTTTTCGACTGTATCTCTTGGCATTTATCTTAGAAATTCAAATCAGAAGTTCTTCCAAAGAATGTTTAACGATACGTCCATGTCATTTGAGATTTTTTTTTTTCAGAAATTTCATGAAATTTTTCTTAGGGGGTGGAACATTTCTGAATGAATCAATGAATAGTTTGTAAAAATATCTCCAGAAATTCTTCTAGGGATTTGTCTATCACTTCTCCCATACATTTTTTAAGAGATTTTTCAAAGGATGCTTAGAAGAATTCCTTCAGAATATGCTCCGAGAAATCCTTGAGAACTCCAAAGTTACTACATCCAGCAATTTCCTCAGGTATTCTGGTTGGTTTGACTTTATTAACGAGATTTTTAGCCCTGGGCTAGTTCATCTCGGGACCAACGGCTTTACTTCCCTTCCGAAGGAAGTCGTCACTATAACTTTTTACGTCATAAGTGACTATGTCTGGGATGGGATTCGATCCCAGGTCCTCGGCGTGAGAGGCGAGTGTTCTAACCACTACACCAGGTCCGTCCCCTCAGGTATTCTCTTCATTCTTAAACTATCCAAAAAATTTTTTTAAATATTATTTTACTTATCCTTCAACTCAACTCTAGGAGATCTTCCGAAGATGTCTAAAGAATTTCTCTCGATGTGCATGCTGTATCTTTCTTATTAATCAATGAAATTTCAAGCGGTTTTTTGCACATCGTTCGACTAGTATTGTACAATGTTGTGATAATAAAAATTCTCCAAAATAATTAAATTTCACACGAATATGGAACAACGATTAGATCGGTCGATTTTTTGAGGTTATCAAAATCAATGATTGAAAGAAATTGACTGGAAAATACGATAATTTATATTTTCTATTTTCAAAAAAGGCTTGTTCTTCGAAAGCATCATCAATCAGAAGCCTGATGGAAAAAATCAAGTTATTTTTGGAGCAACAATTTTACAGATATAATAAAATCAATTATCCCGTATATTTTTAAAGAAATTTTTTGTGTAAAAGTACGTCCTGACGGAAGTCCTAATATAGTATTAATATGAAAAATAACTTACGCCTTCATAGAGTTACTTATGGCGTTTTCGGTTTTAAACCTGGGGTCAGAGCTGACCCGACTCACAATAAACGAACGAAAACGGATCCAGTTTCGAGTCAAATTGAATGTGTTATACCTACATTCGAACTGTCAGTCACACAGTTTCATGAAAATTCGCTTGTCTGAGTGCAAAATCACAAAATAAAGTCTCAAAATTAATGCAATAAATATTGCCGAATGCTTTCGTAAACATCTCTTGTTATTAAAAATTATGCTTTAATCGTTAATTTTGATAATTATAAAAATGTAAACAATCAATTTTTGACAGTGGAACCCCGCTCAGGTTGGATCGCAAAAAATCAACAGAGCGAACCTCGTTGTGTTTGGGTCGAACCTGGGGCGGATCCGGGTTCGACCCGACCCAATAAAAAAACGTTTTGACAGCTGTTAGAGCGGATCCAGGGCGAACCTAGGTTGGCCCCAGAAATAAACGAAAACGCCATTAGTAAGTCCCCACGTCACATTCAAAGCACAACAGAAACACAATTGTTTTATTCTTAGAAGACCTATCAAAGTACATTGACAATCATCAAAATTGGCAACACTGCTGTAATAAAATCGATTTTATTTTCCACATATTATTTTCATAATATGTTATTCTGAGATTACCAATTGAAAAATTCGGAGAAAACTGTTTACAATTTGCTGTAGATCGATAAATATGCGTACATGATTTTAAAAGTATGAGACTTTTTAGTAAAACTACCATAAACAGTAAAATTTATACTTAAGACTGTAGTTTAATCTCACGATTTAGCTTTCGTTTATACTAATATAGTTTCTTTAGTAATCCAAACTAGTTTTGAACACGCTTTTTACTTTTCTTTTTTGCTGGGAGTGAAAGGATGGTGTATTAGCAAATTTGGCCATAAATGGGTAAATCACTAAAGTTACCTAATATCATAGAATGGTGGAATATAATTGATATTTTTAAAGCTTTACCTTTAGTAGAATAGTAAAGGATACAATCATACAATTTGTTCATAAAAATAAGGATTTTTGTTTTGCGAAAAATAATGTTAAACTTTGACGGACAGCTTTTTTAAGAGTTTTTGGAAAAACTATTTAGCTCTTCAATCAAAAGCATTTTCAAAGATTTTATATTTTCATAGCATTTTAGAATAATAGGTCAACGATACACAGAAAACCGATAACGATTTTATCAATAAATAAAAAAGATATAGCATAAACAAAGTGTCCACTTTATAAAATGAACAGTCCTTAAGGTGAAGATGATACAAAGCTACACCTCAAATTTTCAAGAGCAGCTCTTGAAAATTTGATATTTGGCCTCGATGCATCTTCACCTTAAAACTTACCTAAGTTTTATCAGAGATTGCTTTAGGATGTTATTTAAAAATACTTTACGAATTTATTTTTTCAGAAAATTTTCCTTGAAATTTGTTTGGAGACATTCATGGAAGAGTTTCTGAAAATCAAGGCTTACTTAACAATATCCCAAAGAATTAAAGGAGGAATTTCTGTTGAAATTTTAGAATAAATCTCTGGAACAATTGTTGAAGATATCTTCAAAGAAACCCCTAGTTGAAATCTTATATACATTCTGGAAGACGATTTTATACGAAAAAATCCCTAGAACATTTCTGGAGGCATTTCAGGAGAAGTTATTGATTGAATTTTAAAAGACGTTTTGACCGGGAATCTTGTAGGATGTCCCAGGGCATTCGATGGATGAATCGCTGGATAAAGTCTTTGACAAGTCAGGGTCTTCTTGAAAAATTTCTCAAAGAATTTTTGGATAAATTCTGATAATTTCTGAAATAAGCTTTAGAGGAATTCCATTTCTATGGTTTTCCTTGGGAAAAATTAAGGTTGAATTCTTGAGGTGTCATAAACAAAATCTTTGCAGAAATTTCCTAGGAAAATTCGTGGAGCAATACGTTGGGAAATAATCACTCATTTGGAAATCTTCCGGAGTAATATTTAAAAATATGGACAAATACGGGAATAAATTTCCTAGAGAAAATCATGAAAAAACACATCAGTTGTGATGTCATAATTGTTGTAATGCCAAAGAGAATTCAAAAAAAAGTGTTAGACTTTAGAGAAATGTCTGCTCTGGTCAAACTCTTATCTCCTGGCTCCTATTAGGTTTCATTTTGTTCTTGCTACTGTTTGGTCTCTCTTTGGCTTTTTTTTTTGTTCCTGCGTTTAGTCGCTTTTTTCAGGCAAGAGGTGTCTTACTCCTTAGTTTTTAATGTACTCAGTCGCTACTAGAGTTTTCAATTTTCCCGGGATTTGACTTCCCGGGAACCGGGAATGAAAATTTTCATTTCCCGGGAATTCCCGGGATCCCGGGAAATTCATGAAAAATGTTAAAATCAAGCTAATTTGAAGGAGTGTTTTTTGAATTATCCATGCATATGTATATTATAATTTAGACCAGTAAATGTGTACGGTTATTTATTTCTTTATAAGTAATTTGTTTGTATTTCTCAAAAAAAATCTTCTGGCTTTCTGAATTCAAAACAAAAAACTTTATAAATTTAAGCAAAAATCCATGTGGAGGTCATTCTAGACAAATCGTATAAAGTACAAATAATATTTTCCAACATTAAATCAATCTTTTCGAACATTAGACCAAAAACCAACTAGTTTTTCGTTGAAAATTGAGACTGTTGCACAGCGCAACAAAAATGACATTTTTGCGTGTCTCAAACATTAAACTATGTATCTGTAGATTTGGGATCGCTGAATCTAATGCCGTTCTCAGATATGTCCCTGCACGTCACAAATTTTAGCTACACTTCGCCAAAGTTTTATAAAACACTGGTTTAATTGTTGTTTCCATGAAATTAAAGATATGATTCATCAAACTTTTTTTGTGATCTAGTCCAGCAAGCATGCAAAATAGCACTTCAACTTTCATTTCAGATATAATTATATTGAAATTGCACGATAAAATTTAGATTAAATCGATTTTTTCTACATGCTATACAAAACTCTTCGTTTCTCTTATATGGCAAAATACAATACTTTTCTATAACACCAAAAACTAACTTTTGAGATAGTATTATGAACTTTGCTGATAAGTATTGTTATACACATAAAGTTTGAATTCTGTGGTAAATTAAGCAAATAAATTGCCTTACAAGCTCACAAAATTGCATGCAAGTTGGCTGATAATGTCAAATTTTGCATTTTCAACAGCCAATATTTCAAAATCTAGAAGTGCTATTATATTTTTGAAAACCGTAATAGATTCAGAAACCCTTAATTAAGTAAATATCCTTTATGTTGTGTTGTATATAAACATTCTTGGAAAAAAAAATCGTCTCGATAACTATTAAGAGAAGATTACGATTACGAAAATCAGCTCAATAAATGAAGAGTAAATTGAACGATGGTTTTTATTTGAATATAGATGATCAATTCTTTATTGAAATAGAGCTTCCCGGGAAATACGGGAATCCCGGGAAGCGGAAAATTATTTCCCGAGAAACGGGATTCCCGGGAAATCTCATTTCTCGGGAAATGTTCCCGGGATTGGAAACTCTAGTCGCTACCAGCCCTGTGAAGACGAAAAGCTTTTTATTTTAGTGGTGACGACTGTCATGAAAATGAGGAAGTTAGAAGAAGTTTTGAGAAAATCTACTTTGAAGTTTTTTCAGTAATTTTTAATTCTTTATTGTATGGGAGTCATAAAAAACATGCCAGTCTTCTATCCTATTAGTAAGGCAAATTATTTAGAATGCCCAGCGAAATTCAAAGAATAAAGATTCTTTCCTAAAAAAACATTCTTCAGAGCTTTTAAATTTTTCCTTAATATTTCAGGCAAGTAAAATCTTCCAGATCTATCAAAGGTAATCTTGCCAAATGTGCGACAGAAATACTCTTGAATTTTCAAATTGAATTCACTAGAATTTTTGAAGACGACTCATCACCAATGTTTTCTAGACAAATTCTTCAATTTTCAATATTTTTAGATATTTTTTTATTTTTTATTTATTATGGATCTGCCCAGAGTTACCTAGAATAATTGAAATCCAAACAAATAATACAGAGCTTCTCTAAAAAAATTAAAGAAAATTCTTCAACATGTCTATGATAAGTTATCCAGAATACGAATTTTATGGTAAACTGGCTAGATTCTAGAATATTAATTCTATCAGTACTGGGTAGCAGGTGGTTGGCATGGTTACTGCTGTGTTAATCTCATGACTTTTCCAGTTCTCATGAATTCTATGGAAAAGTCTTTAGAATATCTAAAGGAAATTACGTTGGAAGCCGGACAAATCAGCAGAGAAAAGCATTGCATGCCAAAGTAAATCATGGAAGGGTCTAAGTAGTTCCTTACTCTACTTACTTATTCTTCAACTCTCCACTTAAAATTTCTTTACGTGTATCTCCAGAATTCTTTCTCGGAGATTTATTTTTCCAAAAATTCCTCTAGGAATTTATCTTGAATCGCCTCCAGAAGTTCTTTCACGGAATTCTCCAAGGCATTCAGTATTCCATTTTATCTAGGGATTTCACCAGTATATTTGCAAGAGATTTCTACCAAAATGTTAAAAAAAAATGTTTCTCTACCATTTTTTGAAATTTATTATTTGTGTTTCAGGAAAATTTTAGAAATGTCCAGAAAAAATTATCCAAAAATGCCCAATCCAAGAGACAATCTCCGGAGTATCCACTTCAGATCTAACAAAGAGAATGTCTCAAAATTTTCAATCAAAATTTCTAAAATATTCGAAGGGAAGTATTTGTAAGAGGATTTCTTCAAATGCTCCAATGAATTATTATTTTTTCCATTAAGTCCCTAGGCTTACGAAAATTTTTCAAAAAAGCTTCTTCAGAAAATTGTTGTTGATTTCTGCATAACATCTAAAGGAGTATTTCATGATGGTCAAGGAATATTCTCCACATTTTTTGAAGCATATGTACTAAAAATATGATCCTTTTTATGTCCTATTCTGACGACGAGTATGTGCAGAAATGCAAAATGAATTTACAAGAAATAACAATAACTAACAAAAACGATGTATCTTTTGATTCGAAAATAATGGAAAATTCAAGAAACAAAAGAAAATTGTTTAGATTTTCTAAGAAAAAATCTAAAATATAAAGCAAATGTCCCAAGAAATTACATTTTATGGAAGTTTCTTCAAAATATTCAAGAAAAAGGATGTATTGTATGGCGCTCTAGAATATCTTAGGAATAACTCCAGAACTCCAAAAATTCTAAATGATTTTTTTTCAATATTTCCAAGGAATATTCTTAACTTCTTGGGAAAGTTCTTCTTCTTAATTATTGGATAAAGCGAAGGGTTTACAAGTATCCAAAAAAAATGCTCTGGGCTATAGGATTTCCAGTTAAAACGCTCCCGAATTTCTTGGGGAATTTTCCAGAACTTCCAAAAGCCAGTCACTAAACATATCATGAAAAAATCTCTAGTTCTTCAAATATTTTCAGACTAAACCTCATGAACTTTTTCTGGAAGGTCGTGAATATCGTTGATATCTAAGGGCAGATTTGAGATGGGTCTACCCCGTTTGGCATAATGCCATTTGGTATACAGTCGTTTGGCATAATGCCAAATAATGTCGTTTGGCACAATGCCATTTTTCATAACGGTATTTTCATATAACTGCCATTTGGCATAATAGCAGGTTGACATAATTGTAAAAAACGTTAATTTCAATCCAATTTCTTCCATTGAACAAAGAAGTGTTGATGAACTGCTCGTGATCGTACATTCCGTTGTCAGTTATTGACAAGACATAATACTAATCTTCATTTACCAAGGAAATCTGGATAAAGCTCTTTTGGAGCTGCATCATCATACATAACATTTGGGGCCATTACGTTCTGGATATTGTAGTGCATTTTCAACTAAAATTGTGTCTAACGCCTAAGATATGCCATGTTATTTAAAAAAAGAAGGCCACTGAAATAATCTTGTGTTCAGTATCATAAGGGCGTAACTGCAATGATCGATTTCTTTTTAGATAATTTCCCGGCCATGTGACTGTTTTCGACTGCTATTTTTGATTCAGTATAAAGTAATCATCGTCCTTTGTCATGTTGCATCGTAAAATGTTACAAAAATCGTTTGATTTTCACGTAGTAGGATGCCGGTGTCATTAGTGGACTACCTAAGCTATAAAAAATCATAACAAAACAACGAAAAGCCTTAACAGAGATCTTTTGGCGTTTCTTTTCAAATTATGCCTAACGACCTTTATGCCAAATGACTTTTATTCCAAACAACTGTTATGCACAACGACTATTATGCCAACTGACTTTATGCTGAACGACTCTGCGCTCAACGGCACTATGAAAAATTACATTATGCCAAACAGGGCCGTAATGTTGGATATAGTTTTTTTTTTATTTAATTTTAATTAAGCTGTGTTGCTCTATACTAGGAAAATGATGACAATTAAGGAACTTTACTATCAAGCTAATGATTCGATTCAATAAGGGACTGTCCATAAACCACGTGGTATTTTTTTTCCTGAATTTAAGACCCCCTTCTCCCCTCGTAGTCATTTTTCCATTCAAAAATCAATGTCAAATTTGTATGGATCGTGGTCATTGAAACTGCCCTATAATTGTCTCATGTTCTATGAGATTTCCTATATACATGGGACAGTTATGCAGACTAGTTCCTACGGTTAAACAAACTTCAAAGAATAGTGCTTAAATTGAAGTTTGTAAATTAACAATAATAAAAAATAGCTTTCGTATGTTCGAACCACTGCCAAATTTTAACTTCCAGTTGATATTTACAACATTCAACGGGCCACTATGGGCGATCCGGTGGCCAAAAAAAATGACTTTCTGATGGAATTTTCTTTTACATCATCGACATTACTCCTATTAAGATATTCTTGAAATATTCGAGCAAGATATTGTGTACTTCCATTGATACAGTCTGTCAAAGAAAAAGTTTTCAGCAAAAAAAAAAAAAATGGAGTAAGGTGGGGCAAAAGTTCGACCTTAGTGGTATAATCAAAGTTTCCAGGAAAACAATAGCAGTTAAAACAAAACAAATACCATGCAGTGAGCCGTCAACATATTGGCTATAATTTTGCTGAACAAACTTGTGTCAAAATATTAACCCATTTTTAGTTATAACAGTTCCAAAATTGATTGTCTTATTCGAACTGTTGCCCCACCGGTGGGGCAAGAGTTCGAATCTAGTGTGGGGCAAAAGTTCGCTGGCTAAAACACAAAATTTTGATCCTTTTATGACAGGCATACTTTACACCAGCCGTAAACTTAAGTTTGCCGAAAAATACACACTAAATTTTCATCAAAAAATTGCCCAAAACCGGGTTAATTGTAATATACCCAAAAATAGCAGTTTTTCGCAAAACTATGTGGAAATGTAAAATTTTGGTGACAATTTTCACACGATCAGACAAATTTAACCAAATTTGAAGATAATATGTGGATTTTAGGCAATTTGCAAATTTTTCCGTGATTTTATACTTGGGTCGAACTTTTGCCCCACTTTACTCTACAGAATTAAATGTATAGGGTACAATAAGATGTAAACTAAAGAATTATGAGCAATTCAGCTGCACATATTTGGACTATGTTTATCTAGTGCTATTTGACTTTTTTCAGCGTTTCAACAATTTTCCTTCAAGATCAGCTAAAGTTTATTAAAGGGGATATTTGAATAACGCAATTTGTTGGCTATCATCAGAACTTTGTAAGTTCTAACATCTCAGTTGGTTTTCGCTGCGTTAAACGCACAAGTGTCCTTTATGCATTAGTAACAAAACTAATTATTTCATTATTGGCCCTTTTCAAAAGTTTATCTCAAAAACTGTTTTTTTGTAACTCATGTATTTGACATGGAAAGAATATTTTGGCCGCCAGTCTCAATGGAAACTGCCCATAGTGTGGGCCAGACGTAAAAACAGTCTACAAAATCTTCGCTGCAAAGGGGGAGAACATTTACTGCCTGAGAACTAGTTCTTTGATTCTTGAGTTTATTAGTTGAAGACAATGAATTATTCGGCAGTTCGTTACTATTTTAACAATTTTATGTGTAATTGTAGTTTTTTGGATGCAAAGTATTGATCAAAGTCAAAGGGGATCTTATAGAACATCATTGAGATCCTTGAAAAAAAATTCTAGAAAGATACTTAAAAATACTTTTGGTGATCTAACAGTTTTTGATCAAGATTCAATGCATTTTTTTCATTAGATCTTTGCAGGAATTCTAACGAAATTCGAGGTGATAATAGACCGGTTACTTGAAGATTTTTTGAAAGATCATTGGAAAGGTAATTAGTAGAATGATAATTCTATAACAGATGTTTGACTAATTTTTCCTAATAGTCTTAAGGGGTTCGTAGAGATTTGAGGTTAACCTGAAAAGATATTTGACAATTTTCTTGGATGATCTACATGGTTTCCTAATGAAATCCGTGACAGATTCACTCAGAATTCCGTTTGCCGGATTCCTGGAGTTACTGATAATGCTGATTCTTTTTGTGAAGCTGGTCTTGATTACTAGTTTGTCATGTATTTGATCAATGACAATGTCCTTATGAAGCCTTGAAGATTTACGGCGAATTTTTCCAATCATTGCCAACAAATTTCTTGTATGATAATTCATCGCAAGATTTTGATGGATGAATGAATGGAGAAATCCTTTAAATACTCTTGGGCAAATTTTTGTATAGTTCTTGGCTGATTTCTTGGAATATGCTTTTTTGGTTTTAACACTGGGGTTGTTCCTATCTGACATTTTGGAAGGGACGCGGAAAGCAAAATACACCCAAAATTTGAGTTTAAGCTAAGGAGTGAGACAAAATTTAAAAAAATGTTTTTTGAACTTAAACAAAAGAAAAACATTAAAAAATTGAGTAAACATGTGTTTTTAGCCTAAACTTAAGCGTTTGGCATTAAAATTGGGACAGGCCTTTAGGACTCTATTGGTCACCACCAGCTAGTGGAAATTTGAGGTTTTGCTTCGATGCATCGTCACCTTAAGTTCTCCAAATTTGATCGTTATGCTGTAGCTTCTGGGAAGAAGTGTTTTGAAAGTCTAATCAAATATCAAATTTTCCTATCAAATGTCTGGAATGATTCAAATCGCAGGAACATTTTTTCATCCGTTTTCAAATTTTTAGGTATCCGGAAACCGAGAATTGGGAAACTGATCTAGAATGGACTCCCTGATGTTTGCTAACAAAAGTTTAAGTCGAGTCTAGTACACGACACTGAAGACGGCCTTACAGTTGAGGTCGAAATAAGCGTATCTGTCAAAGGATACAAACTCTAGTGGAATTAAATGGTATAGTACTAAATTCGGTTTTTTCATCTACCTACTTAACAAAAGTTTTTTTTTTTTGTAAATAAGCCATTTTGTAAATAAGCCATTTTACAAATGGTGGATATTCTATGCCCTGCCTATAGTAACATTTCATGTTTTATCATGGCTCTATAACAGAATTAAGATCAAAAAGTGGTGCTGTAAGTCGATAAAATTTTCATTATGAAGAAATCCATGGCCGGTGGGATTTGAATCCTGTACTTTCAAAATGAATAGCTGCGCTTTTGCCTTTACGAATATTTGGACTCCCGATTAAGGACTGTTCATTTTATAAAGTGGACACTTTGTTTATGCTATATCTTTTTTATTTTTTGATAAAATCGGTTGTCTGTGTATCGTTGACCTATTATTCTAAAATGCTATGAAAATATAAAATCTTTGAAAATGCTTTTGGTTGAAGAGTTAAATAGTTTTTCCAAAAACTCTTAAAAAAAGCTGTCCGTCAAAGTTTAACATTATTTTTCGCAAAACAAAAATCCTTATTTTTATGAACAAATTGTATGTTTGTATCCTTTACTATTCTACTAAAGGTAAAGCTTTAAAAATATCAATTATATTCCACCATTCTATGACATTAGGTAACTTTAGTGATTTACCCATTTATGGCCAAATTTGCTGATACACCATCCTTTCACTCCCAGCAAAAGAGAAAAGTAAAAAGCGTGTTCAAAACTAGTTTGGATTACTAAAGAAACTATATTAGTATAAACGAAAGCTAAATCGTGAGATTACACTACAGTCTTAAGTATAAATTTTACTGTTTATGGTAGTTTTACTAAAAAGTCTCATACTTTTAAAATCATGTACGCATATTTATCGATCTACAGCAAATTGTAAACAGTTTTCTCCGAATTTTTCAATTGATAATCTCAGAATAACATATTATGAAAATAATATGTGGAAAATAAAATCGATTTATTACAGCAGTGTTGCCAATTTTGATGATTGTCAATGTACTTTGATAGGTCTTCTAAGAATAAAACAATTGTGTTTCTGTTGTGCTTTGAATGTGACGTGGGGACTTACTAAGTAACTCCATGAAGGCGTAAGTTATTTTTCATATTAATACTATATTAGGACTTCCGTCAGGACGTACTTTTACACAAAAAATTCTAGTCATATCAATTCCCATCAAATTTAAAAAAAAAATCTTTAAAAATATACGGGAAAATTAATTTTATTATATCTGTAAAATTGTTGCTCCAAAAATAACTTGATTTTTTCCATCAGGCTTCTGATTGATGATGCTTTCGAAGAACAAGCCTTTTTTGAAAATAGAAAATCCAGCCAATTTCTTACAATCATTGATTTTGATAACCTCAAAAAATCGACCGATCTAATCGTTGTTCCATATTCGTGTGAAATTTAATTATTTTGGAGAATTTTTATTATCACAACATTGTACAATACTAGTCGAACGATGTGCAAAAAACCGATTGAAATTTCATTGATTAATAAGAAAGATACAGCATGCACAAGGTGTCCACTTTATAAAATGAACAGTCCTTATCACTGATTCGGTGCTCAATTCATGCATCAATTTAGTGAGAGTATGAAGCAGTCAACTTTAATGTAGTTCTACTGTAGTTGAATCGTGTTTTTGTCACGTGTTGCCAAACTACGATGTTCATGATTGTGACTAAAGCAAATTGTTGCATTAATCACTTGTATACCCTCAGGGGCATCCAGTTCTTCTCTTTGACCCCAACACCTCACTGTTCCACTTTTTCAACTTTCCCCATGCTTACTTGCGCATTCTACTGTATCACGTAACACCGCGTCGCTCTAGATTCTCCCCGCATTCTGCGGATTCTTCCAAACGGGCGCCTATTTCGCATTCCACACATCGATCCATATGGTCGCAGACCGGTTCTGGCGATTCTTGCGCTAATGCGGCATTCGATAACGTAACATGCTGTGTCACTACTTAGCCCATCCAAAAACTTCCCCCAACTCACCTGCGTCGCATGCAGCAACAATTCCAGCACACCGGGCTTCCTAAACGGTAGATCCTGGGAACCGGCCACCAGCAGGTTGATCCTCGACAACAAGCTGGACACACTGCTGGAGTCCTGGGCCACCGTACTTCGGGCAAACTCCTCCAGCGTGTGCGTTTCGACCCGCTCGTCTGCCTCCAGATACGATCGCATCAGCTTCTCCCGGTGGCTGATCCGGTTCATCAAATCGGCCAGATCTTGGACCTGGCTCTCGAGGAGCGATTCCAGCGACAGTTGCTTCACCAGGCCACCGATCGTGAATTCCATTGTCGAAAGGATCTAGAAATGATGTTCGGATAAAATAGTTCTTCTTAACATCTAAGGATTTAGGGATCTTACCTGATGTTCGCTCTGCTCGATCTGCAAACTGAGTTCGTGCATCCGCTTGAGGATCTTCTCATCCTTGCTTCGTTTGAACGGCAGATGGAAATCGCCGACCTCCTCGACCAGATCCCACGTTTCGATGATGCTCGAAACGACCTCCTTGCCCAGCTGGAACACAGAAATTACGCTGCCGACGCTGAGTGCTATTTGCGATTGCACCGGTTGGAAGGTCGTGAGGAGACAAGAACTGACCAGCAGCAGTCCCAGCAGCAGTTTCTTCCCGCTTATCGTGACGGGAAGTGAGTATTGTCGACGGGGCGAGAGGAGCTTCATTTCGACGGGAGGAACATAACCCTACGGTAGTGATGATCTAGATGCGATGAGGGGGAGGACGACTAGCGGATAAAGGCAGTACAGCTGAAACGATAGGGAGATGAATCAAACATATTAGAATCGCATCGTACATTTTTTTTAAATAAAAATAAATGTCGTTAACAAAATGATATTAATAGCTTGATTTAGTTTTACCAAACTAGGATTACAGTGTTGCCAAACACAGAACTCCTAGATATGTAAGTAATGAATGTAATGTTTGATATGATACTAACAAAGTACTAAACAGAGAGTGTAATCAAACAGATTAGAACAGCATTAGATGCTGATCGGTAATTATCAGAGCGATGAGCTCTATTTCTCACGCGCGCTTGCAAACAACAATCGTCGAGATTGTTTTACTACGCATAGCTCAGAGATCAGAGACTCCCGTTTGCATATGAGACACGTCTCCGTGCGAATCTACGACCTCTAAACCGACAAACAGACAGCTGTTTTCACTTTAATGTCGTAATTTGTCTTCCTGAATTGCGAGCGGGAGAAAATTATATAATTTCCCAGATTAATCGCTGCGAATAGAGGAGTGTGTCAGTTGGTCGAATCGGAATCGAGCCTGAAATTATTACTGAGGAAGACTTGTACAAGCACTGTGATTTCTCCCGCATCAATTCGGATGCTGACGGCTTCGGGTGAGGCGTCACTTCCAACCGAGATAAGTACCCCCCGACTTGATTGGGAATAATTTCAACGAAATCAACGACGCTCGCCCGCATGTAGATGAGTAGCAGGAAACACGCTTAACAAGCCGGCTGTGACGATTGGTCTTTCTCTTGGCTTATGTTTATAAACTTTAATGGAATACGAAACGAGAATGCAGTCGATCTTGTGGATACAATGCGTGATCTGTGGGATGCATATTGGCTGATGACGTGATGCAGTTGGATACACTTTTGCCTTGGGAAAACCAAGTTTCATTTGTTTTATTCGATAAGACACGAAAAATTTATGTATATTGCTAGATTGGCGTAGTAGCACTAAGCATACTCCGTGTTTCATTTGAAAATTTTTCCTGAAAAAATTGAAATAAAAATTGAATTAGAAATGATTTCATTGGAGCAAATCTTACAGAACAACTCCTTCAAATTTCAGTTCTGCTTCCAACACAATTTGAAGCTCTGTTAGTAGATCTAACGAACGGAGCTGATACAGTGAGAGCCCGATTTTGTCAGCCCCTCGATGAATTTTAGGCTGACAAAATGGGGAACCTGACAAAATCGAATCATTTTTGTTCTTGTTTTTCAAATTTTAACGTGTTAGATGGTTACAATGGACTTTTAAGGGTGCGATGGACATGGGCGTAGCCAGGTTTTTTTTTGAATCAGGGGCTCCCCGCTCCCTTTTTATTGGCAATATCGATTCTTAACACTTCATTCGCGATTTTCACGTCAAAACAAGCATTATACACATCCCTATTTTTTCATAGTAAGCAAAGTGAGATCCTAAACGTGACTTGCTTCAATGTTAAGTGACGGGTCTATTTAAAGTTTTGGAGATTTACCTATTGGAACAAATCTGAAGATTCGATTTGTTGCGGTCCCTTTGATTGGCAATTTTGCTCTGACCAGTAAGACCAGGGTGTCCATCCATCCGGGAAATCCGGGAAAAACCCGGGAATTACAAATTACCGGGAAAAATACGGAAAATACCCGGGAATTTAAAGAACACCCCGGGAAAGTATGTATTTCAATCGTAAGACTACCAGTTTCTTTAAATTTCAAGCACCATGGGCGAAATTTTTCCCATAAGGTGCACTTGTACCTCCCACTATCACTATCTTTTGTTGGTTTGGTAGAAAGATAGTTTACAATTAAGATCTATGCAACATTTTTAGTAGGGTACTTAGTGATTCATGGCAAGGCTCTTGGCGAAATTTTTGTTTGATTTCTATTCAAATTCATGGAAAATTTTTAATTTAATCTTTGCTGGAATCCTAACGGGAATTGAAACGATAATTGACCAGTTTCTTGGAAGATCACTGAAATTGTTATTAGTAGACTGCTAATAAGGTTTTTAATGGATTCTAGAAAAGATCCTTGAATGATTCTGCTTAAAATTCCTGGAAGATTCGTAGTTGTTAATGAAAAGCTAAGCGAAAAAAAAACACATGGCTTATTTATTGAGAGATCTTTTGGAATCCTGGATAGATTCAAGAAAAGTTCCGTTTGGAAGATTTCTGGGATTATTTATGAAATTGATTTTCGATTGAGCCTTTTTTAGATTAGGTACTAGTTTGATTATGACACAGTTCTTATGAGGCGGTAGCGAGTCACTTTTTTCTTCTGGTCACTAAAATGCCATTATAAATTCATTTTTTTTCAGAAAAATTATCACTAAAGTTACTATTTTCGTGATTTAATGATAAATCAATGATAGTCATTGATACATACGCTTTATAAAGCGTTAATGATACGGTTGTTTCATATACCACAAGTGTTGAAAAATATCTAGTCTAGATTATTATAATACGTCTAAGTCAATCTCTAATTATTATAGCCAAGATTAAAGCCCAGTAATCACCTCATTCAATTTTTCATCGAGTTCATCGAAAACAAAAAAGGCTTGGATAAGGCTACCTTGTGAGTGAGTGAGGGTTAAGTTTTAATATATTTTTACTTGTATTTCTCCTCTTCTATTTTAAATTCTCGATTCTGCCGGAAATTCCACAAGAACGTTTAGGAATTTATCTGCAATTTTTCTGCTAAATAATCTTCCTTTCTCATCGTAAACTTACCCCCAAACTCTTCCTGAAACCCCAAAAAAAAATTTTTTTTCTGGGAATTAGTTCCACAGCTCAGGCATGTAAAACAGTTTTACTGAAAGAGATTTGTCAGAATTTATTTCTTCAGAGTTGATGAATTTTGAATTTACAGGAGATTTTCTCTACTGATTGGAAGTTTAAAGTTGTTGCGTGTGCCTAGCTGTGCGACCTAGTTTTTATGTGCATCATACAAGATTTACCAGATTTTTTATACGCACACTCTGCCCTTTGATGATGTTTAAAATCTACTATAATTCGGTGAAGTTATTTATATTCGTTTAAAGCAACTAACTGTTTAAATATATTTCGAATTATTCAAGGTAATTTCATTTTTAATTTTATATAATGTGTAGTCATGTTAATTCTCTTGATTATGAAGATTATGTTTCGTGTCTGAACTTCAATTGTTCAAACTAATGTTTGTACCTACACATTTTCAACAAGTTCCATGGCAAGATCTTCGATGAATAAATAAAAAGCAAGGTCTTTTATGTACTCTTGGTCAGTTTTTTGTTACATTTTTTGCGAGATTATTGACCAAATCTTTTAAAGATTATTTGGAAGATGCAATCTTAGATTCGTGTAAACCGTTTCGCCAGTTTCATATGATAACAATAAAATGTGTTTGAAAATATCGTTTCTGTTAAAAAGTATTTCCTTAAATTCAACATGAGTTTTACTAGATCAAAAATTTCTCCAGAAACTAGTCCTGGTTCATGTTTAACGCATTTCCAAAGGCATTGTTAAAAGTTAAATGGCTTGGCTACTGAACTTTGTTCTTTTGTGGAAGTGTAGATACATAGAGTAGAAATTTGATTATTCAATTCCAAAATCTTTCTGAACATCTACAATAAATATTTATAGAATATAATTCCAAAATTTGTCTGAACTTCCTATGGATTGTAGGAGGGAGACGGTCTTTTAGATACTTCATCAAATATTTTGAATCTATTTGCCCAAAACCCTTTCAAAATACAAATCGTTTTAAGCATACATATTTATTTAAAATCTAGTGGTCCCGGCAAACATCGTCTTGCCATCAAGTAGGCTGTTGAAAAATGCTATGGATCGTCCCATACAAAATGACAGTTCCGTTCACGCTTGTTTTTCCGACTTTCCCGGTGAATATCCTGGGATTTTTATACACACAAACACGTCGGAACACTTGACGAACAAAACGGAAAAATAATCATTCAAATCGGTTGACCCGTTCGGAAGCCATTTCGTGACATACAAACACCATTCCATTTTTGTTTATATAAATAGTTCATAAATAAGTTAGTCTTCCAAATTTGTTCACATTTTATGCAAGTCGCAGGACGATTATCCGCAGGATTGTCATCCGTATTTTTAATTTATTGAACGTCCGGGAAAAATCCGGGAATTGGAAAACTGATTTTGAATGGACACCCTGAGTAAGACAAACGGAATCAACCTGAGTTCCTAGATATACATGATCGTTAAATTATCTATGAATTTCTCCCAGCGCACCGAAATTACCACATAAATTTTCCTAAACATTATTTTAAAACTCATCCAGAGGCGTTTTGAACTTTTGTTCAAGGATTTGCCCTGGAATGTTTGTAAAAATATTTCCAACAGTATGAAATCGAGAAATTTTCTTTAGTTTCCATTAATTATTTTTTTCTGTGTTCTTACATTACATTAAGTCGTGAATAAATCATTTTTACGAATCCTAGGTCAAACTTCATCAAGAATCCTTAGAAAGCTTCAACAAAACGTATTTTTGAAGGGATCTTTTAGAGTTTATGAAGTTATTGTAGGCACAATCTCAATAAAACTTAAAGAAACAAATAGGAATATCTCGAGGCGTATTGAAGAAGAATTTAACAAGGAGTAAAAGAAAATAATTATTGAAGTCATTCCCTAAATAATAAAATAATTCTACAGTCATCTCTCCCTTACTCGATATCGAAGGGACCATCGAGTTAGGGAGGTATCGAGTTACAGAACACAAAAACAGTGCATTTGCGTTCCAAGGGACCATCGAGTTAGCCATGAAAACCAACTTTTACTATGGTTCTCTAACTCGATATCGAGATACGGAATATCGAGTAAGGGAGAGTTAACTGTATAGAAGTTTTGGGTGTAGTTTGTGGTAGAGTTCAAGTAAGAATGCATGTACCTAATATGTTTCTAGAACAATTTATAAAATTATTTTTCGAACATTTTTGAAAAAAAATTTCAGCAGCATTCCATAGATTTATTTTTCAAATATTATTAGGATAAACTCTTGGAGGAATTCATGAATGAACCTACACATCTAGTTTTTTTTATGAACTCTACTGTGTGAATCTCGTTTTTTTTTCAATTTTAAGCAAATTGTCAGGTAGCTTAGCAACGAAACACTCGAGATCTCATGAAATTTGCTTGTTTAATAGAAGCCGAGATGCAGCATTGTATATTAAGTTTTTACGGAAGAATTCTAAGAAGCATCTCCAAAAACGCCTTAAAATTTTTATTAAGAATCTCCTGAGAACTACGATGACTCCCAGGAACGATTTATAGAATAATTTCAGGAATAATTGGAGCAACACATTTAAGAAGTATCGAGAGGAATATAAATGAAAGCCCGAGAGGAATTCCTTGGGAAAAACGAAGAGTTTTCTCTAAGTACTTCAATGACAATATTCTGCTGACAATATATTTGTAGAAACGTTTTGAGTGTCCTAACAGATTTGATAAAACCTTCGAATAATTTCTGGCAAGATGTTTTTCAAAAGGCTGATTGTTTATTGAACTCCATTAATTTTTCAACCTATCATGATGCTACTTTTGTATAGATACGAGCGCTGGAGACAATCTTTGAAGAATTCAAACACAATAATAAAAGCCATTGCCATTGCCCCCTCTGGCTACGCCCATGCATGCATGGCATCAAACATCATCATCAATTTCAATGTAAACGTGGTAAAACATGACGAAAACAATTATTAGACAAATTTAAAATAGGCTGACAAAATCGGGTCAAGAAGCTGACAAAATCGGGTCAGTACCGAATACCCAAGCTGTGACCGCAAGACATTTACAGTAAATGTAAGGTTTCAATACAGCGATTGCAAGATTTTATTAGAACGTCTTTATATGTGACGATCTAATATTTTTTTTTGTATAATGCCTTGTTTTGTTGTAAACATTCCCGATTGAACTCATTAAACTGTCCTGAATGAAAATCTTGAAGGATTTCCTAAAGAAATCTGTAAAAATACCTATATATGTGATGAAATCTTTGGTCATTTTTAAAAAGGAAGCTTTGAGAATATCTAAATCTATTTTCTTGCCAAAAGCCTGAAAAAAATCAGGAAAAATGCTTTAGAGAATTATCCGGATTCTCTGATAAATCCGTACAATAACTTTTGGTGTGTTTCCTGGTCCATCTGAAGTTTTTACTTTCGAACACTCAGTCGCTTCCAGCCCTGTGAAAACGGAACATCTGGATCAAATGAAGATTGACAGCATTCGGATCAAAAGGGCAGGAATCCATCGCAGAATGGAAAGGCAATACGAAGTAAGTGTGGTAGCAGAAGCACAAAAAAGCACGAATTGGAACCATAGGCGGAGGTTCTATGCAACAGCCAACGGTGAGCACTTCAAACAATTAATGATAGCCAAGCCACCAATCGTATAAGAGGTTAAAAAGTCTGAAAATTTAGCTGAAAATCTGAACTACTGTTCCGATGTCAAGAAAAACACATCAGTTCAATCAAAAGCTTAAATGAGCGTTGTTTTTTCATAAGGGCTTATCTGCATTAATCAATTTTCGTAACATATTTTTTTGCTGTAGGATGGTGAATCACTATATCTCGCTTCATTAACAAGAAATATTACAGATTTATCTAATTTAGCGAAGTTATTAGTAAAAGAGACGATCGATGAAGAGAAATCGCTCATGTCAGTTAGGCCCTATTAAAGTAACAGTAATAATAATCTCCCAAGCTTTTCCGCGATCCTGCATATGTCGGTTTTAGGGATTAGATTGTGACCATCCCGATAGGCTCGATTATCACGACGATCGAAAGGTGGAAACAGCACTACGACACACACTTGAATGTCGCTGACAGCGTAGGTGGCAATGGGAAAGATAACGAATAAAATGCGTGCATTAGAGCTGCAGACGATGTAAACACCAACTAGTTTCCACTTAGCGCGGAGTTATCTAATTGTGCGAATCTTCACTAAACGGCAACTTGTTTTGAAATACCGTGAATCGTGTGATTTCAAGGTGGCACATGATAGTATTGAGCGTACGGAACTATGGACGAGTGATTCGGAGAAGCCCAAGCAAAAGGGTAGTTTTTTCTCGTTTCGTCGATTCCCTTCTTTCTCCGTTTGCGCGCGATTTGCGGGCCAGTGATTCGGGAAGCCCAAGCAAAAGAGGTCGTTTTTTTCTCGTTGCGTCGGTTCCCTTTTTTCTCCGTTTGCGCACGATTTGCGGGGCAGTGATTCGGGGAAGCCCAAGCAAAAGAGGTCCTTTGCATGACTATTTCAATAATTTAAATCGAATTGCATTATATTAAGAAGGTTGAATAGTGTTACATCCAAACTTTTCTTTTGAATTTTTTTCAATATCGTTTTTGTATTTTTCAAACGAACTATGTATGGTTCGTCACTTTATGTGTCGGCATATACCTTTATTATTATTGAATTCAATTTTATTATAAATAGGATTTTTTCCTTGTCATTACTAAAATTAACCTTCGAATAGTTCGACATTTTGAATGTCGACGCATTTTCTTAATTTTCTATCCTTACATATATTTTCACCTTGAGACAAAATGCAAAAATAGTTTTAGGTAAAAGTTGTATTTTTCCTCCTTATCCATGGATCGCATCACCGACCAAAGGTGACTCCCAGATTTTTTTCCTTCCTCACTAATAAACACCCTTTCCGTGGTGATTGTGGAGATGCAGAGGTATGCTCGGTCTCTTGAAGCAACAATCATTACACACTAACAGTCCTTTCCCATCCTAACTGACTGTAATAGGACTTGGCCGGCGCCGTTATTGATCAATAATATGAGATCTGCTAACATTGCACTTCGAGAGTCAGCGGAAACTCCCATTTCTTGGACGATGTCAATTATGATAAAAATCATTCTCCCACAATTTGAAGTAATTTGGAAGAAACTTGGTTGTGCACACGCCATTTGAAGTTTATATGGAAATTACTATGGAAAAGGCAAACCTTTTGTGTTCAGTCCTCTAACTGCTCGTAATAATCTATGGAAAAGTGAACATACTCTTCTCATTTAAATTCTTCCCAGCTACAACTTTGCCGAAGACCACATTTTGATTGGACGTAAGGATAATTTGTTATAATTGATAAAAAAAAAGTCTAAATCATGCTGAGATGATCATTCAATTACTTTCAGAGCAACACTGCTTTTTTGCTGTAGAACATAGTAGCCTGGATTACTTTGACCTATTCTACCCGCCAGGACCACCACTGTTGCCTGCCGAGCAGTTGGTTAAGCATGCAAAATGCAAACCCACTTCATGATTATGAATAGCAATTTATCCTGACGTCCATCCGAAATGTGGTCTGCGGCAAAGTTGTAGCTGGAAGGATTTCACATGTGTAGAGTTTGTTCACTTTTCCATAAAATATTATGACGACGAGATAGAGGGCTGAACACAAAAGGTTGGCGTTTTCCATAGTAATTTCTATATAAACTTCAAATGGCGTGTGCACAGTCAAACTTCTTTCGAATCACTTCAAACTTTGGGAGGATGCTTTTTACCATAACAAAAATCGTTTAAGCATAGAGGAGCCAAAATTTCAAAATTTGCATCACTCTAATGTACAATCAGTATATGCTATGCTATGCTTGGTGGATTAGAACTCTAAAAAGTTTGATAAATCATACCTTAAATTTAATGTAAACATTCAGACAATAAGTGTTCAATACAAGTTTGTTGATCTGGATCTCAAAATTATGATATATTGGTATATTTCTGAGAGTGGATCAGATTCGGAAATCCCAATTTTTTTCCCAATTTACACACTTAATTTTGAATGCCGACTTTCGTTCAATTTTCACCGAGATTTGTACAAACATGTAGTAAGAGAACACATTTCATGAGATCTCAGGAAATAAGAGCCGAGTACCAGTAAATCGTGCTTCGTTACTAAGCAACCTGGTAATTTGTTAGCTTAATTTCGGATAAAATTGAAAAACCAAGATTCGCACAGCCGAGAATTTTACTAAATTTGGCCAACCGTACCGTTTTGTCTCAAATTCCAAACATCAATTAATTTTCACCACAGGATGATCATGTCTTCTATGAATCAAGTCCTTCACATTAAACAGTTGTGAAAAAATCAATTCTAACTTTGAAATTGCCTCTTTTCAGAATATCAGTCATGTTCGGAATTTGAGGCATAACGGTACTTTACCAGAATGAAGTCAATTGTTGTATAAATTGTATAAATGCAGTCTACTTATTTCACAAATTGCTTCAAAAATTGCGTAAAATTGTTCTCCAGTAGTTCCTTAGATAAACACTGGATATTTCCTAAGAAACACGTTTTTCAAATTATTGCGAGATCGATTGATAGAAACCAAACTTTTTTTTTCTGTGGAAAATCTTTCAAATATGAATTCACTAAAAATTACAAAAACATTTTTTTTAATTACAATAACATTTTGTACAGTAATTGTTATAATTATACTATCAGAAATTTATAAGCTTCATTGGTAAGCAATTCCTACTAATCCAGAGATGAACCAGCCTTTGGCTGAAAATCTTAAAAAAAACATTATTGACTGAAAAGCTCCGCTAAGTATCAAATTCATAAATATAGAATGATGTACTTAGCAGACAAATTGGCTTAATTATTCCTGGTAAAGATAATCTATTGAAATCTCGCCCCAAAAGCCATGGGTCCACAAGGGTGTAGCCTGTTGTTACTGAGGAAATACATGGATTTACAAGTTATTTAACAATGCAACGATAAAGCAGATATGAATATTGAATATAGGAGGAGTGATAGTTTTTACCTTGGTCCATTCAGTTGTTCAAAAACAACGAGCTACCCACGTGGCTACCAATGGCTTTTAGGGCGAGATCATATGTTATGCCAGAAGTGAAACAAGATTCTGAGACCCTATATCTAGATGCCGCTGTGCTATCAAAGCCAGATGGAAGCAGCTTGGCGGACGAGCTTGAATGTGGTCGAAAGGTGGAAGCAGCACTATTGAAAACACCTGAATGGCGCTGATGAGGATAACGGCAGTGAAGGATAAGATAGCGAAGCAATTGCCTGCGTTAATTGTTTTTGTTGTTTGAAATATATATTCTGAAGAGTTTGATTGTGACCCTTTGGACAGATGTAAATTTTCCTCACATCTCCCCTGACCCCTCCAACAGCTTCTAGTGAAAATTCCTTCAAAATTTCAGAAATCAGTGTAGATATCAGTTCTGTTGAGCATCGGTTCAACAAACTTCGTTTATCAGCATCAACACTCCTTTGCTCTTATGTTCAACTCAATTTGCACTTGGTAGTGGTCTACACCCGAGATAACAAGTCGGCCGCACAAAGCCAGAATAACGATCTTCCTAGAACTGCTTCAATTTATCGAAACACGCGCGCGAACAACTTCATTGAATCAATTCTGCACTACATCCATGCAGATCTTGAACACGATATCGGCATAGCTGTGCTGGTGACACATCATAAACTCATAACCATTTCACTTTCCAGTTCCAGCAAGATGAATGTACCCGCGGATAATTTGCACGCGATCTTTGTCGAGTCGACTGCAAGCAGTGGACACGGAAGAGTGAAAGAAGATCGAGCCTTCGACGATGAGTCAGCCCCAAGCTTTCATTCACGAATTCCACGAATAGTTCGATGTTATTTCTTTACCTTTTGACGGAATTGCACTTCTTGAGGAGTAGTTGTTCACTGAAGGTCGCAGCACCACGGGTTTTGCTTCAGTGCGATCAGCTGCGATCCGGTCTACCTCAGGTTGACTGTTTTCGTTGTTGATCGTGCAGCTAATTAAGTAATAATCTATTCACTTCACGTATGGAACAGTTACTCTCTACGAGTTGATTACGCCAACGCACTCGATGAAACGATCATTTTCACGTACCGTAAACTGATCGCGCGAATTTTAGGAACTATGATCAAGTGATGATTCGCGAGCAATTGATTCTATGGTGATGATGATGATCTTACGAATATCCAACCGAACCGAACCGAATCACGAATGGCAATGTTCTGAAGTGGACGGCTTTCTGTCTGGACAACTGAATGAATTATGGTCAGTTACCAAGTTGTCACTACCACATCTACTCGCTGCCAAGTTAGAGCCATGCTAGATCATTATGCGAGCATGAGGAAGTGGGAAACCGTGAGGAGAGGGAGATCGCGCCTTGGCGATCACTCACTCTCTCCGTCATGCTGCGAAGCGGTCAGTACTCCGCCGCGCGCTTTGTTCCATGATTCACTTCACGTGAGTTACCTACTGGAATCACTCGGTGTCCAGATGCGGACCGACATTCCAGTTCATCGTGTGGGGTTATGTTTCCAGTGGGTTTTGAGGGAAATGCGAGCAAAAACTCGATGATCGGGTCGTTATGAAGCGCTACTGACTTTCTGGCTAAGCTTTGCACACTGTGTGTTTGGATGGGATGATTCATGAATGAAACCTCACCTCTCGCTAACGGTACAGTTAATTTGAATCGCGTTTCGGCATAAGAAAGGTGTTAATTTGAGGTTATGAGGGAGTCAAATTTGTTTCTGTATCATGTTCGCAATTCTTTCGTTAGTGAAATTACGCAGATTGTTTCAATTTCCGACTTCGAGTAGATTTCTGTAGAGAATCATGAATGGATTTTGAAGAGAAGAGCTGGTGGTGACCAATCAATTAAGTTTTCTGCTCAAACGGGTGTTTGATCCGTGCTCTTGAAAATTTGAAGTTTATCTTCGATTCATCTTCACCTAGCTCCTTGTCTATCTCGATAATAATGTGAACCACCATATTTAACTCATATGAAACAAATGCATGAAACGAGCTCACCAGTTGGTATGCCATCCTCAACTGTCAAAAAAGCAGCTATAAACCGAGACGTGAAAATGAAATAAAACCTTCATTCATTGATATATTACTTGTAGTTTTGAAGTCACTTTTTGCCCCTACTTTGATAATTACATTACTGTTATGTCTGACCGCTACCAGCCCTGCTGATAGTGCTTTCCCATAAGCTTGAGAAAGCTATCCTAGCTTTTTTCTTTAGGAAACTCAGAATTTTTTATCCGAAAACCTTGAATACTACATTGTTATTTTCGGAATTTAGTAATGTTTCCATCGAGAACATGGACAATTTCACAGAAGCTTTGCTGTGAGGCCTATCCATACTTTTCAGTTCACCACAATCACCACAAAACATTTTTAGTTATATCTGGCACAACTTATTTCGCCTTGTTGAATCGTTATTTGACAATCATATCAATAATCTAGAACACAAGTAACCATCAAGCTGAAACATTACGCATTGTGTACTTACTTTATATGTATACAGAGGCGCGTCCACGTTCGGAACCATGGGTAGGACAAATATTTTGAGCATAGACGAATTCCATCCTGAATGAGTCGAAAAAAAAAATAAAAATCGTGCTCGATAGTCTTTGATTTGGATTAAATTTTGCACATGTTTTGGGTATGGTAGAATAAGTGTTTTCCATAGAAAAATTGATCATTTTGACTCAAGTGTAACTTTTGAAAATGGCCTATAAATTTTTGCTTGCAACACAAAAAACCCATTTTTAATATTTTTTAAATTTTTATCAGAGAATTTTGATAGTAAACAGGTGTATCGGACAAAGTTTCATGATGGAGAAATTTTTAATAAAAATTTTATTCTAAGAACAACTTTTGGTCGAAGTTTTGATTTTTTGTCAAAATAAATACGTTCTGATGATTCTAGTAACCATATTTTATTAAAAAATTTCCGCGAGTTCGGGCATAGATTTTCCAGCTTTTCTTTATGAATTTCCCCAACGGTGGAAAACTTTTTCCAGTTCATATTTTTTTGGATTTCTGAGAAAATTTGCCTAAATTTTCATACAAAAACTTTGTTTCTACAATGTTTCGTTCTTGAGTTATGATTTTTCAAAGAAAAGTCTTATATGGCACATCTGGACATTTTTCACAAAATTGGCCATAACTCAAAAACGAAAAAAAAGTGCATTCCAAAAATTTCAGTGATTAAAGCTTATAAAATTACCTTCTCGAAAATATTTTTTTAAAAATTTTCCACGAGTTCGGGCATAGTTTTTCCGGCTTTTCTTTACGAATTTTCCCAACGGTGGAAAATTTTGTGGAAAACTTTTTCCAGTTCATATTTTTTTTTTGATTTTTGAGAAAATTTGCTTAAATTTTCATATAAAAACTTTGTTTCTACGATGCTTCGTTCTTGAGTTATGATTTTTCAAAGTAAGTAGTGTCAAGGGAAAACAAAAAATTTCCACCTGAGTTTTCCGGAAAAATAGGCGACCCTGAATTTTTCTCAATTTTTTTTTTATTCATATATCCATGAGCCCTGCCTGTGGAAAAAGTTTCATGAAAATCTGAGACCCTTCGGCCCAAACCCGTACGGTAATAAAAAAAATCCCCAGTAAGCATCTTGAAATGATTCTAAGCCATGATGATTATATGAATCATTTCTCTATAAGTAGCCATTTTCAAATTATACCGAGTTTAATGCAAAAAATATTATTTAAATATTTAAATAGGTCATTTTTATTAGTTATTCGTGATTCCCCATCAAGTTAAATAAGTAAGTGGAAAG
Source organism: Aedes aegypti (assembly GCF_002204515.2). Taxonomy (NCBI): domain Eukaryota; kingdom Metazoa; phylum Arthropoda; class Insecta; order Diptera; family Culicidae; genus Aedes; species Aedes aegypti. Next base: position 21,291,920 of record NC_035107.1, read on the forward strand.
AAATATGGTCTTTACTCTCGAAAACGTATTATTGTTAATGGAGAAACGCGAATAACTAATGAAAATGGCCTATTTTAATACTTATACAATATTTTTCGCATTAAACTCGATATAGTTCTAAAATGGCTAATTGTAGAGAAATTTTTCATATAATCATTACGGCTTAGAATCATTTAAAAATGCTTAATGTATCATCAGAACGTATTTATTTTGACAAAAAATCAAAATTTTGAAATATGGCCAAAAGTTGTTCATCGAAAAACTGTTTTATTAAAAATGTCTCCATCATGAAACTTTGTCCCAAACATCTTTTTACTATCGAGATTCTATGGTGAAAATTAAAAAAAATATTAAAAATGGGTTTTTTTGTGTAATTCCAAATTCAAGTTTTATTTTTGATTTTTCTATGGAAATAAATAAATTATTTTTCAGGGTATATTTTTTTCTCATAGTCCAAACGGTTCAATACAACTTCTTCATAGAACATTTTTCTCTAAAATCAACAGTTTCGGAGTTAGAATTTTTATAGGCCATTTTCAAAAGTTACCATTTAGTCAAAATGATCAATTTTTCTATGGAAAACACTTATTCTACCATACCAAGAACATGTGCAAAATTTAATCCAAATCGAAGATGGTCGAGTTCTGTGACTTGAATGTTACTATATTTGAGGGGCTCAAACGCAAAGGGGTGTAAACGAATTTTGATCAGTTTCGAGTTGAGAAAAACAGAGAAAAGCTTGTTTTTTTACTCCCATATAAATCGTAATTCTAACTCCCTCATTTTCATGCCAGTCGTTACCACAAGCTACCGAGTGCCTTAAAATAGTAATTTTGAGACCTATTGCCAGAAAAAAACTTAAAATTAATTAAAAACAAGCTGAAAAGAGACCAAACATGAACCAAGAAACCAAAACGAAACCTTATAGGACCCAGGAGATCATAGCTTCAGAGTAGATGTTTTGTTTAGAATACCTCAAGAGTTGAACCTGGATTTTCTCAAGGAGAATCACAGAAATGAAATTTCTCCAAAGACTATTTCAGAAATCATCTGAATTGTTTCAAGACTTCTTTAATAATTTTTCCAAGAAAGTCCCAACTTCTCCAAAATTTTATCCTGCAGTTCATTCATCGATTTCCTTGGGACATCTACCAACCTTCCTGGTCAAAACGTCTTCTAAAATTAAACCAATAATTTCTCCATGACTTTCTAGGGAGATCCCTTAAAATTGTCTTTCAGGATTTATATATGATTTCAACTAGGGATTTATATAGACACCTTCAGGAATTATTCCATAATTTCCTTCTGAAATTTGTGCAGAAATTTCTCAAGTAATTTTTTTAGATTTTCAAAATTTCAAACGATTTTTTCCAGGAATGTTTCCAGCGAAATGCCATGGAAATGTTATGGACAATAAATCCGTGAGGTATGTTTGAGTAAAATCCTAGTGTAACCTTTGATAAAACTTGTGTAAGTTTTGAAGTCACCCTTGGAGATGAACCAGCCCTGGGCTGAAAATCTCCCTAATTAAGATAATAATAATAATAATAAAGTCACCCTTTACGAACAATAATCCCTGGACTCTTTAAGAAGGTTTAAACGATATTTTTAGATAATGTGTTAAGTGAATCGAAAAAAAAACTAATCTTGGGAAAGAATTCCTTAGGATTTTCTGAAGATATTTCTCAAAACAACATTCGACAAAATCTATAAAAATTTGTCTAGAAATGATGGAAAAAATATTGAAAAATAAAAATGCTGTAGTATAAACTAATGTGAAAACTAAAATAAAGTTTTGAAGATGTGATGATGATGATGATGATGATGATTATTATTATTATTTAGCCACCATCAGCGCAAGGATTACCTATGGCTGCAGAATCATACCGGGATGGAATGATCTACCTGATGGTTTGTTGTAGCAGGGCTAGTTAATATCTTTGAAGACCTTTGGAAGACAACACTAAGGCTGTTTTCTCATGACAAAAGGCTGGCGACCCCACGCACTTTTATCCAGTCAACAGTTCAATTAACTCCCTTAGGCTACCCCTCCCCAATACCCAATATATAGTAATATATCAAATATAGTGTTATTAAAGTATCTTACCTATTTGTACCCATGTTCGTTGGCTTCGTATTTAGATTCATCATCCGTGGGATGACCCAATGTATTTGAGTATACGAATAAAATATAAATATGCATCTTACCCAAGTGTCTTCAACAGACAAGAATTCATGGTATTGTTCATTGAGACAAATTCTCTATATATTTATATACAGCATACAGCAATGCATCTTCGATACTTACAGGAATTATCATTCAAGTTTTCCACTTTTTTTCTATACACAGTTTTTGTCACCACACCATACCCCTCACTTTCTCCTTTTGCTCAAAAACGCGTCAAAGTTGTTACCACTCTTCTTCATTCTTTAGCATCAGCAAAATTCACATCTTTACAACTACCCCTTTGCAGCAGCACGGCACGCAGTAATCATTGAAGTTTCCATTCACAGTTTATTTCGATACCAGTCACATACCTCAAATTCCCATGTCTTACTGTTACAACACAACCACATCCGCATATTATACTAATTTTCTCCAACGTGTCAAATACTCTCACCATATCCTTCCTCAATTTATTTTTCCGCTCTGTGCACGCTTTCATTCTCCCGCATAATTGGATTGTTTAGTGATGAAAAATTCACAGTTTTGAGTAGCTAGATGGAAAAAGCACATTTTTCTTAGTATAACACGATTTTATCGCGCTTCAATATCTTAATTTTGATATTACAAATGATTAAAAACGATTTCAATCCGTCGACTCAATGACGTTTGACAGCTCGCCCCGAAGTAAAATTTGCTGAGGGGTGATTCAAAAGTGATTTCCATACTAATTTCCCAAGTGTTTTAAAAATACTTCCAGGTCTCGGAATATTGTGAAACTTTGAATTCTAGTTCTATTTTTAACGTAGATTCAGAATATGTAAAAAACTGGATACCCCCAAACAAGCCAATTGTTTCATGCGTTTTTTTTAGCTCTCGAGCGGTTCCACGCCGTTTCGCAAACCCGATTATTTTTGTATATTTTGAATCGCCTGAAAATTTGCATACATATTCTTTATGACCAAAAATGCCATTTTGCAGCTTCAGACCGCCATTTTGAACCTCGCCTTATTTTTGAGAAGGGCGTATCGGAAAATGCATAGCAAATCTTTAAAAAACTGTAACTCGAAAACGGTTTGTCCGATCGATTTGAGAACTTCTACAAAGTTGTAGGTATTGCTTAGGACTATATGGAGAAAAATATGCACGGTAAAAAAAAGTTACAGATTATTTTTTATTCCAAAAACAAAAAGTACTTAAGTACTTAAGTAAATTTTTTCTAGGTTGTATCAATTTCGAGATATACTCATATTTATATAAAATTTTCAAATAAAAAAGAAAAATAGGCCCTTTTCAAGCATATTTCATGTTTCTCCATTCCAGAAAAAAATATTTTGATTGAGCGAATCGTAGCTGAATCGTTTATCGTTTGATCAAAATATTTATGCTTAAGTATTGAAAAAAGAGTGCAGTGTAAAAAATATAAGCGATATTTTCAAATGAAAATTTGAAGCTAATAGTTCTTAAAAACCGCAACATTGATGTTTTTAAATTTTTGATATATTTTGCGGTTGTTGTAGGTATTTTTTAGGACTATTTGGAAAAAAATATGCACGGTAAAAAATAATGACAGATTTTTTTAATAAAAAAAAATAAAATCGATTTTCTATGAAAATGCATCTGTGATTTTTATTATTTTTGGACATGTTTTAGGAGACACTTATGTGATTTATTGCACAATGTTTCAGAATGGAAGAATTATGGACAAAAAAGTTATAATTTTATAAAATATTACAAATTTTGAAAAAAAATCGAAATAAAGGAAAACAATATTTTTTTATGTGTTTATTTATTATTATTATTATTATTATTATTATTATTATTATTATTATTATTATTATTATTATTATTATTTATTAAAGAGGTTTTAACTACAAAGTCATTCGCCTCCATTATGTGTTTATTTGATAGTACAGAAAATGCATTGGAAGAGTACTTAAGTAAAATTTTTCTAGGTTGCATCAATTTCGAGATATACTCATACTTATATAAAATTTTCAAATAAAAAAAGAAAAATAGGCCCTTTTCAAACATATTTCGTGTTTCTTAATTCCGGAAAATTTTATTTTGATTTCAACAACACAAACCAAGTCAAGTCAAGTACACAACACTGAAGACGGCTTTACAGTTGAGGTTGAAATAGTAGAATTAGAAGGAACAGTACTACTCATCTTTTTGTATATTTACATGCATTCTACTAAACAGGCTCCACAAGGGTTTTCATCACTTTTGCCTGTTTTAGTAGGTATGATGAACAAACACGTTTTTCCCATACCCATACAGTTGGACATGGTAAATGAATAAAAGAAAAACGATGCTTTAAAAAAAAAAAAAACAAAAAAAAAAACACCTTCTCCATGGTTGTACGATCTTGCCGCGATGAGAGGGCTTTACCCATTAGCCGGGCTTAGCCCTGGAGACCAAAGGTACACCGTTGTGATAGAATCACATTTTTAATGCCACGTTTAGATTTACCGTGTACAGTGAGAGGCAAAATAAAGTGCCCACCTTACCAGTTTTCGAATTTCTCTCATTGATTTGGTTCAAATTAAAGTTAACACACCTAAATCTTTTGTGATATTTTATTTTTGATGTTCTTTTAAAGTTGCACTTACGAAATTTTGATAAAAAAAAGAATTTTACTTAAAGAAAAAGAAAATCAATTTGTATTGAAAAAAAAGTAGTGACAAAAATAAGTGCCCACTTCCTTCTTGGCCCCAGAAAAGATGATTTAAGAAAAATAAAAAGCAATTTAATAGTTAATGTGTCCTCCTTTGGCCTTAAGGACTTGCTGGAGGCTCTTCGGCATGCTTTTCACCAGGTTTTGTAGGTGTTGTGGATCTAGTTCTTCCCAGGCGCGCTCCAAGGCTTCAAAATAATTATTTTTGTTGGTAACACCAGTTTTTTCAACCCTGGCATCGAGAATCGCCCACAAATTCTCGATGGGGTTGAGGTCTGGGCTTTGTGGAGGCCATTCCAGCGGTTTAATCCGACAAGACCGGAAAAAAGACTTGGTCTTCTTTCCAGTATGCTTCGGGTCGTTGTTCTAGAGAAATATGAATTTCTCTTCAAGGCCCGTCTGGATCAGCGAAACCTCCAGATTTTCCAGCAAGATGTTAATGTAGGAATCTGCCATCATTATTCCGTCGATTTTCACGAGGTTTTCTACTCCACTCCATGAAAAACACCCCCAGACCATCACATTTCCTCCTCCATGCTTCACCGTTCCTTGGATGTGGTGCTCTGCATCACACACGAGCCCGCCGCTCTCGGTTAGACAGCTCGAGCTTCAGGAGCGCCACATCCAAGGAACGGTGACGCATGGAAGTGTGATGTGATGAAATGTGATGGTCTGGGGGTGTTTTTCATGGAGTGGAGTAGGAAGCGTCGTGAAAATCGACGGAATATTGACGGCAGATTCCTACATTAACATCTTGCTGGAAAATCTGGAGGTTTCGCTGATCCAGACGGGCCTTGAAGAGAAATTCATATTTCTCTAGAACAACGACCCGAAGCATACTGGAAAGAAGACCAAGTCTTTCTTCCGGTCTTGTCGGATTAAACCGCTGGAATGGCCTCCACAAAGCCCAGACCTCAACCCCATCGAGAATTTGTGGGCGATTCTCGATGCTAGGGTTGAAAAAACTGGTGTTACCAACAAAAATAATTATTTTGAAGCCTTGGAGCGCGCCTGGGAAGAACTAGATCCACAACACCTACAAAACCTGGTGAAAAGCATGCCGAAGAGCCTCCAGCAAGTCCTTAAGGCCAAAGGAGGACACATTAACTATTAAATTGCTTTTTATTTTTCTTAAATCATCTTTTCTGGGGCCAAGAAGGAAGTGGGCACTTATTTTTGTCACTACTTTTTTTTCAATACAAATTGATTTTCTTTTTCTTTAAGTAAAATTCTTTTTTTAATCAAAATTTCGTAAGTGCAACTTTAAAAGAACATCAAAAATAAAATATCACAAAAGATTTAGGTGTGTTAACTTTAATTTGAACCAAATCAATGAGAGAAATTCGAAAACTGGTAAGGTGGGCACTTTATTTTGCCTCTCACTGTATATCTCGGAAGTGATGCATCTCAGCTAAATTTGGAAAAGTTTATCGTTTGGCCAATAAATTCAAAAACTAACAGTTACATTCACAATTTCCATTACCTTTAACATTTGTTAAAGCGTCCCAAAGAACAATAACATAAGTAATATGTAAACAAAGAAAATTTTATTCTTGTTACTTGAATTTTCTTCTGTTCAGTTATGTTTGTTGAAATGATTCGACAACATTATAATTGCAACATTTACAATGTTAGTTCTTACATCATGGGACAGCAATTGCATTTCTGATCTCTAGAATTTCCACCGCACATTATTTGTTTTTAAGAAAATCGGATATGACGTCGCATAACTCTTCAAGAGAAATCAAACGAAATCCTTCAATAAAGTATTTAGAAACTTTTTTATATGGGGTATAGAATTTTTATGTTTTGAACTAGCTTTACATAGACATTCCACGAGATTTCCGTGCGTTCTCTTATATTGGAACTTTTCAATCAACATCTTCCTTTTAATAGGCATTCCGAAGTAAACATGTTAATATCGTATTATTTGGCAACCTTTTTTTAGAGAAGTTCCATGATTTGGCCATGATAATAGCATTTAACCCTTTGAGTATAGTGTTTGTTGAATTATCAGCACGTTCTGTTGTTCTATGATAATTGCGAACCTTTTATACTTATAGCTACCTATAGAGAAAACACAAATTCAATCTCTAATGATAAACTTTTCACTTGCCCCACGTGATTAGAAAATTGACAGTGTTTCAATTTAGTTATTTTTAGGTCTATGTCAAATTATTTCTAAAACTTTTTTTATTGCAGTTTAAAACTATCAGAGGAGACAACTAAGAAGTGATACAGAAAATTATTTTCCGCATCTTTTTTCTACAGAAAATATTAAAATAAGATTGCACGCCGCCAACTTGTTACGGAGTTATAGTTGACAGGTTAACAATATTTCGCTCTATTATGCAATGATGGCTGAAAAATCTCAGAAATATCTTGCCTATCGTAATGTTCTCAATGGCCTCAAAGATTTACGCATGTGTTTAAAACATTAATTCACATATTCAGTAAAATATTCCAATTATTTTCACTTACCCCATTTACCCACTTGCCCCGCGGTACCTTAGTTATTTTTCTGTACTCAAAAAAACGCACCAAAAATATCGTTTTACATAAATTCGTTTTATTTATTTTTTTTAAATTATTTATTTCTTATCCAAAAATTTTCCGTTTTGAGGCATTGTGCAAGAAATTACAAACAATCTGCTGCAAAAATTAAAAACATCAATTTTGCGGTTTTTAAGAACAATGAACTTCAAATTTTCATTTGAAAATTTCGTTTATATTTTTTTTTTACCGTGCATACTTTTTTAAATACTTTAGTATGTAGGTTTTGATCAAACAATAAACAATTCAGCTACGATTCACTCAATCAAAATAACATATTTCTGGAATGGAGAAACACGAAATATGTTTGAAAAGGGCCTATTTTACTTTTTTTTATTTGAAAATTCTATATAAATATGAGTATATCTCGAAATTGATGCAACCTAGAAAAAATTTACTCAAGTACTTTTCGTTTGCAATTTTTCTGCACTTTCAAATAATTACATACAAAAATATTGCTCTCCTCTATTTCGATTTTTTTTTTTTCAAAATCTGTAATTTCTTAAAATATCATAACATTTTTGTCCATAATTCTTCCATTTTGAAACATTGTGCAATAAATCACATAAGTTGTCCCCTAAAACATATCCAAAAATAAAAAAAAAATCAAAAATGCGTTTCTGGAGAAAATCGATTTTTTAATTTTGTTTTTGAAATAAAAAATAATCTGTAACTTTTTTTTACCGTGCATATTTTTCTCCATATAGTCCTAAGCAATACCTACAACTTTGTAGAAGATCTCAAATCGATCGGACGAACCGTTTTCGAGTTACAGTTTTTTAAAGATTTGCTATGCATTTTCCGATACGCCCTTCTCAAAAATAAGGCGAGGTTCAAAATGGCGGTCTGAAGGTGTAAAATGGCATTTTTGGTCATAAAGAAACTGTATGCAAATTTTCAGGCGATTCAAAAAATACAAAAATTAAATTTAAAAAAAAAATCGTCATGTTCGGTGGAATTGCTCTCTCCCGTCCTAGGCGGCAAACAGTAATATTGCATCCAACACACAACTACCCACACCAAAAACTTGTTTTATCGTCAAAACACCCCCACAAAAACACACACCGCGCTTCATCCAACACTAACACTAGCAATCACAACCAGCAATCCGGCCGTCCAGGCAGTCGATTGATCGCCCCTTTTTTCCTCTCTTCGTTCTCAATTTACACCCTACGTGTTTGACTGCTCCAAGGTTCTCACTTAACGTTCACCTACCTCGTTCTCTCTATTTTCTCTTCCCTACCACTTCAACATCAACTGCCACTTTTGTATTTTTTTCTCCTCTCCTCTCCTCCTCTTGAGCCGGATCTTCCCAACAGAACTTTCGGACGCAAAATTTTCACTTTTCCAAGGTCCCCAGCTTCAAACAACCGAAAATAATTCCGATCAACCGTCTATACCCTCCGGGAGACTGACAAAACCACTCAAAACCGGCAATCGACAAAACTAAAAACAAATCAAACGCAAGTCTCACCCGACACTTCCGTTTCTCACCGCGTCTCAGAGCCAACTGAAAAAAAAATAAAGTTTTGAAGATGTCATGATTTTTTTTAAAGAAAGTTTTCAAGAGATGTTTGGTTAAATTGCAGAAGTAATACTTGGATGAAATGCTGGAAAAATTTCGAGTAAAAAATAGATTTGTTCAAAGAACCCCTCAAATAATTTTGAATTTTTGAGAAGAAATGTGGATTCTTGAAGAGATTAATATGAACAGGCTGAGGAATTCTTGCAGGGTTTCTTGAAAAAACAACTTAAGCTATTTTTTCTGATACTCTGGAATAAACCTTTGTGGTTTTCCTCGAAAGTAATTCTGTAGAAATCTATAGAAAATCTCATGGATTAACAACTGTATTAGTGACAAAATAATTCTGGAGGAAATTCTAGGACAGTTTTGTAATTAGTAGAGGTGGTAGCTTTGGAGTTCTCAACGATTTCCTGGAGAGAATTCTGAAGAAATAATTCAAAGCATCTTTTGAAGCATCGCTGGAAGAATTTCTAGGATAAATGATAGAGAAATCGTAAGAAGAATTTCTGGAGAGATCATGTAGGAGGCCCTGAAAGTAAAATCACCATGATAATTCCTGAACGTTTTCCTCGGGTCATCTGAGACGAAATTCTTAAAGAGTCTGTTGAACCCGTTATAGTCTCTGAAAGTGTCTTTGGAGCCTATACAATTTAGCATCAGGATTGAATGCAAACAGAATAAGGAAACAATAGACTTTAGAGTCCATTTTGGTTAGAATAGATACTTCAGAGACCTTCCATTAAAATAGAGACTTGCATTATAATAAAGACCAAGTCTCTTAAAAGAAACCTACTACCAGGATCATTCATTGGATCAACTTTTGTTATCACACATATTAAAAATATGAATATCGTTTACATATTATTACAGTTAGTTTCTTTCTTATTTTCTCAGGATTTTCATTATAGATTTTCTCAATCGTTCTTCTCACGAGCAAGAACTTTAAAGGGCCATGTCACGCTTTACTAGGCAAGAGAATATCAAGAAAACTCTTGAGGTGTCTTCCATCCTCAACGTCCCTACGATTCGTCGACAAATTTATCCTACGATTCCTCATTAAGTTCCTCCAGAAATTTCTCACGGTATTTCCCCAGCATTTCATCAAAATATTATTATTGCGGTTCAAACATTTCTCTATAAAAAAATTAACCATTTTTTCATGGACTCCGGATGTCCGGATTTCATTAAAGAATTTCTTCGAAACGTCTTGTATTACACTATGCAGAGATTGTAGTTTTTTTAGTTATCGTACCAATTAATCAAGAATATTCTAAGAAGAATTTTATCAACAATATAGGAGTTTTTTCAGAGGTTACACTAGGATTTTACTCAAATATACCTCACGGATTTATTGTCCATAACATTTCCATGGCATTTCCCTGGAGACATTCCTGGAAAAAATCGTTTGAAATTTTGAAAATCTAAAAAAATTACTTGAGAAATTTCTGCAGAAATTCCCTTGACATTTCCCTGGAGACATCCCTGTAATGACTGGAAAAAGTCTTTAACGATTTCCTTGAGTATTAAAACAATAAATGTAATGGAAGTTATGGAGGAATTTTGAATTCCTGAAGGTGTTCTAAATGGGAATGTTGGAGGAAATCCTAGGGATATCAATGGAACATTTTTTTGAGAAACTTCATTGAAAAATGTTTGAAACGATTCTTGGAGGGATTCTTGATGGTCTCCGAAGTCATTTCTGTGGAAAATTCCAGATTGAATTTATGAAGGTATTTAAAACGAATTTCTAGGAATGTTTACACGTTTAGGACAAAACAGATAGTGTTATTATGACGGAAAAAATACTTTAAAATTTATCGTTAGATTTTTTTCAAAGATCTTTGAAAATAAATTTTTAGTCATCTGAAATTAACTGTTCGTCAATCATTTATGTATAGTGGAGAATTTATTAAAACTGTAATTATTTTTTGAACCCTGGAAAAACCTGGAAATATCATTTCTGTAAATGAGTAGTCACACTAATAGAGTCATTTGGCCTGAAACCATTAGGCATAATAAATCGTTCACTACCGGAAAAAGAAAACATTCTCGAAAACTTATTCAAATAGTCAAAAAAAAAGTATACAAACTTACTTTATCGATTATACGTGTTTCGCAGACGAAATTCAACACATTTGGCTCTGAACCAATTCAATTTTCACTTTTAGAACGTTCAGTATCCGGATTTACAAAACGACGAAAGTAAGATTTTTAACTTTCGCTACCTAACCACTACTTTCGCCGCTCCTCTGTATGGAGAGACAAAGTGACTTAACCACGAATCAAAACAAAACACTACTTGAGTCGATTTTACACTGGTACAAAAACGTCGCAAGTAGCTGAATAAATCGGCTTATCATTTTGTAATAATTTTTTTTGTGTGAAATTATAGGAACTCCCTGGTTTTTGAACGCGAGCTTATTGTATGCAAAATTTGAGCAATGAACACGGCGAAAAAATGTTAAAATGGTGATTTATTTTAAAACAGTTTTAGTTTGTGATTCTTCAGAATTGATTTTCTCGAAACCGTATGGAAGTTACTTACGTCGATTTGAAAAAGTAATGGAGCATTACATAATCGCGTTGAGTATCATACAGGCGTATCTGCAGTAATCGATTTCTCTTCGTCCATTTTATCTATGCATTATTACGCGAAATTCAATAGGCTTTCGAAACATTTTACGGTGAAGTACGATAAAGGAAGATGAATACTTTCTACTTAGTCAAAAATAGCAGTAGAAAACAGTCGCCCGGCTAAATAATTAACTAAAAAGAAAATCGATGAAGAGAAATCGATCACTGCAGTTACGCCCTTATGATACTGAACGCGAGAATATACTTTGCCAAAGTGAAATCTGTAAAAAAATACACGCCTTCTCGGTCGAATCTCGAACTCACGACTCCCAATTTACTAGATAGGACGCGTTACCGGTACGCCACGAGAGAGAAAAGTTCAGCTGAATTAGATTTCGACTCAATAATCACGTGGTCCGCTTTTGCAAAGCGCATTTCATTCGGAAGAACTCGATGCTCATCCAAACACAACGCTTTCTATTGTATATATATTACCACATTAGTCCGACGAATATGTTTTCTAGAACCATTCCAAAAGCTACTCATAAGCTTCAAGGACTTCCAGCTTTCATTGATGATTCAACTAGAATTCGTGAAGTTTTCGCCATTTTTTTTTCCAAGGATAAGTTAGGAATCTATTTGTGTTCACCAAGCATTGCATCTGTAAGCTGCTCTGAACATTTTAAGAAACTTGCTTATGTGCTTCCTAGAGGCCGACTAGGAGCCGACGGTCGTAGGAAAACCGGCTAGAAGATTCACCAGGAACTCTTCAGAAACCTTGTCAGATATCCGTCGAGAATCTTCGCAGAATTCACTTAAGTATCACTACTACAGGGATATCATTCGTATATCTCATCAAATCTCATCAAGTCTGTCATTTATAAAGTAAACACAGTAAAAAAGTCGAATTCATTTAATCCCGTTAATAGTGACACTAAGTGTGGCTGAAAGTATACCAGTATTTCTCATATGAGCAATTCCACCGAACATGCCGATTTTTTTTTTAAATTTAATTTTTGTATTTTTTGAATCGCCTGAAAATTTCCATACAGATTCTTTATGACCAAAAATGCCATTTTGCAAATTCAGACCGCCATTTTGAACCTCGCCTTATTTTTGAGAAGGGCGTATCGGAAAATGCATAGCAAATCATTAAAAAACTGTAACTCGAAAACGGTTTGTCCGATCGATTTGAGATCTTCTACAAAGTTGTAGGTATTGCTTAGGACTATATGGAGAAAAATGTGCACGGTAAAAAAAGTTACAGATTATTTTTTATTTCAAAAACCAAATTTTAAAATCGATTTTCTCCAGAAACGCAGTTTTGATTTTTTTTTTATTTTTGGATATGTTTTAGGGGACAACTTATGTGATTTATTGCACAATGTTTCAAAATGGAAGAATTATGGACAAAAAAATTATGATTTTTTCAAAAATTACAGATTTTGAAAAAAAAATCGAAATAGAGGAAAACATTAATTTTTTATGTGATTATTTGAAAGTACAGAAAAAATGCATTCGAAAAGTACTGAAGTAAATTTTTTTTAGGTTGCATCAATTTCGAGATATACTCATATTTGTATAAAATTTTCAAATAGAAATAGTAAAATAGGCTCTTTTCAAGCATATTTCGTGTTTCTCCATTCCAGAAATATTTTATTTTGATTGAGTGAACCGTAGCTGAATTGTTTATTGTTTGATCAAAACCTATATACTAAAGTATTTAAAAAAGTATGCACGGTAAAAAAATATAAACGAAATTTTCAAATGAAAATTTGAAGTTCATTGTTCTTAAAAACCGCAAAATTGATGTCTTTAATTTTTGGATATGTTGTGCAGCATATTGTTTGTAATTTCTTGCACAATGCCTCAAAACGAAAAATTTTTGGATAAAAAGTAAATTATTTAAAAAAATAAATAAAACGAATTTATGTAAAACGATATTTTTGGTGCGTTTTTTTGAGTACAGAAAAATAACTATACATTTTTAAATATGAAAAATTTCTATCGAAAAATACTTGACCGAGGTCATTGACGGTACAGTTACCAAAGACTCCTGACTTGGAACATTCATTTCAGTATCAGAAGTTACATGTTCATCACTGCGTCATGAGTCATCGCTACTAGATAGTTGAGTACAATTAGACAGTTTTAAACACTTTTATACATCTTGAACCGATATAACTCATTACGAAAAAAATGATATTTGTACAGCTTCACGCACAACAAAAATAAATACCACACCACGAAGTTTTTGTACCGCATTTTTTCAATGATGATTGCTACAGTGATAAATCTTGACAACATAGCGCATTATTTTTGTACCCATGAAGTACGTTTAAAAAAAAAGCGTCGTTTTTCTTTTATTCATTCACCATGTCCAAATGTATGGGTATAGGAAAAACGTGTTTGTTCATCATACCTACTAACACAGGCAAAAGTGATGAAAACCCTTGTGGAGCCTGTTTAGTAGAATGATACGCGTATTTCAACCTCAACTGTAAAGCCGTCTTCAGTGTTGTGTACTTGACTTGACTTGGTCTGTGTTGTTGAAATCAAAATAAAATTTTCCGGAATGGAGAAACACGAAATATGTTTGAAAAGGGCCTATTTTTCTATTTTTATTTAAAAATTTTATATAAGTATGAGTATATCTCGAAATTGATGCAACCTAGAAAAAATTTACTTAATTACTTAAGTACTTAAGTCTTCCAATGCATTTTCTGTACTATCAAATAAACACATAAAACATATTGTTTTCCTATATTTCGATTTTTTTCAAAATTTGTAATATTTTATAAAATTATAACTTTTTCCATAATTCTTCCATTATGAAACATTGTGCAATAAATCACATAAGTTGTTCCCTAAAACATGTCCAAAAATAATAAAAATCACAGATGCATTTTCATAGAAAATCGGCTTTTTTTTTTATTAACAAAATCTGTCATTATTTTTTACCGTGCACATTTTTTTTTCCAAATCTAAACAATACCTACAACAACCGCAACATATATCCAAAAATTAAAAACATCAATGTTGCGGGTTTTAAGAACTATTAGCTTCAAATTTTCATTTGAAAATATCGTTTACATTTTTTACCGTGCACTCTTTTTTCAATACTTAAGCATAAATGTTTTGATCAAACGATAAACAATTTAGCTACGATTCGCTCAATCAAAATAATTTTTTTCTGGAATTGAGAAACACGAAATATGCTTGAAAAAGGCCTATTTTTCTTTTTTTATTTGAAAACTTTATATAAATATGAGTATATCTCGAAATTGATGCAATCTAGAAAAAAATTACTTAAGTACTTTTCGATTGCAATTTTTCTGTACTTTCAAATAATCATATAAAAAATTATTGTTTTCCTCTATTTCGATATTTTTTTTAAAACCTGTAATTTTTTAAAAAATCTTGTCTTTTTTGTCCATAATTCTTCCATTTTGAAACATTGTGCAATAAATCACATAAGTTTTCCCCTAAAACATACCCAAAAATAAAAAAATCGAAACTGCGTTTCTGGAGAAAATTGATTTTAAAATTTGGTTTTTGAAATAAAAAATAATCTGTAACTTTTTTTTACCGTGTATATTTTTCTCCATATAGTCCTAAGAAATACCTACAACTTTGTAGAAGATCTCAAATCGATCGGACAAGCCGTTTTCGAGTTACAGTTTTTTAATGATTTGCCATATATTTTCAGATACGCCCTTCTCAAAAATAAGGCGAGGTTCAAAATGGCGGTCTGAAAGTGCATAATGGCATTTTTGGTCATAAAGAATCTGTATGCAAATTTTCAGGCGATTCAAAAAATACAAAATTATCGGGTTTGCGAAACGGCGTGGAACCGCTCATATGTCAAAAAAATCTCATGGTTACCTCTGCCCGAAAATCCGTGAAGTGATTTGCAATGCAAATCTGCCAATATAGAACATGAAATGAATTCTTTTAAAATTTTTTCCCGGAACTCTTCGAGAAGTTTGTCAGATATCCATTACGAATCGTTGTAGAAATTTACCAAAGATCACTAAGACATATATCAGTCGAAAACGTCGCCAAAAATCCAATGTTTTAAAGGTTACGCGAATCTGTTGAGAATAAAGCCGCAAATATGCCGTGAATTTCCTCCAGGAACGATCTTAGCTTTATTTTCAAGCTTAAACTGGATTGAAATAGAAAGGGTGTGCGTTGCTTGCCAATCTCTCATTGAAAGAGCAATACTGAAAGTATTTTATCATAATTTTCATAGATGAAAAGCAATGCTGGTAAGAGATTCCTCACATTTTTCGTCAGTCCTTGATACTCTATGCCCAGGGGAGTCAAGGAAATTTCCATTACGAAAAGATCCAGGACCGACCGGGAATCGAACCCAGACACCTTCAGCATTAGGGTGGGGCTTATTTCCAAAAATCTTCCGTACACGGGTAGAAATCAGAATCCAAAAACAAGATTATGACTCATGATATCATGATTCCAGCGTGTTTTCGTCTTATGAAAATACACCATGATTTGGACTCATGATATCATGAGTCAGATTGCCGTAACGCAACACACGCGTTAGGTTTTTGTAGCTGATTGCTCGGAATCATGATTCAAATGACAAAAATGCTGAGTCGCGCATCCGAAAAAAATAGAAAAAAAAGTTAAAATAGCATGTATTGAGATTCGATCCAAGAACCTTCCGATTGTGAGCCACGTACTTTACCACTCAACCGCTTCGTCATCTTGATTTGAGAGTGATCGAGACGAATGACATGAAACAAAGTGCACCGCTTAGTGTTTTCACACTTGATGTTACGCTTATGAGGAATCATGATTATGACTCCAGGAACCATGATTTGTGATCCTGATATTATGACCTAACCAATTTATGAATTTCATGATTTGTAAATCATGGTGTGGGGATCAGATTTTTATCCGTGTAGTCAGGATTTACAAAGTGGAAAATGATCACCGGTCCCAAAATAACATCCTGTGAAAAAATGAGATTTTTTGGTGAAGGTTTAGAGGTGGCGCAAAGGGCGTAAGTGCAATTTCCCCATTTAAGTGAACTCTGAAAAAATTTGGTATGCTTTTCAGCTTGTTTTGGTGGTTTTAGGACCCTTAAGGGCAAAAAATCACCTCAAAATTGCGATATCTCCACTCCTTTAGATGATATATGACGAAATATATTTATACATGCGATTTTTGGCCCTTGTATAGGTTACGCTGACTGATTACTATGAACCTGAATAAACATATGAATAGCTGGGGAGGATTCCTATGCAAGTAGAATGGAACAAAGAGCAAAGAAGAATGAGAGAAAGAACAGGCCACAGAAGAATGTAAGGTGTGGAGAGTTAAACAAGGGAAGGTGTAACTGATGATATTATGTTAGAATGAACTACGGAACCGTGAAAATATCTCGGTTGGATGTATGAGATGTGATTATATGCAAGTTTAACACTAATTTTGTATTTTAGAATGCCCGTTTGATATAACTCCAGCAATTGCTTAACGCTTCCTCTTAGAATTTCCACAGGAATTTCTGGATTATGATGCCATTTCAACAATTAATTGCGTTTGGGCTTCCAATACTTCACTTTTGGCACAACACCTTCAACATAACTTCGGACAAACGAAAATGCAGTTGAAGTTCAATACATCGTTCTACATCTGTATATGAAATCGATGTATATAAACAACAACAGAAGGAAAAAATCGGTAGTCCAAATTCAAATTACTGCACGAGCTTCTAAAGGGTGCAAGAGATAAAGCACTTCAGGTAGAAAACCTCTCGAATTAAAAGCTTCACAGTTCTGAAACACATTTTTTTAGGAATTGCGACAGAGCTACATGAAGGAATTTTCACAGGATGTCCTATGTATATATATACATGCTTATATAAATTTGTTATGAATTTAATAAATACTGCGTGAGGCTGAATTTCCAGGATGTATATTTTACAACGGTCCATTTCGATAAATTGCTATCAACATCCAGGAAAAAAAAAACCGAACGATTATTGAACTAAAGCAGTGAAGTGGACATGCAATTATCTATACCTACCAGGAGAATAATGATGAAACTTCGCATGGAGTTGAGGACATTTTAGCCGTTACTGCAATTTTTCTATTAAGAGTAATCTAAAATCGTATGCATGGGTCGAAAACTAGAGATGGGTCAAAAATTGGTGCTCATCCCCTACTTGAAGAAATATTGCTCGAAATATTTCTGAAGTAGGTAATATTAAATAGAAGTCAATATAATCATCGTTTTCTACTGGAACTTTTCTCCATTGCGTAAGATCGAGATTTTACAAGATTCCTCAGTTACACTCAACACATCACTAGTTTCACCCTCCCAACTGTTTAACCCACCTCACCTTACATTCTTCTGTGTTCTTTGTGTTTTCTCTCATTCTTCTTTGCTCTTCGCTCCATTTTACTAGCATAGGAATTCTCCCTAGCTAATCATATGCTTATTCGGGTTCATAGTAATCAGTCAGCGTAACCTATACAAGGGCCAAAAATCGCATGTATGAATATATTTCGTCAAATATCATCTAAAGGAGTAGAGATATCGCAATTTTGAGGTAATTTTTTGCCCTTAAGGGTCCTAAAACCACCAAAACAAGCTGAAAAGCATACCAAATTTTTTCAGAGTTCACTAAAATGGGAAAATTGCACTTACGCCCTTTGCGCCACCTCTAAACCTTCATCGAAAATTCTCATTTTTTCACAGGATGTTATTTTGGGACCGATGATCATTTTCCACTTTATAAATCCTGACTACGGAAGATTTTTGGAAATAAGCCCCACCCTAATTCAGCATGGCATTGCTTTGTAGCCACGGACTAACCACTTGGCTAAGTAAGGCCCCAGTTTTTATCAATAAAAAGGTTTTACGGACCCCCTAAGAAGTCTTCATGATCCTAGGGATCCGCGGACCATCGGTTGGGATGGCCTGATATCGTATAATAAAAAAGACACGGAAACCGTCTTCAGCCATCTAGCTGCACAGATTGTTACTTAACACTAGGCAACGGACAAGCATGCATGACATTGGCACAGTCAAGAAACATTCTTTACGAAAAGTTTCAATGACTGTAGCGGGAATCGAACCCATACGCATCTTTCACGAAGAAACAGTCATGCCAAATGGTTACTCAGTGTATGAGGTGAAGATGAATCGATGCCAAACTTCAAGTCTTTAACAACATAAATCTGAAGAACAAAACAGCTGTTCAAGTTGAAAATTGGATCGATTGTTCACCACCAGCGAAATACTAAACAATCACAATTTTAGCTTGAACGATTATCTGGTTCTCAAGATTTTTGCTTTTGTGATGTGGCTTTGATACGGTTATGCTTAACGACTTAACGTGAAATGGCCTTATGCTTAACGACTTCAAGCTATATTTACATCCCTTGAAAGAACTCCCTATTTTTGTTCCTGAAAGCTCGAAACTCCCAACATAACCTACAATTACCTATTTGAATTTGAAATTTGTATAACGGTACTAACGAATCTCTTTTTCTCTTCCCACCCAACAGAGTCTCTTCTACGAAATCCTCTCCGGAATCTGGGTGCGCAACGGGCTCCAGATCAAGGGCCAAGCCATGACCTACCTGCAGGCCAACTTCTGCAACTCGATGGTCGACATGGATCTGTTCTTCCTGCAGATCTGCGCCACCCAGCTGCCGGCCAATATGTTCCTCACCGATTGCATCGCGATCTTCGGCGTTTCCGAGTGGCTGGGGATGGGCGTGCTGAGTGCCCCGCAGGAGATGGAGCAGGACTCGATGCTGGAGGGGTTGCTGACTTTCTTGGCAACGCTGATCACGTCCCGGGTCAACTTGGGGAACGATGAGACGACACAGTGTATCATAGAGATCAGTGCCCTGCTGGCGACGGGGGACAAGACGCACAGCCAGCTGCTGGAACTGATGCCGGAGCGAAGTTTGAACGCCCACACGCGGAACTTCGAGCGGTTTTTGAAGGATCTGTCGGTTTACCGGCCTCCGCCGGTGAACTCGGAAAACTTGGAACAGGGACTGTTCATGCCGGTGGCCGAGGTTTGGGAGAAGTATTACGATCCGTTGCATGTGCTGCTGCGGGCGGTGCACAGGCGGGACTTCCAGAACTCGATGGACCGGTTTAGTGGGTATGTGAAGGGCGAAGGTAAGATGCCGAAGAGTGGGAGTCTGTGGCCGCCGTTCCGGCTGCCGAGTTCGTGCGGGAAGGTCTACAGCGATCCTAGGAGTATTCTGAGTTCAAGAGTGCTGCATGCGACGGTTTTGGCGATTTTCTACAGGGCTGTGCATACGCATAGCGTTTCGGAGCACATGTTGGCGCTGGCGGTGTTCCTGCTGGAGATGGCTGTGAGTAATAGCGAGAGCAACAAGGTTTGTGGTAATGAGCTGGAGAGAGGTGTGGCTTCAGGGACTGGGAATGGACGCCGGGCGTCCGAGGAAAGCAAGGAAGCGGTTCCGGAGTTGCTGAATTGCTATCCGAGCAATTGTTTGACGGATAATCTGAAGATGACGATCAAGCGGATATCGCTGATACCGGGTGAGCCGCAGGTTTCGCCGGCGAACTATCAGAACCAAAGCGCAGGAACGCCCACGTTCGACAGCGACGTGGAATGGGAACTGTCCGAGAGTGAGACCCTACCGATGTTGGTCGGTAGCGTTGATAACGAGTACGGAACGCATTTGAACAGTGGCGGTGAAGTTGCAATTCCTCAAGACTTGTCCGTAGTGCGAGGAAGTTCGCTTGCCCGGCGAATGGATGACGAAGATGACGATGAAATGGCTCAGATGATAGTCGATCAACCGCTCCCGCCGCTAAATCTACGACAGGCCTTAACCTTGCCCGAGTACCATAACAACAATAACGAAAGCAATGACGCCGTTATGAACTCCGGGACGGTTGCGGTTCCTCGGGTGACGAGTGAGATCTACAACGAAAGCAGTATGGAGCTAGTGATTCGACATGACTTCCCCGTTGCACCGACTCAGACTTCGACAGCCAACGACGCCAATCGGACGATCACTCCGGATACGACTATGTTCTCCTCGTCTGTACCCTCCAACCCGGGCCTGCTGCTGCCCTTCAATCGTGTTCAACCAGTTACAGTTCCTAGTAGACCGCAGCTGCCGGCCCCGGCCAATGCAAGTACCGTGGCCAACGCAGTTAGCGCTACATCCACCAATTCCGGTGGAGCCAGTTCCCAACTAGTCCATCAGATTGCCGGCAGTCGACCGCGGCACAAACGCCGCAATATCGAAGCCTCCCGAGATTCCACCCACGAAGCGGACACCGTACTGATCGAGGAAAGCATCCTGTCGCTTCTGCTGAAGCTCCACTCGCAACTGAGCGGTGCGTTGGATAGCTTCTCGCTGGAAGACGATGCGCCCGAGGAAGATGACGAACGGATGGACCAGGACGAAGACTCCTCTAGCTCTTCTAGTCAGCAACAGCAGCAGCGTATCAAGGTTTCCGAATCGCGCATCGGAGATGGTCCGTACTTCATAGGGAACCTGCTGCGGAGGATCGCTCGGTTGGACGCGAGCTGTGCCCGGAAGATCAACGAAATCCGTCACGCCCTGTGGCCGAACCAAAGAGAACGACAGGCGGAGCAGAAAGCACGCGAGGCTAAGGAACGGGAAGAACGCAGCAAGCGGGCGAAGGAGCGCCAGAAGAAGCTGATGGAGGAGTTCGCCAGCCGCCAGAAGGCCTTCATGGAGCAGGCGGCGGCCAATATGGATTGTTTCGAGGGTGACGAAGAGGACGAGGAGGAAATGATCGAGATGCCACGGGAGAAGGAGTACGATTGTATCATTTGTAATACGACCGGACCGAGTACGGAGTCGAATCCAATTGGGTTGGTGGTGTTGGTCGAGTCTAGCAGTATTGTGGGTCACCGGAGGAAGGAGAACGACCGTTGTCCGTTGCCATTGAATGATGATGATAAGGCGCGGTTGGAGCGCAACGTTAAGATGTCCACCGAGTTCAACAAACGAGTTGATCTGCTACAGTGGAAGTTTGGTTCGACGTCCTGGTTCCTGTCCCATAACATCGGTTGGGAAGGGGGCGTCCATGTGCAATCCTGTGGACATCATGTGCACCTCACCTGTCAGGATTCATACTTGAAGTCCCTGCACACTTCGGCTCGACCGCAGAACCTCAACGTTGAACGGGGAGAATTCTTCTGTCCGGTCTGTCGGCAGCTTGCTAACTCAGTGCTTCCGCTTAGCCCTTGCCTGGACCGTCCAACCCCACTGATACGAACTCCTCCTCCACCGTACAGCAGTCTAGTCAACGACTTGATGAACCTCATCAAGGAAAACAAACGCCCTCCGACCACCAACAAACTGTACGAGGCCATGGGCCGAGCCATGGAGAACATGACCAGCTGCACGCAGCGGAACATCAAGAAGCACCCCGTCACTCTGCACAGTCTGTTCTCGTTTGTGATTTCGATCGCTCGGATCAACCTAGAGTCGGAAATAATCCAACGGGGTGGAACCCTATGCACCCAAAAAGATCTCCGCTACAAACCGAAGCGGGACTGTATCGTCCCACTCTTGCACGTCCTATCGCTGAACGTTCGGCTGATGATCAATGACGATTCGCCGGTGCGACTGAAAGCCGGAGAAGACTGGCCCACGTGGCATTCGTGGGCGATCCTTTGTGGACTGGCACTGGCCCGACAACAGGAAGCCGATGCCGGAGTGGAAGGGACTTCGGCTTCGGCGACGGCCGGTGCCGTAGGCGCTGCTCTGGGTTTCCCACCCTCGTCGGAGCCCGAGGATGGCAACTCAACGGCAACCACGTCCGCACCCAGCTACAGCAACAACGAAGCTATCCCGGCACTGCTGAACGATCCGTGCGCCTTGCTGCTCAAGTTCATCCTGCTGGCTCCGCTGCATATGGATCAAGGTAAGAACTTTCTACGATTTCTCTAACCTTTTGTTACGACCACTTTTTTATCAATCAAATCAATATCTTCATAAGGTATCAATTTAGACGGCCATGATGTTGTGAAAGAACTTGAAATCTCTCTTAAAATGCCAAGCATTGCTTCAAGTTTTCCTCAAGGGATACGTCCAGAGATTTCTCCACGAATTTCCTCAGCAATTACTGCAGGACTTCCTCCAAGATCTCCTTCAATCATTTTTCGAGGGATTTTTTTCAAAAATTCTTTCATGGATTTTTTCAGAAATTCCTCCTGGTACTCCTCTAAAGGAATGCCTTTATAGATATTTCCAGGATGATGTAAATCTTCGAGCATTTTAATGGAATATCTATAAGTTGATAAAAATCGAATTTAGTACAGGGTGTCCGCAAATTATCCGTACAAAATTTGAAGACATGGCTCTACACAACCAAGCATACTAAATTCAGTATTCTTGCACGGTTTTAAACATTGGCTCATTATATTCTTAAGAAGTAAGTTTGATACATTTCCGATTTCAAATATTTGCAAAACCAAGTCAAATGTATTGAGGTGTCTTAAAGGGAGCTGTTTTTGGAGCATTATGACGGAAGAGAAATGTCCATAGAACTCACTGGATTTGAACCGTATTATTTACTATTTCCGGTCTAACTTGAAGCCGCTAAAATGTGGGTTACGTCAAATAATAATAGGACATTTGGATTCATCTCTTTTAGGTTTTAGGGATAACACATCTTCAGTACGACTAGCAGCCATCAGGAAAAACGTCTCCGAAAAATTGAAATTTGCCTATCTCAGTAACAATCAATCATTTCGATTTTTTTTAAAGTTATAATTTGTGTTAATATATAGTTGTATTATAAAAGTTACATGGACATTGATTTTTCATTGTTTTCAATGCGATCATCTTTCCAATGTTTTGCTGTTCGGATAATTTGCGGACACCCTGTAGGTATACTAGATTTGTTTTTTTTTAACTTATTTCTTCAGGGATTCCTTCAAGAATTCCTTCAAAGTTTCTTCCAAGGATTCCTCCAGACAAACATTCAGCGATTCCTTCAGAAATATTCCAGACATACCAGGATTCCTTCAAAAGTTTCACTAGGAATTACCTTCAAGAAATTCTACAGTCATTTCTCCAGGAATCAGTGCTGTTAAATGTCAAAAATTTGGAAAAATTGAAATGTTTATTGCACCTTTCCATGTGAAATATAATATCAGCAAATATTGCCATCCGATAGTAATATGGAAAAGGTCACCGGGAAAATCATTTTCCGAAGACTTTTTCCACAGGCAACGATGATATCGGCAATATTCAATTGTCAAAGTCACGTGATATTCGTTTAACAGCTCTGCCAGAAACTCCTAAGCGATTTCTCTAGTGATTTCTTCAGAAATTTCCTTCAGCAATTCTTGAAAAGATTTCTTTAAGGATTCTTTCAGCAGAAATGTCTCCAGATACTTCTTTGCGACTTTCACCATAGATCCCTCCAGACATTCTTTCAGGGATTATTTCAGAAACTCTCCAAAAGTTTCCTCCAAAGATTCCTCCAGATATTCCTGAGAAAAATATTTTAGAAATTTCTCCAGGAAATCTTTCAATGATTCCTACAGGGATTCTTCCAGGGGCACCTATAAAGATTCCTCGAGAAATTGCTCTAAATATTCTTCAGGAAGTGCTCCACGTACTCCAGAAATCCCTACCGGGTTTGCTCCAACAATTCGACCAGCGATTCCTTTCAGATATTCCTCCATCAAATAGTCAAATCCTGTAGAGATTCATCCAGGAATTTCTCCACGAATTCCTCCTAAGATAGTTTCCTCCAGAAATTCCTCTATGTATTTTTCCAAGGATTGCTCCAGGAATCCAGGAGTTCCTCCGATACTCTCCCGAGCGATTCCTCCATTAAACCTTTCTGGAATTCTTTTAGGAATTCCTTTTAGAATTTCTCTTGGAATTGTTCCAGGGACTGCTTCAAAAATTCATCCGAATATTGTTCCAAGCAGTTCTTATTTTTCCCATAATGCCTTCAGCAAATCATCCAGAATTTTTTATGGGATTCCACCGAGAAATCCTCCAAAAATTTCTCTAATAGTTCTTCTAGGAATGCTTCCGGAGACTGCTTCAAAAATTTCTCCAGAGTAGTAATTCCTTGAGGAATTCCTAATGCCTTATGGAACTCCTCCACCAATTGCTTCAAAAAATCCTCCTGGCATGCTCTTGCGAATTCCTACAGGGATTCGTTCTCCAGGGTTTCCTTCTGAATATCCTCCTGAATTTAGGGTTTATTCACAAATTTCATAACGCCAAAAATGCCAAGTTTGATACCACCCCGCCCCCTCGTAACGTATGTTGTATGAATATTCAAATTTTGTACGAAATGTAAAATTTTGAGGACACCCACCCACCCTTTCAGCGTTATGAAATTTGTGTGGGCCCTAATAGCCCTCCCGATAACCCTAATGGAATTCTTCCAGGATTCCTCCAGGAATTTCTCCAAGGATTTGTCAAGGTATTCTTCCAGCGATTTCTTCGAAATTTCAGACATTCTTTTAGAAATTCTTCCAAGAATTGCTTCAGATGTTCCTTGAAGAATTCATTCAAGGATTCTTCTAGGAATTTCTACAGGTATTCCTCCTGAGATTTTTCCATTAATTTCTTCAGAAATTCCTCTAAGGATCCGTCCAAGGATGTTTTACGAATTCCTCCAAGAAATCCTCCAGCAATTTATCCTGGGATTCCTCGCGGTATTCCTCCAGGATTTTAATTATGGGTTCTTCTAAGGAGTCCTTCAGAATTGTCTAAAAAATTATTCGAAAATTCCTCTAGGAATCCTGGGATTGCTCCAGGGATATCTCCGGAAATTCTTTCAGAGATTATTCCAGAAATTTCTCCGGATTCCTGCAGAAATTGTTCCAGGGCTTTCTTCAGAAATTTCTCCAAGAATGCCTTCAGAAAGTCTTCCAAAGACATCTCCGGAAATCCCTAGAGATCGTCTGCTAGGAATTATTCTGAGGATTTCTCCAGCGATCGCTCTAGGTTACTTCCAGGTTTCATCCAGGAAATCTTCAAAGGCTTCCTTTAGAAATTCCTCCAAGGATTCTTTCAAAGATTGCTTCAGATATTACTTCAAAAATTTCTTTCAAATTTCCTTTTTCAAAAAATTCTTTAAAATGTTCTTTCCGGAGACTTAATAAAATCCAACTTGAATATCTACAGAGATTTTTTCCAGAAATTGCTACCGGAATTTTTCCAACATGTTTCTTCAAACATTCTTCCAGTGATTCCGCCGGAAATTCCTCGTTAGAATTCTTTCAGAAATTCCTTCAGAAACTCCTTTAGGGATTCTTCCAAGTATTACTCTAGATATTTTGCCAGCAATTCCTTATAGGATTTCTCCAGAAATTATTTCAAGATTTTTTCCAGAAATTCCTTCAGAAGTATCTCCATATTCTTCCAGGAATTCCGTTTTGAAATTCCTCGAGAAATTCAATGTAATATTCTTGCGGTAGATTTCTCCAGGAATCATCAACTGGAATACTCCTCAAGGAATTCTTGCCAGTGTTCCTCTAGATATTCCTTCGGGGATATCTCCGGATCTTCCTGCTGAAATTCATCCAAGATTTTTTCCAGAAATTCCTTCAGAAAAGTCTCAAAAGTCTCCTCCATAATCTTCCAAGAATACCGTTTAGGAATTTCTCGAAAAAATCTTTGAAATATTTTTGCGGGAGATTTCTCCAGAAACTCCAACTTTTATAATTACAGGGGTTCTATTAGAAATTGCTAAAGCAATTCTTATAGAAATTCCTACGGGTATTTCTCCAAGAATTCCTTCTAACATTCTTTTAGGGCAGTGGTCCTCAGCCTAACTGGTTATACGGGCCACCACTTCCCTCTTAAAACACGTCGCGGGCCACAAGCAGTAAATAATATCTATTTATAAGTCCGATCAAAACTACTCGACCAGAGTTTCTGTCGACCAAAAAATTCGCTCGGCACTTCTCTGTCAGTTTGTTCTGTGAGTTTTTCGACAGTTGTTATTCAACTTCACTGGGTTACTTTTGGGGTTGACAGGGTACTTCTGGAATATGCATTCGTTTTGTGTTCGACAGTTACCGTTTTTATTCAAATTCTGGACACTCTATCTTATATGGGAAATAATCCACCCGAAAAATTTCAAAATGTGCTACTGCAAAGGTGCCACTTTGTGGCTCCGTTTTAATTATCATTTTCTATAGATATCAATGAAAGTTTTGAATGCTCAACTGTCTTAGATATGCCTCTGAGAGATGTGAGTTAAATTGATGATTTCAGTGTCTTTCGTATATTTTTAAACAAAGTATCTGGAATAAGAGACAAAAGAGGGAAATCGTCCGGAATAATAATCACGGAAAAGCCACAAATTTCGATTTATTTAAAATTATTCAAGTTAAGGAAGTGTCATCATAACCCACCATTAGAAAGTTAAGGGTTTCAAAAGAATGGTAACACTGACAAATAATACAGAATGATTTATTTTGTAAGCTCTATGCGGAGATGTGTTTAAGGGAGGTTTTAAGTGTCCGTAATATGAACCGAAACGGTACTAGTGGTTTCAATAATCTTTCCTAATAACACCGATGTAGTTGGGATAATTGTAACACTAGTGTAAAATTAGCATTGACCCTTCATATCATAAAAATCCTAAAATAAAACTTCGGCATAATTGTGGAAGTGAAATGGAAAAAATCAATTTGTTTCTTGAACTTTCATAAACGCGCTACTGAAATGTTGAAAACTTTGGTGTTTTGAGATAACGATGATATCAACAGTTGAAGAAACTTTGGGTTATCGGACAAAATAAGAAATCGTATGAATTTCCCTTAGTTTTTCGATAGCCATTCCAGTGCTAAACACATAAACACTACAGAAAAACGTTTGCAAAATTTCACAGAAGATACATTTTTAACTTCTGAAATCACAACATGCGGGCCGCACTACTCCAATATTCAAAATCACACCGCGGGCCGCACGAAACCTTGGAGAGGGACGCATGCGGCCTGCGGGCCGCAATTTGGTGACCACTGTTTTAGGGATTCCTTTGGAAATTCCTCGCAAGAATTCTTCCAGAAATTCCAGTGGCTTATTCAGAAATTTCTCAAATATTACAAGTATTCCTTTAGAGATTCTATCAGAGATTCTTCCAAGAAGTTCTTCAGATATTCCTTGCAAGAATTTTTCCAGAAATTTCTTCAGTGGCTCCAGAAACTCCTCTATGGAGTCTTCCTAATATTCCTCTAGAGATTTTACTAAGATTCCCTCAAGGATTTCTCCTGATATTGCTCCCGAAAATCCTCCAAGATTTTTTCCTGGAATTCCTTCAGATGTGTCTCCAGGGTCGTCGCCATGTTCCTAGAAGAATTCCGTTTTAAAATTCCTCGAAAAATTCTCTGAAATAGAGAAACTTAAAAGTAGATGGAGTACCGTGTACCTTTTAATTCCGCTCCTAAATGCTTATCTTTGACAGATACGCGTATTTCGACTACCACTTGCAGTCTTCTTCAGTGTCAGTTACTCGTATCCACTGGAGTGGAGTAACTGACACTGAAGAAGACTGCAAGTGGTAGTCGAAATACGCGTATCTGTCAAAGATAAGCATTTAGGAGCGGAATTAAAAGGTACACGGTACTCCATCTACTTTTAAGTTTCTCTATTTGAGATTCTGCTCAGAGGATTCGAACATTCATTAAAGAGTCTCTGAAATATTTTTTCAGGGACTCCAACTGGACCTACCAAGGATTGTTCCAGAAATTCGTACGGGTTTTTTTAAGAATTCCCAAGAAAGTCGACTCTAGTACATGACACTGAAGACGGCCTTACAGTTGAGGTTGAAATACGCGTATCTGTCGAAGGATACAAATTCTAGTGGAATTAAATGGTATAGTACTAATTTCGGTATTTCATTTACTTCTTCTTACATTTTTTTCAGGAATTCCTTCGGAAATTCATCGCAAGAATGTTTCCACAAATTCCTTTAGAAATTTCTCCAGCGGCTCCTCCAGACACTCCTCCAGAGATTGTTACAAGTACTCCTCTAGAGATTTTTCCAGAGATTCCTTCAACGATTTCTCCAGATATGACTTCAGAAATTCTTCAATTTTCTTTTTAAATTTTCTTTCTGGAGAGAAGTATTGAAAGTATGAAGAGTATAACTATGAAATAATTTATTTATTATAATTCGGAGGATCGAAGCAAACTAGTCCTACATACATCCATTGCTTTCATTTGGAATGCTCTTGTTTCAGCACTGATCTTGAACTAACACAAAAGAGCTAATTATTTGTACATTTATATTGATTTATCCTTCTTTAAGAATAAACATATGTTCTTTGAAATTCAGCTGTACAATTCATTGTGAAACTACATTGTTTTCAATTTCGTCCAAACGGTATCCGACCAAATTACCCTTTCGATCAAATGGCATTCGGCTAAATGACCCGGAACCATCCTGAAGGAATTTCGGGAGAAATCCATGTATAAATGTCTAAAGGAATTCATAAGGAATCCCCTGAAGAAAATTCTGAAGGAATCGTTGGATTTTTGGAGGAATTCTTAGAGAAATTACTGGAGGAATCTTTGAAGGAATTCGTGAAGGGGGTCCTATAACACTTCCCCGAATACCATTACCCCGAAAACCATCTCCCCGAAAACCAGTACCCCGAAAACCATTACCCCGAATGCAACGTTACCCCGAATAACACATTACCCCCGAAAACCATTACCCCGAATGGTAAATTACCCCGAAAACCAGTTCCCCTAATACGACACTCCCCCGAAAATCAGTGATGCACTTCAAGAAATTCTTCAAGGAAGCTCGCGAATTTGAGCCTGAAAGTTTTCGGCTTAGTAACTACTACTATTCCTATTAGTGATTTTTTATTCTTTCAACCATCGGCTGTTCTTTCGAGGTTGTATAATGGCAGTGTAAAAATTTTAATCAATGATTTTCTCTTCATTGAGTTAAAGGCTGTTCTTTCGAGTTGTACCGTTTGAGTTGAAGTTTGAGCGATAGCGGTAAAAAAAAATCGACTGACAAGTCTTGAGCGAAATTCAAAGTTGACAGTGACTTCAAAAAAAAAAATGAAAATACGCCCCTGCATTAGGGAGCCTGGCACTTTTGATTCACTTGAGCAGTGGGGTTTTTTATATTTTTTATATTTGGCCACAATATGCGTCATTATGAAGCGCTTCTTACTGCAAAGTTTCAGACAATTCGACCGAGAAAAAACCCCCATGCTAAAGTGAATCATGGGAGTGCCGAAGTGGTTCTGCATCCTACTTGTCTGTATTACATCTTATCAGTATTACAATTTCCAACAAGAGATTTGTCCTTCTTTTAGTTATCGGCTATTCTTTCGGAAGTTGCACTAGCAAAGTGATTGTTGGCATCATAATTATTTACGCTTTCAACAGTGATTTTTTCTTCTTTTATCATAGGCTGTTCTTTAGCGATGTACTTTTGAAATAGTGGTCAGTTTAATATTAGTTAACATTTTCATCTGACATTTTTCAAACCATAGTCTAATGATATTTTAGAATATGTTGAACTCGCATTGCCTCCAGAAATATAAAAATATAATTATGCATTACCAAATAATATAACGCTTTTGAAAGAGGGCGGAAAAGGTCTCTAATATTAACATGTCAGCATTATCATCAGTTCGAAAAATGATTTATTGCTGTGAACACAATCATTCTCACAAAATCAAGTACATGCCTGTGAGTAAAATTTGGGTTCTCACTTGGCGCATGAAGAATAGCTGTTAATTAAAAGAATAATAAATCTTTGATAACATGAAGAACATGAATTCAAATGAAAATCAAAATTCTATGAAATGAGTATATGGGATTCATTTGTCGGATCTTCAATTTTTTGTGCCAAGAAAATTCAGGGTTATGGTCCCTTCGGGGAAATGGTATTCGGGGTAACGGACTATTCGGGGTAATGGTTTTCGGGGTATTGGTTTTCGGGGTACTTGACCATTCGGGGTATTGACTTTCGGGGTGATGGTTTTCGGGGTAATGGTATTCGGGGAAATGTTATAGGATCCGTGAAGGGATATCTGAATGAATGCCTGAAGTAATTCCTAAATAAATTCCTGGACGATTTCTCAATTGATTTTCTACAAGAATCTCCGAAGAAATTCCTGGAGGAATTCTTGAAGAGATTCCTGGAGGAATGCCAGAAAAAATCCCTGAAAAGATTTCTAGAAAAATCCTTAAAGGAATTCCTGAAAGAATATCGAATGAAGGCATTCCTAAATGTTTCCTGGAGGAATCCATGAAGAGATTCCTGGAGGAATGCCTGAAAAAAATCCTAAAGGAATCCCTGAAGAAATTCGAAATTCCTGGATGAATCCTTCAAGGGTTTTCCGGGGGTATCCTTGAAAGAATTCCTGATGATATTCTTCGAGAAACCGCTGAAGGAATCCGTAGGGGAACTCCCAGAGAAATCGCTGAAGGAATTCCTGGAGGAATCCCCTGGAGAAAACCCTAATGGAACCTCTAAAGAAAATTCTGAAGGAATCTCTGGATTCTTGGAGGAATCCTTGAAGGAATCTCTAAGGGATTCTCACAGGAATTCCTCAAGAAATGGCAGAGATTTTCGCAGGAATTTCTTGAGGGATCTCTTTAGTAGTCCCTCCAGATACATTTAGGTAATGCTCCAGAAATCTCTATGAATTCCTAAATAGATTAATTCATAAAGAAATTCCTTCAAAAATTTCCCCAGTATTTCTCGCAAGAATTCTTTAAAAGCATCCTACAGGCACCGTTACTAAAATACGCATAATATGCGCGCACTCCTAATTTTGTTCATTGTCATTTTAAGATTGTTTTGCAAAGTATTTTTTTGTTGGTAAGTATACCAAATGTATTACATAAAATACAATGATATTATACAATAACAACTATGTTTACAATGGCGGTGAGCGAAATTGGGAGCGCGCGCAAAATATGGTAGCATTACGGTATTCCACCAGGGATTCGTTCAGGAATTCTTCCAACAGTTTCCCTAGGAACTCTTCCAGGAATTATTCTAGGAATTCCTCGAGGAACTTCCTTCAGAAATTCCTCCACAAATTTCTCCAAATAATCCTTCAGTTCTTCTTCTTCTTTCTGGCGTTACATCTCCACTGGGACAGAGCCTGCTTCTCAGCTTTTTTGCATGTGTATATCGTGTGGCAGGTACGAAGATACTCTATGCCCTGGGAAGTCGAGAAAATTTCCAACCCGAAAATATCCTCGACTGGTGGGATTCGAACCCACGACCCTCAGCTTGGTCTTGCTGAATAGCTGCGCGTTTACCACTACGGCTATCTGGGTCCCTTATCTGGGTCCAGTTGTTCATCCAGAAATTCTTCCAGGAATCCCTTGAGAAATTTCTCCAGGGATTCTTTTAGAATATTCTCCTGTGATTTCTACAGAAATTGCGACAGGGATTCCTTCAGGTATTTCTACAGATATTCATACAGAAATCCCTTCATGAACTGTTCTACGAATTTCTCCAGATATTCTCCCTCCTGTTTTTTTTTTTCATTTACCTACGATTCGTTCACTCCTTTACGAATACTATTAGATATTCTACCAGGAATGTCTCCAGATATTCCTTCGAAAATTCTTCCAGAGATTCACTCAAGAATTCTCCCTGGGATTGCTCCAGAAATACCCTCAATAATTCATTCAGAAATTTCTTCAAACATTCATATTAGGATTCTTTAGAAGTTCTTTGAAATATTCCTCTATGATAATTCTCCAGGAACACCGCCAGTGACTCTTTCATGGAACTCCTCCAGGGATTCTTGTAAGAATTCTTCAAGGGGTTTTTACAGGAATGCCATCGAAAATTCCATTACATCAGAAGTTCCTCCAGAGTTTGTGGAATTCCACCAAGAATACTTCCAATGATTCTTCCAGAAATTCTTCCATTGAGAACTTCACAATTTTTTCCATTAACTCCTCCAGAGATTCTTTCACTTCTCCAGGAATTCCTCGAGGTATTTGTTCATATAACTCATCCTAAGGGATTTTTTCTGGAGTTCCGCAAGGGTCTTTCCAGAGATTCCACCTGGAATTACATCGAGATGTCCTCCAAATAATTCAGGAATTTCTCCAAGAATTGTTCCAAAGATTGGATTTCTCCTGAAATTCAAACATTGTTCCAGGGATTTCTCTGAAATTCCTCCATGGAGGACACGGAGTCCTTCAGGAACTCTTTGGGGGTTTTCTTAATGGGACTCCTCCAAGAACTCCTCCAGGTATTCTTCTACAAATTCATCAAGGGGTTTCCAGCAGTTCCTTCAGTGTTTCCTCCAGGAATTACATCGGGAATTCCTCCAAAAACTTCATGGATTCCCATAAGAATTCTTTCAAAAATTGTTGCAGGGGATTCGCTGAAATTCCTCTATGGAGTACTTCACAATTTCCTCCAAGGAGACCTCTAGAGATTCCTTCAGAAATTCTTCCAATCATTTTCCAGGAATTCTTTCAGAGATCCTTCATGAGGCTCCTACAGGAATTCCTCCAGAGATCCGTCATGAGACTCCTCCAGGAATTCCTTCATGTGACTCCTCAAGGAGTTCTTCCAGGGATTTTTCCAGGAATTCCTTGGGAGATTGCTCCTGCAATTACATTGGAAATTTTTCCAGAGCTTGAAGAATTCTTCTAAACAACACGGACACGTTTATGCTCCCAGTAGAAGATTTACCCAAATTTTTATTTTCGATCAAAATATCATTCTTAGTTAGCTAAAATCGTTCTTAACACGTTTTGGGCAATTTTTTTTATTTTTATTCGCAAATCTATGAATTTTGGTTTTTGATTTTTATAATTTTTGTTTTGAACATCCCTATTTTTTTTCTTATTTTCTTAAAGCCTTTTCTAGCTACTGATTTTTGGCAATAATAAAAATTCAAGTTTTTACGGTACTTTTAAAAATACAGTGCTGACCCGATTTTGTCTGCCCCCGATTTTGTCAGCTTTTCGACCCGATTTTGTCAGCCTATTTTTAATTTGCCAAAAAATTATTATCGTCATGTTTTACCACGTTTACATTAAAATTGATGATGATGTTTGATGTCATGCACGCATCTACGCAAGGGGACAATGGCAATGCCTTTTATCAAGTGTTAAAAATCGATATTACCAATATAAGGGAAGGGGGAGCACGGGATATAAAAAACTGGCTACGCCCATGTCCATCGCCCTCTTAAAAGTCCATGTAACCATATAACACGTCAAAATTTGAAAAACAGAAACAAAATAAAATGACCCGATTTTGTCAGGTTCCCCATTTTGTCAGCCTAAAATTCATCGAGGGGCTGACAAAATCGCGTCCTTACTGTATTAAATTTTATTTATTTTTGCTTTTTTTTCTGTGTAATTAACGAAAAAACAGGTTTGAAATTATTTTAATATTAGCAAGCTCTTCTTCTGTGATAGGTTGATCGTAGAAAAATATAAAAGGTCCGCTTTTTTATATTACACGTTAAAATAATCCCAGGCATTTGTAGATTATATAAGAATACAATTTTCAAAAATACAAAAAAGTTTCAAAAGTCATAAAAAACTTTTCTTTTATGCGTGTTATGAGTCTTGGTTTAAGCCAAAAATAAAATAATTTTGATTTCCGAGCTTGGAAGAAATACACAAAATTCCAGTGTGTCTAAAGGCGGGGTTGGGTATTAGAGGGCTAAAGGAAGCGCCACACTAGACAACGTGTCCGATTCCTTCAGGAAGTCCTTCAGCACTTCCTCCATGGAGTACTTCACAATTTCCTCCAAGAATTCCTTCAGAGATTCCTTCATGAGACTCTGCCAGGAACTGCTCCAGGGATGGGACTCTTCCAGGAATTCCTCCGCGAATTTTTCCAGGTATTTCAGACATTCCCCTGGCCATTTCTTAGAAGCGACTCGTAATCTTACGTTTTACCTGTGCTACAAACGGAAAAAATGACTAATTGGGCGAATGGAAGTTATAAAGCAAACTGTTAATGATCTGAATTGTACTTTCTAACAAGTTTCTACTCATCAGCATCCAAATTTGTTGCTGAAATTCAAGAATATCAATTCGTGGAACAGGTAGAATTGAGTTTAGGGAATCGTCACTGCCTGTCTTTCAGGGATTCCTCCAATAATTAATTCAAAGATCCTTCGAGGGTTTCATGAATTCCTCCAGAGATTCCTTCGCTAGTTCTCCAGGGTTTCCTTCAGGGACTTCTCAAGGAACTTCAAGATTTTTTTTTTCTAGAAATTGCTTTGGGCATTCTTCCAGGAATTATACCATGAACTATTTTAGGAATTCCTTTAGAATATAATTCAGTGATTCCTACATAAATTTGTTCAGAGATTTTCCACGATTTTCAACATAAATTCATTAATTTCTTAATTATTTTTTCAGAAATAATCATTAATTCCTCCTGAGATTCCTCAATCAATTACTCCTTGGATTGCTTTAGGAACTCCTCCAGTAATTTCTCCAGGGATTCCCCCAGGAGATATCTCCAGAAATTCTTCAACGGATTTCTCCAGGAATTCGTCTAAGAAATCTTCCGGCAAATTTCTTCTGGAATTGCTCCTGGGATTCTGCTAATAATTCCTCGAGGGATTCCTTCAGCAATTTTTAAAGATGACTTCAGATATTTCTCCAGGAATTCTTCCAAGGATTTCACCAGAAGTTTCTCCAGAGTTCCCAAGTTTTTTTTCAGAGATGTCTCCTAGAATTCGTTCTAGAATTACACCAGTAATTCGTCCATGGATTATTTCTAAAATTGTTGTGTTGTGTCCCCATGGAATTCCTTCTTAAGTTCGTCCTTGAATTTCTTCCGGAATTCGTTGAAAAATTCCTACAGGAATTCGTACAGAGATTTCTTCAGAAATTTGTTCTGGATTTTCTCCAGTGATTCCTCCAGAAACTCTCGCTGGAATTCTTCTAGAGGCTCTTCAAGTATTCTTCCAGAGATTCCTCTAATATCTTTATAAAAAACCAAACAGTGTTGCTTTGCAAAAAAAAAAAAAACCGGTCGTAAAAAGGGGTCTACCACAAAAGGCCGAATCATAAAAGGCCGAAAACACAAAAGGCCGAAACATACAAAAGGCCGAATCACAGAAGGCCGAATAGCAGAAGGCCGAATCACAAAAGGCCGAATCACAAAAGGCCGAATCACAGAAGGCCGAATCACAAAAGGCCGAATCACAAAAGGCCGAATCACGAAAGGCCGAATCACAAAAGGCCGAATCACAAAAAGCCGAATAACAAAAGGCCGAAATTTTAAAACAAGTTTTAGTGAAAGCCACAAACATTCAACACATTTTTCTACAATATTATGAGCATTTTTACAGTAGGGTAAGGCGAGACAAGATGCACAAGTAACATTACTAGCTGAATAACAGTTTATCCAGCTAAAACATGGTTGGTGTTTTTTGGGTGTGTCAGCTTATCTATTCTTAGCTTACACACCCAAAAAAAATTCTATAATTGGAGCTGATGTATTTTGTACAACATAACTGTAGAAACCTCGAGAAAACTGGAAGGTTATACAGTGCCTGTTCGATTTTGGCAACATGCCAAAAAAATCATGTTGTCTAAATTGAACAGTTTCAAAATTTAACAGTTGTTTTTATTATATCTTTTATCACCGTAATAATGACCACGAATTAAATTTACCTATTTTGAATATGTTAAGCCTTAAGAAGGCCCACATAAACATTGAGATTGACAAGATTTGTGACTGACTGACCGAGTCAGAATCGCACGGGCATTGTACGATGAAAAGTATTCTTAGTAAACTTAGTATTCTTATGAGCACTCAAACACTTGTTATACCCTATCTCAGCAATCATTCTCCTACTTGTTTCGTAAAAGACTATGTTGGCATTATACCGGGCAAACGCTTGCTGTCCGAACTTGCTGTCGCTCGTCGGACCTAAAAATGGAAAAACATCCTCTGTTTGCATTATACCGGGCAAACGCCTGGATTTGCTGTTTGCATGACACCGAATAGATGCTATACACACCCTTCGGATATCTGAGACTTCGGCGGTCTTCTGTTGCCTCAGTTCTGTGATTCGGCTTTCTGTGATTCGGCCTTTTGTGATTCGGCCTTTTGTGATTCGGCCTTTTGTGATTCGGCCTTTTGTGATTCGGCCTTTTGTGATTCGGCCTTTTGTGATTCGGCCTTTTGTGATTCGGCCTTTTGTGATTCGGCCTTCTGTGATTCGGCCTTCTGTGATTCGGCCTTTTGTGATTCGGCCTTCTGTGCATTCGGCCTTTTGTGATAATCCCGTAAAAAGAGGTCTACACTACTTCCACGTCTCAAGCTTCATCCAAACCTAATCGCCATTTCCCTTCCCCAGCATACTTCACTTGCATCGTCAAAGTGATGTACAACCTGCTCTACTACCAAATCGTGCTCCAGCTGTGCACCCACCTGACGGACGACCAGTGCGAGTTCCTAGTGGAACAGTACTCCTCAGCGCCACAAATACGCGAAAAGGGTGTCCGCAGCATCGGCGCCGCCATGGCTTTCGTCCTGAACAACCTGGAACGCTGCCGGTACATCCGATCGGACAGCGTCCTCATGACGGACCATTCTTCGATGATGGACCTGAGCGACGGCGGCAGCAGCAGCACCAGCAAACCTTCCACGCCGAACGGGGCCACCTCCACGTCCGGCCAATTGGACCTAGCCATGCTGGAGAAACACCTGCAGCGGCTGTGTCTACCCTTCCTGAGGGTAGCGGCCCTACTGCGGCACCACATCTACCACGCCGAAATTCCGGAAATACCCGGACCGCATTGGGAGTTCAGCCGGCTCGTGTACTACCTGGAACTGGTCACCGTCAGCATGGACCTGGACAAGTTCAACGCCAGCAAGGCGCTGTGCTTCCTGCCGGGTACGGAACTGGCACTGCCCAAGTTCTGGTGCGACCAGCTACGCGAGATCCGGCCCACGTACGAATCGACCCGGTCGCTCATCGTCAGCCAGCACATCGAGTGGAAGCAGCCCCGGCTGCTGGGACTGCCCCGGGAGTACGAGCGCTTGTTTACGGTGAGTTTCGATAGCTCTAATGGTTGAAATAGATTCTGATTGGGTATCTTCTCATTCACAGCACTACCACGAGCAGCCTTGTCCGAAGTGCCAGAACGTGCCGAAGGAGAGCTCGATCTGCTTGCTGTGCGGTACGATCGTGTGTCTGAAGCAGGCCTGCTGCAAGGAACAGGAGTGCTGCGAAGCTGTGAGGGTAAGTTGCTTTTTTGGACGATTGAGTTAGTTTGAAGTGATATATTCATTTGGGGATTTATTGCAGCATTCGATCAGCTGTGGAGGAGGAACGGGTATCTTCCTGGTAGTGACATCCACGTACATCATCATCATTCGAGGACGACGGGCGTGCCTGTGGGGTTCGCTCTATCTGGACGACTACGACGAGGAGGATCGTGACTTGAAGTAAGTTTAATTTAGGTTTATTAATGAACATTCTTGTTTCGGGATAAAAACACTATTTGAAGGCGGAGTGCAAAGAGATGAAGCATTGATGATTAATGTGATGGAAAGATGAGACCAGCACTCCGATGAACACTTGAATGTCGCTTAGCGCATCGGCAGTAAAGTTAAATATAGCCATTTCGCCATATCAGTCGGCGATGGATACCAACTATCCCATAATTTGAGAGAAATTCAGGCTAACATTCAGAATTTCAGAGAACAAACAGTTGGACCTGGAGTAATTTGCCATTTTCTGCACTGTCTGATAGCGGGAATCTAGAAGACGGAATAATTACTGAAGAAATTGGCTTCCTAGCTTCTGGAGCGAACTTATCTCGAAAAGTTTGGAAGCTCCAGTTCTAGTAGCTGGAAGCTTTTTTCCAGAGAGTTTGAAGGTTCACTCCAAAAACTTGGAAGCTTTTCTCCTGAAGCTGGGATGCATCTCTTCAGAAGCTCGAAAGCTTCTCTCTGGAAGCTTCGAATATTCTCTCCAGAAGCTTGAAAGCTTCTTTCCGGAAGCTTTCTCCGGAAACTTCTCTCCGAAAGCTTGGAAGCTACTCTCCAGAAATTTGGAAGCTTCTCTCCGGAAGCTAAGAAGCTTCTCTCCGGAAGCTAAGAAGCTTCTCTCCGGAAGCTAGGAAGCTTCTCTTCGGAAGCTAGGAAGCTTCTCTCCGGAAGCTTGGAAGCTTCTCTACGGAAGCTTGGAAGCTTCTCTCCAGAAGCTTGGAAGCTTCTCTCTAGAAGCTTGGAAGCTTCTCCTCAGAAGCTTGGAAGCTTCTCCTCAGAAGCTTGGAAGCTTCTTCTCAGAAGCTTGGAAGCTTCTCCTCAGAAGCTTGGAAGCATCTCCTCAGAAGCTTGGAAGCTTCTCCTCAGAAGCTTGGAAGCTTCTCCTCAGAAGCT
This sequence comes from Aedes aegypti, assembly GCF_002204515.2. Taxonomy (NCBI): domain Eukaryota; kingdom Metazoa; phylum Arthropoda; class Insecta; order Diptera; family Culicidae; genus Aedes; species Aedes aegypti. Next base: position 21,330,788 of record NC_035107.1, read on the forward strand.
TGGAAGCTTCTCCTCAGAAGCTTGGAAGCTTCTCTTCAGAAGCTTGGAAGCTTCTCCTCAGAAGCTTGGAAGCTTCTCCTCATAAGCTTGGAAGCTTCTCCTCAGAAGCTTGGAAGCTTCTCCTCAGAAGCTTGGAAGCTTCTCCTCAGAAGCTTGGAAGCTTCTCCTCAGAAGCTTGGAAGCTTCTCCTCAGAAGCTTGGAAGCTTCTCCTCAGATGCTTGGAAGCTTCTCCTCAGAAGCTTGGAAGCTTCTCCTCAGAAGCTCGAAAGCTTCTCCTCAGAAGCTCGAAAGCTTCTCCTCAGAAGCTTGGAAGCTTTTCCTCAGAAGATTGCAAGCTTTTCCTCAGAAGCTTGGAAGCTGCTCCTCAGAAGCTCTGAAGCTTCTCCTCAGAAGTTTGGAAGCTTCTCCTCAGAATCTTGGAAGCTTTTCCTCAGAATCTTGGAAGCTTTTCCTCAGAAGATTGGAAGCTTCTCTTCAGAAGCTTGGAAGCTTTTCCTCAGAAGCTTGGAAGCTTCTCCTCAGAAGCTTGGAAGCTTCTCCTCAGAAGCTTGGAAGCTTTTCCTCAGAAGCTTGGAAGCTGCTCCTCAGAAGCTCTGAAGCTTCTCCTCAGAAGTTTGGAAGCTTCTCCTCAGAATCTTGGAAGCTTTTCCTCAGAATCTTGGAAGCTTTTCCTCAGAAGATTGGAAGCTTCTCTTCAGAAGCTTGGAAGCTTTTCCTCAGAAGCTTGGAAGCTTCTCCTCAGGAGCTTGGAAGCTGCTCCTCAGAAGCTATGAAGCTTCTCCTCAGAAGTTTGGAAGCTTCTCCTCAGAATCTTGGCAGCTTTTCCTCAGAATCTTGGAAGCTTTTCCTCAGAAGCTTGGAAGCTTCTCCTCAGAAGCTTGGAAGCTTCTCCTCAGAAGCTTGGAAGCTTCTCCTCAGAAGCTTGGAAGTTTCTCCTCAGAAGCTTGGATGCTTCTCCTCACAAGCTTGGAAGTTTCTCCTCAGAAGCTTGGATGCTTCTCCTCAGAAGCTTGGATGCTTCTCCTCAGAAGCTTGGAAGCTTTTCCTCAGAAGCTTGGAAGCTGCTCCTCAGAAGCTATGAAGCTTCTCCTCAGAAGTTTGGAAGCTTCTCCTCAGAATCTTGGCAGCTTTTCCTCAGAATCTTGGAAGCTTTTCCTCAGAAGCTTGGAAGCTTCTCCTCAGAAGCTTGGAAGCTTCTCCTCAGATGCTTGGAAGCTTCTCCTCAGAAGCTTGGAAGCTTCTCCTCAGAAGCTATGAAGCTTCTCCTCAGAAGTTTGGAAGCTTCTCCTCAGAATCTTGGCAGCTTTTCCTCAGAATCTTGGAAGCTTTTCCTCAGAAGCTTGGAAGCTGCTCCTCAGAAGCTATGAAGCTTCTCCTCAGAAGTTTGGAAGCTTCTCCTCAGAATCTTGGCAGCTTTTCCTCAGAATCTTGGAAGCTTTTCCTCAGAAGCTTGGAAGCTTCTCCTCAGAAGCTTGGAAGCTTCTCCTCAGATGCTTGGAAGCTTCTCCTCAGAAGCTTGGAAGCTTCTCCTCAGAAGCTCGAAAGCTACTCCTCAGAAGCTCGAAAGCTTCTCCTCAGAAGCTTGGAAGCTTTTCCTCAGAAGATTGCAAGCTTTTCCTCAGAAGCTTGGAAGCTGCTCCTCAGAAGCTCTGAAGCTTCTCCTCAGAAGTTTGGAAGCTTCTCCTCAGAATCTTGGAAGCTTTTCCTCAGAATCTTGGAAGCTTTTCCTCAGAAGATTGGAAGCTTCTCTTCAGAAGCTTGGAAGCTTTTCCTCAGAAGCTTGGAAGCTTCTCCTCAGAAGCTTGGAAGCTTCTCCTCAGAAGCTTGGAAGCTTTTCCTCAGAAGCTTGGAAGCTGCTCCTCAGAAGCTCTGAAGCTTCTCCTCAGAAGTTTGGAAGCTTCTCCTCAGAATCTTGGAAGCTTTTCCTCAGAATCTTGGAAGCTTTTCCTCAGAAGATTGGAAGCTTCTCTTCAGAAGCTTGGAAGCTTTTCCTCAGAAGCTTGGAAGCTTCTCCTCAGGAGCTTGGAAGCTGCTCCTCAGAAGCTATGAAGCTTCTCCTCAGAAGTTTGGAAGCTTCTCCTCAGAATCTTGGCAGCTTTTCCTCAGAATCTTGGAAGCTTTTCCTCAGAAGCTTGGAAACTTCTCCTCAGAAGCTTGGAAGCTTCTCCTCAGAAGCTTGGAAGTTTCTCCTCAGAAGCTTGGATGCTTCTCCTCACAAGCTTGGAAGTTTCTCCTCAGAAGCTTGGATGCTTCTCCTCAGAAGCTTGGATGCTTCTCCTCAGAAGCTTGGAAGCTTTTCCTCAGAAGCTTGGAAGCTGCTCCTCAGAAGCTATGAAGCTTCTCCTCAGAAGTTTGGAAGCTTCTCCTCAGAATCTTGGCAGCTTTTCCTCAGAATCTTGGAAGCTTTTCCTCAGAAGCTTGGAAGCTTCTCCTCAGAAGCTTGGAAGCTTCTCCTCAGATGCTTGGAAGCTTCTCCTCAGAAGCTTGGAAGCTTCTCCTCAGAAGCTCGAAAGCTTCTCCTCAGAAGCTCGAAAGCTTCTCCTCAGAAGCTTGGAAGCTTTTCCTCAGAAGATTGCAAGCTTTTCCTCAGAAGCTTGGAAGCTGCTCCTCAGAAGCTCTGAAGCTTCTCCTCAGAAGCTTGGAAGCTTCTCCTCAGAAGCTTGGAAGCTTCTCCTCAGAAGATTGGAAGCTTCTCCTCAGAAGCTCGAAAGCTTCTCCTCAGAAGCTCGAAAGCTCAGAAGCTTGGAAGCTTTTCCTCAGAAGATTGCAAGCTTTTCCTCAGAAGATTGGAAGCTTCTCTTCAGAAGCTTGGAAGCTTCTCCTCAGGAGCTTGGAAGCTTCTCCTCAGAAGCTTGGAAGCTTCTCCTCAGAAGCTTGGAAGCTTTTCCTCAGAAGATTGGAAGCTTCTCTTCAGAAGCTTGAAAGCTTCTCTTCAGAAGCTTGAAAGCTTCTCCTCAGGAGCTTGGAAGCTTCTCCTCAGATGCTTGGAAGCTTCTCCTCAGAAGCTTGGAAGCTTTTCCTCAGAAGATTGAAAGCTTCTCTTCAGAAGCTTGGAAGCTTCTCCTCAGAAGCTCGAAAGCTTCTCCTCAGAAGCTTGGAAGCTTTTCCTCAGAAGATTGCAAGCTTTTCCTCAGAAGATTGGAAGCTTCTCTCTAGAAGCTTGGAAGCTTCTCCTCAGAAGCTTGAAAGCTTCTCCTCAGAAGCTTGAAAGCTTCTCCTCAGATGCTCGGAAGCTTCTCCTCAGATGCTTGGAAACTTCTCCTCAGAAGCTTGGAAGCTTCTCCTCAGATGCTTGGAAGCTTTTCCTCAGAAGATTGCAAGCTTTTCCTCAGAAGATTGGAAGCTTCTCTTCAGAAGCTTGGAAACTTCTCCTCAGGAGCTTGGAAACTTCTCCTCAGAAGCTTGGAAGCTTCTCCTCAGAAGCTTGGAAGCTTCTCCTCAGAAGCTTGGAAGCTTCTCCTCAGAAGCTTGGAAGCTTCTCCTCAGAAGCTTGGAAGCTTCTCCTCAGAAGCTCGAAAGCTTCTCCTCAGAAGCTCGAAAGCTTCTCCTCAGAAGCTCGAAAGCTTCTCCTCAGAAGCTTGGAAGCTTTTCCTCAGAAGATTGCAAGCTTTTCCTCAGAAGATTGGAAGCTTCTCTTCAGAAGCTTGGAAGCTTCTCCTCAGGAGCTTGGAAGCTTCTCCTCAGAAGCTTGGAAGCTTCTCCTCAGAAGCTTGGAAGCTTTTCCTCAGAAGATTGAAAGCTTCTCTTCAGAAGCTTGAAAGCTTCTCTTCAGAAGCTTGAAAGCTTCTCCTCAGAAGCTTGAAAGCTTCTCCTCAGAAGCTTGGAAGCTTCTCCTCAGAAGCTTGGAAGCTTCTCCTCAGATGCTTGGAAGCTTCTCCTCAGATGCTTGGAAGCTTCTCCTCAGAAGCTTGGAAGCTTCTCCTCAGAAGCTCGAAAGCTTCTCCTCAGAAGCTTGGAAGCTTTTCCTCAGAAGATTGCAAGCTTTTCCTCAGAAGATTGGAAGCTTCTCTCTAGAAGCTTGGAAGCTTCTCCTCAGAAGCTTGAAAGCTTCTCCTCAGAAGCTTGAAAGCTTCTCCTCAGAAGCTTGAAAGCTTCTCCTCAGAAGCTTGAAAGCTTCTCCTCAGAAGCTTGAAAGCTTTTCCTCAGATGCTCGGAAGCTTCTCCTCAGATGCTTGGAAACTTCTCCTCAGAAGCTTGGAAGCTTCTCCTCAGATGCTTGGAAGCTTTTCCTCAGAAGATTGCAAGCTTTTCCTCAGAAGATTGGAAGCTTCTCTTCAGAAGCTTGGAAACTTCTCCTCAGGAGCTTGGAAACTTCTCCTCAGAAGCTTGGAAGCTTCTCCTCAGAAGCTTGGAAGCTTCTCCTCAGAAGCTTGGAAGCTTCTCCTCAGAAGCTTGGAAGCTTCTCCTCAGAAGCTTGGAAGCTTCTCCTCAGAAGCTCGAAAGCTTCTCCTCAGAAGCTCGAAAGCTTCTCCTCAGAAGCTCGAAAGCTTCTCCTCAGAAGCTTGGAAGCTTTTCCTCAGAAGATTGCAAGCTTTTCCTCAGAAGATTGGAAGCTTCTCTTCAGAAGCTTGGAAGCTTCTCCTCAGGAGCTTGGAAGCTTCTCCTCAGAAGCTTGGAAGCTTCTCCTCAGAAGCTTGGAAGCTTTTCCTCAGAAGATTGAAAGCTTCTCTTCAGAAGCTTGAAAGCTTCTCTTCAGAAGCTTGAAAGCTTCTCCTCAGAAGCTTGAAAGCTTCTCCTCAGATGCTCGGAAGCTTCTCCTCAGATGCTTGGAAACTTCTCCTCAGAAGCTTGGAAGCTTCTCCTCAGATGCTTGGAAGCTTTTCCTCAGAAGATTGCAAGCTTTTCCTCAGAAGATTGGAAGCTTCTCTTCAGAAGCTTGGAAACTTCTCCTCAGGAGCTTGGAAGCTTCTCCTCAGAAGCTTGGAAGCTTCTCCTCAGAAGCTTGGAAGCTTTTCCTCAGAAGATTGAAAGCTTCTCTTCAGAAGCTTGAAAGCTTCTCTTCAGAAGCTTGAAAGCTTCTCCTCAGAAGTTTGAAAGCTTTTCCTCAGATGCTTGGAAGCTTCTCCTCAGAAGCTTGGAAGCTTCTTTCCAGAAGCTTGGAAGCTTCTCTCCAGAAGCTTGGAAGCTTCTCTCCAGAAGCTTGGAAGCTTCTCTCCAGAAGCTTGGAAGCTTCTCTCCAGAAGCTTGGAAGCTTCTCTCCAGAAGCTTGGAAGCTTCTCTCCAGAAGCTTGGAAGCTTCTCCTCAGAAGCTTGGAAGCTTCTCCTCAGAAGCTTGGAAGCTTCTTTTCAGAAGCATGTAAGCAGGGCTGGTAGCAAGTCACTTTTAAGTGACTTGGTCACTTTTTTCGACCTGGTCACTAAAAAGTCACTATTTCCAACAAAAAGTCACTGAAGTCACTTTTTTCAGAAAAATGGTCACTAAAGTCACTTTTTTGATAATGAAATTTAATACTGGGTTAGCTTTTTAAACTCAAACGACAAGAAACAGATATTTGTTATTATAAAGACAAGAATAGTGTGGTTTTAAAATCAAGGTGTCAAGATTCTTGACTCAAAAAATAGAGACTCCTGGCTAACTATAATATAACACTGTTCGACAAAATAAAATTTTTGGATGGATCAGGGACGCGTCTATATGGGTCTTGAAGTGCAAGAAAAGTGTAGAAAGAGGTCGTTTTTAAATGATTTGCAGCACCCCTGGATTATTTTTTGACAATGTTTGAAAATTTGGCATTTTTAATCACAAAAAGTGTAATAAGCAAAATATCAATATCTTTTAAAATTCAATTATTCAACCATTGAATTTGTCAAACCAATATTTTTTAGCACTGTATGACTTCAGGGAAACGTGCACCATTTCAGAAGAATATTGGCATCAATTTTATATATGAATATTAAACAAGCGTGTGAGTACTATAAATACTACTTTTTTTTTCTATTTCATACATCTGGTTCAATATATAATAATTATTATAGGTTTGAGAAGACGCTTGATTATAATTCGATTCTTTGCTCCGTTGGATAAAGCAATTGGCAATGCAATCCAGTTACATTTGATTTGAACAAGGATACGACTACAGAAAATTGATGTGTCTGTTATGTTTAAATGGGCTGGTTAGTCTAATAAATTCTCAGCAGTAATACAAAATTTATACATGTTGGACACTGACAAGTAAGTGGTCTTACATGCGCAAGCTGGTTTATCAGGAGACGATGCCTGTAATAAAATGTGATAACATTGTTATTTGCGATTTCTAAGTATGTTGATAGGTACTCATTGAGAATAGATTATTTATCGTGAGATTCATTTTAATCAGAATATCCCTAGAAAAATTGTAGAATAATGTAAAATAGCAACAAATAATTCAATAATCAACATTGTCACATTTTTATTGCGAAAGCTGGTCAGGTAGGCTTGAGCTATTTTTGATTCAGTTTGTGCATACTATTCATTTGTGAAAACTGATTTAGTGGTAACATGCCTGCTTCTTACTTTTAAGATGAAACAATTTCTGGTTAAACCATTTCCGATATTGTTTTTATTTTTTGGTTTTACATTTCACATATTTTTCGGCAATTTTAATCAAACTTTCAGTTTTGGGATTTATGTTAAATTGCACAAATTATTGTGATAAAATCTAAATTAGTAAAACACTTGTTTTTCTATGTCTTCCTGCTTAAAGAAAGAAAAACAGACATTATATGAAGCTTCGCAAATTTGTTTATCATAAATGTATGGATAAATTGTTCCTTTACTTAATCGAAAAGCATTTTTACTTGTTTAGAGGATATGGGAATGGGGCTTCATAAATGGAGACGTTTGGCCTCATATGGGAAACGAGTTTAAAATTAACCCTAATGGTCGACTTTTTTATGTTTCTTAAAAGCTTACAACTAAACCCATTGAAGAAAACATCCCATTGAACAAGAAACTAACGCCCCATTTGAAAGTTTGATTGAAATTGCCGAAAAAATGTGAAATGTAGAACTAAAAACTAAAAAATATATCGGAAATGGTTTAACTAGAAATTGTTTCATCTTAAAAGTAAGAAGCAGGCATGTTACCACTAAATCAGTTTTCACAAATGAATAGTATTGTGCACAAATTTAATTAAAAAGAGCTCATGCCTACCTGAGCGACTGTCAAGTGGTGTCGCAAAAAACGTGAAAATGTTGATTACTAGATTATTGGTTGCTATTTTACGTTAGTCTGTAATTTCTAGGGATATTCTGATAATGAATGGATCTGTAATCTATTCTTAATGAGTACCTATAAAAATATTTAGAAATCGCAGATAACAATATTATCTTATTATTCACAGACTTCATCATCATCTCCTGATAAACCTACTAGCTCATGTAAGACCACTTATTTGTCAGTGTCCAACCTAATTTTGTATTACTGCTGAGAGTTTATGAGAGCAACCAGCCCATATAACTGACATAACTGACACATCAATTTTCTGTAGTCAAATCCTTGTTGAAATCAAATGTTACTGGATTGCATTGCCAATTGCTTTATCTAATAGAGCAAAGAATCAAATCATAATCAAGCAACTTCTTGAACCTATAATAATTATTATATAATGAACCAGATGTGTGAAATAGAAAAAAATAGTATTTATATGGTGCACATCCTCACACGCGAGTTTAATGATCGTTAACATTCCATATTCATATATAAAATTGATGCCAATATTCTTCAGGAAAAGTGCACGTTTCCCTGAAGTCATACAGTGCTAAAAATATTGATTTGACAAATTCAATGGTTGAATAATTGAATTTAAAAAGATAATGATATTTTGCTTATTACACTTTTTGTGATTAAAAATGCCAAATTTTCAAACATTGTCAAAAGATAATCCAGGGGTGCTGCAAATCATTTGAAAACGGCCTCTTTCTACACTTTTCTTGCACTTCAAGACCCATATAGACGCCTCCCTGATCCATCCAAAATTTTTATTTTGTCGAACAGTGTTATTGAATCCTTAGTTCAGCCCGAGGCTGGTTCATCCCCGCCCTCCTGGCTAACTTTTTGGAAGAATTCAAGTGAATATTCCGTAGACATTTCCGATGGAAAATTTAAAAAGTTCCTGGGAAAAGCTTTGGAGAACATTTTGGCAAAACTTAGAAAGCAACATTGAGATGAATTTGTTGTCTGTAATAGTTTATCAAATTTTGGCAAAACCTTGGACCAATATCTGATCTGAGTAATCTACGGCTATAAAAGAAACCCATAACCAGACTCTGAAAAAAACATCATCAAAACTCCTCCGGAGGATAAGCCACAATTGGCTAGGAATAACAACCAAAATAAATTCAAAGAGTTTGTCAGAAACTCGTCCATGATTTCAAAAGGAGCTCAGCTTGATCCTTCGACCTTGACGCTTGCTTCTTCGGGAGCGGGTGATGAGGGCAGGATCGAACATGTCGCGCGTCGGTGGAAAAAGTGAAAAAGTGAATCGGTCCGCTAGTTCTTAAAAAAAAATCGCGTGTCGCGGAACGCGTTAGTAGTGTTAGATTCTTTGATCTTGTCGCTTGCTCCTATGAGGGCGTGTGACGAACACTTGTTCGGCGTTCAATTCGTTTATCGAGTAATATCGCGAATCCGCTTAGAAGCATTCATTTCAAATGATATATTTATCGTTTACCAAAACGAATCCCTCCCCCATATCCAAACTCCCAGTGTTTACTGTTGTGGAAGTGCAGAGGACTCCTCGGCTTCCATAAAGCAAGTAACACGTCAACATTTCCCACCCATCCCTAAATTGACCTGCATTCGGACGCAGCCGTTATTGTTTGTTATAATAATGAGAGCACCAGTACTTACACATTGAGGATGCTACTGATCCCGAGTAGCGTCTGTTGGTTCCCTGTGTAAGTACAGCTGTTCTTGCAATAACGGAGTAGCATCTGCGGGCGGTCAATCATGCTCATGCTCATGCTCATGCTCAACTCGTCCATGATTTCAAAAGAAAGTATTATTTTTGCTGGAAATCATTTCAGACATCACTTCAGAAATTCCAAGAAATAAACAATATAAGTTTCCATTGATTAACCCTTGGCACTGTTTTTAACACGACTTCGGTCAACTATTACTAAACAAAAAAAAAGGTTTGGACGATAATAATTAATCACTAGTGTTATCAGTGGCTATTCTCTAACGTCAAATATGTGCTTCCTATCGTTTACTGTTTCCTTTATAATTTAAATTTGCAAAATTAGTCATTTCAGGGTCGTATATCAGATAATGACGTGAGTTTACGAGTCGCCACTGAGTGATGTGATTATTTTCAATAACTCATTTATTGAAATGTTCAGTTGGAATTCTAGTGAAATCCTAATTTTTTATGCACGACATTCATCTAATTTGTTTTTTTTTCGATTTTGCTTGAAATCCATTGTGTTCTGCAGTTATTGTTTATTTGGTTTATTTATTCTACAGAAAGTCTGCCACCAATTTAGCATGAGTATATATTTATCGTTTCTTTCTGAACTTTGAATTCTCTCAGGATTTTTTTCCTGTTCTGAAATTTATTCTCGATTTTCGCCGTAATTTTGTCTACAACCAAACTTTTTACCTGGATTTATTCCACAGCTTTGTTAAGAAATGCTTCAAGTAATGCATTTTGCATCCCTACTTCAAAATCTTGCCAGTAAGTTCCTCATGAACAGGAATTTTGCTAAGAATTCTATCACGAGTTTGTTTACCAACGTTCATGCATTTTTTTTTTTGACTGAAATCAGAAATCTAACATAGTAACCTTATTTTAAGCTAATGTTCGTCTTGTGAAAAACGATAAATGAAATCTCGAAAACGCTATTTTTTTACCATTGTCATACTCAAGTCCTATCTCAGACAGATAACTGTTAGGAAAATTTGAAATTTGAAATTACTGCAGTTCTCTACATTTTAAATTCGCCTAATGTTGGGAATCGTCATCGTTGGCGCAATAAACCAATAAACCAGCTTTTGTGATAGCAGCTTCAATGCTGTAATTCATTTTTTTTATTATTAAACTAGTTTAGAACTTATGATTATACATACAATTTGGTTTTTATTCCAGGCTTCCAAGATACGATCTCCCAACATTTCACTATTGATATTTCTATTACTCAGTGTTGCCAGTTTCACTCAAAATTCCACCACAACACCTAATACAGCGGGGATTTGCTGGTTGGAACACGACTGCCTTCCATCTAACGAATCCGACCCGTTAGTTGGAACGACTGACAGCTGGTGAAAATGCTCCAGACGAACGCATCTGGAGCACAAATCACGTTACGAAACGCACATAAACATACACGTTTGTTTTATATATGGAGACTTCAATGCGACGGTAGTCAGACGTCAAAGTCAGTTTGACATCTTCTTCTGACATTCGAGTGCTTTTTAGTTGGCATATTTTCCAACCAGCGAACATCCAACCATCGAGTCATACCTTCTAGCGGACCCCCAACGAGCGAATCCCCACTGTATGTGGAATGGGTAATATACACACACGTATTTTCATTTCTAGTTATTTTAATGACTAATACTTGTAGTTATCAAGTCACTTTTAGGTCATTTTTTGGTCACTATTTGGTCACTTTTTTGATCATTTTGATCACTAAAGTCACTATTATTTTGCTGTCTGACTGCTACCAGCCCTGATGTAAGCTGCTCTCCAAAATCTTGGAAGCTTCTTTGCAGAAGAGATTCAGAAGCTAGGCATCTTCTCTTCAGAAGTTCGGAAGCTTTTTTTTCTAGAAGCTTGGAAGCTTCTCTCCAGAAGCTGCTCTTCAGAAAGTCGAAAGCTTTTTTTCAGAAGCTAGGAATTTTCTCTTCAGAAGTTCGAAAGCTTTGAAAGGGTTTCTACATAAGATTGGATGATTTTCGTTATAAACTCGAAAGAGTCTCGAGATGCTTATCTGCTAATCTTGCTTATCTCACTCCTTGAATCCTCACTGCCCTTGTTCTATTCAAGTGTTCATCAAAGCAATGCTTTCACCTTTCAAATATGTTTCCTTCCCTACGTCAAGATGCTTCCATCCTTATCGTCTGCACATCTTGACTCTCGACACCAATCATTTGGAGGAGTCGTTGACGAAGAATGTATTAGTCTAGGATGAAAAATCTCATCAATTAAAAATTTTAACTTATAAAACAATATCTATTTCATCTCACAGACGTGGTAAACCGCTCTACCTGAGCGAGGATCGCTTCAACCTGCTGGAGTCGCAGTGGCTGTCGCACCGATTTGCTCACACCAAGCACACCTGGGTTTGGCACCGGGATTCTCTATAATCCGACTTTGGACTGTTCTCCTAAAATGTATGAAGAATTGTGTTGTGTTACGTCTGTTACAACAAGTAAGTGTTCGAGTGTTTGTGTGTGTTTGAAACACACACATACCCAGAGTGAGTGTTAGTTGTCGCTGTGAGCAGAAAAGAAAGCAAATCGAACTAAAAAAAACTCTGAAGTGTTATTTAAACTCTGTAAACTAGTAAGGCTAATAAGGTTAGGTAAGAGTTAAACAAATTACTACCCAACTACCTATTAAAATCACTACAAAACCTATCTGGAAACCGTTGCTCCCGCTTTGTGATACTTGTAACTGTTATCGACATATGCTTACGTTTAACAAAAAAATATAGCCAGAACCAATCTCCAAACATATAAATACTGTAATTACTCTTACTAGGCGATGAGATCAAACTGTGTAAACTAGTAACCTTACCCTTAAGCGCATATGATAAAAATGGAAATATAACCAATATATTATTTGTTCGCAACGATTAAACCATGTTAAACTGGACTGTCTCTCGAATGGAACTCTGTTTTGTTTTCCCCCCTCTTATCGTTCGTTTAGGTTTAGCTCAGTTTTACTATTTAAGTTTGTTTAGTTTGCTCAAGTTTGAAACACCAATAATTGTCTCAATACTAGATGGAGGGAGGTGAGAAAGCATTTGCCTTAGAAAGCGATCTACTACTACTACTACTACTACTAAGTCGAGGCGTGTACAGTTAGAGATAGTCTGTGTAGCGAACGGATGAAATAGCAAATAGTGTTTTTTTTTTCAATTCAATTAATCATTAATAGGACTCAACAAATTGTTTGCTTCGGGCAAGATGGAGAGGAGAGAGAGCGAGGAGGATAGGTTTCAAGCGCGTGGGAGGAATTGTTGCACTGGGCAACAGAAGAGATTGTGGATAGTGGAGGAAATCAATAAAATAGCGAGTAGAAACCAATAAATTAATTTCATGATATATTATGAATCTATATCCAATTAGCAGTGATTACTAAGAAAGAAAACTCCGAGATTTAGTGCTGTTCCTGCCTCAATATACGAGCCACAAATGAAATCTGTAAATCACGGAAATTACTATTTTAACCGGATTGTTGCACAAGATGTACCAATCCGCAAACCCGAGAAAGGTAGTTACTATTCACCTCTTCTTCGCTGTTCAACTCCACAGATTCCTAAAAGTGTTTTATAGATTTCTTAAGGAATTCTTCATGGGAATCATTCCAGAGATTCCATCAACAGATCCTCTCTGGCTAGACTGCTGAATAGTTGGAGATTCTAGAGTGAAATCAAACCACAATTTGGATGGCTGGAGTCAAACTGCAGTTGGTGCCTCATAAAACGGTGCTTAAAAACAGCGGCTCACAACAGCGTCTGTTTTCCATGTCAGGGGCGGCTGATCATCGTTCGAGTGCCAGAGAAGGACTCTAAGCTAAACTGCGCACTATGGTCCTCCGAACATTTAGGGGGAATGGTCCTCCGGAAATCTAGGGGGTTGGTGTCAGGCCCTGCAAGCCAGCCGTAAAAAAATCAAGCAACGAATAATCAACGAGAGAATACGAACCGGGACAATCGGCGAAGACCACAGCGACGTAAAGGGACTAGCGATTGGAAGCTCGGTAGGTGGAACTGTAAATCTCTCAACTTCATCGGGAGCACACGCATACTCGCCGACGTGCTGAAGGACCGCGGATTAGGCATCGTAGCGTTGCAGGAAGTGTGTTGGAAGGGATCAATTGTGCGAACGTTTAGAGGTAACCATACCATCTACCAGAGCTGCGGCAATACACATGAGCTGGGAACAGCTTTTATAGTGATGGGTGATATGCAGAGGCGCGTGATCGGGTGGTGGCCGATCAATGAGAGATTGTGAAAGTTGAGGATCAAAGGCCGGTTCTTCAACTTCAGCATAATAAACGTGCACAGCCCTCACTCCGGAAGCACTGATGATGATAAAGACGCTTTTTATGCGCAGCTCGAACGCGAGAACGACAGCTGCCCAAGCCACGACGTCAAAATCATCATAGGAGATCTAAACGCTCAGGTTGGCCAGGAGGAGGAATTCCGACGATTGGAAAGTTCAGCGCCTACCGGCTGACGAACGAAAACGGCCTACGACTAATTGATTTTGCCGCCTCTAAGAATATGGCCATTCGTAGCACCTACTTCCAGCACAGCCTTCCATACCGATACACCTGGAGATCACCACTGCAGACGGAATCACAAATCGATCACGTTTTGATCGATGGACGGCACTTCTCCGATATTACCGACGTCAGAACCTATCGTGGCGCTAACATCGACTCTGACCACTATCTGGTGATGGTCAAACTGCGCCCAAAACTCTCCGTCGTTAACAACTGACATAGCAATCCTGTGTAATTTCAAAATTGTGGAAGACATCTCAAGGAAGCTCATACATGGAGTCCAGACCAGTCTTCAAAGATCATCATTGCAGCACAGATATTTTGAAAAGCATGCTTTGAAAATATAAATGCTTCGCGAAGGATTCACGCCTTTTCAATTCAATTGCTCCTTCTTCTTCTTTCTGGCGTTACGTCCCAACTGGGACAAAGCCTGCTTCTCAGATTAGTGTTCTTATGAGCACTTCCACAGTTATTAACTGAGAGCTTTCTTTGCCGATTGACCATTTCTGCATGTGTATATCGTGTGGCAGGTACGAAGATACTCTATGCCCTGGGAATCGAGAAAATTTCCTTCACGAAAAGATCCTCGACCAGTGGGATTCGAACCCACGACCCTCAGCATGGTCATGCTGAATAGCTGCGCGTTTACCGCTACGGCTATCTGGGCCCTGTGCTCCTGTGCTCACTTGATCAAAAATAATGCATCATTGATTCAAATCATTTCAACGCAAACTGCATACTCTAGACCTCGCATTGGTAAGCATAAAAAGAACCCCTTGTAAAATAGCGGTTTTCAACGAGCTTCCATTTGGAACTTCTTGGTTCACCTTTCGAAAAACTTATCTAAAGGGCTATGTAAACAGTATCGTAAATAAATAAAAGTGTTGTAGTTAAATGTACTTACCATGGGTGTAAGCTTATAATAGGTTTATGTGAGTAATATCATTCGTTTAAGGAATCTGCAGTTTTTGGCAACACTGCCTGCCGAGTAAACAAACCATATATTCGCGCCTCACTTTTTCCGAGTTTTCTACGTTCACTTCGAAGTAAAAATCGCGATTCGGCACTCTGAAGCCCCAGGTAGACCCCGTGAGCACTGGCGGTCAAAATGCGGCCTCGAAAACGTCGCAAAGAATCCTTAGAAGCGAAACAAAATCAAGGCAAAAGCGCGGCTTAGTGTCAGAGCATAACCTCATCGACCCGAATCTTCATTCACCCCGACCGAAAAGCCCGTATATGGAAGAAATGTCATCCTTATCCAACGCCAATGCTAAAACCAATTCGCCAAAAAGACCAACTGAACAACATCCCAGCGGCTGTACCAGTAGCGGCTCAATTCAACATAATATCAATATCACCGTGAGCAACGAATACGACCTTCTATCGGAGGAAGAGGTAGACGAGAACACCGAAGAGATGCCAACACTTACTCCAGCCATGACCACTGCGAACACTTCGGCCAAGACGAAAAAGATTCGTATCCCGCCCATAACGGTTGTTAATCTAACAACCAAACAGCTACGTGAACTGATGTCGAAAATCAATATCGCGCAAACCGAGTATCACATGTGTGGTGAATCTGAAGAAACATAGTAGGCCCGACGTTCAGACCGTCAGTTCGAAAACTGAGATCTTTTAGTGAACACACGTTATCAGTCGATGTTACTTTGCAAACTAAATATCATTAAACCCTAAGATAGTTTTTCATTTAATTGTATAACTTTATAAATTAGTGAATAATATCACATATTGGCGACGAGTAGAACCTGCGGTGATTCAAGCAAACAAAATCAGAAGGTAAACCAAATCAGTTTTTTTTACAAATGTTGGGAGATTGTTCCAGAAAGAAAAGTCAAGCTAAACAAGCGGTTGCCCAGCAACAGATTGCGATACGCGGGTAAAAGAAAAAACAAGTTCCCTCTACATGGGAATTGCCTCAGGAACGGATTTCATCCGTTGAGTTAGGCGGAATGAAAAAAATCAAGTTTGCTTCAACAGTGAACTGCCTCAGTGTCAGGCGGAAAAAAAAAATCAAGTTCGTTTTATCAGCGAACTGCCTCAGTGTCAGGCGAAAGAAAGACCAAGTTCACCTAAGAAGGGAACTGCCTCAGGAGCGGTTTTGATCCGTTGAGTCAGGCGAAAAAAAAAACAAGTTCGTTTTAACAGCGAACTGCCTCAGTGTTAGGCGAAAAAAAAACAAGTTCACCTTAAAAGTGAACTGCCTCAGAAGCGGTTTTGATCCGTTGAGTCAGGCGGAAAAATGGCTAGTTCATTACAAAAAAATTGTACTTACACCATGCACATGGTACTATTGAAATTAATTTCAATCATTTCTC
The DNA here is from genome assembly GCF_002204515.2 of Aedes aegypti. Lineage (NCBI taxonomy): Eukaryota > Metazoa > Arthropoda > Insecta > Diptera > Culicidae > Aedes > Aedes aegypti. The sequence continues at coordinate 21,346,561 of NC_035107.1, forward strand.
AGACATGGAAGAACAACTGTTCAAACTACCGCCTTTTGAATGCGATAGCGTTCCAATAACGGAACTCAGGCAAAAATGGTTTGACTACAAAAAGCAGTTCGAGTATATCGCGGCCGTCATGAGCAAGAAAAAGAAGAGAAAATTGAAGAGCATTTTCCTTGCTGTTTCTGGTCGTCAACTCCAACGGGTTTACGAAAGCTTGCCTGAGGTAAACCAAGAGTGCGAGGATGAAGAGGACGAATTTGATGGTATGATTCGTCGACTCGACCATTACTTTGCTCCCAAGCAGCATGACACATTCGAGAGATATTCATTTTGGACTCAAAAACCAGATGCCGGAGAAACATTGGACAAGTTCTTGTTACGGGCCAAAGTCCTGGCCAACAAATGTCGATTTGGATCATCGGAAAAAGAGAGCAGAGATGCAGCAGTTATAGACAAGATCGTCATGCTTGCGCCTCCCGAACTCCGACGGAAAATTTTAGAAAAGCCCAATATCAACTTGGATGACCTAACTACCCTCGTCAATACCCATCTATCCGTTCAGCATCAGGTTCGCGAGCTTGGCCAGCGTACCTCCGGTGCTGGAAATCTGTTGGAAGCAAGTCGTGGTAACACGTTTGTCAACAAAATTACCACTGAGAGTGAGAACAGATCACGTTGGGCGAAAAGTCATCCTACAGCTGATTGCAGTCGGTGTGGATTGAGGCTGCACAAGCCAGGAGAAAAGTGTCCAGCCAAAGACGTTCAATGCCACCACTGCAACCGTGTTGGACATTTTGCCAAGAAGTGTTATTTTGGTTCCAACAAAGGTACTTGGAAACGCAAACCATCTGCTGAAAATCCAAACCCTCGCGGTCACAAAACACAAAAAGTTAATGCTATTAACAATGATGAAACCTCTACAACACGTGATATGAAGCCGGAAGCTCAAGTGCAGGACTCCTTCATATACGCAATCAGCGATAACCACGATGAAATGGTTTGGTGCAAGGTGGGCAATATACTCGTTGAAATGATGATTGACTCGGGCAGCAAATACAACATCATTGATCAACAGACATGGGTCTACTTGCAAAGCAGGAATGCTGCAGTCGACAATGTGAAACCGTCCACAAAACGTCTATCAGCATATGCACAAAAGGATTCATTGGACATCATTTGCACGTTCGATGCAAACATAGCGATTGTGGAGGGCAATGATCTGAATTTTGCTGCCGCCTTCTACGTAATAAAAGATGGTAAGCAGAATTTGCTTGGTAGAGACACTGCAAAACGATTGGGAGTGCTGCTGATTGGTTTGCCTAGTGTCAACAACTCGGAGTTCATCCAACATGTTTCTGAGAATACCGTTGATAAATTTCCTGTAATTAAAGGTAGCTATTAATATGTCATCAATAAAGATAATATCCTAATCATTCCTGTGCCCAGGTGTTAAAATTCGAATCGATATCGATGAAACCGTGACGCCCGTTGCTCAGCATGTCCGTCGTGTACCCATTGCTCTCCGTCGACAAGTTGAAGATCAAATCAACCGACTTCTAAGAATGGGTATTATTGAAAGAGTTAACGGTCCCAGCCCGTGGGTTTCCCCCGTAGTAATTGTTATCAAGGATAACGGTGATGTTCGACTGTGCATTGATATGCGTCGAGCTAATACCGCAATCAGAAGAGAGTATCACATGATTCCTACGCTTGATGATCTTCTCGCAAGGTATTGTATTAGACAACTTAATTTTTCAAATTAAATTATTTAGAAAACTTCTGTGATCAGGTTAAACGGTTGCAAGTGGTTCTCTCGTCTTGACATTAAGGATGCGTACCACCAAGTGGAGTTGCACGAGTCAAGTCGACACATAACGACATTTATTACTCATCTTGGTATGTTTCGATACACCAGGTTGATGTTCGGAATCTGCAGCGCGTCAGAACATTTCCAGCGTATTATCGAGCAAATTCTGAGCAATTGTCCAAACTCTTTCAACTATCAAGATGACATTTTTGTACATGGGAAGACGGAGGCTGAACATGACGCTGCATTAGAAAGTGTTCTACGCACATTAGAAGCACACAATGTCGTGTTGAACACTAAGAAATGTAAATTCAAAGTTACGGAAACAGAATTTTTGGGTCATGACATTTCTCAGCAAGGCGTTAGACCAACGGAAGATAAGATAACAGCAGTGCAGCAGTTCAGATCGCCTACATTTGCCGAAGAAGTTCGAAGTTTTTTGGGACTCGTTTGCTATGTAGGAAGATTCATTCCCGATTTAGCAACTAAAACATTCGACCTACGGCAGTTGACAGTCAGTGGACAAAAATTCGACTGGACGACGAAGCACGAGATAGCGTTCAATAATTTGAAACGGGCTGTATGCTCAGCGCCAACGCTCGGTTTTTTCGATAACAACCGTCGAACTAGAGTCATTGCGGATGCATCGCCCGTTGGTTTAGGAGCTGTTTTGATACAGTTCGAAGACGAATATGATGATAAACCCATCGTTATATCGTATGCCAGCAAGAGCCTTTCATCAACAGAGCGTCGATATTGCCAAACAGAAAAAGAAGCGCTGGCAATAGTTTAATGCGTTGAAAAATTCAAATTGTACCTACTTGGCAGAGTCTTCGAACTCGAAACAGATCACCGCCCATTAACTGCAATCTTCAAGCCAACATCACAGCCTCCCGGACGCATTGAAAGGTGGGTGCTTAGGCTGCAACCGTTCAAGTTTAGGATTGTATATAGGCCTGGTAAACAAAATATAGCAGATTCATTATCTCGGCTATCTCTAACGACAATTAACGAAGACGTAGACAAATGTGATGATCAACTCTACATTAGCGCTATTACAGATTCAGTGGCTGTAGACGTTTCGGAAATTAAGAATGCAATCATTACTGATCCAGAACTACTTCTAGTCAAAGATGCCCTGTTGACTTCAGATTGGACTGATGGTGCGATTAGGGATGGTGCTAAGAAATACATACCTTTTCAGAACGATCTTGCCCTCCTCGAAGGTTTCGTAATTCGCGGGTGCAGAATCGTCATTCCTCAAAGTCTACGCGCAAGAATGCTGCAACTTGCTCACGAAGGTCATCCTGGTGAGACATTAATGATATCACGACTTCGTGACAGGGTTTGGTGGCCGGGTATGGATGAAGATGCAAGGAAAACGGTCAGAAACTGCGAAGGTTGTCGATTGGTTAGCAGACCATCAGCACCTGAACCAATGCGCCGCCGCGAAATGCCAAAAGAACCCTGGGTAGACGTTGCCATGGATTTTCTGGGGCCTCTACCATCGAGCGAATACCTTCTAGTGATTGTGGACTACTATAGTAGATACAAGGAAGTGTGCACCATGAAGAAGATTACGTCAGAGGAAACTATTAAGAGAATTGAGCCCATCTTCGTCCGTTTAGGTTATCCAAGAACAATTACTCTGGATAATGGTCGTCAGTTTATAAGTACTGAGTTCGAAGAATACTGTTTTTCAAGAAATATAACTCTGAATTACACAGCGCCATACTGGCCGCAGTCGAACGGTGAAGTTGAGAGGCAGAGCAGTTCTCTTTTGAAGCGGCTAAAAATAAGTCATTCAACGAATCGCGATTGGAAAAATGATTTGCTTGAGTACCTCATGATGTACAATACAACTGCACATTCCGTTACAGGTAAAGCTCCATCTGTTCTGTTGCAGAATCGTCTAATCCGTTCCAAAATACCATCAATAAGCGATATCGAGATGGCGCCTCCTGTTAACTCTGAAGTTCACGATAGGGATAGAATTCTGAAACATAGAGGCAAAGAAAGAGAAAATGTAAGGCGCCATGCAAAACCCTCAGATATTCAAAAAGGCGATCGCGTTTTGTTACAAAACCTTATATCAACCGGAAAGCTTACTACAACGTTCGGCAAGACCCAATACGAAGTCATGGAAAAAAAGGAAACCGCGTTAAAATTCTTGATCCTGTTTCAGGGAGCGTCCTGGAAAGGAATATCGCCCATCTCAAGAAGATATACAATCCACAAGCAATATCGAATGAAGAAACATCAACATCCGTAATGGGCGAAACAATCAACAACCCGATGAACGATCAGGATCCACCACCATCATCCACCGTTGATGACACTAACGACAATCCGATGTACAATCAAGATCAAGCACCACCAAGTCGCCCTCCTCGTATAATGTTTCGACCATCCTGGCAGCGAGATTACTTTGTCAATCAACTTTGATTTGGAAGAAAGGGAGATGTGGTGAATCTGAAGAAACATAGTAGGCCCGACGTTCAGACCGTCAGTTTGAAAACTGAGATCTTTTAGTGAACACACGTTATCAGTCGATGTTACTTTGCAAACTAAATATCATTAAACCCTAAGATATTTTTTCATTTAAATGTACAACTTTATAAATTAGTGAATAATATCACAACATGAAAGTAACCAGATCGGGAGTACAACTACTTTGCATGAGCGAAGATAGTTTCCACAGCTCGGTCGATGCGTTGAAAAAATCCAACGTCGAGTTCCACACGTACACCCTTGCATCCGAGCAACCGGTGAAAATCGTTCTATCAGGGCTATCGTCATACGATATCGCTGAGTTGGAAACAGAACTTGCTAATCTCGGTGTAGTAGTCACTGAAGTAAAGTTACTTTCTCTCAAAGTTATTGGGCAAGAAGAAATTGCTTTGTATCTACTCCACTTTGTGAAAGGAAGTGTTAAACTAGCAGATCTGCAAAAGGTAAAAGCAGTTTTCAACACCGTAGTGAAATGGCGCTACTATGAAAGAAGACCCACTGATGCTGTCCAGTGTCACCGTTGCCAACGTTTTGGTCACGGAATGAGGAATGGTAATCTCCCTCCTCTGTGTGTTAAGTGTGGTGAAAAACATCACTCGACTGAATGCAAACTCCCGAAAAAAGCGGACTTGGAGCGAAACAACCCGAATGAAACACGGGGACTAATCAAATGTGCGAATTGCAGTGGCCAACATACTGCAAACTATCGTGGCTGTCCAAGTCGTAAAATATACATCGAGAAGTTGGCGAAACTAAGAGCAGAACGCCGGCAATCAGCGCCTCCCCCACTCCTCTTCCGTTCCTCCCAAGACCGCCCAAACAACACGTTCATTCCTCCTTCGGGTAGCTCATATGCCCAGGTCTTAAAAGATCAAACATTTGGTAATAAAGATCTATTCTCGCTATCGGAGTTTTTAGCTCTGGCAAGAGATATGTTTGATCGGCTAGCAAATTGTCAGTCAAAACAGCAACAACTTCTAGCTCTGTTTGAGCTGACAACTAAGTACATCTACAATGTCTAACTCAGACTACTTACGCCTCGCTAATTGGAATGGGCGTTCCATTCATGGCAAGAAACTCGAGTTTTTTTAACTTCTTAGAACGGAATGAAGTAGATGTAGGGATAGTTACTGAAACCTGGCTACAACAAAAACTTTCTTTCCTTCATCCGAACTTTTCATGTGTTCGCTTTGACCGCACTTCTAACGATGCTGAAAGAGGAGGAGGAGTCCTTATAGCGGTTCGAAAGGGCATCAGATTTACAGAGCTCAACATCACTACCAAGATTATTGAAAGCGTAGGCATTACGATTTGCACATCAGACGGAAGTATACATATTATTGCCGCATACTTCCCAGGAGCAAGAAGAAGATCAGTCTGGACACAGTTTCGTCGCGACATCTCAACTCTCACAAGATTCACAGAGCCGTTCTTCATAGTGGGCGATTTGAACGCCCGCCATCGTCATTGGAACTGTTTAAAAGCCAACTGCTGTTTCAGGAAGCCACATGCCGCAACTTTTATATCCACTTCCCGGATTCTTTTACATTCCACCCCACGGGTCGCGGTCGACCATCTACTCTGGATCTAACTCTCTCCAACAACCTGTTAGACATGACCAAGCCGACTACTCTTAACGAACTGTCATCAGACCATCTTCCGGTAATCTTCAAAATCAGCTTATCAGCTCCAGCTACGGAGACACCACCGAAGTTCCGTTGCTATGCACGTGCAGACTGGTCTCGTTTTCAGCAATTAATTAACTCAAAGTTGGATCTGCTTGACCCAACGATCGCAACCTTAAGCAGCAAAGCAGAGGTTGACAATGCCATCGAACTGCTAACGAGGACCATTGTTGAAGCCGAATCTGTTTCAGTCCCTGAACTGCAGAAACGTCCGTATCAAACAGCGACAATTCCCGAAAACACTCGCAGATTAATTGCATTGCGAAACAAACGTCGACGCCAATGGTATAGAAGGAGAGACCCCATCTACCGGAGTATAGTGCTATCACTCAACCAGAGAATACGCGATGAATGCCATCAGGCCAACTTCAAAAAATTCCAGGACACGCTGCGCACTCTGAACAACGATCGAGACACACTTTGGAGAATTTCCAAAGCTCTGAAGAAATCAACCAAATACAGTCCACCGTTGCGTCAAGAAGACAATATTATCACTTCGTCGTCTGAGAAGGCCCAACTACTAGCCTCAAGTTTTGCTCAATCTCATGTCAATAAAATGATTGATGATCCAGAAACTGTGGTTGCAGTAAACGAGTCGATCACACACATCGATCAAATTCGCCTGACTGATGCTCATCCGTGGTTGATTCGTCCAAAAGAAATTATACAGCTTATCCGTAGGCTCAAGGCAAAAAAGTCTCCGGGTCAAGACGGCATCCGGAATTGTGTGCTCAAGAAATTGCCTCGGAAGCAGGCATTGCATTTCATCTCATCTTTCGATCATCTGAGCAAGATATTGATCAAATAAGAAGATATCATCTAGGGCTCTTTGATCATATTTTAATGAAAATCTTCGGCTCTTTTGATGCTCGATAAAGGGGCCTATTTTGTAAATCGAGCAGATTCATGTGACTCGTCTGTATTCATTGTCGATCAAAGCAAGCATGCATATTTCAGATGTCACTGGTCGACTCCCATAGTAATCTAGTCACATAGAGTGACAACTGTCAAAAAATTCGAGTGACAGAGCTGAGTCGAGCATTTTTTCGGTCGACAGTGACTCCAGTCGAGTCATTTTGATCGACTCAACTTATAAAATAGACCCCAAAATCTTTCGACACAGCAATCCACGTAGTTTATACGATGACAATGTTTGAAAAAGGTGCAAAACAAAAGCAATCTTTCACTTGCAAACTCAACGAAATTAAGTCAACTAATATATTTGAAATATAACCAATTTTCATTTCAATATATTTTTAGGTTCTGTGCAAAGCATGTGCTAACGGTTCTGTGCCAGAGAATCTAGCGGCATATTGGGAATGTTGGATACCATTTCTTCTTCAAAGATCGAAACCAAGCGTTCAAGGACAATAATGGCCGGAATATTTCGAATAGCGATTCAAATGATTGATCACAAGTTTATACTAACTAAACACAGCTTTCAATCAAATTTGTTATATGTAGAAGGCTACTGACTTTAAATAAGTCTAATGAATGAAAAAGTTAAAGAATAAAATTACTATTGAATAGAAATAAACGCAATTTTATGTCTAACATTATCAAAATGAGAGGATTTCATGTACGACAAACTGAGTGAGTAGCAAGTAATCTTTACAGCACATTGTGCTTGACCATAGGAGAATTTGGAGAAAAATCAACTTTCGCTTGTCGATAATTTAGGTACATGTGAGTGCTGAGAAGTAAAGGTTCCCTTCTGTTACGGAAAACTTTTCTTCAAACGACAAACTTCTCCACTGGTCCATTCAGTGTTTCAAGTGTCTTCTGGTGGAAGAAGGTCTCGGGGTCTAATGCCTCTGGTACATTTTTATTATCTCGAGAAAGTTCAATAGCCGACCCAAATATTTCCTTTGTATATTTTTCGGTCTTCAAATTGGTCGAAACACTCAAGGATTAGCCTATAGTTTAACAATCAGTAGATAGCACATTCTAAAAATAGCTCATTCCAGTGTCACAAAATGCTATAGTTCCAACTCAAATTACGTTATTGAACATCAGTAATCACTTTCGAAACAGACATTTCATTATATCACCAAAGAGTTGTCAAGATCATCAAGATGAAAAGATCGAATCATTTCAATGCGCTCTTGGATTGAGGATAATATCTTTCAACCATACGGAGATGATCTCTTCGATCAGATGAGATTGTAAAGCCTGCTCGGAAGGCTTATATTTTTCTCGCAAAAATCTTTTCTGCTTGTTTCCGTCTTGGTTACTGTAAATATTCTATATTTCTCGTCCATCGATTCGCAGCCATATGTATTCCCTGCGGAAGAATCACTTGGAACGCTGGCCGGACGCTCCCAAAGTGACACGACTTGCCTCACCAAGAAACTAATGCAGTACTGACGAGTCAACACCAAGCGTTGGTCCATGCACTCACCGTCATGGCAAACACAGCCACACTCCGAACGCAGCACACGCATACATTTGCAATGTATGGTTCTGCTAGTGTTGCATGTGAGGGGAAGGACATTAAACGTGTTTAGTTCTGGGTACACCTCACATCCTCCCTCTTCTCCGAAGAAAAAAAAAATCAAACGTACATAAAGTCATCAATTTTCCCAAATTTGAGTTTAATGGATCATTGAAGGTAGTTTTTGCAAGTGCTCACCGCATCAAAACAAAGGCGCCACTGTATATGTGATTTAACATTATGACAGCATTGCTGTTCTGTCAAACACACAAGGCTTTGGTGGCGCTATCTATGCTTTCCATAGCGGCCATTTTGGTTATTTTAATGATCCATTGTCTCATTATGGCACTCCCGTGGAACAACCCAAAAATATGTTAAACCACATAATGCATGAATACTTTTCGTCAACAATTTTTACACTGTTAACTAGTTTTCACCCTATGAGGTATGTACTGTATTTCCTCAAATTTTGGTAAACCCGATAAAAACAATTGACATTTCAAAACGACTCGCTTTTTAGGCTACTTGGTTTTTTTTTTATTTCGAACAATGTCAGTAAAGCTGTTATTTCGTAAAATGGCTTATAGTCACTATCAGAGTCAATACCGACAGCGAGCGAGATATTTTTTTTGCAAGCATGCACCTCAATTCTATTAACAGTAAGATTCAACGATATATTGACTGTTTTATGAAAAACTTACGACAATTGACACGCCACCATCCTGTCCATAACTTGTTATTGAATTCAGCTTTTTTGAAGAAAACATCGTTTCTAAACAGCGTTGCGAGAATATCAAATTCACATATGTTATGGCCTTTTGGCGCGTAATCACAAAATGGCTTCTTCTATAATCATTTACATATTGTTATGATAGTATTGGTATTTGCAGCATCAATGAAATACAACTGCTCATCACCTGATTTTATGGATAATTTATACGAAGAAAAATGCTTCCGATGATATTTCAATATTTATTCAACACTTTCAGATGCACGATTATCAGTTTAGCGACAAAAGACATGAGATTTATATTCTCAAAAAAAATCTCCCATCTTATGCCGCATTTCATTGCCTCACCCAGCTACACTTGTAAATAGAAAGTGCTTACCTTTTCCTTTGTAACTTTTGTTAAAGAAACACATTTTAAACGGGAATCAAATATTTATAATGTTTTATGAACCGCAACACTCAACACTATTGTCTGCGATTGTCTCAAATTACAGAAACCATCTCTACGAGGCATAAAACCATACCAAGAGTTTATCAATTTGGACCATGACAAGCTCCACAGTGCGATGCGTCGGGACGCGTCTATTGTGTGTGCACAATTATCGCGATCGTTGAGCGCAAAGTTGCTAACTGTAAAGTCGTAGCATTTAATGTGAATTGATCACAAAAATCATTGAAATTTTATTAAATCAGTGACCTTGTGATGAAATACTATTTGCAAAATGATAAGTTTTTATATGCAGTAAATGTTGCGAAAACAAGCATATAACAATTGGTAGAAAAATCTGTCACCAGCCACCTGGCAACACCGTCATCTCTTGCAAACATAAACCGTGCTGGTATATAATAAAAATATGCGATAAATCCAATAAAAACAGAGAAATTCCGTTGCCTTTCGTTAGATCATAATGTTTTCTTTTGATATGTGCGATTGAAGAGTAGATTTTGATTTCCATTACTCGTCAATCTACTAAATTTTCCATGTGTTTACATTTGCTTAACACAAATGTTATATTTTTTTGTTTATTCGATTTGAAAATGTACATAAAAAAAAGGCGACACTACTACTATTACATCCATAATGATTCTAATGATTCTTTGTGTTACACGCCGTTTCCCCTTTTGCTAAAGATTTTCCACGCTTGAGTTGTAGCTCACGTAACCTAACAGCCAAAACATCATCAACGAGTTGACTCATTGGGCGGTATCAATAAAATGTATTAAAGTTAAGTGCTTTTTCTTCATCTAATATAAACAATAACATTGGGTTTTGACAGATTTCCGGAGTTTTATAATTAAATAATTTGGCGGTATCCGCATGAGCAATTGATTTTGCATCAAAATCTCATGCGTGAGTTTTCCTTAGCAGATCTCAAATGAGTTTGCTCTCGCAGGAGAACTCAATGTTTGAGAACAAGCTTATAAAACACTACCGACTTTGGGCAGTTTCGATTACATGATCATCATTCTTGCTATTTATGCCGACAGATATCAGCCTGAACAATTAACATTCAATATGGAAGATCGCTGCTTAAAGCAGGCTGTCAATCTACATACATTTCGGCGCTTCCTCACATCGTTTTTGTACTTCGCGTTTTGGTACCCACTTTCTGGTCAGTTTGTCCTAAACTTGCTCCTGATTTTCGAGTATACGGCTCATACGCTGCTAGTGCTAAATTCTGGCAATTAAAGGTATTGCATTAATTCGTCGTATTCGATGAAGCTTTTCATTTGTTCATCATTTTGTTTCTTGTTTTACGCATCAGCGAGATATCATTGATGTATTTCTGCGAGTGACACTTTTTCGTAGTTCTGAACTCTTTTTTCTTGGTTCTCTTACTTGCCATCATATGTTCAAGTTTCAATCAAATGAGCCTATGTTGGATTCTCTGATCAATTATCATACCCGCCACCAGATATCGATCATGCCTCATTGAAGGCCGTCTGCGACACAGGAATGAAAAAAAAAGTGCAAGTATCTGTTTTGATGCCAAATGAATCATCGTTGGTTGACTTTGGCCTTAGGCATTTATTGTCCTTACTGAATCCACCACATATGATCATTCTCCCGCAAACCTTTTTTTCAGATAACAGATATGCCTTCCATTGTTCTTCACACATTCTAGAACTACGTTTTCAACAGGGGGTCTGCAGACCACCGTCCATGTGAAATGTTCGCTGAAACGAGCACCTTACAGCAAGACGTTTTTCAGTAGTTATCAAGGTTGGGAAACAATGCGCTAGAAGTTAAATTTTAGTACATTTAACTACTGGGTGGTTGTCTTTACATACCACAGAATCCATTATTGGCTGTTATAACGACACGTTTTCTTATTAGCATTCATTATGCACTGGCTTCAGACAGTTGTTCTGAAACGCTATTTTTCTCAGATGGTTTTTGATGGATGTCTCGGCACGTCAATTTCTTGGAAGGTTATCATTACACTTCCATATGTTGGGTGATTTTCATTACACATCTTATTTTGACGGGTTTCATTACACGTCTTCGGCGTTTTTTCATTACACGCCATATCATTGGAAGTTTTTCATTACCCTTACATATCTCGGGTGATTTTCATTACGTACCCCATTTGACGGTTTTTATTAACGGTTTTTCTTTACTCGCCATTTTCTTAGAAGCTTCCCATTACACTTACACACTTTTGGCGGTTTTCACTACACACCCTATTTGACGGTTTTCTTTACTCGCCATTTTACTGGAAAGTTTTCATTACACTTCCATATCTTGTGTGGTTTTCATTACGCACCCTATTTGACGGTTTTCATTACTCGTCATTTGCTCGGAAGGTTTTCATTACACTTCCATGCTCTGGGTGGTTTTTATAACACACCCTATTTGACGGTTTTCATTAGTCGCCATTTTCTTGGAAGGTTTTTATTACACTTCCATACTCTGGGTGGTTTTCATTACGCACCCTATTGACGGTTTTCATTACTCGTCATTTTCTCGGAAGGTTTTCATTACACTTCCATTTCTCGGGTGGTTTTCATTACGCACCCTATTTTTCTGTTAGGTTTTCATTACTCACCCTTATACACCACAAGTTTTTCGATACGCCACTTCGGTTGATTGCTCCTCTTTGCACCTTTAAACTGATTTTTTGGGAACTGCGGTTCTGTTTTAAAAGCAATTCCAAGTGATTCTTTCCGCTTTTTTGCTCAGGGAAATAACAACAACAACGATGAGCTCCTGGCAGGATCGCCAATGTAAATATTCTATATTTCTCGTCCATCGATTCGCAGCCATATGTATTCCCTGCGGAAGAATCACTTGGAACGCTGGCCGGACGCTCCCAAAGTGACACGACTTGCCTCACCAAGAAACTAATGCAGTACTGACGAGTCAACACCAAGCGTTGGTCCATGCACTCACCGTCATGGCAAACACAGCCACACTCCGAACGCAGCACACGCATACATTTGCAATGTATGGTTCTGCTAGTGTTGCATGTGAGGGGAAGGACATTAAACGTGTTTAGTTCTGGGTACACCTCACAGTTACTTTCCTGCCAAGTGGAAGCACGCAGTAGTGGTCGCTATACCCAAGCCAAACAAGGACTCAACGAATGCATCCAACTATAGGCCAATGGATCATTGAAGGTAGTTTTTGCAAGTGCTCACCGCATCAAAACAAAGGCGCTACTGTACACTGAACGGAATCTCCCGCCACAAATTGAATGATTTTTGGCTCATCCGAGCCCCAAACCTATTTTCAAACACATTCAAGATGATTTTCATCTTTGTGGAAATCATCTGTTTACAAATCGCGCTGAATGAAAATCATCCAATCTTAAAATAAATTTAGGGTTCCTAGAAGATGGATGAAATTGAATGATTTTCATATGAACATGTAAACAAACCCTGCTATGCTAGTTTATCATTTAGAATAATTTGAATTCCAAAAATAATGACCAATATTTGATGGTTTTACGTAAGATTAATAAGTTTATGCTATCTTTAGTATCAAAAACATCATCTAAAATCGCCTGCAGGAGCATAAGTTTTTGTGCAACAAACACTTTGATAGTCCAAACACAGCTCCATGATTCAATCCAAAACATAAGCGATTTGTGCATTATCTATATCAGCGGGTTGTGGGGTATCAGCGAATCGTGTGTCCTATAGGTTGATAAACACATGCTAAGAAAAGATAATTTTGTACAATTATTACAAACAGCATGCACTTACCTAGTTATATTCGCTCATAAATACCTACCGCACCACGTTGCTACCACCATGTTTGTTCACAGTTTACAAGGATGATTTGATAACTTGGATCATTTGATATCCATATGTTATTTTAGACGAAAATTGAATGATTTTCGATATGGGACATGGAAGAAATTAAAATCCGTCATAGAATAGATGTTTTTCATCTGTGTTATCATTATTCAAGAATCTACTTATTTTCATTCGTATGTAAATTGAAAATCATCCTAGAATTGGATGATTTTTGTTCAATGGTCGTTAGATGCATCATATGTTCTCACATTCATTCAGTTTGAGGAATATGGATATTTGCAGCCAAATGAATTAGGAATCATTCAATTTGCGGCGGGAGATTCCGTTCAGTGTATATGGGATTTAACATTGTGACAGCATTGCTGTTCTGTCAAACACACAAGGCTACGGTGGCGCTATCTATGCTTTCCATAGCGGCCGTTTTGGTTATTTTAATGATCCATTAGCCTGCTATCTGCCTTTAGCAAGCTTCTTGAGCGTGTCATTTTGAAGCGCATCGAACAACACCTAGAAACTACTCGTCTTATTCCTGATGTTCAATTTGGTTTCAAAATTGGACATTCCACTAACCATCAGCTAGCTCGACTTGTGAAGGAGATTCGAACCAACTTTTCGCAGAAAAAGTCGTCAGGAATGGTGCTTCTGGATGTTGAAAAGGCGTACGATTCTGTGTGGCAGGAAGCAATCTTGCACAAGATGCATCTTGGAAACTTTCCATCTTACATTCTGAAAATTATTCGTTCGTTCCTGTCAAATCGATCGTTCCACGTGACTGTTAACGGTCATACCTCTAGCAGACATGGAGTGCCCTTCGGCGTCCCTCAAGGTGCTGTTTTAAGCCCGACGCTCTACAACATCTTCACCGGTGACCTGGTGATGCTAGATGGCGTACAGTACTTTCTCTTCGCGGACTATACTGGGTTCATCGCAGCGGATAAGGATGCATGTGTTGTAGTGAACAAACTGCAAGCGGCACAAAACGCCATTGAAACTTATCAGCGTAGATGGAAGATCAAGACCAACTCGAACAAATCGCAGACAATTTTCTTCACTAGAAAACGATCCCCACAAAAACTTCCTCAGAATGAAATTTCAATATGGGGACAACAAATTCCATGGTCCGACAACGTGGGATATCTAGGTCTAACCTTAGATCGTAGGCTGACCTTCGCATCCCATATCAAGAACACACTGAGTAAATGCGACAAACTGACCAGAATGCTTTACCCACTGATCAAGAGACGCTCACAGCTGGATAAGAAATCTAAAATGCTTCTTTACAAGATGTTGTTTCTTCCTTCCATAACGTATGGGTTTCCTGCCTGGTTTGACTGCGTCGCTACTCACAGGAAGAAACTTCAGGTGAAGCAAAATCGTATATTGAAGATGATGCTGAACTTGGACCCGTTCTACCCCACTGAAGACGTGCATACGCTAGCGAAGATGGAGATAATTGACAACTGGATCCAGCGTGTACTTCCCAAGTTCTGGTTGGGATGTTCTATTTCAGCAAATCCTTTGCTAGAACAACTGGCTATTAGATATTAACTGTGATATTAGAATAAGGACTCTAACTCTTCCTCTAACTATCCCCATTACTTTTTTGCAATTTCGAAGGTTTTTTTTTTAGTTTTTCTCTTTAATGCTAATTTGTTTTTTGTAACCGGTAAATTTGTTGGCAAACTGAACTATTGAGCTGTTGAAAGGAACTCCATATCTCAGCTAAGAATATTATGTAACACGTTTATATGCTAATACAAACCAATAAAATGAAATGAAAATGAAATCTCGGAATCTGAAGATGGCCGGCAAAATGGCTGGCTTGTGCCCCTACTCACGTTTTCAAGGGCATAAAACTGGAGAAATAGTTGGCAAACGTTTCTGATCTTCTTATTTTAAGCTTTCTGCTAGTGCACAAAGCCAAAATAAAAAGTACATTGTTGTTGGATGCTTTCATCGCGAGATTTGTGCGTTTGAAGTTTCAGTGCAATCTTAAAACTTGATTCCAAACTGTTTCACCTTAAAGATTAGCTCTTTCTACGAAAAACCAGTTTAGTGAAAAAGGTCAGTCATATTTTCGCTAGTTGAGGTCATTTATTTCGCCAGTATTCTGCTGGTAATACTGGTGTAGCTTATTACCACATAACTCAGAAACATATTTCCTATTGGTAAGAGACAATTTATATGTTTAAAAACGTTACAGGTGAGACTTAACCATCCGGACATAACAGAACTGCTTAATGGATACAATGGACTTAAATAGGAAAACTTTCGATTTGTTTGTTTAATTTAGAGTAAAAATTGAGCTTAATTTTAAGACTATCAATAATTTTAATTGTTTTGGTTTGGCACTTAGTCTTATGAAATTAGAAAAATTACATTGCGCCAGAACGCCGCAAAATAGTAAATCGCTGTGTTTCTCTGATTTTATAAGACTCTCAAACTAATGTAAATAGGGTTAGAATAGAGGCGTGTGTTACATGTTAAAACTTATTTTTCGTTATGGTAGAACTCTCCCAGGCATTACAAAGAGATTTTTATTGTCCTTAATCATGCGATAACATATTGTTAATTACCGAATTACAATGTGTCGAAGATCAGGGTCCATTGCATAAATTACATGCAGATTTGTAACGATAATCATACCGCCAACAGCGCTACAGAGTTGATGCTCCTGTTCGTAAATGACGCCAATGTAGTAAGAATGCATATATGTATGATGAAACATCACATCATTTTCTTCGGGAAAGAGATTTGAAACTGATTGTGACTATAATAAAAAAAAGATTACATTAACATCTTCTTAAAACTTTTGCAAATCAGCAAATTAATTGATACTAAACAACAGCTTCAGGAGAATCCCTTTTGATCACACAAGATAGCTACTGACACACACTTTGTGACCTTGCAATGAAAAGAAAACATTGTTGGTTGCTAAGCCTACCAACAGTGTTTGTTACCCTCCTGCAGTGTAGTGCGCTAAGTCCAAGGAGCCACAAATGATTCAGAAAAATGATGCAGTATTTTTGCCGAAATGATTGGAGCAAGTCAACGCCTTGTTGGATTGGAAAATAAGGATCGTACATTCTCTTTCTCATTGGTTTATGAATCAAAGCAACGAAATGCAAAGGCAATTTTGAAGACTGGTCCAGACAGTTAGGAGAATGACATCCTGGCTACGTCCTTCTGAAAAGCCCAAAGCTTTCCCTAACCATGCTTTTCACAGCGGCGCCTCCAAGCCATTCTGCAGCGACGCCTAATTTCGCTCTCTGTATATGAGAGCATCACAATCGCCACGTGACTAAGGATTCGGCACTCGGTTCTACGAACCGGCAACCGTATCTACGTTGTTATCAAACAAACCGGCTTCGGCCTCGGTCCGTCAGTCACGTGCTCGCTCGGAATGCCGGTTGTGGACCTGCGCAGTTCCCAGCCCTAAGAAAGCATTCAACAGCCGACCGACATCCTCGGCTGGAATGCGAAGCGATCCGTATCGCACACTTCAGAACACAGTTTGTGTTTATTACTTTGATCTCGGAGGCCGGAACCGTCAGTCTGGTCGCGGATTTCCACTCGAACGGAACACACTTTCGGGAACGGAACGGAGAGCAACCCTTTTTTTGTGGCGCGATGGCAATTTGTTACTTTAATAGCGGAAGTGGGCCAGTTCAAGTGCGACAACGGCCGAGGGGGTCTTCCTGTCGCTTCCTCTGTCGCCGTCAGTAGGTTTAGTGAAAGTGAAAGGTGTGTGCCATAGTCGTCATCGTCGGTTCGTTGATAGGTCCTAGGGGCCCTGAAGAACAGCCGGATAGACGGAAGTGGCGACGAATGTGTTTTAGGCGGCGATGGATAACGGCTGAATCGGTGGTGGGTGTAATTCAGTTTGGAAAGATAATTTATATTGAATGGTATTAGCTGGAATTACGACGAGTGCCGGTGTTGCTTCTGACAAGTGGTTCATCGTTTTTGTTTCTTGTGGTATGTACAAGTGAAGTTTATGAGGGCGGCTGTTTTGGAATTGGTGGAAAAGGTGAGCTCGTTTGATACGACGATATCGATTTGTGGTTTTGAAAAGGGAAATGATAATTTTTGAATAAACGACAGAAAAAGCAAGGAGGCTAAATGTGATTACTTATACATCTAGTAGGCCGTACACATTCAAGTGAAGAACGCTTGGAAGCATCGATTTTGATTTGGCAGTGAAGGTGCGATTTAAGTGAGGTGAGTATAAAAGATGTTTAAGTTAAAGCTTCCCTGGCCACGTCCTCACAACTGGTAAACATTTTTAACGATGGTTAAGGTGAAGATGAATCGAAGCCAAACCTCAAATTTTAAAGAGCACAAATCTGGAGAACCAAACATCCGTTCAAGCTGAAAACCTTATCGATTGTTCACCTCCAGCTACTGACCAATCGATTAAGTTTTCAGCTTGAACGGATGTTTGGCTCGCCAGATTTGTGCTCTTGAAAATTTGAGGTTTGGCTTCGATTCATCTTCACCTTAAGGTGAAGATGAATCAAAGCCAAACCTCAAATTTTCAAGAGCACAAATCTGGGGAACTGAACGCCCGTTTGAACTGAAAACTTAATTGATTGGCCACCACCAGCGAGTGACCAATCGATTAAGATTTCAGCTTAAACGAATATCTGGTGCTCCAGATTCGTGCTCCTGAAAATTTGTGGTTTGGCTTCGATTCATCTTCACCTTAAGATCGGTGGTACAAATAAACCGTTAGTTTAGTTGACTAGAATTGCGATCCTACACATTTGATGTGTAGCTACGATTCAGCTTCTCCTGCCAGTTGCCTGTTTTCCCAAAGAAATCTGAATCTGAAATCTGAATTTTTTAGTGACTATCTCAGGGATGGGATTCGATCCTAGGTCCTCGGCGTAAGAGGCGTGTGTTCTAACCACTACGCCAGGTCCGTCCCCAAATAATCATGATAAATTTTCATTGATTCATAAAAATGTCGCAATTCTATAAATTTTTGAATACCTCTAAGACTCAGCAGCAACTTGTAAACGATTTCTAAAGCTTTCGGTAAGGCTTTTAAAAATAATCTAGATGCCACCTAGAGCCGATTTAAGAATTGCTCCAGGTTTTATATATTTTCTTCTAAGGATAATCACAAAGGTTTCGAAAGCATATTTTCAAATGGGAAAAAAATCGAAACATCGACCAAGCATCCCAAGCATAATGTATGGGAAAATCTATTTAAATTACAATTTTTATTACAGTGCAGTATAGTGGCTAAATTTCGTTCATTAGTGACTTCAAGATTCTCCAATCAATAGAGTTGTTGCAAATCGGATGTTTAAAAATATTTTTTTTGTGAAGTCACTCGTTCCATCCCGAATTTTAAGTACAGTTAACTCTCCGAACCTCGATATTGAAGAGACCATCGAGTTAGGAAGGTATCGAGTTACGGAACACAAATCCAGTGCAAATGCGATTCAAGGGACCATCGAGGTAGCCATGAAAACTAACTTTTATTGTGGTTCTCTAACTCGATGTAGAGATACGAAATATCGAGTAAGGGAGAATTGACTGTATAATTTTTTTTATTTTAAACAAAAAGGTATGTTGTTACAGTCTCTTCTCTATTTATTGGACCAAATCGCTAATCAAAGAGATTCATCGACCAAAGTGCCACCTATGGTCAAAAATGTGATTGAAAAAAAATCATTTCCTTTGTTTTGAAGTCTACACGTACACGACGAACACATGTCAAATATACAAATTGAATTTGAAACTGTGAAAAGAAACCACGTGCCCCGGTGAGGATAGGATCGAGCCCACGACCTAATTAATACCTAATTCGCTAGACGGGTCTCAACCTACAAGCTGCGGGACCCCGAGGCTCGGAGGCGCACTGAACTCGACTACCCCAAAGCACATGGTATCATCATTTCGCAGTCTAAACCTCCTTCAGATTGTAGATTGAAGCGCTCATCTAGCGAATAGGGAGTCTTGAGTTCGATCGCCACCGGAACACGTGGTTTCTTTTCGCAGTTTCAATTTCAATTTGTACATTTGACACGTGTTTTGTCGTGTGACAGCTGGTAAGTTTGTTTTGGTTAGAGGATGTTAGAAAAAGCAAGGGTGGTACTGGCAGCTCTTTATTGCTACCCTAACGTGTCGCTGGTTCTAAAATGTAAACAACCATACAAAATAACGACCAAATAATGGTGAAGGCGTAATCAATTTTCTCGCAAACATCGGTATTGGGAATATAGCAGACTTTTCTGATTAAATTGCCAACAGTGCACTGCAGCAGCACGTAGCAAATAACTGCTTGCAAACAATTTCTTTCAAACGCATTGATTACCTGTAATTTTTCGAAGAACGATTTTAACTTTCCCGCGTTAAGCCTTAAAACTGGTTCTGGACTTAGGTTGGCGGCTTTTCAATTTTACTCCTAGTTTTTTTTTTTTTTATCTTTATTAACGAGATTTTTAGCCCTGGGCTAGTTCATCTCGGGACCAACGGCTTTACTTCCCTTCCGAAGGAAGTCGTCACTGAAATGTCCGATGTTCAGCACTTGAAAAAAGATAATGATCGTTTGAATCTGAGGTTGCAGATTTACAGAAGTCGCATACTTCATTGACGACCCTTGTTCATAAGTTGGAAATCAATTGCGATAAGACCAACAAGGAGTCCTTATCGAACAACGCGGTTATTCTTGGCATTCCAGTGCATGCCAATGAATGTGTACCTGAATTGGTCTCCAAAGTAGCCGAATGCATCGGAGCTGATTTTGAATCAGATTCCATAATATCTGCTTCTCGAGTTTCTGTCTCTAGTTCTACTCTAAACAAACTTGTGCCTATTCGAATCGTTTTTAAAGATAATGCTGTGAAGGAATCGTTCTTTTCAAAAAAGAGAGAGTTTGGAAAGCTTTTGTCATCATCCATTGACCAGTCAATGGTAATGAACGGAAAGCCAACGAATATTGCTATTCGGGATGAATTGACACCACTTTCGCTACAAATGCTCAATGAATTGAGGAGTTTGCAAAATAAACTAAATTTAAAATACGTCTGGGCTGGAAGGGACGGAATAATTCTGGTTAAAAAAGATGAGCAGTCAAAGCCATACGTTATTAGGGATAGGAATGACCTGGCTTGTTTCGTGGATGAGAGCGCATCCAACTCATCTTCACACGTAACTCCATCTCCTAAGCGCAAAAGAAGCGAGAGACAGGATAAACATTTTATGTGAGTTCTATATGTGTAGCTTTTAATGTATTTCTTCTTATTACTTCTTATTTAAAATGGCTCTCGTAGATAACTTTTCTCACAATAATATAGATGAATTCAATCAATCTATTCATACCGTGGAGTCTAATACCAATTACTTACGTATTTTCCAGTGGAACATTAGAGGCATGAATGACCTTGCAAAGTTCGATACAATTCTAGAAACGTTAGACCAATGCAATGTGCCAATCGATGTTATCGTTATAGGAGAAACATGGGTAAAGGAGGAACACAAACAATTGTATTATATTCCTGGCTTTAATTCTGTATTTTCATGCAGAGATAACTCCAATGGTGGATTGGCTATGTTCATCAGGACCGATATCACCTTCACTCCAGTGCGTAACGTTCATTCAGATGGATTTCACCATATCACTGTCGAGCTTGCAATCAATGGCCGTATGTATGATGTCCATGGTTTCTATCGTCCTCCGTCATTTGATGTCAATGTTTTTATGAATAAATTAGAAGATTGTCTTGATAATTCAAATCATAACCGCTCTTGTTTCTTTGTTGGTGACGTTAATATACCTATTAATGCAAAAAATAATAACGTGGTTGTCAAATACATGTCCTTGCTCGAGTCGTATGGATTTGCTTGCACAAATACAATGCCTACCAGACCGATCAGCATGAACATTCTTGATCATGTAGTTTGTAGATTAAATGACATTCAGAACTCAAGGAATGACACAATCTCGACCTGTGAAAGTGATCATTCTATGATCATCGCTTCCTTTAAATTAGCTGACAAAAGAGAAAAAATAACTATTTCAAAAACAATTGTAGACCATCGAAAAATTGCTGTCGAATTTAATAATTTTCTGGGTAGTGTTTGTGAAGTAACAGATGTCAACCTTTGTTTTGAAAATATCGTATCTACTTATAAGAATTTACTTGTGAAATATTCCAAAACTATTACCAAGAATGTAAGCACTAAAAACAGTTTTTGTCCTTGGATGAATTTCAATGTGTGGTCGTTAATAAAGCTTAAAAATAACTACATCAAAAGAGTTAAAAGAAACCCACAAGACATACATCTAAAAAATCTCCTAAAACACGTCTCGAACAAAGTTACCATAGCGAAGAAGCAATGCAAGAAATTGTATTTCGACAACATTTTAAACAATACACCACACTCGAAGTTGTGGAAGCACATAAACAACATTTTTGGGAAAGATGCTAAAACTGATGAAATTACCTTAATTGAAGATGGTGCAAAAATCACTGACGATCAACAAATTAGTGAAATATTCAACAATTATTTTTCGAGCATAGGCCAAAAATTAGCCGATAGCATTCAGGTGGATGCTGGAGTGAACCCACTTTCAAATGTAAGACGTGTGTCTAGTTCTATATTTTTGAATCCAGCTACAGCTAATGAAGTGACAATGATTATTAATGATTTGGAGCGTAAAAAAAGTCCGGGGCCCGATAAAATCAATGTTGATCTCATCAAAAGCAATTCTGATCACTTTTCCAGAATACTATCTGATTGTTTCAATAGAATTATTGAAACTGGCTCATATCCCAACTGTTTAAAAATTGTTAGAGTCATTCCTATTTTAAAATCTGGTAATGTATGTGATACAAGCAACTACCGACCGATCTCAACACTATCCATATTTAATGAAGGAAGTGACGTTTCAAGTAATACTGTTTCATATGGTATGCCCTCTTCAACATCTAATCCAATTTCTCTCGCCGTTCCCTTACGGTACCTATCCATCTAGTATTCATTGCTTTCTTCTCCATGCTCCCTCTTACTTCGAGCAAAATAGACCGATATGCCGATAAACAATTTCAAAAAAAAAAAAAAAAAAAACGTATTTAATAAAATATTAGAAAAATTGCTTATTAACAGGTTTATTCCTTTTCTCAAACAGCACAACGTGTTGTACAGTTTTCAATATGGTTTTCGTCAAGGCAGCAGTACAGCTACGGCGACTGTTGAATTGCTTGACGATATAATAAAGGGGATTGATGAAAAGCAAATCGTCGGTGCACTCTTTTTAGATTTACGCAAGGCTTTTGACACATTGAACCATGCAATACTCTTAGATAAATTGGAGGCCTACGGAATTAGAGGTTTAGCAAATGAAATTGTGCGCAGCTATTTGCAAGATAGAAAACAATTATTATTATTAGAATTCAATTATGCGAAGAGTAAGTCATTTTGTATCGCGCAGAAAACTTTTAAACTTCTATTTTGCTCATATTCACTCACGCCTGAGCTATCTAATTATAGCATGGGGTCGTGCCTCGAAGTCTTCTTTGAAAAAGCTCCAAACTCTCCAGAATAGATGTTTGAAAACGATATTTAGCAAACCGTTTTTATTTCCCACTCTTCAACTTTACTCTGATGTCTCTCACAATATCCTTCCAATTCACAGTCTCTGTAAAATTCAGACTCTAATATTTGTTCATGACACTCTGCACAATAATCTTTTTCATCATAATATTCAACTACCTTCAATATCCCATGGCTATCGTACAAGACGTACACACAATTTGCATCAAAATAGAGCACTTACAATGTTTGGTCAAAAAAGAATTTCAATCATTGGTCCTAATCTGTACAATCAATAACCGGATTACTTGAAACAAATAAGCGATCGAAATAGTTTCAAACAAAAGCTAAAGCAATACTTAAAACTAAATCTTCACGACATTCTTGGATAAAAAATAATATTCGTATTTTGAGCAATATGTCAACTACCAGAAACCAATCATAGATTAATTAAATTCTTTTTTTCTTAAATATCTTTCATTTTTTGTTTAAAGTTAATTAGTAATTATATCATAAGTGGGTCCCTTTGGTGTGGGGGGAAGCGGCGGGTACAAAAAAAAAAAAAAAAAAAAAATAGTGACTATCTTGGGGATGGGATTTGATCCCAGGTCCTCGGCGTGAGAGGCGTGTGTTCCAACCACTACTCCAGGTCCGTCCCCCAAGCACTCCTAGTTGACAGCCGCCCTCCACCCTATCTACGTAGAAAAATCTACGTCTCACACACATTCAGTTTAGATGATTTTGATTGTTTTAAATACTAATTATTGAAATTGACGCTTATATTGAGCTGTTCGGTAATCCAATCCGCATGGTTATTAAATTAATTAACTCATTACGCGTGGTAAAGATGGACAAATTATGGGTGAAATTATGAAAAAAAATCCACGTGCTCGGTTGGGATTTGAACCCAGTGTCGTAACCGGCAGAACTCGCCGACGTGCCGGCCGAATTTCCGCTGTCGTCGGCCATACTGCGTCTTTCATGGCCAGTCAAACTAACATAAGCACCGGCCGAAACTTCCTCAGCCGAACTTTCGTCTCCGTGCGACATTTTGCGTCCGTCGCTGTCAGCTACCTCCAAAAGACTACCACGAGTAATTTGTCTACAGTTCCTATGAACCCTGGATTCTCTCAATTTCTCTTCTTACACATTGACTGAGAGAGAGAGTGAAGCTGAGTTTTCCGTTTTCCAGAGTATGTCTACACATAATGACAAATTTCTTCTTCCAGAACCTGTCAGACCGTTTTCAAGATCAAGTTTTGAAAAGAGACTATGAACATTTAATTGGAATGTCAAGAAATATTTTAATTTAATTGAAGTAATTAAAAGAACTAATGTTATCTCTTAATGCACTTCTTCTTACTACACCCAGGACTTTTGTATGCTAGACGAGCGCTTTACCAACTAAGCTACCGAGCCACTTGGTGACCCAATAACTGAGTTGGTTACAAGTTTAGAATTCAAATCCCTACAGACCACGCGGACCCCTTTCATAACCCATATTCATCCATCTCATGTTAACTACACACGCGAGAAGAGCGAGTGCGATTTATTTAGTGTTGAAACTGTTTGCCTATCGTACCTACATCGCTTCCACAACAACTGTATTAGAGTGTTGTGTTACTGCCTCTCTGTAGTAGTCATGTCGTCACTTGAGTGAGAACGACACGTTGATAGCCTCCCCACATCTTTACTCTTCCTCTTTCTCTGTTCTGTCGGATACCGGCCACAAGCATACGGCTTCTGGCGACATTCTTCATGTCTGTCACCCTCTGGCACTCTTCATCGAACCAGTCGTTTCGTCTTCGTCGTTGACCAGTGCCGATCACTTCCCGCGCCGTTGTTGTCACAGCTTCGTGGATAGGGTCCCACAGGCAGTCGACGTCTCCAGCAACGTTGATTCTTTCCAACTGTTCGTCTAGTTGCTGACGGTATTGCGCAGCTACCCCATCAGTCGACAAGCGTTGTATATTGAAGCGCAGCGTTCTGTTTGTTGTGGAACTCGTGACGCTGGATAACCGCGCCCGAATTTTAGCTACAACGAGATAATGATCCGAGTCGATATTAGGGCCGCGGAAGGTCCTGACATCCATGACATCTGAGAAATGTCGCCCATCAACCAGCACGTGGTCTATTTGGGAGCAGGCATCGCCACTCGGGTGTCGCCAGGTGTGTTTGCGGATTTTCTTTCGTGCGAAGTAGGTACTGCTGATTGCCATCCCTCTAGCAGCGGCGAAGGTTTCTAGCCGCAGGCCATTATCATTGGTAACGGAATGAAGGCTTTCCGTTCCAATGACGGGTCGGAAGAAATCTTCTTTCCCGATCTGCGCATTTGCATCGCCGATGACTATCTTGACATCTTGTTTTGGGCACTCTCCGTAGGCCTTATCCTAGAAGTTGACATTTAAAGCATTTCATAAATATTTCGTAATATGGTCGTTTTATTCAAGAATTTATGTAAAATCATGTGGTTGAAGTGAGCATCGAATTTTCTGGAAGCAATGGGTACTTCGGATCAGTAAGTGTGTGTGTGCGTGAAACTTAGCGCATCAAGTTGTCATAACAACGACGAAATGTGGTGTTAGAAGTGGAGCAACCTAAAGCTGTAGGCCGACGACATAGTAACGCGGCGCGTCAATCGGGGCGTGAGGCGTTCATCGTGCGATTTGCATATAAGCATATATGTGACATTGTGACGCCTTGATGAATCGCGTGGGTCGTAACAACATTACAGGATATCCGGAAGAAAATCAATGCAACAATAATATTTTGCAGTTTTAGATCTACATTTCCTACCATTATTTACGTAACACATTTTTGTGACCATTTTCTGTATGAAAATAAAAAAAAAATGTATGGCGCGTAAGAAATCACAATCTTATTAAATTTTGCGTGAAGTAAACACAATCATTCATGAAATGTTTCGCGAGTGCAGTATAGATCAGATCATCAGATCATCGGAGAGTTCATCCAGTTCATCAAGTGTTACAAATCTGCATGGGGTTCCAACTAACTTGGTGAGATTGTTCTAATTTATATTGTATTTATTTATCTTTTTATATCACATATAACTGGGTTGGGAGGGACCACCAGGGCACCCGAATGAAGCGTCTTGGACAGGGAGCTTGGGACTGCCTCCTCCCTGTTGTTAACATTTCGTGGATTGAGGGCGGGCTCTTCGACCCCCTCTATTGGGAGTATTCTGTCAATCGAGGGCTTGATTGTACAATTGTTCGTGAAAACTTTCTTCTGGAAGGAGATTCTTTTCCCCTGCCGCGGGTTTCGTGCAAGTGTCTCTGCTTGCGGGTCCGCCCATCCGTTTTTGGCCCTTCATACAGGAGACTGACTGATTACGAACAACAGCACAATCTTGATCAAATCGCTTTTCAGATTATTCCAGTGCTATAGGCAGATGCCTTGCTACAATAGATGGTAGAACCGAATCATCATCATCATAATCATCATATCCGTAGGCCTTATCCTAGAACTCATCCTTCATGTCATCGGGCTTATCGTTCGTTGGCGCATATATGCTGATCAGGCTGTAGTTGAAGAACTTGCCCTTCATTCTCAACACACAGATTCGGTCGCGCACCGGTTTCCACCGAATAACTCGCTTCATCTGCTTCCCAATCACTATGAAGCCAACTCCACGTTCTGCTCTGTCGCCACCGCTGTAGTAGATGTGGTACTTGACAGAAGTGTTGGCGATGGGGTCCACCGCTCGGAATTCGCGTTCTCCGGTTCTCGGCCAGCGTATTTCCTGGATAGCTGCCACGTTCACGCCGACATTCCGCAGTTCACGAGCCAGGAGCCCAACACGCGCGGGTTCATTCAAAGTTCTCACGTTCCAAGATCCAACTTTCCAATCGTTGTCCTTTATTCGTTGCCGGGTCTGTTGCCGTAAAATCAATCCGTTTGCTCTACTTTTGCCTTTCTTGGTTGGTGAAGAGTCTTCGATAGGCCACCTAACCAGGGTTGCGCTACCTACATCGTGCTAGAGGGGCTCCCTCCTCGGTGCTGACACGATACAGCAATGTCCGTTTGTTCTTTACATGATGACCACGGTCATAGCCATCACAACCATCCACCTTTATCAGGGCTTTGGACCTGTAGCTCTGGTTCTCAATAGTTTCAAGTTCTTTCAGACATGCTACTATGGTGAGCCGTCATGCGTTAGCGGTGTTGTGAAGTTGTATAGGGTGCCGGTACCAATGGTTGTAATGTACCAGTAGATTGGACTATGGAATAAAACGTACATTTTTCGATAAAAAGGACATGTACTATTATTGGTGGTTAGATCGTCTCTAGTTTAGTAGATTTGCCAAATTTCAGCTTTTTATTTTATGAAAAAGTCATATAAATAATTAAGTTTATGCAAAAAATTTGCTCCCTTGCACCAATAGTTGCCGTCGTGTTCCAATAGTGGATCAACGGCTGGAAGCAGTTTTAAAAATGGATGTATAAAAATGGCGAAAAGTCTCAGAGATGATCTTTATGCTTCATTCGAAAGATATTGCTTGCTGTTCCGAGGGAAAAATGTTAATCCGGTGCCATTAGTGGACTACCTAAGCTATAAAAAATCATAGCAAAATAACGAAAAGCCCTAACAAAGATATTTTGGCGTCAACAGAAAGATTTCAACCTCTACTATATGGGAAAAATATAAAAAGAGTGATGAAAGTATTTTTTTAACATAAAATCGCTTGAGCCACTATTGGAACACGTGTTCCAGTAGTTGCGCTAGTGCTCCAGTAGTAGACGTTCGGGAATGATACAAGGAATTTTAAACAAAATGGTAAATTTTTACATAGGATTAACATTTTTCCCTCGGAACAGCAATTAATATCTTTCGAATGAAGCATAAAGATCATCTCTAGGGCTTTTTTTAATTTTTATACATCCATTTTAAAAACTGCTTCCAACCGTTGATCCACTACTGGAACACGACGGCTACTATTGGTGCAAGGGAGCCAATTTTTTACGTAAACTTAATTATTTATATGACTTTTTGATAAGATAAAAAGCTGAAATTTGACAAATTGACTAAACTTGAGGCGATCTATCCACCAAAAATAGCACATGTCGTTTTTATCGAAAAATGTACGTTTTATTCCATAGTCCAATCTACTGGTACATTACAACCATTGGTACCGGCACCCTACTAATGTTACGCAAAACTTACTAGAATATTATCAAAAATGCGGAAAAAAACAAACAAATGATTTTGGTCATTTTGTATAAAGCCGCCCATAGTGCGATTGTGCCCATTAGCCGGTGCAGACAAATGGTCAGCCTCTTCGGGCCCATCTTTATGGATTAAGCTCCGATGCCATCCTTACCAGTAGCTTTGTTGATCTTGAACTGGTGAATGGCATCATTCTACTCAAAACGTGGTCGCGAGAGGTTGTCTAATCTTTTAGTGCGAACCAAAAAGTGAAATTTATATTACTATTTGAGTGAAACTTTGGGATTTTGATAGTATAGTGTGGTTATTGTGTGTGATTTAGTATCACTTCAATGAATTGTTCCGGATAATTTTGAGAAAAGCGTCGGAAAAAAACTAGTGTCCTTAGAAGAGTTTCGGCGGATTCAAGATGGCGAAAGGAGGCGGAGGTAGCCATCCTCCGGATCCAGGAGCTAGAAGTAAAAACAAAATGGCGAAAAGTGGTGCAAGTTGCGAGTCTCCAAATGACACACCTCGTGGAAGCGAAAACATGGAAGTGACGACCGAACGAGGAAAATATCTTTCACATGAAATGTGACTATGCTCCGTACCGTGTCTATGTGGAGTTGACGGACAAAACGAAGAAGATCAACAAGTTCACGCTGGGAGTCTGGCTGAGGAAATCGGAAAAATTTCGTCGAAGTGTGACTGAGATGAAGTATCTCGGTAGAAACAAGATTATCGTGTTCATGAGCTACATGACGGCTGCAAATGCGATGGTGGACATGGTGGACGATGAAGGATTGAAGCAGGCAGGATACAGTGCATATGTACCACGACATCTCGTGTGCATTTCTGGTGTACTCGCCGGAATTCCAACAGATATTACGGAAGAGGAGATAATGTGTGACATTGAAAGTCCAGCACCGGTAATGAGTGTGTTCCGGCTGTCCCGATTTGTTGATGGAGCTAAGCAACCGAGCAACAGGGTAAGCTTGACATTTCGAGCGAAATCATTACCAGAGAAAGTCCGAGTTTTTGGTACATCCTGCAAGGTTAACCCATTCATCCGGAAGGTACAATTCTGCACGAATTGCCTTCGATTCAATCACAAGGCGGAAAATTGTAAAGGACGTCAACGATGCGATAAATGTGCACGAATCCACTCTCCGGAAGACGAACAATTCAGGAACTGTTCTGAGGAGATCAAATGTTTCCACTGCCGATCGAGTAGTCACCGTACAACTGACCCGAACTGCCCTGAACGTATGCGACAAGCGAGCATAAATGCAATTTTTTTTTAAATTTCTTTATTAGTATCATTTCAAACATTACATTCATTTCTTATATCTAGGTGTTCTGTGTTATTAGACAACACTATCATCCTAATTTGGTAAAACAAATTTAAGATTTAATTAACATTTTGTTAACAACATACTACATTTCATTTGCCGTAGCAGTTCAGTTTTTTTACAGGTGAGTTGATTTCACCTGCTTATTAGAGAAAAAAAAAACGATTTTAATATACTTAACCTAACTTAACCTAAACATATAACTCATTAATAGTGGCAATAGAAGATTGTAACGATTTTTGCCTGAAATTATTAATGATTGTATTTGACATTTGTTCCAATGTTTCAACATTGGATATTCTATGTAACTCATTGGTACTATACCAGGGAGGAAGCCTCAGAATCATTTTCAAAATTTTATTTTGAATTCTCTGCAGAGCTTTCTTCCTGGTATTACAACAGCTAGTCCATATTGGTACAGCATACAACATGGCTGGCCTGAAAATTTGTTTGAATATCAAAAGCTTGTTCTTAAGACAAAGTTTTGATTTTCTATTAATAAGGGGATAGAGACATTTTACATATTTGTTACATTTGGCTTGAATGCCCTTAATGTGATTTTTGAAGGTTAAATTCTTATCTAGCATGAGCCCTAGATACTTAACTTCATCTCACCAATTTATTGGAACCCCTCTCATCGTGACAACATGTCTACTTGAAGGTTACAAATAAAGAGCTTTTGGTTTATGTGGGAATATTATTAGTTGAGTTTTGGAAGCATTAGGAGAAATCTTCCATTTTTGCAAGTATGAAGAAAAAATATCCAAACTTTTTTTGCAATCGACTACAGATGACACGCAGGCTTCGACCTTTGGCGGAGAGGCCTGTGTCATCCGCAAACAAGGATTTTTGACATCCCTGAGGTAACTCAGGTAAGTCAGATGTGAAAATATTGAATCTATGACAAAAGGTCGAAAGACAAAAGGTCGAAGGGACAAAAGGTCGAAAGGACAAAAGGTCGAAGAACAAAAAAGAAGGGACAAAAGGTCGAAAATGTATTTTCAAAGAAGGAAAAATTTCCCACCAAGCAAATAATTTTCGACCTTTTGTCCTTTCGACCTTTTGTCTTTCGACCTTTTGTCCCTTCGACCTTTTGTCTTTCGACCTTTTGTCCATAAACCGAAAATATTGTATAATATTGGTCCCAAAATGCTGCCTTGAGGAACACCAGCTCTTACAGGAAGTCTTTCAGATCTGGAGTTCTGATAATTAACCTGAAGTGTACGATTTGACAGATAACTTTGAATTATTCTAACAATGTATGTTGGAAAATTAAAGTTTTTTAATTTTACAATCAAACCTTCATGCCAAACACTGTCGAATGCTTTTTCTATGTCTAGAAGAGTAAGACCAGTAGAATAGCCTTCAGATTTGTTGGAACGGATCAAATTTGTTACACGTAAAAGTTGATGAGTGGTCGAATGTCCATGGCGGAATCCGAACTGTTCATTGGCAAAAATTGAATTTTCGTTGATGTGGGCCATCATTCTGTTCAAAATAACCTTTTCAAAAAGTTTACTGATGGAGGAAAGCAAACTGATTGGACGATAGCTGGAAGCTTCTGCAGGATTTTTGTCTGGTTTTAAAATTGGAACAACCTTAGCATTTTTCCATTTGTCAGGAAAATATGCTAATTGAAAACATTTGTTAAATATATCAACTAGAAATGATAAGCTACTTTCTGGAAGTTTCTTGATGAGGATGTAGAAAATTCCATCATCGCCAGAAGCTTTCATATTTTTGAATTTTTTAATAATAGTTCTCACTTCTTCCAAATCAGTCTCCCAGGTATTTTCGAAAACGTTCTCTTGATTGAGAATATTTTCGAACTCCTGAGTAACTTGATTTTCAATTGGACTTCAATAGTCCTAAATTAAAATTGTGCGCACTTTCAAACTGCATAGCAAGTTTTTGAGCTTTTTCGCAATTAGTTAGTAATAATTTGTTTTCCTCTTTCAATGCCGGTATAGGCTCCTGAGGTTTTTTCAAGATTTTAGATAATTTCCAAAAGGGCTTAGAGCCAGGGTCCAATTGAGAAATTTTATTTTCAAAATTTTTGTTTCTTAATTGAGCAAAACGTTTCTTGATTTCTTTCTGCAAATTCTGCCATATAATTTTCATAGCAGGATCGCCAGTGCGTTGAAATTGCCTTCTCCTCACGTTTTTAAGACGGATCAAGAGTTTAAGATCATCGTCTATAATCACGGATTCAAATTTTACTTCACATTTTGGAATTGCAATGTTTCTGGCTTCAACAATGGAATTTGTTAAAGTTTCAAGAGCATTGTCAATATCAAGTTTAGTTTCTAAAGAAATGTTAACATCAAGATTAGAGTCAACATACGTTTTATATATATTCCAGTCGGCTCGTAAATAATTGAAAGTGGAGCTGATTGGATTTAGAATCACTTCTTGGGATATTTGAAATGTAACAGGGACATGATCAGAATCAAAATCAGCATGAGTAACTAATTGGCTACAAAGATGACTAGAGTCGGTTAAGACCAAATCAATCGTAGATGGATTTCTAGAAGAGGAAAAACATGTGGGGCTATCAGGGTATTGAATTGAGAAATATCCTGAAGAGCACTCATCAAATAAAATTCTGCCGTTGGAATTACTTTGAGAATTATTCCATGACCGATGTTTGGCATTAAAGTCACCAATGACAAAAAAATTTGACTTATTGCGAGTCAATTTTCGCAAGTCAGTTTGGAGCAGATTAACTTGCTGTCCAGAGCATTGAAAAGGCAAATAGGCAGCTATGAAAGTATATTTACCAAACTGTGTTTCAACAGAAACACCAAAAGTTTCAAAAACTTTAGTTTCAAATGATGAAAACAGTTGATGTTTTATACGCCTATGAATGATGATTGCAACTCCCCCACATGCCCCATCAAGTCGATCATTACGATAAACAAAATAGTTAGGATCTCTTTTGAGTTTAGATCCAGGTTTTAAATACGTTTCGGTAATAACTGCTATATGCACGTTATTAGCTGTAAGAAAATTAAACAGCTCGTCCTCTTTACCATTCAAAGAACGAGCATTCCAATTTAAAATATTTAAATTATTATTTGGATCCATTAGAAAAACGTAATCCAATAACAATTTGATTTGTAAATTTTACACCTACTTGGACTGCTTCAGTCATAGTGGTGGCTTTGAACATTGCATCAATTATTAGATTCAATTGTTCAGTTAGATAATTAAAGTCAGAGGCAGACATGTCATGTGATTTCCCATTGGAATTTCCGGTAGACGAAGAAGCGGAATTACCTGTGGCGGTAGGGTTTTTTTTCCATTTGATTTGAAACAAGTAGAATGGGTACCCATGGATCGAACAGGGGAGGAGTTCAAATTTCCTGCTACATCTTTATCTTGAGCATTTCTTGTAAGAAATTTCCCATGCATCTAGATAGGCCATTACTTTTCTGTTGAAGCGAAGCAGTTAACGCAATTTCGTGAAATATTTAAGATAACAAGTTTAACACGATATACGCAGGAATTTACGCCGTTAAGTGAATACCCCTATTGCTATAAAAAGTTATCTCTTTTAAGGCTAAGTAGCTCGTCATTCGTTTTGGAAACAATGATGACTGTTCAGCTTGTAATTTGAAGTGATAAAACTCGGTCTCGATAGGTTTTATTGTCTTGAAAAAGTACCACTGTACGCGCTAGCATGCATAAAATATGCTGATACTTTTTCAGCTGTGTCAGTGCAAAACCAACTGATTTTCTTTGATTCTAAATCTTCAGATTAATTGGCAATAATCATCAACGACGCGTACAAATTTCAATGACGGCCTACTTCGCCTTAACGCTTTGCTGAATGTGCAAATATTTGGCTAGGCATAGATCATCAGACAAACATAGGTTTCAACACTGACAAAATTATTGCAATACCAATCATTTGTTTGGCCCTGTACCAATCCAAGCCACATATTTGCCATAGTGTACTGATAGCCTAATTCTTGTTTGGAGGTGAATAAATACTTGCTGATTGCTGGTAGAGTCCGTGTAGTCTATAAAGCTAGTTATGCTGTTCCGCTCAAGTAAAGTAAAAAAATTCTGCGGTAAAAATGACCAAGAAATTTTCTACAGTGAGCTCCATCAGAATCGACATTTCTTTTCAACTGCGATCAAAGAAAAATTCCAAAAATGCTTTTCTTGAGCATTTCTTGCAAGAAATTTCCCACGCATCGTGATGGGCGTTTACTTTTCTGTTGAAGTGCATACTTCCCATAACTCGATAATTCTTTAAATTCGATGGTCCCTTGGATATCGAGTTATGGAGAGTTAACTGTATTTGGATTCCAAAGGATGGCATAACAAAAAGTTGCGAAATGTACCCACGGATTACGGTATATGCATTTATTTATTTATACAATTTGAGAATAGAATCATTTTAATTCTAGTTTTGACGAAATTTCTGCCTGTAAAAAGCAACATCTAAAATCATTGTAAAGAGATTTTCGCAATCTGCGATTGGTGTTCGATACGGATACGCGAAAATTTATATTAACTTGTAGTTAATGCTTCCATTGGGCATTTTGCCCTTTGAAGGAATTACCACACTAGACAACAGACATGACATCGATAATGTCGGAGAAGTGGTTCCGTCTCCTGTGGTGATCTCCAGGTGTAACGGTATGCAAGGCTGTGCTGGAAGTAAGTGCTACGAATGACCATATTCTTGGAGCCGGCGAAGTCCGAGTTCGATTGAATCTCCTATGATAATTTTGTTTTAGGCAGCTGTCGTACTTGCATTCAAACTGCGTGTAAAAGCGTCATCAATGCTTCCGGAGTGAGGGCGTTGTTAGCGTAGAGCGAGATTAGAGTTATGCTCTGACACTCGGACGATGATCAGCTGTTTCTTCACGCAGCTAGGTTCAAAAACGTGACATTAACTGATTTCTAGTGTATCACGGAGAAGAATCCATGTAGTTTGAAATAACCAAAATTTTGGTTGAAATCCAAGCTAAAGTTTTAGTTGTTTTTACCTGATTTTTTGTTAAACTTAATTGAAGTTTTTTGTTGAAACTAATTGTTTTCTTGGGTATTTTTAAACTAAAGTATATGCTTAATTCTAATTTGATTTTTGTTGTTGTTAACTAAAATTTTTGTAGTTTCTAACAAATTTGTGCATTGTTTCTATCATTCTTTGGGTAATTGAAAATCACCACTCAACAGCGGTTTAAGAGTATATCTGGAGGTGAAGAGCCAGCCATTTTGAATACACTATTGTGGATACTCGTAAACATTTGTTCGACAGTAAATTTTAATCAGGTAAAACTATTTTTTTACAAATAATCAGTGAGAAATTCGATAAAGATTTTCCCTTTCTTCCAGCTAGCTAGCCGTACGGTGTTTTTGAAGATTCTTTGGAGTTCTGGAGGATTCCATTACAGTGCTACCGTGGATATCGGCATGACTGGATTCCCTCCATAAGAGTCAAATTTAGAGGTATTTATAGCTGTAATAATTTACGTTATGTTTGCTAATTTCTGTTGAACTTGTTGCAGATAAAGTTTGAACTATCGAACAACTTTCAACATGCTTTTTCATCGATGCAACAGGATTGTTATACCGCAAATAGCTGCAATGGAAGACAAACAATCGCAATCGGAATTTTCATCACCAAACCCAAGCATTTATTTATATTTTTGTCATTCGTGTTGTTATTTGTAAGCTCATCTTCCAATAATAAAGTACGTATGAAAACATCATAGAGATTTTCAAATAATAATAAGAAAAAAAAATAAGAAAATATAGACAAACTACCAATTATTCGTTTGTTTCAAACAACGCATCAGTTTATTTCAAAATGTATTTTGTTTATTTCAAACCAGTCCATCTGGTTTGAAACAACCTAGATAATTGGTTGATTTGCAGCTGTCAAATGAAACAACCAATATTATGGTTGTTTGAAACTAACTTTTTGTTGTTTTCAACTTTCTTGTTGTTTTGAAAACAACATTGAATCTTAGTTTGTTTCAAATATCCGAAGTGGTAGATTCAAACTAATAATTTGTTTGGGCGAAATTCAACCTAAAATTTAGTTTGAAATTAACCGAAAATTGGTTGGAATTACTATTTTTTTTTCTCCGTGATCAAGGTATTTGTAAGTTGACAAAAGTCATTGCGACATAATTCAATCGGATTGGGACGACAGTGAGAACGACGATTTCAAGAGGAGCGGGATGACCAAGATGGAGATTGCTTCCACGCGGATCGTGACGAGCGCAAGAAGACTTGATTGCAAGCAGAGCGACATAACTTAAATTTGGAAGGATCGGGAAAGCTGTGACATGAATCGTTGGTCAGCGGTGGTTCAGGATGACCACTACATTGGATTGTATTTATGATTGAGTACCCTGAACTTTAATAGCTCGTTGAAGCATGAAACTATTTTCATTATCGTACTCTGACGTGATGGTTTTTATTTGTCGAAACACGAAAATAAGCTCAAAATTCTCAAAACCAAGCATGCAATTTAGTTTATCTGTTTGAAAACCATCCCCATGGCAAAGCGTGACACCACCGGGCTGAGCATGCTTTGTGAAATCTAACCCCGAAAACTTCTGCTTCATCATACCCATTCGGTCCACTAGATAAACTCATTCTCGACTCGAAATGAGCACTGTCAAATGAAGGAAAGTTTCTGTTTCTGAAATGTGTGCGCCACAAAATACCGAAATCATGTGTTCTTCACATACCTACTAATCTGGATGAACAGCAGTGGCCAACCCTTGAACAGCACATATGCACTTGAGCAGAAATATGCGACGGAAACAAATGCATCTTCATTCACCATCAAGCGCACATGTAGAGCACAGTTTGGAGAGCACGTTGTCAACGGATTTATTAAAATGGGTTAACTTTTGCGACACGTGGCGTGTACTGTTGTGAGTACCGTTTGCATTGGCAACAGCGACGCCCCCTCCCTGACCTTCCCTCATTAAGAACGACTGGCAGTCATTTCTCGATTATGACAAGAAAAGCAAGTGCATTTGTTTCTGTTAAACCTACGACTACACAGTGCACAGACTTGGTACGTGCCCCTAGTGTGTGAGCTAAACTTCAAACAAAGTTGGCTGAAATGTTTCACCGCAGGAAACGTTCGACACTGGTTCTGTCAGTTCGTTTTTGTCGTTCTCGTGCAAGTAGGCGGCGTCATCAGATGTATTTGCTCGTGGCATTCTTGTAATTCTGTTTGTTATGGGAGCACCTGCTGGAGTCCCACAGCCTTGTCCACCGACATACGGGTAACTAATTGACGGAACTTTGTTCCCGAGGAAAATCTAACGCCTACTACATGTGTGGTGCATGAAAACAGCGTTCCTGCTAAACACAACATCCACGTTTTGTTTTTCTTCGAATGGAAGTTCTTCACCGCCATAGCTTTCATCCCACTTTTCATTTTTTGTACCCCTCGTTCGAAAACGAGGCATTTTTGGCATCCCCCCGTAATGAACTATTCAATGAAAAAACCTCCATTGAAACTCAATTAAATCTTGGCTGGCCCCAATCAGCATAAAATAACTTTCGCCCGTAAAAAATGGGCAAATTTCACCTCTCTCCTCTGTTGACTGGCATCAAATTACCAACGCACGGCCTCGACTTCGGCAACAATAACACATGGGACACGACATTTATGGGCCCCTCATAAAATATTCCATTATCTGGTCGGGGGGATGGATGGCATCAACCATAATAGCGCGGCCCTTTTTCCCAGTGCTACACATACAGACACACATACACGCTTACTGATATCGACTCGCTCTCTCTACAATTTAATGGAAATTTTCACGAGGTGCCACATGTGCGAATCTTTATGGGCTTTAACGGCTTTTTGGAATCAACAGTGTTCCTTCGATAAGCGGGTTCTAAAGTGACAGAAGACCGATAGTTTGACGTTTTGACTGTTTCAAATCAAGCGTGTGCATGAATAAGGGCGTAAGTCGTATGATCGATTTCTCTTCATCGATCCTCTCTTCTGTGAATAAAGGTGACAAGATGCGGGTTTATTAGCATTTTTTTCAATTCAGACCGTTTGGCAGCAATGCAATCTTGAGCCCTGATGTGAAAAAGTGCCGAAGACCCCGCATCTTGTCACCTTTATTCACAGAAAAGAGAATCGATGAAGAGAAATCGATCATGCGACTTACGCCCTTATTCTAGCACACGCTTGAAATGTCAAAGTTGGCAATTTAAAAACTAAAATTCGTTTGCGTTATCAATTTGACAGTTCAGATTTAAAACAGCTCATTTTACAACTGTCAGAGTCTTCTGCGATGGAATGAGATAAATATCAAAAACCAGATAATGTTTAATAGATCAAATTAGCACGTGGAAAGTTATAAACTTCGTGGCGCTGTATCGTCATTTCTAATTGCGGTGACGGTGAAGTTCATGGAAATTCTTGTGGTGGGAAAATGCAAGCCTGCAACATCAATCAGCCGGAACTCATGGCGATGTGGGAGACACGAGCAAGCTCTCCTCGTGTGATAAGATAAAAGCACAATTTATGTCCGGGTGCATGAATGAGTGCCGGTTGGTTGTTTATGAATTGACTTTGGCCGTCGGGATGGAGGCTCTTATGGTTTATATTTTTTCTGAGAGGCACTCTTTTGTTGTAATTCTATCAACTTTTGCTTTTGTTTGCTTACAAGTTATTTGTCTTAGTTATTTATCGAAATACTTCGAATTTTGTAGACACTCTTCGAGTTTCTGTGGAAATTAGTAATTTTTTTTTGAAAATTCTTTGAATTTATGTGAATATACTTAGAACACCTGTGAAAAATCGACGATTTTTCTGAAGAAATTTCGAGTTTCTGTGGTAATATTTTGAATTTCTGTAAAAAAAATATCGGATTTCGTTGGAAATTATTAGAACTTTTGAAAGAAATATTCAAACTTCTGTAGAAATATTCGAATTTCTGTGAATTCCTTCGAATTTCTGTGGAAACTTCGAATTTTTGTGGAAACTTCGAATTTTTGTGGAAATTCTTCGAATTTTTGTGGAAATTCTTCGATTTTTTGTGGAAATTCTTAGAATTTTTGTGGAAATTCTTCAAATTTCTGTAGAAATTCTTCGAATTTCTGTGGAAATTCGTCCAATATCTGTGGAAATTAATTTCTGTAGATATTCTTCGAATACATGTGAGAAATCGTAGAATTTCTGAAGAAATTCTTCGAATTTCTGAGGAAGCTCTTCGAATTTCTGTGGAAATTCTTCGGATTTCTGTGGAATTCTCGAATTTCTGTGGAAATTCTTCTTGAAGGTATTTGAAAATCCTCGAATTCGTTTTGGAAATTCTTCGAATACCTGTGAAAAATCGTCGAATTTATGTAGAAATTCTTGAGTATCTGTGGAAATTTCTCTAGTTACAGTAGAAATTCTTAAAATTTTTATGGAAATTCTTTAAAATTAGTAGTTTTCTGAATTTCTGTGAAAAATTTTCGGGTTTCGGTGGAAATTATTCGAATTTCTATGGAAATTTTTCGAATTTATTGGGAAGTTCTGTAAAAAATCTTCGAATTTCTTCAAAAATTCCTGAAATTTCTTTTGAAATTCTTCGACTTTATTTGAAAACTCTTCGAATTACTGTGAAAATCTTTGAATGTGTGGGAATTGTAAAAGTTTATGTTGAAATTTTCCTAATTTATATTAAAATTTTTCGAATTTTTGTTGAAAATTTTTCAATTTTCTGTGGAAAATAAGTCAAACTTTGATGTTAATTCTTTGAATTTAATTTTAGACGGAGATTTTCCAAATTTAGATCGAAATCTTCGAATTTCGTTGGAAATTTCTCGCATTAAGATGGATTTTTATTAAATTTATATGGAAATTTGTCAAATTCTGTGGAAATCTGTGTGACAGTGAATGCACATTGTCAAGGACGTTAGCTTTCAACCCTCTTATGATAGTTGATAACCAAAAGCTTATTAGCAGAACTCCTCGAATGTAGCATCAGATCGTACAACAAACGATCTAGTAGGCATGGCAAATCATCGAAGCCGCACTCTTCTAGTATCGTCAAAGCAGAACATTTTGCCTTTAGCGGAGCTCCCGTTTGCTTGCTCTAATTCCAAACTCCACAAAATCCTTGGTATTTCAATGGAAATTTTTACACTATCATAGTTCGATCGAAGCAAGCTTCGTGGAAATGAAAATTTGTGTTGTTAACGTAAGATTTTTTTTAAGTTTGTTTCCAAATGTCCAAATGTGGAATATGTTTCTAATTTTTCTAGAGTTTTGCTATTTTTTTTAGATAAATGAGGAGCAGTGGACAGTAACTAATCGATGCCAATAGTAGCTGAAGTGAATTTATGCAGGAATAATTCCGATTTTTGTTTGAAAATGCACTGTAATTAACGAGTCTCGCTTACCTTTCCACGGAAGAGTCATTTTATTCCTCAAAATGTACAGTGTTAAAACGTCCCTATTGGTCCCTATTTGAATAATTTTGTGATGGCTGATTTACTATTAATATTTGGAAAGCATTTGACATAGAGGTTTGTTGCATATTCTTTAGAAAAAAAAACTAAAATCAAATTAATGAAATACTCTTTCTACCCTTTTTGTAAACTGTTGTAATTCTAGACAATTTAGAATTACAATTTTAACATTCTAGAGAAAAATTATCATCAACTTGATAATCCATTCATCAACTTGATGATCGTTCATCCGGAATATTCAACCCCTGGGAGGGAGAAACCGATTTATGTACGTCATAGTGAGCCGAGATTCTGTTGTCACGAACTGTCACTGTGAGCCCAAATTTTCAAGAAAGGACGAACATGAGAAAAGCGCGTAATTGATCAAAACATGTTTTTGCATTTCAACAAAGTTGACAACAATCAATTGAAAATCAATTCCTGCACACTCAAAAGCAATGCCACGAAGGCACCTTTTAATTTGATCGAATATAAAGTATTGAAACACTCATCTTTTCACTCTTTCCCAATAAAAATTAAAATTCAATGCACATAAAACTATGGCCCTTTTCCCAAGTTTGTCCAGAAAGATCGAAGGTACACAACAAAAGAAAACTAGCGATTTTTCGCAAGCCTGCCTTGATTCTATTTTGGTGAGCGGGAGTTATCTTGCAATTTGAAGAAGTGTTGAGTCATATTTCGTGTGTAGTATCTGTGCCTCCCTCCCAGTTCAACCCCAATCAAATAGTCCACAAAACAATGCTTGTGGCGAAGCGGAGAATAGTTGGTGCCACGGGGAATGTGTCTACTTATTTTTTTAGGAATTTACTGTCCAATGCTTTGTAACGTATGTCAGCCTATAATTAAAAAAGAAGAAAAAAAAAAACGATTGCAAATTTGCTGCATGTGTCGGGAAAAATCCAGGGATTTTCCAAGCAGCACCAAACATTTCTCATACTCCGATTGACATCAGTTAATTAAAACGATGATTCCTGTAGTGACTGGACCTTTTTAAGTAGCCGAATTTAGACACTTTCCCGATCACGCCTCCCTTAGAATTTCAATCGAGTTAGACTAAATAATTAACACTTTCTTCATCATTATAAAAGCACGTTTATTCTTCCCAAAACACATCAACAAACTTATTCCTCTTTTTCTTTCGTAAACCTATGCCTACTATGATCTGATCTGATTTCATTTTCAGTACTAGTTAAACAGTTCGTTGGTTCACGAACATATTTTGTTTTAACTATACTCTGCTTCTAACCTCTCATGATCCCTACAATTCCTACAATACGGCACCTAAAATAATAGAAGAAAATATAGAATGAAATGCAGTTATTTGAATAACAAAAATAAAAGAGAATTAGGATACTGGGAATTTTTTTATAAACGAAGTGAAATTTTTTGACAAATGAATCACCAAACGCAAATCATTGCCTACTAAGATCAAACCATAATGGACCAGTGCACGAGTTCACCCGTTGACGTTTGAGCGGTGCCGTGTTATTTACGTGACCATGGCAACGAGTGAATTTGGCACCGCTCATACGTCAGATTAGTGAACTCGTGCATCGGTCCATATCTGAAGGCAAGAAATGTCAAAATCAATTCATCCCTCGTTGATTTATAGTTAGCATAAAAAGCTGGATTCATTAAATTTAGATGTAAATTCTTCGGGTGGCGTTGAAAATCCTTCCTTTGGATTTTTCCTTGAATATTCTTAGCATTAAATGGAAATTCTTGCTCTTTGTATATAATTTCTAATTAAATTATTCGAATTTCTTCGCAAATTCTTTAGAAATTATTCATATTTCTGTGAAATCTTTTGAAATTTATCTCAAGTTTTTTGAATTTCCACGAAAATTCTAAAAATTCAATTCTAAAACATAAAATTAGTAAAAATTTAAAAAGAAATTTTCGGAATTAGCTGGAATTTTTCAAAATTTGATAGAAATCCTACAAAATTGTGTAAATATTTTTCGAATTTGTACAAAAGCTCTCCGAATATCGATGAAAATTTTTCTTATTTTGTTGGTATCAAACGAGTTCTTCGAATTTCCATGAGAAATTTTCGGAAGTGGATGCAAATTCAGGGAATTAAGATTGAAATTCTTCAAAATTTGGTGGGAGTTTTTCCTAATTACGGATGAACATCCTCGAAATTTCGAATGAGCCTTTCCAAAAGCTTCACAAAGCTTCTACAGGAGCTTCTGTAGAAGCTTATCAAGGCATCTCCAAAAGCAAGCTTCCCAGAGCATCACCAGGAGCTTCACAAAACTACTCGAAGCTGTTGAGAATAACATTTCACTCGGTAATTAGTCGATCATAACTGAAGAGTGAAATGTATACAATAACAATTTGCCATTCATTAATCATCTAGCTGACTACTACTGACATCATAAACGACGTGTGCTAGCTTTTACTTGGATTCAACACAGTGTAGTATATAAGCTTGTATGCAATGTTGCATGGAGAGCTTTAAGGGGAACTTGAAGCTTTGCAGCTTGTATGCGACCCCCTTTATTGATTATATTAATGTGAGCTATATTGCATATGAACTACGCAGAAGCTAGTACTGAACTTATATAAGCATCGATATAATATTATGTTTACTATTAAAGACCTGACGAGTTGTGACTAAATAAAATTATACTTAAGCCATCAGCCAAGAGAAGTTTTGATTCATTTCGAGAAAACATCTCAACAGAAGCTTCTCCAGAAACTTCCATAAGCTTCTGCAAAAGCTTCCTAAAGTTTCTCCAGAAGCTTCCCAGAGCTTTTCCAGAAGCTTCCCAGAGCTTATCCAGAAGCTTCCCAGAGCTTCTCCAGCAGCTTCTAAGAGTTTCTCCAGAAGCTTCCCAAAACTTCTCCAGAAACTTCACAGAGCTTCACCAAAAGCTTCCCAGAGCTTCTCCAGAAGCTTCCCAGAGCTTTTCCTGAAACTTCCCAAAGCTTTTCCAGAAGCTTCCCAAAACTTCTCCAGAAACTTCACAGAGCTTCTCCAGAAGCTTCCCAGAGCTTCTCCAGAAGCTTCCTGTAGTGATAATGATATGATTGGAAAATTATAAATGATTTTATTAAAATATTTCATGAGTGTATTGATTAAGATATGTCTGAAAATACTTGAGAGTGGTTTTAGGATGTTGATTCATCTTCGGTTTGTTGAAACGAGTTTCATTTCTCCGTTGAGTGTGGATGTGTGAGTGTGAAACTTGCAACACATACAAGCGCTGTATGGTACAGGTAGCATGATTGAGTGTTGCCAAAGATTCAATGCGTGTGAGAAGGAATGAAATGAGATTGAGAGTCGGTGTGCATGTATGTGTTCTTGCCTGGGCTTCAGGTTGAGAACGAATCGTGTGCAAGGCATTCTGTGAACGATTTTACTGGCGAATGGACGTGTTGTTCTTCGTTTGCATTTTCGGTTACCACACTTCCCAGAGCTTCTCCAGAAGCTTCCCAAAACTTCTCCAGAAACTTCCCAGAGCTTTTCCTGAAGTTTTCCAAAGCTACTCATAAATCTTCTTCAAA
This sequence comes from Aedes aegypti, assembly GCF_002204515.2. Classification (NCBI taxonomy): domain Eukaryota; kingdom Metazoa; phylum Arthropoda; class Insecta; order Diptera; family Culicidae; genus Aedes; species Aedes aegypti. The sequence continues at coordinate 21,390,021 of NC_035107.1, forward strand.
TGCTTCTCCAGAAGCTTTCCAAAGTTTCTCCAGAGCTTCTCCAGAAGCTTCCAAGAGCTTCTCCAGGAACTTCCCTGAGCTTTTCCAGAAGGTTTTCAAAGCTTTTCCTGAAGTTTTCTAAAGCTACTCCAGAATCTTCTTCAAATGCTTCTCCAGAAAATTCTTTAGAAGCTTCAAAAAGTTTCTCCATAAGCTATTCAAAGCTTCTCCGGAAGCTTTCCAAAGCTATTTCGGAAACTTCTCATAGCTTCTCCAGAAGCCTCCCAAAGCTTCACCAGTTTCTTCAGAAGCTTTCCAAAATAAATAAATAAATGTAATATAGAATATTAAAACAATAATCACATAGGTGTCCTTTGCATCATAAGATGCGTCATATTTGAAAAAATAACTACAAGCAAGTGGGTCAAGCTGATCATTGTTTATTTTTCCTCTGGAAAGATTAACGTGGAGATGAATCGAAGCCATACCTCAAATTTTCAAGAGCACAAATCTGGAGAACCGAACGCCCGTTTGAGCTGAAAACTTGATCGATTGGTCACCACCTGGGAGGAAGGCACAGATACTACACACGCAATTTGATTTAATTTTTTTTCCAAACTGCAAGATAACTCCAGTTTGTCAACGACAATCAAGGCAGGCTTATTGAAAATCGCTAGTTTTCATTTGTTGTGTACCTTCGATCTTTCTGGACCAACATTGAAAAAGGGCCACAGTTTTCTATGCGTTTATTTTTCAGTTTTATTGAAAACAGTAAAAAGAGCATCATTCCAATACGTTATATCAATTAGAATAAACGGTGCTCTCGTGATGTTACTTTTGAATGTGCAGGAATTGATTCTATCTCGATTTTTGCTACTTTTGATGAAATGCAAAAATATGCTTTGGCTAATTACGCACTTTTATCATGTTTGTCCATTGTTTAAAAACCGGGCTCACAGTGACAGTTCGTGACAGCAAAATTTCGGCTCACTGTGACGTACAGAAATTTTGTATTGGTTTCTTCCTCCCAGGTCAGCACCAAGTCTTCTAAAGTTACTAATACCTATTTTGACAGGGATGCGCTAATCGCTAATCTAGAGCAGCGTCACCATCGCTTTTTAGCTTTACGGTAGATCACGAATAGACTGGAAATAAACTAACCTAAAGTTCTAATGTTTTGTTAAGTTATTCAATATTGAATACTAGCGGTCTCGTCAAATTTTGTTTTGCCACGCCGGAGCACTTGACTAATGCAACAGTGAAATAATCACGTAAGTTATTCGTCCGTTCTTAAGCCATTTCGTGACATACAAACACCATTCCATTTTTATTTATTTAGAAGTTTATCAAAAACACAAAAGTGTACAAACTCTTGAACAAGCGTGGCTTTTGGTATAAGACTCCTAATTAACCTTTTAATATCCATGCAGGGAATGGGTTCATGTCTGCTCAAAGCTTTAGATCCCAACAAATTTGGGATGGCAACGTGTGCGACTTGGGAATGTCCAGTTTCAACAGTTTCCCAAACTGTCAGTCATGTCAACCCTTTACCCTATTCCTCGATGCAAACTTTTTAAATGGAGATTCTATAGATTGCTTAGTTTTGCTGGACATTTTCCCCTACCCCATGGAACATCTTAGTGGATATCTTAGGTGAATTTTCATACAAAAAAATCCTACCATAGGAAGAGGGTTTGAAAAACCGCCAAAATTGTCTTACGTAATTAATGGACATAGGGACATGTCTATCAAATTTACATAGAAAATTCTTTGATGCTATTTTATATAAGAAAGAGGAGAGGTCTCTGCTACTCTCTTAAGTACGTATTCTACTAATCACAAATTCTAGTTGTTGCTAGGACGTGGCCACAGAAACTATCTATCTATCTATCTTTATTAACGAGATTTTTAGTCCTGGGCTAGTTCATCTCGGGACCAACGGCTTTACTTCCCTTCCGAAGGAAGTCGTCACTGAATTTTTTAGTGACTATCTCGGGGATGGGATTCGATCCCAGGTCCTCGGCGTGAGAGGCGTGTGTTCTAACCACTACACCAGGTCCGTCCCCAAACCAAAGAAACTCTCGATTGTTGAAGGATGGGTCAATCTTGTCCAACAGACCATGCTAAGTTTGAAAACTCAAATTGATTAGCGGAACCTTATAGAATATACGATGACTTTACACCTACCTTATTTTGAACTAATTTAAATGCTTTTCAATAGCCCCAGAGTTGAATTTCCGACCCTGTGTTAATGTTGAGCACCAAGTATTTATCGAAAATTCGACTCTTGGGCTATTAAAATGTATTTCAATTAGTTCAAAATAAGTATTTAGTGAATATTCTAAACATTTTGAAATAAAAAAAAAATTGTGTTGATAAAAATGGAATAGTTTGTTGACGTAATCAAAATCGGAGCGTGACAAAATTGGAACTTAATAAAAGCAGAACAGCCCTGCAATTTGGATTTCTGTAAAAAAATCGGATTTCTGTGGAAATTATTAGAACTTCTGTGGGAATTCTTCATTTTTTTGTGAAAACTATTCGAACTTCTGTGTAAATTCTTCGAATTTCCGTGGAAATTATTCAAATTTCTGATGAAATTCTTCAAATTTTTTCGAATTTCTGAGGAAATTATTCGAATTTATGTGAAAATTATTCAAAATTCTATGGAAATTCTTTGAATTTCTGTGAAAATCCTTCGAATTTCTATGGAAATTGTTCGAATTTCTGTGGAAATTGTTAGAATTTCTGTGGAAATTGTTAGAACTTCTTCTTTTTGTGGAAATTCTCCGATTTTTTGTCAAAATTCTTCAAATTCCTGTAGGGCAGCGTCCATTTATTACGTAACGCTAAAATTGGAAATTTTTGACCCCCACCCCCCTCCGTAATGCTTTTTGTATGAAAAATTTCATATTTTTGTATGAGCCGTAACGCTTGAGCCAATTCCCCCCTTCCCCTAGAGCGTTACGTAATTTGTGGATGCCACCTAGAACATTTTTGAATTTCAGTGGAGTTTTTCGAATTTCTGTGGAAATTCTCCGAATTTCTGTGCAAATTCTTCAAATTTCTGTGGAAATTTTTCCAATTTCTGTGGAAATTCTCCAAATTTCTGTGCAAATTCTTCAAATTTCTGTGGAAATTCTTCGAATTTCTGTGGAAATTCTTTGAATTTCTGTGAAAGTTTCTCGAATTTCTGTGGAAATTCTTCGAATTGTGAACATTTTTGAATGTGTGGATGTTTTCCAAATTAAAGTTGAAATTTTTCGTATTTTTGTAGCAAATTTTTCAAATTTTTGGATTTATGTGCAAATTTTTAAAATTTTGATATAAATTCGAATTTCGATGGAAATCTTCGACTTTCGTTGAAAAATTTTCGAATGTAGATGGTAATTCTTCATTTTTTTTTAATTTCTATGGAAATTTTTCAAAATTTATGATGAAATTATACGAATTTTTGTGGAATTATTTGAAATTTATGATGATTTTTTTCGAATTTCTGTGGAAATTTACTTCGGATATCTAGGTATATTTTTCGAATTTCTGGGGACATTTCTAATTTCTCGATTCTTATTCTAATTCTTATAAATTCGAAGAAATTCTTCGCCTTTAGATGGAAATTTTTCGAATTTTGAAGAAAATATTTCGAATATTAAATGGAATTCTTTGAATTTAGATGGAAGTTCCTCGGGTGTAGTTGGAAATTCTTCTTTTTGATTTTTTCGAATATTCGTAGAAATTCTTAGCATTTTAATGGAAATTCTTTCATTTTGCATATAATTTCTAATTACATTATTCGTTTTTTTCGCAAATTCTTCTGAAGTTCTTCATATTTCTGTGGAAAATTTTCTAAATTATCTTGCGTCCTATGAATTTCCATAAAAATTCTAAAAATTCAATCGAATTAGTAAAAAAAATTGGAAAGAAATTTTTGGATTTAGCTGGATTTTTCGAAATTTGATAGAAATCCTACAAAATTGTGTTTTTCGAATACCCAAAACAATTTCAGAAGCTTCCCAAAGCTTTTTTAGAAGCTTCCCAAAACCTCTTGAAAAACTTCCTAAAGCTTCACCAGAAGCTTCCCAAAGCTTCTTCAGAACTTTTCCAAAGCAACTCCAGACGTTTCCCTAAGCTTCTCCATGAGCTTTCCAAAGTTTCTTGATAAACTTTCCAAAGCTTCTTCAGAAGCTTCACAAAGGTTCTCCAAAAGCCTTCCAAAGCTTCTCCATAAGCTTCCCAAAGCTTCTCCAGAAGCTTTCTAAAGCTTCTCCAGAAACTTTCCAAAGCTTCTCTTAGAAGCTTTGCAAAGCTTCTCCAGAAACTTCCCAAAGCTTCTCCAGAAACTTCCCAAAGCTTCTCCATTAGCTTCCCAAAGCTTCACAATGCTTCTCTAGAAGCTTCCCAAAGATATTTTAGGAGCTTTTAAAGCTTCTTCAGAAGCTTCCTTAAGCTTCTTCAGACTCTCTAGAAGTTTCTCTAGACTTACCAGAAACTATAAAATGCTTTTCATAAGTTTCCCAAAGCTTCTCCAGTACATTCTCAAAACACCTCCAGAAACTTCCTTAAGTTTTTCAGAAGCTTTCCAAAGCCTTTTTAGAAGCTTCCCAAAGCTTCTTGAAAAACTTCTCAAGGCTTCTCCAGACGCTTCCTAGAACTTCTTCAAAAGCTTTCTAAAGTAACTCCAGACGCTTCCCAAAGCTTCTCCATAAGCTTCTCAAAGCTTCTCGATAAGCTTCCTAAAGCTTCTCCAGAAGCTTCACAAAACTTCTCCAGAAGCTTTACAAAACTTCTTCAGAAGCTTCTCCAGAAGCATCCCAAAGCTTTTCCCGAAGCTTTCCAAAGAAACTCCAAATGCTTCCCAAAGCATTCTCGATAAGCTTCCTACAGCTTCTTCAGAAGCATTCTCAAAGCTTCTTCAGAAGCTTTACAAAGCTTTTACAGAAGCTATTCAAAATTTCTCCATAAGCTTCCCAAAGCTTCTCCAGAAAGTTCCCAAAGCTTCTCCAGAAATTTTCCAAAGCTTTTCCGGAAGCTTCCCAAAGCTTCTCCAGAACCTTCCTAAAGCTTCTTCAGAAGCTCCCCAATGCTTTTTAAGAAGCTTCACAAAGCTTCTTCAGAAGCTTTCGAAATTTTCTCCAGAAGTTTCCTAAAGATTCTCCAGCTATCATTTCTAACACGGTGTTTCTAAACCAGTTCATTACGAACCGAGGGGTACAAAGCTTAGTGTGTGGAACAATTTCAAGTTATCGAAAAAAGCGTGCATATCATGGAATGATTTGCTTTTCACCGCCCAATCGTCCATTATACGTCAAAATGATTGCTTTTTCTAGGAAAACACACAATGCAGCGTGGGAGGATTATTTGTTGCTTCATTTGCATTCAATTTCAGTCGGTAGCTTTTCCACGAAAAAGCAAACTCTGCCCAATTAGCGCCTGTGTGTTATGCAAATGGACGACCATGACGACTATTGTTTATTGTCGACTACCGGGAACCGAACAAGCACCGGTTCCTGAGTTTCGCGATTTAATTGACACTTTCATTTAATGTGACACGACGACATCCGACACACTTAATATTCATAAACAGTGGACACATTAGGCCGTAACCGGTTAACCCACCGTTTTGCGCCCGGAAGCACTTAATTGAACACGGATTTAGACACTCGAACTGGAATAGTTTGTTGTTTTTTGTTGGAAATAATGAACAAACACACCTGAGCTGTCAGATTTGTTGTGTAGCGAGTTTGACTCGGGTCGCGCCGCCTACTCGGATATTGTTCGGTCAAACAGAAACCGCAGTGCTTCCGTCCTTCCCGGACGGTCAGGGAATAGTGTGGTTTTGTCCCATCCTGGCTTACCGGAGCTCAATTTCCGGCTACCTACCGAACCGGATAAAAAATATTGTATAAAAACCATATAAAGTATTGTTACAGTACTATTCAAAACATTAAAAATACGATGCAATATAATGTGAAACAATACAATTACATTATATAACATTGTTTTATACCATACACTGTATGATATTTGAGGATTTTACAATATAACGTACGGTTGTAAGGTATCGTAACAATACAAATATTGTTTTTTCTCATACCTTTTATTCAAAATTAACAAAAATGAGTTCAAAATGTTTTAATTCGTTTTACAATGGTAACAAGTTTGCTTTTTCATATACAGTATGTCAAATGGTGCAGTTATTGCTTTTTTTAAAGACTCCTGATTGTTATAAAATATACAACATGTTGTATTGTATATTAATGGTTGATTCCATTCACTGAATGGTACGCTTTTAAACGGGTACCTGGGTGTGTGCTATGGCTGATTTTGAATTGTAAATTTAATTAAAGTTTACCTCTTCGTGATCCGCAGGCTACGCGAGCGTGAGTGAAAACAATATTAACGAAAGGTTATTCGCTGGAAAAATGGTAATGCTAGGATCTACCATTTGCAAAGCTAATTTTCCCAGGATGAGGTGTGGTGTGATTGCTACATCCTTGAATCGGGAGTGCGCTCCCCATTAGATTCAATCAATGTTTCCAGTGAAATTCGGAATCTTCTCGTTTTATGGATCAGTTTCAATTCCTGAATATTAATGTTAAAGTCAAAATAAGAAGGCGTCGAAAACTTCTTTGGATATTTGAAAAATCAAGCAACGAAGTTTTCTCTAAAACTGTTTTTTTTTAAATGGAAGAATCTTGTACCTAAATTAGAACTTTTTTTAAACTAAGAAATAAAAGTAAATGAGAAACCTAATTTAGTACTATACAATTTAATTCCACTAGAGTTTGTATCTTTTGATAGAAACGTGTATTACGACCTCAACAGCAAAGTTGACTTCAGTGTCGTGTACTAGACTCGACTTAAAGTCGAGTCTAGTACACGACAATGAAGACGGCCTTACAGTTTAGGTCGAAATACGAGCATATGTCAAAGGATACAAACTCTAGTGGAATTTGATGGTATACTAGTAAATTCGGTTTCTCATTTATGTATAGGTATTCCACTAAACAGCTCGAAAATTTATTATAGAAAATATGAAAACTAAAATAATAACTTAAAATAAGCGAACTTCATCGATTCCTCTCCGAAATTTGAACCAATTTCCTTCGAATTCAAAAAAGATGTTCCTACAAAATTTAGATGAATTTACTATAGAAATTCACTTAGTATCGGAGCTGCACAAAGTTTCTCCGGAAGCTTCGCAATGCTTCTCCAGAAGCCTACCAAAGTTTCTCCAGAAGCATCTTCAGGCTTCTTCAAAAGCTTCTTTATAAGCTTCTCAAAGCTTTTCCAGACGCTTACCAAAGCTTCTCCAGAAGTTTTTCGTTGCTCCAGAAGCTTCTCAAAGCTACTTCACTCTTCAGAGTATCCTAAAATTTCTCCAGAAGTTTCCCAAAGCTTCTCTCGAACTTTTAAAGCTTCTCCAGACGCTTCACAAAGCATCACTAAATTTGTTTTAAGGCTTCTTCAAATGTTTTCCAAGGCTTCACCAGGAGCTTCACCAAGTTGCACCAGAAGCTTTTCGACGCTCCTCTAGAAGCTAATCAAAGCATCTTCCGAATTTCTCAAACTTCTCCAGAAGCTTCCCAAAGCTTCTCCGGATGCTTTCTAATGCTTCTCCAAAAGCTTTCCAATGATTCTCCAGGAGCTTTTCAAAAATTCTCCAGAAGCTTTTACAAAGATTCTTCACAAGCTTTCCAAAGCTTCTCCAGAAGCTCCCTTAAACTTATCTAGAACCTCCTAGTTTTTTTAAAGCATTCCAAAGCTTCTCTAAAGGCTATCCAAAGCTTCTTTTAAGTATCTCAAGCTTCTACAGAAGCTTCCCAGTTTTCCAGAAGCTTTCCAAAGATTTTCCAGAAGCTTTTCGAAACTTTCCAAAGCTTTTCCAGATGCCTCCAAAGTTTTTCCAGAAGCTTTCCAAAAACTTTCCTTAGCATACCTAGAAGCTTTCTGAATCTCCTCTATAATCTTTCTAAAGCTCATTCAGAAGCTATCCAAAGCTCCTCCAACAGCTTTCCAAAGCTTTTTCAGCAGCTTCTCTAAAAGCTCCTTTAAAAGCTACCCAAAGCTTTTCCATAAGCTTTCCAAAGCTTCTAGAGAAGCTTTCTGAAGTTTCTCCAAATGCTTCAAAAAGCATCTCCAAAAGCTTCTAAAAGCTTCTCCAGAAGTTTTCCAAAATTTGTCCAGAAGCTTCCAAAGGCTTCTCCAGAAACTTCCCTAAGCTTCTCAAGAAGCTTCCCAAAGCTTCAACAGAAGCTCCCTGAAGCTTCTCCAAGACCTCCACAAAGCTTTTTCTGTTGCATCCCGAAGTTTCTCCAAAAGCTTCAAAAAGTATCTCTCATAACATCCTAAAGCTTCTCCAGAAGCTTCCCAGAGCTAATCATGAAGCTTTCCAAATCTTCCTAAAGCTTCTCTAAATGCTTGTCTAAAAGCTCCCAAGTGTGATATCGGTTGCTCGCAAAGAAAACACGTGTGCTTCGATCGGTAGTCTACTCAACTCTAGTTCTCCTTACTTTATTCTCTTTGTTTAGCATACCTTTCCATTGGGTGTGTTTGTGTTGTCTTGTAGTGATGAATACTAATACATAACCCAGTTAACCCCGACACTACATCTCCACCCTTCCTCAACGGTCTTGTACTGCACGCACAAGATAGTCATCCAGGTAGTCCGGTCTCTTCGTCTCTCGGCGAGGGCGATCCATACTTTTTGATACTTGATTTTGGACTGCGTTATCATACTTCGGCTCCTGCTCTTGTCGCGCTTCTGTTTCATTTTTGTTGACCTTGTGCGGCACTGCGTTATCTATGGTGCCTTGATTACGCGGAACTATCGGCTTCAAGTGGCTGACATTTCTATGGAAGATTTTTCCCGATTCCTTCGACTTCAGTGTGACGTCTGGTCCTGATCTTCCAACCACAATAAGTTCTTCCGGGTTGAAGTTTGACGCCAACTTATTTTCCTTACATATTCTCTTTGCCACGACTATCTCTCCTTCCCTCAGAGGATTCGGCTTAGCTTTACGTTTGATGTTCGCGTACTCTGCTTCTTTCAATTTCTTCTGGCGATCTCTGTCAAGAACTTCTTCTATCGACTTCATGCCCGCTGATGGAAATCCCGGCAGCTTGTCTCTAAGGACTCTTCCGAACATAAGCGCTGACGGGGCTACTCCAGTAGTCGAATGTGGGGTTGAGTTATACATTAACAAATACATTCGTAAGTCCCACCTCCAGTCAGACTTTGATGTTTGGCTTATCTGCAGACGTTTCTTGAGCGCTCTGTTTGCTCTTTCCACCTCTCCATTGGCCTGTGGCCAATAAGGAGTTGTTTTCCGATGTTCAATGCCATATTCCCTACAGAACTCTTGTACTGCTTCGCTTACGAACTGAGGCCCATTGTCAGATTTCATCGTCACCGGAATTCCATATCGGCAGAACGTCTCATGTAATGCTAGAATAGTACTTTTTGCAGAAATCTCTTTCATTACAATGACCTCAACAAAACGGCTATAATAATCCACTATAACCAACAAGTTATGGCCTGAAGGCAATGGACCCATAAAATCTACAGCTATATGCACCCAGGGCTCTTCCGGCATCGCTGTACGAATTAATGGTTCCGGCGCAAAGGCATTCGATACCAAAGTACAATCTCTGCAAGTTTTGACAAATTGTTCGACTTCAGCATCCAAACCTGGCCACCAGACCTTTTGCCGTAGACGTCTTTTCATGACCACCATGCCCGGATGCCCTTCATGTGCGAGCTCCAGCGTTCTACGGCGCATCTTCTCCGGAATGATTATCCTCTCTCCTCGTAACAGTACTTCTGATGAAGCACATAGTTCGGTTTCATATGCCTTGAAAGGTTTGGCGTTTTCTGTCCATACTCCGTGCTCTAGTGCTTTTATAACATCCTTGATCTGCTCATCTCTGCTTGATTCTTCCTGAATCTCCTGTACCGGTGCTGACGTAATAGCTAGCATTCGAACGAAATTTTCATTTTCAGGATCAAAGGTTCCTACTACCTCTTGCGCTACCGGCAACCTCGATAGTGCGTCAGCTACATTCATCGGTCCTGGTTGATAAACAATCCTATATGAATATGATTGCAAACGCATTATTCACCGTTCTAGTCTGGCGCACGGTTTCGATCTGGGACTGAACAGGAATTGTAGCGGTTTGCAATCGGTGACTAAATCAAATTTGATACCTTGCAGATACAGCTTAAAACGATCAACCGCCCAAACCAACGCTAGAGCCTCCCTTTCGGTCTGGAAATATTTCCGTTCAAGGTCTGATAACGACTTGCTGGCATAAGCAATGATTCGTCCTTGTTTGTTTGCATCCTCTTGCATCAAAACTGCTCCTAGACCATATGGATTTGCATCCGCTATCAAGACAGTTTTGTTTTTAGGATTGAAAAATCCCAAATGGCTGATGTTTGACACGGCATGCTTAATGTCTTCAAATGCCTGTTGTTGAGCCGAAGTCCACTGAAATTTATTTTCCTTCTTTAGCAACGCCCGCAACGAATCTGTTTTTGATGCTAGATGAGGTATGAATCTCCCTACATAGGTAATGAGTCCCAGGAAACTTCTCAGCTCAGCGGTATTTCCAGGCCGGCGGAATTGTTCTACTGCCCTAACCCGACTTTCTGTTGGTTTTACTCCTGCAGCCGACAAGAAGTGACCTAGACCAATTATGTTAACGCACATAGAGCGACGAAGGTTCTAATCAACCCGGCATCGACGAGGACGCGCACGGTGATATTTCCACTAACAAACACGTATTTTGCGGTCACTGAACTCCGATTTTATTACGTAAAACACACTTTATTTTGCTCGAGAAAATACAAGTTGTGTTTATTCTACGGATTCAACCGAACGCGGCGGTGGTTTATTTACTACTAACTTGCTCAGCTGTTCTACTGGCTAGAACTCATCCACGTTATACAGGCACTTGTCCTCATTTAGCAGCACGTTATATTCTTTGAAACGTTCTAAGAGACACTTAAGACGAAAATCGTGCTGTGCTTGAGTACTTCCCCAAACCATTGCGTCATCGAGGTACACTATAACCCCTTCTAACCCCGCTACTAGTGTATCCATAACTTTCTGGAAGGCCTCTGGCGCACAACTGATGCCGAACATCAGCCGTTTATATCTGAGTTTGAAAACAAAATTCCACAAGTTAGAATGATCGTTTATTTTCCATAAGGATAAAAGGGTTTTAAAAATTACGAAGCTTTACCTGAACAATCCATATTTCGTTATGAATGTTGTGATCACGCGAGAATCCTCTGATATTTCAAGTTGGTGGTATGCGTCCTTTACATCGAGTTTTGAAAACTTAACTGCGCCATCCACACCAGCCAATAGCTCCTCAATGACCGGAAGTGGGTGTGATTCCCGGAGTACCGCTTGGTTGGCACGACGCATATCTACGCAAAGCCTTATCTCCCCAGACTCCTTAAGAATCGGTACTACCGGGGAAACCCACGCAGAAGGCTCGTTTACTTTCTCGATAATGTCCCTGTCTAGCAAGTATTCTAGCTTGTCGTGTATTTTCTCCTCAAGAGCGAATGGTGCACGGCGATACGATTGGCGAACTGGCTGAACCTTTCGGTCGATCGGAATTTCTACCACTATTCCCTTGATCTTCGGAAAGATTGCCGGCCTCTCTGTCACTGATGCTACATCGAATCCCACTTTTAAAACTTTCAGTTCCTTGGCTGTTGCATGTCCCAGTAAGTTTTGTTGACCATTTTGAACCACATAGAATTTCGTCAAAGTCTTGTTGTCACCAGCCTTAATCTCTGCCCAGAACATACAATTTATTTGCATGGGCAGTTTGGTAGCATACGCCATTAGCTTCCGATCTACAACCGACGATATTCCTGTTGTTTTTATGCCCGCCGCTTTTGCCTGCTCCCAGGTTGCCTCTTCAATTATATTGGCGTCGGCACCTGAGTCAATGACCATCGCAATTTTGACTCCTCCTATAACGAAATCGAAGGTATTTTTCCCCATAGCGTAGAAAATGGCTTCTTCTTTCTGGTTCTCTGGCTCAACCTCTTCAATAAGTCTAATCCGCTTTGTTCTCGAAGTTGCGTTATCGCTTCCGGCGGTGCGTTTCAAACAACGGTTCATAAAGTGCCCCAGTTCGCCACATTTGAGGCACTTAGCATTCTTGGCTTTGCAGATGTTATCACCTTTCAAATGACCCTTCCTTCCACAAGCAAAGCAAGATCTGTTGGTCCATTTCGTCGAATTTGTAGATCGGAACTCGGACTGAAATTTGGGCTTTGACAACTGCGGACGCCGAATCACCCGATTCACAACATCCAACTGATGTTTTATTTCGCCATGTGAACGATCCAGTTCATTCATTTGCTGTTGGACATCGGCCAAAGTGGTCCCCAGTGTTACTATTTCGTCCAGAGTCATGTCTTTTGCCAGAATGTGTCGGCGTAGATCTTTTGATCTGCAAGTCTCCACAATTTGTTCAATCAATCTGTCTTCTGTTTCTCGCTTATCAAAACGATCGAATTCGCAACGTTTTGCCTGTATTCTGAGCCTCAAAACAAAATCAGCAAATCTTTCGTCAGGTTTCTGTTCAATTTGACGGAACAAGTGTCGCTCATAATTTCGACGACGCAAAATCTCTTGGAGATCTGGGCCAGCCAAATGTAACATTTGGGATCTTTTCTCCCACTGAGATGATATTCCGCAAGCATCAAAGTAACGTTCCAACTCGCGTTTCCATTTCTGCCATTCTACCGGCAGCCGAGATCTATCTGCTAGTATCTCAAACGATCGCACGCGTCTTGCTGATTCCATCCTAAAGAATTTCAATTTTCTTTTTTTAATTTTCGTTTCTACTATTTAAAATAATGAAGATCTCGTGGATGGATGGATGGATGCATTTTATTATTATTATTATTATTTCTATTCCTTCCCATAATACACATTCCCAAATACATACTTATTGACCCCGAATAGTTCACATGCATGTTTTGAACTACTCAACATAATTTCCAGTATTTTTCTTTTGTTATTATTACCTACCTTAAGATTCTGCCAAACTGAGAGTCTGAACACCTCCGTGAATCGATCATTAACCAGTATTATCTCATTTTCCACATCAATTTCTCGAAATCCATTAAAATCCACCATGATAACGACATTTTTCTTATTTACTTTTGCCTTTCATACCTTTGTAAACATTGTACTTACTAATGCTCATAAACCAATACGTTTCCACACTAATGCGTACCCTTTTTTACAACTCTCACTTACTCCCCTGCTTCGTCACTGGTATAGTTCTATGTGCACCAAACCTCTGAGTAACAACTATAACATAACTGTAGCTCACCGTTAATGTGACGTAACCATCACGTGTCCATGTAGAAACCTATACGCAGAAAGCTGAGAGTCCTCAGACCCACCACGTTTTTAGCTCCTGCGTTATTTCCAATAGCACCCAGTTGCTTTATCTTCTACGCACACAGTTGCGACAGCCTATCGGCACACAGTTGCCATTCGAAATATTAACGTACATGATACCTCTTCCTCTAGCACTCTGTTGCTTTTCTCTCTATCACACACAGTTGTGAGCCACAATCGGCACCCAGTTGCCGAACCGAAGTATCCATGTACATAACGCCTTTTTCTCTAGCACTCTGCTGCTTTCTCTCTATCACACACAGTTGTGAAACTCTATCGGCACCCAGTTGCCAACCAGAGTATCAATGTACATAACACCTCTTGCTCTAGCATTCTGCTGCTTTTCTCTATCTCACACATAGTTGTGAAACGCTATCGGCACCCAGTTGCCAATCCAAAATCACATCGCACATGATATTTCCTTTTAAGCCTTTCAATTATTTTTTTCACTCTGTTACGAACATCCATAGACACACCTTTGCCAACCGAATGGTTCAACTCTTTTTTTTTCGCCCACCATCGAATTTTCTCAATAAAACATAACTGCGAAGCCCATAGCCACCAATCCAATGAGTATATAACGAAGTCTAACGTCGCACTGCTCTTTCGCCTTCACACAGAAACCGAGCCGCGTCGGATATTCATTTCAATAATTCCTCTCTCACTCATACATACTCACGGCAAGCTCAGCTTAAATCTCTCGTGCGTGACGCCATATTTTTTTTTCACGCCACTGTGTTCAGACAATTCTAAATCCAATTTCGACCGTTTTCACATTCACAGTAATTTGCTATTTCTGTAGATAGATTATGTTCTTCCGCTTCATATTTTTTTTTCAATAATTTCATGGCTCGAATGCATCCACCATCATCTCACTTTCCTCATCGTGGTACACTTATCTTCACGAGGAATTCAAGATCTTTTCTTTTGATTTAATAACACTCACCTTCTTTTTTACTTTTTTCCACTTTTTTGGAATGGTTAAAGAATTTCGGTACTGAATCACTTTATTAAACTTTTCACCTCGTCGACAAAAACTGTGATATCGGTTGCTCGCAAACAAAACACGTGTGCTTCGATCGGTAGTCTACTCAACTCTAGTTCTCCTTACTTTATTGTCTTTGTTTAGCATACCTTTCCCTTGGGTGTATTTGTGTTGTCTTGTAGTGATGGATACTAATACATAACCCAGTTAACCCCGACACTACACCAAGGGCTTCTCCAAAAGCTCCTCAAAGCTTCTTCATACTCTTTCCAAAATTTCTCCCAAAGCCTCAAAGAGCATTTCCAAAAGCTTCTCAAAGCTTCATCAAACGCTTTTCCAAAAGCACCCTAAAGCTTCTTCAGAAGCTTCCCGAAGTTTCTTCACGAGCTTTAAACAGCATCTTCATTAGCTTCTCAAAGCTTTCCAAAGCTTCTCCAGAAGCTTCCCAAAGCCTCTGAAAAAACTTCCTAAAGCTTCTCCAGAAACTTCCCGAAGCTTCTCCAGAAGCTGTTTAATGCATTTTACAAGCTTTTCAATGCTTCTCCAGAAGCTTTCTTGAACGACTCCACAAGCTTTCCAATGTTTCTTAGGAAACATTCAAAAGCTTCTTCAAAAGTTTTCTAAGGCATTTTCAGAAGCATCCGAAGCGTTTCCAGATTTCCACAGCTTCTCCAGAAGCTTTCCTAAACTTCTCTAGAGGCTTATAAAAGCTTATCCAAACGCTTACCGAAGTTTTTCCAGAAGCTTCTCAAAACTTCTCCAGAAGCTTCCCAAAGCTTCTCCAGAAAGCTTCTCCAGATGCTGCACAAAGCTTCTTCAGAAGCTTCCTAAAGCTTCTCCAGAAGCTGCCCAAAGCTTCTCTAGAAGCTTCCCTAAAGCTTCTCCAGAAGCTCTCCAAAGCTTTTCCAGGAGCTTTCTAAAGCTTTTCCAGAAGCTTTCCAAAGTTTCTGCAGAAGCTTCTCAACACTTCTCCAGAAACTTCAGCTTCTGCTGAAGCTACCGGAAGCTTCTCGAACCTTCTTAGAAACTTCCCAAAGCATCTCCAGAATCTTCCCAAAGCTTCACCAGAAGCTTTTTCCAGCTTCTCCAAAAGCTTTTCCAATCTGTTTCAAAAGCTTAGTGAAGCTTTTTCAGAAGATTCTCAAAGCTTATCCAGAAACTTTCTAATGCTTCTCCATAGTATGCTGATGCAAGATTTCTCTTTGGAATCTCGAAATTTGGATGAATTTCCTTCAAGTTTCAAGGATTTTCGAAAAAATCAGAAGAATTGCTTTCGAAATCCAGAAGATTTTTTTTTCAAAATTCAGAATTCCGAAGAATTTTTTTTAAATTTAGAAGTTATTCAGAATTCATGTTTTGTTTTAAATTCTGAAGTTTTTTTTTCGAAATTTTGAAGAATTTCTTTCGAAGATCACAGAAATTGCTTTCGAAATTCGTGAGAATTTCCTCCTCAATTCGGAAGAATCAGCTTTTCACTTCGAAATTCGGAAGAATTTTAAAATTCGAAATTCGGGGAATTTCTTACTAATTTTGGCTGATTTTCTTGGAGCTTATTTTATCAGACGAGTAGGTTCTTGTGACTTGTCTGTCGAGTCACTGTCGATCAAAGTAAGCATGCACATATTTCAGAAGTCAGCCGTTGACTCTCTTAGTAATTCAGTTGCATGGAGTGTCAACCGTCGACAAATACGAGTGACAGAGTCGTGTCGAGTTTTTTAGTCGACAGTAGTAGTGACTCCAATCGAGTCATTTTGATCGACTCAACTTATAATCTGGGCCCCATGGTTTTGAACTGTTTTTGAAACGATTGCCGAAAAATGTGAGAGAGATCTAAATTTTGTTATCATTATTGAAACTGAGCATCTCTAGAAATGAACTGAAAAGTATATATTTAGAGATGTTCAATTTGCATAACTGCAAAAATGTAATAATGAGGTTTAAAAATGTAAACACCCATCAATGTTGAGATTATTTAATTTACAGATTCGTCCATAAGTTTGTCAATAAGTTTTCATAAAAAAAAATTAAAAAAAAAAACACAGCATTGACGAGCTGCAAACTGTTTATTTAGACTCCAGTGACGTTCAGTAACTCCAGTCATGTCGTTTTGATGACTTGATTGACATATGAAATAGACCCCATGGGGTTATGCAAACTGGGCATTCTTAGTAACGAATTTTAAAGTTTTTTTTTCCAGAGATGTTCATGCATAACTTACAAAGAAGTAGCATGAAATGAAAATATGTAATAATTTCTCGCTTAATTTATGATCTCGCCCTAAAATCTATTGGTAACCGATTGTGTAGCTTGTTGTTACTGAACAAACAAACGGATTTACACATTATTTAACAATGCTACGATGAAGAGAAGATCCTCCTCTATCTCTCAGTGGTGATAGTTTTTATCTTGGTCCCTTCATTTGCTTAAAAACAACGAGCTACACATTCGGTTACCAACGGCTTTCAAGGCGAGATATTAATTTATGCGAGATTTATACTTTGAAGCCATGAAGTCACGATTTCCACAACGTTTCCATCCGTAATGATAATTCTGATCCAGTCGTTCCGTTTCGATTCGGGGAAATCGACACACAATTGCGGAATAATAACTCCAGACAATCAAACAAAAATATGATTGGCATTATCGGTCCTCTTTACGACGCCATTTTATTCGGGATGTCACCGCCTGCCACCAACACAGTAGGCGAGGAACCTCGCCAAACCCTCTCCGGCCACCCACCTCCTCCAGGTTGAGAGCGATTGTTATTGGATCGGTAGAATGGTTTTGGTTTGGTTTGTGGGGCCATAAAACGGACTATCATAAACAGATTGAGGGCGTGTGGAAAGTGCCACGTGAAGCGGCAGTAAACGAAAAAAAAAACGAATATAATTCGGATCATAATTATAGCCTGCCTCCCTCGGAATATGGTTTACGCAGTTTCGCGGTATTAATAACCGTGTGCTAGTTGTCTGGGATGTGACGGCTAGGAGGGTTGCTTCTGGGCTGCAATAACAGCGATGCTGAATTTTATTGCCCTTATTGATTGATGTGACCGGGGAAATTAAGTATCCCTTGTTAATGATTTAGCGATTTTTGGGGCGAAACATAGGTGCGTCAATACGTTGGACCACAGCAGCTAACTTGTTTATCGGATATGAATTATGGAAATTAGATACAGTACGACAAACACTAACAGATTAAGTGCCTATCAAAAACGTGCTTCCTGATTGGACATAGGTTTGGGAAGCTTCGGAAAAGTCTTGAGAAGCTTCAGAAGAAGTTTTATGGAACATTAGGAGAAGTTTTGAGGCCTACGTTTTGCGCCAAGTTACAACAGACACCGACACACGTTATTGCTTCCAGTGGACGATTTGCCCTTTGAAGGAAGCACCACACCGCTTGACTCGTTGCGACTAAATGCTTGGTACATGTTCTACAATCCATCATCGAAACCTTAAACGCTGGTTTTCTGTTGAACAAATTCAATGAAAATATGTTTCCCTGTGTTCCGGTTCGAGAAACAATACAGTGAGAACCAAGATTATTATAATGACAGGTTTACCGATCTTGGCAGTCAGTGGGTGCGCTTTGTGGTTAGCTGCGGGGAAGGCGGAAGTGACAGCTGGCGGGTTTGTGTACATTGTTTTTCACTCAACCGTTTCTATGAGGTTGTTAGGGAATGTTTACTCCAACAAACATAAACACAGTGAAGTGAAAATTTTCTCCAGCATTTTGTCGCGAATCAAATTTTCGTCTTTAATGTAGTGTTCCGGTGTTTTGTGTCGAAGAAAAGCAGATTACTTGAAACATTGGACTACAATTGCATGTAATGCATGTAAATGTGGAAATTTCGAATAGTGCAGCGGATGAGAGCCACCCACCACCGATGGTCTACCGATGAAAGAGAGGATGCGCCACGGTGTCGCCGTTTGACGATGACGGTTGTATTCTTGTAACTTTATCTTGTAAGTTAAGTCATCCTACTATCAATGCATTACACAGTGAAGTAAATTCAGATACTCTGCCGCGTATACCACATAGATGTGGGTGTAAAAGAAACATTCTATACCTACTTTGTTACGCCATGCATCTGATATCCAAACAACCAAAACAAACTCGCCAGCTGTCACTTGGCATTTCAAAATGACGGAATGGAAATCTGACAAATTGGACTACCTCCCTTCTAGATACCTTGGTGAGAACGTTTTTTTTTTGTAAACTTACTTGATTTTGAAATAAAAAAATAAGCCATTTTACGAGACATTACACCTAGTTATTGTATCAGCTACCTCTTATTCACCTATATTTCACATAAAAAGGCATTTTTTTGATCAGAAATATTTTACTATTTTTTCTCCATTTAAGTTTTCACCTGTATGAAAAGCTACGTTAGAAATGCGCACAGTCATCAACCATCATCATCGCGAAAACTGACAACGATGATTGAAAAGTCCCAGATCTCCTGTCATTTGACCTGCTTCTTAAAATGGCTCATTGCTTCTGAAAATTAGAAATTAATGACTAATTTTGTCCCATTAGAGGAAATCTTTGAATTTTGGAAGGAAATTCATTGAATTTCTAACACTATATTTCAGAATCTCAGAAGCAATTCTATTATTTTTACTGCTTTTAGAAAAGCAATTCCTAAGGATTTTTTCCACATTTCGAAGTTTTCTTCGAAATATAAAATTAGAAATTCTTAAGAATTTTGAAAAAAAAATCCTGATTCCGAATTATCCTCTGAAATTCTTTACAATTTAGAATGAAAATCTTAGAAAGCATCAAGAAATAATATTTTCAAACTTCAAAGCCCTTTCTCGAAATTTTGAAAGGTTTTCACGGAATTTCGAAACACGTTCACCGAATTTCGAAAGAAATCTACTACTTCTTCGAATTTTGAAGGAAGTTCTTCTCAATTCTTAAGGAAATTCTTCCGAATTTCAAAGGAAAATCAGCCAAAATTAGTAAGAAATTCGGGGAATTTCTTACTAATTTTGGCTGATTTTCCTTTGAAATTCGGAAGAATTTCCTTAAGAATTGAGAAGAACTTCCTTCAAAATTCGAAGAAGTAGTAGATTTCTTTCGAAATTCGGTGAACGTGTTTCGAAATTCCGTGAAAACCTTTCAAAATTTCGAGAAAGGGCTTTGAAGTTTGAAAATATTATTTCTTGATGCTTTCTAAGATTTTCATTCTAAATTGTAAAGAATTTCAGAGGATAATTCGGAATCAGGATTTTTTTTTCAAAATTCTTAAGAATTTCTAATTTTATATTTCGAAGAAAACTTCGAAATGTGGAAAAAATCCTTAGGAATTGCTTTTCTAAAAGCAGTAAAAATAATAGAATTGCTTCTGAGATTCTGAAATATAGTGTTAGAAATTCAATGAATTTCCTTCCAAAATTCAAAGATTTCCTCTAATGGGACAAAATTAGTCATTAATTTCTAATTTTCAGAAGCAATGAGCCATTTTAAGAAGCAGGTCAAATGACAGGAGATCTGGGACTTTTCAATCATCGTTGTCAGTTTTCGCGATGATGATGGTTGATGACTGTGCGCATTTCTAACGTAGCTTTTCATACAGGTGAAAACTTAAATGGAGAAAAAATAGTAAAATATTTCTGATCAAAAAAATGCCTTTTTATGTGAAATATAGGTGAATAAGAGGTAGCTGATACAATAACTAGGTGTAATGTCTCGTAAAATGGCTTATTTTTTTATTTCAAAATCAAGTAAGTTTACAAAAAAAAAACGTTCTCACCAAGGTATCTAGAAGGGAGGTAGTCCAATTTGTCAGATTTCCATTCCGTCATTTTGAAATGCCAAGTGACAGCTGGCGAGTTTGTTTTGGTTGTTTGGATATCAGATGCATGGCGTAACAAAGTAGGTATAGAATGTTTCTTTTACACCCACATCTATGTGGTATACGCGGCAGAGTATCTGAATTTACTTCACTGTGTAATGCATTGATAGTAGGATGACTTAACTTACAAGATAAAGTTACAAGAATACAACCGTCATCGTCAAACGGCGACACCGTGGCGCATCCTCTCTTTCATCGGTAGACCATCGGTGGTGGGTGGCTCTCATCCGCTGCACTATTCGAAATTTCCACATTTACATGCATTACATGCAATTGTAGTCCAATGTTTCAAGTAATCTGCTTTTCTTCGACACAAAACACCGGAACACTACATTAAAGACGAAAATTTGATTCGCGACAAAATGCTGGAGAAAATTTTCACTTCACTGTGTTTATGTTTGTTGGAGTAAACATTCCCTAACAACCTCATAGAAACGGTTGAGTGAAAAACAATGTACACAAACCCGCCAGCTGTCACTTCCGCCTTCCCCGCAGCTAACCACAAAGCGCACCCACTGACTGCCAAGATCGGTAAACCTGTCATTATAATAATCTTGGTTCTCACTGTATTGTTTCTCGAACCGGAACACAGGGAAACATATTTTCATTGAATTTGTTCAACAGAAAACCAGCGTTTAAGGTTTCGATGATGGATTGTAGAACATGTACCAAGCATTTAGTCGCAACGAGTCAAGCGGTGTGGTGCTTCCTTCAAAGGGCAAATCGTCCACTGGAAGCAATAACGTGTGTCGGTGTCTGTTGTAACTTGGCGCAAAACGTAGGCCTCAAAACTTCTCCTAATGTTCCATAAAACTTCTTCTGAAGCTTCTCAAGACTTTTCCGAAGCTTCCCAAACCTATGTCCAATCAGGAAGCACGTTTTTGATAGGCACTTAATCTGTTAGTGTTTGTCGTACTGTATCTAATTTCCATAATTCATATCCGATAAACAAGTTAGCTGCTGTGGTCCAACGTATTGACGCACCTATGTTTCGCCCCAAAAATCGCTAAATCATTAACAAGGGATACTTAATTTCCCCGGTCACATCAATCAATAAGGGCAATAAAATTCAGCATCGCTGTTATTGCAGCCCAGAAGCAACCCTCCTAGCCGTCACATCCCAGACAACTAGCACACGGTTATTAATACCGCGAAACTGCGTAAACCATATTCCGAGGGAGGCAGGCTATAATTATGATCCGAATTATATTCGTTTTTTTTTTCGTTTACTGCCGCTTCACGTGGCACTTTCCACACGCCCTCAATCTGTTTATGATAGTCCGTTTTATGGCCCCACAAACCAAACCAAAACCATTCTACCGATCCAATAACAATCGCTCTCAACCTGGAGGAGGTGGGTGGCCGGAGAGGGTTTGGCGAGGTTCCTCGCCTACTGTGTTGGTGGCAGGCGGTGACATCCCGAATAAAATGGCGTCGTAAAGAGGACCGATAATGCCAATCATATTTTTGTTTGATTGTCTGGAGTTATTATTCCGCAATTGTGTGTCGATTTCCCCGAATCGAAACGGAACGACTGGATCAGAATTATCATTACGGATGGAAACGTTGTGGAAATCGTGACTTCATGGCTTCAAAGTATAAATCTCGCATAAATTAATATCTCGCCTTGAAAGCCGTTGGTAACCGAATGTGTAGCTCGTTGTTTTTAAGCAAATGAAGGGACCAAGATAAAAACTATCACCACTGAGAGATAGAGGAGGATCTTCTCTTCATCGTAGCATTGTTAAATAATGTGTAAATCCGTTTGTTTGTTCAGTAACAACAAGCTACACAATCGGTTACCAATAGATTTTAGGGCGAGATCATAAATTAAGCGAGAAATTATTACATATTTTCATTTCATGCTACTTCTTTGTAAGTTATGCATGAACATCTCTGGAAAAAAAAACTTTAAAATTCGTTACTAAGAATGCCCAGTTTGCATAACCCCATGGGGTCTATTTCATATGTCAATCAAGTCATCAAAACGACATGACTGGAGTTACTGAACGTCACTGGAGTCTAAATAAACAGTTTGCAGCTCGTCAATGCTGTGTTTTTTTTTTAATTTTTTTTTATGAAAACTTATTGACAAACTTATGGACGAATCTGTAAATTAAATAATCTCAACATTGATGGGTGTTTACATTTTTAAACCTCATTATTACATTTTTGCAGTTATGCAAATTGAACATCTCTAAATATATACTTTTCAGTTCATTTCTAGAGATGCTCAGTTTCAATAATGATAACAAAATTTAGATCTCTCTCACATTTTTCGGCAATCGTTTCAAAAACAGTTCAAAACCATGGGGCCCAGATTATAAGTTGAGTCGATCAAAATGACTCGATTGGAGTCACTACTACTGTCGACTAAAAAACTCGACACGACTCTGTCACTCGTATTTGTCGACGGTTGACACTCCATGCAACTGAATTACTAAGAGAGTCAACGGCTGACTTCTGAAATATGTGCATGCTTACTTTGATCGACAGTGACTCGACAGACAAGTCACAAGAACCTACTCGTCTGATAAAATAAGCTCCAATATTTTAATTTCAAAAAGTCTGTTTTCTACTCGGGCAACCATTAAACTTCAAACGCTTCCTGTCAATTCTTGTGATGTGATTATCGGCTATAAACAAAAAATGAAGCGATAAAACCCGTTAAAAGTGCTTGGTCCTCGATCCATGCCAGAGGTGTGGAAAAAATCGCGTGTAATTTCCGCCGCATTTTGGCGAGAAATTGCGTTTGAAGATAACTAACGATGAGAATGAAAAAAAACATACGACGATGAATATTTTTAACCTCAAAACACTCTCAGTAAGGAGCTAATTGTCATTTTCGTAAGCTAACCACCCCACAGAGTTAAAAAAAATCACTTATCCGTTGCTTTGATTAACTATTTAAGTAATTAGGTATTCAAGTGCGAAAGAGAAATATTTGTGAAATACCTTTTGTTCACGAATTCCTTTTGCATCGCTAGTTTAACTATTCCACTTGATTCCAATTTCCAAATTAAAACTTTGAGATTACAAATTTCAAACTTTGAACTTCAACGAATGAACTTGAAACTTCGAACTTGAAACTTCATACTTCAAACTTCAAACTTGAAACTTCAAACTCCCATCTTCCATCTTCCATTTTTCAACTTCCAACTACCAACTATCAACTTAAAACTTTCAATTTCCAACTTCCAACTTTCCACTTCCAGCTTCCAACTTTCAACTTCCAACTTTCCACTTACAACTTCCAACTTCCAACTTCCAACTCCCAACTTCCAATTTCCAACTTCCAACTTCCAGCTTCCAATTTTCTACTTCCAACTTCCAACTACCAAATATCAACTTCCAACTTCCAACTTCCAACTCCCGACTTCCAACTTCTAACATCAAGCTTCCAACTTTCCACTTCCAACTTCTAACATACAATTTCCAACTTTCAACTTCCAACTTCCGACTTCCATCTTTCAACTTCCAACTTCCGACTTCCAACTTCCAACTTCCACTTCCGACTTCCAACTTCCAACATCCAACTTCCAACTACCAACTTCCAACTTCCAGCTTCCACTTCCAACTTCCAACTTCCAACTACCAACTATCAACTTACAACTTCCAACTTCCAACCTTCAACTTCTAACTTCCGACTTCCAAATTCCAACTTCCAACTTCCAACTTCAAGCTTCCAACTTTCCACTTCCAACTTCCAACTCCTTACTTCCAACTTCCACTTCCGACTTCCAACTTCCAACTTCCAACTTATAGCTTCAAACTTCCAACTTCCAATTTACAACTTCCAATTTCCAACTTCCAGCTTCCAACTTTCCACTGCCAATTCCAGCATTGACCTTCAAACTTCCCACTTCCAATATTCACTTCCCATTTTCCATGTTTCAACTTCCAACTTCCAACTACCGACTATCAATTTACAACTTCCAATTTCCAATAACCAGCTTCCATATTTCAACTTTCAACTTCCAACTTCCAGTTTCCAAATTTCCACTTCCAACTTCCAACTTCCAACTTCCAACTTCCAATTTCCAACATCCAACATCCAACTTCCAACTGACAACTTCCAACTTCCAACTTCCAACTTCCAGCTTCCAACTTTCCACTTCCAACTTTCAATTTCCAACTTCCGACTTCCAACTTCCAACTTCCGACTTCCAACATCCAACTTATAGCTTCCAACTTCCAACTTCCAATTTTCAACTTCCAGCTTCCAACTTTCCGCTTCTAACTTCCAGCATTGACCTTCAAACTTCCAACTTCCAAGATCCACTTCCCATCTTGCATGTTTCAACTTCCAACTTCCAACTACCGACTATCAATTTATAACATCCAATTTCCAATAACCAACTTCCAACTTCCAACTTCCAACTTCCAACTACCAACTATCAACTACAACTTACAACTTCCAACCTTCAACTTCCAACTTCCGACTTCCAACTTCCAACTCCCGACTTCCAACTTCTAACTTCCAACTTCCAACTTCCAATTTCCAACTTCCAGCTTCCAACTTTCCGCTTCCAACTTCCAGCATTGACCTTCAAACATCCAACTTCCAATATCCACTTCCCATCTTCCATGTTTCAACTTCCTACGTTCAACTACTGACTATCAATTTACAACTTCCAATAACCAACTTCAAACTTTCAACTTCAACTTCCAACTTCCAACTATCAACTATCAACTTGAAACTTTCAATTTCACACTTCCAACTTTCCACTTCCAACTTCCAACTTCCAACTTCCAACTTCCAACTTCACACTTCCAACTTCCAATTTCCAATTTCCAATTTCCAACTACCAGCTTCCAACTTTCTACTTCCAACTTCCAACTACCGAATATCAACTTCCAACTTCCAACTTCCAACTTCCAACTCCCGAATTCCAACTTCTAACTTCCAACTTCCAACTTCAAGCTTCCAACTTTCCACTTCCAACATCCAACTTCTAACTTACAATTTCCAACTTTCCACTTCCAACTTCCGACTTCCAACTTTGAACTTCCAACTTCCAGCTTCCAGCTTCAACTTCCAACTTCCAACTTCCAACTACCAACTACCAACTATCAACTACAACTTCCAACTTCCAACCTTCAACTTCCAACTTCCGACTTCCAACTTCCAACTTCCAACTCCCGACTTCCAACTTCTAACTTCCAACTTCCAACTTCAAGCTTCCAACTTCTAACTTCCAATTTCCAACTTTCAACTTCCAACTTCCGACTTCCAACATCCAACTTATAGCTTCCAACTTCCAACTTCCAATTTCCAACTTCCAGCTTCCAACTTTCCGCTTCCAACTTCCAGCATTGACCTTCAAACTTCCAACTTCCAATATCCACTTCCCATCATCCATGTTTCAACTTCCAACTTCCAACTACCGACTATCAATTTACAACATCCAATTTCCAATAACCAACTTCCAACTTTTAACTTTCAACTTCCAGTTTCCAAATTTCCACTTCCAACTTCCAACTTCCAACTTCCAACATCCAACATCCAACTTCCAACTTCCAACTTCCAACTTCCAACTTCCAACTTTCCACTTCCAACTTCCACTTCCAACTTCCAACTTCCAACTTCCAACTTCCAACTTCCAACTTCCAACTTCCAACTTCTGACTTCCAACTTCCAACTTTCTACTTCCAACTTCCAACTACCAACTATCAACTTACAACTTCCAACTTCTAACTTCCAACTTCCAACTTCAAGCTTCCAACTTCCAACTTCTCACTTCTAACTTCCAACTTTCAACTCCCAATTTCCGACTTCCAACTTCCAACTTGTAGTGTCGGATGCACATAAAGAAAAGACGTCTGTTTGTCAGAATCGCGACCAAAACATTTATTCCATGTCTACTACGATCTACAAATCTTTACTTATTCAAATTTATCTCATACACACCAACTTTCAATATCGTACAATTCCTCCTTCAGTTTTATAATTTTCATATTTGCTTCCAAAAGTATTTCAATTTTCTTGACGTACAAAAGTATTGTAAGCATTGTGTGTTGCTCCCATGTTGTCCATTCCAGCATCATATCCGTCAACAGGTAAACATTTGATATACAAACGAATTTTCAATAGAAATCCTGAATTGATATGGAACAATGCCAAATTCGATTGATGAGGACATGGTTTCCATAGTCGTGGACGCAATAGTCTCAGCTATTACATGATGATAATTTCGCGTTACAATTACCTGAAATAAAAGAAATATTTAACTTTTTTCTAGCATTGCGATACTTAGCTTTTTGTTTCCAATGTTCAACTTTTAACATTCATCGAACTTCTTCCTTTTCAATTTGAAATCGTCTCGTCGTTAAGAACTTTTTCATTCTTCCACATGACTGACTTGCTCAAACCTGCTCTTGTTTTCAGTATGATGTTTTCACCATTTCCAATGTATTTTGTTTATTGTTTCTATATATTAACAAAATCTGCTTTGAACTCTTCTATATGTCTCTTCTAATTTTCTACATTTTTTATTGTTTCAACTGACTCTTGTTCTTTTCCTAGTTAAATATTATCCCTGTTGGTTTAACTATTTCCTAACTTATAGCATTGTTAAAACTAAGATGCATTATATCCAGTAATATAGACCAACTTTGACTCTATCATAAATGTAATTTGCAATACCGAAACATACCTAAAAAGATTATTTTAGGTGCAATTGAATCTGGCATTGAAGCTTCTTCTTTTTCCGTAATCTAACAAGAATTACAAATGTTTTTATACAAGTCGTTATTTTTTTTTGATTTTGATGAACTAACCCGGTAAACATTAATTTATGGAATCAAAACGTGTAATTTCCAGCATAATTCTACTATACAATTTGAGTTGAATGAAACCCACAACAAAGCCGTGCGATTTAAACTAGCATTCTTGAAAGATTTCTGATAATTGAAAAAATACTATTCTACTTTGGTTCAGGCTTAGGAACCTTGTTTTAATTTACCATTTAATACATTCTTACAAAGACGTTAAGTGCGCATTTTTCATTCTTATATCCATCGAATCTTGGATAATCTTCATTTTGTTTACTCAACCATTTATAAGGCGTATTCACATGAAAGTTTATAACATTTCCAAACGAGAAACTGGTATTCGAAAACTTGAGTAATTTGTTTACCATTTATTTATTTAGAAACTTAAATGTATCCAAATCAAGATCGCGTTTAAATTTGATTGGGTTTTATTTAAATATCATAGCATTGTTTTTTATGCAAATACTTAGTTTGCACACACTTTCTATATTTCGGTAACTGAGCACACTATAGTCTTTTTTATGACATCGCAAACAACCAGAATGTACGTATAATGAAATCATCTTTAGCGTTATGCGATGCTTATATGTGCAAAGTTTCACATATAAGATGTCGTGAAAAGGCCTTATACGTACAAAAATGGAGGCGATATACGTGCATATTTTATATGATGAAAAATAGCATGCAATGCGAGTGTATAGATTTTATTGCGAACTATTCCGTACTCTTATGCGACTTAATATATGATAACAAAATTTATTTGACAGCTGCCACGAATTGATACGACTTTCTTTGTACAAGTGTACGGGACGAAATAAAATGTACATATGAACTCATAAAATGACGTTTTATGCGAGGAAACTCATCGATCGGACGATTTCATCCACCATTTAGTGCGGGTGTGATGCAATTTGTATGAGTAAACGACTTTGTTCGTGAACTGTTATGCGACTTCTGGTTGTCTGGGATGTTCACTCGTGCTTCCAATAGATAGACGACCTTGTCTTTACTCAATCAGTTTTTCTTCCTCGAACGTAAATGAAAATTTGATTTTGATGAGCATTAATTTAGACTAGTTTTGCCGACACAAGCTAACATAATATATTCAAAAATATTGTGCAAAGCACTTTTCAAACAACTTTTCAATGTTTTTCTTTTATTTTACTTTTTCGCTTGCTTTGTTCTTTTTTTTTAAACGCCTTACTTTGATATGAAAAGATGAACGAAAAATGTTACCTTATCTTCAACTTGTTATTTGTGTAAATTATGACTTATGAGAATTCATTTATGTTTATGTCCAAAGAATGTTGTTTGATTTTACATATAATTGATGCATATTTTTATGCTTTTGTAAACAAAATCCATAAATCGAAATTTATAGAAAATATTTTGATAGTGTTAGTAAACTTATGTTATTCACGATTCTTCTGACCACATTACCTCCATGACACAAAATTGTCGCACTTAGTTGGTCTCAGCATATACCATGACAAATTCCTTTACTTGATCACAACGTAGTCCTTTATTCAGCCCTTCAATTGTGCTTCTTGATATACGGTGATAATTCAGCTCGGTTTTGATATCGATGGAAAATCATGATCAGTGTTTATAATACAACACACGACTATTTTTAATAGCATGCAGTTGTTGATGATAATAATAATATGGCACTCAGTTTCTGTAAATATAAATAGCACATATAATTCGCTCAGTGAATAATGTATAGTTTTCTCCTAGTAGCACAACCACCGTAAGTACACAATTTCTGTTGATTATTCAAAATAGCTAACCACGAGTAGCACACAGTTGCTACACAGTACACAGTATAATAAATAAATTCCACAGAATAATATATAAATTCCAATACAGTACACAGAATAATAAATAAATTCCAATCAACACACAGTTGCTTTCCACATTCCATATTTACCGATTCAAAATGATACACAGTTGCTCTTCAAGCTCTTTATGGCTTATGATTACCGACGAAAAATAGCACACAGTTGCTCTCCATGGTACACAGTTGCCGATCTACACATCCCACACAGTTGCCGATCTACACATACAGCACACAGTTGCTCTTCACGTTCTAGAATCACCATTCAAAAGTAGCACACAGTTGCTCTCCATGACATACAGTTGCCTATCAACATATAGCACACAGTTGCTCTCCATGGCACACAATTGCCGATCTTCGCTTATAGCACACAGTTGCTCTCCACGGTCTAGAATTGACAATTGAAAATAGCACCCAGTTGCTCTCGATGGCACACAGTTGCCGATCTCCACATATAGCACACAGTTGCTCTCCACGTTATAGAATTGCCAGTCAAAAATAGGACACGGTTTCTCTTCATGGCACACAATTGCCTATCAATATATAGCGCTCAGTTGCTCTCCATATTTTAGACTTGTTGATAAAAAATTGCACACATTTGCTCTTATTGACATACAGTTGTCGTTTAAAAAATAACACGAAGTTTTTCTTGATAGATTTCAATTTCGTTTCCAAAATATCATACAGATGCTCTCCATCATCTACAAATGCCGATCAAAATCAGCATACAGTTGTTCTCCATGACATATAGTTGTCGAACAAAAATATTCACACAATTGCTCACTTAACTGTACATAAATATATATGTTAATACAAGAGTTGCTCTCCCTGGTCCATAATCACTGATAAATCATTTGTAATTGATTATTGGGATTCTCCACAATTTATAAATAACACACTCTGTCAAGTTATTCCGACAGGCACATAGATGCCAAGTTTCAACAACTTCCGCCTTTTTTTCCAAAATTCTCTTTACCGTTTTATTCCCAAACATACTTCTGCTTGATATAACACAGCAACCATTTCCATCTCTTAGGATTTATCGTAATTAACATCCTTTCTCAATGAACTGTTCAACTGGTAGACTTAAGCAATTTATATACTATTGTGTTGGTTGCAAGCCTTTTTCACTTTTTTTTACAATACTCTTCATGACAGAATAGCTAAACCGATAGATTACTTGAACATTTCAATAATGTAGAATTTCAACCACTTCTTTTATTTACTTATTGCAGAAACTTATATAACATCATATGGGCAATCCATTATTACACATATTCAAAACTGACTTGATTCATTTATTAGTTAATTGTATTGAATAAATCAATTAACACTAATGAGTAGCACACTTGAGCTATATCTCATTTAAAATCTCTCATACATACAACATCTACATATATCCCATGGCTTAATTTTACTATATTTATTTATTTTTTTAAATATTTCAAGCCATGAACATGAAACCATGAGCATGTAAGCAATAACCATATCGATGAAATATATCAAATAATAACAACAATAGTAATATCAGCAACCCTCCTTTTTCAAATGTTTCACACAATTTTAACAAAGGTTTAATTGTTTTCTGAAGCATGGTTCAATATAGAACAACACGATACACTTCCGTTACTCAACATTTGTATCATGACGAAAAGTTTTCGAAAACTATACTATATCCCATTCGCTTTTGAACGCAAAGCTGAACGGCAAAGATGGTACTCTAACATTGTATGAAAATTATGCATATTATATTTTGTTTGTTTTTCATCGTGCATATCCTTTTCAAAATCCCTCAAAACTATTAACCACACTCCACGCAAACTTGCCATTGTCAATTACACTAATTAACCAATGACACCAAACATCATAGCAACCTTTGTTTGTTTGAAAATATGACACGCGTGCTCAACGTTTTCATCCGCTACTGCTCAATTTTATCCAAAATAATTGAATAATGGAAGCAATCTTAATAAGAAAAATGATTTTGCTAAAGCCTGTTTTAAACTTATTATAGCTCACCATCCACAAAATTCTATCACACCGGAGACGCTTTTACGGCCTACCTACCGTTCCGTTATGGATGGTTATAGTATTGAGCCGGTTTTGTCTTCTGTACTAGCACCTACCTTCTTCTGCACCAAAATAACACAACCGCCATACGCCAACTACACTTACCAACCTTCCACTACCAATAACACCACCTAAAAATTATCAAGCTATACCAGAAGTTCACTATATCTTTCGTACTTAAAATATGCTAAACACATTTCCTTATTTGAACCTCGTCGCCAAAATGTAGTGTCGGATGCACATAAAGAAAAGACGTCTGTTCGTCAGAATCGCGACCAAAACAAGAGACCGTTTATTCCATGTCTACTACGATCTACAATTTATCTCAAACAGACCAACTTTCAATATCGTACACAACTTTCCACTTCCAACTTTCCACTTATAACTTCCAACATCCATCTTCAAACTTCCAATATTCAACTTCCAATTTACAGCTTCCGACTATCAATTTACAACTTCCAGTTTCCAATAACCAACTTTCAACTTTCAAATTCCAACTTCCAGCTTCCAACTTTCCACTTCCAACTCTTAAAAAGAAACTTAAAACATAAAACTTGGAATTTGAAACTTGCAGCTTAAAGCTTGCAACTTGAAACTTGAAGCTTGAAGCTTAATACTCGAGCTTAAATCTTAAAGCTCAAAGCTTGAAGCTTGAAACTTTAATCTTAAAGCTTGAAATTTGAATTTTGAAACTCGAAGCCCTAGGCTTGAGGCTCGAAGCTTGAAGCTTGAAACTTGAAACTTGAAACTTGAAGCTTGAGGCTTGATGCTTGAAGATTGCAACTTGAAACATGTAATTTGCAACTTGAAACTTGATGTTTGAAGTTTGAAGCATGAAGCTTGAAGCTTGATTCTTAAAGCTTAAAGCTAGAGGCTTGGAGCTTGAAGCTTGAAGCTTGAAGCTTGAAGTTTGAAACTCGAAGCATGAAGCTTGAGCCTTGGGGCTTGAAACTTGAAACTTGCTACTTGAAACTTGTAACTTGCTACTTGAAACTTGAAGTTTAAAGCTTGAAGCTTTAAGTTTGTAGGTTTAAGCTTACAGCGTAAAACTTGAAGCTTATGGCTCAAAGCATGAAGCTTGAAGCTTGATCTTTAAAGCTTGAAGCTTGAAACTTGAGGCTTGAAGCTTGAAGCTTGAAGCTCAAAGCTTGAAGCTTGAAGTTCAAAGTTTGAAACTCTAAGCTTGAAGCTTGAGGATTGAAGCTTACAGCTTAAAACTTGATGCATAAAGCTCAAAGCTTGAAGCTTGAAGCTTGAATCTTGAATCTTAAAGCTTCAAGCTTGAAGGTTGAAGTTTGAAGCTTGAAACACGAAGCTTGTAGCTTGAGCCGTGGGGCTTGAAGCTTGAAGCTTAAAACTTGTGAGTTGTGACAACTTGAAACTAGAAGTTTGAAGCTTAAATCTTGAAGGTTGAAGCTTACAGCGTAAAACTTGAAGCTTAAAGCTCAAAACATGAAGCTTGGAGCTTGAATCTTAAAGCTTCAAGCTTGAAGCTTGCAGTTTGAAGCTTGAAGCTTGAAGCTTGAGGCTTGAGGCTTGTAGCTTAAAGCTTGATGCTTGAAGCTTGAAGGTTGCAACTTGAAACTTGAAGTATGAAGCTTGAAGCATACAGCTTAAAACTTGAAGCTTAAACTCCAAAGCTTGAAATTTAAAGCTTGAAGCTAGAAGCTTGAAGCTAGCAGGTTGAAGCTAGAAGCTTGAAGCTAGAAGCTTGAAGCTAGAAGCTTGAAGCTAGCAGCTTGTAGCTAGAAGCTTGAAGCTTGTAGCTTTAAGCTCAAAGCTCAAAGCATGCAGCTTGAAGCTTGAATCTTAAAGCTTAAAGCTAAAGGCTTGAAGCTTGAGGCCTAAAACTTGAAGCTTAAAGCTCAAAGCATGAAGCTGGAATCTTAAAGCTTGAAATTTGAAGTTTGAAACTCGAAGCTTGAAGCTTGAGTCTTGAAGCTTACAGCTTAAAACTTGAAGCTTAAAACTTGAAGCTAAAAGCTCAAAGCTTGAAGCTTGAATCAAAAAGCTTCAAGCTTGAAGCTTGAAGTTTGAAGCTTGAAACTCGAAGTTTGAGGCTTGAAGCTTGAAGCATGAAACTTGTTATTTGCAACTTGAAGCATTAAGCTTGAAGCTTGAAGCTTGAGGCTTGACGCTTGAAGCTTGAAGCTTAAAACTTGAAGCTTAAGGCTCAAGGCATGAAACTTTAAGCTTGAATCTTAAAGCTTGAAGCAAGAAGCTTAAAGCTCAAAGCTTGAAGCTTGAATCTTGAATCTTAAAGCTTCAAGCTTGAAGGTTGAAGTTTGAAGCTTGCATTCGAAGCTTAAAGCTTGAAAGCTTGAAACTTGTAATTTGCAATTTAATACTTGAAGTTTGAAGCTTGAAGCTTGTAGCTTGAAGCTTGAAGTTTGAAACTCTAAGCTTGAAGCTTGAGGCTTGAAGCTTACAGCTTAAAACTGGGAGCTTAAAGCTCAATGCTCGATGTTTGAATCATAAAGCTTGAAGCTAGAAGCTTCAAGTTTGAAGCTAGAAGCTTCAAGTTTGAAGCGTGAAGCGTGAGGCTTAAAGCTTACAGCTTAAAATTTGAAGCATAGAGCTCCAAGCATAAATCTTGAATCTTAAAGCTTGAAGTTTGAAGCTAGTAGCTTGAAGCTTGAAGCATGAATAATAGGGTGCGGCTTATTTTTCAAAAGTTCTCTAAACCAAAAATTCGTATGCTCTACTGAATTCAAATCACATTAAAGGAAAAATCTCAAAATCTGAGCCAAAAATATTTTTATTTAGAGGTGGCGCAAGCGTCTTGAAGGTGAATTTTCAAGTTATAAAAATTGACCTTCAATGAAGTAAACATAAATTTGTTAGTTTTCATCCAATTTTTGAAACTTTTAGCACCATTATCTTCAAAATTAAATTTATGGAAACTTTGTAGAATATTAAAATTGTCTTAAATCAAAACTAGTCATAGTTAAAAATACTTTTACCGAAATTTTTCCTCATTTTACTAAAAAAATAATTTTTGTTTGTCCATAACTTCATAAATATTCAATCGATTCCGAATCTTTTTACATGTTTTTGAAGCAAATTTTGTTGTTTTTAAACTGTTCATACAGCACATTTTTCTAAAAAATGGTTTTGACTTAGTTATTCAACAAAAACTACCCAAAAACATGATTTTTCAATAAAAAAATCAAATCTCTTTGGATTATTTAAGTTTTTTTCACCGGAAATTGTATTTTTATGTAAAAATTTAATATATAAAACATCTTGCTTTTTTAACAAATGCAAACATATTTTTGATTCAAAATTATTTAAAAATTGTTACAAAATCCTTCTCGAAGGTTTGACAAATGAGAAAAACCAGTTTCAGCTTTAGAAATAATATTTAACTGGCAAAAATTAAAAAAAAAAACTGTAATTTTTCGTAAAAAAATCATGTTTTTGTGCAGTTTTTGTTGAATAACTTAGTCAAGACGATTTTTTAGTGATATGTGATGTATGAAAGGTTAAAAAACAACTAAACTTGCTTCAAAAACATGTAAAAAAATTAGGAATCGGTTGAGTAATGAAGACTTTATGGTCAAATGAAATTGAAATTTTTAGTAAAATGAGGAAAAATTTGGAATAAATTGCTTTTAACTAAAACTTTTTTTTTGTTTTAGACAAATTTTGTGTTCTACAAAGTTTTCATAAATTTAATTTTGAAGGTATTGACGCTAAAAGTTTTAAAATCGGTTGAAAAATAACAAAGTTATGTTTACTTCTTTGAAGGTCATTTTAATAACTTGAAAATTCACCTTCCAGACGCTTGCGCCACCTCTAAATGTTAATATTTTTGGCTCAGATTTTGAGGTTTCTCTTTTGATGTGATTTGAATTCAGTAGAGCATACGAATTTTTGGTTTTGAGAACTTTTGAAAAATAAGCCGCACCCTAAATGAACAATGATGCTTGATGCTGAATGCTTGAAAAGCTTGAAGCTGGAAACTTGAAACCTGAATCGTGAAGCTTAAAGCCTGATGATCAATGCTCGAGGCTTGAAATGCTTGAAGTTTGAAGCTTTAAACTTGGAACTCTAATTTCTGAAATAAATATTTGGAATGAGGTTTTCTGATAGTATATGCTAATAAAAATATGGAATTTGGAATATGTAATCGAATTTATCTTAGTTTGGAAGGAAATTTTTCGAATTTCGGAATGAATTTCCAAGATTTCTGAACACAATAGGATTTAGGTGTAACCTGTAAGGTATTCAAAGCCAAAATAAATCCTGTTCAATCATCCATTCTCCGAACCTTGAAACGGTGAAATTCCATTCCGCGATCCAGCTGTAGACATAATTCATCAAATCAAATGTATACTCTGGCAGTACGCCTCCTGACGGGTGCTATTCGTCCTTGTCAGCTCATTCGTTCTAGTGAAGGAGGGTTGGAATTTTCTTGAAACAGAACAACCAGTCGTGTGCCATCCAG
The DNA here is from genome assembly GCF_002204515.2 of Aedes aegypti. Taxonomy (NCBI): domain Eukaryota; kingdom Metazoa; phylum Arthropoda; class Insecta; order Diptera; family Culicidae; genus Aedes; species Aedes aegypti. The sequence goes on from NC_035107.1 coordinate 21,425,418, forward strand.
TCGAGCAGGCCATGTTTTCTAGCTTGCTTCATTACTTATTAAAACGTCTATTTGAACGACTCTAGAAACCGTGTGTACTTCATGTTTAACACATTTTCCAACGAAACGAAACACTTCGGTCCCGATCTTTTTCGGAATTTGCCTATTTCGTCTATCCGTTACAAGTCAGCATTCTTTGCCGAAAAATAAGAGCAAACAAAAAAGCAAGGCATGCTTTGATGACAGCGCGGCGCTATGTTGACACAGCCTACTCATTAACGTTGGGAGATTGGAAAAAGATTGTCATCATGCTCGGTGTGACACAGAGACAAAGGAAACGCTTTTTACTCGCAAGGAAGATTGTTTGTTTTACCTATGGCAAACAAATTGACTCACTGATTTGAAAAATTCGCTGCCATAACTTCGTCATCAGTCTTCATTACTACGTATGTATCTCGAACGGCGCAGTATATCCCTCCTCCATATAAACTCGATGAAATGTGAACTTGTTGCTCCTTATCCCAATCGTAGCTATTCTCGTCTCGGTTCAAGACGCGGATACAAAAAAAAAAAAAAATGCTGGAGAAGCTTTGCCTTCGATATGGGATTTACCCTCGAACGAGTAATAAATATTCAATAGCGATTTCCTCCGATCGAGGAATATGGGAAGCGGAACAAGCCTTTGCCAGTGGGCATGGGCGTAGCCAGTTGTTACTCCCCTCCCTGGCCGGCGAAAATATATTCAAACTAACTTGGTTTGTTACGACTTTAGTATCCGACCGGGGAACAAACAGCAGTAGACGAAAGCAGCAGAGTAGAGTAAGGGTGAACCAAGATTAATTGTCTTTCTTAGACTCGATTAAAACACTTTAAGTACTTGATAGCTGAAAGCCAAAAGAGACCACTCCGATGGCAGCTTTTATCTTTTATAGTTTTCATGATCGATACAAGGCGTTATTAATTTCACATTTGATATCTGATTGATTGTATTGGTGATCAGAGGTTTACATAATTTATAGCAAGCTACACTGAACGAATTCTATTCGATGAAGTCATTACATTACAACTCCTTCACCTTTTAGATATTTCTTATCCTAGTATCAAAAAAATAAAAATAAAATAATTCTGATCTGTTTTTACTTGACAAAAAATTTTAAATTATTGTGAATTCGATGGAAATGTTTTTTTCTTAAATATTCATTCTGATAGGGTATTTACCTCACTTAGTGTACACAAATGCATTATCTCTTTTTGCTTTTCTTTCTCTTTTCGAACGCCGAAGTGGTTCGTCCACCCAGTCGGCAGGTTTTTTCCTTTTCTTAGAAGAATTTTCTTCTTTCTGGTGGTATTTATCACTATTGCACTCATTCATTTCAAAATCTACAGGGTCGGAAACTTGATCTCTCGGCCTCTCGTCCACGTTCATAGATTTTTGCTTGGATACCACCACGTTCGGCCTTATCTCTCCTCGCGTTACTCCAGTAGTCCTAATCTGTGCCCTGTGTGCCGTGACCACAACGCTTCCAATTAGCACCTGGAATAAGTTTTGAGAGATTTGTTTTAAGTAAATTGCCTTAACCCATTTGGCTAGATGGCCAGGCTTATGATTCTGATACCAAATAGCATCGCCTTCCATCAGATCATCTAAAGGATCTTTTCGTTTCAACTTGGAAACGATCTCTAGTTGATTATCGTCATTGAAAGTTTTAGCTGGTTTTAGTAATAGTTTTTTAAAATGCTTTTTTGGGTTTAAAAGGTCAATTAATGTTTTTGGTATATATGCAAACACTTTTTCGGATGGAAAATGTCCATCTGCCGATATAGAATTATTTCTGTAATTGATTAAAAATAAATTAATCTGATCCTCCAGTTCAAGATTTAGGAACTCTGGTTCCAATAAGAATTTTTTCAATACATCTTTTACCGTTCTCACAAACCGTTCCGCTTGACCATTGCTGGCTGGATGGTATGGAGGGCTTTTGAAAACTTTAATTCCTTGATTTTCTAAGAAACAAACAAATGCAAATGAGTTGAATGGAGGACCTCCGTCGGAAACTAACACGTCCGGGAGACCGAACCTGGCAAAAAAGGCTACCAATTTCTTGAGGACTTTTCCACACTCAGTACCGGTTTTCATCCATTCTATTTCCACCCACTTTGAGTAGCTGTCAACTATCAATAAAAATGTGTGACTGGAGAAATGGAAAAAGTCCACATGAATCCTACTGAAAGGCCTTGTAGTAGGAATCCATTCAGATTCTACTTTTCGTTTAGAAACAACTGCCATACTATTACACACTTCACATTCTTTTACAAATTCTTCTATCTGTGAATTGATACCGAACCAATAAACGGATTGTCTGGCCAGTCTTTTCATTTTAACAATTCCTGAATGGTTCCCATGCAAAAGATTTAAAACTGGTTTTTGTAACTCTTTTGGAATTACCACACGGTCCTGATACAATAAGCAGTCATCAATTATCTCTATATCGTGATGGTTAGCAAAAACGTTGAAAAAATGTTTGTCTATTCTGTCAGGCCAGCCATTCTTCATGTAAGAAATCACTTTGAGTAAAAATTCATCATTCTTGGTTGCATTGGCAACTTTAACATAATCTAACGGAATATTTTTACTGAAATTAATGCTTCTGACAAAGTCTGTGTGTATTTCATTAGGAATCAATTGAGGCAAAGGAAAACGGGAGCAGAAATCTGCATTACCCATTTTGGCAGAAGGCCTATAGCGAATTTCGAAGTCGTAAATAGATAAATCTAAAACATATCTTTGAATTCGCGTAACAAAAATTGAATTTTTTCCCTCTTTGCCGAAAATCCCTACAAGTGGCTTATGGTCTGTGAAAACTAGAAATTTTTTTCCATAAAGGTATTTATGAAATTTTTTTATTGTGCAAACTAAAGCAAGAGCCTCCAGATGTAAAATAGGGTACGATTTTTGACATTTATCAAGAGAAAATGAAGTAAAACTTACTGGTTTTTCAATACCGTCTACTATGTGGGCAATGACTCCTCCAAGACCATACCCCGAAGCGTCAGACACAACAACTATAGGTTTGTTTGGATCATAAAATTCAAGAAGATCGGTTTCCAAAAGTGCATTCTTAGAATCATCAAAGGCTTTATTGCATTTACTGTCCCAGACAAATTTCACATCTTTTTTCAATAGATTGTACAAGTGATACAGTTTAGCTGAGAGATTGGGTATAAATTTGTGATAATAATTAATCAAACCCAAAAAAGATTTCAACTCGGTTACATTTTGTGGCACATTTGCGTTTTTGATTGTAGAAATTTTGTCGGGACATGGCTTTAAGCCCTGTTCACTTATTACATGGCCAAGGTAATCTAATTCGTTTACAAAAAACTTGCATTTGTCTAAATTTATCTTAATATTAGTTTTAGATAATCTTGATAACACTTCACGTAATTTGGAAGCACAATCTTCAAAGCTTTTTCCGGAAATCAGCACGTCATCCAAGTAAACGTAAACCCCCTCAATACCATGCAAAACTTGATCCATTATTTGTTGAAATATAGCAGCGCTTGATGTTGCACCTTGTGGTAGTCGATTATATGTGTACAACCCTTTAGTTGTATTAATTACCATAAACTGTTTTGAACGATCTGTTAACTCTAACTGGGTATAAGCGCCTTCCAGATCAAGGGCACAAAACATTTTACTCCCCGCTAATTTTGCAAACAAATCCTGTGCCGTTGGAAGTGGGTAAGTGTTAGGTATCATCATTTTGTTAATCGATACTTTGCAATCTATCACAAGTCTAATTTGATCGTTCTTCTTTATAACAACTATCACTGGAGAAGCCCACTCACTAGTTTTTATTGGAGTTATCACTCGCTGATTTTCTAACTTATCCAAGTAATCGTCAACTTTTTGTTTCAATCTGTATGGTACATCGTACGCTTTTTTGAAAATAGGAACTTCGGTTCTCAAAACTAAGTCAGCTTTGAAACCTACTATAGGTGTTGAAAAATCCTTAATAAAAACTTTAGAAAACTGTTGTTTCAAATCATTAATCACTGCTTCTTTGTTTTCGTTCATCAAATTGTTTATCAAGGATTGATTCGAGAAAAAATTTCGCCAGTTTGGGAACAAAACGTCCAACCAAGAACGGCCCAAAAGTGGAATGAAATTATTGCTACAATCGAGTACTAAAAGCTTCAAATTTGCTTCTTTCCCTCTCAATTTGACCGAAACAATCACTTCTCCGAGCACATCTAATTTTGAACCATTAACAACTGCTAAGTTTTTATTGCATCTCTTCAAAGGTTTGTCAATTATAGAAAAATATTGTCGCTTGTTTATCACAGTCACAGCAGACCCACAATCTATCTCCATGCTAAGTAATTTACCCTCAATAAATAAGTCTAACAAACAGGGATTATTAATGTTGTTAATAGAGGTGATGTTCATGCATTCAAATTCTTCACTACCGTTCTCACCTTCGTCCATATCGTCGTCTTCGGAATCTGAATCATTTGCAGTCATCCTGTTCATTAGCTCCTGCAGGTCCTCATCTACCGTTGGAATAGGGTTCAGGTTCTGCACCATGTTGACGGCATTTCTTTTCAAATTCTTCAGTTTGAAGCAGCGTTTTTTAATATGCCCCTTAATTCCGCAGTAGTCACACGTGAAGTTAGCAAACCGTGATGGCCTTCTGTATTCCTGGTTTCGCCATTTTTCTAGCTGCAGCGGCCTAGGTCTACCCCATTCATCACGCCGTCGCTCAAAATGTCCATGACGCTCCGTCCATTGTCTGTGACCTAAACGGCTTTTAACAGGACCTCTAGAGTGCTCACCTTGCTTTGCAAATTCAAAAGTACGAGCTATTTTTCCCATGGCGGCTCCAACTGTGTTGGGGTCTGCCATTTTCAAAGAGGCAATTTGATCCCAGCTGTTTTCCCTGTTTCCCAAAGCTTTGGCATTGCTTTCGGCAATCTGCCACGTCGTAATAATCTTTTCAGCCGACTCCAACGTCAGGTTTTCTTCATTGAGTAGCCTTTGTTGGAGGGCCTTGTCATTTACACCAGCTACAATGCGATCTCGTATCGCCATGTTCTTAAAATCGCCAAAACCGCAAAACTCGGCTTGGAGTTTAAGGGCTAATACGAAATCTTCTAAAGTTTCTCCATTTTGCCTGATCCGAGAATTGAATTGAGCACGTTGTATCACATCGGGCTCAATTTTATCAAGTCTAGCTTTCAACTTTGCTACGATGTCCGCATAGACAGCAGTAGCCAAGGCACCATTTGGATATAATAATTTGAGTTCTGAATACATAACTGGTCCTCCTAATGTTATCAAGTGTGCCTTTTTCATTTCATCGGTAACCTCGTTAGCTTCAAAGCAATAGGCAAGTCGCTCTACCCAGTCACAAAACGATGAGCCCTTTCTATATGGTTCAATCATTGTAGCAATTCCATTTAATGCCATTGTCTCAAAATCAAATTCTATTGAGATGTATAGAAATAGTTTTAAAAGAGCCAAACAATAATCCACGGGTTGAAAAAATTACAAAGAAAAAGGCAGCGAAAAATATTGTGGAAAATGGGTGTTTTTCAATCAGTTTGCCGATACGTGCAGTAAAGAATCAAAATATAAAATTCCAATAAGAATTCCGTTAGATTGGCAAGGAAAAAAAATCGTAAAAACTCACCAGATTACTGTTCACTCACACACTGTTACGTCGGCCGGTCGTTGATCCAGTGAAGTACGATGACCTCGTTTGTTGCTTGGCTGATTATTCTTAGCGATGCCCCTCGCAACGACGCTATAGCGAGCACCGATCACTTTGCCGGGTGTGTCGAATTTCACTGAATCTGCGTTGACGCTATGGTTTTCACTATGCACATAAACCGGATTGTGATCGCCGGCCCTCTAGCGTTGCCAATCCTATGTGGAACGGAAGGGATTTCACGAACTCCTCGAACTTTTCGGACTCCGATAGACACTCGTAGGATTTTTTTTACGCCACCAGACCAACTAAATGATTGCATGAAAAATAAATCACTCTTAATAAATGCTTCTAAATCAATATTTTGCAGCACGTCGCGTTTGAGATAGGAACAAAAGATTTTTATTATGTGCTTTTAGAACAATACACCGACGCTTGCATTCAAGATGGCCGATCACAGAAATTTGTCTGCACCGAGAACAATGGTTAGGTTGAATATCCGGACAATTTATCCACAGTTTTCTCGAAATTGGGGAACAAACAGCAGTAGACGAAAGCAGCAGAGTAGAGTAAGGGTGAACCAAGATTAATTGTCTTTCTTAGACTCGATTAAAACACTTTAAGTACTTGATAGCTGAAAGCCAAAAGAGACCACTCCGATGGCAGCTTTTATCTTTTATAGTTTTCATGATCGATACAAGGCGTTATTAATTTCACATTTGATATCTGATTGATTGTATTGGTGATCAGAGGTTTACATAATTTATAGCAAGCTACACTGAACGAATTCTATTCGATGAAGTCATTACATTACAACGACGTTTGAAATTTTGTTTGAACATTGCAAAGAATGTCCCCAGCATATGAAAAAAAAAGCGTTGTGGTAAGTTTTCCGGAGAATTCTTAATGTTCAACTTCAAATCAGACGTTCAAATTAAATTAAAAAGTTAAACAAAATATGTTCTAATTTAAACAAAAATATAACTAAACATGTTTTAAATAAAACAAAAATATAACTCATTGGGTTATTATCTCATAGCGTCATTATAACAAAATTGATTATTTTCCGAACATTAAATAAAATTAACCTTGTGTATGCAAGTGTTGTCAGAATCTTCATAACAAATTGTGTTATAAACGTGTTAGGAATTAAAACATTAAACCAGATTTATAACAAAAACAAAACAATCCTTGTTATTTGAAGTGAATTTTGATATATTTGTGATACCATTTGGTTGTAATCCACTGGTTGAGAATTGTTTACATATTCTCCAGGAAATATCTTCAGCTTTTCCCTCACAAACTCGTCATGAATTATATCTGTAGTTTCCAAAGGATTGATATATCGAAATATCGAGATCGAGACGTTTCTCCACAAACCGCGGAAACATTTTTCCCTTTCGCATACCATCAATTAATCAAGATATTTCTTCAATTACTCCTTTTTAAATCGCGTCTAGAATCCCTCCAAAGATTCTTTTTCAGAATAATTCCCCCAAAAATATATGATGAAATTCAACTTGTAAACAACATAAATCTCATGATAGTCTTTCTACCGTTTCACTTGGACGACTTTTTAATTTTCTATTTTATTCTATTTTAAGTGCTTGCACAGCCGATATTGAAATGCATCCTGGAAATACCTATATTTCTCCCTTGTGTCCTGGCTCAAAAACCTTGGCTTAAGCGCCTTTTCTCGCTCTCTGGAAAGGCGTGAAGACCCACCCATAACATAATAGTTTTAATAAAACCACAAAACATCAATCGACTCCAGCTCTCGATTAAAATAAAACACCATTAAGGAGTATCTCGGAGTATATATCACCTACCCAACCAGAACCACGTAACAAGATTTTAACACATTCCTATCAGCAGCAGTTAAAAATAACAGAAATTGATATAATTTTGTTATCAAGATGGCTTTGTTCTCATCTTGTTACATTTTTTGTAACACATTTATAACAACATATGTTATATTTTTGACATCGCATTTATAAGTTTGTTGCAAATAACATCCGATGTCATAAACAGTAACATAGTTTGCAATAATTTTGTTATTTTGTAACATCCTTGCAACACATTCTGTAATAATTTTGTTATTATTATAACAGGGTTTGTTATATTTTAGTTTAGTATGGTGCAAATTTTGTTAGAATTTTTGTTATTTTAACTACTAACGGTACATGTTTTATAACAACTGGTGATATAAAAAAATCATATCACGGGAACACATTCTGTGATAATCTTGTTTCTTCCTTCTGGTCGGGTAACTATCCAAGTCAATTTTGGTATCCAAAGGAGGTACTTCCGGTTTCCTTTACCAGTGTCACTATTTGAATAGCAATTATTATATGAGTATATCATAATTTTTCACTTTCACCAGCAGAAACAAAATTTCGTAGCGCAAATGTTTTTTTTCACGAAACACTAAGCGACTGGCGCAACGTTAGTTATTATTATAAAATATTAATTAAATCCATTGAAAATTCGTTCTTGCGCCTGCCGATTTACAAACTGGTCAGCCGAATTGAAATTATACGCGGAGAGGTTGGTTTTAAACACGTCTGTTCGCGTACGTGGCATGCTGCTCATCCTACGACGACTTTTTGATTTTAAATTTTACCAAGGACACTGTCACACTTCTAAGTATTTTTCTTAGCATCAACGTTCCTTGATATAATATCAAAGATATTTTTTTTCTTAATTTTCCTCCTTGAATTCCCTTTAGAAATTAGAAATGGGATTTTTCCAGGAACTTATCTAGAATATTTTACAGTACCGTCGTCTGGGATGAGGTCAATTTGACTTGAAATATTATATCCAGTATGAGAATATGTTCATTGGTGTATGGTAGTCTCATAAAGTTCGGCAGCACTGTTAAACACGTCCTTCAGATTGAGTGCATTCATCCGACACTGTTGCCATCTTTTCTGTTAACCGAATTGATATAAGTATTTTTGGAACGGGACCCATATAATCCATTATGTGATTTCCACAAACCGGAAATCACCATCTTGTATTCCAAAATGGCGTCGGACGTCGATTCCGGCTATCTACTCGTTGGTCCCATTCTGAAAATAAACATGTTATAAGGCAGCGTCCATTTATTACGTAACGCTAAAACTGAAAAATTTTGACCCCCTCCCCCGTCCGTAACGTTTTTTGAGTCGTAACGCTTGAGCCTAGTCCCCCCTCCTCCTAGAGCGTTATGTAATTTGTGAACGGCGCCTAAGGGAAAAAGTGCCATGTTTTGCCAACACACTCCGTCAGCGCGCCTTCTTTTAATTCCTGTTTTTACACTTTGCACGCCTCTCTGCTTTTTGTGCTGTGGTTGAATTCTGCTCTTTGCGCGCATTCTACGAGTTGCCCTGATCGACGTTATTTTCACAGCATAACATATCAGAATTCATACAGCGGTTCATTCTCCACGGGATTCTGGAGGATTAATCGAGATGGTTATCCAAAAGATTCAAACAATTTTTCGTCAATACATTTTTATAAGAATTTCAGGTATTTATATTGTCTCAAGAGTTGCACTGAAAAACAATCCATAAGTTGGATCAAAAACATGTTTTTCAGATATTTTTTAAATTTTTTTTTGTCTTGGCTTCACACAAGTTCCATACAAAGATGCTTACCACATTTTATGATATGGATTTACATATGAATTTGTCCAGCGATTTCGATCCAGATAATGAAATTGTTTGAAATATTTCTTATTTCTTCTAGAAATTGCTGTAATTCTAGAATTCTAGTTCTGTTATTTTAGAATATTTTTACAAAACAAAAACCCTGAAGAAACACTGTGGAAAACTTTTGAGAAGTTCTTGGAAAAAAATAAAGATAAAGGCCCAAGTAAGAATGGAGCACATGTCAAAACTGAAGAAGCAGTTTTCTTTTTTAAAACCAACAAATTGGAAAAAATAAAAACACACAGCTGTTTTATTTTCCTCTTTTTATCTATTTGAAAAGAGAAAGCTGCATTTCAGTTTTGACGTTTGCACCATTTTTACTTGGGCCTTAATGAACATCTGATGAAGCAAGGTACACACACACACACACGTTTAGTTGAAACGAGTGTGGCTAGATAATATGCGAATTTTGGACATGAAGGAAATACACTTTTGTAAGTTTTCCATCCCTCGAAATTTGATTAATTTGTTAACTTAATGTATCGATAGTTCAGTTTCACATAATTATAGACCTTTCACTACAATACCTTGCCATTTCATCAAAGACAAATTTCATCTTACCACAGTCGTTTCAATTTTCCCCGGTGTACCCTATGCGAAAAGAATGCTTACTATAGTCTCTGAGGAAATCACTGTGAGTATTTTGGAAGAGACTCTAATGCTATCATTGGAGAAATTCTTTAACGAGTTTTTGAAGGATTTGTTGTGATACTTTGGAGGTAGGGTGAGATGTTGTACACTTATCTCTCCCTTACTCGATATCGATTTAGATAGTTTTCATGGCTACCTTGGATCGTAGTTGCACTGGTTTTGCGTTCTAATCAAAGACAAATTTAAGACCCCCATGTCCCTTGCAGTTGCCCAAAATTGTATGGCTCATAAGAATAGAATGCCGTTCAAAGTGTACTGCGATCTGTCAAACTTGGGTACCTTTTGCACTAGCGAAAGACCAAATGAAGTACTAGAAGCGGTACCCAATCTGAATCCGAGTGGGACGGACCTGTTCTAATTTAGTTTTAAAACTCAATACAATACAATGTTTTAATTTTTGCTATTTTAAAATTTCTCACTTACGATGCTCATTTATAAGCAATAAGCATTTTTCATAGACATCTATGAACATTTCTAATGCCCAATCGCCTTAGATGTTAGTCAATCGTTAGTGGCTTGGTAATTTAAATTGATGATCTGACTTTTCTTTTAGGCAAAAACAAGGAAACGTCCAAAATAAGAATCATAAAAAAATCACATATTTATATTTTTTTATGTACTTACTTACTTACTTATTTGGCTTTACATCAATTATCTTGATAAAGCCTCGCCAACAATATTTCGCCAATTCCCTCGGTTCATGGCCGCTTCTCTCCATCCTCGACTGTGACCCACGCTCTCCAGGTCCTGGTGTACCTGGTCAATCCACCTAGCTCGCTGCGCCCCACGCCTTCTTGTTCCGACCGGATTCGTGGCGAACACCATCTTTACAGGGTTGTTGTCCGGCATTCTTGCAACATGCCCTGCCCAGCGTATCCTTCCAGCTTTAGCTACCTTCACGATACTGGGTTCGCCGTAGAGTTGAGCGAGCTCGTGTTTCATCCTTCGCCGCCACACGCCGTTCTCCTGCACGCCGCCGAAGATCGTCCTTAGCACTCGGCGTTCGAAAACCCCAAGAGCTTGCAAGTCCTCCTCGAGCATAGTCCACGCCTCATGCCCATAGAGGACTACCGGTCTTATGAGCGTTTTGTACATCGTGCATTTGGTGCGGGGGTGAATCTTTCTTGACCGCAGTTTCTTCTGGAGCCCATAGTAGGCACGACTTCCGCTGATGATGCGCCTTCGAATTTCCCGACTAACATTGTTGTCAGCCGTCAACAAGGATCCGAGGTAGACGAACTCGTCCACCACCTCGAAGGTATCCCCGTCTATCGTAACACTGCTTCCTAGGCGGGCCCTGTCGCGCTCAGTTCCGCCAACCAGCATGTACTTTGTTTTCGACGCATTCACTATTAGCCCGACTCTTGTTGCTTCGCGTTTCAGGCGGGTGAACAAATCTGCCACCGTTTCAAATTTTCTCCCAATAATATCCATGTCGTCCGCGAAGCAAACAAATTGTCCGGATCTCGTGAAAATCGTGCCTCGACTGTTAAGTCCGGCTCTCCGCATAATACCTTCAAGCGCAATATTGAACAACAGGCACGAAAGTCCGTCGCCCTGTCGTAGTCCCCGCCGAGACTCGAACGAACTGGAGTGTTCGCCAGAGATCTTCACGCAGTTTTGCACACCGTCCATCGTTGCTCTGATCAATCTTGTGAGCTTCCCGGGAAAGCTGTTCTCGTCCATGATTTTCCATACCTCTACGCGGTCGATACTATCGTATGCCGCCTTGAAATCGATGAACAAATGGTGCGTTAGGACCTGGTACTCACGGCATTTCTGGAGGATTTGCCGCACGGAAAAGATCTGGTCCGTTGTCGAGCGGCCGTCGATGAAACCTGCTTGATAACTTCCCACGAACTCGCTTGCTATAGGTGATAGACGACGGAAGAGAATCTGGGATAGCACTTTATAGGCGGCGTTTAGGATGGTGATTGCACGATAATTTTCACACTCCAGTTTGTCGCCCTTTTTGTAGATAGGGCATATAACGCCTTGCTTCCACTCCTCCGGTAGCTGTTCCGTTTCCCAGATTCTGACTATCAGCCGATGCAGACAAGCGGCCAACCTGTCCGGGCCCATCTTGATGAGTTCGGCTCCGATACCATCCTTGCCAGCGGCTTTGTTGTTCTTGATCTGTTGAATGGCATCCTTAACTTCCCCCATCGTGGGAGCTGGTTGATTTCCGCTGTCCGCTGTGCTGACGTAGCCATCGCCTTCGCTGTCCTGACCTTCTGTGCCTGTGTTCTCTGCGCCATTCAGGTGTTCATCGTAGTGCTGCTTCCACCTTTCGATCACCTCGCGTCCGTCCGTCAAGATGCTCCCATCCTTATCCCGGCACATCTCAGCTCGCGGCACGAAGCCTTTGCGGGATGTGTTGAGCTTCTGATAGAACTTCCGCGTTTCTTGAGAACGGTACAGCAACTCCATCTCTTGGCATTCCACCTCTTCCAGGCGGCGCTTTTTGTCCCGGAATAGGCGGGTTTGCTGTTTTCGCTTCAGTCTGTATCGTTCCACGTTTTGCCGCGTACCATGCTGCAGCATTGCAGCCCGCGCTGCATTCTTCTCCTCTAAAACCTCCTGGCACTCCTCGTCGAACCAATCGTTTCTTGAGCTCCGTTCCACATATCCGACAACGTTTTCGGCAGCGTCGTTAATGGCTGCTTTGACTGTCCTCCAGCAGTCCTCAAGAGGGGCCCTATCGAGCTCGCCCTCATCCGGCAACGCTGCCTCAAGATGCTGCGCGTACGCATTGGCGACATCCGGTTGTTTCAGCCGCTCGAGATTGTACCGGGGCGGGCGTCGGTACCGTACATTGTTGATGACGGATAATTTTGGGCGCAGTTTCACCATCACCAGGTCAATGTTGGCGCCACGATAGGTTCTGACGTCGGTTATGTCGGAGAAGTGCCGTCCATCGATCAAAACGTGGTCGATTTGCGATTCTGTCTGCTGAGGTGATCTCCAGGTGTACCGATACGGGAGGCTGTGCTGGAAATAGGTGCTACGAATGGCCATGTTCTTGGAGGCGGCAAAATCTATCAGTCGTAGGCCGTTCTCGTTCGTCAGCCGGTGGGCGCTGAACTTTCCAATCGTCGGTCTGAACTCCTCCTCCTGGCCAACCTGAGCGTTCAAATCTCCTATGATGATCTTGACGTCGTGGCTTGGGCAGCGGTCGTACTCGCGTTCGAGCTGCGCGTAAAATGCGTCCTTGTCATCATCAGTGCTTCCGGAGTGTGGGCTGTGCACGTTGATTATGCTGAAGTTAAAGAATCGGCCTTTGATTCTTAACTTGCACATTCGTTCATTGATCGGCCACCACCCGATCACGCGCCTTTGCATATCACCCATCACTATGAAAGCTGTTCCCAGCTCGCGTGTGTTGCCGCAGCTCTGGTAGATGGTATGATTACCTCTAAACGTTCGCACCAATGCTCCTGTCCAGCACACCTCCTGCAGCGCTACGATGTCGAAATTTTTTTTATGTAGCGAAATTTAAATTTTCGCACACCTTTTTCTTTTTTGTCGCACGAACACTTAGGAGCCCTAAATGAGTGCAACAGTGAAAGAGTTTTATAAATACGTTGTTGCGTTATTGAGGCAACTCGTGACATACAAACACCTTATTCCGTTTTTATTTATATATATTAGGTAGATAGATAGATTCCTAAGAAGTTTTTTTCGTAGAAAGATTTGGCATTGGAATTATAATAAATAATGTTGCAACATAAGTAGGAAGATCAGTCAATTGTCAAAAAAAGGTAATATTCCAAAAGGTATTGTACATCCACTTCAATATTGGATTTTCCCGGCTATTTAGAAGACTGTTCGAAACAGTCGTCGGAAATCGAGGGGAATCTCAATGATGGAATACAGATGAAACAATGTTGCCAATGTTATTGAAACACATAATTAGAATAATCATACATATCTTACGCGCAATAAAATATTCCCGCATAAATATGAACCATATTTGTACTGTATCCGAAACTCTCCCCAACAATTTATAACAATATCTAAACAATTCCATATAACGCCTAAAATAACAATATGCCTACCGTATCATGAATGGTTTTAACAGTCTGGGGAATGGTTATTGGACAAAGTACAGTATGGGGAATAGGCGGTTAAGTTATGTAACCATTCAAAAAACGCCGATTTTCCCGAACATTTTTTTCCGTTACAATTTGCTCAATTGTCCATATACTATCCATTTTTTGATCAATTTACTGTAAAGGAAACAGTTTCAGAATAGTGGAACTATAAAGTTTGAATGAAACTTAATAATGTATGTGTAATAGTATGTTTACAGTGTGAAATGGTATTTTTACCGCAAATGATACTGTTCCTTTATGTTTATATTATAAGCAATAAAAAATAGTACTGCAAATTTTGTTTTATTTTTTATTATTTTACTTTGGCATACACATTTTATTCCTCCATGACCTGAATAACTGAGGAAGTCACATAAATTGCTTTTAAGGCCTGTTCACAAATTTCATAACGCTAAAGGAGATGGATGGGTGTCCTTAAAATGTTACATGTCATACAAAATTCGTAGAATATTCATACAAAACGCGTTACGAGGGGGTGGGAAGTTGTCGAAAATGACCATTTTCGACGTTATGAAATTTGTGAATGAACCCTTGTTCGATTTTCATGCGCTACCTTTAAAATCTTTTGCATTTTGTCACTATTATACTGATAACCGCTAACATGCTCCCGAATCACCATCCTCACGGATGTGGACGTTCGCAATGAATCTTAAACTTCCTTGAGTTAAATGATAACACCGATAACTTGGTTTGGATACTGATACTGTATTGAAGTTTATTCATCCGAAGTCGTTAAAAGGTAACATAATATATTAGCGATATATACAAAAATGATATGATATTATTATATAATTCAATCTGCCACCGCATTGGCAAAGCTCAAATACAAATCATTAGATTAGGCCTTTACAAATGTTCTACGAGAGCTTTTTACCACAGTTGATATCTGTGGGAACGGGTGAAAAGAGAATTGATAAACAACCGTGATAACCTCACGAGAGTTGTTATTGTTTACCTGAGAGAGACTCGCGAAGAGGAAAAATATCAACGTCATATGCAGCCTAGATTCCCCTCTCACGAAACGTCAAATGCAGCCCACCGTTTTTGACGTAGAAGTACGTCTCTCTTCTCTATACAGGAGTGAAATTGGAATTTCAAAACCAAGAGCGTTACGTTGGCATGAAATATTTTAAACGTTTATAACTTTTCGCTGGCTTAACGAAATTTCTTGATTAGCATCTCAATCGAAAGCCAAGACATCAAAGCTTCATGTCGTTTACTTACTGAATCCCACATACCTGTCCAAATAGTTTAATAACTGTTTTAAAAGAGAACGTTGATTTCAAGCAAATCTATAAATAGGGGTGGCTAGAGAAAATTTGACGTCATTTGCTTTTCACTCTCCGATTGGCTCGCATCTCAGCAGGCGACAGATCGGCTTGTTCTGACCGGGCGTGCTTCTCAGGCACAGACATCGATAGCGAAGGACGCCCCCGTTTGTCTTGCTTCGCTCAAATCAAACTGTCGAGCGAGCGAGAGAAGATGCCGTCCGAAGCTAAAGCCATCACCGCTGCCGCCGCCAAGAAGAAGAAGAGGAAGCAGTCCACAGGAGAAATTGCGGTCGAACTGTGAACACGGTCGGGCGAGTCATTCTCGCTTTGTGGTTCACCGCTTGTTTGCGTTCACCCAGCCATCGTCATCGCCGCCGCAAATTTCATCGGCCGAGGAGCTGTTGACTCGCGCTTCAAAATTTCGACTCGTGATGAAATCATCATTGGTGGTCAAGAAGCAATCCCGTTAGGAGCAAATACCAGAAGCCCCCTGAGTTTTGCTGGTCCGAGCAGTGTTATTTATCCGTAACAACATCGAAGCTAACAAAGCCATCGGTTCTTTTCAGAGCCATCAAATTTGTGGAAAAGAGTTAAAAGAGAAATATTTGCGACTTTATTTATAACTTCTAGTATTCCTAAATCAATTTCACGGCCTCATACAAAATTTCATTTGTCGTGAATAATTTATGACTCAACCATTTTAGATTGTACTCGCGGACGCTGCTGCAGTGCCGTCGGGGTGAGTGCACAACATTTCACAACGATTGCAAAATAGAGTGGCTTTTCCAACAGCGCCTTTTATGTTCCATATTTTATGGGAACACTTTGATTAGGAAAATTATCCCATGTGACAAAATTGCGACATATTTAGAATGCTTTTGAAAAGACATTCTCATTGAACAATTGTAATAATTTTGGCACCCATGGATCAGAAATTTACCGTCATAATAAAGAAAACTATTAATTATCAATAGCTCGTATTGAATATTTAGGGAATGCCAATCATTCCAACAATTCATGTTCGACCAATTTCTCACGTATTAGTATTCTCCGCAATTTTCAAATAATTCCAAGCAAAACACATTATTGGCACATACCCATTTCCCAGATTGGTCGATCAGAAAGCGAAGAGCACAAAAGGGAGGAGCATCATCTGCTATTCCAAGGTTATAAAACATGCTGCCTTCGTTGGATTCAGTTTCATTCCATTTCCGCTTTCGAGCTGGTAAGAGCTCTTGCTTAGCGAGAAGTACCTCGCTGCTAGAAGCCTGCTGAGCTGTTAATCCAGAATCTGGTTTGTGAAATCGCTCAAGATTTCAAAATTGAGCTACGTTTCCAGATTTCAACTAAATCCCTGTGATCCGCTACCTTGTTGCTGTTGTGCACCCATGAAATATTTAGCTGGTTTGTCGAATAAACTGAGAACTTATTCACATTTTTTTCTTCTTCTTGGCATTAACGTCCTCACTGGGACAGAGCCTGCTTCTTAGCTTAGTGTTCTTATGACACTTCCACAGTTATTAACTGAAAGCTTTCTTTGCCAAAGTTTCCATTTTTGCATTCGTATATCGTGTGGCAGGTACGATTATACTCTATGCCCAGGGAAGTAAAGAAAATTTCCATTACGAAAAGATCCTGGACCGACCCGGAATCGAACCCAGACACCTTCAGCATGGCTTTGCTTTGTAGCCGCGGACTCTAACCACTCGGCTAAGGAAGGCCCCAACTTATTCGCATGCATTTGCAACTTTTTCGATTTTCCATACAAAATGACCAACTTTGGAAAGTTAGATCTCAGTTATTTATGGAAATATTTTCGAATGAAACATTCACAGAACATCAGATGTAACTTGAATTTTAACATATATTTTTGAAATTTTTTCCAATCACAAGTTTATAAGTAATAACGGTTTGACTAAACTGTAATTTTCGACGAAAAATTCAAAACTTTTTATCTTAAAATCTGATAGCCTTACACAAAAACTGTCTCCAACAAACTTATTCATCTCGTCAAAATCTACAACGTTTCTGAAGATTCCATGAAGCTATTCCTTCAATATGTTTAGTTATGTCAACCATAAAAAATCGTCAAAAAATTCTTTTTAGTCAAACCGTTATTGCTTTTCAACGTGTGATTGGAAAAATCACTCAAAAACATATGGTAAAATTTAAGTTATGTCTGATATTCTGTTAAAATTTCATTCAAATCAGTCCATAAATAACTGAGATATAGTTTATCAAAGTTGGTCGTTTTGCATGAAAAATCAAAAGAGTTGCAGTTTTTATTTCTCAGCGAAGAATCACACCATCAACGAAAATAGCGCGAAAGCAATAACCAATCGCGTGCGAGTAGCGAACGAAGTGACGAAACAACCAAGCGAGAGCCCCACCACTTGCCATCGGTGAACGGAGCTCGAGCAAATAAAACCACTGGTTGTTCTGCTCCCAGCTCATTCACAAATCGAACGGCATAACGAACGGATCAAGCAGCGGAGCAGCAAAGAAGAGCGCGTGAAAGCCACAGCAGTGTGCGAGTAGCGAACGGAACCAGAGAGCAAAAGCAACAACTGAAAATCATTCAGTGGACGGATTAGTAGTCAGCGCCAACCGGCGACCTGTTGGAAAGTAACGCCAGCAAAATATACACCATCTGCCTCTCCTTACCATTCATATTCTTGTACTTGATGAATTCAATGAAATGGTTTGGTTTGGCGATGGAGCAAAGAGTTATTTAGGATGATTTTACTTAACAAAGAGTTGTTGATTAATATTCCAATCAATAAGAGTTGTTTTGAAAAAGTTCACTTTTATCAGAAATTTCTGCTTTACCAAAGAGTTGTTAATGAAATTCCAGCAGCAAAGGGTCGAGTTTCTCCCCACGAATATTTCCAGCCAGGACCAGTCATGGAGGACAATCCATCCCGAGCATCACGGCCCCCGCTTCTAAAATTCTCGAGTACGGAAATTGGAAAATTAATGCATAATGCTCCTCTTGTACATCCCTTGCCAAGACATCAATTTCATATAGCCTATTTCTCATATTAACGCAATAGACTAACATGTAGAAAAATTTCAGATCAATAGTTGCTTATTACAATTGGTCAGGAAACAGTTTATTGAACAGTATTTAAACTCTGTCGCAATTTTAATACATTTTCCAATATAATACTCGAGAATTTAGGAAGTGTTCCCCCATTATATGATAAATCAACGATGCTGTTAGAAATATTGCTGTTTGCGTTTGACGTGCAAATCCAGTCTAGCTGAACTTAAAATGCGGTAACACCAAGTAACCAAAGGATTCTTAGCAACCATGATGCATATCACCGCCAACCTAGCAAAGAAAATCAAATTTTGACTTCGCCTTCCTTGTTGAAAATCTTACCGCATTTGGTGTTTCCGCATTTGGTATTTGCATTTCAAATGCACACAGCAATACCATACAATGCTGAGTAGCATGATGTTATTACGGTCCGACGGCGCTGCAGTGGTAAATTCTCAAATTCATATAATTATGTGGGGTAAATTATGTAAAACAAATTATAGTATACCGCGATATTTAGATCATTATAGATAAATCAGTAAATATCATCCAATAAACCCTTTTATGAACGTATGTTGGCCCAGAAAAGGGCCGATTGAGCTTGGATGCTGTGACCACGAGTTTACCACGAGGCGAAATCTAGAAGCGCAGATCGGTCAACCTAGAAATCTTGAGCGATTTCACAGACCAGATGCTGGATTGGCAGCTTGAAGAATGACAGCTCAGCAGATTTCTAGCAGCGAGGTATTTCTCGCTGAGCAAGTTCGGAGGAGCTCTTACCAGCTCGAAAGCGGAATTAGAATGAAACTGAATCCGACGAAGGAAGCATGTTTTATAACCTCAGAATAGCAGATGATGCTCCTCCCTTTTGTGCTCTTCGCTTTCTGATCGACCAATCTGGGAAATGGGTATGTGCCAATAATGAGTTGGGCTTAGAAATTGCGCAAACCACAGAACGACAAATGGTTCTTTTCAGGACTATCAAAATGAGTCCAAAAAGAGTTAACTTCTGAAAACTTCATCCGATCAATAACAACACAAAACTAGTACACTTACAAATTCATACACATGACAAATCAAATTATTAATCATCGTAGTTCTACGTCAACCCCGCGGTAATGTAATAGACATTACCCACCCCAAATTTTATGGCTGAAAAAGTGAAAAGTATTGTGTTCAAAGTAAACTGTTATTAAAAACCTCAGTCAGCGGAGCAGTTTTTTCCAAAGTTGCTGATAAATCTTAGCAGAAGATCAATTATTTCTAATGTCTGCTACGTTTGCTGGCATGAAATTTCACACAAACGGCTATTTATGATTCGATGTGATGCAAACTCAATCATTTTTTGCTGAGAGATTCATGTGTGGATTTGAACAGCATGCGCATAATTGGTATAAACACAAAGTGGAATAAGAAAAAAACTCAGCAATCACAGAAAAAGAAGACCGTCTTCGCGAGTCTCGTCTCAGTTGTTTACTATTGGATCTTCAACACTTCCCCTCAATTCGAACGTTCAACCGTTCAAACAAATATCTATGTTGACTTTTTGGCAATCCTTTAGTGAATGCATCTGCAGCTTGCTCCTTGGATGCCAGGAACTTCAGCTTCAGTTCGCGCTTCTTGATTAAATCACGGATAAACATGTATTTGATGTCCAAGTGCTTCATCCTTTGGTGGCTCCTAGGTTCCTCCGCATATCTGATGCAAGGAATGTTGTCCTCCATAATAATCAATGGGATGCTATCCACATCTAATTCCTTTAAATGGTTTGTTAACCACAAACCCTCTTTTACAGCACATGATAATGCTGTCAATTCGGCTTCAGAAGACGACAAACTTACCGTTTGTTGCTTCTTTGTTGCCCATGCAACCAAATTTCCATAAACCTGGAAAGCGTATCCAGATATAGATTTGCGATTATCTTCATCATTTGCAAAATCCGCATCGGCATATCCAATCAACACATTGGCGTTGTTTTGATGCTGATACACTATACATGTATCCATTGTCCCACGTAGGTAAACCGCTCCAATGGGCATCAGATGGACGGCTCTGATATTTACTCAATGCGCTTACCGCAGCACAAATATCGGGCCGTGTAGTGATTGCTAGGTATTGCAAGCTACCCAATAGTTCTTTGTATGGGTGTTGTGTTTCGTTTCCTTCATTCTTCGTCCACTTGTTGTTTGCTTCTAGTGGTGTCCCCACAGGTTTGCAATCAAATATTCCAAATCGTCTCAAAATCCGTGCAGTGTAGCCAGATTGAGCGATTTTTAACGTTTGGGTTTTCATATCTCTGGTTATGTCCATTCCGAGGAAATGTTTGACTTCTGATAAATCCTTCATATGGAATAACTTTCCAAGTTCGGATTTTATCCAGTCAATTTCATCGAGATTTGCTCCTACAATCAGTAGGTTATCTACGTACAAAATCAAAATTAATCCCTTTTGCTTGTTTTTGTACACACAGGAGTCACATTTCAGATGGGTAAATCCGAGATTTGTAATCGCCGTGTCAAAACGTTTGTTCCAACTTCTGCTAGCCTGCTTTAAGCCATACAGACTTTTCTGCAGAAGAACAGTTTGACCTTTTCCAACTTCGTCCTTCGGTAGTTGCATGTAGATAACCTCATCTAACTTTCCGTTAAGAAATGCCGTCTTAACATCCATTTGATGGATTAACAGCCATGGATAAAATTGTTCTAACGCTCTCCATTCTCGCAACAGGAGAAAAGGTTTCGCTATAGTCGAATCCAGGACGCTGTGAACAGCCCTTGGCCACTAACCGTGCCTTATAGCGTCCATCTTCTTTGACGTTGAACACCCATTTCGACTGAATTGGTTTCTTCGGTACATCTCCGTCCACGATACTCCAGGTTTGGTTTTCCTTCAGTGACCCCATTTCGCTGTCTAGTGCAGTTTCCCACTGCTCCCAATCATCGCGCTGCTTCAGTTCCTCAATAGTTTGAGGAATCGGATTTATTTCAGAAAACGATGAAGCGATTTTTGCCATTTTGTAATCAGTATACCTAGCCGGTACCTTTCTCTCTCGCTCACTTCGCCGCATTGCTGCATTTCCGGTTCATCCTCCGAATTTTGCTCTTCAAAAGTGCTTTCATAGTCACTTTCTAATGATATTTCTGTAAGCGTATTCTCTTCACTGACATTGGACTGTTCATGAATCGTCTCTTCCATGGCCGCATTCTTCTCAACTGATTCGTCCTCTTTGCAGCTTGATACAGGAATTAGCTGAACTGTTTCAAGATCTTCTGGGGAAATTTGATCATCTCCATTAGACAAACGATCAGACTGATCCTTGTAAAGCCGCTCTTCATCGAATATCACATTCCTTGAGGACTCATTTGATCGGGTTTCTTTGTTCCAATGCCTGTACCCGTTATTTGCGTAACCCACAAATACAAGGCGTTTGGTTTTCGAATCTAACTTTTGCCGTTTTTCCTTCGGAATTTGAGCATAGGCTGTACAGCCAAAGATTCTCAAATTTTACAAATTAGGCCGTTTGTTGAAGAACATTTCAAATGGAGTTTTGTTTTCTACAAGTCCATTGGTGGGACATCTATTCGTGATGTAAACAGCACAATGCAATGCTTCTCCCCACATTTCCTTTGGCATTCCACTTCCGTGTAACATTGCACGAACCTTCTCCATCAAAGTTCGGTTGATCCTTTCGCTAACTCCATTTTGTTGTGGTGTGTATGGTACTGTGTAAATCATTTGAATTCCGTTTTCTTTACAGAAGTCTTTGAATTCATTTCCAATGTATTCACCACCATTATCGCACCGTAGTTTGGATATACTTCGCCCAAAGTGTCCTTCAACCAAAGCTTTGAATTCTTGAAATTTCTCGATAACTTCTCTTTTTCGTGCTATCAAATAAGCAAGAGTAAAGTGCGTATAATCATCGGTAAATGTAACAAAATACCGGTAGCCATTATACGTTTTTACTTCCATGGGACCGCAAACATCGGAATGTATAATTTCAAGCGGCCTGCTTGATCTTGGAAGTTCCTGGTGCTCAAATCGTTTGCTGCTTTGCTTCCCCGCTAAACAGCTTTCGCAAACCTTTTGAGTATCTTCTCCAGACAAACTATGGTTGATTCCCTCAACCATGTCGTTCTTAAGCAGCCTTTCTATCCCCGAAAAGCTCAAGTGACCCAATCGCTCATGAAGCTTCTCCATACTTACTTGCATTGTTCCAATCAACGCTGATGGGTCAACAATCGAATCGTGGGAGAAATCCATGCAGTAAAGTCCATCTACTACCGTCCCCCTAGCGATAACCTCACCAAAGTTCAGGAATAAGACACTGTCGTTTACAAAAACGACTTTCTTCCCCATTTCATTTGCCTTTCTTACCGAAAGGAGATTCGAATCCAGACCAGGAATAAATAAGACGTTATACAATGTAATCGGTTTCATTTTATTCACCCCAATTATGGAAGTCAATCTCATTTTTCCCGACTTTGTGGCCCAAAGCACCTGGCCGGATTTTGCTGTACTAATTGCAGCGGGCTTGTCCAGCTCCTTCACATTCTCCAGCAGCCGTTCGTCGTTGACCATGTGCTCGGTGGCCCTGGAGTCCACGACGAATCGCACATTCGCTGCTCTCTTCGCTCTCGCTCTCTCGATCCTTCTGCCAGCCATCAGGGCGTGGCCGCCGGTCCTCTTCTTGGTTGGCTTCTTCTTCTTCGGGCAACGGTTCTTATAATGGTCGACTCCACCGCACCCGAAACATTTGATTTCGTTCTTCTTCTCCGTTTTCAGCGCAATACTGCTTGATGCCCCCGATGGTCCTGGTACCTCTCCACTGGCAAGCTCTGTGTCCAGCAACATCCGCTTGATGTCATAAATGGGTTTACGACAGAGTTCCTCATTCGACAATACCGTCAGAGCGCCCTTGACGTTGTCGAATTTTTCCGGCAATGCAATCAACAGAGCGTGGACTTTTTCGCTGCTGGTTAAGTTCGCATTCATACGATCAAGCTCCCGTATGATGAGGTCGTATTCGTCAAACAGTCTCTCCAGGCTCTCGAAGTTCCTGTTTCTGAGCATGAACAGCCGTTGACACATACTCATCAATGCCGCAGTTCCGGATTTCTGATAAGTACGTACCAGAATATCCATGGCCTTTTTTGCGTAGGTAACCCCTACGATCTTGTTCAGTACGTCGTTGCTGACGACCAAAACGATCTCATCGATGGCATCAACATCATCTTCCACGCGCTTGCGGTATTTCTCCAACCGAGCATTCTCCTGCTCCAGTGTCTCGCCTGGTGCAGCGGTGGCAAACGTTTCCTCGTCGGGCGTCCGCTTCAGGCAGTGGATGAGCTTCATCTTAGCCAAATGATGCTCGATTCTCCACTTCCACGCCGCGAACTGGCTCTCCGTTCCGTCAAAGACGTGGGAACGATCTCCACGGACGAATCCCAGCGTTGCGTAGGATCTCTCGGCAGTAACCTTGCCGGTACGATCACTTGACTGACCGTCATGGATGTTACCTGCTCCGCTCCCGCTTCCGCTGCCACTTCCACTACCGCTTTCAGGACTTCCTTGACCAGGCATCTTCAAAACCAGATCTGTCACAGCTAGCCGCTGGGCCCATAACCTCTTAAACTTCCTTGAGTGAAATGATAACACCGATAACTTGGTTTGGATACTGATACTGTATTGAAGTTTATTCATCCGAAGTCGTTAAAAGGTAACATAATATATTAGCGATATATACTAAAATGATATGATATTATTATATAATTCAATCTGGCCACACTGCTAGCCGCATTGGCAAAGCTCAAATTCAAATCATTAGATTAGGCCTTTACAAATCTAGAAAGATTCGCGAATCAGGCGAAACTGACAAAATGTACACAATTTAAGAAACTATAGTGTTGAAATTGTGGCTTGATTATCTTTTCACTGCACTTGAACTTTTCCCCTATCGATAATTTAACTATTCAAAAAACGCAAATTTGTAGAAGGCGAAACTTCACGTCATGCAAAACCACACGTTTATCAAAGTGGTGGGCGCATCTGAAATCGAAATCAAAACACGGCGAGAGTAAACGGCGACACTGCAAACAAAAAATAAACAAGGCGTACATGGCGGGCTTAATTGAAACCAGAATGTAAACACGGTGCAAAAGTGACAGGCGACACTGAAAATAATATCGATTATAGGCTCATAACATTGGGCGATACTGGCATTCTCGAGTACGTTTTAGGCGAAACCTTTAAAGATTTTTTGAGTACGAAATAGCTAGGGGAATTGTAGGAGATGTGTGTGGTATTGATGAGGATTTTAAAACTAGGTTTATGAAATGTGTATTAAGGTGAAAAGGTTAAAGTTTGAGTATATTTTCTCCAATTGGGATTTAAAATTCTGGACAAACATTTCAAAAGGGCACATCGACATTGGTAAACAATGACTTTGCAAGACGCTGTTGAGCCCAATTCAATTCGATTGCGCTCACCAATACCACTAACAGGATGAGCTAACACTAATCTTCTTGATAGTGGTGTTAGTTTGCGTGGGAGGGCTAAAATGGGCTCAACAGCAACGTTTCCGAAAAAAGGCTCAAGACCTCTTGAGCCCTTTTCAAATGTTTGTCCAGAATTGTACATGAGAATTTCATTGATTATTTTCTCATTGTTATTGATTTGTCAAATAGGCCCTTATCGCGAATCTCTCTAGAAATGTTCTACGAGAGCTTTTTACCACAGTTGATATCTGTGGGAACGGGTGAAAAGAGAATTGATAAACAACCGTGATAACCTCACGAGAGTTGTTATTGTTTACTATTGGATCTTCAACAATGAACACAGAAGAAAACATCGGATTCGTCTGATTCGCCTTCTCTCCCTGGTTCTGGTTTGTGTCTAGTCCTTGCGAACATTGGAGAATACATGTTCGTCTTCAGCTGTCCGGGAACTTGCCGAAACTTCCATTCCGGCCCTTCGTCAACGGAAAATGACTGCTGTGGGAGAGAATGAAAACATTTACTAAACATAAAGAAATTATCAGATATAGAGGAAATATTAATGCATGAAACACTTACCAATGGATTACGATCAAGCACAGATTTTGAAGATTCGTTCAGATCGCTGGATTAACAACGGATTATTTTCACTCTAGTTTCTGCGTCTCAGGTTTCTGCTAGCAAAACATAAACAGAAATAAAACACGCTAAAAACCATTTACTCACATTTAAGTTTTAAGTTTTGTAGATGGTCTAATCCATCGGTGTACTAAATTTTCTCGGTCTAAGAATTATGACACTTGAGCGGGGCACGCTCCCGTATGGTCGCCACGTGATCTGGACCCGCTCTAGTGTCAAAATTCTTCGACCGAGCTGGTTTAGTACACCAGTGGATAAGACCATAAGTTTGTTAAAAAAATTGTTTGTTTGGGCGAACATTGGAACGACAAGTAAGAGAAAAAAAAATCAAAACTCAAAACATGACAGAAATTTATATTGTAAAAACTATTATTGTTTTGAGATTTTTCGCCTGGTGCTTAACTTTTTAAACAGTTTTTTTTTATGACATCCCAAGTAGAGCGGTCAAGTACAATTTGCTGGCAAGGGGTCATGCACAAATTACGTCACGCTCTAAGGGGGGAGGGGGTCAAGCCAAGCGCGACAAGCCTTACAAAAAATTCGGAGGACTCATACAAAAAACGTAACAAAGGGGGGGTTGGAGGGGGTCAAAAAAGTTGAAATTTAGCGTGACATAATTTGTGTACCATCCCCAATTGGGTCCTAAAATTTTTAATGAAATCTTGTTTTTATTTAATAACACGAAAAAGCATGTTACTGTAACTACTTTAGCAATTTTTCCCGCTCAAATAATGGCTATATCATGTTTAAACTTTAATTTAAAGATTTGGTCCATAAATGAACCTTGACACTTTTGATCATGTTTGACGTTCGCTTAGTCGACAAAAACACCACAGGGGTTTTAGTTCGACCACTGGGGTTGTTCGTATCTGACATTTCGTAAGCGACACGGAAAACAAAATACACCCAAAATTTGAGTTTAAGCCAAAGGATGTGACAAAATCTAAACAAATGTTTTTTGGGCTTAAACCAACGGAAAACATTAGAAAATTGAGTAAACATGTGTTTTTGGTCTAAACTTAAGCGTTTGGCACTAAAATTGGGACAGGGCTTTAGGACCCTATTACCAAAATGATTTTGACAGCTAATGCAGGATTACCGAACTATCACCATTTTCCTTACAGAATAATCGAGCGGAACATTTTTCCATACAGTAAAATGACAGCTCCAGTTGATTTGCACGTCATACGCTATGCAACGTTACGGAAATTCACTCTACTTATCAACTGAATACAGCTCAAATAAATTGAACAGCTTAAGCATTTCTTGGCCATTAGTTGTCCTATCTTTTTGCACGGTAGACATGAAATGGATGCTGCCCATTAAACGGTACCGTTATTCGGGGGCAAATTGATCACTGGAGTGAATTTGATCAGGTCGCTACCAAAGAAAAAAATCCTCCCAAGGATGCTTGGCACCACAGACATTCCATGGTTTCTAGTTTATAGATGTCTAATGATGATTTTGAACTATTTGTAAGAAATTGAATTATTCGTCAAATTAAATAAATTCTCATGTTTTGTTTTTTTTTTTGTTAACTGTGCATAAAGTAAGAAATTAATTTCTTTCCGTGTACCCTAGAACATAGGATCCACGAAGCTTTCATTCAATTTTTACTAGTGCTGCCACCTCATTGTCAAAAAAAGCTCGATTTAGATACGTCGACATGATATGAAATCAAAAGCCCGCGCGTGTTGTACAAATTGCATATTGATTGGCGAATTGACCTAATCATGTTAATTTTCTTTCTGCACAATTTCCACTCCTGTGGAAAATTCCATCCTTTTTCAAATTTCCAATCAGGAAAAGGCTTCTTAAAAATTGTACAGCTTGCAGACAAACTGCGTCGTAGCTTTTAGGTCTAAACCAATTTGTATCGCGAGCGTCGTTTCATTTAAAGTGGAGTGCTCGAATTGACAAGTCGATATTTTGTCGGAGTGATTCTAGAAGAAAATTCAAATTGTTAAGGTGTATTAGCTTCAAACTGAAATCGAAGTAATTTCCGGGAAAGTACTTTGTTCAGTGAATGTATAAATTAAAAAAACTTTCAATTACAGGTTTTTTATAAGTTGTTTAGTAAAGAACCGTGTGACAACCACGTGTGCCTTAATAGTGGTTTAGTTCAGGTAAGCCATTACTATTTCAACCTTAAGTGAAGCAATTAGTGAAATTCTAACGTTGAATAGGCTTTGCCCATCCAACGTGGGCGGTTCATCCGGAGTTGGTCCATATTTTTCCAGGACGAAGTTGAAGCAAGCCAGACCAGAGCGGTCAGTCCACGTGGTTCGAGTTGGCAGTCCGAATTAGACTCTGCGGTGCCGTAGCGATCAACCGTTGGCGCGCAGAAAAGCTAGGCATTGAGCGGAGACACTGTAGCATCGGTGTAAAAGTGTACAATCCGAATCGGGCTAGCAATACTGCTCGATTTAAGATCCGTTTAGTCAAGTGGGACGATATCGAGCCTCGTCCACGTGCTCGTCACTCCACTAGACAGGGACGCATCTACCCTGAGTTCATCGTCGCCCACGGATCGTGCTAGTGTTTGCTCTATGGTAAGTCAAAGGTAATCTCACTGCCAACAATCAAACCACCTCTCGAACATCGACTGGACTTCCAAGCTTGGCAACGAAACCACGGTAACTAATCGCCCAAGGACAGCGTGGGAGCCGAAACGTTTCCGGCTTAAGGTCAGACTAGTTTATTGCCTAAGAAGAAAGAAATACTATGTTTAGTAAAAGGTTCAAACATAAGCCAATACAGTTAGCCGTGACGTCACAAAATAAAGAGTAGGGTTTTCTTGAACTGAATCGAGTCGTAGAATAAACTGGTTCCTCTTATATGTGAAGCTTATAACAAACCTGATCAGTCAAATTTTAAATGCGAAGCTTGATGGGAAATAAATGTTACTTCGAATTCAGTTCTCCCTCCACTAGTTCGTGACGTCATTCAAAGTTAAACTTTCGCAAATTGGTTGGTCTAGTTAGCAAAGACACAACTCGACTGCTCGACTGTACGATTTTTCTTTAGTTATACAATTTTTGTCGGATTTACTAGTCATTAGTAAAGTTTGCTTCATTGGTTGGGTCAATTTGTACACAATTCGGTCCGTTATTAACTGTTGGCCTGCTCTGAGATAGCGGTCTCATGCCGGGATCTAAATCCGAGTTAACGGTCCTTCAATTAGAAGGTGGCGCATAAACCGTTAGCTTTAAGATACAGAAAGGATTGTTACATATTAAATTTTTATTAGGGTCAGTTTTGCAATAAAATGTTTTCACTTTTTGAAGGTGTAAGCAATAGGGTTGGAAATGTCGGTGATAAACAATCCACTGGTGCTATGCCTACATGTCAACTTTGAGTATTTAAAATGTTCTGTAAGCTTAAGTATGAATTACTGAACTCATTTTTTTATATTGTACAGCATAGCAGGTATGGCTATTTACTCATGAAACCGTTTATTCTCAAATAATGTGACTATTTCAATTAATTGGAATAAATAAATAAATAAATAAATAAATAAATAAATAAATAAATAAATAAGTTCTTATAACATACCTCCAGTAAAAACAAAAATTGCCAGGCGTATCAGGTAGATTTTCAAAGTTTAATTTTGCAATAAAATCATCAAGCATTCGAATTGTAAGAATTTTAACATCATCTTAAGATTCAGGAGACCCAAATTTAGTAGATCGGGAAATTTTTATTCTTAAATCTGCTTTTTTATATGGTGATCAATTTCGCCCTACTGATAATTTTTGATATTAAAACTATTTTAATGATATGTTAAATATTATTTCATGAAAAGTCGATTACATAAACTGATAAAGATCAATGGAGTACTGATTTTGTCGAAATTTAATTGACAATATTTGAATTCCGAAGAATAACACAACAAAAAGTTGTAAAATACTGATCAATTTGCCCCCGGATTAAGGTACTTGGAATATTTTAAGATTTTGTTATGCCGTGCACTCCCGCTAATATGAACGATATCGAACGATCGGGATTTATTTTTAATTTGAACTTCTAATAGCGGGGTGCAAATTAAAAAGTGGTCAAACCAACGGGGTATTTGTAGTTCTCTGTCCAAATTCCATACCGCTTGGTTATAGGGGAACAAAGTAGCAGTATGCCAAAGTTGAGCGTTATGTATGTAAATCGGCTTTCACTACTATTATTCTGAACCCAACAGTAGTTTGTGGTCGAATCGAATCGAAAAACTTGATAATTCATTGTATATGCTTTTTTAATCAATACATTAGATAAACTACGTAGAAAATTTAGCTTCAAGCAGAGTCTCATGTTTCTGGAGGAATATTTGAAAAAAAAAAAAATCCTGGGAAGGTAAATCTCTACAGGAATCTGGAGCTAAAATCCTCAGAAATTCTTGACGACCCGATGGATTCAGGATGCATAAAGAATTTCTAGGATTTTTACTGGATGAAACACTGTGTGATTTGATAAATTCCTACTGAAGATTTTACATTAATATTTCGTCATTAAGGTCGTTCCCCTCCCCTGATGGAAATCCTGGCTGCTACTACTTTTCGTCAGTGGATGCCAGCATGTGGGGAAGATACTTTTCCACCGCAAACAGTAGGCGACGACGACGGCGAGAATCGGTTAAAGGAAAGCTTGACGCGGAAGGGGCAGAATGTGAGTTATGATCCTTGAAACTGTATCGAAGGAAGAAAGCGTCATCTACAGATAGATATAACTCGCACATGTGGCGACGTAGAACCACTGAAGTGGATCAAATGGGGTCTCTTCACTCTTCACTAATGTGATTGAAGACTCGACGTGCAGTGATGCGTGTGATGTTGATTTCCATCGTCATCGTCCGAAGGTGACGAACATCAAAAGCCGTTACCGTTATCGATATGCGATTCTTTAAACGGCGATCAAATCCGCAGAATTCCGGTTCCACGAATAGCAGTTTAGAGGCGGAAGGAAGGCGGGCACGTGTGCAGAGCAATTAATGTTCGATTTGTTCCCACATCTTGACTGATGTGCCTTCGACGCCTACTACGTCTATCTGTATAGACGCGTTTTCCATTTCCTCGGTTGGTCGTGGCCTACTGAGACCGGAGGCAGCACTCCATCCATCCAAAAACGGAATCCCACTGCAGAAGGAAAAGCGTTGGCAGAAGTATTCGTAGCCTTTATCAGTGGATTGAATGTGGAGTTTGTGCCTAGAAGTGTTTACCTACTTTTACTGCTCAAACAAACGCGAGGAGGTTTTTTTTTTCCGGGCTGGATATTGGAAGGAATTCGAGTTCGAGTGCGCGATGCGTACCAACCGAATGACGGGAGGGATAATGAAGGCAATTTATTTTTATCCTTCGGGTGAATTTACATTTTTTTTTTCGTCGGCTTACGAATATGACTGAAGAGGGAAATAATTCTTTGTGTGAACCGAAACATAAGATGAGAGTTGAGGAATGTTGACTTTAAGCTTTTTATTTTCATTTCTCTGTAGCTTTTTTCCTTTCAGAAACTTGAAAAGCACGCTTCCTCAGAATTTTTTCGAAAGTTCTCCAGAAGCTTTCCATAACTTCTGCAGACGCTATTCAAAGTATTCCCAATCCTTCTTGAAGCTTCTCATTAACTTATCAAAACTAAGAAATTTATTAAACTTCTCCAAAAGCTTTCCAAAGAGTTTCCAGAAGCTTCCCATAGCTTCTTCACAAGCTTCCCAAAATATCTCCTGTAGCTCTCCAAAGATTCTCCAGAGGCTTCTCAAAGCTTCTGTTGAGACTTTCCAATGCTTATCAAGAGGCGTCCCAATGCTTCTTCAGAAGATTCCAAACATTCCTCCAGAAGCTTCCCAAAGCTTCTCCGGATGTTTCTCAAAGTATTTCCAGAAGCTTATCTAAGCATCTCCAGACGCTTCTCATAGCTGCTTCAGAAGAATCCAAAGCTTCTCCAGACCGAAATTCGTTCAGAAGCTTCTCCAGACACTTGCCAGGAAATTTCCGTCGAAATCATGAGAGGTCAAAAATGCTTTGCTTCGCTAGAAGTTTTTCCTATCTTGCTTTTCCACGCTATCATGTCCATCAATGCCTTAATACGCTTGTACAAGGTCAAGTGTTCCCAGAAGTACTGCTTCCACCTTTTAATCATCAAAGTTTTGCGTCAGGATGGCCCAATCTTTTTCACGAACGAAGCTTTCATGAAATGCAATGATGTTCACATCTGTTCCATTGGAGCTGACTTAAATTTTCCAATACCTTGTGGATTCCTCAGAAAATTATACTCTACATCATCTTCCTCCATAAGAGACCTGAATTGTGCATCCCTCCCCAATTGAAAACCATTTCAAAAATCGGTCAAACTTCCAATAACCTGACAAAAGGACGAAAGGATTCAACAGTCGTCATCATTATTGGCCATATCATTCGGAATTGTGTGATCTAATCGCATTGATGAGGTCTTTTGCGAACGGGCGACCATCAAGTCCCTCTTAACTACATGGATGGTGGTGGCGGCGGCGGCTGGTACCCGAAGAGAAAGTTCTCGATGACAATGGCAATCATCAAATTATCCCCTTGACGATTGGCAAATGGGTATGTGGGTGTGGATAGAGAAAGAGAGAAAAAAAGCTCCGGGATCTGATGTCCATCAATGGCTAACATGATGGTTTCCCTGTTTTCTCCTCTTCCGGTCTGCTCACGTCACATTGCTACTTTTCATGGCTGTTGACCTGAAGCATCCAAGGAAGCTATGAGACGGTTTTTTTTGTCCCTCGTTAGAGACAGAGAAAAAAAGTATCAACTTGTTCCATTGAAGTTGGAATGAGATATAGCCCTAAGGCGAAAAATCTAGAAAGATACATCTGCTTTAAAAAGGATCAAAGACGAAATAAAGACGTAGTAGTTGGGTTAATAATGTGAACCACTTCTAGTACTACTTTTGGTACCCAAGTATGACAGATCGCAGTACACTTTTCAAGTTTCAAGCTTCCAAGTTGTCTTTGATAGGATTGTTTCCCGTTCATACGATGAACTTTAACCTTGTCTTTTGGGGTGCGGGATCGGATAATTCTTCTTCAAAGAGACTATTATTTTGAAGCAGTGAATAAACTGTCACCCAACACCCAGCGACTAAGACATTGTCATTTCCTATTCTTGTTGCAACAATTTTATTCCGCAACATCAGTTTATCACCACTTGAACAAAATATGACAAAGATCGATCACCATGTGCGCAGAAATTTTCTGGGCTTCGCATTGCAATTCGAGAACTTTCTCTGTGTTGGTAAACATTGGCACACTATCGAACAGCATGCATAAAACAAATTTGGTTTTGTGTTTAAAATAACTGATTAATCGCGAGTTGAAAAGGTTACAACAATGTAGTGCCCTATGATTGTCATGTCAATTTTGCGTCTGATTGTATCCCAATCCGCAAAAGTATGGATAAACGGGTTGTGAGCGACTTGTTTTGTTGTTTGTTTTTCGTCTCCTTTGATGAAAATTTGATTCACTGTTTTGAAGTAACCGTGTTCTTCGATGTTTTGGTTCCGATCTAATCAATCTGATTCTGTGCATCCAAAATTTATGACCCTGAGAGACATTTTTAAGTATCAGAAAAATCCATTATTCAAATTCAGATCCTCATCCTCCATTTGCGAGGGTTTGATTCCGATTTAACAAACGCACTTTATTTACCTTCGTCGCACTTCTCGTAGCCTCCTTCGATGACGAACGACAGGTGTCATCGATAATACGCCGGAACCGTCAACATTGGCGTAGCCAGGATTTTTTGACGTAGAAGTACGTCTTTCTTCTCTATACAGGAGTGAAATTGGAATTTCAAAACCAAGAGCGTTACGCTGGCATGAAATATTTTAAACGTTTATAACTTTTCGCTGGCTTAACAAAATTTCTTGATTAGCACCTCAATCGAAAGATAAGACATCAAAGCTTCATGTCGTTTACTTACTGAATCCCACATACCTGTCCAAATAGTTTAATAACTGTTTTAAAATAGAACGTTGATTTCAAGCAAATCTATAAATAGGGGTGGCTAGAGAAAATTTGACGTCATTTGCTTTTCAGTCTCCGATTGGCTCGCATCTCAGCAGGCGACAGATCGGCTTGCTCTGACCGGGCGTGCTTCTCAGGCACAGACATCGATAGCGAAGGACGCCCCCGTTTGTCTTGCTTCGCTCAAATCAAACTGTCGAGCGAGCGAGATAAGATGCCGTCCGAAGCTAAAGCCATCACCGCTGCCGTCGCCTAGAAGAAGAAGAGGAAGCAGTCCACAGGTGAATTTGCGGTCAAACTGTGAACACGGTCGGGTGAGTCATTCTCGCTTTGTGGTTCACCGCTTGTTTGCGTTCACCCAGCCATCGTCATCGCCGCCGCAAATTTCATCGGCCGAGGAGCTGTTGACCCGCGCTTCAAAATTTCGACTCGTGATGAAATCATCATTGGTGGTCAAGAAGCAATCCCGTTAGGAGCAAACACCAGAAGCCCCCTGAATTTTGCTGATCCGAGCAGTGTTATTTATCCGTAACAACATCGAAGCTAACAAAGCCATCGGTTCTTTTCAGAGCCATCAAATTTGTGGAAAAGAGTTGAAAGAGAAATATTTCCGTCTTTATTTATAACTTCTTATATTTCTAAATCAATTTCACAGCTTCATACAAAATTTTATTTGTCATGAATAATTTATGACTCAACGATTTGAGATTGTACTCGCGGACGCAGCTGCAGTGCCGTCGGGGTGAGTGCTCAACATTTCACAACGATTGTAAATTAGAGTGGCTTTTCCAACAGCGCCTTTTATGTTCCATATTTTATGGGAACACTTTGATTAGGAAAATATCCCATGTAACAAAATTGCGACATATTTAGAATGCTTTTGAGAAGACATTCTCATTGAACAGTTGTAATAATTTTGGCACCCATGGATCAGAAATTTACCGTCATAATAAAGAAAACTATTAATTATCAATAGCTCGTATTGAATATTTAGTTAATGTCAACCCTTCCAGCAATTCATGTTCGACCAATTTCTCACGCATTAGTCTTCTCCGCAATTTTCAAGTAATTCTAAGCCAAACACATTATTGGCACATACCCATTTCCCAGATTGGTCGATCAGAAAGCGAAGAGCACAAAAGGGAGGAGCATCATCTGCTATTCCAAGGTTATAAAACATGCTGCCTTCGTTGCATTCAGTTTCATTCCATTTTCGCTTTCGAGCTGGTAAGAGCTCCTCCGAACTTGCTTAGCGAGAAGTACCTCGCTGCTAGAAGCTTGCTGAGCTGTTAATCCAGAATCTGGTTTGTGAAATCGCTCAATATTTCAAGATTGAGCTACGTTTCCAGATTTCAATTAAATCCCTGTGATCCGCTACCCTGTTGATGTTGTGCACCCATGAAATATTCATCTGGTTTGTCGAATAAACAGAGAACTTATTCACTTCTTCTTCTTCTTCTTCTTATTGGCATTAACGTCCTCACTGGGACAGAGCCTGCTTTTCAGCTTAGTGTTCTTATGACACTTCCACAGTTATTAACTGAGAGCTTTCTTTGCCAAAGTTTCCATTTTTGCATTCGTATATCGTGTGGCAGGTACGATTATACTCTATGCCCAGGGAAGTCAAGAAAATTTCCATTACGAAAAGATCCTGGACCGACCGGGAATCGAACCCAGACACCTTCAGCATGGCTTTGCTTTGTAGCCGCGGACTCTAACCACTCGGCCAAGGAAGGCCCCAACTTATTCACATGCATTTGCAACTTTTTCGATTTTCCATACAAAATGACCAACTTTGGTAAGTTAGATCTCAGTTATTTATGGAAATATTTTCGAATGAAACTTTCACAGAACATCAGATATAACTTGAATTTTAACATATATTTTTGAATAATTTTTCCAATCACAAGTTTATAAGCAATAACTGTTTGACTAAACTGTAATTTTCGACGAAAAATTCAAAACTTTTTATCCTAAAATCTGATAGCCTTACACAAAAACTGTCTTCAGCAAACTTATTCATCTCGTCAAAATCTACAACTTTGCTGAAGATACCATGAAGCTATTCCTTCAATATGTTTAGTTATGTCAATTATAAAAAATCGTCAAAAAAATCACTTTAGTCAAACCGTTACTGCTTTTTAACGTGTGATTGGAAAAATCACTCAAAAATATATGTTAAAATTTAAGTTAGGTCTGATATTCTGTGAAAATGTCATTCAAATCGGTCCATAAATAACTGAGATATAGTTTATCAAAGGTGGTCATTTTGCATGAAAAATCAAAAGAGTTGCAGTTTTTTTTCTCAGCGACGAATCACACCATCAACGAAAATAGCGCGAAAGCAATAACCAATCGCGTGCGAGTAGCGAACGAAGTGACGAAACAACCAAGCGAGAGCCCCACCACTTGCCATCGGTGAACGGAGCTCGAGCAAATAAAACCACTGGTTGTTCTGCTCCCAGCTCATTCACAAATCGAACGGCATAACGAACGGATCAAGCAGCGGAGCAGCAAAGAAGAGCGCGTGAAAGCCACAGCAGTGTGCGAGTAGCGAACGGAACCAGAGAGCAATGAAGCGAAAGCAACAACTGAAAATCATTCAGTGGACGGATTAGTAGTCAGCGCCTACCGGCGACCTGTTGGAAAGTAACGCCAGCGAAATATACACCATCTGCCTCTCCTTACCATTCATATTCTTGTACTTGATGAATTCAATGAAATGGTTTGGTTTGGCGATGGAGCAAAGAGTTGTTTAGGATGATTTGACTTAACAAAGAGTTGTTGATAAATATTCCAATCAATAAGAGTTGTTTTGAAAAAGTTCACTTTTAGCAGAATTTTCCTCGGAAAATTTCTGCTTTACCAAAGAGTTGTTAATGAAATTCCTGCAGCAAAGGGTCGAGTTTCTCC
The DNA here is from genome assembly GCF_002204515.2 of Aedes aegypti. Taxonomy (NCBI): domain Eukaryota; kingdom Metazoa; phylum Arthropoda; class Insecta; order Diptera; family Culicidae; genus Aedes; species Aedes aegypti. The sequence goes on from NC_035107.1 coordinate 21,461,913, forward strand.
CCACGAATATTTCCAGCCAGGACCAGTCATGGAGGACAATCCATCCCGAGCATCACGGCCCTCGCTTCCAAAATTCTCGAGTACGGAAATTGTAAAATGTATTAAAATTGCGACAGATTTTAAATACTGTTCAATAAACTGTTTCTTGACCAATTGTAATGAGCAACTATTGATCTGAATTGATTTTTCTACATGTTGTCTATTGCGTTAATCTGAGAAATTGGCTATATGAAATTGATGTCTTGGCAAGGGATGTACAAGATGAGCATTATTCTGTTATTGCATCCCGACGGCACTGCCGCAGCGTTCTCGGAACATCCTCAAATTGTCGTATTGTCGACTATTCGTGATAAATCAGATATTGTATGATGCTACGAGATGCATTAAGAGATTATAGCAAGTATGTGGTAAGCACATTAGGAAATATTACTAGCTTTACTGTGTTTATCACGAGAAGTTCTTACTAGCTCGAAAGTGTAAATGAAATGAACCGAATCCTGTTGTTGTTACAGAGGGATTTTAATCCGAAGGTCATTCGTCCCTTAAATGAACCGAATCTGTCGAAAATAGTATGTTTTACATAATTTGAATTGCAGACGATGCTCCTCCCTTTCGTATTCTTCGCCTTCTTCTGATTGACCAATCTAGGATAAGGTTATGATATATCAACGATGCTGTTAGAAATACCATACAATGCTGAGTAGTATGATGTTATTACGGTCCGACGGCGCTGCAGTGGTAAATTCTCAAATTCATTTAATTATGTGGGGTAAATTATGTGAACCAAATTGTAGTATACCGCGATATTTAGATCATTATAGATAAATCAGTAAATATCATCCAATAAACCCTTTTATGAACGTATGTTGGTCCTGAGAAGGGCCGATTGAGCTTGGATGCTGTGACCACGAGTTTACCACGAGTCGAAATCTAGAAGCGCGGATCGGTCAACCTAGAAATCTTGAGCGATTTAACAAACCAGATGATTGACAGCTTAAGATTAACAGCTCAGCAGATTTCTAGCAGCGAGATACTTCTCGCTGAGCAAGTTCGGAGGAGCTCTTACCAGCTCGAAAGCGGAATTGGAATGAAACTGAATCCGACGAAGGAAGCATGTTTTATAACCTCAGAATAGCAGATGGTGCTCCTCCCTTTTGTGCTCTTCGCTTTCTGATCGACCAATCTAGGAAATGGGTATGTGCCAATAATGCGTTGGGCTTAGAATTACTTGAAAATTGCGGAGAAGACTAATGCGTGAGAAATTGGTCGAACATGAATTGCTGGAAGGGTTGACATTAACTAAATATTCAATACGAGCTATTGATAATCAATAGTTTTCTTTATTATGAATGTAAAATTCTGATCCATGGGTGCCAAAATTATTACAATTGTTCAATGAGAATGTCTTTTCAAAAGCATTCTTAATATGTTGCAAATTTGTTACATGTGATAATTTTGCTAATCAAAGTGTTCCCATATAATATGGAACAACAAAGACGCTGTTGGAAATGCCATTCTATTTTACAATTGTTGTGGAATGTTGAGCACTCACCCCGACGGCACTGCAGCAGCGTCCGCGATTACAGTCTCAAAATGTTTAGTCATAAATTATTCATGACAAATGAAATTTTGTATGAAGCTGTGAAATTGATTTAGGAATATTAGAAGCCATATATAAAGTCGGAAGTATTTCTCTTTTAACTCTTTTCCACTAATTTGATGGCCCTGAAAAGGGTCGATGGCTTTGTTAGCTTTGATGTTCTTATAGATAAATAACACTGCGGGATGTTATATGTTGATTGCCATGGTCAAACGGGGAATCCTCAACTCAAATGTATAAATTTAAGCAAGTTATTTGCTTATACGACGAACCTAAAGTTTCGTGGCGTGGATGGCGCACAACAGTGACAGGTAGTGGATCACCGGGCTTAAGTCGAAATCTGATGATGGCGGCGATGACGATGGCCGGGTGAACGCAAATAAGCGGTGAAGCACAAAGCGAGAATGACTTGCCCGACCATGTTCACAGTTCGACCGCAAATTTTCCTGTGGACTGCTTCCTCTTCTTCTTCTTGACGACGGCAGCGGTGATGATTTTGGCTTCGGACGGCATCTTCTCTCGCTCGCTCGACAGTTTGATTTGAGCGAAGCAAGACAAACGGGGAGGTCCTTCGCTATCGATGTCTGTGCCTGAGAAGCACGCCCGGTCAGAGCAAGACGATCTGTTGCCTGCTGAGATGCGATCCAAGCGGAGAATGGAAAGCAAATGATGTTTCTCAAGCATCCCTATTTATAAATTTGCTTGAAATCAACTTCTCTAGCACCCCTATTAATAAATTTGCTTGAAATCAACGTTCTCTTTTAAAACAGTTATTAAACTATTTGGACAGGTATGTGGGATTCAGTAAGTAAACGACATGACCCTTTGATGTCTTGTCTTTCAATTGAGGTGCCATTCAAGGAATTTCGTTAAACCAGCAAACAGCTATAAGAGTTCAAAATATTTCATGCCAACGTAAGGCTCTTGGTTTTGAAATTCCAATTTCACTCCTGTATAGAGAATTTTTATTTTACTTTCAAACTGTGCGGCATAATCAAATGCAAACGCATTCATTTCCCGATGGTTAGTGCCTGTGCTTTTACTGTTCATAAGTCGCAAGGTGGAACTTTCCCCGAGGTCGTGTACGACTATGACAAAAGCCAGGATCAGCAATTGGTATATGTTGGTTTGTCGCGGGTTACTTCACTGCAAGGGCTATTTTTGACAAACTCTTCCAATTTTTTTAAGTTCCATCACACCAAAGGCAGCAATTCTCTCAAGAGGGTTGACGTGAGGAATGAGCTGCAGCGCTTAGGCAATCATCGATTAGTGACGCTTTGAGACGAACTGCGTGAAACACTGGATCATAGCGGCCAAGCCTGCATATTGATGAGTATCAATGTACAGAGCCTAAATGCTCATGCAATGGATATTGCTACAGACCAAAGCACTGGACCGATTCTATCGATTCTCACGATCGAAGCACCCGAGCTATCAAACATCTAATCTACTGGAGGAGTTTGGCGAACTACAGGTGGAGCCAGAAACCGATCACCCAACCAAGCAACACAAGGAAGCAACGACCAAACAAACAAATTCAATCATCTGGCATTATTCCTGGAACACCAAACACTGGTTCTCGGTTCCACAGAACGACAAATGGTGCTTTTCAGGACTACCAAAATGAGTCCAAAAAGAGTTAACTTCTGAAAACTTCATCCGATCAATAACAACACAAAACTAGTATACTTACAAATTCATACACATGACAAATCAAATTATTAATCATCGTAGTTCTACGTCAACCCCGCGGTAATGTAATAGACATTACCCACCCCAATTTTTTATCAGGGAGGGCACCAGCTTCACAAGTAGCTTCCCAAAGCATCACCAGAAGCTTTCAAAAATTTACCAGAAGCTTTTCACAGCATCCCCAGAAGCTTTCCAAAACTTTATTAGAAGCTTTCCAAAGCTACACCAGAAGTTTTCCATAGCTTCACTAGAAGCTTTCCAAACTTCCCCAGAAGCTTTTCAAAACTGCACTTGTAGCTTTCCAAAGCTACACCTGAGCGGTTCCACAGAAAATGACGACTTTTTTTCCCAAATTTCATTTTTATATTTTTTGATTGGGATGAAATTTTGCACATGCTTTCTTTATGCCCAAAAATGCCTGTTTGCATCATCGGCTCGCCATTTTGACTCTAGCCTTACTTTTGAGAAGGGCCTAAGAAAAAAATCCTTAATAATTTTCAAAAAATTATAACTTAGAAACGGTTTGTCCGATCAGTTTGGTGCCTTCCGCAAAGTTTTAGGTTATTATTGGGACTATCTGGAAAAAAAATGTACACTGTAAAAAAAATGTTGTAATTTTTAATATATCGAAAATAAAGCTTAAAAATCAATTTTCTCAAAAATCGTATTTATGATTTTTTTTTAATTTTTTATATGTTAAAGTAGACAAAAAATAAAGTCTTTTGTACAGTGGGTCAAGATGGAGAAATCATGGACAAAAAAGTTATGATTTTTTAAAAAAAGGTTGATTTTTCAATATGGTCTTAATAAACTTTTTGAATGCTTTTCGACCCGATTTTATGAAAGTACGCAAAATTTTCAACAAAAAAGGTAAGAAAAGGAAAATTTTGCTAATTGCTACCGAAACATTTGAAAAGTTTATTATGACCATTTTCAACAAATTCACCTTTTTTTTAAAAAAATTCATAAATTTTTTGTCCATGATTTCTCCATCTTGACCCACTGTGCAAAAGACTTCATTTTTTGTCTTCTTTAACATATAAAAAATAAAAAATAAATCATAAATACGATTTTTGAGAAAATTGATTTTTAAGCTTTATTTTTGATATATAAAAAATTACAACTTTTTTTTGCAGTGTATGTTTTTTTTCCAGATAGTCCCAATAATAACCTAAAACTTTGCGGAAGACTCCAAACTGATCGGACAAACCGTTTCTAAGTTATATTATAATGACCGAAAATTGAAAATTATATCATAATTTTGAATTAAAATCGCTGTATCTTTAAAACGGTAAAAGTTAGCCTGATTTTTCCGTAAACCTTTTTTGTTGTAAATTTTGCGTACTTTCATAAAATCGAGTTGAAAAACATTTAAAAAGTTTATTATGACCATTTTCAAAAATTCACCTATTTTCAAAAAATCATAACTTTTTTGTCCATGATTTCTCCATCTTGACCCACTGTGCAAAAGACTTCATTTTTTGTCTACTTTAACATATAAAAAAAAAAAATCAAAAACACAATTTTTGAGAAAATTGATTTTTAAGCTTTATTTTCGATATACAGTAATACCTCGATATAACGTAACTCGATTTTTATTTTCGTTACGTTATATCGAGGTTACGTTATATCGAAGCAAAATATTTTTTTTCTGAATTTCGTTCATCATGTATTGTTTGGTGAGAAAATGGGTCTTACATTGATATTATTGAACTAGCAGGCATTTTCAGTTTATCTTACATATTTTTTTAAAATATTTTTCGTATGAATTTTTTTTATATTTTTCTTTTTGTTTTATTTTTTACTTTTACCTTTTTATTTCAGTATTCCCTAATAAAATGTATTCAGTAAAAACTTTGGAGGAATCCTTGAACACTCGGAGAAACTATATAATAAATTCATAAATGAGATCTTTCAGAAATCTTTAAAAATGTTAATGTTGAGGAATCCATGAACATTTCTAGCAAGCAGTTATGGAATTTCAAGAATTTTGTTATGAGGAACTCGTGGTAAAACTCTTAAAGCAAATCTTTTTGTAATTTCTGAACAGAATTTTAAAATGAATGACCCAAGAATTCTTTGAAAAATGTTTTTTTTTAGAATTCATGAAGAAATCACTAGAAAACTGTCAAAAACAAGAACTATCTTTGAGTAATTTTTCATGCGAAAGTTTCTGAACGAATACGTTGTGAATTTTCGGTAGTATTTTAGGAGAGATTTCTGGAGGATCTCCGGAGGAGGATGCTCAGTTTTTGGAATCCCTGAATATATTTTTATAATAAAAAAAAATCCATAGAAAAATTTCTAGACCTATCGTCTTCAAGAATTACTTGAAGAACTCAATGAAATCATTGGAATCTTTCCTTAGAAATTTGTGTTGGAATCAATGAAAGATTTCATTTCACATAGAATCCTTGAAAAACCTAAACTAGTATATAGAATGGTTTCTGCATAAATATTTGTAAAAAGTTCTGCAGAAAACCATAATTAAATTGGTGGAGAAATGCCAAGAAAATTGTTCTTCAGGTTTTTGGACGAATACCTGTACGCGTTTTTAAATAATTTGTAGAGCATTCCAAGAATTATAACTGGATTGTTCTTTAAAAAGGCCGCTGGAAGAATTCATGAAAAAATGCTGAAATAATTTATAAATTTATAGACTCCGGAAAAGTATAAGGTATCATATGTGGAATTGTTTGTAGAATGCATAGTTGAATCCACTTTACATCCTGGAGAAATAACACATGAATATCTGGAGGGTCAACTTGTAGAATTTCTGGAATATCCCTGTTGGAATTATTTTGAGAATAGATTTTAAGTTTATACATGAATACCAGGACAGTTTAAGATAAGCCATGGAGCAATTATTGTCGGAATATCTGGAGGCATCCTCAGAATCCGTCGAGAAATTTCGATATCGATTTATGACTGTATTCAGTGATAGTAAACGCTTGAATTGCTTTGATTTAGTATTGGTTGGTTTTTGAATCTTGAAAAATGTTATAGCAGTTCATAAACCATGTTTTTGATAAAAATTGTAAAAATATATGGGGTCAAAGAAAAGTTACGTTATATCGAGGTAAAAATTACGTTATATCGAGTTACGTTATAAAGAGGTTACGTTATATCGAGGTTACGTTATTAGATATTACTGTATAAAAAATTACAACATATTTTTTTACAGTGTATATTTCTTTCCAGATAGTCCCAACAATAACCTAAAACTTAGCGGAAGGCACCAAACTGATCGGACAAACCGTTTCTAAGTTATAATTTTTTGAAAATTATTAAGGATTTTTTTCTTAGGCCCTTCTCAAAAGTAAGGCTAGAGTCAAAATGGCGAGCCGATGATGCAAAAAGGCATTTTTGGGCATAAAGAAAGCATGTGCAAAATTTCATCCAAATAAAAAAATACAAAAGTAAACCGACATTCGAATTCAAATGGAACCGCTCACCTGTAGCTTTCCAAAGCTTCACCAGAAGCTCTTCGAACCTTCATCAGAAGCTTGTCGATCCTTCACCAGAAGGCTCTCCGAAGCTTCGCTAGAAGCTTCGAAGAGCTTCTGTAGAAGCTTCGAAGACGCTCGCCGAAGCTTCTCTAGAAGCTGTCCAAAGCTCTTCGAATCTTCTCCAGAAGCTCTTCGAAGCATCTCCAGAAGCTCTTCGAAGCTTCTCCAGAAGCTCTTCGAAGCTTCTCCAGAAGCTCTTCGAAGCTTCTCCAGAAGCTCTTCGAAGCTTCTCCAGAGGCTATTCGAAGCTTCTCCAGAAGCTCTTCGAAGCTTCTCCAGAGGCTATTCGAAGCTTCTCCAGAAGCTCTTTGAAGCTTCTCCAGAAGCTCTTCGAAGCTTCTCCAGAAGCTCTTCGAGGCTCCTCCAGAAGCTCTTCGAAGCTTCTCCAGAAGCTCTTCGAAGCTTCTCCAGAGGCTATTCGAAGCTTCTCCAGAAGCTCTTCGAAGCTTCTCCAGAGGCTATTCGAAGCTTCTCCAGAAGCTCTTTGAAGCTTCTCCAGAAGCTCTTCGAAGCTTCTCCAGAGGCTATTCGAAGCTTCTCCAGAAGCTCTTCGAAGCTTCTCCAGAAGCTCTTCGAAGGCATCTCCAGAAGCTCTTCGAAGCTTCTCCAGAAGCTCTTCGAAGCTTCTCCAGAAGCTTCTCGAAGCTTCTCCAGAGGCTATTCGAAGCTTCTCCAGAAGCTCTTCGAAGCTTCTCCAGAAGCTCTTCGAAGCTTCTCCAGAAGCTCTTCGAAGCTTCTCCAGAAGCTCTTCGAAGCTTCTCCAGAAGCTCTTCGAAGCTTCTCCAGAAGCTCTTCGAAGCTTCTCCAGAAGCTCTTCTAAGCTTCTCCAGAGGCTATTCGAAGCTTCTCCAGAAGCTCTTCGAAGCTTCTCCAGAGGCTATTCGAAGCTTCTCCAGAAGCTCTTTGAAGCTTCTCCAGAAGCTCTTCGAAGCTTCTCCAGAAGCTCTTCGAGGCTCCTCCAGAAGCTCTTCGAAGCTTCTCCAGAAGCTCTTCGAAGCTTCTCCAGAGGCTATTCGAAGCTTCTCCAGAAGCTCTTCGAAGCTTCTCCAGAGGCTATTCGAAGCTTCTCCAGAAGCTCTTTGAAGCTTCTCCAGAAGCTCTTCGAAGCTTCTCCAGAAGCTCTTCGAGGCTCCTCCAGAAGCTCTTCGAAGCTTCTCCAGAGGCTATTCGAAGCTTCTCCAGAAGCTCTTCGAAGCTTCTCCAGAGGCTATTCGAAGCTTCTCCAGAAGCTCTTTGAAGCTTCTCCAGAAGCTCTTCGAAGCTTCTCCAGAAGCTCTCCGAAGCTTCTCCAGAAGCTCTCCGAAGCTTCTCCAGAAGCTCTCCGAAGCTTCCCCAGAAGCTCTCCGAAGCTTCTCCAGAAGCTCTCCGAAGCTTCCCCAGAAGCTCTCCGAAGCTTCCCCAGAAGCTCTCCGAAGCTTCCCCAGAAGCTCTCCGAAGCTTCTCCAGAAGCTCTCCGAAGCTTCTCTAGAAGATCTTCGGAGCTTCTTCAGAAGCTCTTCGGAGCTTCTTCAGAAGCTCTCCGAAGGTTCTCCAGAAGCTCTTTGAAGCTTCTCCAGAAGCTCTCCGAAGCTTCTCCAGAAGCTCTTCGAAGCTTCTCCAGAAACTCCCCGAAGTTTCTCCAGAAGTAAGCTCTCCGAAGCATTTGATGAAGCTCTTTGATGCTTCTCCAGAAGCTCTCCGAAGCTTCATAGAAGCTTAGAAGCTCATAGAAGCTTCACTAGAAGCTCTCCGAAGCTTTTCCAGAAGCTCTCCGAAGCTTCTCCAGAAGCTCCCCGAAGCTTCTTAATAATCTTTTCGATGCTTCTTCAAAAGCTTTGCGAAGAAACTGAAGCATACTGCCTATTTTTTATTTCTTTTTTTTTATTCAAAAATGTCATCCATAATTATTCCATTACTTGTCTGTGAGTCATCCTTAAGATATTCCTTTAGATATTACTCCTGATAACACCTCTGCCATGACAAATGTATTGCTCATCATTTTCCTCTCTTGAGGATTTTTAGTAGGTATTCAAATAAATGCTCCAAGGATCTACCCAAACGTCAGTCCAAACATACAAATGAAAATTTCCCAGAATGAGTCCTTCAAAATTAATTCAAGAATTTTTCCAAGGATAGCTTTAGAAACTGTTTAAAAACAATATCAGTAATTTTCTCTGATGCTCGTTCACTAATTCTATCTTAAGTTCATTGAAATATTTCTCCTGGAAATCTTTCCAGGAGGATCTTCAAGAATGTTTCATAGACATTTTTTTTACGAAATTTCTTGCTCTAATTTCTGAAATTACATTTTACGAGAAATGCCTGGTTAAATCACAAGACGTTCCAAATTAGCTGACCAGTTTGCTCTTTGACAGTTCTTCTATGGAAATGACAGCCTCGTGTTTGTACCGGTCCTCCGCACCTATGTAAACAATTGCACAGACGCACAGTGCGTTGAATGTTTGGAGATGCGGGACAAAAATCAAAACTGGAAGATCAAGCCATTTGAGCACCTTGGTATGGAAGGAAAAGTTGTTTCTGTTCAAAAGAGCTACAATTTGCATAAATGACATATAATATAGGCATAATCGCATAACTGTCTCAAGCGCCAATTTCATAATTTTCCAAGAAAAACCTTGCAATTTATACTTTTATTACTCATAATGTTATAAGCAGTTATAAGCAAATATATCTCTTCTCGCTCGTAGCTGCAAAAGTGACTTATACGCCCCCAATTGAAAAAAAGCTTGCTCTGGTGTGATGTCAGGTTGAGCCGAGACCACATAGCGTAGCAAGATTTTCGGATTATTTATCACAAACAACTCATTTTCATACTTGTGCTGGTTAAGGAGTATACCTAAAAATAGTCAAAAATCTCGAATAGTTGCAGGGAGTTGCAGGTGTATCTTTCAGACCCCTTAGAGGACACTCTAAGAAACATATCTTTTTACCCATAACGCGGGTAGATCACCTTTTCGTGGTGCGTTATGGGGTAAAGATCTACCAATGAACCCTAGTCCTGACTGCTTCAAACGAAGAGAACAGGATGCTATAGTAATCAAAGGAACACTATTAGTCCTTGTTACATTTTAAACCTTGTTAAAAGTGACAAGTCTCGGTTTTCCAGTAGCCGAGAATGACCTTGAGACAAGGATAAAAATGAGTCGAAATCAACAAGTTGTTTTCTAATCTTTTATTTATTGTTCTCTAGTTTGAAGAAGTAAGGACTAGGATTCTGATGCATGGACAATATCGGTGTCACTTCCCGACTTTATCAAGGGATCCGATTTTGACTGATAAAGGGGCGCGCCTGCGGAGAGTGTACCCACCACACCCTTCGAAGGGTTTAAAAAGCGGAACCTTTCAATCAGAATGCTTTCCTGTGATCAAGTTAGGAATGACAACTGTAAAAAAACCGAATACTTTATCACTTCTCGATAGTGACAAAGTAACACGACATGCACTACACAAAGGACACGGGATATACTACAATAGATCAAATATTGGTCGCAGTGGTTTATGTTCCGAACAGAAAAAAAAGAAACATATCTGTGCATGATTTGGGGTGGAACTCGGTGGAACTTTTTTTGAATCAATAATCAAAGTTACATGTTAGTATTTCATAAGTTTGATTTCATAGCCAACTCAACGTGCCGATTTCTCATATTCAAAGTAAAACTTGGTGTTCTTATCACATCAAATATACTTTACCAATCTTCAGCCATGTTCTCTTTTAGATTTTGATTGAATATTTTGGTTTCAATACTCTCCGTGCTAGTTGAAAGGATTGCTGTAAATATGCGATAAAATCTAGATTTTCTGCTACTCCGACAACTGTCACTTTCGGCGCTTGTTGTGATAGTTTTAGTGCTTTGTATAGCTTATAAATACATGATTCAATAACGGATGCTATCTATAAACACTTGTGGATACTTGTTATCGCCGGATAAAATAATTTGAAATTTGATTTTTGTCTATGGAGCAACGCACTGCACTATGGGCCAGAAATAAAAATTTCGCGACAAAAGTCCAAAAACCTTTTTTCACATCCATATAAAAATAACAGCCCGAAGATTGTTATGTGTCTATTTTGTTTTGTTCAAATCGAAGTAGCTTCAATTTAATATAGACATTTAGTAGAAATTTTCTGAAAAATATCAAACTCTGTTGGTTATTTTTTAACCAGGATTAAATCATTGGTATAATATATTACAAAATTAAAAAAAATAAGTAGAAACATCGAAAATTTGCCCGTTTCTAAGTTTGATGGTTCACATAGAGTGAATTGATTTTCCCTTATGGATTATAAAATAATTAGGCAACCTCCTGTACTATCTTCCTAAACTACGTTGGAATATCAAAAAAAAAAAAAAAAAAATACAGTATAAACGATTGAAAGAAAATAAAAATAAAAAAGACAGCACAAAATGGCCAAGTCAATGGCCACCAACGAAGAACGTCAAAAAATCGTTTGAATCCTTTTAAATTTCTGCCAGAAATTTAAGCGACTATTTAAGCGTTATGTTGTCGGGAGAATGTTACTAGTTTAATCAGATGAACTATTCATTTGTACATAAAACAATCATCTTATTCCGGCGAAAAGAAATGAAGATTTTTAATTCTACTTGATTTATTTCAATTAAAAATCAATTTAATACGAGATCTGGACAACAATTCACGTTTCTTATATAAGAACTTGCTCCACGTAATCATATAATGGATTTCATAAGCTTGGGTTAACCAGATGTTCTGATGTTTTAACATATCAAGTTAGGCCTCCATTACAGCTAAAATATTTCTGACAATAATGTTTCTAAAGTGATTTTGATTGAAACGCTTCAAACAATTTGAAGTGTCACATTTTAAAACAGCATATCATATACAAATATGTGATTCATATTATCTTGTTCCATTTTGGACCATATCTATATAACTTCTTGATGATTGTAAGGCTTTTCCATAGGTAATGCACGGTAACAATATTGCGTTATAAAATTTTAATAGTGTATTTAATGCAAATGTACGGTGAAAGACTAATAAATACATCAAATAAACAGTTGCCAATGCATTCCAAACAACTATGATAAATATGATCACATTTTGCATGCAATTTTTAAATTTTCTGAGAAACTTAACAGTGTATCTTCAAAATACTTTGAAATGTTTGAAACATATCTTTGAAAATGTACTATATATTTTGTAAAATGATATATGAGCGAATTTGAATTAATAATGCCTTAATTAACATATTTTCCCAAATACACATAATCCCTACAAATATTTTCAATTCAATTCAAAATGCATCTAAGTCATCCCAAACATGACATTTTCATGCTTCCTCAAGTTTGTATTACTTTTAGGTTCATTTTTGTTCATTTTGAAGGTGTTTGGAATTTTGTCGCGAAATTTTGTTTTCGCGCCCATAGTGCACTGTGTAGACGGTCCTATCACATGAAAAGGCCTATTAAAGTTCAATAATAATCGAGCCATTATTTGAGCGGGTAAATTTGCCAAGGTTTTTAAGAAATTACACTCAGTAGCTTTATCGAGACATTACCAATCATTTTAGATCCCTATTTCTAGGTACACTTTAAGAAGGTTTTTTTTTTAAATAGTTGTCTTCTGAAATCTTCAGCTACGCCCATGACCGCCGACTGCGATCAGAAGATTCCTTGAACCGGAACGTGTCAATGTTGTTTCCATTTCGGTCGGATGACATCAGCCGGGAAAATTCCTTAGCATTCATCGAACGTGTGTCACACACGTTTGTAGGGAGGATTCCAATCACTCGAACCCATTGCTATATTGAAGCGAAAAAAAAAGTCACGTTGACTTAGGATCAGATATTCGATTCGCCAATTTACACGCAGCACATTCGTTCGGAAAATGATGAAGCACCCAATATTTTCTTTCCATTTTCACCCCTTTTTGACGGATTTTGTTTGTTTTTCTGTGGTTGTGTTTGCAGATGGCGTTGTTTGGAGGAATTGGAATCGAAGGAATGTGCTCACCGCCGACTGTGAATAAGTGCTGAAATGCGTACGAGAAGTTTCCAAAGTGAATTGCAAATCAAAGCATGCTTTGATGAGTGTGCGAATCGTGAAAGTGTAAATAAAGTGTAAATCACAGCAACCGTTATTAGCTTATACACGCACACATCCACAAGCCACCATGAAGTCCAAGGAGACCGCGCCGGATGCGATTCCGATGATCGCCCAAATGATTCTAGGCAGTTTTGAGGCACACAACGGTTCGGCCAATGTGGACTACAGTAGTCCAGTGTTAAAACCGGTAGTGGCACGAATCTATCCCGTTTTCATACTGCTGTACTTCATTCCGGCCGCTTTGGGCATAGCCAGTAATGTGCTGGTGGTGATGTACATCAGCCGGTACAAACTGTACCGGGAGGCAACGCAGGCCTTTATGGTCAATCTGGCCGTGTGTCATATTGTGCAGTGCGCGTTCGTGCTTCCGATCACGCTGATGGTGATGCTGATCCAGAACTGGATCTTCGGGCAGTTCCTGTGCTTCTTTCTGCCGCTGCTGCAGGTGAGTAGGAGGGGTTTGATGTCTGTGATGGGGAATAGTTGGGCTCATTTGACTCGGGACACTAAATAGGAACAGCATTACAAATTCCGACAAAAACCTTGAACCAAATCATAACAGTATTTTATGATAACTGCTCGGAAGAAGCTCTCCTAGAATCTTGAAGGATTTCCAAGCTTCTTGGATGAAGTTTTCCGAGCTTATTGGAAGAAGATTTCTAACCTTCCTGGAAGAGATTTTCAAAAAGGTTGTTGCCGAAGGGTAGGGCGAAGAGTTGGAGGCTGAGCTTTCAGTAAATCCACGATTTTCCGTTTGGTGGATAAGTAGAGCTAATATAATATTTACTAATTTCATGTTTGTATAATCATCAACTCATTTCCTTATAATTTTTCATTGCGATCTGTGTTCTATTCATCCCACTCTTTCGACAAACGTCAATTGGCTTCGTCTATGCAGGATCTTGTAAGATCTGCCGATATAATGAGTGTATAAAAAACTGTATAATTATATCACAAAGATTAGTATTTACTTATGTTTATGGTGTGAAAAAAACATGCTTCAATTTTTTACTATCGAATACAATCCGACTACTGATTTGCTTCTCTTTTTGCTTTTCTCTTCTTCAACCCTCTAATACCCAAATTTTTATTTTCGATCTAAATATCATTTTTAGTTATCTAAAATCGTTCTAAACACGTTTTGGGCAATGATTTATTTTCATCAGCAAATCTATGAATTTTGGTTTATGATTTTTATACTTTTTATTTTTGAACATCCCTATCCTTTTTCATTTTTTCTTGAAGCCTCTTCTAGTTACTGATTTTTGGCAATGATAAAAAATCAAGTTTTTGTAATACTTTAAAAATATTAAATATTAAATTTTTTTCTGGGATTATTTTTATTTTCCGTGTAATTAACGGAAAAACAGGTTTGAAATTATTTTAATACAACCAAGCTTTCCTCCTGTGAATGGTTGATCGTAGAAAAATATAAAAGGTACGATTTTTAATATTACACGTTAAATGAACCCAGGCATTTGCAGGTTATATAAGAATATAATTTTTCAAATAATTTTCAAAAATATAAAAAAGTTTCAAAAGTCATAAAAAACTTTTCTTATATGCGTGTCAAGGTTTAAACCAAAAATAAAATCATTTTGATTTCCGAGCTACGAAAAAATACACAAAATTCCAAATTGTACCCCGTCTAAAGGCGGGGTTGGGTATTAGAGGGTTAATTGCATCGCAACATCTTTCCCCGCAACGGAATCAAGCTTTTTGGATTGAACTTTCCAATCTTCATCGAAGAAGCTTTCAAAGCTTCCTTCAAGTAGCGTTCCAAGCTTTCTGAAAGATTAAGCTTCTGGGAAGAAACTATCCCATATTTTCGAAAGAGGCTTTCCAATTTTCTCAGAAGTTTCCAAGCTTCTCAGATGCAGTTTTCCATGAATTTCAGAAACAGTTTTTCAAGCTTCTCAGGGTCAGCTTTCCAAAATTCTTAAAAGAAGCTCTCCAAGCTACTTAGTGACAGTTTTCCAAGTTTCTCAGAAGCATCTTGCCGAGCTTTCCTATCTTCTCAGGAGTGACTTTCCAAGCTTCTCAGAAGCAGCTTTCCAATCTTCTCAGGAGTAGATTTCCAAGCTTTTATCAGAAGCAGCTTTCTATGCTTCTTAGAAGCAGCTTAAAAAGCATATCAGAAGCAGCTTTCCAAGCTTCTCAGAAGCAGCTTTACAAGCATCTCAGAAGCAGTTTATCAAAAACTCATAATTTTGTTAGGTTTGCTATTTGTTATAATTTATTGTTTCCAATTTCAATCTCAATCTAAGTCCCGATCTTCCTGAAGAGAAGCTTCTAAGATCCCTGAGAGATGCTCCCAAGCTTCCTTAGGACATTTTCCAAGCTTCCTGGGAAAAGGTTCTAAGTTTTCTGAAAAAAGCTTCAAAGCTTCTTGAGAGAAGCTTCCGAGCTTCCAGAAAAAGGCTTCTAAGCTTCCCAAGAGAAGCTTCTCAGCTTCTTGAGAGAAGCATCCAAGATTCCTGAGAGAAGCTTCTAAGCTTCATGAGAGAATATTCTTAGTTTCCTGAGAAAAGATTCAATGCTTCGTGAGAAAAGCATCCAAACTTCCTGAGAGAAGCTTCCAAGCTCCCTGAGAGAAGCTTCCAAGCTTCCTGAGAGAAGCTTCCAAACTTCCTGAGAGAAGCTTCCTAGCTTCCTGAAAAAAGCTTCTAAGTTTCCTCAGAGAAGTTTTCAGGCTTCCTGAGAGAAGCTTCCAAGTTTCCTGGAAAGGCTTCTTAGCTTTCTAAGAGAAACTTCGAAGCTTCCTGAGAGAAGCTTCCAAGCTTCCTGAGAGAAGCTTCCAAGCTTCCTGAGAGAAGCTTCCAAGCTTCTGGAGAGAAGCTTCCAAGCTTCCTAAGAGAAGCATCCAAGCTTCCTGAGAGAAGCTTCCAAGCTTCCTGAGAGAAGCTTCCAAGCTTTCTGAGAGAATCTTCCAAGCTTCCTGTGAGAAGCTTCCAAGCTTCCTTAGAGAAACTTCCAAGTTGTCTGAGGAAGCTTCATCGCTGTCTGACAAAAGCTTCCAAGCTCCTAGAGAGATGCTCCCAAGCTTCCTGAAGGAAGCTTCTTAGGACATTTTTCCAAGCTTCCAAAAAGCTTCTGAAAGAAGCTTTTAAAATTCTGGGGAGAAGCTTTCAAACTTCTTGGGAGAAGCTTCCAAGCTCCTGAAGAGAAGCTCTATGAGAGAAACTTCCAAGCTTCCTTAGAGAAACTTCCAAGCTTCCTGAGGAAGCTTCCACGCTGCCTGAGAAAAGCACCCAAGATATCTGAGAGATGCTCTCAAGCTTCCCAAAAGAAGTTTCTTAGAAGATTTTTCAAGCTTCTTGAGAGAAGATTCTTATTTTCCTGAAAAAAGCTCCAAAGCTTCTTGAGAGAAGCTTCCAAGCTTTCTGAGAAAGGCTTCTAAGCTTCCTGAAAAAAGCTTCCAAGCTTCCTGAGAGAAGCTTCCAGGCTACCTGAGAGAAGCTCCAAGCTTCCACGCTGCCTGAGAAATGCTTCCATGCTCCCTGAGAGATGCTCCGAAGCTTCCTGAGAGAAGCTTCTTAGGACATTTTTTCAAACTTCCAAAGAGAAGCATCCAAGCTTCTTGGAAGAAGTTTTTAAAATTTTGGGGAGAAGCTTCCAAACTTCCTGAGAGAAACTTCCAAGCTGCCTGAGAGAAGCTTCCAAGCTTCCTGAGGAAGCTTCCACGCTGTCCGACAAAATCTTCCAAGCTCCTAGAGAGATGCTCCCAAGCTTCCCAAGAGAAGTTTCTTAGGAGATTTTTCAAGCTTCTTGGGAGAAGGTCCTTAGTTTCCTGATAAAAGCTTCAAAGCTTCTTGAGAGAATCATCCAAGCTTCCTGAGAGAAGCTTCTTAGTTTCCTGAGAGAAGTTTTTTTTTTCATCATTATTATTAGATTTTTAGCCTCATCTCGGGACCACCGGCTTTACTTTACTAAGTCATAACTGAATTTTTAGTGACTATCTTGGGGATGGGATTTAATCCCAGATCCTCAGCGTGAGAGGCGTGTGTTCTAACCACTACACCAGGTCCGTCCCCTAAATGAGAGAAGCTTCCATTCTTCCTGAGAGAAGTTTCCAAGCATCCTGGGGAAGCTTCCGAGCTACCTGATAGAAGCTTCCGAGCTTCCTGATAGAAGCTTCCAAGCTTCCTGAGAGAAGCTTCTAAGCTTTCTGAGAGAAGCTTTCAGGCTTACTGGGAGAAGCTCTCAGGCTACCTGAGAGAAGCTTCAAAGCTTCTTAGGACATTTTTTCAGGCTTCTTGGGAGAAGCTTCTTAGTTTCCTGAAAAAAAGCTTCAAAGCTTCTTGAGAGAAGCATCCAAGCTTCCTGAGAGAAGCTCCCGAGCTCCTAGAAATAATCTTGAAAGCTTCCTGAGAGTAGCTCCCAGGCTTCCTGAGAGAAGCTTCCAAACTTTCTGAGAGAAGCTTCCAGGCTACCTGAGAGAAGCTTCAAAGCTTCCTGAGAGAAGCTTCGTAGGACATTTTTCCAAACTTCTTAGTATTCTGAGAGAAGCTTTTAAGCTTCTTGAGAGAAGCTTTCAAGCTTCCTGAGAGACGCTTCTTAGCTTCCTGAGAGAAGCTTTCAGGCTTCCTGAGAGAAGCTTCCAAACTTCCTGAGAGAAGCTTCTTAGGACATTTTTCCAAGCTTCTTGGGAGAAGCTTATTAGTTTCCTGAAAAAAGCTTCAAAGCTGAGCATCCAAGTTTCCTGAGAGAAGCTTCCGAGCTCCTAGAAACAAACTTGAAAGCTTCCTGAGAGAAGCTCCCAGGCTTCCTGAGAGAAGCTTCCAAACTTCCTGAGAGAAACTTCCAGGCTACCTGAGAGAAGCTTCAAAGCTTTCTGAGAGGAGCTTCGTAGGGCATTTTTCCAAGCTTCTTGGGAGAAGCTTCTTAGTTTTCTGAAAAAAGCTTCAAAGCTTCCTGAGAAAAGCATCTAAGCATACTGAGAGAAGCTTCCAAGCTTCTAGAATGAAGCATCAAAGCTTTTCTTGAGGAAAGCTTCCATGTTTCCTGAGAGAAGCTCCCAAGCTTCCTGAGAGAACCTCCCAGGCTTCCTGAGAAACGCTTCCAAGCTTCTTGAGAGAAGCTTACAAATTTCTAGAAAGAAGCTTCTAAGGTCCTTAATAGAAGCTTCTTTCAAGAAGCTTTCACGCTTCTTACGAGAAGCTTTTAAGATTTTTATTATAAGATTTTAAACTTCTTACGAGAAGCTTCCAAACTTGTTATGAGAAGCTTCCAAGCTTTTTAGTTCTTCTGAGCTATCTGATACATAAACTACAAATTAAATTTGAAACCAGTGTTTGAATGTGATCGAATTGAGATTTTATTAGTGATTGTTAGGATTTCTGAGGTTGGGAACCACTATTGTTCCCACCTCGGCTTTGTCCTGGGGCTCAGGGCCGTTTACGCGATATCGAAGGAATTGGAGGCGAAAGGACTTCCCTTGAAGATCAAAACAAGGTGGACCGACCAACAAAATAGAGAGAAAGCAGGGCTTGCGCTTTGAAATAATAGGCGACAAGCAAAAAGTTTAACTTTACATCATTCTATTCATCTGTTCAGTTCATCATAAGAGTGGGGGGTGGGGGGTGGGTGCGTTTAACTCAGTAATGGGGAAATTAAGGAAAGGAAAGGAAATTACTCACATACCGTGGGCACTTTAGCAGTTGGCAGGAGGTCGGATTCCCTCGGTACTCCGGGATCGGAATCGTCGGGACCCCATCGGCATGCTCTTTCGTCTTTTCACGTCGACGTATGGTGGGTGATACCGAAGCTCGACTCGATCCTTGTGGTAGCACTTGGACGGGGAACCGTCTCGGGATATTCTGGCGCTGCTCTCCTGGCCATTCCCACGACAGCGGTCAGTCCGGAGCTGCTGTCCCAAGCTGAGAAAGGGCTATTCAACGGCCCTAACAAGGTGGTGGCGAGATGCACACGGGGTGAGATGCGATGAGCACTTTCGTCTGGCCGGCCGATAATGGGGCAACGGAATGACACAACGGCGATTGGATTCGTTCACTCGTTGAAAGTCTACCGGGATCAAAGAGCACCTTTTCACACGACTCGACGACCGACACTTGAGTTAAACTAAGTTCACTACTGGTAGAGTAAAAGAAGATAATATTAGAAGTCGCGCACAACTAACGGTGACTGATTGCGTTCACCTAATAGATTCTGGGATGACCGGCAGTTTTATCTCCCTCTCGGTGGGTGACAGTCAGCTGTTCGCTCGATGACATTGACGGTTGGTAGCAAGTGGTAGCGGAGTAAGGATGTTCAGGATAGGAAAACGGGGGTTTAAATTCGATTTTTTTTTGACGTTGGATAACGTCTTACGGCAACATACTGGGGTACAATTTCGAAAAACGAAAAATCGCTCGCGTCACGAAAAGTGGTTAGATTTTGACTGTTAATAACTTACTAACGCCCGGATAGATTTTCAAGATTCTTGCACCAATCGATTGGAAATCTTTCTACGAATTGACTCCAATACTGAAAACTATTGATTTTTATGACTGAACTATTGAAAAGTTGGTAAATATCGAGGCATGTCTTATTTATCATAGAAAAGCACATTTTTCTTGCTGTTATACGGTTTTGACGTTTTGAAGTTAACATGTACCGTAATCTCGGGTGAAATTGATCATTTTCACGGTTTTTCGGGTCTGCTTTCTTGTATATTATCGATACCATACAACTAAATGCAGGAAAACAAGCACGACGATGATCCTTATTGGCTTATGTACCTAAAACAAAATCATCTCTTAAATAACAAATCAGGGGTTCCCATTTAGGGGTGAAATTGATCACTTGTGAATGTGATTATTATTAATTTTGAAATCAACTATACAAACTTAATTTGAGTCTCCTGAATCCGAATATGCCTACCAAATTTTAAACAAGACAATATATTTGGAAATAATCAATAATTAAATTTCAAGAATACAGCGGTTAACGCCTAAATGTAGGCAATTCCCAAAGGTTTTTCCTATCATTCAACTGAAATTCAATTATTTCAACAAAACGAGAAAATTGATGAGAATTTTGGTAGTAAAATCTGCTTTGGGGATATATTTTAAGCATCATTACAAACACCATGTCCACATGCTTGTTTATAACTAGAAGTTTAAGAATGCCTTTAACAACATACAAAACATGATTCTGGAATTTTGCATTATTCCCATAGAAATAACCATTCTTTGACGCAAATAACTTCACTACACACAGTAATTATACAAACAACGTTCATTTACTACAGATTGCATCAATTTTGGTGCACATGAGTTAGACAACTTGCTTCCTGAAGGACCATGACCGTCGAACTCTGGAATCGCAAATTTGCCTCTACATTTCCCGGATACCACGACAAAGCAGAAGAAGTTCTTTATGGTGCGGTACTTCTTTGAGTATCAAAACGAGTTCATGCCAATCATCGTGACTGGCAACTTTAAAATAGATTTGAGTAAAGAGGAGAACATGGAGCTCGCGGACTTCATGGAGAAGTACTTCAACCTCAAACTGGCTTCGGAACCCACTAAAGCAACCAATCTAAAGCACTAACTAAAGCAACGATCATGCGTGGACCTTACGTTCGACCAGAATATTTGTTTGAGAACCAAGAGATACCGGTCATACTTCTTCTCCCATCGACCGATTTTATCGGTGTTGAAGTGTTAACCGAACCAACCAAATAATAACACACAATTTCCATAATAGGTCAGAATTGACATGCAACAAATAGTATGGAAATTGATTTGATTTTCATCAGTAGAAATCTTTCATGAGTTCGTGACGGTCTCAAACCATGAAATAGAAGAAGCTAACGTTATCCAACGTCAACTTGGCGGTTGTATCTCGGAAACAACCTCTTACTTTTTTTTTGTTTCGTTAAGTTTATTTAATTCAGTTCAATTTCAATTCCAATTCATTCGTTTAATTTCATGCGCCTTTAATTCTATAAAAAATATTTCAAATTTCGATAAGCCCTAATAATAAGAATACCAAGAATAAAACTATTTACAACGATAAAGTATGTACAAAAAATGTAACCTTTTTTTGGAAGGTTACATGATACCAACCGGAATCAATTAGTTAGTCAATCGTCGTCCAAGACCAAGTGCCAGTAGAAATGTGGTCCACATTCCTTTCGATATCAAAGGAGGTGGTCGATCGTTTGTCGAGCAAATTGCAGTATATTCAGTTTCCATTTGATTGCAATTCAATTATACCGAGAAAATCCGACGCTCTCAGCCACACTTGTCCACGAAATTGAATTCCGAAGAACCCAGTGGCAGAACTGCATCTATCATGTAGCTCAAGGTTCAAGTCAAGTAGACCACATGTGACACTTTGCACAAGAGGTGAACAGCAGCTATCCCCAATCGATGCAGATGCGCCTTAATCCTATTATTTGGCAATCTTTGGCCACCAGCAGCAACGAGAAGCAGGGCTTTTGTAGTTACGGTCCAATGGTTCTTGGCATCGATGTATGTGTACTGATGAATTTTCATGCTTGATCGGCTTTCTCCTTTGTGTCACAGAGTGGTTCCTTACTCCATCTCGTTTAGGCTTGAAATGATGTCAAGCTCAAGTGACTTTGAATTTTATTGGAATAACACAATATCAAGTGCCTTCTGGACTAGCAAGAAGAATATGTTTTCTATTCTCGCTCTCTGTCCAGACGACAAGCTGAATTCCAATCCGTAAAATGTACCCACAAGTGAATGTTCACAAAGTGGCTACTGGTTTCCATTATTTCGCGCTAAAGTTCGACTTCCGCAAGACCACAGGTACAATGGAGGCGCATTTGATTTATTGCCTAAATACCTTTCGATCGGAATGCAACATCCAACTTTATATTGTTCAGGAAATAGTCTAATGAATAGAATTGTTCCCTTTTGTGCACATGATTCATCGCAGTTTTCGTTGAACAATTTCGTTCAGTGTAAGCTACAATCTGTCAAAGCATCCCAAGGTTCATAAAAGTGGAATGCTCATTGCAACACCATTAATTTCATTTAATAATTATAACTTTCGCCTGTGAAGTTCGACAATTTAACCGAACAATACGGAATTGCAATAAAACCGTCAACGGATGCAATGATAAATTCAAACAACCAAGCAATACTTCGAAATCGCAGTCGGAGTGTTGGTCTTCCACTTTGCCCACAGAGGTACACTGAAATAAATTTTATTGTAGAAACTACTGAATCCATGGTGAAATTTAGAACTGCACCAACGATTTTCAACCGACTACATTAATCTGTTAACTCTACCAAAACATAGTCAACATCACTACACAAGAAAATTTCTTCTGTTGATTTAACCAGAGTTGTAGTATTTTTGACTAGAAACATTCTTGATTTGAGAAGTTCAGCATCATACTTTTGACCACACTGTGTTGTACGGTGGGTGTCACGGATTGAAATACAATGCTTTGTAGTGGATGCTACTATGGACATAGTCAAATTTACTGCACTGCTCAGTGATTTTCACCAGATTATAGTAAACTTAACAGATTTTTGTAGTCGGTTGAAAATCGTTGGTGCAGTTCTTAATTCTACCATGGATTCGGTAGATTATACAACAAAATTTGTTTGCGTGTAGGAATGCTTTCGATTGAAATCGTGTTCGATTGGCTGACGTGCGGTTGGTTCGATGGTGAGGCGATTTATTGCAGGTCATTTGCCAAATTAATCACCTCACCAACCGGAAATTATGGAGCGGTGCCTGTGCAGTGTTCGGAGTGATGAACGGTATAGATTTCCGGTGTCAGGCTTCCACTTCGGTAGGAACAAAAGATCAATGGCGTAAATAGTTTTGCCAAAGTATCGTTTGCTGAGGATAACGATGCGGGTCGGATTGTTTTGAGTGAGCTGAAGCAGCATTAGTTTCCGTCATAGGGTTGAAGGTGAAATAAAAGTTGTTTGTCTGAAGAAGTTTTAATCGAGAAAAGTTTTCTGGACGGAGAGGTTAGGATATGCGATAAAGATGGAAGCAATTACGTGATAACTTGTTGATGCAACTTTTAGGTATAAACCCCAAACAATCTAGATCACTAACAGAAACTACGTCCAATATCGTCTTCATGCTTCCTGTAATGCTTCTTCTGAGAAGAGCCTCCTCCAATGAGCTTAAAAAGCTTCCTTAGCAAAGAATGGGAAGCTTAATCCGGAAAGCACATTACAACTCAACCAAGCAACATATAAAACTTCCTTCGTAGAGCATGGCAAGCTTTTCAAGCTTTTCCAAACAAGCTTGGAAAGGTTCTCCAAAGATACTTAAGCTTTTCCAAAGATACATACAAAGAAGCATGAAAGCTTTTTCCAAGAAGCTTGAAAGCTTCTCCAAAGAAGATTCTCCTCAGAAGCTTGGAAGCTTCACCTCAGTATTTGGGAAGCTTCTCCTCAAAAGCTTGGAAGCTTCTCCTCAGAAGCTTGGGAGCTTCTCCTCAGAAGCTTGGAAGTTTCTCCTCAGAAGCTTGGAAGCTTCTCCTCAGAAGCTAAGAAGCTTCTCCTCAGTAGCTTGGAAGCTTCTCCTCAAAAGCTTGGAAGCTTCTCTTGAGTCGCTTGGAAGCTTATTTCTGGAAGCATGGAAGCTTCTCTCAGGAAGCTTCTAAGGAAGCTTGGAAGCTTCTACCAAGAGGCTTGGAAGCTTCTACCAAGAAGCTTGGAAGCTTCTACCAAGAAGCTTGGAAGCTTCTACCAAGAAGCTTGGAAGCTTCTCCCAAAAAGCTTGGGAGTTTCTCCTCAGAAGGTTGGAAGCTTTACTCAAGAAGCTTGGAAGCTTTTCCTAAGAAGCTTGGAAGCTTCTCTCAGGCAGCTTGGAAACTTTTCTCAGAAAGCTTGGAAGCTTCTCTCAGGAAGCTTTGAAGCTTCTTTCAAGCAGCTCGGAAGCTTCTCTCAGGAAGCTTGGAAACTTTTCTCAGAAAGCTTGGAAACTTTTCTCAGGAAGCTTGCAAGCTTCTCTCAAGTAGCTTGGAAGCTTCTCTCAGGAAGCTTGGAAGCTTATATCAGGAAGCTTGGAAGTTCCTCTCAGGCAGCTTGGAAACATTTCTCAGGAAGCTTTGAAGCTTCTTTCAAGCAGCTTTGAAGCTTCTTTCAAGCAGCTCGGAAGCTTCTCTCAGGAAGCTTTGAAGCTGCTCTCAGGAAGCTTGCAAGCTTCTCTCAAGTA
Source organism: Aedes aegypti (assembly GCF_002204515.2). Lineage (NCBI taxonomy): Eukaryota > Metazoa > Arthropoda > Insecta > Diptera > Culicidae > Aedes > Aedes aegypti. Next base: position 21,485,963 of record NC_035107.1, read on the forward strand.
GCTTGGAAGTTTCTCTCAGGCAGCTTGGAAACTTTTCTCAGGAAGCTTGGAAGCTTCTCTCAGGCAGCTTGGAAGTTTTTCTGAGGAAACTTGGAAGTTTTTCTGAGGAAGCTTGGAAGCTTCACTCAGGCAGCTTGGAAGCTTCTCTCAGGAAGCTTGGAAGTTTCTCTCAGGCAGCTTGGAAACTTTTCTCAGGAAGCTTTGAAGCTTTTCTCAGGAAGCTTGGAAGCTGTGTGGTACTGAATGAACTTTTTCATAGATCTTGTCTTCCAACCCTGTTATGATGGTTGACAATCAAAAGCCTGTTGAAAGAACTTCGAGAATGTAGCATCGGATCGGACATCAAACGATCTAGTAGGCATGGCACAACTTCGACGCCTCACCCCTATAGTAATGTCAGAATGGAATGCAAGGTTCTTCGTGGTGCTCCCGCTTGCCAACAACGATTCTGAGCTTCACATTTGGCGAACCTGCCAGAATTTTAAATAAATTTTCGTTTTTCCCGGAGAGCCTGGATTCATTAGCAAGCGGGAGTGTCCACTAGAAAATGTGTGTCGTGTGAAAATATGTATTCAAAGTGATTGTGGAGTGAAGTTTGAATCTGATAAAAAAGACATATAACTGTAAGTAAACAGAAATGTGGTATTTTCTATGAATAAGAGAAAACTGATTGAAGAGGAAATATAACATATATTAGTCGCTTCACTACTCGTTGAAGCAGCAATGTTTCTCTCTGTTCTTGTTGTTGCTCTTATTGAACACCAGCATCACCTCAACTATTTGAGTTGCGCGATGCAGGCTTTGAAGTGAATAGTTTGTTTTGCATTTGAATTCAAACAGATTGCTTCGATGGAAGTATTTGAATGTAAAAGAACACACTCAATCACGATTTGCTTGTTCGGTAATTTTCAATACTGGGTACGAATTGTAAATCATAAAAAATACCAAACTTTCAGCTTTTTGATTAAAAACTGCTGATGTTCAGTAATAATTTTTATTTTTTACTGAACTACGGTAGCTGTCAGACCCAATTTTGCTACATTACCAAACAGGCCGAAAAGTCAGTAAAAACAATTACCGACTATTCAGTAGTTGATGTTTTTTACTGACTTGTCGTTAAAATCAAATCAAAACAAACAGATGCGCATGCGGGAAAGTGTCAAATGAGAATCTCCTGCTTGTCGTGACGCTTTTTTTAGAATTTTTCAGCTTTAAAAATATCCGCTGAAATAGCTTCGCGACCAAAAACTCTCCTTTCCAGAAGTTCGACTAATCGCGCTAACATTATCTATCAGACTGATTTTTTCGAATCACGGCAGCGGCTTCGAACCTTAGATACCAGATACCGATCAAAGCGCTCGCACATCACTTCGTATTTACTATAGTGTGCGTATCTCAGGGCGCCCTTCATAGCTACCCGTACGCCGTTATGGTCTCGTGTCGGACATTCGCTCTCTGCTAACCATGCCATTCGTCTCAATCCGAATACGATTTCAAACCCGAAAACGCAATCAGACGATCTGTGCCGAGGAATAATATCATGATCGTGTCACGTGGCATGCATCATCATCGTTTTTCGTTTTTATAGCATGATCCGATTCAACGCTAGACACGCTAAACATTTACAAGTCAAAACTATCTGTTTAAATATGTTGCACAGAACCTATATCTACTACACTGCTGTGAAATCGTCCGGCGACGGGAGACACGGCTATGGCAATCAAACTGTTCCTGCACCTATTTCGCGCTTTCTCGTGGTAAGTAGTCGAAATTTAGTGAGAAACTTAATCATATAATGATTTTGTCACACATTTTTCGATTACTTCCACTGAGATATGAGCATACCGTACTACCGTAGATGTTTATTCGCACGAAAAATGTCGATGTCCATGTTCATGTCGGTTGGGTTTTAATTTGTTTTGATTTCTGAAAAAAAAAACAGAATCCGGAGAAGCAAAGCATGAAGCACTGGAAACTGGAAAGCCAGTAAAAACGCTCTACAATTTTACTGACTAAGTCAGTAATTTCCATCAATCAAAACATTTTTTGGTTTACTGGGTTTTTTCGGTAATCATAAAAATTACCGAAAAAACCGTAGTTCCAAAACCCAGTAAAATTTTCCTGGGGTCGGTAATCTGAATTGGCTGTGAAAGTGTTTCATCTGTTTTATCCGATTTAAAGGCTATGATCATTTCGAGCTAATTCATCTAAGTTATGAAGTGCGCATTCTGCTTTTACCAGGGATCTATTTTCTGCATAGGTTGAACGGAAAAAGAATAACGTTAGGAACTGAACTATTTTTTTGCAGAAGTCAATTGAACATATCCGTACAAAACGTGTATAAAAAATATCGTATAATTAAGTATAATTTGTATAATAATGTGATTTTGCAAAAGAGAAGTGAAGTGTTAAAGTTATTAGTGGTTTTCATGAATATACATCAATTTGAATAACTTATCAATTAGTAATTTCAATCGAAAAACAAACTCCCGTGACATTTATCAACTGTGCAAATTTCTATATAAATAATAATAAAACTTCGCTTTGGTTGTATGTGATCATTCCATCGTTTCTTCTGTGATGATACACACATTTCTATATCTTATCTCTCCTGCTTTCAAATAAAAACAAAATAATTTCAATAAAATAAAATAGAGTGAAAAATGAATGTTAGTGTGTGCAAATATTCTTAGCCATGGGCGATTTTGAATTGGTGTTCCAAAAGTAGATTTTTCGTTCCAATCAATCGATTTTTTGATGTTGAAACAACATAAAATCCTAATGCAAGGGATTTGATCTTATTTTGAGTCGTTGTTCTTGTAAATTTGCTTACGAGTCGAAAAAAAATCGAACCGATTTAAAAAAAATCGATACAAAGGATTCGATTAAATAAACGAATCGATTCGACGAATCGAATTTTAATCGATTCAGTATTATCGATGTTTTGGTCAAATTTGACCAATAATGCACATGATTGTTTTCTTTCCTATTTGCTTCAGTACATTGTGTATCCCGTAATGTTTACCGAAAAAGTTAAGTGTGAAGCATACTGAATCGGTGAAATTTGTGAATTTTGTGTCGATAACCGGTGAAATCCAAACTATTCAAATCTTCTTAATTCATTATTATTTCTAAATAAACGCCATGTTAAAAAATAATAATAACATGTTTGAAAAAAAAAAATGTCGCGACTGGTGGTTGCTATGAAAAAAAAATGTCCTTAACACAACTGGTGTATGCAATGCAAAAAAAAAAATGTCTTTAACGTGACTGGTGATTGCAATGAATATGTCCTTAACGCGACTGGTGATCGCAAACTTGTTCCTATCAATCAACTTGATATTGCTAGCGCGATTGGTGGTCTCATATTTGTTCTAAGCAATGGTGGTGTACACTTGCCACCGCGACTGGTGGTCGCATGCTTGTTTCTATGAAGTGCTATTGACGTTGTTAACTCGACTGGTGGTCGCATACTTGTTCCTAGCAAGTATTATTGATGTTGTAAGCTCGACTAGTGGTCGTATATTTGTTCTATGCAATGGTGGTGTACACTTGCTACCGCGACTGGTGGTCACAAATTAGTTACTAATAAAAGTGATGTTCACATGCATGCGCGACTGGCGGTTCCTAGCAATCAATGTTATTAATATTGCTAGCGCGACTGCTGGTCGCATACTCGTTCATAGTAACTGCTATTGATGTTGTTAACTCGACTGGTGGTCGTATACTTGTTCCTAGCAAGTATTATTGATGTTGTAAGCTCGACTAGTGGTCGTATATTTGTTCTATGCAATGGTGGTGTACACTTGCTACCGCGACTGGTGGTCACAAATTAGTTACTAATAAAAGTGATGTTCACATGCATGCGCGACTGGCGGTCGAAAATGTATCTATAGAATAAGATATGTAAGCCCAATGATGGCTAGTAACTTAGTAGATCAAGATATGTTATATCAAAACAAGTAACAACAGTCAAACAAGTCTTTGAGTTTTTTTTTTTTTTTTATAGTAGGGTACAAAAAAGCTTCAAAAGCCAGGCCTGTTGTGTGTTGGCACGGTGTGGGACTCACGTTAGGCGTGCCTAACCACTAAAAAACTTTCCCTACTGCTCCTGTGCCTCGATCCCCCCCGGAACTACATCAGGCAACTTCATCGGGGGAGGGCTGTGCTCATACACTTCTTCAATCTCAGCCTCTAACTGTTCTGCTAGTTCGCTGTTGGAGCGTTTTGCCCAATTGGCGGTTGAACATCTCGCCGGGACTTTGGACAGCTTTCTGTGCGACGACGCATACTTCCCTTGGGCTGGCCTCGCGTCAGAGCTCTGTTGATCTTCTACTGGACGCTCATGTGCACTTCGTTGCTCTACGACGACTCGTTCTCCGCTGCTGCTGTTCGAGCTCTCCTTGTTGACCAGTTGGATGCCGAGGTCGGTCCAGCGATTCCGGTTGGAGGATGACTTCCGGTTCACTGGCGCCCAGACGACCCAAAACTGGTTTGTGACGATCGATGCTACTCGGCTTAGTCCTCGACGGTGGAGCTAGCCTACTCCGGCTACGCGCTTCTTCATGATTCGATACTGGCCGGTGGAGTGCCGAAGTCGGTCCAGCGATTCCGGTTGGAGGATGGCTTCCGGTGCACTGGCGCTCCGACGACTCAAGCCGGTGATACGCTACGTACTACTCAGAGTAGTCCCCGGCGGTGGATCTATCCTACTCCGACGAAGATTTCCCCGGCGGCGGAAGATCTCCCGAACCGATGCTATCCGGGCATATGCCGAGGTCGGTCCTGCGATTCCGGTGGAGGGAAGCTTCCGGTTCACAGGCGCCCCGACGATCATTTGCCGGTGCTATTTCGCGAATTACTCAGCTGGACCCCGGCGGTGGACTCAGCCTACTCCGACTCGACGTTGGTTGGCCAAGTGCCAGGGTCGGTTCTGCCATTCCGGTTGGAGGATGGCTTCCGGTTTGCAGGCGCCCCGACGATTATTAACCGATACTACGCTACGCCCGCTCTACTCGGTCTAGTCCCCGACGGAGGATCTAGCCTACTCCGATCGCGACCCGGAGCTCTCTGGTCTTCACGCCATCTCCTTTGCAGCAACGACATAATCGTCGTTATTCCCCTGTTCACCGCATTCCAGGTGCTTTCATGCTGGCACATGTTCTGCACGATGTTGTCCGGATTTAGGACGTTTGCGGTTTCTGGCATCATCTCGCTTCGTATATCCGTGAATCGAGGGCAGTCGAATAAAACGTGCTCCGGTGTCTCCTCGATATTTGGACAGGCCGGACAATGTGGAGATTCTGCGTGTCCGAATCTGTGCAGATATTTCCGGAAGCATCCATGGCCTGACAGAAACTGGGTCAGGAAGAAGTTAACTTCTCCATGTTTTCTGGTCGTCCACTCCGACACGTTAGGAATGAGCCTGTGGGTCCACCTTCATTTCTCCGAGTTATCCCACTCCTGCTGCCACCTGGCCATTGTGTCCAACCTAATGGTATTCCTCACATTCCTGGTGTCCCTTTGCTGGTAACATGCGATGTCCTCAGCCAGAGTGATGCAGATGGGGATCATTCCGGCGATAACGCACACTGCCTCCGATGATATAGTGCGGTAGGCACTCGCAACCCGTATAGCCATGAGCCGGAACGCACCTGCCAGCTTATCTCGATTACGTTTGGTTCCCAATGCTGCAGCCCAAGCCGGGACTCCATACCTCAGTATAGACGATGATGCGGTCGCTAGAAGACGCCTCGTGCTGCTTCTTGGTTCTCCAATGTTGGGCATGATCCTGGCTACTGTGTTAGCAGCTTTCGCTGCCTTTTCGCAGGCATAGTCTACGTGGCTGTTGAAGTTTAGCCTGTCGTCGACCATTACTCCGAGATGCTTTAGAGAGCGCTTCGATGGGATTGCGTGCCCTCCGACGTTGATTTCCAACTGCTGTACCGCCTTGCAGTTGCTGACCAGCACCACCTCCGTTTTATGATGAGCCAACTGCAGCTTGACTCCAGTCATCCACGATTCGATGGTGTCTAGCGATTCCGCCGTCAGCATCTCCACCTCCTCCGCAGTCTCACCAGTTATCGCAAGAACGACGTCATCTGCGAACCCGACGATCTCGACTCCATTTGGCAGTGACAAGGTTAGCACTCCATCGTACATCATGTTCCACAATGTTGGACCAAGTATGGATCCTTGTGGAACTCTCGCCGTGACTTCAATTGACATCCGTCCCTGGTTTGTGTCGTAGACCAGTACCCGGTTCTGAAAGTAACTTTGCCGAACTTTACACAGATATCCTGGAACCCGCATTCTGTGTAGGCCTCCCAACTGGCACTGTTGAACGCGTTTCTTGACGTCTATTGTTACCACTGCGCAGTATCGATTGCCTCTCCTCTTCTGCTTGGACGCTTTCTCCGCGCACGCGATGACTGCCCGAATAGCATCCACCGTCGAAGTCTTTTTACGGAATCCGAACTGCTTTTTCGACAATCCGTTCTCGCCTTCCGTGTAGATCGTCAGCCTGCCGAGGATGACCTTCTCCAAAAGTTTGCCAAGAGTATCCAGCAAGCATATTGGTCTATATGAAGCAGGATCTCCTGGCGGTTTTCCCGGGCGTAACAGCTACACACGAAGATTTCGTTAATTTTAACGATCACGAAGCCCTCGTATGAGCGTTCGATTACTTCTTGGATAGGGAATCGGCCCATTACTTGAATCGCCGTCGTCTCTGCTCTGTCTGCTACCCAATTGCCGTTATCGGGAGGAACCCGATACGGTTCTGCAATGATCGCAATGTCGCACTTTGTTTCTGTTGTCGACTGCCACAACAGTTGTTGTGCGGCGTCGCAATGATTGAGGTTCACCTGCGTTATCTCCATCATCATTACTGCCCTGCCTTCGCCTTCTGATATTTGGGGCACTTGAAGCCACCCGTTGTATGGGCGTTACCTTCCTCCACCTTACACAGCATGCACCTAGGTGTATTCAGGAAGTCCCTGCCAACGTGACCTTTTTCACCACATTTCCTGCAGTGTTCGGACCTGTCCGGGCCTTTGCAGTTTATTGCCCGGTGGCCGAAATCCATGCATTTGAAGCATCTCTCCACCGGATTTGTCTCCCGAGGAATCAGTTTCAGCGGGCAAACCGACCATCCCACCTTGATCTTACCAGCCTCGACGATTTTTTTGGCTGCTGCGACTGGTAATCGGATCGTCGCTATTTGCATACCTCCGTAAGCTCTCCTCAGCCGGATGGACTGCGGTGCTTCTTCCAGGTTGCATTGAGATAACAGTGCACCCCTCACATCGTCTTCTGTTGTGATCTCGTCCAGTTCTCTGCATTCGATCACTGCCTCCTGGGATAAGGCTCTCACGCTTGCCTCGTTGCCCAGCGACTTCGCGACGAGCTCTCGGCAGGCCGAACTCTTGATCGACGGATCTTTTTTAAGCTCGAAGAGCATGTCACCTTTCTGGGTGCGCCTGGTTCTCACCACGTTTTCACCCAGCTCCTTAAGCTCTGGGTCCTCCCTCACTCTCCTGAGAATCGCCGCGTAGCTTGTCTTGTCGCTTGCCTCAATGACAAGAGCATCGCCCCTGAACCTCTCGCGAGGTGACCGTCGCTTTTCTTTCTTCTTCGGTTCCTTTTTTTGCCGCTTCCTCTCCTTACGAGCTGTATTCTTCTCCTTTTAACCTTTTACGGTGCGCCATTCCACTGCCGTTCTGCTCACTGACGCACTCATTGTCGCTTCTCTGCTTTTTGGGATCTTCCTCCTCTCCTGGTGTATCCCTCGTTCTTTTTTCCGAGCGGGTGGTCGGATTGCTCCTAGGCGTCTCCTGTGCAACGGCTGTTGCATTCACCGAAGTTAATGCTTTTTCGGCTTTTTCCGCTCTACTCCGCAATTCCTTCTGTCCGCGTTCTGCGGCTGTAACGGCAGACTTGATGCTCGTGACCAGCTGCTTGATTCTGAGGTGGACGTTGTTTTTTTCGTCTTGACGAGCTCATAGAGTTCATTGACCTTCCTCTTTACTTCCGACAGCTCCGACTTCTCATGCTGCCTGTCGTCTTGAGCGGTGCTATTCCCCGATTTTGGTGTGAGCACTTGACTCAGGAAGCCTGCATCCTGCTGGTTTCCCGGTGGCTCACTCGGTGTGCTGCATCTGCTAGTGCTGGCTGCTACCGTCTGTGGTATCACTGGCGATCTCTGCATCTTTCCGCTCCTTGCGAATACTATCGCGTTTTCGTTCCCTCCACTAGATTCTCCATCCAAATCGATTATTTGCTCCATTCGATTGGGTCCCCCCTTCGAGCCGCTATCTCTACTCGTTGTAAATAGTCGCCTCTCGTGATCCCATGGTTGTCTATGCAAGCAGGGAGGCCATGCTAGGGTTGACACAATCCTTCATGGGGGTTGTGTTCAGAGCCGGATCGGCGTAAGTCAGGAATGTTACATCTGAGCCTACTACTCACCGAGGTTGGTGACGAGTTTCGAACGTACACGAAGGCCTGCCAAGGTTTTATCAGGACGGAGGCAGTTTCCTCATAGTCCTATTCGCCGTTTCAAGTTGGTGTCACCCTTTCCTTACTCAGGGAACAGTAGAGTACGCTGCCAGCCCACGACTGTTAGTCGACGTATCCAATCCGTAATCCGTGTCCTGTCCGTTGTTCTGCGTTGTGACCAGTATACCATAATCAGGATTTTACTGGCATCCATCCTGATGTGCCGGTTGGCACTCCAGAGGGCTAAGGTACTTTAAAAGCGGTACCAGGTCGCTTGTTCAGGGTTACTTGCAGATATGTGTTTTTTTTTGTAGAGATTCACCAGAGCCCACTGATGAACCCCCGCCACATCCTAGGTAGACCATGCTTGGGGCCCTGGTCAGATAGACCAGACGCTCGGTCACCTCCCGAAGGAAGTACTAAAGGTGGTATTCCATACGGCTGTATGTACGAGTTTCGCTTGGAAAGGGTAAAAATCCCAAGCTCCCACCTGGCACCTCCTCACTCTAGCTGATGTCAGAAGGACAACAGTGCCCAGATTGCACTACCAGCTAAGTACGCAACCCTTAGCTGGCGGTCTTTGTCATCGTAAGACCCGTGGAAGCGTGAGGTAGGGGCTTGTGAGGACCAGAGCTATATTGGACGCTCCTTCCTGGTTGTCGACTCACCATTTTGCAACCCAAGTCTTTGAGTGAGTATTTCCGTGAAAGTACGGTGGATTGAATGTACAACAAGATGAAAGTCAAACCTTGATGCTACTCTGTTGAACACATATATGTCAGTTTATTAATAGCAATATTTTGTCCAAAATTCGTCTTAGATATGTCATTTCATATAATTAGCTTGCCGTTTCTAATGTATGGAACGACATTCAACCGATCAATAATTTCAACGCCGTTTTGATTGTGTGGGTATCCTACAGCAGAAAAATGTTTCAAAGTCGCATGTACAAGTGAACAGGTGTGATATGAGACAGTATACATCGGTGAAGTTCTTAGCGATGTGAAATATACATCCTGAATTCCTGAAAGCTTTCGTGATGACGGAAACGATGTGAAAACTCATCACTTCAAACTTTTTTTTCCTGAGAAGAGGGAGGATGTGTGGTACTGAATGAACATTGTAATAGATCTTGTCTTCCAACCCTGTTATGATGGTTGACAATCAAAAGCCTGTTGAAAGAACTTCGAGAATGTAGCATCGGATCGGACATCAAACGATCTAGTAGGCATGGCACAACTTCGACGCCTCACTCCTATAGTAATGTCAGAATGGAATGCAAGGTTCTTCATGGTGATCCCGCTTGCCAACAACGATTCTGAGCTTCACAGAAGCTTTTCTCAGAAAGCTTGGAAGCTTCTCTCAGGAAGCTTGGAAGCATTTCTCAGGAAGCCTGGAAGCATTTCTCAGGATGCTTGGAAGCATTTCTCAGGAAGCTTGCAAGCTTCTCTCAAGCAGCTTGGATGCTTCTCTCAGGAAGCTTGGAAGTTTCTCTCAGGCAGCTTGGAAAATTTTCTCAGGAAGCTTGGAAGCTCTCAGGAAGTTAGCATGTAAGCTTTTCGCAGGAACCTTGAAAGCTTTTCTCAGGAAGCTTGGAAGCTCTCAGGAAGTTTGCATGGAAGCTTTTCGCAGGCAGCTTGGAAGTTTTTCTGAGGAAGCTTGGAAGCTTTTCTCAGAAAGCTTGGAAGCTTCTCTCAGGAAGCTTGGAAGCTTCTCTCAGGAAGCTTGGGAAGCTTCTCTCAGGCAGCTTGGAAGCTTCCTCCTGAAAGCTTTAAAGCTTCTCTCAGGAAGCTTGGAAACTTCTCTTAGGAAGCTTTGAAATTGTTCTCGCGAAGCATAGAAGCTTCTTTCAGGAACCTTTGAAGCCTCTCTCAGGAAACTCAGAAGCTTCTCCCAGGAAGCTTAAAAGTTTCTCTCAGGAAGCTTAGAAGCCTCTCTCAAGAAGCTTGGAAGCCTCTCTTAGGAAGCTTAGGAGCTTTTCTCAGGAAGCATAGAAGCTTTTCTCAGGATGCTTGGAATCTTCTCTCGGGAACGCTTGGAAAGCTTCTCTCAGAACGCTTGGAACGCTTGGAAGCTCCTCTTAGGAAGCTCCCAGAAGTTTCTCACTGGAAGTTTGGTGGCTTCTCCCAGTAAGCTTGGAAGCTTCTCTCAGGTTGCTTAGAAGCTTCTCACATGCAGCTTGGAAGCTTCAATCAGGAAACTTCTCTCAGGAAGCTTCGCTCAGGAAACGTCTCACAGGAAACTTCTAAAAGAACGCTTGGAAGCTTCTCTCAGGAAGCATGGAAGCCTTTCTCAAGAAGCTTAGTAGCTTCCCCTTGGAAGCTTGGAAGCTTCTCTCAGGAAGCTTGGAAGCGTCTGTCAGGAAGCTTGGAAGCTTCCCTCAGGAAGCTCGGAAGCTTCCCTCAGGAAGCTCGGAAACTTTGCTCAGTAAGCTTGGAAGCTTCTCTCAGGAAGCTTGGAAGATTGTCTCAGGAAGCTTGGAAGCTTCTCTCAAGAAGCTTGGACGTTTCTCTCAGGAAGCTGGGCAGCTTCTCTCAGGAAGCTTGAGATTGAGATTCATATTAAGATTATGATTGAGATTAAGATTAGGATTGAGATTGAAATTGGAAGCTTTAAATTACAACAAATAGCAAACCTAACAAAAATTCATAAGCACTTATGAGACCTATTGAGTCCCAACATATATGGAAATTCAACCAAAAGGTTTCTCTTGAAAATCTCTTCCGATGGATATCTCAAAACTTTTCTTAACTCGTTAAAAATTTTAGCCATTCTATTCTTCAAGAGAATCGAATAACTCACACAGCTGATAGAAATATGCAAATTCATCCGTTCCAATTAATCCAAAAACTCGTTTCGAAATTGTTGTGCGGCAAATTTAGACCAATTCTCACAACTACCTCAGTCTTCTTCCGTTCATTAAGGTATCGATCGGACGACCGCATTCTCAATCAAACCACAGAGTAAACTTACATTCCTGGAGAACACGTCCCATCATCTTCATTTTTGTTCGACACACTTGCAGCATGTTCCCCTTCTAAGGTAACACGAACATAAGTTCATCAAAAGTCAACGAGTGTTCATGGTGTAACAGCAGAGATAGAGTTACAGTTAAGTCTTCATAGTTCGATATTACATACATCGACATCGTGACTGATTCGATAATCCAGTTATAGGGACTTAACTGTATATATGTAAGTCTTGCGTACAGCAAAAGGGCACTCCTCTTAGCCTGCATCATTCCGATAAGTCAGCCCAGGGGAAGGATTGGAAAAACCTTACACTCCTCCATCATAATTGACAGAAGTTGCCCGGGAGGTGCAAAAATCACCATCAGCACTCCCATCCTGTGTAAGAGGGTGCTAAAGAGTCCCCTTCAGAAGTGGGGGATTGGAAAGTGTGGCAGTCTGAAAAGTTTTCCCTCTTCTCGTCGTCAAGTGAATGGGGGCTCCCCAACCGATCCCACCTACAGTATTGGACAAAATGTTTATCTCCAGAGGGAAGCTTCCCCTAAGAAGCTGGGAAGTTGATCATTTTGTATAAAAATCGAAAAAGATCCAAATATTTTGCCCAATACCGTATAAACCTTGTCTGGTAGTAATCGGTTTGCTTCGGTTTCGATGCCACTTCCTGGTCATCCTCCCTCGAGATTGGGAGGGTCGACTGGCCTGGCTGTCGTCGATGGAGCTGCTGCTGAGCTTCATAGTGGTTCATTAATTTTAATTACTTCAACCAGATGAGCAAACAAGCCCTCGGGCCCCATGTAGCTTTTGATGGAACACACATCAAGCAGTGGCACTCCTCTCTCTCTATCTTCAACTGGTGGCCTCACCTTCGCCTCGAAGTCCGGACAGGACGTGCGGTTTCGATGTGCCAGTTTGTCTCAAGGGGTGTACGGGTCTTTTATGGAGAAGCAAAGGACTGATTACTTAGGGACGATTCAAATATGACGTCCATCGTTTTTTGAGATTTCTAGACCCCCCTCCCCCCTCTGTCACGCTTTTTCCAATACCTTCTACACGTACTGTCACACTTTCGTAGACCCCCCCCCCCCTAATGATGGACGTCATTTTTGGATGATCCCTTAGCTGTGTTCATAGATTAGTGGAGGCAGGCTATGAAATTGGATATGATGGTATATGGATATTATAAAATTTGCAATTTAACATTAGCAGTGTTACATTTGTGTTTAATCCCATTTCTAAGCTCGATCTAAATCTCAATAAATAAACGAAACATCTCAAAGATTTATTATCAATCTCAATCTCAGTTTCAATTTCAATCTCAATCTCAATCTTAATCTTAATCTTAGTCTTAATCTTAATCTTAATCTCAATCTTAAATCACAAATTTGAATTTTAATCTGAATCTGGAATCTGGAGCCTGAAATCTGGAATCTGATATCTGGAACCTGGAATCTGCAATCTGGAATCTGAAATCTGCAATCTGAAGTCTGGACTCTGGGATTTGGAACCTGAAATCTGGTATCTACTTCTTCTTATTCTTACCAAATTTCATTGTTTACTATCTCTCTGCCAAAATCATACAGCTCCGGAAGTTCCTCTAGGAAGTTTTTTTTTTCTAAAATCCTCCACTTCCAGATGTTAGTCGGAAAAGTTCGTACTGGTGGTTCCTCCGGAAGTTCTACCGTGTAGTTTCTCTGGCAGTTCCACCGTAAGCTCCTAAGCTCCTTTAGACATTCGTTCGGAATTCGCTGTGGAATTAATTTCAGAATTTAATTTGAAATTTCCTTTGAAACTTTTTTGGAAATTTTCTTTGAAATTGTATTTTGTATTTCATTCAGAATTTTCTTTTGAATTTCTTTTAAAATTTTCTCTGTAGTTTCCTTCGTAAAACGAAATCACCTGTGATTTTTTTGACGTTGGATAACGTCTTACGGCAACATACTAGGGTACAATTTCGAAAAATGAAAAATCGCTCGCGTCACGAAAAGTGGTTAGATTTTGACTGTTAATACTTACTAACGCCTGCATAGATTTTCAAGATTCTTGCACCGATCGATTGGAAATCTTTCCACGAATCTACTCCAATAATGGAAACTATTGATTTTCATGACTAAACTATTGAAAAATTGGTATATATCGAGGCATGTCTTATTTTTCATAGAAAAGCACATTTTATTGCTGTTATAAGGTTTTGACGTTCTGAAGTTTTCATGCAGGTACGACGGTCAGCCTCTTTGGCTCATGGGACTTGTGCTTAGTGCTAAAAATCATCGCTTAAATAAAAAATCTGGGATCTCATTTCGGGGTGAAATTGATAACTTGTCAAAGCGATTATTGTTATTTTTTGAACGACTCTACTCAATGAAAATGAGCTCCCTGAATTCGAATATGCTTGCTAAATTCTTAATGCAATATTTAAAGAAATAATGAATAGTTAATTTCAAGAATTGCTATAAAAACGCCTAAATGTTAGCAATTTGCTAAGGAAGTCCCTGATAACTAACAGAAACTCAATTATTTCAACCGAATGAGCTAATTGGTACGAGTTTAGAAGATAAAATCGGGCTCGGGTATATATTTTAAGCATCCTTACAAACTTTACTTACTTTGAATCAGTGCTGTAAACATTCGACACTTTCCGCGACGTTCGTTTCGTTGCCATGGTCAGCAGTCACAGCTCGAGCTTCAGAATGAACGTCAACAATCACAAAAAAGTGTCAATTGAATGTTGTCTGACACGATGACTTATGCATAAATCATAAGTTTTGCATAGAATTCAGACATCGGATCATAAACAACATGAATAGTTTGATCTTGCCTGTTATGTAGAATGTAACACACATAGAGTGAAAGCAGAACAAAAACAAACAAACCCGTAACGCTTGCTAGCGAAGCTATCGTGTTCAGTGGAATTCAATTGACATTTTTCTTTTCGACATTCGTTTGATCGCTTGTGTTGTGAATGTTTAATGGAAGCGCTGCCGAATTTCAACGAAAACGTGTCGACTACCGTGATTGCTTACAACACTGCTTTAATAATGTCGTTGTGGTCATCGCTACCTACATGTAAATGCATGCTAGAGCGATCAGAGTATCAACTTGTCAAACAATAAAATAAAGTTGCCGACTGCGAAAAATTGAACTCACTTGTCCAAGCGCACAACAAGGAATGGATTTGCGATCGGATGTGCACGGGTTAGCCTCGGTATGATCTGCGTGATCTTAATGGACTAGCCCTTCAACATACGCTGCACAAGTTTTATTCAATGATTTCAGCTTTTTACAAATCTGTTTCCAAAATAATTACATAATGGGATAAATAATGTGTTTTTCTTATATTTTGGTTGATTATTTTCAAAGAATAAAAAATGGGGTGATTAATGCCAATCACATTACCGCGGGGTTGATGTAGGACTATGGACACAACTTTGATCAATTCTGGGTCAGTCTTTACCAACAGTGCGGTAGCTTTTTAGGATGTTTGATGCCGTTCGGAGAAGTGCCATTCATCGATATCGTTATCGCCACCGTAAATTTCAATTTGTCGTAATAAAATTCCAATTACGAAAATATCCTGGACCGACCGGGAATCGAACTTAGACTTTGTAGCCACGAACTCTAACCAATCGGCTAAAGAAGACCCCTATTAGCAATTATTCATAACAAATCAGATATTGTATGATGCTAAGAGAAGAATTAAGAGATTATAGCAAGTATGTGGCATACACATTACAAAATATTTCACAAATAACTCTTTAGTACATATTTGTTGGCCCTGAAAAGGCCGATTGAACGGTGAGATTCGAGCAACACGGACACACATGTTGGAATCCTCCTCGTTAGATGGCTGATTTTCTTCAGTCATTTCTTACTAATCTTGCGTTGGTGCACCGATTTCTTCAGGGCCAATTCTGGAAGCGCGAGTCAATTTCGATTTCTCAATCCGGACGCTGGATTTGCAGCAGCTTGATAATCAACAGCTCTGTAGTACAGGTAGCGAGGAGCTGAGGATTTTTAGAGTAAAAAGGAATGCTTTGAAACCATTTAGGCTAATGTTAAATAAATCCATTGGTTACTTATGTGCATAATCGCTGGGTATGAAATAAATTTGTGTGTCGGCTTCATATAAACCCTAGCACAGAGACAAATCTTTAGTAGTGTTTTTTTTTTGTGCTAGAGTTTATATGAGCCGACAAATAAGATTATCATCATGGAGAATCATAACGATAATCAGTACAATTCTGATCAAACAAATTATCAGATCGTGGAATATGTGGCAGATGGCAACACTCAACAATCAGTCAGTGAAGCGGCTTACACTTCTATTTGGTCACCAATATTCGACGAAACGGAACTTCAGTTGTTCCTTAACGCTGCACCATTTGAAGCAACAGGAGTGTCTCAACCGGTTCCAGTTGAAATTGACACATTTCAAAACGAGTCAGAGCTAAAATCCTATTTGGATACACAATCAGTCAGTGAAACTACTATTTGGCCACCAATTTTTAACGCTGCTCCCTTTGAAGTAGTAGGCGAATCTCAACCTCTCAACAAATCTGAATCAGCGCCATCTATTAGTATTCGCCGAAAGCCCCGCATGAAAAGGAAGATCAAGAAGGTGCAAACGTTCACCAGCTCGTGGAACTGCGAGCAATGCGGCAAGGCGTTTAAATCCAAAGGAGGACAGGTTCAGCACAACCAGCAGATCCATTCCGGTCCGACGCCGCATGTGTGCAATATCTGCGGCAAACGGTTTAGGGACTTCGACACGATGGAGCAACATCGGCAGCGCCATCTGATGAAGGATAAGCCGTTCAAGTGCAGCGAGTGCCCGAAGCAGTTCATTCGCCATTCGGATCTGCAGCGACATATCGTGCTGCATCATAGCGTAAGTCCTCATCAGTGCGACATTTGCGGAAAGGTGTTCGACCGGGCAGATCATGTGACCGACCATAAGTGGAGCCATACCAATGGAAGAAGTTGAAGGCTCGAAAACCTTTTTAAAACGAACAAAGTTCGAACCAGTGATGTAAATTATTTAGAGATATGAATTTCTGACGAATTAATCGATTTTTCGATTAATGAATTTTCTATTTTATAATGCATGCATACTTTCTATGATTTCATATATCATGATAATATTTGATTCGGGATATGACAGTAGTTCTGTTGTAAAAAAACGATAATGTCGCGTTCTCGATGTATTCAATAAAAGATTTTCTTTGTATTACTATTTTATTAAACTAATGTGTTTTTAATCAGTGGGTGTAAACTTGATACTAAACATTACAAAAGAGGGTTTACTTTAAAATGCTGGATGCTGGCTGTATGATGTGATCCTTGTCCTTCTGAAAGAGATAATCTTGATGAATTTTTAACCTCTAATTTGATTTTCGCGACAGTCCAGAAGTCCTTTCCTCTCCATTGTCGCGCTTTTTGCATGGATCCTCTAAAAATTTTGTAAGGCTTGTCACACTAATGGGACTAAAAATCAAAATCGTTTCCTTAAGGGGTCCAAAATACGACCGTTTCCCTAGGAGAATTTACGTGTTTTCGGCAGTCTAAGCCGATCAGCAGACAAATTACGTGTTTGTCAGTTTATATTTTTGCGCTGCTCAATTCTCTATCAATTCACACCAACAGACTTGTTAAAAGCTTTTTTGAAAACGTTTTTACGCTTCGAACATCTCCTGTCAGTGTGACTATTCTCGGAAACCTCGTCAGGGGAAAGCTGACAGAATAAAGAATCATCTGAATGGTTTCATTTGTGTGTATTGATAGGAAAATACTGTGTATTTGGTGTCTGAAATTTGATTGCCGATCATAGTCAAATGGTGCCCAAGCCGTAAATTACCTTATAATCTTTTAGAGCGCTTATTATTTACCGTAAATCGCCTAAATTCATGCATTGAGCATACTACATCGAGCACGTGGCCATAATGATGTTGTAATGTTCTAAGCCTTTTGAGCTGTTATAGTGTTTCGTTTTTTGTAAAACATTTCAAATGCTCCAGAAGATTCCATGAATTTGATAATGAAGTTTAAATCGAACAAGATTGAATGAATACGGAACATTTATAGGGCGTTGCATACCTTTAGGCGTTTAACGTTATATGGAAATTTCTGACTTAGATTACAAAAATGGTCCCGGTTTGTAAAAATGGTTTGGCTTAGAGATTTTAGACCGAATTCATGTTCTACTATAACTCGGCTGTCATGGGTAAGTGACGAACTCATTATGACTTTATCAAATAGTGGTCGTAGAACAGATTGTTAGTAAGCGTTGCAAAAATGCTAAAATCTTGTAATTTTTTTATATATGCATGAAAATCCTCAAATGCACTTGATTCTAACGAAAATAGCTTTGACATGAAGTGTCATACTAATACTCTTTACTTTTGCATTCGTTTTTCTTAACTGATTGACAGAAAATTCATTATTTCGTTTAATATGTTGGGGGTCTCGCACTATCAAAATTACCCGCATTATCAAAGTTACCCCGTTTTACGGTACTCGTATATAAAGCCTCAAATGTTCTCGATTGAAATGAAAACAGCTCTTACATGATGTGTCATACTAATGTTCTTTAGTTTTCCATTCGTTTTGCTTAACCGATTAACAGAAATTATAATATTTCGTTTAGTATGTGATGGGTAGTGTACTATCAAAATTATCCGCATTATCAAAATTACTCCGTTTTACGATACATGTAAACTTCAAAACGTCAAAACCTTATAACAGCAATAAAAATGTGCTTTTCTATTGGAAATAAGACATGCCTCGATATTTACCAATTTATCAATAGTTAAATCATGAAAACCAATAGTTTTCATTATTGAAGTCGATTCGTAGAAAGATTTCCAATCGATTGGTGCAAGAATCTCGAAAATCTATCCGGGCGTTAGTATGTTATTAACAGTCAAAATCTAACCACTTTTCGTAACGCGAGCGATTTTCGTTTTTCGAAATTGTGCCCCAGTATGTTGCAGTAAGACGTTATCCAACGTCAAAAAAAAACAGTGAAAAAATTAACCAATCAGTGGACTATTTTCGGAATTGTCTTTGGACAGGAAACTCCAAAGTTCCTTTGGATTTTTCTTCGGCATTTCCATCGTAATTACCTTTGGAATTTAATTGAATTAGGAATTTCTTTTTGATTTTTCTTTGGAATTTCTTTCGGAATTTGTTTGTAGTTTCCATCAGAATTTGGAGTTCTCTGTGGATTTTTGTTTCGGAATTTTTATTGGCATACCTTTAAAATTTCCTTAGGTTTTTACTTCGGAATTTCCATCGCAATTTCATTTTGAATTTCTTTCGCTTTTTCCGTCGGAATTTCCTTCGACATTTCCATTGACATTTCCTTTGCATTCGGATTTTTTTTCCCAAAATTTCCTTTGGAATTTCCTTAGACGTTTCTTAGAAATTTCCTTCGAAATTTCTTTTGGTTTTGCCTTTGCCATTTCCTTCGCCGTTTTCAACCGAAATTGATTTGGAATTTCCATCGAAATTTTCTTCGGAATTTCTATCGGAATTTTCTTTAAAACATCCTTCGGAATTTTTTTTCGGAATTTCCTATGGATTTTGCTCTGGCATATCCATCTGAATTTCCTTGGAAACTTCCATCGGAATTTCCTTCAAGATTTTTTTTAGCAATTTCCTTCAGAATTAAAAACTTCTTTGGAACTTCGATGATTTCCTTCGGAATTAGGAAGTTTCTGTGGAATTTTCTTTGAATTTCCCTTTGGAATTCACATTGGAATTTTCTTCGGCATTTGCTTTGAAATTTTCTTTGGAATTACCACTTTCGGATGGCTTTCTCAGTCTAGAAGTCGAAAAACGATGTTTTTTTTACGTTCCCGACGTTTCGGCCGATGGGTTTTGGCCTTTTTCAAGGGGTGCTAAAACATATATTAACATACATCATACAACATGGAAACATAAAACATAATGTGGTAAAACTCACTAAGGTCTATCGTCTCCCGTTATAGATAGATTGTCGTCTGATTGGCGACGGAGAGCGCTTTATCATGCCTGCCTGTTATAATTTTGTTATTTAGTGTGTTTGGTGTTTTAATAAGTCCGTGAACTTACGTTTTAATTTTTAGGTTTGACGACGGATTTTATATTATAACACAACACTGCAACGACTTTTTCAAAATGGTAGGTCATCAGGGGGTTGTGTTGGATTGTGTTGGGTCACGATCATCATTTTGAGCCAAACGATCGTGGGTTTCAACCGATATATTGGGATTAGTGGGGTTGTTCCTACTATTAGAGGTTTTGATTCAGAGAGAGCGTCTTCTATTGTTCTCAGAGAGCGAAGAGCAAAACAACCCAAGTTAGTGGCATACTACTGGAATTTGAGTTATTTGATCTGTTGGTTGAATGAAAAGAACTTAGCAAGTAGGTATTTTTTTGTAGGACTGCAAAATAAAACAACTTCTATCCCATCAAACGACAAACTCCCCGAATTGGGTGGAATGAACTCACTTTTGAGTACTTCATTTTCTCCATGTATGCATAAAAAAAATAAATTAAACATGTTGTACTTACTGAACATCCACTGTAAATTGTTTTCTCTAACACATTTACCTACATTTGAGAAGTCATCTAAACCTTTTGTTGCCTTCGTTTTCTACTAAGACAAGACGTGTCAGGTCAAAGTACAAAAACGAAACCAATTGCCTGTCAAAAAAGACCACTTCTCTTTGGTCGTTTTGACAAAGGCCTACTTTTACATCGTTGAGTTGGATTACAACAGGGCATTTTGTTGCTAGCCCGGCCGTGTTGCTAGTTCATAAATTAGAGTTTTTATCAAAAGTTTGGAAATTTTTCATGAAACTTCTTTGTTTCCAATCTATTTATATGCAATGTTAGGTGTTGTCCTAGGTTTTTTAATTTAACTAAAGACATGACATGCTTTGATCGGGTTATTCAAATTGCTGAGCAATGCTAATATTTTATTACGAGTTAATCGCGCCTTGATAGATGGTCTTTGCCATCTAGAGTTGTGGAAAATTGCCCATAAAACCGAAAAACCACAGCGATGCTTTTCGCAAAAACGTTTCTGCCTTCAGCTCAAATTTCACGATCACATCATTTTAGAACTTCATCTCATAAATCTCGTCCCTATATCT
Source organism: Aedes aegypti (assembly GCF_002204515.2). Taxonomy (NCBI): domain Eukaryota; kingdom Metazoa; phylum Arthropoda; class Insecta; order Diptera; family Culicidae; genus Aedes; species Aedes aegypti. Next base: position 21,506,565 of record NC_035107.1, read on the forward strand.
TTGGTTCATCACCACCGCCGCCAGACACCTTTATTTCCCAGAGCCATAAACTTAACACATGGCCCTCTTTCAAATTTATCCTAACCTTCCACCCGTCCCCCTTCGAACGACTGAAGAAAATTGATGTCATCAACTTACCCTGGCGACATCGGAGGTATCCACCAACAAGAAGTTGAAGAAGAACACAGCACTTAAGCAGAAGGATCCAATCAAGACTGTCAACATCACCCCATCCCGGGTGAAAAAGAGCACGCTTCAAATGGATGGTTTCAGTTCCGTCGTACAGATGTGTACATTGTATGAGTTTGTGAATTTTCCGAGAAATGTTTGTACCGAACTAATTCTAGGAATCGACTTTTCATTTGAAATTTTACTTATTAAGATGATTGAATCATTCCAACTTGACGCTTGCGGCATTTGAAATGTTTCAAGATTGAAATTTTTCAAACTATCTAGTTTGAAGTTTGATTTTAATCGTTTTCATAGAGAATTTGTTGCCTGAACCTCAATCCTGGCTTCAGAGACAAAAGGAAGTGGAAGTTAGTGGTATGACACAAGATTAAGTGTCTTTAATCCCCCAGTAAAGTCCTTTCCGCCGTTGTCTCAGTCAAGTTGGATGAGTTTTAACCATGTTGCAAAATTAGATCCTTTGCCGTGGTACGTTTCGCTCCATACGGAGAAGGAGGAGCCACGTTTGATTTAGTTAGGTCGAGAGCCGGAATTATCCGGAAAATCCCCCATCCCCTTTCCCTTCATCCATTAATAAATTGTGCTGACTCCCTTTTCCTAGTGGGGATTTATCGCATTAACAAAATAATTTCGAAAACTCACGAAACCAGAGCAGCAGAGCAGGAACTGTGTGCGGTTCCATTGTTCTCTCGGATTCCGTCCGCTTTTACGTCCCACTGGGCAAAGTTTTAACACTGGCGATCCAGGAGTAGTGCCGGAAGGCGCAGTGATGATCCTGGTGTGCTAATCCCTGGAATATGATGATGAGAGGATAATGGAACTACCAGTTTCCGCTTCAGCAATTCAACTATTCAGCAGTACCCATTTTTCTACGTGGGTGCTCAAAGCCAGGAATGGCTTTCAAGGCGACTAGGAATGGACCTTGTTCGGAAGCTGGAGATAACACATCCTGAATCTGTCGAGTATTCTCATCCACAGATACATTGAAACGTCCATTTACGTAATGGGTCGGGGGTAGCGTAAGGGTGGCCTTCTAGAAGCTTATAAACCCATACAGACTCATTTATTTCTATCAAGATTTGAGAGCAACGAGTATCGAAGGTTATTCGAAAACTTCCTTGAGTACAGGCCTTCAGATCTACAAGCGTAACTAGTGATCTCTCGAAAGATTATGAACAAAAATAATTCAAGTTTCAAGTTTCATGTTTGAAGTTTCAAATTTCAAATTTCAAGTTTCATGTTTCATGTTTCAAGTTTCAAGTTTCAAGTTTCAAGATTCAAGTTTCAAGTCCGCTTTTCAAATGAAAATTTAGATTACCATTGAAACATAATTTACGTAAACGGAAATTCCAGTGTACCCATTTGATCGAGAATGACCACGTTACCACCCAATCCAATCGACCGCAGATGATGAGAAGCAGGTATAATGATTCAATGCAAAACACCACACAGTACCAAAAAATAATGTGATTTACGTCTTTTTGGATGCACATAAAAGAAGCGAGCCGAATGACGTAAATTTTTGTCCAATTTCAAATACGTTAGTGTCTGATTCGGGAAATGTCGATCCCAGTTCCATCGTTTTCGTGTCTTTCGACATGTAAAATTACATTCTTTGTTCAATACATCTTCAAGGACACGTTTTTGTGTCGTTCCATCACTTACATCATGTGTCATTCAGTCATAACCAGAATTACGTCCAGAGTAATTTTCATTATTTTTAAGAGTGCAATTTGCGGATCATTTTATTCGTGTTTATTATCCGTTTCCGTTGCAAATTGTCTGGTCTTGTTATGTCTGGTCGTTCGATTCAATTGCAGACAGCTCTCGGGATGCATTCCGATCCGTTCCAGTCGTGTCCAACGGGACAGGGAGTGCAGACGGCACCGATTGGCGTGTCGATGCACGGTAAGCTATGAGGAATTGGAAAGAAAAAAGATATTAGTGTTTTTCCCAGTGCATAAAAGGGTAATTGTCCGATTAGATCAAAGTAAGCGTTTTAATTAAAGGAAATAAGTTAACTTGGCAAAGGCGGTTCGGCCTACTGCGTTACTTGGAAGCTTGTCGGCAGAAACTTAGAAGCTTGGATGGATTTCGTCAGAAGCTTGGAAGCTTCTCTCCTGTTGGGCGGTGGAGTTTCCAAGGTCCTTTAAGCAAACACAGTTTTGCGTTTATGTTGTGTGAGCTAAAAGCTATAAACTTTTTATTAATTTATTTGTTTTACCCTAGAGATGTTCTACTTACATCGGTCTCTTGATACTCTCCTAATTTCCCAACAATCGAAAGCCTTTCAAATTACTCAAATTAAGCCAAACAGGCTAGAAGAAACTTAAATTTAGTATAGAGGGCGAACTAAATGTTTAATTCAGGCTACTCACGATCTTTTAACCTCAAACAATTTCTCGATTTCCAAAGAAGAATTAAGAATAGTTATTCTCTGGCTATTTGCCACCTAATGGAGGTATTTCGCATTAATTTTAAGAACTTCGCAAGAAATGCTTTAAACTTACTGTTTTTTATAATATGAAATAGATCAAATAATTCACTAAACGATCTTATTTTGGGAGAAAGAAAATGTGTGTAGCTTCAGTGCCTTTTGATTCAATTCTATACGGCTGTTTTTCCTTCAACCTCGTATTGTGCGCTGCATGACACTTCGTTGTCAATTGTCATTCATCCGTCTTCTTTCGAGGGGTATTCAATCGTGGATTAACCGTACGGGATCGGTGTGAGATGCCGTAACAGTTCCCCGACCCGTAAGGCTGGTCCGGTATCTCCGGCTCGGCTTTACTCACTGCTACATCCAACTTCGCTAGCTTCGAAACCGGTCGATGAACCATGCCGTCCGCAGTCTGCACTACAGCTTCTCGTACGCGTCCTTCGCGTCCTACTGAGATCTTGGCTACACGTCCTCGCATCCATCCATTGCGTATCTTCTCCTCTACTATAACGACTAAGTCCCCGACTTCGATTGGCTTAACCTCCTCAAACCACTTGGTCCGACGTGCGATGGTCGGAAGGTATTCTCGTACCCATCGGCGCCAAAATTGATCAACCATCGTTCTACACAGGTTCCAGTCGTTCCTGCAAGCTTGTTGCGGGTCTGTCAGCTGCCGTGGAGTCTGCGCCACTCCATTCGAACTAAGAAGTAAGAAGTGGGTCGGTGTGAGAGCTTCTTGTTGCGCCGTCTCCAGTGGGATATATGTAAGCGGCCTGGAATTAACTACACTTTCAGCCTCTATCAGTACTGTTGCCAACGTCTCCTCATTCGGTGTTCGTGAAGTATCCATCGCGGCAAGTGCGGTTTTTACTGATCGCACCAAACGTTCCCACGCCCCGCCCATGTGCGGTGCGCTTGGCGGGTTGAATACCCACTTCGTATTTGCATTGGTGAATGTTTCTGCCAGCTGGTGGTTGATTTTGCCCATTTCCTTCTTCAATTCGTTACTCGATCCCACGAAATTCGTGCCCCTATCACTGCGAATCTCAACTGGTGCTCCTCGGCGTCCGATAAAGCGCCTGATAGCCATCTTACAGGACTCTGCTGATAGCATATGGACGACCTCCAGATGGACTGCTCGAGTGGTCATACAAATGAACAACCCGATCCACCGTTTGGCGATGGTACGATTTACTCTGATGCTGATTGGTCCAAAGTAATCAACACCGACGAAAGAAAATGGACGCACGTAGGCTTGTACCCGGGCCGCAGGTAGTGGGGCCATTCGGGGAATCGCTGGAACCGGCTTCTTCACTTTGCACATAATACACTTTCTAGCTACCATGCGGACGAACGATCTAAGCTGGGAGATGTGGAAGCGCTGTCTTATCTCGTTCACGACTGTTTCTCCGTTGGCGTGCAGATAATTCTGGTGGAACCATTCAACCAGTAAATGTGTAACTCGGTGTTCCTTGGGGAGAATGATGGGAAACCTCGTGTCATACGAAACATACGTGGCGGCAGCTATTCTACTATCTGAACGAATTACTCCCGATTCATCCATGAACGGCGACAGCTTACGAATTAAGCTGGTCTTTTCCAGCCGCATCTGTTGAATTGTACGCTCGTCCTTTGCACTAAAAAGAGCCGTCACTTCATCCGAGTACATTTCGCTTTGAGTCCAGCGGAAAATTGTGGCTTCAGCGTTACTTAGCTCTTCTTGCGTAAGCAATCCTTCCATACGTTGCTTTTTGTTGGCAGCATGCCGCAAATTCTGCACATAACGGTGAATATACGCTACCGATCGCTGCAATCGAGTCCACTTTGAGAATCTATCCCATTTCACAAGCTGTGGCGCTAATGTTTCGCGGTGTACCATGCACGATCTTAGCTCTTCATCCGTCGTTTGATTGGCAGGAAGCACTTTAGTTATCCACTGTTCTTCCGGCAGATACAAGTCTTCCTCTCCACGAAACCATCGGCTATTGTTAGACAGACAGGGACCCTTTCCCCACTTGGTCGCCTCATCTGCAACGTTCTTTTTTGTAGATATCCAACGCCATTGTTCTGCTCTAGGCTTCGACAGGATCTCTCCCACTCTGCAAGCGACAAACTGCCGGTAGTTGCGATGGTCCGAGTTTATCCAGGCGAGTACCGTCTTTGAGTCACTCCAATAGTATACTTTATCGAACCTTAGCGAGTGCCCGTTGAGTATGGTCTTAGCCAAGCGCACGCCGATAACCGCGGCCATCAACTCCAGCCGTGGAATAGAATGTGCCTTTAGCGGTGCCACCTTTGACTTTCCGCCAACCAGCGCTACTTGAATCCCGTCGTTGAACAGAGCACGTATATATCCAACGCATGCGTAGGCTTCCTCGCTTGCGTCGACGTAGATGTGCAGCTGCAATGATCCGATGTCCTGTATCGAACGTTGGGGGAAGTAGCAACGCGGAATGCTGATCTGATCCATGTAGCGGAACAAATTTATCCACCGCTCCCATTTTCCGAGCAGTTTTTCTGGTATCGGCTGATCCCAATCTGTCTTCGCCCGCCACAAATCCTGTATCAAAATCTTGCCGTGTATGAGAAAGAAACTCAACAGTCCGGCCGGATCGAATGGACTCATGACTACTCGCAGCGCTTGTCGTTTTGTTGGGTGATCTGCTTCGCTGGCCACAGCGGTGGAAAACGTGAACACGTCTTCCTCTGGCTTCCAAAACATCCCAAGTACGCGTTCAGTGGAGCTATGCTTGTCCAGCTGTAAGCATTTCTCCGTGATGAGGTTTGGGGCTGGCTCGTCCTCCCCGACCCGTGCGAGAACATCTTTGGAGTTGGAAAGCCAGTTTCGTAGATTGAATCCTCCAAGCGAGTGAACATGTTTGACATCTTGTGCTAGTTTCACAGCCTCTTCTTCATTGTCAGCAATATCTTCTAAATAGTCATCCACATAATGCTTTCGAATGATTGCCTCAGCTGCGGCCGGGTACTCCTTGGCGTGTTCTTCTGCATTCCTGTTCTTTACAAAATGTGCTGAACACGGTGAGCATGTAGCTCCGAATGTGGCGACGTCCATTAAATAGACATCGGGTGCTTCAGCGGGATCTTCACGCGAAAGCAGACGCTGTGCATGTCGATCTTCTGGTCGTATTTAAATCTGGTGGAACATTTCCTTCAGATCTGCGCACAGAGCAACACGCTTTCTCGGAAGGCGAAGAGTACATCTAGTAGCGTGTTTAGAGAATGAGGGCCCTTTCATCAGCATCGTGTTAAGAGAAATTCCATCCACCTTCGCGGCCGCATCACAGAAAATTCGGATTTTGGATGGCTTTTTGGGGTTGATTACCATTCCTAACGGCAAATCCCAAGTACGCCTAGGACTAGGATCCGATTCATCGAGCTCTTTTCTAGTCGCTTTGTGGATGTAGCCTTTCTCCTGATACTCGGACATTCGCTTCCGAACACTCTCTCCGATGACTGTTTCGTTCTGCATGCGCCTCTCCAAACACTGCAGTCGCCGAACTGCCATGTGGTAGCTGTCTGGGAATTCGAAATAGTCATACTTCCAGAGAAGCCCCGTCTCAAATCGCTGACCAATCCGTTTGGTTGTTTCCAAAAGAATCCGCTTGGATCGTTGAATTTCAGCGGACTCTACAGGCGGCGTCTCGGATATTCCCAGGCTTTCCACAGAGAAAAATTGCTCCACCAGTCCGTGTAACATCTGAGTGTCTTCCTGGCATTCGCAAATGTGGAAGCTGTGAACTCTGTCCACTGTTTTCTCTAGGCTGGATTCATAAATCGTCCACCCTAATCGTGATTTGGTGGCTATCGGTTCACCCGGCTGCCCATCCCGTAACTTCAATGTTGATGTCACATGCGCATTATCGTTGCCAATGAGGATGCGAGGTTGCGCGTCATCGTAATCGTCGATCGGCAGACCCTTTAGGTATGGGAATGCTTCCGCCAATTCAGCGTATCGTAGCGACTGCCGTGGTAATTCCAGCTTGCTTACAGTGCGCACATCGGACAGGGAATGCTTGGCTGAACATGAGCGTCCCGAAATTTCTAAAGCGACTCGTTGAGAATTTGCTTCCGTTCTCTTTACGTTTGCGGTCCTCTGGAGGCACAACGGTTGCTTTTCTCCTACAACGCCGAGTTGCTTCACCAGTTCTTCATCCACCAATGTTTTCTCCGATCCGTCGTCTAAAAAGGCGAATACAGTCACGGAACGGTTGTTCCCGTGGAGTGTCACTGGGATTATCCGAAACAGCGTCGTTTTCCCGCTGAAATGATGATTGGTAACGACCTTTGATCCACTCGGCTTCGCTTCAGATGGTTCATGCACGGAATTGTTTCGTTCCATCTTGACGTTGTTGTCTCGTTTGCTTTTCTTCCATGTCACATTGCTTGCGAATTTTACAGGGTCTCCTCCCGTGTGCTCCCAGACAAAGACGACACAAGCTAAACTGCTGTATTAGTTTCCAACGCTCATCTACGCTTTTCTTGCTGAACTCTATACAATCCTTAACTCGATGATCCGGAATCTTGCAGATTAAACAAGCTGCATTTGATGAGTACGTCGCATTTCCAACTGCTTCCGTTTTCGCCGCACCCTCTGCAGCGTGGGCACCACAGAAGTTCTTATCTTTGCTGCTCTTCTCTTTAGTTGTCCGCTGCTGTTGAGACTGCTGCTGTCTTGGATCGTACTGGAGAGTGACGTCGGTTGCAGCACGTACCAAAGTCTGCATGTACTGGGCGAACGAGCGAATATTCACTTCTCCACATCGTTGCTTATACAGCGATCAATCCAGCTTCATGTTTGCTGGAAGCTTCTCTACCAGCTCGAACAATAACATCGGGTTGTTGAGATGCGATTCGTGTCTTCCAGCTTCTAAATGGTCGCTGAGGTTCTGCACCGCAATACCAAAACCGATCAACGTGTCCAATCTATCCTGCTTCGGTGCAGGAACTCGTCGAAGCTTCTGCAGTAGCGCATGAATAAGCAACTCCGGGCTGCCATATAGTGTCTCCAAAGTAACGAGAACATGTGGAACACTTGACGGCAATAGCAGTCGGCTCTGCACCGATTCAAAAGCATGACCCTTTAGGCACCTCTGCAACCTTGCCAGATTTTCCGCGTCTGTGAAGCCGCGCGCTTGGGTAGAATTATAATACGCGCTTATAAATAGCGGCCAATCCTCCGGATTACCAGTAAAAATTGGCAGCTCCTTGTTCATCACGTGTCTGGCAGCCAATTGTTGAGGTGTTGGTCCGCAGTACGCCGGTACTACTGGAAATACAGCTCGCTCGAATATTGGCGCATCTGGATCTCTCGGCGGCTCCCATTGTACACACGGTGGTTCCGCCGGGGCATTTCGTAGTCCTTGCCTTGATTGAGCAGGTATCGATGGTCCTGGATCTAGATTTCGTTGTGGTCCCAGTTGACTCGGTGCTACGGACTGTTCCCTCTGTTGCCCTTGTTCAAGACGTTCAGGATTCGACTGCCGTGGTAATGATCCTCGTAGTCGATCTGCTACTGCTAACTCACCACCACTATGATTCGCACTGATTTGGTTCACATCGTTCAAACCGGACAATTGCGCGTTTGCTGACAGATTATCAACCGGGGTACCGACCGAGGGCTTGGGCACGAAGGACTGACGGAGACGCGAGAGTGAGTCAGGTTTTGGAACAATGGGAGTCTTAGAACTATCATTAGACGCCTGCTCTAGTGGATTATAGTTTCTACTTAAGCTAAACCCTGGGGGAGCCGCAGGAAGACCCGTGTTGCTCATACTACCTGTCGGTGCAATGGTGCTTTCTATCCGACCAATTATTCCTCCTAACGTTAGGTCCATACCTGATTGCCCTAACGAAATACCTGATCGAGGCCATAGCCTCCTCCAGAAATCCCTGATTGCTAGTTGGTTGCTTGCTGCCGTCCTGCCCAGCCGGGATTATTCCGGTCGCTGTCGTAGTTTCGATGTCGGTAGGTGCAATTTTCGGAGCCTGTTCCGTCGAGGGTACCATTGTCGAATTAAAGGCCCGCCATTGTCGAACCTTGCTGGATGAGCTTTGCACGGATTCAACACTCTCGTTGTCGTCGTCCTCCTCCTCTTCTGCGGCGATAATCTCCCGAAGGCGGAATGATTCGTTCATCATCGTCTCTTCCAATTGTAGCTCCAGCTGTTGGAGTGATGCCTCTTCCTGCGCCTTCTTCTGCTGGAATAGCAACTCCGCTTCCTTATGCTTGCGCTCTTGTTCCCGTCGCTGAAGTTCTAGACGCTTCATGGCCAAAGCTGGGCCTCGAGTTTCTCCAGCTCTAATCGTGCCTTCGCTGCCCTGCTAGAACTCGATGAATTTACGCTTAGTGCTACCTTTCCCCCTGTTGTCCGTACCGGAACCTGTACGGATGGTTTGGACAATTGAACACCCGGTCTGGCTCTGCGATGCTATCGTTGACGCCCACGCATTCAAAATGCCACCAGGAACCGCAGTGGCAGCAACTGACCATCCGATCGGTATCGATCGCCTTACAAGCCTGGCAGTGGTTTTTTGCGCTCCGAGTGCTTCTCGCACTCTTCGTACTTTTCACACTCTTGGTGCTTTTCGACATGGTGATGTCGATACGATGGGATCTTGAACGATCTTTTAGATTTGTTGGGCGGTGGAGCTTCCAAGGTCCTTTAACACCCAAAAGGCCAAGGTAATTTCGGTACCAAATTTTCAAATTGAAAAATTCATAACTCAGGTGAATTTCAACCGATCTTTATGAAAATTGGAGACAAGGTCCAGTTTTTATTCTAGTTTTGATCAAACGGATGGTATGGACCGAAATGCGGATGGTTCCGGATTTATTCCAGATTCCCTTGGGGTACCTAGCTTAAGCCATTTGGGGTATTTCAATCGAAACTATTTTTTTCTCTATGGAATCACATGGAACCATTATTATAAATCGAAGCGTTATCAATGGTGATTCTAACAGAGAATATTCTGAATTTCTAGAGAACCTCCGGATGTTCCGTGGACCTCTGGAGTGCCCCGGGGGAACCAGAAATATGGACACTTGCATTTTTACCTAGAAACATGCCTTGCGACAGCTCATTCTTCATGATTTCTCATAACTAGATGTCCCGTTACTGCTAAAAGGGTCTTGGACCAGTTTGGCCACTTCCGGAACATCCGGGGTGCCCTAGCGGAACCCGTAGTAGAAGACATTGTCAATTTTATTCCAAACCACATCGTGTGACAGCTCATTCTTTATGATTTCTCAAAACCAAATGCCCTGTTACTGTAAAATGGTCATTGGCCACTTTGGCCGCTTCTGGAACCCCTGGGGTACCCCGGCGGAACCTGTAGTAGGGGACAATCCCGGTTTTGCTCAAAAGTGCATCATGCGACTGCTCATTTTTCATGATTTCTCTTGCATAGGCTATCAATCGGCATAAAAACAGTCATTGGCCACTTTGGCCTCTTCTGGAACCCCTGGGGTACCCCGGCGGAACCTGTAGTAGGGGACAATCCCGGTTTTGCTCTAAAATGCAATTTTTCAGCAATATCTGTATAATTTCTGTTAACTTTTATTACCAGGATTTCCTTTGTAAAAAAAGAGTCGTTTCTGCTTGTAGACATAACGTGAGATATCCCTTTTATTATTTTTTGAATGCAATTTTTAATTTATTGTAAGATTTAAGAACTTCTATATTGTTCTCTACAATCGTTGGACCAAACAAACAACTGTTTTGCATCGATACAGAAAACGAGATTTTTTTGATAATTTGAAATTGTATATATTTTCTCTTTCTTGTCACTTACAATTACAAACAATTAGAACAAAATTTCATGGTCTGTTGTTCGTGCTCATGAAGAACACACACATATTTTGTACATACACAGCAGTATACGCTGGTTTTTCGATCTTTTGAGCGATGGCAAAGCTGACATCGCTTTTTTCCAGAGGTTTTGGAGATCTTTGATGGAGTTCCATTTTTGCAGTTTGCACATTTGTAAGCCTGCTTTAGTTTTATATGGACGTTGCAAGTCGTAATCCTGCATTTTGAGCAGCTTGCCATCTCTCCCTGTTGTCCGCACACCCCACATTTTGCGGTTGGTTTCGAACATTCCCCATATAAACCTTCGTAATTTTCAATAAAAGTTTTTATGTTCTTTCTCAGCTCTTTGTCATGGTGTCCGTCCGCTTCCTGACGTGCTCAATGGCTAAATCCTTAGCCAGCCACTCCAAAAATTTCCGTTTTCGGGATGGGCAACCCTTTTGCCAGCTTGGATTCGCTGATGTGAATAGTATATATGCATTATGCACCCATAAATCGACACAATTTTCCATCAGCGCCAAGGTCCACCTCCTCGTCTTTCGCTGACAGGTATACTCTCCAGTATGCCGGTCAGTTAGGTCCACTCCAGCCTTGTATTGGCTGTATAATAACACCAAACGAGGTTTCTTCACGTCCTTCAGAATCTTATCCTAAAAGTTGGAATATATGCAAATGATGTACTAGACAGTCAACCTTCAAGTAATCGTCGAACAACCTTCGCTTTCATCGGCGTTTTAGTTACCGATGGTTTCGAATCACTTTTTGGAGTCCTTTTGGATCGAGATGTGCTGGCTTCAGAAGAACTGTGCTCATTCATTCCGTTGTTCTCAATTTTATCAGTCTCCTTCTCCATTGCATCAGGATCTGATGATAACAATAGGATGTTTTTTCCTACTTTTGGAATCCATGATGTTAGCATGATGTTTTCGTGATACGCCTGGAGACATGAACCAACTTCACGCTGAACATCTAGTTTTTTTCTTTTTGTAAACAAGAAACTCATTCGGTATTTCCCGCTTGTTGGCACGCAGTGTGCCGACGCTGGTGAAACCAATGCTCAAAAGATCTTCACAAAGCGGAACACTGGTGAAAAAGTTATCGAAGAACACACGTCTTCCCGTTTCCTTGAACTTTTCAACCATGTCCAGAACAACACGCCGACCTTGATTTTTTTCGCTTTTGCCTCCAACTTTTCCTAAGGGAGAAAATTACATTCAATTGTTGAGTCTTTCATAAATGTATAATTATGGGTCAATTTAATTTGAATGTTATATAGAATTGAGTGACTAATAAGTGTAACCTTACTGAACATATATTGAGTGGATTTGTTGGAGTGACCTCTAAGAAAAAGTAACTTGATATTTCAATGAAATTTGAATGTAAAAAAAAGTGAACCAACGATAATGATTTCGGCTCCGTTATGCCCTGTGGCGCCCGAGCCTACCAAATAAATGGATAAGTAAAAAAAAAAAATCAATGAAATTTGTACTCGCATGTTCCAATATATCTGACGAGTGGCATGAGATGATTTGCCCTTGTAATTGTAAATAAGAACCATATCCGTTCTAACCTTAACAACTGTAAAATATTGGCTTTCAGTATTTCATAATAGTCACTTTTTTGCGAAAAGAAATATTTCCTTTGATTGACTTACCAGAGTATACCTCGAAAAAGATGAAAAACGAATTCTCCGCATCAGAAATGCCCCAAATTTTTATGCCATACGGATGTGGTTTCGCTTTGATGTAAACGATGAAAAAACATCGCCCACGGTAAGACACAATTCTCTCGTCAACAGTCAAGTTCTTACTAGGATTGTACTTCGAAGAGAAATTTTCTCGAAACTTGTCCAAGAACCAACGAACCTTCAATAGGCGGTCAGATGATGCAGATGGACCGTTCAGCTCACGTTGTAGCGCACGACGATTAGCAGTGTCATCAAATCGAATATGTCGCGTGATCTCTTTGTATCGATTTCTCGACATAACAGCTTTATAGAATACGATCCCATTCACAGAATCCGTCGAACACAACTCTTCAAAACTCACTTTATTCGCGTGCATTCAGCCTGCGTTTATGAGAATTCCCAGCCACGCCAGAATCGTGCAGCGCGAAACTGGGCGAAAGCTTGTATCCCCTTGTGCAGCAGCTTCTCCATTAGTGAAAACAACGATCCTTTCCATCATTTCCTTGTCAAAAAAACTCCATAAACGCATGTATGGGTGATGTAATACGTTCCAAACTAATGTTAAAACTTCTGTCACACTTGGATTCCGCCACTTTTACCGGGAAGTTACAAGGCTGCTTTGTTGTCCACTTAAAATCTCCTGCTCTATTTTCAAACTCGATTTCATCGTCATCATAAGCGAACGGATGCTCTTCTACACATTCTTCGTCACTATCTAAGTCACACTCGTTCAAATCTTCATCTGAATTTACGTTCACAATATCCGATTCAGATTCCGACGACATTTTTTCCTTTTGAAGCTTTCGGAATTACATGCACGAGTCACACGGTAATTGTAGTGACTTCAACGGCTACGGGAAGGCAGAGGCCAACATGCGAGGATTTTCATGCGGAATTCGTAAGGATTGTACGTACCGGGGAAGAACATTTATCGTAAGGAGTAAATTTGGCACAACCGAACCGATCAACATACGAACTAATTGTGATTCCATTCACGATCATAAACCAAGATCACACAATGCAATCGGAAATGCGCTACGTATTCTATTGTTCGTGCTTCCGTTCGGAAAGTGATAAAAGAGAGTTGAGAGAGCACTCTCACGAACTAGCCTGGTGGTACAGTCATAATACAAGCATCAGTCATTTACATTTGAATTGCATGACGAGTTGGCTGACAAATAATTGTGACAGAGTGATCCATAGCTGTTTGATGAGTGTAGTAGATACTGTATATGTTGTTTGCACTTGCTGTGAATACCTTACAGATATGTTTGACTCATTTGATTCCTGGCGTGTGAATTCAGTTTACCTAAGAAGAGTGACCTGCTGGTATGCGACATTTGGCAGGACGTCATGTTGCAGTGTTTGATACTCGAAACCATCAGAAAAAAAGGGTCCGCCAGTACAAAGATATTATACTCTTCCCATATAAATTAGAAAATTGCTATGAGTTAAAGCTGTGGCTATGCGTATTTTGTAGAAAACTCATAACTGTTATCTTCTACAGGCTTCGTCGGGAAATCTCAGGATTTTCGGGAGTGATAAAAGAATAACGATCCTTTTCTTGTTAACGGAAATCGTGGAAATTATATGTAACAAATCATGAAGAAAGAACTACCACTTGACGTATTTTGTCCGAATTCCATATTTGTATAGAGTGGAAAAGAACATTTTTATTTGTGATAGATAACCTACTTATAAAAAATAAAAAGAGCATATTTGTATTCTGTATGAGCGCCAGAAACAATTTATAAAATTATTACGTTTTTACTCAAAAAAAAAATGCATGTTAATGAATTCGAAACAATAAAAAAATTCATAGTTGTGTTCTGCATAGCATAACAATAAAATGTTTTTGCTTTGGTCAAACGGTTGTCGAAAACATAAGTGGAGTCAATGAATCTTACACTTGTTTGAAAATCGCATTCATAAAATAAGAGAAAAGATATTTCACGGCAAGTCTAGAAGTAAATGAAATAATGTCATTCAAAAGGTTCTTTTTACAAAGGAAATTCTATCGATGAAAAATCATGAAGGAAGAGCTGTCACACGGTGTACTTAGGATCGAAAACAAAAACGTTTCCTACTACAGAATTCGATGGAAACCCTTAGGAGTTTCTGGATATGTCCAACATATCAATGACAATTTTCATACGACAGGTGACCTACATATTTGAAGAGAGCTGTAGCATTATGCTATTTTGAATACAATGGAATTGACCCCCACCACATGATTCGGCGGTATATACCAGGGGTTCCGAGAGTGATGAAAGTGGCCATGTAAAGAGTAGCTCACTTGTGAGAAATCATACAGATATTGCTGGAAAACTGCATTTTAGAGCAAAACCGGGATTGTCCCCTACTACAGGTTCCGCCGGGGTACCCCAGGGGTTCCAGAAGAGGCCAAAGTGGCCAATGACTGTTTTTATGCCGATTGATAGCCTATGCAAGAGAAATCATGAAAAATGAGCAGTCGCATGATGCACTTTTGAGCAAAACCGGGATTGTCCCCTACTACAGGTTCCGCCGGGGTACCCCAGGGGTTCCAGAAGCGGCCAAAGTGGCCAATAACTGTTTTTATGCCGATTGATAGCCTATGCAAGAGAAATCATGAAAAATGAGTGTCGATGCACGGTAAGCTATGAGGAAATGGAACGAAAAAAGGAATTAGTATTTTTCCCAGTGCGTAAAAGTGTAATTGTCCGATTAGATCAAAGTAAGCGTTTTAATTAAAGGAAATAAGTTGACTTGGCAAAGGCTATTCGGCCTACTGCGTTACTTGGAAGCTTGTCGTCAGAAACTTAGAAGCTTGGATGGATTTCGTCAGAAGCTTGGAAGCTTCTCTCCTGTTGGGCGGTGGAGCTTCCAAGGTCCTTTAAGCAAACACAGTTTTGCGTTTATGTTGTGTGAGCTAAAAGCTATAAACTTTTTATTAATTTATTTGTTTTACCCTAGAGATGTTCTACTTACATCGGTCTCTTGATACTCTCCTAATTTCCCAACAATCGAAAGCCTTTCAAATTACTCAAATTGAGCCAAACAGGCTAGAAGAAACTTAAATTTAGTATAGAGGGCGAACTAAATGTTTAATTCAGGCTACTCACGATCTTTTAACCTCAAACAATTTCTCGATTTCCAAAGAAGAATTAAGAATAGTTATTCTCTGGCTATTTGCCACCTAATGGAGGTATTTCGCATTAATTTTAAGAACTTCGCAAGAAATGCTTTAAACTTACTGTTTTTTATAATATGAAATAGATCAAATAATTCACTAAACGATCTTATTTTGGGAGAAAGAAAATGTGTGTAGCTTCAGTGCCTTTTGATTCAATTCTATACGGCGATTTTTCCTTCAACCTCGTATTGTGCGCTGCATGACACTTCGTTGTCAATTGTCATTCATCCGTCTTCTTTCGAGGGGTATTCAATCGTGGATTAACCGTACGGGATCGGTGTGAGATGCCGTAACATCTCCAGAAGCTTGGAAGCTTCTCTCCAGAAGCTCTGAAGCTTCTCTCCAGAAGCTTGGAAGCTTCTCTTCAAAAGCTTGGAAGCTTCTCTCCAGAAGCCTGGAACTTCTCTCCAGAAGCTTGGAAGCATCTCTCTAGAAATTTGGAAACTTCTCTCCAGAAACTTGGAAGCTTCTCAATAGAAGCTTGGAAGTTTCTACTCAGAAGCTTGGAAGCCTTTCCTCGGAAGCATGGAAGCTTCTTTCCAGAAGCTTGGAAACTTTTCGTCAGAAGCTTGGAAGCTCTCCATAAGCTTGGAAACTTCTCTTCAGAAGCTTGGAAACTTCTCCTTAGAAGCTTGGAAGCTTCTCATTAGAAGCTTGGAAGCTTCTCCTCAGAAGCTTGGAAGCTTTTTCTCAGAAGCTTGGGAATTTCTCCTCAGAAGCATTGAATCTTCTCCTCAGAAGCCTCGGAAGCTTCTCCTCAGAAGCTCGGAAGCTTCTCCTCAGAAGCTCGGAAGCTTCTCCTCAGAAGCTCGGAAGCTTCTCTTCAGAAGCTCGGAAGCTTCTCATAAGAAGCTTGGAAGCTTCTCTCAAGAAGCTTGGAAACTTCTCTCCAGAAGCTTGGAAGCTTCTCCTAAGAAGCTTGGAAGTTTCTCATTAGAAGCTTGGAAGCTTCTCTCTAGAAGCTTGGATACTTCTTTCCAGAAACTTGGAAGCTTCTCCTCAGAAGCCTCGGAAGCTTCTCCTCAGAAGCTCGGAAGCTTCTCCTCAGAAGCTCGGAAGCTTCTCCTCAGAAGCTCGGAAGCTTCTCTTCAGAAGCTCGGAAGCTTCTCATAAGAAGCTTGGAAGCTTCTCTCAAGAAGCTTGGAAACTTCTCTCCAGAAGCTTGGAAGCTTCTCCTAAGAAGCTTGGAAGTTTCTCATTAGAAGCTTGGAAGCTCCTCTCTAGAAGCTTGGATACTTCTTTCCAGAAACTTGGAAGCTTCTCCTCAGAAGCTTGGAAGCTTCTCGTCAGAAGCTTGGAAGCTTCTCCTCAGAAGCTTGGAAGCTTCTCCTCAGAAGCTTGGAAGTTTCCTCTCAGGAGCTTAAAAGCTTCCTCTCTGAAGCTTGAAAGCTTCTCGTCAGAAGCTCGAAAGTTTCTCCTCAGAAGCTTGGACAAAAGTTTTCTCAAGCTTCTGACGGATGCTTTCCTGCCTACTGATAAAAGTTTTCTTAAAATTTCGACAGAAGCTTCATTAGAATTTTGAACAAAGGTTTCTCAACTGCTTCTGATTTATTAACTTGAATTGGAAAGCTAGACGTAAACATAGGGGAACTTACGTATTGTCGGCAGCCTAAGCAGCTGAACTTTTAAGAAGGCAATTTTACGCAACAGTAGAGCACAAAAATTAGCAGGAGACACCTGAACTACACTTGAGCACTCTTCGTTTATTGATTGTTATACATAAAACACTATTTTGTTCTCTTAATCTTCTATTTTTCCTCACCAAAGTCACGAGGCACTTGTTCTTTTATTGGCAATGCAATTACTATTGTCGGCAACAAAAAGGTTCACTTCGGCAATCCAAAACTGCGCAAAATCTAGTTTATGTATTGGTAACATTTCGTATATGTTGACAATTCCTGAAATTAAACGTCACTCATTATGTTCTACTCGTTGAAAGGGCCAATGCAGAAAAATACAGACTACACTGAGAAAAGAATTGCAGTTAGAAATAAAATAGCGGAGATTCAAATTGAATACACAACGTCACTAAATTTATGCAGACTAAGGCGCCGTCCACATATTACGTGACGCTCTAGGGGGAGGGGGAGTAGGCTCAAACGTAACGGCTCAAACACAATTTTTTTTCCATGCAAAGACCGTTGCGGAGGGGGAATGATCGAAAACTACATTTTAACTTTATGTCATAAATGGACGCTGCCTAATTTCGTTTTCATTTATTTTATCGAATAAATTTTGTATTCAATCTCACTATGGCAGCATTTCGGCTTTAAAAATTGCCATGTCATGGTAATAAACTTGCAGCAGGTGCGAATCCAACCTAGAAGTTGCAGCGTGACGTCATGGTTAATTGATTCATAATATTGTGCTCTGCAAGAAAAATCCACGGAACACGATTATCGGATTACTTGAATTTCAGAGTTGCGTTTGAATGAGTTACATGCATGCTCCTTTTTGCTACTGGCACATGCGCTACTGTCTATTAGGGTGCGGCTTATTTTTCAAAAGTTCTCAAAACCAAAAATTTTTGTACTCTTCTGAATTCGAATCATATTAGTAGAGAATTAGAGGTTTAAACCTCGAAGTTTGAGCCAAAAATATTAAAATTTAGAGGTGCAAGCGTCTTGGAGGTGAATTTTCAAGTTATAAAAAATGGCCTTCAGTGAAGTCACCATAACTTCGGTAATTTCAGCACCATTACCTTAAAAATTAATTTTTTTGAAAACTTTATAGAACATCAAATTTGTGTAAAATCAAAACTAGTTTCGTTAAAAAGTAGTTTACTCCATTTTTTTTCATTTTACTAAAAAAATATCTTTGTTTGACCATAACTTCATGAATACTCAACCGATTCCAAATCTTTTTGCATGGTTTTGAAGCTTATTTAATTGTGTTCAAACTTTTCATACACCGCATTTTACTGTTTTGACCAAGTTATTCAACATTTTAATTTTTGTCAATTAAACAATATTCTTAAAGATGAAACTGGTTTTCCTTATTTGTTAAACCTTTGAAAAGGACTTGGCAACATTTTTTAAATAATTTTGAAACAATGATATATTTGCACATGTTAAAAAAATACACTATTCAACTTGTAATTCAAACAAAATGCTTTAGAAACATAAGTTTTATATGAAACATGTAATATTCGGCAAAAAACTTAAATAATCCAAAAAAAATCGATTTTTTCTTTAAAAAATCATGTTTTTGGGTAGTTTTTGTTACAAAACTAAGCAAGGTCCTTGGTTCGATTCCAGGTTGCCGCGAAAACTATTTTTGTTTTCAAATTTCGGTTCCATGACGTAAATTTATGAATTTCAATCCAATTTTTTGTGGCGAATTTTCATATGGGGTTCCAATGTTTATCGATAGTTCGTTTTCCTGAGTGTAGTTTGTTTGGCCCAATGTCACCTTCTCGAAGGGGTGAGGCCAATTTTCAAATGATTCCTATGTAAAGGAAAATAATCAGATTTCAATTATTTGTTCAGCATTTGCAACGTATTCTCATATTTAACCGAACATATCAAGTCAAATTGCGAAAGTTATTTTAAAAATAAATGAGAACTTACGCATTTTTGGCCAAATTTCACCCTCAACGATGGTACTTGCAAATTTGTTTTCATTTTTTTAATGTCAAGAATTTCACCGGGAATTGAACTATTCACTGACAAGCTGAATGGCTCGATATGGTTTTGGTCTGTAAAGGTTGCTGCTCTTGAACGCTCTATTACAAGTTATTACCGAGAGAATGAATGGTATTGCAGTCCAACCTCTTTTTACGACCGTTTTTTTACCGACGGTTCGTTTTACGACCACTTTTGAACGACCGAAATTCAGATTAACGACCGTTTTTTTAAATGACCAATATCTTACAAAGTATTCAAAATAGAGGATCATGATGTTCAGCAAAATTGTTCAGTAGTTCAAGGGTTAGCACCACCATCACTGAATTGTGGAATTCTACCACTAGGTGATGCTAGTGAGCATGAAACTTTTGTTTTGCGGTTATCTTAGGATCCTGGCCACTAAGAAATATGACGCCTTCTGCAAAGTTGTTCAGTAGCTCAAGGACTATTATTATAAAAGCTATGAGATTCAAAATTTTGCCACCAGGCGGTGCTAGTGAGCATCAAACTTTTGTTTTGCGGATATATCAGGATCCTGGCCACTCAGAAAGATGGTGCCTTCGGCAAAGTTGTTCATTAGCTCAAGGACTATCATTATAAAAGCTATGAGATTCAACATTTTGCTACCAGGCGGCACAAGTGAGCATGAAACTTTTGTTTTGCGGATTTATCAGGATCCTGACTACCAAGAAAGATGGCGTCTTCGATAAACTTGTTGAGAAGCTCAACTTTGCCCAAGACGCCATGTCTATGTAGTCAGGATCCCGCAAAACAAAAGTTTCATGCTCACTAGCGCCACCAGGAGGCAAAATTTTGAATCGCATAGCTTTTATAATGACAGCGCTTGAGCTTCTGAATAACTTTGCCGAAGGCGCCATCTTTCTAAGTGGCCAGGATCCTGAGACATCCGCAAAACAAAAATTATCGTGCTTACTAGCGCTGCCTGGTGGGAAAAACCTTGTATCTTTTGACAAAAATAATGATAGCCCTTGGCAAAATTTTGAATCGCATAGCTTTTATAATGATAGCGCTTGAGCTTCTGAACAACTTCGCCGAAGGCGTTATTTTTCTAAGTGGTCAGGATCCTGAAATATCCGCAAAACAAAAATTCTACGCTCACTTGCGCCGCCTGGTGGCCAAATCTCGAATCTCTTGGACAGAATAATGATAGTCCTTGAGCTACTGGATAACTTTGCCGAAGACGCCATCTTTCTAAGTGGTCAGGATCCTGAAATATCCGCAAAACAAAAATTGTACGCTTACTCGCGCCGCCTGGTGACCAAATCTCGAATCTCTTGGCCAGAATAATGATAGTCCTTGAGCTACTGAACAACTTTGCCGAAGACTCCATCTTTCTAAGTGGTCAGGATCCTGAGATATCCGCAAAACAAAAATTCTACGCTCACTAGCGCCGCCTGGTGGCAAAATCTTGAATCTCATAGCTTTAATAATGATAGCGCTTGAGCTAATGAACAACTTTGCCAAAGACGCCATCTTTCTAAGTGGTCAGGATCCTGAGATATCCGCAAAACAAAAGTTGCATGCACACTTGTACTGCCGGTGACGCAATTTCACTTAAGCAGTGTTGCCAGCTACGACAAAATTTTGAACCCTTCATGAAAAACTGGATTACAGTTGAAGAGTATTGCTATGTTGCTAAGCATTCTATTTTTCTCTTCCGCTCAAGTTTTATGGTTTTGATCTTTTTTTTATTCTTCTTGTACAGTGCTGCCAGCCACATGAACATTTGGTATTCGGGCGACTGTATAGCACGCAACACTTCCTTCATCTTTGGTGAACATTCGGTACCGTCATCTTTGAAATTTTTTGGTATTTGCATATCACACCCCCATAAAATTGACTCTTTTGATAACAATCGAGCAGTGTTGCCATCTATTACCAAAATATGAAAACTTGAACGGCCATTTTGGAAAGTTCTCAACCCATGCTTCAACTTTGCCGAATATCTCGAGTCAGTATTTCCGCAAATAGACGTTGCATTTTTCAAAAACATAATTATTGCCCAGATTTTTTTACGATCCCCGCTAACGTTCGTAAAAAGAGGTTCGGGTGTATTAAAAAAAATCCGATTGCGATGTCCCAGAATTTATTTTTTTTTGTTTTTGAATATCACTCTCCGAATATGGTTCTATCAGCTAATTCGGATCAAAATCCAAACCTTGCCAGTAATTTTAAGGTTCATATTCTTCTCAGTGTATGAGAAAATCAGAATAGACCCTTTTCAAATCTACTCACTTTTGATTTGACACAATTACATCATCCACTGATTGCCTGTAGAACAACAGGAGTGTTGCCAAAATAGTTAACCTATTAAAAGACGTATATTTTATATGTTTCTCAGTATATTGAAGTTTATGCGCTTCAATCTTCAACTAAGGAAGGCATTGAAAGACTCAATTATTACCCATGCATGCTTTGTTGCATAATTCCAATAAATTAATTGGTTGTGTTCGATCTTTTCTGTGAATTTAAATCGTGAATAATAATTACACCGCAATTGAATATGGTTTTCTGGCAACCTGGTGCAGTAATAAAAAGTGATTGCCGAGGAAAACAAAGTTCATTAATTTTTACTTGTGATTTGAAGCATAAAAATTAAGTATTTTCGAGTGCTTTATAGACCAATCAAAAGTTCAATTGTGCATAAGTGATCGGTGCGTAGATTTTGTGAAAAAATTGGCATTGGAGCGGAGAATTGGACCTTTCGAAGTGGTGAGTTTTTCCTAAGCTGTTCTTGTGTTGTTCTGTTCGGCAGCTCACGAATGACGATGATTTCGTAAGCATTTATTTCATTTAATAATAAAACCCATGTTATATAATATTTTTGTCAAGAATGTGATTTATATGGAAGATTATAGTTCAAGGAACATGTTGAGTACATTGAAGGTAACCCTTGTTCCGTAGATAAATTCTAACAAGGACGATAAGTTAGTGTTGCCGAAAATACCCTCAGGGTGCCGAAGCCATCATTTACCCTATATGGGCAAATACATACTCTTTGCTTTTCATTTCCAACAGCATTCTGACAAAGAAATGGGACAACCATTAAACATTCTTGGAAACTACACACAACATTCCGAAGCATTTTTTAACAACTCGTCTCTTCCGTTCCTTCACTCCGATTCTAGTTACAAATCACCGAAAGGAAAAAAATCAATTTGCCTATCCCTAACCCAAGCACGTTTTTCCCATCGATTGATTTGGGTCAACTCGTCGTCAAAATCGAAAAAGAACTTCTATGGCTATGGAAAAGGAACATAACCTCACCTTCTTTCGCGGCACCAGAACGCGCCTCCATCCTCACAGGATACACCTCTTCCACTCGACCCGGCCGGTATCGAGTCCAGGGACGAAACGCACCGCTCGCATTTGTCCATCAAAGTGCGCAAATATTGGATCTCCTGCTCCATGTCCTTGGCCACTGGAAATTGGAGAAACGGAACCCGATCAGAAATGCATAACATAATTATCCAGCTTTTTAACGCTAGCCATAAAACGACAAGGGGTGATTCGATTTCGACAATTCTTGCCCTTGCCTACAGATTTTATAGCTCGATCTTAGTAGGCTGTAGGCTTTTAGGTTGTTGATAGAACTGTCAAACAATTTCACTACGCTTGTTTAACATCCAAGTTTTGGTTTGAATTCTGTTTTCTTAAAAGTGATTGAATTGATTATTTAAAAGTGATTGAATTGATTATTTAATTTCAGTGAGTAATCCGAGGACCAAGAAGCTTTCCGATGCCTGTAAAATGCAATACGCCATTGCCGTGCTTTGGTTTGACATGACGTTATCGAAATTATTACAAAAACAGTTTTAATTACGAAAAGTATTTTTTTTTTTGTTATTTTATAACATAATTTTAACATGATGTGTTATACTTGTTTTAGAATTTAGTACATTAAATTATAAATATTCAAAATTTTGTTATAATTTCTACCGAGTTGTCAGCATTTCATTTTGTTATAAATTTTATATAAGCCAGTGTAAATTTATTTTTTTATTTTTTATAGTTCCAAAACACATTATTTTGATAACCAATAATGATCGGGAAAACGAGCGACAAACGGTAAGTTGGGCTCAAGATGGATTGACCGATGATGTTGATGGTCGTTGAAGTGAAATGGGTGTCCTTGTACAAATTTACTCTCCGACGATGCCGAAGATAACTGGTCGGGAGAGGATAGCCGATATCGTTATCAGGTCTATTCTATACAAATTTCCCTCTTTTTTAGGGTTTTGATAGTTTTTTTTTAACTGTTTACGAGCTATTGAAATAATATTGTCTATACAAAAGCAGTATTATATAGTGAGTGCAGGAATTGAACTGACTGCACGGATCGTCATCATGCTCATTTAGGCAAAATTCAACCACTGCTCACATAATTTTACATAAAAATCAGTTTTTGTCTCTTCATCTTTTGATATACATGAAAACAGCGCACAAGACTCAAATGTTTTCGTCGGATTGCAACCTTTTTTTCCTCAGTTCAGGCGTTTAAACTCGAAAGAAGTTCCACTATTTTCTGATTTGATAATCTTCGCAAAACCGACACCATACTCACGGCGACACTTATCCGCAACGACGAACGGGGAATCGTCCTCAACTAGGTTTCTGGCGTCTTCGCTTGCACTTTCTCCGTAACGAAACGGCTGGCTGAAGTAGTGATCCCTGGCGTCCCCATACCGACAGGACACCTCCTCTCGACGGTGACCGTTGGTAAATCCATCCGTCGAAGGAATGGCGAAACCCAAAACGATAACGACGACTGGCACCACTTCTACTGGGTCTAGGTAGAAGGCCATGAACGATGATGATGGGCGATGGGAGCTAAATTATTTCAAACCGTCCAAGTCGAAGTAAGCTGTGCGTGTCGAGTGCCGCGCTGTCCGTTCTCTTGGAATGGGTACGGAAAAAGGGGCTGTCCATCAATGACGTAGAAGATTATGGGGTAAAAGGGATTTGATGTTTCCTACAAACCATACAATTTGTTTCCAATTTTCATGCAAAAAAACCTTACCATTATGAGAGTTTTGTGTATTTAATGGACGCTCCCAAACGGAAATTTCATTAAAAAAGGCGTCGTTTTCAGCGTCGTTGTTCCATCCCATCATAATCAATAGAAAGAGAGAGGGAGAGAAAAAAAGAGACCGAGAGGGAGCGACTGTCTGCCAGCGTTCGATATTGGAAGGAAATGATAAGCGAGTTTCTGATGTTTGAATTTGTGCGGTTCGGGTGCGATTGGGAAAATCCATCAGCAGTAAAACAGCGATGAAAGTCTTGATTTGGGGGCGTATTGGAGATATTCCGGTTAAAGTGAATGGTGATAATGAGGATTCTGGTTGAAGGAGACCATGAAGTAAGGGATTTTATCAGGAAATTCAATGCATAACTCGATAACATTGAAAACAACGATGATCGGTAAATTAAGAACTTTAATGCGTTAATCATTTTACAATCAATCAATTAGCAATCGTTATAGAGATATCATTAAAGTTTTGAAAACAGTTATGTTTGAAATAACTCACAATGCTTGGAAGCTTCTCTCCAATAGCTTGGAAGCTTCTAGTCAGGAGCTTGGCAGCTTCTCCTCAGAAACTTGGAAGCTTCTCCTCAGAAACATGGAAGCTTCTTCCTAGAAGCTTGGAAGCTTCTCTCTAGAAGCTTGAAAGCTTCTCCCTAGAAGTTAGGAAGCTTCTCTCAAGAAGCTTAGAAGCTTCTCCCTTAAAGCCTGTAAGCTTCTCCCTAGAAGTTTGGAAGCTTCTTCCTAGAAGCTTGGAAGCTTCTCCCTGGATACTTGGAACCTTCTCTCTAAAAGCTTGGAAACATCTCCAAAGAAGCTTGGAAGCAAGCTTCTTGGCAGAAGCTTGGAAGCTTCTTCTAATAAGCTTGGAAGTTTCTCTTAAGCAGCTTGAAAGCTTCTTCTCAGAAGCTTGGATACTTCTTCTCAGAAGCTTGGAAGCTTCTTCTCAGAAGCTTGGAAGCTTCTTCTCAGAAGTTTGGAAGCTTATTTTCAGAAGCTAGGAAGCTTATTTTCAGAAGCTTGGAAGCTTCTTTTCAGAAGCTTAGAAGCTTCTTTTCAGAAGCTTAGAAGCTTCTTCTTAGAAGCCTGGAAGCTTCTTCTCAGAAGCTTAGAAGTTTTTCCACAAAATCTGATTAGCTTCTCCTCAAAAGCTTGGATGCTTCTCTTAAGGAGCTTAGATGCTTCTTCCAATAAGCTTGGAAAGTTCTTCAAAAAAGATTGGAAGGTTATCCCAAGAAGCTTGGAAGCTTCTGCATAGAAAATTGGCAGCTTCTCCTGAGAAGCTTGGAAGCTTCACGTCAGAAGCTTGGAAGCTGCTTGTCAGAAGCTTGGAAGCTTCTCTTTAGAAGCTTGAAAGCTTCTCTTTAGAAGCTTGAAAGCTTCTCATCAAAAAATTGGATGCTTTTCATCAGTAGCTTGAAAGCTCCTCGTCAGAAGCTTGGAAGCTTGTCGTTAGCAGCTTGGAAGCTCTCCCTAGAAGTTTGGAAGCTTATGGGTAGAAGTTTGGAGGCTTCTCCCTTGAAGCCTGGAAGCTTCTCCCTAAAAGTTTGGAAGCTTCTTCCTAGAAGCTTGGAAGCTTCTCTCTAGAAACTTGGAAGCTTCTCCCTGGGTACTTGGAACCTTCTCTCTAAAAGCTTGGAAACATCTCCAAAGATGCTTGAAAGCTTTTTCTAAGAAGCTTGGATGCTTCTCCATGGAAGCTTGGAAGATTTCACATAACCTTCTTCTCAGAAGCTTGGAAGCTTCTTCTCAGAAGCTTGGAAGCTTCTTCTCAGAAGCTTGGAAGCTTCTTCTCGGAAGCTTGGAAGCTTCTCCTCAGAAACTTGGAAGCTTCTTCTCCGAAGCTTGGAAGCTTCTTCTCCGAAGCGTGGAAGCTTCTTCTCCGAAGCTTGGAAGCTTCTTCTCCGAAGCTTGGAAGCTTCTTCTCCGAAGCTTGGAAGCTTCTTCTCCGAAGCTTGGAAGCTTCTTCTCCGAAGCTTGGAAGCTTCTTCTCCGAAGCTTGGAAGCTTCTTCTCCGAAGCTTGGAAGCTTGTCCTCAACGGCTTGGAAGCTCTGCCTAGAATTTTAGAAGCTTCTGCTTGGAAGTTTGGGGGCTTCTTCTTTGAAGCCTGGAAGTTTCTCCCAAAAAGTTTGGAAGCTTCTTCCTAGAAGCTTGGAAGCTTCTCTCTAGAAACTTGGAAGCTTCTCCCTGGGTACTTGGAACCTTCTCTCTAAAAGCTTGGAAACATCTCCAAAGATGCTTGAAAGCTTTTTCTAAGAAGCTTGGATGCTTCTCCATGGAAGCTTGGAAGATTTCACATAACCTTCTTCTCAGAAGCTTGGAAGCTTCTTCTCAGAAGCTTGGAAGCTTCTTCTCAGAAGCTTGGAAGCTTCTTCTCGGAAGCTTGGAAGCTTCTCCTCAGAAACTTGGAAGCTTCTTCTCCGAAGCTTGGAAGCTTCTTCTCCGAAGCGTGGAAGCTTCTTCTCCGAAGCTTGGAAGCTTCTTCTCCGAAGCTTGGAAGCTTCTTCTCCGAAGCTTGGAAGCTTCTTCTCCGAAGCTTGGAAGCTTCTTCTCCGAAGCTTGGAAGCTTCTTCTCCGAAGCTTGGAAGCTTGTCCTCAACAGCTTGGAAGCTCTGCCTAGAATTTTAGAAGCTTCTGCGTGGAAGTTTGGGGGCTTCTTCTTTGAAGCCTGGAAGTTTCTCCCAAAAAGTTTGGAAGCTTCTTCCTAGAAGCTTGGAAGCTTCTCTCTAGAAACTTGGAAGCTTCTCCCTGGATACTTGGAACCTTCTATTTAAAAGCTTGGAAACATCTCCAAAGAAGCTTGAAAACTTTTTTCAGAAGCAGGGAAGCTTCTCCATAGAAGCTTGGAAGATTTCACATTAGCTCCTTCTCAGAAGCTTGGAAGCTTCTTCTGAGAAGCTTGGAAGCTTCTCCTCAGAAACTAGGAAGATTCTTCTCCGAAGCTTGGAAGTTTCTTCTCCGAAGCTTGGAAGCTTGTCCTCAACAGCTTGGAAGCTCTGCCTAGAATTTTAGAAGCTTCTGCGTGGAAGTTTGGGGGCTTCTTCTTTGAAGCCTGGAAGTTTCTCCCAAAAAGTTTGGAAGCTTCTTCCTAGAAGCTTGGAAGCTTCTCTCTAGAAACTTGGAAGCTTCTCCCTGGATACTTGGAACCTTCTATTTAAAAGCTTGGAAACATCTCCAAAGAAGCTTGAAAACTTTTTTCAGAAGCAGGGAAGCTTCTCCATAGAAGCTTGGAAGATTTCACATTAGCTCCTTCTCAGAAGCTTGGAAGCTTCTTCTGAGAAGCTTGGAAGCTTCTCCTCAGAAACTAGGAAGATTCTTCTCCGAAGCTTGGAAGTTTCTTCTCCGAAGCTTGGAAGCTTGTCCTCAACGGCTTGGAAGCTCTGCCTAGAATTTTAGAAGCTTCTGCTTGGAAGTTTGGGGGCTTCTTCTTTGAAGCCTGGAAGTTTCTCCCAAAAAGTTTGGAAGCTTCTTCCTAGAAGCTTGGAAGCTTCTCTCTAGAAACTTGGAAGCTTCTCCCTGGGTACTTGGAACCTTCTCTCTAAAAGCTTGGAAACATCTCCAAAGATGCTTGAAAGCTTTTTCTAAGAAGCTTGGATGCTTCTCCATGGAAGCTTGGAAGATTTCACATAACCTTCTTCTCAGAAGCTTGGAAGCTTCTTCTCAGAAGCTTGGAAGCTTCTTCTCAGAAGCTTGGAAGCTTCTTCTCGGAAGCTTGGAAGCTTCTCCTCAGAAACTTGGAAGCTTCTTCTCCGAAGCTTGGAAGCTTCTTCTCCGAAGCGTGGAAGCTTCTTCTCCGAAGCTTGGAAGCTTCTTCTCCGAAGCTTGGAAGCTTCTTCTCCGAAGCTTGGAAGCTTCTTCTCCGAAGCTTGGAAGCTTCTTCTCCGAAGCTTGGAAGCTTCTTCTCCGAAGCTTGGAAGCTTGTCCTCAACAGCTTGGAAGCTATGCCTAGAATTTTAGAAGCTTCTGCGTGGAAGTTTGGGGGCTTCTTCTTTGAAGCCTGGAAGTTTCTCCCAAAAAGTTTGGAAGCTTCTTCCTAGAAGCTTGGAAGCTTCTCTCTAGAAACTTGGAAGCTTCTCCCTGGATACTTGGAACCTTCTATTTAAAAGCTTGGAAACATCTCCAAAGAAGCTTGAAAACTTTTTTCAGAAGCAGGGAAGCTTCTCCATAGAAGCTTGGAAGATTTCACATTAGCTCCTTCTCAGAAGCTTGGAAGCTTCTTCTGAGAAGCTTGGAAGCTTCTCCTCAGAAACTAGGAAGATTCTTCTCCGAAGCTTGGAAGTTTCTTCTCCGAAGCTTGGAAGCTTGTCCTCAACGGCTTGGAAGCTCTGCCTAGAATTTTAGAAGCTTCTGCTTGGAAGTTTGGGGGCTTCTTCTTTGAAGCCTGGAAGTTTCTCCCAAAAAGTTTGGAAGCTTCTTCCTAGAAGCTTGGAAGCTTCTCTCTAGAAACTTGGAAGCTTCTCCCTGGGTACTTGGAACCTTCTCTCTAAAAGCTTGGAAACATCTCCAAAGATGCTTGAAAGCTTTTTCTAAGAAGCTTGGATGCTTCTCCATGGAAGCTTGGAAGATTTCACATAACCTTCTTCTCAGAAGCTTGGAAGCTTCTTCTCAGAAGCTTGGAAGCTTCTTCTCAGAAGCTTGGAAGCTTCTTCTCGGAAGCTTGGAAGCTTCTCCTCAGAAACTTGGAAGCTTCTTCTCCGAAGCTTGGAAGCTTCTTCTCCGAAGCGTGGAAGCTTCTTCTCCGAAGCTTGGAAGCTTCTTCTCCGAAGCTTGGAAGCTTCTTCTCCGAAGCTTGGAAGCTTCTTCTCCGAAGCTTGGAAGCTTCTTCTCCGAAGCTTGGAAGCTTCTTCTCCGAAGCTTGGAAGCTTGTCCTCAACAGCTTGGAAGCTCTGCCTAGAATTTTAGAAGCTTCTGCGTGGAAGTTTGGGGGCTTCTTCTTTGAAGCCTGGAAGTTTCTCCCAAAAAGTTTGGAAGCTTCTTCCTAGAAGCTTGGAAGCTTCTCTCTAGAAACTTGGAAGCTTCTCCCTGGATACTTGGAACCTTCTATTTAAAAGCTTGGAAACATCTCCAAAGAAGCTTGAAAACTTTTTTCAGAAGCAGGGAAGCTTCTCCATAGAAGCTTGGAAGATTTCACATTAGCTCCTTCTCAGAAGCTTGGAAGCTTCTTCTGAGAAGCTTGGAAGCTTCTCCTCAGAAACTAGGAAGATTCTTCTCCGAAGCTTGGAAGTTTCTTCTCTGAAGCTTGGAAGCTTCTTTTCCGAAGCTTGCACTGAAAATATATATTGTTTTATATTACGAAATCGTTCGTTTGAACTACGAAATTATTCGTTGTTTTCTGCAACGAAACAGTTTCGTAAAATGTATGCAACCTGCTTCGTAATATGATTCAAGCTCGAAATCAAAACAAACAATGATTGTTATAATGTACTAAACATTTCGTAATTTGTTTGTTTCGTATTCAGAACGAACATTTATACGCGCTATTTCTTACCTCCCTCGGCTGCGGTCGTGTCGTGTTGTATTTTACGAAATGTGTCTACGAAACCTTTCGTTGCAGAAAACAACGAAAGATTTCGTAGATTAAACGATCAGTTTCGTAATACTAAACAATTCGTAATACGAACAACACGATAACGCATATCTACGAATTGTATATCGTACAACTTACGATTATTTCGTAAAGTCACTGAATCGCGAAATTCAGTCAAGTACAATTAATTCGTACAATGAATGAAAATAGCCTTATATGTACGAAATCTTGTTTTACGAAATGGATTTTGGATAAAATACGAAGAGATGTTCTCAGTGTGGAAGCTTCTTCTCCGAAACTTGGAAGCTTCTTCTCCGAAGCTTGGAAGCTTGTCCTCAACAGCTTGGAAGCTCTGCCTAGAATTTTAGAAGCTTCTGCGTGGAAGTTTGGGGGCTTCTTCTTTGAAGCCTGGAAGTTTCTCCCAAAAAGTTTGGAAGCTTCTTCCTAGAAGCTTGGAAGCTTCTCTCTAGAAACTTGGAAGCTTCTCCCTGGATACTTGGAACCTTCTATTTAAAAGCTTGGAAACATCTCCAAAGAAGCTTGAAAACTTTTTTTCAGAAGCATGGAAGCTTCTCCATAGAAGCTTGGAAGATTTCACATTAGCTCCTTCTCAGAAGCTTGGAAGCTTCTTCTGAGAAGCTTGGAAGCTTCTCCTCAGAAACTAGGAAGATTCTTCTCCGAAGCTTGGAAGTTTCTTCTCTGAAGCTTGGAAGCTTCTTCTCCGAAACTTGGAAGCTTCTTCTCCGAAGCTTGGAAGCTTCTTCTCCGAAGCTTGGAAGCTTCTTCTCCGAAGCTTGGAAGCTTCTTCTCCGAAGCTTGGAAGCTTCTTCTCGCTTGAAAGCTTCTTCTCAGAAGTTTGGAAGTGTGTGGTACCGATCCGCATTGTTGGAACCCTATGGTTTCTGTGGCGTTCTGATAACAGTACTAACGTGTTTGGAACATTTCTCAAAATTTCTCCATAGTTATTTCCATGTAAACCTACATTGTCTTTGGGCCACCTTTAAATCACCAGTGCTTGCCCCACGGTGCCCCGACAGACCGTTATTATGTAAAAAAATTGTCCATCAAATCTGAGCACAGGGCTGGATTCCTGAGGTCATTTTGCACCTCTGGGCCAATTTTTAAAAAATCCCTAGGAGGAATCTCGAGTTATCTTGATTTGAAGTTTTTTACTTAAAAAATCAATATAATCCATAATAAAATGTTGCTATAGTACTGAAAAAACCTACAAAAACGCTCAAAAAGTTGGCCAAACTGTCCTCAACTAGTATAAAATTGTTACCGTTGTTGCAATTAGAAATATTTACAACTGGCTTAACTTACCAGAGTGGCTTAAGTATATTTTTATATGGCTCAAACCAGTAAGCTTAGTTTAACGGAATGCAATCTAAGAAATAAATGTCAATATACAATTGATGTCACGTTCAATAAACGTGAAACATTCAATGCAGATTATTTTCAATTAATAGGTAAAATATTCAAATTTCATACTAAGTAACCAGCCCACCAAAGTCTGCCGTTTTTATTTTTCTTAATAAAAATTGTTTACGTCAAGTTTTCCACCGAACATTGCCCTCAGCACTTCAGATAAAAAATGTTTAGTTCACACGGATAAAAATCTGATCCCCACACCATGATTTACAAATCATGAAATTCATAAATTGGTTAGGTCATAATATCAGGATCACAAATCATGGTTCCTGGAGTCATAATCATGATTCCTCATAAACGTAACATCCAGTGTGAAAACACTAAGCGGCGCACTTTGCTCCATCTCATTCGTATCGATCACTCTTAATTCAAGATGACAAAGCGGTTGAGTGGTAGAGTACGTGGCTTACAATCGGAAGGTTCTTGGCTCGAATCTCAATGTATGCTATTTTTAACTTTTTTTTTTATTTTGTCGATCATAAATGGATGCGCGACTCAGCATTTTTGGCAGTTGAATCATGATTCCGAGCAATCAGCTATAAGAACCTAACGCGTGTGATGCGTTGCGGCAATCTGACACATGATATCATGAGTCCAAATCATGGTGTATTTTCATAAGACAAAAACATGCTTGTTTTTAATGGTTTCAGGAAAACGTACCCCAAGCATTCGGTATAAGTATAATAAAATATGTGCATTATTTGCTGTCAGAAGGGAACTTATCTATTTGAAGAAACATCTGTTTCAAAATAGAATTTGAAATACTGTAATTGATGGAGTCCTTGACTTATCCATGCAAAGCCAAAATGTCATCAAGTCAGTTCTGTCTAAGCACCGACCATATGTAGCAAATGTTCGACGATTAACAAAGTCTTTAACAACTTTAAACAAATCCCCAATAATTACTACTTAAGTATCAACATCACTAGGACTTTCACTCTGTATACCTGCAACCTTTCACTTCATTTTATTTTTTTCGGGTTTCATCGTCAATCTGTTCATTGACTACTTAGTCGCGTTCGACCCAGTAACAAAAAATAGCTGTTGCAGGTAATAGCAAAGACTTACAAATAAGATAAAAGCTGATTAAGCTGACAAATACAATCAGGTTTAAGAATTATAGACGAGGAGCTTATGTTTTTTGTATAATTACATGGAATGAAAAGAGATGAGTTTCTGAATTTGCTGTTCAATATTGCGTTTTGTCGCATATACTCCTTGATTTTGCAGACCATGACTTTATTGGAATAGATCGCAGTTCAGTAAAGAAGGGTTTCACTATTTTAAAGATGGACAACTAGGATAAGCTTGTAATGCCATTTTTTCTACCCAAACGTATATGGTTGCATGTAGAGAAAGAAGCAGGTTCAGATGTGTTGGTGCTGAAGCAGTTCATGATTGAGATGTGGATGAATTTGTTGAAGATCCATATAACACTTGTGACGTATGATAATAATGTTTCCATTGAAGTAAAAACACATGTTCTGGCTGCGAATATCTCCTTTTACGGATTACGTAACCAGCTTAGGGACCCGCAACTTGCAAAGGGAAACGACATCTACACTGTTGCTTGATAAAGGCTTATCTGACTTCATAGATCCATTATTTCATTAACAACTTCGCCAAAACACCTCGCGATCCTTTATTGTACAACACTGAAAAGTGTTCCGAAAACCAAATCAATTTTCAATAATAATACAGAAAGAGCATTGATGAATACAAGCATGCCTAAAAGAAACATCACTGTTAATTTGCCATGTATAAAACGCTAATACTTGGCTCTCTTAGCACATTTATTTGAGAACAGGAGCGAGAACTATTGAGCAAACTTCAGTGAGCTGGTCATTTAATGCGAATGCCGGAAGAAAAAGTTGCATTAATCAGGTGAAGCTCAGCGACTCCGTGGAAGACCACGGCATATGATTATTCTGTTATTGACTTGAGCGTACCATAGTAATCAAATCATTCAAAATTTGAAACAACCGGTAATACTTGCTCTAATTGACTATAAAAGTATTCACATGACTTATCTGCTAACTATTATTGTGCTACATTTATTCTCAGATCCTTTTTTAAATAACAACATTGTTAATTATTGATTTATTTGGTTTACTTTTCAATCGGTTTAACATAGAAAACAACAATCAATGAAATTTGAACCAGTAAACTATGAAAAAAAAAAATCGAAGCCAAACATCAAATTTTCAAGATCACGAATCTGGAAAACCAAACATCCGTTTAAGCTGAAAACCTTATCGACTGGTCACTAGCTGGTGGTGACCAATCAATTAAACTTTCAGCTCAAACGGGTGTTCGGTTCTCCAGATTTGTGCTCTTGAAAAGTTGAAATTTGGTTTTGATTTAACTTATTTTTTCATTCATCCTTAAGGTGAGGAGTGGCTCAAGTTAAGCCAGATGTAAATATTTCTAATTCAAACAATGGTAACAATTGTATACTAGTTGAGAACAGTTTGGCCAACTTTCTGAGCGTTTTTGTTGTTTTTTTTTCAGTGCTATTGCAAAATTTTAATATGGATTATATTGAATTTTCAAGGAAAAACTTCAAATCCAGATTTTTCGAGATTCCTCCTAGGGATTTTTTTTTTAAATTGGCCCAGAGGTGCAGAATGACCACAGAAATCGAGCCCTGTGCTCAGATTTGATGGACAATTTTTTTTTAAATAATAACGGTCTGTCGGGGCACCGTGTGCCCATGTACTCTTGGGATTAAGAGCTACGTTGATACTATGAGATACATTCATCAGCTACAACTTGGCCGAAGAACGTTTTTAAATCGGATGCCTCAGTAATTAGTTATTGATTTATATCCAGTCACAAATTGTTCAGCAGTGCTCATTTAACTTCTGAGCAGGCAACATCAGAGTTGCACAGTATCAGTCATTTCAGCTGATGGCTGATGGACTAAAACTATCAATATCAGTTTAGAACTATAAATATCACTTTGATCTGACAACCAACTGCGGTGATGCGAAATCGCACTCTAGATCACAATCACTGCAGAATGAGTGATCACGTGGTAATTAACCACACTATCAATGTTTTTCAGTGACCAACACACAGTTTCAATCCGTCTTCAGCACTATCAAGATTATCGTACTGATAAAGTGCCATTTTATTTGCTTAATTTAAGACTAAACTTGACCCATCTGTGATATCCATAGTCTATCGCCATCAATGCATTGGTGATGGAGTAGACAGCATGATGTTGATGTGATATGGAATGATCCGAATTGTATCGTAGTCGGCCTGTACAAATCAGCAAATATCAAGCGTTGATGGTGACAGCAAGCAACTCTGGGCAACATTGCTGCACCTGACGCGAAAGATAGCACGCACAAATCATGGCTACTAGGTTTTACTGCATATCTATATAAATAAAAATGGAGTGGTGTTTGTATTTCACGAAATGGCTTACGAACGGGTCAACGTATTTGAATGATAATTTCTCTGTTTTGTTCCTCAAGGGTTCCGACGTGTTTGTGTGTATAAAAATCCCAGGATATTCATTGGAAAAGTTCGGAAAACGAGAGTGAACGGAACTGTCATTTTGTATGGGATGATCCATAGCGTTTTTCAACAGCCTACTTGATGGCAAGACGAAGTTTGCCGGGACCACTAGTATCTAATAAAACATCAAGGTTTGTAAATTTCATTTTTTAGCAGACAAAAATGGGTGGAAAACTTGGTGTTGAGCGAAAACAGTTCATGTCTCAGTTACTACAATGCAGTATCACATAGAAAAGGGTATTACAGATGCATTGAGTTGAAAATCTCTTGATTTTGCGCACTGATCCGTAATATGTCACAATTTGATCCATAATATGATAATTGATCCATAATATGGTTTTCAGAAACCGATACAATTTTTATTTTTTATGCAATCCTATGTAAATGTTTCAGTCAAAACAGTTTACTAACCGAAGTTCCAATCTGAAACAATTCTATTCTTGCAAATTACAATTTTACGTTTTCCATGTCGTTTTATTGAATTTTATGGGTTGGACTCCACACTATTTGATCCATACCTGTGGGGTCATGGTACCATCGTCGATCTTAGGGATGGTTCAAATATTACGTAACGCAAAATTTGTAAATTTTTGACCCCCTCCCTCCCCCACGTAACAGCTTTTGTATGGAAAATTTAAAATTTTTGTATGGACCGTAACACTACGACAGACCCCCTCCCTCCCCCTATTGCGTTACGTAATATTTGAACGACCCCTTAAGTTCATCATTCATGTGATGCGCAGAGCAATTGTCCAAGAGCAATACAGCTTTGGGCGGAATGCAGTTATCAGCAGAAAATTTACGCACAGCTGGTACAAAATTTTCGTGAAACCACCTCCGAAACATATCGCGCGTCATCCAGGCATTTTTGGATGCAAAATATGTACCTTTAAGTCACCAGTCACCATGCGGCCTCCATTCACCGTGCACATATACAAATTCTTACAGAATATTCATACAATTTTTACAAATTATTCTTTTGTCAGCAAAATATGATAAAATTGAAGAAATAAGGTAGTTCTTGTCACAAAACTTTTTAAAACCAGGTTTATGTAGTCAAAATCATGTGAATTCTGTTTAATAATGGGATATTTTAATTCCCTTAGTAGAAACGCCAAAAATTCACATTTTATCATTTTAACGTTGGAGTATCAGTTTTTTCATAATTTCAACAAGTTTTCGCTGTAGATACTTAAAATCTCCCTAATAAAGATAACTTACTAACTGTAGATACTTTTAGTAAGATATATTTCATCGTATGAACCATGAGATTTTATGCAAATAAGATTTTTTTATTGTGTTTCAGTCGAAACACAAATGCACGGTGAATGGACCCTTTTCAATATTTATGGTTCCTATTACCGTGCGTTAGTATGAAAGGTTTAAAAAAATTGGGTAATATTGGATTTATAGTTATGTCGTGATTTAACTACTTTATATTTAGTTTTTGAGCAAATATGAAATGGTTTGGACAATACAGTCAAACCTCCTATAACGATTTTGATGAAAAAATAATGATTTAGCCATTTTTTCAACTTGCTGTTGCTTTTATTGTAAAATAAGATTTGAATACCCTTAAAAATGAGTGAGCGCACTACTAGCAACATATTTGCCCCACCGACAACGTTTTTTCAAGATACAAAATTAAATCATGACCAAATCTATACGCACGGTAAATGGTGCACCAGTGTGCACGGTGAATGGTGACATAGAACGGTGCGAGGCGACCTTAACATCATATTTGTAAACATAATTTTTGAGTAATTTTTTGTTATGCATCTCCGATTTTAGATTTTTCACTGAATTATGGTTTTACTGCACGCTTCATTCTAGTTGACTTCTAATGATTTGGAAAAAATATATGACTTTTTGAAGTGCAGATTTTTTTTTAATGCACGGTGAGTGGTAGCTTAACGGTAACGGGCAGCTTCTCATTTATGAATGCCCTTGGATTCTGCGATTTTCAAATGATCACCATTGGCAGTTTGTTATCCGCTGTCACATTACAACAGGGCATAAAAGTTATCCGTTGCTTGATAATTTTACGCCCTGGAGCCAGTGGCGTAGCTAAGGTTTTTGGGGCCCGGTGCGGAGATCGATTTACGGGCCCTCATAATTAAGATGAACGCCGTTTAAATAGAAGGCGCTAATGTGAAATCGATGAATTTTACGTTGATATGTTGTTGAAGTAGTTTGATGGCATAAATGTCTATTCATGAGCCTACATTTTTTTTTTCTAAACTCTTGTTCATAAATACATTAGTTTACGAGAGGTTTCCAGTGAATTACCATGGAAGTAGAAATATACACTGGCGAAGTAGCTCTGGAATCAATGATTCGTATACAGCTTTTGAGTAGGTATTCTGGGAAAATTGCATCATTTCCTTTTTCTTTTTTTTTTTGAGTCGGGATTCATTTTAAACATCTTTACGAAAAAAATGCCTTCAAAATGAATAAATTTTCCCAAAGCTTGCCTGAAATAAATTTCGAACAAAATAAACTCCAAAGATTTTTTTCAGAAGTTCGTTTTGTAATTTTCACGAACTTCCTAAGGATTCTGTTGAAAAATTAATCGTAGTTTTTTTCTAAGGATAACCATAGAAGTTACCTCATAAATTCTTCATCATGAATTCTTTTTAAGGTTCTTTCATATTTTTTTCAAGAAAACTATAAGTACTCCAAGATTGTACCCAATGATTTTACCACCGTTTTCTTGAAATTTCTACCAAGGTCCCGTTTACAGCATCTTCAAGATTTTTACAAGTATTTTCTCCATGGCTTTTCTAGATTTTCCTTCAAGTTTTTTTTCTTTTTCTTCAGTTCTTAGAGAAATTTCCCAACGATGCCTGTAAAGAATTTCCTCAATCATTTTCCCAGGAATATCTCCAAAAAAAAGATCTAGGATTTTCAGGAATTATTGGTGAAATTTTTCAAAAATTCAGGAGATATTGAATTCTAAAGTAACATTTGAAAGAAGTTTGAAAGTAACCCTTGATGTGTCAGGGAGGAGTATTATCGCCCTTACTTTGGTCGTTAGTAGTAGACGAACTCCTTAAAAATCTAAAGGATCAAGGTTTTGAGGTTATTGGATACGCAGATGATGTGGCCATTGTGATTCGTGGAAAATATGATGACACAATCTCCAATCGGTTGCAATCTGCGTTAAACAGTACTCTCAAATGGTGCAGAAGTGAGGGCTTAAATGTAAACCCTTCGAAAACAGTTATTGTTCCTTTTACAAGGAGGAAAAAGATGAACCTCAAACAGCCTTTTTTGGATGGAATTCGAATTCAGTTCTCGGAAGAAGTAAAACACCTTGGTGTAACTCTGGACAAGAAATTGAACTGGAATTCTCATCTAAATAAGATCATAACTAAGGGTACAAATGCCCTGTGGGTCTGCAATAAAGCCTTGGGGAAAACCTGGGGCCTACGCCCAAACATGGTACATTGGATTTATTCAGCAATAGTGCGACCTAAAATTACTTACGCTTCACTGGTGTGGTGGCCTAAAACAAATGAGGTAACCACTCAAAAGAAGTTAGCTAAGTTACAAAGGCTTGCGTGTATATCTATGACTGGGGCAATGAAAAGCACACCATCAGTTGCTTTGGATGCCCTTCTCAATTTACTACCTTTGCATCAATTTGTTAAACTGCAAGCTGCAAAAAATGCCTTGCAATTTATCCGTTACAATAAAATACTAGATGGTGATCTGATGGGACACTTGAAGATCATCAAGGATTTCAACTTGAACTCAGATATAAAAACAGTAGAAGACTGGATGATAACGAAGACAAACTATGATGTGCCCTTCAAAGTGGTTAAACCAAACCGCAATACGTGGGAATCGGGTGGGCCAAGTTTACGTCCAGGGTCTGTTGTATTTTACACCGATGGGTCAAAGATGGGCGAAAATACCGGGGCTGGAGTTTTTGGTCCCGGTATTAGTAAGTCTATAGCTATGGGATGCAGCCCCACTGTATTTCAGGCTGAAATTCAAGCAATTTTAGAATGCACAAATGTTTGTCTCAAAAGGAATTACAGGTTTGCTAAGATCTGTATTTTCTCGGACAGTCAAGCAGCATTAAATGCGCTAAAGGCATTTACATGTCAATCGAAGTTAGTGTGGGAATGTATTCTCTCTTTGAAGCAATTGGCCAGTAGGAACGAAGTAACGTTGTACTGGGTTCCCGGCCATTGTGGTATTGAAGGGAATGAAATCGCCGACAATCTAGCAAGACAGGGTGCAGCTTCGAGCTTCGTCGGCCCTGAACCTTTTTGTGGAGTTCCTGAGAGTACTCTTAGGATGAAACTAAGAACTTGGGAAATGTCCATGGTAGAAACTAATTTGAATGCCACGGATACAGCCAAGCAAGCGAAAAGATTTATTAGACCCAGTCTGTCAAAAGCCCGGGCCATATTAAATCTTAATAAAAAGAATACCAGGGTAATAACCGGTCTGATGACTGGTCACTGCCCGAGCAGGTATTACCTTTACAAGATTGGAAAAATCCAATTCTCAGAATGTCGATTTTGTTTGAACGAAAACGAAACCGCTGAACACTTGCTTTGCAGCTGTGGAGCATTGTTCAATCAAAGGTTGTCAATATTTGGAAAAGGGTTATTGGAGCCCTCCGAAGTTTGGCAATGCAATCCAAACAGGGTAATAAACTTTATAAAACGAGTTGAGCCTAGTTGGGATAACGTGCTCCATCAACCATTGTCCACCACATCTCAATTGTGAGAGGATATTTGATGAGCACAAAATCAAATATGGGTCATACCACAATATTCCTAATTATTGGACGCAGTGGGTAAAAGGCTCTACAGAAAAAAAAAAAAAAAAACCCTTGATGTGCTCCCACAAAGTTCTCTGAAGGAACTCCAGAGGAGTCTTGGTGGACTTAGAAGATAAATTGCTTAGATGATAGGAGCTATTACATTATTTATTGTAGTGTTAGCTGATGTGCAACCTGAGATGAATTAAAAAAAAACATGAAGATTGTACTTCGAAAAGAGGACGAGAAATTGTTGGAAAGAACTGCAGAAGTAATTTCACATGAAATGTTAGAGGAAGCTTTAACAATATATCTGAAGGAGTTTCATGAAGAATCCCAGATTAAATTTAAAGAGGAATTCCTGGAAGAGTATCAAATAAATTTTCTCGGATAATCCCTGAATCCGTGAATATCCTTGATGGAATCCAAATAAAGTTGGTTGGTTTAACGAGATTTTTAGCCCTGGGCTAGTTCATCTCGGGACCAACGGCTTTACTTCCCTTCCGAAGGAAGTCGTCACTATAACTTTTTACGTCATAAGTGACTATGTCGGGGATGGGATTCGATCCCAGGTCCTCGGCGTGAGAGGCGAGTGTTCTAACCACTACACCAGGTCCGTCCCCTTATCCAAATAAAACTCCTGAAAGGATAACTCTATAAACTAGCATAGGTCTTCCTGTAAAAATCCCCGAATTAATTTCTTTAAGAACTGCAGAATGTATTTTTTTTTCTTAAAATAATTTATGTAGGAAACTTTGGAGATCTACTAAAGTTACTGGGGAAATCAAAATAGTCAAGAAAAGCGTTGTACTGCTTATGGATTTCCTGAAGCAAATTACGAATAAAAATCCATCTTTTGAAACAACGCTGGAAATTCTTTTGGGAAACCTGGTGATGGAATCAATATAGACGTTTCTGAACGAGATCCCAGAAGCATACCTGAAGAGATCTTTGTAGCAATCACTAGAAGAATTCCTAAAGTTTTTCCTTGAAGAATCTGAAAATAAATTCCTGAAGAACCTGTGAAATAGTCTCTGAAGGTCTCCTTGGGACCTCTTGAAGCAAGATTCACTTCAAGCAGAATAAAGAAAAAAGTGACTTCAGAGAATATTTTGGTTAAAATAGACTTTTAAGACCTTCCGTTAAAAATTGAGACATACATTAAAATAGAGACTAAGCCTCTAAAAAGAGATTTGCTATCAGCCTCGAATGTGTACAAACCATTGCCACGGTGTGCCAGAAACCGTTATTAACAGAAAAAAATGTCCATGAATTCGGCACCTACCATTCGAAAGATATAGTATTCAAGCATCTTCTCCGTGAATTTAAAAATATTCTAACGAGGGAATCGAAAGTTATAGTGATTTGAAGGTTATTTTGCATGGGATATTCACATGCTTATAAATATTGCTCAACGGTGCATCATTATTAACTTGTAAAAAAGCCAAGTAACCATCAGCTTTGCATTAGGCATTCAAAACATGTGATATCCAAGCATCTTCCCTGTAAATTTGAAATCATTACGTCGAGAAAATCAGAAGTTATAGTGATTTGTATATTTACCATTATTTCTATGAAGTCTAAATTATAGTTTTTTATTTCTTTTTTTTATATCAGTGCACAGAATTTACAAATAAAAATGTCCATATGACTGACACTCGGCATTCAAAAGATGATTATTCAAGCATCTTCGCAGTTAGTTTGAGAATACTTTATCTAGAGACAACACAACTAAAGTACTTTGAAGTTTTGAACCTATAATAGAGTAAATTTTGAGTATTAAATTACCACGTTCAATGTTTTTACCACTACTAATTGCAACAAATGCTTATCAATATGTTGATCAATGTGCTATAAAAGCGTGATTGACCGCCTACTGTTGCTTCTCCGTTATTACAAGAGCAACTATACATGCACAAGGAACCAACGGATGTTACTTAGGATTAGTCGCAGCACTCTCAGTGTGTAAGTAATGGAATTCTCATTCCTTGTATTAAGCAATACCGCGTCCTGCTGTGTCCTAATACATGAAAATTGGGATTATGGAATAAATATTTACGTGATACTATCTTTGAGGAAGCCGTTGGAATCCTCTGCACTTCCACGAGAAGTCAATGGGAGTTTGGAAAATTGGAAGTGGTTATATTACAGATTCGTCTTGGTAAACAAAACGCCTAATTACAAAAGTCCTAGGGATGATCACATCATTTTCACTGGTTATACCCCGTTATACCTCTCCTAAAACATAATGAAGTCATCAACATAATAAATTTAATAAAAAAAAAGTAATCCTTTTATATGAACAAAACATGACTGAATCAATATGACGATACCTTTGATGACGAACTATTCAAAGATTTCGCATGATGCAAATCATGCAGCATCAATCCAAAAAGTAATCTATCAGTATTTAATCTAAAGGAAAATCCGACGCTCATAGTATTCAATAATTCTAGGAACTAAACAAAATTGAAGGCTTGTTGCATTTACATATTTTGCAAAACATGAAACAAGGTTAATTTCTACAATAAACTCCCTTCTAACTATTATTTGAACAAACACATAAATAAATGTATCCCCTTCGCTGTCATGAATAAAATGTGAACCATCATATTTAACTTATTTAAAACACCAGCATAAAATGATCGCACTAGGTGATAATCCAACCTCGACTGAGCAACATGGTGCCACTTTCAAATTGTTCATGTTCACCAATATGCTTATTTGGGTCATAATGAAACACTGCCCCGCAAAACGCGCAGAAATGAAACAAAATTCATAAAAACGAACCCATTTGCTTGTGATTTAACGAAACACTGCATTTCTTCAATGTAAGATATAAGTTGAATGCAAATCTGTTAAGTTAATTTGTGTTGAAATTATTAAATGCGTGTTGCGAACACTATTTCAGACAATTGAAAAAAAAATCTTAATGACTCCAAAACTTCAAAGTACTCTAATTATGTTGTCTTTTGATAAAATAATCTCAAACTAACTGCGAAGATAATTGGCTACTATATCTTTTGAATGACGAAGGTCAGTCCTATAGACATTTTTATTTGTAAATTACGTACACTTCCATAACAAAGGCGTATAAATCAGCCCTAATTTAAACTTCATAGAAATAATGGTAAATATACAAATCACTATAACTTCTGATTTTCTTGACATAATGATTTCAAATTTACAGGGAAGATGCTTGGATATCACATGTTTTGAATGCTTAATGCAAAGCTGATGGTTACTTGGCTTTTTTACAAGTTAATAATGATGCACCGTTGAGCAATATTTATAAGCATGTGAATATCCCATGCAAAATAGCTTAAAACCTTCAAATCACTATAACTTTCGATTCCCTCGTTAGAATATTTTCAAATTCACGGAGAAGATGCTTGAATACTATATCTTTCGAGTGGTAGGTTGTGACATGTGCATTCAACATGTCATTCCTATTCCTACATTTTAGCATATCCAGCAGACCACACCAGTGGAAACATGCGATCGTAAATTACCGTCATAGGCATTGAACCATCAGTTCAATGCCTGCTCAAAATAGTCAGCACTTATGGCAACTGCCAGAAGTGTCGGGTAACAATTTATTGAACCATGCTGTTGCCATCCGCAGGCATGGCCCTTTTTGGAATACTCTATCTTTCTCTTTTCCGCATGCATCGAGCACTGATAGATGATCACCTACATGCTGTTTCACATAGATCGAAGCTTCGAGTGTCTCCAGTAGGACCTTGTAACAAATCAATTTGAAATAAAGAATCATTCTTGACTGGAAAGCGCGAGAGTTCATACCTCTAGTGATGACAATCGTCCAAGTAGTGAATGAACGTTACAAGGTGCCGAATTCATGGACATTTTTTTCTGTTAATAACGGTTTCTGGCACACCGTGTTGCCGTTCTGTCAAACACACAAGTCTACGGTGGCGCTATCTATGCAGTTCATAGCGGCCGTTTTGGTTATTGAAACGATGAAATGGGCCCCGCGTAGATCCACCTGAATTACAAAATTAAACCGATTTATCGAGAACGAAATTTTAATAGGTATTTAGGCTACTCTAATCACTATACCATTGATCATGGGGCCCCTACACATATTGCCGATCAAGGTCAACTTCAAACTGAATTTTTATCTACTTGTTAACGTGTTAGTTTTCTAGAAATCAAATTCATAATATTAAATGAAATTCTTTACACCTATGAACTCGGGGCCCGGTGCGGACCGCACCTACCGCACCCCCCTAGCTACGCTACTGCCTGGAGCATTGGTCTCATGTGGACTGACCAGTGTTTCCGACGGGAGCATTTTAAAGAACAAACCCGACTCATCCGCATTATTCACCATCTGGACCGTGAGTTGGCGGCGCTTAATTTCCTCAAAAAATGGTCGAGAAAACATTCAACGCTTCCGGAGTCGCTGGACAGAACCTCCCCGCAAATTTTGAGCTTTTGAATTCCATAGGGGACAACTTACCTATTGTCGGCAGCCTAAGCAGCTGAACTTTGAAGAAGGCAATTATACAGAACAATGAAGCACATTAATTGGCAGGAGACACCTGAACTACACTTGAGCACTCTTCATTTATTAATTACTAGTGGTTTTCAACTTTCCCGGTAAATATTCTGGGATTGTTATACACACAAACACGTCGGAACCCTTGACGAACAAAACGGAGAATGAATCATTTAAATCCGTTGACCCGTTCGTAAGCCATTTCGTGACATACAAACACCATTCCATTTTTATTTACATAGATTATGCACAAAACACTATTTTATTCTCTAAGTTATCTATTTTTCCTCACCAAAGTCACGAGGCACTTGTTCTTTTATCGGCAATGCAATTACTATTGTCGGCAGCCAAATTGTTCTCTTCGGCAATCCAAAACTGTACAAAAACTAGGTTATGTATTGGTCACTTTTCGTATTTGTTGACAATGCCTGAATATAAACGTCACTTATTATGGTCTACTCGTTGAAAGGGCCAATGCAGAAAAATACAGACTACACTGAGAACAGCATTGCAGTTATAAATAGAATAGCTGAGAGTAATATTGAATACACAACGTCACTAAATTTGTGCAGACTAAGGCGCCGTCCACAAATTACGTAACGCTCTAGGGAGAGGGGGTGTAGGCTCAAACACAAAATTTATTTTTTTTCATACAAAGACTGTTGCGGAGGGGGGAATGGTCGAACACGATTCTCTTGATTTGTTCTTATTGCGTACCAATTCTACACGCGGCAATCTGGACTATAGAAATTCATATATTTTGCCTTAAGAAAGATGAAACAATTATTGCAATACGAAAGCTTTATGTA
This sequence comes from Aedes aegypti, assembly GCF_002204515.2. Lineage (NCBI taxonomy): Eukaryota > Metazoa > Arthropoda > Insecta > Diptera > Culicidae > Aedes > Aedes aegypti. The sequence continues at coordinate 21,551,153 of NC_035107.1, forward strand.
TCGTTTCAGCATCATTTAGTATAATTAACTAAATTTTCATATTTAGCAATCCAAGGTGGCAGCTTCAGGAGTGTAAGAATTGTTGGAAACCCATGCAATATGGATATTTTCGGAACGGGCGCGACGAAGGGATAACGAAAATCGATGTGCGACGCCATTTTGAAATCCAAGATGGCGGCCTCCGGTTTGGTGAAATCATTGAAAACCAATGCAAAATGGACATTTTTGAAACGGACGCGACGAGGGGATAAACATTAGGGCTCCTGAAAAGATAATATATTTTTTTACCAGCATACACAAAAAACCTTTTTTTTTTCAAACCGCCTATTCCTACCTACATCCAAAACTGTCAAACCATTCATATTGTAGTGCAATTTTAGAGATAATTTTCCGTTCTTCGGTTGAACAGAAACTACCGCAGATAGGGTAACCATCCGTCCTGATTTTGAGCTTCTTTTGAGGTGTCCTGATTTAATTTTCATATTTCAAGTTTTGTGCTGCTTTTTTTTTCTTGGCGAACAACGTTAGATGTCAGCGTTATTTCGAATTACAAATAACTATCCTAATAACAAAAAACAACAAGAATATTCAAATGGCATCTATCCAAAAATGCATGCTGTGTTTTGTGGATCAAAATCGACTTCAGCTGCATAGAGAATTTGGGATGTGTTTCATACTGTATCACAACACCATCAGGTTCAGTCGATGTTCGACGATTCTGATGTTGTTAATAGATTTCTTTGGACTTGTACTATAATACATTTGGTGTATTTTAACAGAATTTATTCGCTTTCAGATTGTTAGTGACTCTCTTATTATTTAGCCATATATTTGGAACTCAAAGAAATCGACATTAATTTTTCATGAGGTCTTATCTGCATTCATCAATTTTCTTCATCGTTGCACTCTTGGCATTTTTGCAGAAAACTAATTCACTTTTCGAAATATGTTTTCGAGTCGTTGGATACAGAATCACATCATCTTGCTTAATGAACAAGAAATATTACAGATTTTTTTTAATTCCGCGTAATTCTTAGCGAATTATATCTCGATGAAGAGAAATTGTCCATGATATATAAGCAGTAATTAAGGAATTGTGAATTTACATGTATTATTTAAAGTTGAACACAATGATGTTTGAAGTAACTTACAATGCTTCGTAGTTTCTCGTCTGAAGCTTGGAAACTTCTCCTAGTTATCCTGTAAACTTCTACTCAGCAGCTTGAAAGCTTCTCCTCAGAAGCTTGAAAGCTTCTCCTCAGAAGCTTGTAAGCTTCTCCCTAGAAGCTTGGAAGCAAGATTATTATAATGACAGGTTTACCGATCTTGGCAGTCAGTGGGTGCGCGGTGTGGTTAGCTGCGGGGAAGGTGGAAGGGACAGCTGGCGAGTGGGCTAGCTGGCAGGTTTGTGTACTCAACCGTTTCTATGGGGTTGTTAGGGAATGTTTATTCCAACAAACATAAACACAGTGAAGTGAAAATTTTCTCCAGCATTTTGTCGCGAATCAAATTTTCGTCTTTAATGTAGTATTCCGGTGTTTCGTGTCGAAGAGAAGCAGATTATTTTAAAAATTGGTTTACAATTGCATGTGATGCATGTAAATGTGGATATTTCGAATAGTGCAGCGGGTGAAAGCCACCCACCACCGATGGTCTACAGATGGAAGAGAGGATGCGCCACGGTGTCGCCGTCTGACGATGACGGTTGTATTCTAGTAAATAACTTTATCTCGTAAGTTAAGTCATTCTACTATCAGTGCATTACACAGTGAAGTAAATTCAGATACTTTGCCGCGTATACCACACAGATGTGGGTGTAAAAGAAACATTCTATACCTACTTTGTCACGCCATGCATCTGATATCCAAACAACCAAAACAAACTCGCCAGCTGGCACTTGGCATTTCAAAATGGCGGAATGGGAAATCTGACACATTGGGCTACCTCCCTTCCAGATACCTTGGTTGGATCCGTCGCAAACAAGAATGAGATCGATTAAGTGTTGTTATTTCTCAACTTAGTTAAAACCTCCGTTAGTTTTTGGAAAGAATTCGCCAAATCAAACTGTCACTGAGCACGATGGATAATCCGTGGGCGTTACTAACAACAACCTAAGACAAGACGTGACAGGTCAAAGTACAAAAATGAAACCAATTGCCTGTCAAAAAAGACCACTTCCCATTGGTCGTTATGGCAAAGGCCTACTTTCACATCGTTGAGTTGGATTGCAACAGGGTACTTTGTTGCTAGTTCATGGATTAGAGTTTTTATCGAAAATTTCGAAATTTTTCATGAAAACTTTTCGTTTCAAAACTATTTATATTTATTGTTTAGCTCGAAACATGTGCTCCTACAATGCTAAATTAAATTAAAAATACCTTACTGATACAAATTTAATGGAAATTATGCCCATTCCAGCTAAAAATACAATCGGTTTTGAATATTAACCTGATTTTTTGAAATATCGCATCCTCTAATGCACTAAATTAATGAAGCATTCAGGAAACAATCAAATTTTGATCCTTGATATTTTAATTTGTTCACAAGATTTGCATAAAAAGGATACTGGTAACACTGGCTTTTGTGTCGTCAAGGTTATCGACTGAAAAACAACGGGGCAGTCTTAGTTGAGCTGTCACGTCCTGTTCTAGACAACAACTGCAACTCGAATGAATTAAATGCTGCGTGGGGGTGCGTGTATACAGGTGTATACGTTTGTTAGTCCAGGACAGGACGTGAAACTGCTCCGTTGTTTTCTAGTCGGTAACCTTGACGATGCAAAAGTCAGTACTACCAGTAACCTTTTTTAAACAAATCTTGTGAATTAATTCAAACATCAAGGCTCATCATTTGGTTTTTTCGTGCACGTTTCATTCATTTAGTGCAATAGAAGATGCTTGTTTTTTTTTTTAAATTAGTTTTATACAAAACCGGAGTTGCAGGCGTGTAGAGTGGTAAAGATCAGCCGGCTGCCGAAGTTTTGTGTGAGCTGCTCTATTGTAAGATGTGGAGAATGCATCACATCCGAACATTGAAAATCGCCGACGAATTTGTCAAGCTAAACCTTCGTCAATCATTGCCCGGTATGGAATAATCCGTGTGAAAGCTGGCAAGTACATTTCCGCACATCTAATAGCACCGGCAGTTTAATTGGGTTATCGGTAATGTCATCTATAAAATGGCAAAGTTCCGACGAGCATGGTATTCAAATTAACTTCTTCCGTAAACAAAACTTATTCGTAATTTCACTTAAAAAAAAACACTACCGATCGCAAAATACGTGTTGACTTAAATGAAAAAAGTGACAGTTGGATTTATGTAACGCCCTGAGCACACAAATTCTTGATTAACAGCCATGGTTTCATGACTTGTAGTCATGATATCATGAAACATAAAATTTTATGATTTCATGACTTTTTGTTCATGATTCCGGCATCGGATTTTTTTTCCGTGTACCACTTCTAGTACTGCATTTGGTCTCTCGTTAGTGCAAAAGGTACCCAAGTTTGACAGATCGCAGTCCACTTTTTACGGCATTTTAGATTACCTTATGAGCCATAAAATTTTGGACAACCACAAGGGACATGGAGGTCTTTAATTTGTCTTTGTATAAACGGTGTATATAAAGCTAGCATTACTGTATATGTACAATTGAAGTTGACTTAAAGTGGGAAAGGGCCCCACAAATGTCGAGTTAACACACTTTAATTATTTCAACGACCTCACTAAAACGTTTCGCCGAGAACCCGACAACTGAGCATTCGGTATATTTCAATTTTTAATCTATTTTTTTTTGCCGAGATTTCGGTGAACGTTACCGAGATTCGAATAATATTTACCGAAATCTCGGTGAAAGTTTTGCAGAGAATGGTCAAATTACTACCGAGAAATCAGCTGTTGTGTTCTCGGCGATACCGTTTAAGTGTGATTGTTATAAGCTATAAATTAAATATGGCTCTAGTGGGACCCACTTTAAATCAACTTTAAATGTACATATACAGTAATGCTCGCTTTATATACACCGTTCATAGGTAAAAATTACAGCTTCAGCAACATGGTTACTTGGAAAGTGGTATTTTCTGACAGGCATTTGGTTTAGTTATTATACTTTGACATGAGACGACTCGTCTTAGGTGTTAGTGAACAATCAAAACTACTAGATAAAAATGGAAAACAGTCACAAAATGTGTTAACATTGAAATTCTAGAAACCACAAGCGTAATTTTTCCTGTTATTGATGTGAGGATCTAAAATACACGTAAAGGGTTGTTCATCAATATCGTAACACAATTTCGTCGATTTTTCTAACCTCCGTTCTTTGGAGAAACAGATTGCGAGTTTAGAAATCAAAACTAAATTGTATTACACGCGATTAATACGGATCCAATAATTTCCTCCAAAAACAGTAACGTAAATAATGAACGTCCCATTAATTTATTTTAGTCATCTCTCATCAGTAATTGCCCCTCGAATTATTTTCAAAAAATTTTAGTGAATCTTTGTTCCAACACACTTAAACGGATTAGTAGAGAACCCAACAGCTGATGTCTCGGTAATAATTTGACGATTTTCGGTAAACGTTTACCGAATCTCGGTAACGTTCGCCGAGATTTTTGCGAAAAATTTGGATTGCCGGAAGTACCGAGATTCAGCATTCAAAATTACCGAATTCTCAGCTGTTGGGCTCTGGGCGAAAAGTTTTACTGAGGTCGGTGAAATAATTTACAGTGAGAGGCAAAATAAAGTGCCCACCTTACCAGTTTTCGAATTTCTCTCATTGATTTGGTTCAAATTAAAGTTAACACACCTAAATCTTTTGTGATATTTTATTTTTGATGTTCTTTTAAAGTTGCACTTACGAAATTTTGATAAAAAAAAGAATTTTACTTAAAGAAAAAGAAAATCAATTTGTATTGAAAAAAAGTAGTGACAAAAATAAGTGCCCACTTCCTTCTTGGCCCCAGAAAAGATGATTTAAGAAAAATAAAAAGCAATTTAATAGTTAATGTGTCCTCCTTTGGCCTTAAGGACTTGCTGGAGGCTCTTCGGCATGCTTTTCACCAGGTTTTGTAGGTGTTGTGGATCTAGTTCTTCCCAGGCGCGCTCCAAGGCTTCAAAATAATTATTTTTGTTGGTAACACCAGTTTTTTCAACCCTGGCATCGAGAATCGCCCACAAATTCTCGATGGGGTTGAGGTCTGGGCTTTGTGGAGGCCATTCCAGCGGTTTAATCCGACAAGACCGGAAAAAAGACTTGGTCTTCTTTCCAGTATGCTTCGGGTCGTTGTTCTAGAGAAATATGAATTTCTCTTCAAGGCCCGTCTGGATCAGCGAAACCTCCAGATTTTCCAGCAAGATGTTAATGTAGGAATCTGCCATCATTATTCCGTCGATTTTCACGAGGTTTTCTACTCCACTCCATGAAAAACACCCCCAGACCATCACATTTCCTCCTCCATGCTTCACCGTTCCTTGGATGTGGTGCTCTGCATCACACACGAGCCCGCCGCTCTCGGTTAGACAGCTCGAGCTTCAGGAGCGCCACATCCAAGGAACGGTGACGCATGGAAGTGTGATGTGATGAAATGTGATGGTCTGGGGGTGTTTTTCATGGAGTGGAGTAGGAAGCGTCGTGAAAATCGACGGAATAATGACGGCAGATTCCTACATTAACATCTTGCTGGAAAATCTGGAGGTTTCGCTGATCCAGACGGGCCTTGAAGAGAAATTCATATTTCTCTAGAACAACGACCCGAAGCATACTGGAAAGAAGACCAAGTCTTTCTTCCGGTCTTGTCGGATTAAACCGCTGGAATGGCCTCCACAAAGCCCAGACCTCAACCCCATCGAGAATTTGTGGGCGATTCTCGATGCTAGGGTTGAAAAAACTGGTGTTACCAACAAAAATAATTATTTTGAAGCCTTGGAGCGCGCCTGGGAAGAACTAGATCCACAACACCTACAAAACCTGGTGAAAAGCATGCCGAAGAGCCTCCAGCAAGTCCTTAAGGCCAAAGGAGGACACATTAACTATTAAATTGCTTTTTATTTTTCTTAAATCATCTTTTCTGGGGCCAAGAAGGAAGTGGGCACTTATTTTTGTCACTACTTTTTTTTCAATACAAATTGATTTTCTTTTTCTTTAAGTAAAATTCTTTTTTTAATCAAAATTTCGTAAGTGCAACTTTAAAAGAACATCAAAAATAAAATATCACAAAAGATTTAGGTGTGTTAACTTTAATTTGAACCAAATCAATGAGAGAAATTCGAAAACTGGTAAGGTGGGCACTTTATTTTGCCTCTCACTGTAAGTGTGAACCAAACCACCTTATAACACCCCTTATAAAACCCTCCTCCATTAAAACTTCATGTTGCTTGCAAACATGGTTCAAAAACAATGTTTACATGCTAAAATAAAAAAAAAATGACAAAGAAAAAATGTCCCGATTTTGTCAGCCTATAATTCATCGAGGGGCTCACAAAATCGGGTCCTTACTGTATTATTTAAAGTTGAACACAATCATGTTTGAAGTAACTCACAATGCTTCGTAGTTTCTCGTCTGAAGCTTGAAAGCTTCTCCTCAGAAGCTTGTAAGCTTCTCCCTAGATGCTTGGAAGTATCTCTCAAGAAGCTTAGAAACTTTTCTCTTGGAAGCTTCTCTCCAGAAGCTTGGAAGCTTCTCTCCAGAACCTTGGAAGTTTCAGTCCAGATGCTTCAAAGATTATCTCCCGAAGCTAGGAAGTTTCCAGAAGTTTGTAAAATTTTTTCCGAAAGCTTCTCTCCAGAAGCTTGGAAGCCATCCAGGAGCTTGTATGCTTCACTCCCGAAGCTTAGAAGCTTTTTTCCAGAAGCTTGGAAGCAATCTTCTCACCAGAAGATCGGAAGCTTCTCCACAGAAGCTTGGAAGCTTCTCTCAAGAAGCTTGAAAGCTTTTCATCAGAAGCTTGGAAGCTATTCGTCAGAAGCTTGGAAGCTTCTTCTCAGCAGCTTGGAAGCTTCTCCTCAGAAGCTTCAATTTTTTTTGTCTCAGAAACATGGAAGCTCCTCTCCAAAAGCTTGAAAGCATCTTCTCAGAAGTTTAAAAGCTTATTCTCAGAAGCTTCGAAGCTCTCCCTAGAAATTTGGAAGCTTCATCTCAGAAGTTTGGAAGTATCTCTTAAGAAGCTGAGAAACTTCTCTATAGAAGCTTGGAAGCTTCGTCTCAGCATTTTGGAAGCTTCTCCTGAGAAGCTTCAAATTTTCTATTTAGAAACTTGGAAGCTTCTCTCCAAAAGCTTGAAATCATCTCCTTAGAAGCTTGAAAGCTTATTTTCAGAAGCTTGGAAACTTTTCCTCCGAAGCTTAAAAGCTTCTCCATAGTAGTTTGGAAGTAGCTATCCAGAAGCTTAGAAGCTTTTTGCTAGAAGCTTGGAAACTTCTCTTCACAAGCTTGGAAGCTTCTCCTCAGAAGCTTGGAAGGTTCTCCTCAGAAGCTTGAAAACTTCTCCCTAGAAGTTTAAAAGTTTCTCTGAAGAAGTTGAGTAATTTCTCTATAGAAGCTTGGAAGCTTCTTCTCAGAAGTTTGGAAGCTTTTACTCTGGAGTTTGGAAGCTTCTCCTTTGAAGCTCGGAAGCTTTTACTCAGAAGCTTGAAAGCTTTTTTAGAAAAGGTCAAAAGCACCTTTTAGAGAAGCTTGAAAGCTTATCGTAAAGGAGCCCGAAAGCTTCTCTTAAAGAAGCAGGAAGGCTTTTTATCGAGAAGCTTGAAAGCTTTGCCCCGAGATGCTCTCAAACAAGGAAGCACCTCACAACAGCTTCTACATAGGAACTCAAGAGTCGACCAGCAAATTCAAATCGAAAATTACGAGCAATTTAGAGCATTCCATAAAAAAAGCTTAAAGAGTCATTAAAGGGTTTAACATCCCATTGATCCCTTTCATTCAAAAGTCATCCCCGCCGCTTTTTCGACACCTCCAACGCAATTTGCCAGCAAAATTCAATCTCTGTCACATTTCGCCACTGTCGTCAGCAAAAATTTCCTCCGGCATCGTGATCCGGTCTGCTTTAAACGCTCCGTGTCCCGTGCTATCGATTCATTCGTGCTGCATCCGCCCGCCCTAATCCGCACTGACAGTAAAAGGATTTATAGACTCTGAAGCTGGCAGAGCTTTGGGTCTCTTTTGGAGCAACATTTTCCGAAGCTATTTTCAACCTTTCACCCCTTTTCGCTGTTCGCCATTTGCCGACGGTTCTACAGTAGCGAATCGAATTTATCTGAATTTACTGTGCAGGAGGATCAAAGACAAAATAGGGACGTAGTAGTCGTGCTCAGAATAGGTATTGGTTCTAGTACTACATTTGGTCCTAGTAGTCGGGCTTAGAATGGGTACCATTTCTAGTACTACATTTGGTTCCTTGGTACTACACTCAGTACCCAAGTTTGACAGGTCGCAGTAGAATTTTCACGGCATTCTAGATTTTGCTGTACTACTTCATGTTGCATAAAATTTTGAGTAACTGCAAGGGACACCAGGGACCTGACTGTGTTTATTTTGTCTCTGGCAGCACTGTAAAAACGGCGCTCGGAATGCTTTCTCGGCTTAGGCCACAGCTTACCAATCTTCGTCCGGAGGACCAGAGAAGTGAGATTCTCTAATCCATTTGTCTGCCGGTTGCTGCTGTCAGATCTCAGGACTTAGTAGGCGACGCCTGCTGTTGCTGTCTGGTTGTTGTTTATCCAGACGGATAGCGCCACCAATCGGCAATCGGCAGCAGCTGCAACGGGCCGGCAAATGAGAACAGCGCACAAACAAGTCAATGGAAATTAATTTGATTTCCGTTTGTTCCAGCTCGGCACTTTCCGGATTCGAACGACCGACGGACTGCCCGGATAAAAACGTACCATTCAGTGAATGCAGAACAATATAGAAGTTGCCATTCAAAACAATACATAAACTATTTTTTTGACCGTGAGCTGCCATTTGAAAACCATTTAAATCCGTGTTTACACTGTAATCTGCTACATTTTGCCTCATGTAAAAAATAACAAACTTTTTTTGAATGCCTTATATAAGAAAATATCAATATTGTTAAGATTGTAATCAACCAGTAAGTTATATTGTAATTTTTACAGTGAATTATTCAAAACAATATTCTGTAAAGTAATTTATACTGTATTGTAGTTTTAATGTTTTGTATAGTATTGCTACAATAACTTATATTGTTATGTATAATATTTTTATCCGGGTTAACTAACTGTTTGTTTTTATTTCCCTTCTCTCTCTTTTCGCAGGACATACCGCTGCACGTCGCCATGATTTCCCATCTGTTGATTGCGTGGGACCGGAAGCGCTGGCTGACGGATCCACTCAAGGCCCGGCTGCCGGCGTTCGTGTGCAGCTGTGCCTCCTGGCTGGCCGGAATGGTGATTGCGCTTCCGTATCCGATCTACACCACCTATCTGGATCTGGGGGTGAGTATTCGAGTGATTTGTAGTGATTAGATGGTGGAAAGTAGATTGGAATTGCATTTTGATTTAGCGAAGTAGGAAAATAATGAGTTCCTACCTTTATGTGGTTATCTTGAAAAAGTCGGTACATTTTTTGAGACACATTTTCATACCTTTTGTAATGATCTTGAGCTAACCCAACGCGTTGATACGTTGCCTTTGATCCGCATCCCAAGTAACCATGGAGCATTATATCATTGCTTATATAAAGCAGCTGCATTGCCGTAAGCCTACCATTATAGTAGTTTAAAAGTGGAAAAAGGCCCTGATATAGTCGAACTAATGCAATAATGTTTATAAAGCAACCAAGCAATTCATAAAGTAATATTAGTGCATTAAGGTGAAACAGTTAGGAATCAACTTCTAAGATTGCACTATAACTTCAAAGGCACAAGTCTCGCGAAGAAAGCATCCAACAACAGTGTACTTTTTATTTTGGCTTTGTGCACTAGCAGAAAGCTTAAAATAAGAAGATCAGAAACATTTGCCAACTATTTCTCCAGTTTAGTGCCTTTGAAAACGTGAGTAGGGGCACAAGTCGGCCATTGTGATGGCCATCTTTGGATTCTGAGATGTTTCACCTTAATACATTTGTAATGTAGCGTTAATGCTCTTTTGCTTGACAGCTCTTGTAATTTGTCGAATAAAAGCAATGTCGCATCAGTATTGTTGATATGTATGTATGTAGTAGAATACTTGCAATATTATAATGCTTGGTGTTACTTGGGATTTTTCCGATTATAATGAATTTTATTCCTTGAAATAAATAAAAGATACTTCACTGGGTAGCGAGCCTACTAGCATGACGTTTCTTCTCCGATAATAAATTGATGAACCACGCCTCCTACGATGGAGAGCTTTAATCTCCATTATGGATGCGTCTGTTGCCAGACGGTTCCTTCTACGAATCCGGTCAAACCCACGTGGAGGCAGAGTGCCTTCAACCAATAGGTACGCGTTGAAATTTATTTCAATCGATTTTCAGCGGAATCGCCTTTCGAATCGTTGCGATTTGGCTCGAGTTCGGGGAGGTCTACTTATACGATTCTGTGTATAGCAACTGCGATATTGTTTCTCATTAAAAAGCCACGGGATGCGAATTGATATGAGTGCTGTTGGTGCGGATTAAAATAAACTCAAGATGGAGATTTTCGATGATTCGAAGGGGATTAATAAGATTGGCTTTTATCAAGATTGATACACAGGGGTTTATAAAGAAATTGAGCTCTACAAAATGAAATGATTTTGACTTCTTGATGGACGTATCCGCGTGGTAGGCGTAGGAATATTTATTATCCAAGTAGTCGATAATTCAAATTACGAAGTTTGAACACAACGCTGCTGGATGAAAAGCTTGGTAGCTTTTCCTAGAAGCTTGGAAGTTTCTTGTCGCCTGAAGCTTGGATTTTTTGTCAAAAGCTTGATTTTTTTGTCAGAAGCTTGGAGGCATGATGTCTAAAACTTTGAAGCTTCTCACCAGAAGCTTGGATGCTTCTCACCAGAAGCTTGGATGCTTCTCACCAGAAGCTTGGAAGCTTTTCACAAGAAGCTTGGAAGCTTGTCGTAAGGAGCTTGGAAACATGAAGAAGCATGGAAGCTTCTCGGCAGAAGGATGGAAGCTTCTTGACAGAAGCTTGAAAGCTTCTCTTCAGAAGCTTGCAAGCTCCACACCAGAAGATGGAAGCTTCTCTTCAGAAGCTTGGAAGCGTCTGTTTAGAAGCTTGGAAGCTTCTTACCAAAAGCATGAAAGCTCTTCACCAGAAGCTTGGAAGCATCTCTTATGAAGGTTGGAAGCTCCTCACTAGAAGCTTGAAAGCTTCTCTCCAGAAGCTTGGAAGCTTCTCAACAGAAGCGTAGAAGCTTCTCTTCAGAAGCTTGGAAGCTTCCCTCCAGAAGCTTGGAAGCTTCGCCTCAGAAGCTTGGGAGCTTCTCTCCAGAAACTTGGAAGCTTCTCTTCAGAAGCTTGGAAGCTTCTTCCCAAAAGCTTGGAACTTCTCACAAGCTTGGAAGCTTCTATCCAAAAGCTTGGAAGGCCTTCTCAGAAGCTTCGAAGCTTCTTCCCAGAAGCTTGGAATCTTTCATCAGAAGCTTGAAAGCTTCTCACTTGAAGCTTGGAAGCTTCTCGCCAGAAGCTTGGAAGCTTCTCGCCAGAAGCTTGGAAGCTTCTCTCCAGAAGCTTGGAAGCTTCTCGCCAGAAACTTGGAGGCTTCTCTCCAGAAGTTTGGAGGCTTCTCTCCAGAAGCTTGGAGGCTTCTCTCCAGAAGCTTGGAAGCTTCTCTCCAGAAGCTTGGAAGCTTCTCTCCAGAAGCTTGGAAGCTTCTCCTCAGAATTTGGAAGCTTCTCCTCAGAAGCTTGGAAGCTTCTCCTCAGAAGCTTGGAAGCTTCTCCTCAAAAGCTTGGAAGCTTCTCCTCAGAAGCTTGGAAGCTTCTCCTTAGAAGCTTAGAATCTTCTCCTTAGAAGCTTGAAAACTGCTCCTAAGAAGCGTGAAAGCTTCTCTCCAGAAGCTTGGAATCCTTCATCAGAAGCTTGGAAGCTACACCTCAGAAGCTTGGAAGCTTCTCCTCAGAAGCTTGGAAGCTTCTTCTCAGAAGCTTGGAAACTTCTCCTCAGAAGCTTGGAAGCTTCTCCTCAGAAGCTTGGAAGCTTCTCCTCAGAAGCTTGGAATCTTCTCCTCAGAAGCTTGGAAGCTTCTCCTCAGAAGCTTGGAAGCTTCTCCTCAGAAGCTTGGAAGCTTCTCCTCAGAAGCTTGGAAGCTTCTCCTCAGAAGCTTGGAAGCTTCTCCTCAGAAGCTTGGAAGCTTCTCCTCAGAAGCTTGGAAGCTTCTCCTCAGAAGCTTGGAAGCTTCTCCTCAGAAGCTTGGAAGCTTCTCCTCAGAAGCTTGGAAGCTTCTCCTCAGAAGCTTGGAAGCTTCTCCTCAGAAGCTTGGAAGCTTCTCCTCAGAAGCTTGGAAGCTTCTCCTCAGAAGCTTGGAAGCTTCTCCTCAGAAGCTTGTAAGCTTCTCCTCAGAAGCTTGGAAGCTTCTCCTTAGAAGCTTAGAAGCTTGACCTTAGAAGCTTGGAAGTTTTTCCTCAGATGCTTGGAAGCTTCTCCTCAGAAGCTTGGATGCTTCTCCTCAGAAGCTTGGAAGCTTCTCCTCAGAAGCTTGGAAGCTTCTCCTCAGAAGCTTGGAAGCTTCTCTCCAAAAGCTTGGTTTTTTCTCCTCAGAGGCATGGAAGAATTTTATTAGAAGCCTCTCGTCAGAAGTTAGGGAGCTTTTCGTCAGATGCCGGGAAGCATCTCATCAGAAATTTGTAATCTTCTCTTCAGAAGCTTGAAAGCTTCTCATCAGAAGTTTGGAAGGTTTTCTTTGGAAGCTTGGAAGCTTCTCTTTAAAAGCTTTACAACTTCTCCTCAGAGCATGGAAGAATTTTATTAGAAGCTTCTCGTCAGAAGCTTGGAAGCTTCTCTTCAGAAGCTTGGAAGCTTCTCTTCAGAAGCTTAAAAACTTCTTTTCAGAAGCTTGAAAGCTTTTCGTCAGAAGCTTGGAAGCTTCTCGTCAAAGCTTAGGAAGCTTCTCGTCAGATGCTGGGAAGCTTCTGATCGGAAGCTTGAAAGCTTCTCAGCTCGATTCTTTTAGAGAAGCTAAAATACTTCTCCATGAGAACCTCTAAGGTTTTTCCATTAGAAGTTTGAGTCTGTTGCCAATGACGCTCATAAACTTTTTCCAATAATGAACATAGATTTACAAAATTTGTGATATATCTACAAAGGCTTTAAATTAGTATTACGTTTAAGCTTACAATCTCAATATATTTCATAGCATACTTGGCCACGTTGTTACCAAAGTTTAAAAAAGAAGCCTACTTAGCTCTAACAATCACTAAACTACTTTGATAAAACTCTAAATACGCACATCTGCTCTTCAACAAAATTATTCTTCGGTGTAAATTGTCTTTTTCGATTTGCGGATGATCAAACTTACGTTTATGACATCCAAATACGCCCCACCTACTAGGTTAAACTAGGTGATAAATGATCCAATAAATTATCAAAATTTCGCAGCGTCGTCCCACAATTAAGCCCAGATAAATATCAACGCAGTTCTAATTTGCAACTGCTTGGTGGGAAATCCTTCTCATAAATCATCAACTAATGGCGGCGAGTAAACACGCCATGAGAGTATGTGTGGACACTGTGCACAGCCTCCAATGATAGGCTAATATATCTCTCACGACAAAAACCCAGCCACAAATTTTCCGGCTTGCGGGACCTACGCCCAAATCGGGTTGGAACAACCTAAACGAAAGCGGAATCCTAACATGTTTGATGAAATCTTGTTTTTATTTAATAACACGATAGAGAAGGTTCTTTCTAATACTTTGACAATTTTCCCTATTTGCATAACAGCTTATTCATTAATTAAACTTCAATTCTGAAACATACGTTGAAATTTCAACGCTGACACTTTTGATCATCTCTGACGCTTAACTCATCGAAACCCACTGGGGTTTTGCTTTTTGGCTTTTTTGTGTCTGACATATCGGAAGGGTCTTAACTTTTTAACCCTCTAATACCCAACCCCGCCTTTAGACGGGGTACACTTTGGAATTTTGTGTATTTTTTCGTAGCTCGCAAATCAAAATGATTTTATTTTTGGCTTATACCTTGACTCATAACACGCATATAAGAAAAGTTTTTTATGACTTTTGAAACTTTTTTGTATTTTTAGAAATTGTTTGAAAAATTGCATTCTTATATAACCTACAAATGCCTGGGCTTCATTTAACGTGTAATATAAAAAATCGTACCTTTTATATTTTTCTACGATTAACCTATCACAAACGAAGAGCCTGGTGGTATTAAAATCATTCAAAACCTGTTTTTCCTTTAGTTACACGGAAAATAAAATACGCTCCGAAAATAAATTAAAAATTTAATATTTTTAAAAATACCTTAACAATTTAAATTTTTATTATTGCCAAAAATCAACAACTAGAAAAGGCTTCAAGAAAAAATGAAAAAAGCTAGGGATGTTCAAAAATAAAAATTATAAAAATCAAAAACCAAAATTTAAAAATTTGCGATTAAAAATAAATAAATGCCCAAAACGTGTTTAGAACGATTTTAGATAACGAAAAATAATACTTAAATCGAAAATAAAAATTTGGGTATTAGAGGGTTAATAACACCATATAGAATGTTTTTGCTGCTACTTTTACAATTTCTAATCTAATTTATAATTAAACTTCAATTTTATAAAATGCGTTAAAATTTCTACCTTGACACTTCTGATCATCTTGGACGTTCACTTCACCGACAAAAAACGACTGATGATTGGTTTTTGACACTATGGGCTGATTCATCTGACATTTCGGAAGGTACACGGAAAACAAAATTCACTCAAAATCTGAGTTACTATCTTGAGATGTGGCATGTACTCAAAAACCAAGAGAATTTGTTTTATTCATACTTAATCCAATGCAATACATTAGAAAATTGAGTAAACGTGTGATTCTGACGTAAAATCAAGCATTTTGTACAAAAATGGAGATAGGATTTTAGGACCCTTTTGAGAGTTATGCTCCTCATTATGGCGAATTTTCCTAAATTTTCCTCTGCATCAGTGTCGTCAAGGCTTGCTATGTTCTGCGACTAGTTGCTGACACTTAAAATAATTTTCAAGTAAAAGTCGAATGTATACCACTCATTTAAATATGATATGGGAAAACCTAGTGAGACTATAAAACTATGCTCATAATAAAGCATAGAGTAAATCCTCTTAATTACGGTTCAAACCGCAAATCACTGCTGATTTTCTCGGTCAGCTGGGCGCGGAATGGCCCGAATTAAGATTCACCACAGCAATAATACACGAAAGCTGCCATTCCACAGTTAAGTATGGCTCGTTTCAACAATCGTCTTCAAACAAAAAAAAAAAACGGCACCCAAAAACCAGAGCGAGCAGTTATTTCCGCTCGCCGGGGTAAACATAACAAGGAGCAAAGCATAATACGCAAAACGTAATCTGCCTAAACTGTTTTCAAATGGAACCCTAGCCGTTGCATATTTCAACCATCTTTTCGCGCTGGCAGACTTTGCTTCCATTAAAATGGCTCTCGGTGGTCTCAAATTGAAGATAATACGTTTAAAGTTATATTTTTATCACACATTTCTCGAAACCTTATTCATCATCATCTTCTTCTTCTTGGCATGGGACAGAGCCTGCTTCTCAGCTTATTGTTCAATGAGCACTTCCACAGTTGTTAATTAAGAGCTTTATTTGCTAAAGTTGCCATTTTTGCATTCGTATATTGTGTTGCTGGTACGATAAAACTCTATGCCCAGGAAAGTCAAGGATATTTGCATTACGAAAAGATCCTGGACCGACCGGGAATCGAACCTAGACACCTTCAGCATGGGTTTGCTCTAACTACTCTATCCACTCGGCTAAGGAAGGCCCCGAACCTTATTCAAACAGCCGTAAATCAGAAGAATTAACACAATTAGTTTATTGATCCTACGTGATTTGCAGACAAAATTCTACACCTTCCACTCTGAACCAACTTGATTTTCACGTTTATAACGTTTAATGTATGAAATTACAAAACGATGTAAGATTTCCAACTTTCGTAACCTAACCACGACTCTCTCTGCTATGTTATATAGAGAGAGACGAAGTTTAGTCACTTTCGAAATCACGAATCGAATCAAAACAAAGCACTACTTGAGTCAATCTTACACTGGTACAAAAGTGGAGTGAGTAATTTAACGAAATCGTGTATCATTTTGTAATTATTTTTTTGTAGGAAAATGTTAAAAAATCAGAAATTTTAGACGTGCTGCTTACATGTACATTGTTGAGGATACACTAAAGAAAATAAATAAAAAAAATGTTTATTTTTTTCAAATGGATTTAGAAACAACGTTTTAGTTCTTCTCATTTTTTTCCTTCAAATCGTGTGAAAAAGTAATCGAGATTTGATTTCGATGAGGGTACACGGAGAAAATGAAGTACTCAAAAATGAGTTCATTCCACTCAATTCCGGGGGTTCGTGCGTTAACTTAACTTTGAGTTGATGGTGTGGATGTTATTTTCATTTGGAGCCATGCGAAAAAAAAACTACTGGCTAAGTTCTTTTCACTCAACCGGCAGCTCAAATAACTCAACTTCCTATGCCACTTACTCAAATTTGAGGTAACGCACAAAGGTTCGGTTTTTGGGTTGTTTTGCTCTTCGCTCTCTGACAACAATAGAAGGAGCGAATCAAATAGGGAGAGAAAAATAAGTTATAAAATACTCATATCTGCGTTTTTCGTTTTCTCCGTGTAAACCATTTTGCATAAAGGTATAATGAACGTGTCGTATAAAGCCGTTTCATAAATACAACAACAGACAACATTTTAAAAAAGGCATACAATTGGGTCTTAAAATTTTTAATGAAGTCTTGTTTTTACTTAATTTACTACTTTAGCAATTTTTCCCGCTCAAATAACGGCTGTATCATGTTTAAACTTTAATTTAAAAATTGGGTCCATAGGTGAACCTTGACACTTTTGATCATGTTTGACATTCGCTTAGTCGTCACGTTTTTACACTGGGGTTGTTCCTATCTGACATTTCGGAGAGACACGGAAAACAAAATACACCCAAGATTTGAGTTTAAGCCAAGGGGTGTGACAAAATCTAAAAAAAACATAAAAAAATGTTTTTTGGACTTAAATCATCGGAAAACATTAAAAAATTGAGTAAACATGTGTTTTTGACCTTAACTTAAGCGTTTGGCACTAAAATTGGGACAGGGCTTTAGGACCCCATTATCATTATGCCAAATTTCCATTATGCGAAACGACTACGCCTAAAAATATGCGAAACTATTTTATGCTAAATGGCTCGCACCATTAAGGCCTTACCGTACCGTGCGGAATTTGCCTGGAAGTAGGATCATTTAAAAAAATCTATAGGAGTTCGAAAATAAGTAATGTACTGAAAGTCAGCATCGACAAGCTTGTTAATTTTTGCTAAAATAATAATATTTAGATTCATTGAAGAATTTCCATTCGATTCTACCCCATTACTCCGAATGCCATCAATCCAAACGCCATCAACCCGAATTCCGAAACCCCGAACTATCCATCACCCCGAATGACGTTACCCCGAATTCCAATATCATGGGGAAATGTCATCAATATTATCATGTCAAGATAATTCTCATTCTTCATTCTCCTGCATTCACGCAGATAGAATAATAATTGAAGACGTTTGTGGAGAAATAAAAAAGAATTAAAGAACTCTTAGAGAAGTACTTGAAAAATTTCCCAAAAATATAATAATAATCTGTTGCATTATTCTTTGGTGAATTTACTGAGAGTTTGTGGAAGAATCCTAAGAAAAACTTCTTTAAAAGTTTCTAGAGGACTTCATCAGCATTTTTTGGAGAATTCTAAAAAAATGTTCTCAAGCTGAAACTATTTAAGAGGAGGATGAACTTTTTGAAACCAAGTGCTACTGTGATAAATTCTTGAGGAATTCATGTAGGAATCCTTGTAATAACTCGTGTATGTATTCCTGAATATATCTTATCACACAAACACCCAAAATTAACTCTTGAAGAATTGCGAGAAAAAACATCTTGAGGATTTTCTGCACCTATTATTAAAAGAATATCTCAAGGATTTCCCGAAATAAATGTTTGGGATCCCAACAAAACTTATCTCTTTCTCTTTTGTAGTAATTCATGGAGGAGCCCCTGGAAGAACTCCTGGAGAAACAAATGGAATATCTTCTTAAATAATTCGAAGAAACTCTTGGACTTATTTCCAATTTTGGAGAAAATCCTCATAGAAATTCCAGAGGGAATTTTTCGAGCAATTTCTGTTGAAATTTTGAAAAATATCTCGGAAATCATCTAACAAAAATATTGGAGGAGAAATTCTTGGAGGAACATTTTCGAGAACTCTCCGAATAATTCCTGGAGTTCTATTCTATTCTAATTCCTGGAGGTCTTCTGTACTTTTGTGTGGAGGATCTACTGATAACTACTTGAAAACTATCAGAACAAAATTCTTTGAGATTTTCTGGAGAGATCACCAACAGGATTTACTGAAAAACTTTACTGCTTTACTTTTAGAGTAAATTACTACTTTACTGAAGAACTTTTTAGGGTGACCTTTGAAATTTGTTTGGAGCGATTTCTGATAGTTTCTGGAATTCCTGAAGAAATATCTGAAACAAAGTTAAAATATTTTTTGGAATGTATGTCGTGGTATTCCCAAAAAAATGTTTTGAAGATTTTCTGCAGATATTTTTGAACGAAACATTGAAGGAAACTTTAAAAGCACTACTTGAGGAATTTCCAAGAAAGGGGTACTACTGTGGATCTTACTGGAATTTTTCTACAATGGAAAAGAGAGGGTTGAATTCAAGAAATTCCAGTTTATCAGCTAAAACCGATCCATACAAAATGTATGGGAAAATGTTCACCGACGGAATATTTTTAGCCTTCAAATAACAAAATATTAGCCCAAATTCTGAACGCTTTCGTAAAAATATCAGAGCTACAAGAAAGTTCATTATGTATGTAAGACTCGTAGAAACTGTGTTTCGTCATCCACCATAACGTCAAAAACAACAAACCAACGAGTTACTAATTGATTAGTGCGATCGGTTTTGTTATTTAAATATTTAATCTTGAAAATTTTCGATATGGCTGGATTTGGTTTAATTAACCCCCCTACCGGCAGCTTCATTTTCTACCGATAAAAAATATTCAAATAGCGATACCATTTTTATTTCTAGATAATTTTGCATAATTTTTTCACAAGTTCTCAAAGAACTCTTCAAGTTTTAGAATATGTGTCGAAATTGATAATTAGTCTTCGGGATCCGAAGATATTCCAATATTCCTTGGGGGACCGACGCGTAGCCATAGCCCACGAAATATCTCAGGCTACAGAATTTTTATCGTATTCGGATATTCAGTCGTCTTTGAGTAATGAGCATTTATGTTTCTGATACCACGCTGGACAAAAAAAAAAATATCTTGAAAAGTTCAAAAAACCTCGAGTGGTAATTTTTAAGATTTCTCCAGGAATACTGACCCGATCTGTATGATTTTTTCAGAGTAGCTCCTTATTACCTGGTATTGTACAGTACACATTTTAGTTTTTTAAATAAATTGATCAAAAACAAAATGGCCACCAAAGGCATTATATATGGAGAATGTCGGTCCCCCAAGGAACATCGGAAGTGTCCTTGGTCCGGAATATCTTCAAAACTAGATCACTAATGATTAATATCGACGCGGATTCTTAAACTAGAAGAGTTTTTTGAGAACTTGTGACAAAAATGTGCAAAATACATCGAGAAACAAAAAACATATCGTGATTTGAATACCAACCGTGATTTGAACACCAAGTGCTTCGCGGAGCTCGATATGAAAACCGCTGCTCTAGAAGAATCAAAGAGAGAAGTCCCTGAGGGTTTCCTTGGGGAACTCCTGTTAGAATCCATAGATAACTTTCTGGAAGACATCTCAAAGTTTTCTTGGACAACCCTTTGGAGAAGTTTCTAGTTTAATTTCAGGAGGAAATTTGAAGTATTTTTAACCTTTCAGTCGTCGCGCGGTTGACCACTGCCAGAAGCACAACACTGATCTAGTGTACGAAAAACGAGGTTTTTTCACCTATGTTATAGAAAATACAGCGCGACTACTGAAGTATTAAGAAAACAAATCTGAAGTGATTCCTGAAGTTGTTCCTGAAAGAAGACATGGAAGAACTCCATTCTTGGAGGAAAAAAAGCTGTAGATTATTGTCCCCTCTGCAACTCGTTTGAGGACCATGTTTTTGATATTTTCGTAAAAATTACCCCGTTACCGCGAATACCATGCTGTCGGACGCGTAGAAAGCCGGACAGTGGCCTTTTTCGCGGTATTTTGGGCTAAATCGCGATTTTTTTCGTCATAAGGTAGTGTCATTCAAGATAATTCTACATTCGGGATTATGGGGTAGAACCGGAAACAAGATAAAACAAACTGATTTTAGGGAGCCATCCTAAGTCAAAGCTTTCAAAGCCAATTTACTTAGCTCGAATAAATATTTAGATCAATAGTATCTTCAGCAAAATAGCCCATTTTTTATTATTATTAAATAAGTTTTTTTAAAGATTTCAATCAAATTTACATCAAAGAAAAAAGTTCAATATAAAATGTATTCTTAATTTGAACCTTTTAGAACCACTCTTTCCAAATTTTCCCTTCCCAAATAACTTTTTTGTTTTATTTTTTCAATTACTACAAGCTGTTGCTACAACTTTATCGTTAAAACTTGTTTTAGAACTTTTAGAAGTCTAAACAGTTTTAATAAACCATTGTTAAACCTGGAAATTATAAGAGGTTGTTTGAGGAATAAACTGTTTTCAAACATCAAAGTTTGGTAGCGTATAATAGATACGTGAGGTGTAAAGTTATGTTGTAATAGATGCTTCACAGCTCCTTCAAAATACTATTCAGTATCGACAAACTAGGCCGGCAAATAAGTTCAAACAGAAGCACTTATAGGTATCTAGAAAGTTTTAAGGAGTGGAATTTACTGAAAAGACCGTTTAGCCTTATTTATTGCTTTATTTAGCATTGTTGCTGCAAGTCTATCGCACCAGTACCGAAAGGGTAAAGACCAATAGCGGATGATGTAATGACACCCGTCATCGAGAAATCTATTGTTCGGGTGTCACCGATCAGCTTTTGTGGTCAATAAAGTGTGATCGAGAAGGCAATCTCTTTATTACCAATTGAATACATCCCAACTTCTTTTAACAACCGTTATTGGGGGTCGTAAAAAGAATCGGTCGTAAAAAAATCATGGTTATAATTATGTTTTTTTGAAAATGCAACGTCTAGGTTTGGAAATACTGATCCGAGATATTCGGCAAAATGGCCATTCAAGTTTCATTTTCTGATAATAGATGGCAACACTGCTCGATTGTTATCAAATGAGCCAATTATATGGGGGTATTATATGCAGTTGCCAATGAATTTCGAAGATAACGATACCGAATGATAGCCAAAGTTGAAGGAAGTGTTCCATGCCATACAGTCTACCGAAGCACAAATGTGCATGTGTTTAAGAAGAATTAAAAAAAAAGATCAAAATCATGAAAACTTGAGCGGAATAGAAAAATAGAATGCTTAGCAACATAGGAATACTCTTCAAATGTAAGTCAGATTTTCATGAAGGGTTGAAAATTTGGTCGTAGCTGGCAACCGGTCGTAGCTGCTCCGGTGAAATTCCGGCACCAGCCCGACTAAAGGTACATAACAAAATTATATCAGCATATGTTATTATGTTATAAGTTTTTTTTCGAACATAGGTTGTTACAAACTTGATGCAGGATGTTGTTAAAATAACTAAAATTATAACAAAAAGTGTATGAATAGTAACATAAACATAACAAACAACAGTTGCTTCTCACCTCTCGACGAGTACGGTTGTGTTTTATATCCAGCTGTGGTTCAGTACAGAAAAGTATACTAGTAGCGTGTGATCTTTGGGATCTCATTTTTCGTGCTATCTTCCTTCCACCTTCGTTTTTCGGTTCGCAGATAAGTACCCTTTTGATTGATTATTCTCTTTTGAGTGACTACAGCAACTGCTGCAACAAAAAAAAAAGTTTTCCGTTTGACGCTCTGGAAGCTAAGCTTCCATATTGAACCATGGACCAAGACAGCGATCACTGCGAGGAACCTCCAGCTAAGATCAAGCCTCCTGATCCGAATGGTCATGTACAGCATACACAGCCGATTTTGCTATCACAGATAACTTCTCCTGACTCTGCTCTTTCCGTACCGCCATTGTCCGCTCACGCTGCTCCTGTTGTTCCTCCTCCGCCTATGCCTCCGTCTTCCAGTCACGTTGCTCCACCGTCGTCGTCGTCGTCGCCATCACTCCAGTCGATCTCAATACCAAAGCCCCCGCAATCAAAACGGCACAGATGTTACCCAGAGTCCTCCAAGGGTCCGTACGAAGTATTCGTTCGTCAGAAAGATAAACCAGTCAAAGTTCTGCTTGTATCGGCCGAGGTTCATAAACATTTTCGGTCTGTCAAGGAAGTCAAACAGATCGGGTTCACTAAAGTTCGAATCATCTTTTCTGATCGTCTAGAAGCCAATAATGTTGTTTACAACGAGCTACTCAGTAGGCTGTACCGAGTTTACATCCCTAGTGAGAGAGTTGAAATAGATGGTGTAATAAATCAAGCCGAGATGGACTTGAACTACCTAACTAATGAAGGTTACGGAAAGTTCAAGGACCCACGTGTTCCACAGGTATCGATTCTTGAATGTCAACAACTAGCCGAAGCGCGGGTTGAAGACAACGTCAAATCCTATTCTCCCAGTAACGAAATTCGAGTCACATTCGAAGGTACCATTCTTCCAGATTATGTGGAGATTGATAAAGCTCTCATTCGTGTGCGCGTCTACACCCCGAAGGTCATGCTCTGTGCCAAATGTAAAAGATTTGGTCATACCGAAATCTATTGTTCGAATCAAGCTTGTTGTGGTAGCTGCGGTAAGCGCCACGCTGAGGGTGAATGTACGATACAGCAACCAGCTTGCTTGTATTGCAAAGGTACTCACCTTAACAAGAATGAGTGCCCTACCTATAAGAAACAAATGATGCTAGCAAAGGCTAGAGTTGTTCAAAAGTCCAAATTGAGCTACGCAGCGATGGTGAAAGCTCCAGTGTCTCCCAATTTTGAGCATGAAAACGAATACAGCTCGTTGAGCGAACTGTCCGATCTTGAAGAAGAAGCCCATCATAGCAGTTATGTTCCTCCCAAAAGGAAAAAACTTCGATTTAATAATGTTGCTAAGCGTACAAAGCAGCACAACGATAAAGTTCCCTCCCCAGTCGGTCAATCTGCCAAGCAAGCTAGGTCTCCTCTAGAAATTCCCGGATTCAAGAAAGATGCATTTCCTCCACTCCCAGATCGTAATGGTGGTTTGGATAGCAACCGATGCGCAAATGAGTCCTCTAATTCGAACCTATGTACAGATAAGTTCAATGTTCCTCAATTGATTCACTTGTTCGCAGAAGCGTTCGATCTAGGCAAATTTTGGATCGACCTGCTGTTGAAACTGACTCCCATTTTCAAAACCATTCTTTCGAAGATAATAACATGCTTGCCTCTCCTCGGTTCATTCCTGTCTATCGATGGCTAATTCGAATCGAAGAAAAAGATTCTCCATTTTGCAATGGAACTGTCGAAGTATTTTACCAAAAATAGGTAATCTTCGCTCTTTTCTCAATCGGATAGAAGCAGATTGTTTTGCACTCTCTGAAACATTTTTAGTAGAAAATTTGTTCTTTAGCATTCCTTCGTTTAATATTGTTCGTCTAGATCGTGAAACTCGGTCAGGAGGAGTATTGATCGGTATTAAGAACAACTATTCATTCGAACGAGTGACCATCCGAAATAGCTTGCCCATAGAAATTGTTGCCTGCTCTGTCCAGATAGATAATCAAAATATCACAATTGCCTCCATTTATATTCCACCCTCGGCTAAAATAGATAGAAATAAGATGCGTGTAGTAATTGGTCAAATTCCGCAACCAGCATTCATATTAGGTGATTTTAACTCCCATGACACTGAATGGGGAGAGTCAGTAGACGATTCCAGAGCGAACATTATCTATGAAATTTTAGATGAATACAATCTTTCTGTTCTGAACACGGGAGAAATTACCCGAATAGCTTGTCCACCCCACAGATGTAGCAGAGTAGACCTTTCTCTCTGCTCTTCAGGAATTGCGTTAAGTTCATCCTGGTCTGTCATGGATGATCCAGCGGACAGTGACCATCTTCCCATTCACATCACATTCGGTTCTTTTGAACATCAACAAGCAACTGTACCATTTGATCTTTGTCGCCACATAAATTGGAATGATTATTCGTCATTGATTTTGCAAGCTATTGATGACAACAATGAGTTGCAACCGGACGAATTATATTCTTTTCTCACTTCGATCATAATCGAAGCTGCAATGAAAGCTCAAACAAAGCCCATACCGAAACACCCACCTAAATCTAAAACACCTACAATTTGGTGGGATAAGGATTGCACTGATATGATCAATCAAAGATCAGAAGCTTATAAAACGACAGAACATTTTTTACATTATAAGAAAGTTGAAGCGAAAACTAAACGCCTTCTTAAACAGAAGAAACGTACTTTTTGGAGAACATATGTAGAATCACTTGATAGTCAAACTGCTCTCAGTTCTCTATGGAGTACAGCACGCAAAATGCGTAATTATGTCCCTCCACCGAGCAATCTTGACAAATTCGATTCTGAATGGATTCAAGATTTTGCCCAAATCATATGTCCTGCTTTTGCGCCCGTGAAAAGACCAAACTTTCAGAATGAAAGCTCGGTTATGGATGGCTTAGATTTAAGTCAAGATTATAGTTTATCTGAATTGGAACATGCATTAACAGCTTGTAAGAACTCAGCACCTGGATTTGACAATGTTAAATTTCCTCTGATTCAAAAATTGCCTGAAAAAGCTAAACTCCTTTTATTAGAATCATTTAATTGGATCGTTCAAAATAAAATCATTCCAGATTCATGGTCGATAGTGAAAATCGTTGCAATCAAAAAACCTGGGAGAGATCCAGGCAGCGCGGACTCTTATCGTCCCATAGGATTATTATCATGTTACCGAAAAACATTAGAAAAAATGATTCAATTTCGATTAGAAAGCTGGGCAGAAAAGAATAATATTCTTTCCCCAACTCAATATGGATTTAGACAAAATAGAAGCACACGTGATTGTCAAATACTATTAGCAACTGACATACAATTGGCCTACACCTCCAAAGAAGAACTGGCAGCTATATTTTTGGACATAAAGGGTGCATATGATTCAGTTTTAATTGACATACTTTGTAAAAAACTATACGAACTCGGAATTCCAGGTCAGCTAGCTAGTTTTTTGTACTCTTTGCTTTCGTATAAAGAAATGCAGTTTGAACAGAACCACAAAATATCGCTTACACGTTGTAGTTTTGTAGGACTCACACAAGGGTCTGTATTAAGCCCTCTACTTTATAATATGTATGTAAGAGATATTGACAGCTGTATTCACAAAAACTGTTTTTTAGTGCAATACGCCGATGACAGTTGTTTTTGGACGTTTGTTAAAAACAAAGAATTGGCGAAAGAGTATTTGCAAACTACATTGAATAATCTCATAAAATGGGCCAATGACAATGGATTTACGTTTTCACCAAATAAAAGCGAAATTGTAGTCTTTTCAAGAAAACGTTTCCCCACAAAAGTTGAAGTACAACTTGGATCAGAAAAGATTCCTACATCATCAAGCACAAAATACCTTGGAGTATGGTACGATCAGAAATCTACATGGAAAATGCACGTTGAATATCTTGTCACGAAATGTCAAAAGCGGATAAACTTTCTTCGAACAATATCAAGTACATGGTGGGGTGCACATCCGAATGATATGATTAAACTTTACAAAACAACCATTCTGTCAGTAATAGAGTACGGTTGCTTCGTGTTCCATCAAACAGCGAAAGTCCACTTTTTGAAACTAGAAAGGATTCAATATAAAAGTCTACGGATATGCTTAGGACTAATGACTTCAACCCACACAATGACAGTCGAAATACTAGCAGGAGTGCCGCCGGTCGATGTAAGATTTCTAGAATTGAACTCTAGATATCTTGTAGCTAAGCACATATCTTCGTCACCTATCCTCAATAACCTTGATAAACTGTTTGAAATGAATCCGGAGTCCACTTATTTGAAATCATATAGACTTTGTTTAACGATCCCTTCTGGACCTCAAGAACATTTACATTACTTTGACATAGACCGCTCATCTGCCTTCCCTGATATACCAATCGATAAGTCTTTGATATCTGCAGTTAGAGATGTGCCAAGCGTTGAGCGTAGGATGATACTAGCTATCTGCAACGAAAAATTATCTGGTTTTGACGAACAGAACATATTCTACACCGATGGATCGTTGTTGGATGAACATGTGGGCTTTGGGGTTTACAATGTTAATCACCAAGTGTATTTTAGATTGGTTGAACCATGTTCAGTGTTTATGGCTGAACTTACAGCAATATGGTATGTATTAAATTATGTTAGGTCTTTACCACCAGGCGAATTCTTAATATGCTCAGATAGTTTGAGCTCTTTAGAAGCCATTAAAAATATTAGATTATCCTCCAAAACTAGTAACATGGTACTTAAGATCAGAAATGGTATTTCTGAATTGCAAGGAAGAAATTTCAAAATTTCATTCCTTTGGGTTCCTGCTCATTCCGGAATACAAGGAAACGAGTATGCGGATGCCCTGGCAAAAGAAGGCACAGTACAAGGAGAGGAGTTTCATCGAGCATTGGAACCACATGATTTTAATACTGTTATAAAGCACACTATGATAGAAATTTGGCAAAACCAATGGAGTCACAGCGATCTGGGAAGATTCTGTTATGGTATTCTTCCTAATGTAAAACTAAAATCTTGGTACACTGGAATCAATTGCGACCGCACGTTTATAAAAAATATGTCAAGACTAGTATCTAATCACTTCACTCTGAACGCCCATCTTTTCAGAATTAAGATTACTCAAACCAACCTATGCGAATGCAATGAAGACTACGAACACTTCGACCACATCCTTTGGAACTGCAACAAACATACGGATTCAAGAATTACGATGCAGACCGCTCTGAGTCGAATAGGAAGACCTCTTAACACTCCCATTAGAGATGTTCTTGGAATGATGGACATTCCAGTTATGCGAATCATCAATAATTTCATATTAAATGCCAAAATCAAAATATAATATCTAGTAGTAATAAGAAAAAAAAAATGCTTAACCATATATAAAATTCAACAATTTTATAAAAAAAAACTCGATGTATCGGCTACGAAATGGTTACAACTAACTAAAATTGCCTAATAAATCGTGGGTTTGTACCCACAAGAAATTAAAAAAAAAAAAATAAAAATAAACATAACAAAATGTGTTTTAGTTCTATCAAAAACATATCAAACCAAGTTATAATGTTTGATACAAAGAATCAAAATTATAATACTGTTCGATATACGGTAATATTGTGTATTATTGAAATGCATGCAGTGCTAGTGTATATGAAACTTGTTTTGCGAATATCTCAGGATTATAACCACTTAAGAAGATTGCGTCTTCGGCAAAGTTGTTCAGTAACTCAAAGGCTACCATTATTCTAGTCAAGAGATTCGAGATTTTCCCACCAGGCGACGCTTGTGAGTATGGAACTTTTGTTTTGCAAATATCTTAGGTTTAGAGTCCTAGCGCTCTGTCTCAATTTTAGTATTAAACGCTTAAATTTCGGCCAGAAATACATGTTTACTCAGTTTTAAAATGCTTTTTGATGGTTCAGGTTCAATTTTTTTTTCTGTTTTTTGAGATTCTGTCACACCCCTTGGTTTAAAACTCATATTATGGGTGTATTTTGTTTTCCGTGTCCCTTCCGAAATGACAAACCCCAGTGTTGAAAAGATGTGCCCCTGTGGCGTTTTTGTCGACTAAGTGAATGTCAAACATGATCAAACGTGTCAGGTTAAAAGTTGAACCTATTTTTTTAATTAAATTTTAATTATGATATAGCCGTTATTTGAACAGAAAAATTGCTAAAATGGTTAGAAGAACATGCTCTTATTATTAAATAAAAACAAGATATAATTAAAAATGTTAGGACCCGTGGCTTGAATAATGACACCATCTTTATAAGTAGTCAAGTTTAGCAGATATCGGCAGAACATGAGAAAAAATGAGCATGAGCATAAATGACTGTAAAATTCGTAGTTTCAACTCCGTGATTTACCAGAGCATTGAAAGTTGCACAAAGATTTAATGAATGGGGCTTGGGACTAGCTTACCATTCTTCGATGTGCACAAATGGAGGCTCTTGATGGGTTTGAAGATATATGCGGAAATTGGTTATACCCTTATTCTATTTGTGAACTGAAACGCACTAAATTGTAAGTTGCTTCGAGAAATCTATTACTGCCATGATCCCTACAATTATGATTGTTTGAAGCTGAATGAAATATAGCTGTCGAACCTTAGTGCAAGGGCTTTTTTTATCACAACAGGCATGTTATGATTGAATGCACACTTGTAATAAAACCTCAACAAATAACATCTTATATCAGAATGCATTGATTTTGTCTCTTGGCTGAAAAGACTTCAAACTCAATTTCGATCAGAGTTTTTGACGACATTATACGCCCAAAACCATCCAGAACAGAGAAAACAGTTTTTTTTTCTATTAAATTGTCCATTCGGACCATTGTGCACTAGTGGATCTTCAGTAGGCTGCAATGATATCCTGATGATTGTTGTTTGTTGCTATTTTCCAAAGCATTTTCTTTTCTAGGAACATTCAGATTAAATTGATTGCTTTAATGATAGATTTATATTAACAACTGGAACACTTAAAATGGATCATTAAAATAACAAAAACGGCCGCTATGGAAAGCATAGATTGCGCCACCGTAGTCTTGTGTGTTTGACAGAACAGCAATGCTGTCACAATGTTAAATCTCATATACAGTGGCGCCTTTGTTTTGATGCGGTGAGCACTTGCAAAAACTACCTACAATGATCCATTTCAGGGCAATTAATTTTTGGTTTACGGAGAGACTCAGAAAAAACTCTAGCCAATGCACAGTGGTCCAGGAATCAGTTTTTCGCGGAAAGATGCATTTTGATCTTTAGAATGAAACATCAGACGAGAACGGTCTCTTGATCGATTTAGAGATTTTTTCTTACGGTGACAAAGGGTGGTCCGAACAAAATTGGTTTTCTGGCTCTAGCGTTTTCAATTCAAATATCTCATCAAAGTAGTCTATGGAACACTTTTAGTGCATTGAAAAATGCGTAATTTGGTGAGTGAAGAAACTCTCTATCTCCTTCCGTTGTAGTTTTTCTCACAAAATCATGCCTACTTTGATTGTGTATATCTCTGATTGGGGCTAACATAAAATATCTTTTGACGGCATTCAAAAGGCAAAAAAAAAAATTGTATATTATATCAAAACATTACAGATGTGTTATTTTTGTAACTCTAATAAAATGCCCTGAAAAACATAGGATTTTTAGCAAACAAAACTTTAATAACTTTTGAACTAAATTAGATATCATCAATATTTTTGCATAATAATTTGCGTTTTGTTAAGTTCTTAAAGTTATTAAAGTCTTCATAGACCGCTTTGACGTAAAATCTTAAATAAGAAAGATAGGGCTCTAAAATTGTTTTGAAGATTTTCATAGTACCGTAATCCGGGGTAACATTGATCAGTGCAGTAACATTGATCGCAATAACCCTCCTCGTAAAAAGCTCGAATCAACATTTATTGATGAAATATTTTCAATGCATGAATGTTGATTCTCTTTCTTCTAATCATGAGCTAATAAACAATCAGGTTTTTGCGAATATTAAGTTGTGTTCATGCGTCAAATTTTCGATTTTTGGAAACAATGATTTTTATGCTTATGGATGACACGATCAAATAATTATGTCTAACATGAGTTCAGAAAACGATTTGAGCAAGCGAAATGCGATTGTTACTAAAAATGAGATCGCTGAAAACGATTCCGTTGTCGAAACTTTCGTGAATTTGTTCAGTTTAGTATAATTTACAAATTACTGTAAAGAATGTAGATTTTCCTTCAAAAAATGCCTACATATAGGCATATTTCACAATTCAAGATGTTTTTAATAATAAAACAACTTAAAAGCGTATTAAATTGTAAGAATATGGTCTTCATATTCGGCTTTAGGGACCATGGTTTTAGTAAGGACAAATATTACCGCACGTTGTTTTCATGGGTGATCAATGTTACCCCATATCAGCTAAATAAAAAAAATCACCTCAAACATTTTTTTAAACATGCTTTAAATTTTCGGAAAACAAAATACAGTATATAGACACAAGTCATGGGTGTCAGTACTTGTTTTAAAAATATAAAACTTGCAACATATACATTTTCAAATGGAATTTTTAAGAAATATCAAAAAAAATAAAAGATCAATGTTAACCCGGATTTTGAGCATGAAAATAAAATTTTAGACAAAAATAATCTTTTACAAAATTGTTTCTTAAAATGTTAGCTTTCATACTGTGTCATTTAAAACTAGGATGGTCCACAATGTCACATGAATAAAATAATCAACTTTTGTATTTGCAAAAATACTGGTATATACTCTTAGGCAAAGTAGTAGAACTTGAACTGATCAACTTTGCCTAATAAAGTTTTTCTGTAGCTCAAAATTTGACCAATCTAGATCTGTTTGTCCTAATCATCGCAGGGTGGTCCATCAAAATTAAGTTTTTCAACGCTAGTTTTTTTCAATATTACTTTCTCGTCAAAGTCGTCTATGAACGACTTTTAGAACATAACAAAACGCAAATTTTACGCAAAAAGATTGTTGACTTATATTTCAGTTCAAAAGTTATTAAAGTTTTTGTGATAAAAATCATTTGTTTTTCAAGACATTTTATTAGAATTACAAAATTAACACATCTGTAATTTTTTGATATAATATACAATTTTATTTTGTCTTTTGAACAGGACGTGTTTTTTTTTTCAACGTCTGACATTTTTTCTCTTTTTTCAGGAGGAGAAAATTTTTCCGTGGCTGCTCAAGAGTTGAAGTTCGTGAGTGCTTTGGTGTTGACGAAAGACGTTTCGTCTTGGATTTTTGCGAACGTTTGGAGGGTGAAGATTTCTTTGAAGTTTATGCTGTATTTTCCACTGAGGAGGAATTGTTGTGAACTTTGGACTGAGGACTTCTTTTTCGAACAGTTGGTGGCAAGCTGTTCAAGAGAACTTTTGGCTTTAGAAGCGTTCCAGTTTCTGTATTGCGTGGATTTTGAAGTTTGAAGTTGACTTTCAAGAAGAGAAACTTTGACGTTTTTGGATTGAGCTGAGTACAATTTTTATGTTTCTTATTTCTACAATTTTCTTCATTTGTAGCTTTTATTAGGTTTTTTTTGTTGATTAATATTCCCCGTTATTTTCCAATTATGGAAACCGACGGGGATTCACCAAATTCAAAAGAGGATGATCATTCAGCACCTTTTGAGGCAGCATCCAAACCATTTCGAGTTAAGTTATTTCCTGCTAGTTTTCTTGGTCCATATCCAGTTTATTTTCGGAAAAAGGACAAACCTATAAATGTTTTGTTGATTTCTGCAGAGGTGTATAAACAATACAATCTGTTAAAGAAATCAAAAAAATATCTTTGGATAAGTTAAGAGTAGTTTTTGGTTCTCGTGGAGATGCGAATGCTCTACTTGAATCTAACTTATTTTCAAATTTATATAGAGTGTACGCACCTTGCGACTCATGCGAAATTAGTGGTGTCATTTATGACGAATTTTTGAGTTGTAATGATGTTATTGATTATGGTTTAGGAATTTTTAAAAATAAATCAATTTCCCCTGTGAAAATTTTTGATTGTAATAGATTATCCAAATTATCATTAAATGGCAGTAATACAAATTATGTCCATTCTGATTGTATGAAAATTACTTTTGCGGGCTCTGTGATTCCCGATTTTGTTTCAATTGACAATGTTACATACAGTGTGAGGCTTTATTATCCTAGGCTAATGCATTGTACTCGTTGCCTTTTGTTTGGACATACTTCAAATTATTGTTCAAACAAACCAAAATGCTCGAAATGTGGTGAATCCCATTCGTCATCAGAATGTGATAAACATTCTGATGTTTGTATTTATTGTAAATTAAATCATAGTTCAATCAAAGAGTGTTCAGTTTACAAAGCAAATCAACAAAAGTTCAATCAACAAATTAAATTAAAAAATCGTTTCTCTTATTCAGAAATTTTAAAAGCTTCTGGAGATTTTGCTTCTTCTAATATTTATGAAACATTATCAGATTATGATGATGATAATTTAAATGAAAATTCTAATCAATTTTTATACAAACCTCCAATCAAGAGAAAGAGAGCAAATTTATTATCTGGTAAAATTAATGATAATTGTGATCCTCAGCCATCTACTTCATTTGATAAAAGTTTTCCTCCTCTTGATACTACTTCAAATCCCAAAAGTATACCAGGATTTCAAAGAGTAAATGATGATTGTTCCAACAATAAAAACTCTAAAGAAAATATTGATGATTCTGCAAAAAAAATTGACAATTATGATAATTCCATTTTGAGCATTTTGGAACAGGTAATAGATTTATTAGAGTTAAATGATTTTTGGAAAAAACTGATTAAAAAATGTTTACCAGTTTTAGCTTTGCTTCTTGATAAATTAAATTCTTTTGGGTCCCTCTTTTCTTCATAATTCTCTTTTTAATGGCTTCAATCGATTCTAAGACCCTGAATGTTTTACAATGGAATTGTCGTCATTGAAATCATTGCTGTCAAATTACAATATTGATGTATTTTGTTTAAATGAAACTTGGTTGGTTGAATGCAAAAACATACATATTTCGTCATATAATATTATTAGGAAAGATAGAAATACTCCATCTGGAGGGGTTCTTATTGGGATTCGTGATGGTATTCAGTTTAAATATTTGGATTTACCTCCTAATTCATCTGTAGAATGCATTGCTGTTACTATTAAACATAATAACATTCAATTTTCGATTATTTGTTACATTCCTCCAAATTCTGTTTTTTCTTTAACACAAATTAAAAATATTTTGGATAGTGTTCCTTCTCTATTTTATATATTAGGAGATTTTAATGCTCATAATATAGCATGGGGTAGTAATAATACTGATGGTAGGAGGAATTTGATAATGGAATTGGTTGATGAGCTCAATTTAAATATCCTTAATGATGGATCATTCACTAGAATTGCTGTTCCACCTGCCCATCATACATGTATTGATTTATCTCTTTGTTCCAATACTTTATCTTTTTTTCTTCCCGGAAAATTATCAATGATCCTAATGGTAGTGATCATCTACCTATTTTAATTGAAATTTCTTGTTCTAATTGTAATTCTACATGTAATGAACCATTTGTTCCTGATCTGTATAGAAATGTAGACTGGGAAATATTTTCTGATCTTATTTCCTTTTCATTAATCAGTTTTGATTATTCTTTACCACCACTAGAAAATTATAAACAATTTTCTAAGACATTAAATCATTGTTTACTGAAATCTCAAAGTAAAAAAATTAAATCAAATATTTGCACTAAAAACAGACGTCATTCATTTTGGTGGGATAATGATTGTTCAATAGCACTTAAAAATAAATCAGAAGCTTTCAAAAAATTCCGTCGTATTGGATCAAGGGAAAATTATTTTTCATATTGTAAAGCTGAAGCTCAATTTACTCGAGTTACTAAATATAAAAAAAGAAATTATTGGAGAAATTTTGTTGAGAATCTTGATAGAAATTCTGGTTTGTCTTCTTTATGGTCGGTAGCTAGAAATTTGAGAAATTATAATTTTTCTCCTCCAAATATTTTAGAGTATTCCGAGGATTGGATTGATACATTTGCATCTAAAATTTGTCCAGCTTTTGTTCCTCGCGCTACTTCTTTCAAAAATAATCAAAAATATAATTATTTTCCTGAGCTTTGTGCATTGTTTTCTTTAGAAGAGCTTGATTTAGCGTTATCTATTACTAAAAACACTTCACCAGGAATAGATAACATAAAATTTATTGTATTGCAAAATCTACCCCATGAAGGAAAGTCTCATTTATTGGCATTGTATAATTCATTTCTTCAGCAAAACATTTTCCCTTCTGAATGGCGTTCAATTAAGGTTGTTAGTATTGTAAAACCAGGCAAGGATCCCTCGTTGGTTGATAGTCGTAGACCAATTAGTTTATTGTCAAGTCTTCGCAAACTCATGGAAAGAATGTTACTAAATCGTCTTGAATTATGGGCTGAAAATAATCAAATTTTATCATCTTCTCAATTTGGATTCAGGAAACGTTTTAGTACTCGTGATTGCACTGCCCTTTTAGCTTCGCAAATTAATCTTTGCTTTAATAGAAAGCAGGATATGGTTTCTACTTTTCTCGATGTTTCAGGAGCTTATGATTCTGTTTTAATTGATCTACTTTTTTATAAATTAAATAGTTTTAAAATTCCATATATAATTACAAATTTTTTATATAATTTATTCTCTTTTAAAATAATGCATTTTTTTCATGATGGTTCTTCTAAACTTATTCGTTATAGTTATTTTGGACTTCCTCAAGGTTCTTGTTTGAGTCCATTTTTATATAATTTATTTACGAGTGATATTTCTTCTGTTATTCCAAATGGTTGTCAATTTTATCAATCTGCTGATGATAAGGTTATTTCTATTTGTGGTAATAATAGAGAAATCATTCGTAATTTTATGCAAAATGCATTGGATAACATTGATATTTAGGCTCATAATAATGGATTTTCTTTTTCCGTGTCTAAAACCAAATTCATTTTATTTTCTCGCGAGCGTTCCCCTGTTAATATTCATTTGTATCTTGATGGTTACGAAATTGAACAAGTTGATGAGTATAAGTATTTAGGATTATGGTTCGATTCGAAATTATCGTGGAATAAGCATATTTAATACATTCAAGTTGTTTGTGCAAAGAGAATAAATTTTCTAAGAACCATTACTGGTACCTGGTGGGGTGCACATCCTTCTGATTTAATTACACTTTATAAAACCACTATTCGTTCTGTTATGGAATATGGATGTTTTACTTTTGCAAGTTCGGTCCAATCCAAGTTTTGTAAACTTGAAAAAATTCAATATCGATTCTTAAGAACTTGTTTAAAATTGATGAATTCTACTCACACAAAATCTGTAGAAGTTTTAGCTGGAATTCATCCGTTGAAAATTCGTTTACATGAATTGAATTGTAAATTTATGATTCAATGCTTCAGTATAAACCATCCAATAGTTAATATACTGAAATGTTTACATGACATATATCCTACTTGTAGAATTTTAGATTCTTTCAATTATTGTTGTTCTATAAATGTGGCACCAAATTCAAATCATTCTCTTCATTTTCATAGTTTTGGTATAGATATTCATTCATTTCAACCTAATATTGATTTGTCATTGCATGAAGAATTAAAACAAATTTCAAATAATGATATTCTCGTTTTGCTCCATTATTTTTTAAACGTAAATTTATAGGTGCCAAACAGTTTTATTTTTCAGATGGATAATTTACCCAAGGTATTGCTGGTTTTGGAGTGTATAATCATTATTCAGCATATTTTTTCAAACTCCAATCACCTTGTTCAATTTTCGTAGCTGAATTAACAGCCTTATATTTTACGTGTTCTTTGATTAAACAATTTTCACCCAATATTTTTATCATATGTTCAGACAGCTTGAGTTGTTTGAATGCAATTAAAACTATCAATTTTAATTCTAAAACTCATCATATCATTTTGAAACTTAAAGAAGAACTATTTTATCTACATACTCAGGGATACATTATTAAATTTGTTTGGGTTCCTTCTCATTCCAATATTTATGGTAATGAGCAGGCTGATTCATTAGCTAAATTGGGTGTTCGCTGTGGAATATGGTATGATCGTCAAATTGCATCATCTGAATATTACACTGAATTAAGAAAACATTCTTTAAACAATTGGCAGATTTCTTGGAATTCTAGTGATAAAGGACTTTGGTGTCATTCTATTTTTCCTATTGTCAATCAAACTACGTGGTACAAAAAATTATCTGTTGGAAGAAATTTTATTTGTACATTATCAAGAATAATTTCTAATCATTATATTTGTAATAGTCACTTATATCGTATTGATATAAGTGATTCTAATTTATGTGATTGTTGTGAAACTTATGAAGATATTGATCATATAGTTTTCCACTGTACTCGATACATTATTCCAAGAAATAAATTTGTTAGCGATTTAAAGAACCATCATGATCATCTTCCTTCATCTGTACGAGACATATTAGGAAGTAGATTTCTACCATCTTTGAAATTACTTTATAGATTTTTGAATGATATTTCATATTATGTTTGATAATTGTTTCTTTTTTATTTCAGAATTGGTTTGAAGAAAATTTTCCCAGATCTGTCCCGTTTTGATGATTTCAAGTAGATTCTGGTTCCTGGTCCTCCTTGAAGATTGTGGCTCTGCTATGGATTAATGCCGTTTGAGCCTTTAGTTTACAATTTTTTTTTTTATAACGATTTTAGAAAAGATAAAGAGGTTTTATGCCTTTTTGAGAACGGTTTCTTTAATGATAATCACTCAAAGGGGCTTTTCCCTCTTTCTAAATTATTTAGTTAAAATAAATAAATAAATAAATAAATTTTGTCTTTTGAATGCCGTCAAAAGATATTTTTTATGTTTGCCGGAAGGAGATAGCGAGTTTCTTCACTCCCCAAATTTCGCATTTTTCAAAGCTCTAAAAGTGTTTCATAGACTACTTTGATGAGAAATTTAAATTGAAAACTCTAGAGCCAGAATACCTGTTTTGTTTTGACCACCCTATGTCACCGTAGGAAAAATCTCTTAATCGGTCAATTCAAGAGATACAATGTTTTGGCAAAGTTGCTTGAGATTGAATGGTCTACAACTTTGCTAAAGCATGTTTAATATAATTTCAACAAATAAGAAAGTTAGTTACACAATTTCTATGAAAATGTAATTCAATAACACCAAACAAAGGGCCTTACTAATACAAACAACTTTGTAGAAGACCGTTTTCGTCTAATGTTTCATTCTAAAGCACAAAATGCATCTTTCCGCGTCAAACTGGCCATAGTGCAATGCAAACATTATTGGATAATGCATAAATGAATTAAGAATAAATAATAATTAGCTGTTTCGGCAAACGTTGGCCTGCCAACAAAGTTAAACGCCAATGAAGCTATGACAAAAGCTCGAAGAACAAAAAACAAGGGATACAAGGTCAATGCATACCGTACTTCGTTTTATGTTCAGTTTCCACAATTTCAAAACGTGTCCACCGTATTTTCTTAACTAACTTTTTCATTGCACGAACACGTCAGAGTCCAGGAAGAGTTGAACAGGGGAAAAGTTATGCGAATCCGTTCACTCGTCATCAAGCCAACTTGTGTCACACAAACACCATTCCATATTCTTCTATATAGAAGATTGAACATCGGAACTTTTAGTCCTCTAACGACAACATTTTCAAGAAAACAGCAGCGTTACATTTCAGTTTTGTCAAGCTAAAAAAACTACAGTGGCGCTATCTATAGTTATCATAGCCGGCTGTTTTTCGTTATTGTAATCACTTTATCATGTATGTTTGTTATTTTAAAATCACGTTAGTTGATGCAGATAATAATAATTCGCAGTTATCGACGTGGGTAGCTAACAGTTTTGAACGTGAGAGAACTGTGTTTGCTGGTCCATACCTTCACACCATCGCATAAATTCTTTGAATTTAGGTACTTACAAGCAAGGTACGACGAGAACACTCCGTTGCCCGTTGCCTTAATTTTGCTTACCTAATTCATTTAAAGGCATAGAGGAAACCCCGTCGACATCTGATAGTGTAAAAGTCTTGCACAGTTGCAAGTTTGTCATGCACAGTTCTTTTTAGTCAACCTTCAGTAAATTTCACCATGCCCTGGACGTTAGCAGTTCGCAGCGTCCCACATGTCTTCGAGAAGATTTTCGCCCAACTGAACCTGAAGGATCGCTTGACTGCTGCGGCCGTTTGTCGTGAGTGGGAAACGGCCATTGTTAGCACTCGAGAACTGACCGACAACATTGTGCTACGAATAGTTTGCGAAGATCCCAATCTGCTCGACGTGAAGGCTGTAATTCATCAAAGTAGGCGAAAGTATTGCAACGTGGCCGTATTGCTGAGTAGCCCTTTGTGCGATGGAACTTGGAAACGGTTGATGGAGTTGTTGAAGATCCTGAACGAGAAGTGTGCCGTGGAGTGGTTCTGGTGCAGTGCGATTCACGAACAATACGTTCCGGATTGTTTGATCGAACTGGGGAGTGTGTTCAGGAACCTACAGGAGCTGGAGCTGACGGTAGAGATGAGATCGTACATGGACGCAACTTGGTCGAGGGCTTTCCAGGAGCTTAAGCAGCTTCAGAGCTTGACAATGCACGACGCACACTGTGATGCGCTGGCATCGGTTCAACAGCATTGTCGCAAGATGCGCGTATTGGTGCTGAGTCGGTTCGGGTTGACACAGCTGTTGGGAGATGTCTTGGACTTTCCTTGCCTTGAACGCCTAACAGTGGAACAGCTGTTCATACCGAAGAATTTCGTGTTCGAATGGAGACACGGTCACGTAGTGCTGCCCCAGCTGAGGGACATTAGCTTGATATCGACGGAAGAACCAGCGCCAACGATGTTTGCGGTGGAGCTGGCAACACTGCGGCTACCGATGACGGTCATTTTTGCTCCGCAACTGGAAAAGGTTCGACTGTCGTATCTGTTGCATCATTTCATTGACTTGAAGGTCGAGATACCGAGAATGACGAATTAATTGTAGATGGAGAGTGAAATTTTAAGGCGGTTTCCAGTGATAGTGCTCTTCATACAGCAGTAGGCGGCGATTCTGATGTTCGAAATAAAAGTATTGTAATAATTCCGACAAAAGCTATTTTTTGTTAACCTTTCTAATTCTTCGAAATAAGCTACAGTCCTTCTTTGGCTTCTATATACCCATAGCTCTGCAAAACTCGCAAATTGAATAGAAGTTTGATCGTCTTAACCACGACCCATTAAGTTTGGTCACAAAACACACTTCAATCAGCGTATTGTTTGCGAGCAATTTGCTCTGCGGAATCCAAACAAAGCCTACGCTCGCTGAAAAGAACCGTCCATTATGCGAAGCTTATTCAATTTATCGGCAATCAATCCACTTTCCGAGCAATGACAAGCATTTTGGCTACCATCTTGTTTGGTAGCAGTTAGCGGTGGTGGAGAAAAGACAATATTCGTCGAAAGAGAGTCCCGCCTTCGCTCACTGTGGTGGTTGGTTACCTGCCCACCGCACACGCCTCCTTCGATCTAGACGGAGACTCTGACATCAGAAAGCAAGCCATGCGAACGCACATTGCTGAAGAAGTCTTCGCTTTCCCGGCAGGAAGCACAAGGAAGCGTGTGAATTATGGTTGGTGTAATGTTTCCCCGCGGACGTCTCCTCCTTCCAATCCTCCGACAGAGCGCCTAGATGCTGATATATGCGAATTTCGAGTAGCTTTCCCTGTCGGTTAGACAGCCACTCCGTTCTTCCGGGCAAACGTTGAGACTCGACGGGAAGAATGGAAGACCTGGCATGACCCCTTCCCAAACACTAGAAGTGCTTCCAGCCGAAATTCGTGGTGGCGAATGATGAGTTTAGCCAGAATTGCGTATGAATAAATGAATTATTTAGTTCCACTTGACTGGGGAATAATCGTAGCTTATGTAGTAGGCCTTGGCGTGTGGGAGTTCGATGACTTCCAAGCAAGTGGCAATGATAATGTGATGTCTTCATCGCATGCTATGATCCGTCCGCCTGATGAGTAGCTATAGACACCATCAAGAAGAGTAATCTAGCGTCGGCAACTGGAAGAATGGAATGTGCTGCCAAATACGATGATATTCCCTGGGGAAGCGATGGATTATGGAGAATTACGCTCTCATATGGGAGTTTGTTAGGGAAATGAGACACGCTTAAATTTTCCGAATTTACCTATTAGTTGGTTGGAAGTTGTTCCTGCCCAAGAGTGACGAGCTCTGGAAAGGTTCAAATCATCTATCCAGTTAATGTCAACATTTCCGTCATGGATTTTTTTTTAAATCATGCAAAATTGGAAGAGTCGCTAGAGTTTTAAATATCTCAATGGAATAGCTTAAACTACACCAATCAACCCCAATCCCTTTTCAAAGCTTAGCTTCCAAGCTTCTGAAAATATGCTACCAATTTTCTGAGAAAAGTTTCTAAGCTTCTTCCCAGAAATTTGAAATTCTTTTTAAGCTTAAAATGCTTCTTCCAGGAAGCTTGGATTTTGACGTTAACTACGTCTTACGGCAATTTACTGGGTGTCAATTGAAAATCTAAAAAGTTGCGACCGTCACGAAATTATGTAAGATTTTGAATACTAACAATTCAGCCATTTACCGGTAGATTTTCATTATTTTCCCACCAATCGGCCGGGAATTTATACAACATTTTACTCAAATGGAGAAAACTTTTGATTTTTGACGATAGACTGTCGAAAATTGTGAAAATGTCGACCCCTTTCTTACGCAACCAAACTCATGGGTTGGGAAGCACACTATAAAAGCAGACCAATTTCTGCTTCTTCGCGCATTCTTCTTTTGACGTTAACTACGTCCTACGGCAATAGAGCTTAGTGACATTTGAACACACGTAGACTAATTTCGTTTTCGTTTTTGAACCTGGGTTAGTGCTAACCTGACTCTAGAATAAAAAACGTTTTCAGGTTCATCTGTCTAACGGTATGTTGGTGTGCGTGTCATCACGCGGCGTTGTCTTGCGAGCAGCCAAACGTTGTTTCGCTCTACTCTTATTTTTTCAACCTGTGTGTTTGCCACTTTTGCAGAATAATTCTACGAGTATTATATTTTTTCACGTATATGCTTGTCGAAAACAAATCGCAGATTGAGCAAATTCCCCAACAATCATTTCAGCTGTTGGTTATTTCAGGCGGAAGTTTCGTCGAAACTGAATTACAATGATTTTGTACTCAATTTATATAAATCAGGCTTACCCAACCTTTATGAACCGCGGGCCAAATCACAGAAACAATTTTGTGCGACGGTCCAAATTTTTTGATGTTCAGATATTTGCGTAAAATCTAACAAAAGTCAGTAAATGGTGCAATTTTTTTGTCTAGAAATCGCATAAATGCTGATAAGACAACATAATTAAATAACCTTGCCCAGGATATTTTGAACATCTTCCATAGTAAGTTCGTAAGGTATTAACATCGAATTTCCATGTATCTCATATATTGGATATGGATATGGAAAACGTTCAGCATCTAGTTAAGATTTAATTATTATAATGCAAATATCATCATAGTTCCATCACTAAAAAAATATTAGTATTTGCATTACGATAATGAAATCCTAGGTAGATGCTGAGCGTTTAAAAAAAATATACGAGATACATGCAAGTGTAGAATAATAATAGAAATTCTGAAGATATTCAAAATTCCGTGTATTCACCCTTATTCTTGTTTACGACCAATCAAACTTTCGATCGAATCCTATTCGTCCGAATCTACGGCCCACTTCATTCTACAGTTTACGGGAATGCAAAACGGTTTTCGATCGAAAGTACATTCGAACGCTTGTTAACGTTAGAGGTGATTATTCGAAAACTTTTCATCAGATACTGTGCGAATCATGTTCTGGCATCCTGCTCAAAATTTTCCAAGAATTCTTACAAATCCTAAAAATAATGTTTCTAGAAATCTTTCAATCCTCTCCTACATAATTTAGAAATCCTATCTTGAAATCTTTGATAATGTTGTCCAGGATCTTATTGCGATCAAAGTAAATGGTTTTATTTAGCATTTCTTACAAGAAATTTCCCACGCATTAAGATAGGCGATTACTTTTCTGTTGAAGTGCATACTTCCCATTATTTGAGAATTGTGAACAAGCTTTTGTGAAGAATCTGCCAAGTTGTTGACACAATCCTTCCATGTATTCGAGAACATTTGGCCATGATTCAATGAGATTGTTTTTAA
This sequence comes from Aedes aegypti, assembly GCF_002204515.2. Lineage (NCBI taxonomy): Eukaryota > Metazoa > Arthropoda > Insecta > Diptera > Culicidae > Aedes > Aedes aegypti. Next base: position 21,593,392 of record NC_035107.1, read on the forward strand.
AAATTACACTATTTCTCAAAAACTTTTGTTCAGCCTCAAAAGGCATTTAGTTTTGTCTACCAAATAGAGAGGAACAGGAGATAAATTGCTCTTATATTGTAAGATTATAATATTAAATAAAAACTTTTCACATCATGAACGTGATGTTCTCACGTTAGACCTATGTGTTGTACAGGGATTGAATCCTGAGAAAATTGAGAGAATCTCTCACGTATCGCTCTCTGTAACTACAGTGAAACCTCCATGAGTCGATGTTCCATGACTCGAAATCGACTCATGGAACCATACTAAGAGCAAAATTTCATGGTTACTATGACGGTCCCTCGAAACAGCTTTGCAAAGGAATTCTGTTCCATGACTCGGATATGTCCATAAGTCGATGGTTCCTTCAATATCGACTCATGGAGGTTTGACTGTATCATAATATGCAGCACATTATGAGAGACTGTTTATCGTATACTGCTACAACTTTGATCGGATTGGGGGGATAGCAGTGCATGATAAAATCCCTCTAAACAAGCTCCAAACCTGGGGGGACACTATTGCTATCGGAAGTTCGGGGATTGTTTATCGTGCCAGTGAAGTAAAACACAGTAAAACAGGCGAGAAAAATTAATTTTATCATCGATCGATGAAGATCTCGTTCGCTGCTTCTAGTTATCAGACTTGTTACAACTTGTGATACAATTCCGATAGTGGACCGCAACAGCTGGGATATTTTTCTTCGCTTGCTTTGATCTTGATGAGAGCGAATTCTGCGATGCTTGGTGTAGTACAATTTTCGCCATTGTTCGTAGTCTCAAAATAAGTGCATAAAATTTTGCTGCAAAAAAAAATCTTCAAATTTGATATTGATTTGAGTAATTTACAAATGAAATGTTCAGCCTTCTTATGTGCCAACTCCAATTTGGTATTTATAATTCTCAACGGGCCAAGAAAAAGTATCTCCAAACTCTTCGCGGGCCGAATATGGCCCGCGGCCATACGTTGGGCAGCCCTGATAAATAAATGAATGCATATAGGTACTACCTCTTCATCCGTGTAGTTCTCCCTCATGTAGTTCAAAACTTTACCTACAGGCCTTTGTTTAAATAAAGTTATTTTCCGAAATAACTGATAAAAATAAATCTTCGAAATCCGAGTCAGAATCTGATTCAGATTTCTAATCACAGAAGCAGCGAAATCTGTTTCGCAACCGCAATCGAAAACTGTTTTTGTTGTTACAAATATGACAGTTCGATTGCAGTTGTATTGGTGAACCCAATCATGAAACCGTGATTCATCACAGTGCGAACCTATCGGATTTGGGGTTGGAACTAGTGCGAAACTAGGTCCAACCTGTGCGAATAAAAAAAAGTTTTGACAGCACTTAGGTTGGAACTAGTGCGAACCTAGGTTGAAACTGGACAAAAACGAATTCGACAACAGTTTGTTTCTGTTTTCCTCAAAGAAACTTGCACACACTTTCCAGACTCATCAAAATGCATATGGAAATATTACCCAATTTGAAAAATTTACACCCGGTTTCTGTGTGTTTTTCTAGACTGAGTGCATATTGTTTTCCTCTAAGGTTCACAACTACATCTACACTAGGGCACCCATACCATTGGGCGTGATAACCACTATATACTGGGTGTCAATTGAAAATCTATAATGTTGCGACCAAGGGAGTGGCAAGAGCCAATAATTACCAACCCAGCATCAATTCAACATGGCGTCCAGTGTTCTTGTTTTGATTATTTTGGGATGAACAAAACAAAGTTTTTATGGGTAAGAGACATCAATGATACCTCGCTGATGCATAAAACAATAAACAAAATGATGAACAAATGAAAAGCCTATTAAAATACGACGATTTTATGCGATATGTTTAATTGCCAGAATCTAGCACTAGCAGCATATTAGCCGTATACTCGAAAATCAGGAGCAAGGTTAGGGCAAACCGACCAGAAAGTGGGTACCAATACGCGAAGTACCAAAACGATGTGAGGAAGAGCCGAAATGTATGCAGAATGACAGTCGTGTCAGTCCCCTGCTTGCGACCGTTACGATATCATGTTAGAGTTTGAACTAAAGGAAGGAACTATGACAATCGACTTAAATTCAAATGCAGAAAATCACTTGGCGTAGTCCTGCGGTCGCCTACTGTTTTCGAGTTAATAGCGAAATAAATCCAAATTAGTGAAAAAACGATTTTTTTACCGAATTTAACGTTTTTTCCTTAAGAATCATGTAATTAAATATTTTTTGCTGGTAAAAATATAACAATCACAAATTCTAGTGGAAAATTTTTAATTATACGACGCTTAAAAATTAAGATTTAATGAAAAAACGTGAAAAATAGAGCAATTTTTGAATCTTACTATCTCCAAAAGCGCAAAAACTTGCAAGCCTAAATTTTCAGGCAACATAGAACAATATTATAGGAAACGGATGTCAAAATTTCAGAGAGGCATATTTTGTTGTTTTTGAGATATTTCAATTTTGACAATATATAATCATTACAGTTAAATTCCGATGAGTCTATTTGAAGGGGCGATCGACTTCCACAAATAACGAGTCAAGGTACAACAACTTTAAGAAAACTGTTTAAATAAGCCATCTTTGTAACCATGAAATTCAGTTCTAGAGCAGTTTCTTGAGTTGATTACGAGTAACGTAGATGAAAGTGTAGATTAAAACTGGGTACATGTGCCATGGAAATTTTGATAATGTGTCAGTTAATTGTTGTCATCATGGCCCAAGGTGAGTAATATTTTTTTGTGAATGTGTTACTTTTAATACGGAAAATCAAATTATGAAGTATACTCCTGACGATATCTCTATATACTCAAAGTTCAGAGCGCACGATTTCTTGTCATAAGCTTGTAGATTCGTTTTTAAGCGGGAAGAAGGTTGATCCTTGAATGTTTTGAAACAGAGGATTCAGATCAAAGTTATCAATTTGGAGATCCCTTCGACTTTGAGAACTGTTAGGTTGTTTGGTTGTGTTTAAATTCCGGTGATTCTCTCAAATGGAAAGCTTCCAAAAACTGTAATAGATGAATTCCAGAAGAATTTCAAAGCCAGTTTGTACTGTAGGCAGATATAATATTTCCATGAAGTAATAAAATATATTTTTCCACTAATTTTAAATTACACTTAAATATTTGCATGAAAATTTTAATCGCGTAAAGGAAAAAAAATCGTAGAAAATGAAAAATCGCAAAAAAACACCAAAATATATTTCTCTGAAATTTTTACATCCGTTTCATCAAGTATTGTTCTATGTTTCCTGAAAATTTGAGCTTGCGTTTTAAAAATTGCTCTATTTTCAAGTTTTTCCATTATTTTTCAGTTTTAATAGGTCGTATTACAAAAAAAAAAAAAAAATGCCGAAGCCACCAAATGCCGGAAACGCTTTGTTACCGAGTTATTATCTTTTCCCGCCAGCAGGGATGCCAAGTAAATTTTTAAAAAATCTGGAAGATTTTGCAAAATTATCTGGAAAAGTGTGGATCTCCAATGTCGTATATGGAGAACCTTACAAATTAATTACAAAACCTGATAAATCCATTCCAAATTTTATCTGGACCTTCCACATTTTTTGTTAATAGGGGCCTCAAAAATCTGGAATATTCCAGACAAATCTGGAAGGTTGGCAACGCTGCCCGCCAGATTGCGTCCCTAGCCCATAGTGCATTGTTACTAAAGACCGAGCCCCCCCCCCAGAGGGGGGTGTCACGCTTTATCCAATACCTTATACTAAAAATCCTTTATAAGAGAGATTCGCGGAAGCTGACATTTCTGTCAAAGTGTGAGCCAATCGAGCAGCGAGAGCTGTCAAAGTGTGAGCCAAACGAACATGCGTTATGTTTGTTTTGAACTTTTCTTGATGAGTAATGTAATCCGCTTGAAATTATTTCGGTAAAAGTAATTTTGCATGAAGCAAAAAAATTAAATGTTTTACTTTTTTGAATTTTTGTCAATGCGATTTTTAGTTTTTGATTTTTTCGACTGTTTATTAGTTTTGATATGTAGCTCAAAGATCTATAACGAAACAAAATACACTTTATAGCAATGAGGAAGTCATGTCCGTGTTACAATATTATTCTCGACGCCGAGCAAAATCAGCACTGCTGGTCTGTTGCCAAATCATTCCATTTTACTTCCGCTTATCTCTCTATAAAGGATCACTACCTTATACACGTACTGTCACACTTCCGTAGACCCTCTCTCCCCCAAATGATGGACGTCATTTTTGAATGACCCCTTTGACCTTTTCATATTTGAAAAAATCGGTAAATATACTAAAACACACATTGACATTTGTTTTTCAGGCCCTAGTCAACGGGAATCGAACATAATAAATCTATGAATTCATTAACCATTAACAGATAACATGTTGCTTGAAGCAGTAAATTACAAGAAATGCCCAAGGATTGTACACCGCATCGCAACCTGATGATAGATGAATCGCGCATGACACATGACTTGAGAGAGAGGAGACAGCTCACTGACAGTTGGCATGTTTTCTTGCCTTCTTAGACTTTTTTCTTTAAATCTTGGGTTGTGCACAATGGTTAGATGCACCTATTTTGGTCAAAATCATACTAACTCCTTGTTGGTCACTATGAGCCTCTGTACGTGCCATAAATCCTTTTGTTCTTTCGACTTTTACTGTGCGCCATGTGTTGGTGCACAGGCTCATGAAAAAGGAAAAAGGCTTTTTACGCTCGCTATAAAACTGCAGGGGGTGATTCGATTTTGACATTTTTTGTCTCCAGACTCCGACATGTTGGTTTAACCATTCCCGTTTGCGGGTTACTTGGGCGTGGGCTTATCCCAACATGATGTCCAACTGAATGTGAAGACGATATGTACGTTGATCCCTTTTTTGGATTGGCTTTTCGATCAGCAGTAAAAAATAACAAAAGCAATATTTCGAAAAAGTAAAACGGTCAAGAATCGCAGCGGTCGATCTTAAAAGGCCCTCCAAGTGTCCATTTCATTTATTTATTCACTTTTATTCACTTATTTCTTCCAGTAGAAGTTTAAATGAAGAAAATGGCGCATACGTATTCTATGGAGCATTTGCACTTATATTTCAACTCCATAGCACTACTGATGGTAATGCCACATTTTTTCCAGCATCATTCTGAACCATTACCTCTGTTACTTATATTTACCAACCTAATGTAATCAGAACATTAGAACAAAATATTAAATTTGAAGTTTATCGATACCCATTTCCTAAAAACAAGACTGCACTTTTTGACATTGCTTTATCAACATGAAAAGTTTTGAAGTTGAATAAGCTTACTTAGATTGAACCATAAAAAAAACTAGTGTAGTCAAGAAATGTCGAATAGGGGTGATTCAAAGTTTATAGCAAGGCAGCGTAAAAGCAGTTTGCAAACATAATAGTTATTTAAGCAACAAGTTGCAGCACGAGTTGTACATGCTGAAAAAATCGAGTTTTGCAACGAGTTGCGTGCACCTTTTTTTTTTTTGCAATTACGAAAAATGCCGTTATATTTGGATTTTTTTCTGGAAACATAAACATATTTCAAGAAACCCCACATGAGCTTCCATGCGTAGTAACAGCACACTTTTCCTCAATCAGGTAGGCTGTGGAATGGCTGTCACATATTTTCTCACTTCCATTGCCGATTCCATTTTCAATGACTGATCAGGTAAGACGCTGCATACAACTTTTCCTCAATATCGATATTATTGTGCTGAATTGCCTGCACGAACCGCCACATAAAGCTGCCGTTGAGAGTGAACTAATCAACTCTTCGTTCACAAGATGATCACATTCCAACAGAATCCATCACTGTCAACTAGTCCCGGACTCTGTATCCATTGGACGATCCAATCCGACTTAATTAGGATTTTCAAACGGATGTACAACCAGAACCTAGTTGACTAAGTTATTATGAGATTCAGAGCTGTTCAATAAATGACGTAAGGAAGCAATCAGATATTAAATTGACATCTCTCAAAACAGTGCTGAAAAGTGCTACTTTTCGATACCGCTTTTAGTGCTGAAAAGTAGCACTTTTCAACACTGTTTCTTTAGCTAGGAAAAGTAGGCCGTTATGTTGATAATTTCTTGTTGAAAAGTAGGCTGCTATACAACGGAATGCACCAGTGCAGCCTACAGTTTCTGATTTACGGCGGCCCAAAGTCGTCGGATGCTGGACGCCTGGTTCACCCTGGCCCGTTATAGGGGTTTCTCTTCGGCGGGCTTGGAGGTTAACCGCCACACACTTCGCGGGATCCCAATTTTAGGGGGTTTGGGATTTGGTTAGATTTTCGTTTTGACCCCACAGCGCACTCACACTCGAGGTTTCGACGGCCTCAGGCTCCCACAAAACTTGCAATGTTCAGTCCAAGATTTATTTAAGGGAGGTTCAGTGATCTAAGCAGTCAGTGAGTGCGAAGTGAAGTCAGCTACAGGGGAGGTGAAAGTGACAGCTGACGAGCTGGCGAGTATGTTTTCATGTATCGTTTCTATGGGAATGTTAGGGATTGTTTACCACAGAAAACAAATCCTACCGGTAAGTGAAAATTTTCTCCCGCATTTCTGAGTAACGTTGATCTTCTTCGTGTGTTTTAGAGGATGTAAAATGCAAGTGTTTTATTGATTAAAGTGAGGAGAAGCTACTAGGATACTAAATTTCTTCTATGACTAGTGAAATTGAAAGCTGAACGAAACGAGATGGAGTGTGGCTGTGGAAAATGTTTGGAGGTACGTCTTGAGTTAGCACCTTCAAACCAAAACAAACTGGCCAGCTGTCCCCTGGTATTTCAAAATGGCTAAGTCAACATTCTGACATATTGAACTACCTCCCTTCTAGATACCTTGGTTCAGTCTCTAGCCGAACGATTACGGATAGCAAAATGCTACTTTGTTTTAAAGGAGGTTTTCAACTTCTCAGGAGGTTTCACTTTCACTTGCGGGATACTTTATATCGCGGATCGTACCGAGCACAACTTGCTTCTACGAGCACCAAGCACAAAGAGAGCGAGCCTTGGTTGCCCGGATAAAAATGTATCATTCAGTGAATGGAAATAAACTATTAATGTACAATATAACGTATTGGATACAATACAGCGTATTGTAATTGAATGTCGAAGCAACATTATTCTTGTTTGAATATACAATTCAAAAACAATATAATATATTGTAACAGAACACTGTATTGTTTTTAATTGGTTTTATACCTTACAATTTTGGTCAGATTCCTATTTTCGCGTAAAACAACTGTTGCCTTTTTCTATGTAACTTTGCTGAAAGAAATAAATAAAGCATGTTCAGAACGCAAGTAATGTTGGGTGAAAAATATTCAAAAAGTAAAAATAAGTAGTTTTGTAGAAGTCACTTGACATTAGCTGTATCGACGAATGCAACCAAGATAAATATCTTCACTTCTATAGAAGTTAAAATTATTTTGCTACTTTTGGCACGAATGTACGGTAAGTTGTGGGACCATCCATACAAAATACAAATTCTATACTTTTCACCACTAATTGAAATACAGTTCGTTGAATTGTTTTTGTATTGTACAACAATACACAAATTGCTAATCAAGACAATACACGAACAATATATCGTATTGTATTATCAAAATGTATGTATGAGAAAATATCTATATTTGTATTGTTACGATACTTAACCACCCATACATTATATTGCAAAAATCTCATATACCATACAGTGAACTGTTTAAAACAATATATTGTACTGTAACTATATTGTCATTTTACAATATACTGTATTGTATTTCCAATATATTGAATGGTACTGTTCCAATTCGTTATATTGTTTTCGTATTGTATTTTTTATCCGGGTGGGAAATCCGAGTCGGAAATACGACTCGTCTGAATTTTTGTGCTCTTTTTCGCCCATTCTTGCCGCGAGTGGGGTTTAGTACAACGGGGGGAGTTGGCGTTTTTCCGACGGCGTGTCGATGGGCAAGTTTCATAAAATAAATTTAGCTCCTATTTTCATTTAAATCATTTATGTTTTTAATGTTTATTTATAAATTGTAGTTTATTTTTTTATAGGAATTCTCAAATGTAACAAAGTTTTGACGTTTTTTCACGCAATGCCATTCGAATGTGCGGTTTTCCAGTGACAGTTGGTGACAGGTTCCCATGGCTTTTGGGAGATTGCAATCTAAGCCAGCTGTCTCTTCTCTCTTAGGTACCGACCAAGGTATCTAGAAGGGAGGTAGTCCAATGTGTCAGATTTCCCCTTCCACCATTTTGAAATGCCAAGTGACAGCTGACCAGTTTGTTTTGGTTGTTTGGATATCAGGTGCACAGCGTGACAACGTAGGTGTAGAATATTTCTTTTACACACATATATGTGTGGTATACGCGGCAAAGTATCTGAATTTCTTTTACTAGGTAATTCATTGATAGTAGAATAACTATAAACTTACGAGTTGATGTTAAAAGAACACAACCGTCACCGTCAGACGGGAACACCGTGGCACATCCTCTCTTTTATAGTCTTTTACCGTCGTTGGTAGGCGGCTTTCACCCGCAGAACTATTCGAAATTTCCACATTAACATGCATCACAACCTACTTTTCAAGTAATCTACTTTCCTTCGACTCAAACACCGGAATACTACATTAACGACGAAGATTTGATTCGCGACGAAACAGCTCATCACTGCTGGAGAAAATTTTCACTTCACTGTGCTTATGTTTGTTGGAGTAAACATTCCCTAACAACCCCATAGAAACTGTAGAGTGAAAAACAGTGTACACAGACCCGCCAGCTGTCACTTCCCCAGCTAACCACACCGCGCACCCACTGACTGCTTAAATCGGTAAACCTGTCACTATAGAAACCTTGGTCAAAAGTATGATGCTAAACCGTCACGAATTTATGAAAGATTTCTACCGATAAAAATCCAATCAATTTTCATACTTTTTGTTGCGTGTCAAATCTGACCAATTATGGACATTGTGTGTTATTATTTTGTTGGTTCGATTAACACTTCAACACCGATAGAATTGTTCTATGGAAGAAGAAGCATGAGCGGTAACTCTTGCTTCCTAAACAAAGATTCCGGTCAAACGTTAGGTTCACGCATGATCCACTAAGATTGGTTGCTTTAGTGGGTTCCAGAGCCAATTTGCGATTGAGCTACTTCTCCATGAAGTCCGCAAGCTCCATGTTCCCTCTTTGTTCAATTCGATGGTTAAGTTGCCAGTCAAGATAATTAGCATGATCTCCTTTTGATACTCGAAGAAGTTCCGCTCCATGAAGAACTTCTTCTGCTTCGTCGTGGTATCCGGGGAAAATTAGAGGCAAATCTGCGATTCTAGAGCTCGCCCGTCATGGTCCTGCAGGAAGCAAGTGGCCTAACTGATCGGTTTGTTTGAGGATACCAACCTGTGCGCGTTCCACGCCAAGCGTGTCAGTATCATGCCGAAGGACATGCAGCTTCGACATTCCATTCGACACAGCTGACTCGTCGTATCCGTGGAAAACACGTATAAATTGAATTGCTGCACAACTTCAAACTAAACGGCCCTTTTCAGGGTCACAACAAAGCATTCGAAGTAAAAGAATTACAACCAGAGACATTTCATCTATTACTATTAATTGATTAATTAATTTATTTATTTATCAATTATAATTTTGGATAATTAGTTTTCAACGGAAATAAATGGCAAACCTTAACCTTAACCTAGTTCCCGTATTTCGGGTCGGGCGGCGGTAGCATTTTTGCAGTCTTCTCTGTGTGCGTGTTTCGTTTCGATCGACAATTTCTTACCAAACCAAAACATCAACAAAGCTTGTTACATGTATGTAGCGACGACGACAACGGCATTATTCAAAGTAAGTAAAGTTTGTAAGGATGCTTAAAATATATCTCAGAGCCCGATTTCGTCTTCTAAACTCGTACCAATTAACTCATACGGTTGAAATAATTAAATTTCTGTTAGATATCAGGGATTTCCAAAGGAAATTGCCTCCATTTTAGCGTTTTCATCGCAATTCTTGAAATTAACTATTCATTATTTCTTTAAATATTGCATTATGAAGAATTTAGCAAGCATATTCGGATTCAGGGAGCTCATATTAATTATGTAGAGTCGTTTAAAAAAGTAACAATAATCGCACTGACAAGTGATCAATTTCACCCCAAAATGGGATTCCTCGATTTTCTATTTAAGGACTGATTTTTAGCACTAAAAACACATTTGTTAGAAAATTTTGGCACATGAACCTAATAGGCTGACTGTCGTTTTTGTTTTCCTGCATTCAGTTGTTTAGTATTTTCAACATTATTGAACACAGACAAGAAAAACCCATGAAATGATCTTTTTCACCCGAAATTACGGTACATGTAACTTCAAAACGCCAAAACCTTATAACAGCAAGAAAAATGTGCTTTTCTATGGAAAATAAGACATGACTCGATATTTGCCCATTTATCAATAGCAGAGTTGGGAAAAGTTCTGAGATTCACACTACAGTAGGCAAGCGTAGCGAGCCAGTGAAACTCACGCGTATCGCTGCTGTAGGCAAAATGCCTTGAAAATAGCAAAACACCCGTTGCTAAGGGCAACCCAAAACTACTGTAGAAAAATGTTCTATTTTCCGTTGCATTTCCCGCATTTGCAGCCTTCAATGACACTCCTCATTTAGAAAATTCATGTACCCAACATAGGCTACTTGATGAGATTCACAATTTTGAACTACTGTATTAGGAGAGCCACGTGATTTTCGCAAAAACTACTACCTACTACTATTACCATTCCCAGCACTGATCAATAGTTTAGTCATGAAAATCAATAGTTTTCATCTGGGAGGGAGAAACCAATACAAAATTTATGTACGTCATAGTGATCCGGAATTCCGCTGTCACAAACTGTCACTGTGAGCCCAGATCTCAAACATCGGACTAACATGGAAGAAGCGCGTAACTGATTAAAACACATTTTCGCATTTCATCAAAAGTGATACAAATCGAATGAAAATCAATTCATGCACACAATGCAAGTAATGTCACGTGAGCACCTTTCAATCTGATTGAATATAAAGCATTGAAAAACGCATCGTTTTACTTTTTCCAATGAAAATGAATATTTAGTGCATAGAAAACTGTGGCCCTTTTTCCATGTTTGTCAGGAAAGATCGAAAGTACACAAAAAAAGAAAACTAGCGATTTTCCCCAAGCCTGCCTTGATTGTTGTTGGCAAGCTGGAGTTATCTTGCAGTTCAAACAAACGTTGTTCTTTATTTCGTGTGTAGTATCTGTGCCTCCCTCCCAGGTTTTCATTATTGAAGTCAATTTGTAGAAAGATTTCCAATCGATTGGTGCAAGAGTCTCGAAAATCTATCCGGGCGTTAGTATGCTATTAACAGTCAAAATCGAGTTAGTATGCTCTTGACAGTCGACGCGAGCGATTTTCGTGTTTTCAAAATTGTACCCCAGTGTGCTGCCGTAAGACGTTATCCAACGTCAAAAAGGAAATTGAAAAAAATACGTGGAAATATTGAAAAAATATGTAAGATAAACTGAAAATGTTTGCTAGCTCAATAATAACCATGAAAGACCCATTTTCTCATCAAACAATACGAATATGAACGAAATTTAGAAAAAAAATGCTTCGGTATAACGTAACCTCGATGTAACGTTACGAAAATAAAAATCGAGTAACGTTATATCGAGGTATTACTGTAATTAAATTATTTACTAGTACTAATCATTCCTACAAGTAAATGTACAGTGATAAATAGTGTTGAAGAGCTAGTCCGTTAAGCCCACGTAGATCCTAGCGAAGCTAGCCCGTCCACATGGTAAATCATTAAGAAATACAATACAGTAGATGTTTTCTTCAACTATTACTGACTACAGCTGCAACTCTCTTTATTCATGCCAGGTATATTTTTACAATTCAACATTCTACACAAATATCATACCTCTCTCAACAAATCTTCCATACGTTTACCTACGACGACGCATGCTTCTCAACCGACGATTCTTCTACCTGAGGTGCGACACTACCTCTATTCCAACAAAGAGTACAGTTAAATGAATTTAAGAGAAAATATTTGAAAGCATCTGTTGAGCAAATGGATGCATTGTTAGTTGAAATACTTATTGGAAGCCAAGAAAAGAAGTATAGAAATCTTTGGATAAGTTTAAGGAGCATTCTCTGCAGCAAATTATAGTATTAAACTCATAAGCTTTTGCACTGTACCTTTTAAGCAATAAATTTTATAGAATACATTGCGGAGGTTTTTTTTTTAAGAACACTCCTTGAAGAAAGCCAATTGCCCCTAGGAGAAACTAAAAACAAATCCTGGAAAATCTCTGACAGTTACCAAGCCTGTAAAAATTCGGGAGTCATTTCTGGAAGAAATACTGATGTAATATATCTTAGGGAATGGATGGACTGTATGAAATCGGCTGGGTTACGTCACCAACTCTAAATAGCAACACGGTTTGGCTTGTGCTTGTATGCCTTTAACTAGAAATAGAACTTTATGTTATTATACTTTTCTTTGATTGTTTTAGTTCATATAAAAATTTGGTGTACTTATCGCGTTATCAATCGTATTCCCGCTATGAGTATTGGAAGATTCTATAAATTTTACAAGTTCATTAGCAATCCAGTCAGAGATCAGTTTTCGTACTTAAAATAATTATTGAATTTCAACGCTAAACTAAGGAAATTTTGAGTATAGAATTGGAGATAAGAACTAAGCCTGCAAGTATCAAACATTAGGTAACAATAAATTATCTTATAGTACAGTAAACTCTTCATAATTCGATAATGAAGGGACCATCGAGTTATAGCACACAAAACCAGTACAAATGCAATCCAAGATACCATCGAGTTAGCCATGAAAACCAACTTTTACAATGGACCGATGCACGAGTTCACTATTTTGACGTTTGAGCGGTGCCGAATTCACTAGTTTCCATGGTAACATAAATAACACGGCACCGCTAAAACGTCAAAAAATGAACGCGTGCATTGGTCCATGGTTCTTAAACTCAATATCGAGATACGGAATATCAAGTAAGGGAGAGTTAACTGTAGTTCACTGCTTCACTGTTTTAGATAATTTCTGATAAATCACAGTTGCCAATAAAGTTAGGTATACTGTTCCGCTCAAGAAAAGTAAACATGTCTGCGCAAGAAATGGTCAAGAAATTTTCTACAGTGAGCTCCATTTGAATTGACATTTCGTTTCAACTGTATACTGCGATCAAAGAAAAATGCTTTTCTTGAGCATTTCTTGCAAGAAATTTCCCACGCATCGAGATAGGCGATTACTTTTCTTTTGAAGTGCATAATTCGTTTAACGGTTTTCGAATTTATCTGTCTTTTTGTTTTTGTCACCGCCTTCTTATCGCTATTAGTGAATGACATTTCTCCGTTGCGGAGACTTGCTTAGACAGTGACAACACTGGAACGCCGGTTGGCCGGCGGAATCCAGCTACAGGCACGATTTCCCTGAAGAAAGTTTCACACTGCGGATGTGGAAACTATTTACAGGTAATATTTACAAAAAAAAACAAATGCAGCCACTTTGAGAGGTTAAAGTTCTACCAAAACCAATTTCTCTTACCTAACCGTTTGGTACTTATGTGCATAATTGATGGGTATGAATTAAATTCGTTTGTCGGCACATATAAACCCTAGCGCCGAGACAAGTCTTCAGTATCGATTTCTTTCTGTGCTAGAGCTTATATGTGCCGACAAATAAGATTATCATCATGGATAATCATAACGATCTTTACATTAATTCTGATCAACAAAATTATCAGATCGTGGAATATGTGGCAGATGACAACACTCAACAATCAGTCAGTGAAGTGGCTTCCAGTACTATTTGGCCACCAGTATTCGACGAATCGGAATTTCAGTTGTTCCCTAACGAAGCAGTAGGCGTGTTTCAACCGGTCCCAGCAGAAAGTGCTGCATTTCAAAATGAATCAGATTTAAAAGCCTTCTTGGATACACAACCAGTCAGCGAAGCAGCTTCTAGTCCTATTTGGCCACAAATTTTCGATAATTCGGAATTTCAGCAGTACCCTTGTGCTGCACCTCTTCAATTTCAAACTGATTCAGACTACCAGGCCTACTTGGATACACTTCCTGTGGAAGAAGTGCTGAAGAGAATTCAGGAACACTACCCATCATCGGAGTGGCCAGACAGCACAATCCCCCAATGCGTCAATGACTTCAGCGTAGCTGCACCAGAAGGGGCCGCAACTGACATCCCAATCACGAAATACACGCCAATTGCGGAGTGCACGTCAACGCACAAAGATCAAGTACCTCAACAACCTCTCAACAAATGCGAGATACTAGTTAAAATGATGGACAATCCTGAATCAGCGCCATCTAACAGTATTCCGCAAAAGCCCCGCAGGAAAAGGAGGATCAAGAAGGTACAAACGTTCACCAGCTTGTGGAACTGTGAGCTATGCGGCAAGGCGTTCAAATCCAAAGGAGGACAGGTTCAGCACAATCAGCAGATCCATTTCGGTCCAACGCCGCATGTCTGCAATATCTGCGGCAAACGATTCAGGGACTTCGACACGATGGAGCAACACCGGCAGCGCCATCTGATGAAGGATAAGCCGTTCAAGTGCAGCGAGTGCCCGAAGCAGTTCATTCGCCGTTCGGATCTTCAGCGACATATCGTGCTGCATCATAGCGTAAGTCCTCATCAGTGCGACATTTGCGGAAAGGTATTTGACCGGGCAGATCATGTGACCGACCATAAGTGGAGCCATACCAATGGTACGCTTAAGAAGGTGAAGGTTTGAAAACCTTTTCAAAATGAACTAAGTTCGAATCAGTTATGTTAATTATTTAAAGATAAGAATTTCTGACGAAGTAATCGATTTTTCGATTATGGATTTTTATATTTTATAATGCATGCATACTTTCTATGATCTCATACATCATGATACTTCTTGACTCGGGATATAACAGTAGTTTAGTTGTAATAAAACGATAATGTCGCGTTCCGAAGTATTCAATAAAACGAATTTCTTTTTACAACTATTAAATTAAACAAATGTGTTCTTAATCAGTGGGTGTAAACTTGGTACTTAAAATTACAAAAGAGGGTTAACTTCGAGAATGCAGGATGCTGGCTGTGTGATGTGAGCTGCACAACTGCAATCTCCTAGCTCAAGTGGTTGAGTACCAACCAAATTATGAGTCAGCTCTCGACCGACAGTTGGATGGTCATGAGCTGAGAGGGAGGCACAGATACTACACACGAAATTTGATACAACTTTTTACCTAACTGCAAGATAACTCCACTTTGCCAACGACAATCAAGGCAGGCTTGGTGAAAAGCGCTAGTTTTCATTTGTTCTGTACCTTCGATCTTTCTGGACAAACATTGAAAAAGGTCCACAGTTTTCTATGCGCTTAATTTTTAGTTTTATTGAAAACAGTAAAAAGAGCCTCATTACAATACGTTTTCTTTTTTTTTTAATTTTTTTATTAGTATCATTCCAAACATTACATTCATTTCTTATATCTAGGTGTTCTGTGTTATTAGACAACACTATCATCCTAATTTGGTAAAACAAATTTAAGATTTAATTAACATTTTGTTAACAACATATTACATTTCATTTGCCGTAGCAGTTCAGATTTTTAACAGGTGAGTAGATTTCACCTGTTTATAAGAGAAAAAAAAAACGCTTTGAATATACTTAACCTAACTTAACCTAAACATATAACGCATTAATCGTGGCAATAGAAGATTGTAACGATTTTTGCCTGAAATTATTGATTATTTTATTTGACATTTGTTCCAAAGTTTCAACATTGGATATTCTATGTAACTCATTGGTACTATACCAGGGAGGAAGCCTCAGAATCATTTTCAAAATTTTATTTTGAATTCTCTGCAGAGCTTTCTTCCTGGTATTACAACAGCTAATCCATATTGGTACAGCATACAACATGGCTGGCCTGAAAATTTGTTTGAATATCAAAAACTTGTTCTTAAGACAAAGTTTTGATTTTCTATTAATAAGGGGATAGAGACATTTTACATATTTGTTACATTTGGCTTGAATGCCCTCAATGTGATTTTTGAAAGTTAAATTCTTATCTAGCATGAGCCCTAGATACTTAACTTCATCTGACCAATTTATTGGAACCCCTCTCATCGTGACAACATGTCTACTTGAAGGTTTCAAATAAAGAGCTTTTGGTTTATGTGGGAATATTATTAGTTGAGTTTTGGAAGCATTAGGAGAAATCTTCCATTTTTGCAAGTATGAAGAAAAAATATCCAAACTTTTTTGCAATCGACTACAGATGACACGCAGGCTTCGTCCTTTGGCGGAGAGGCCTGTGTCATCCGCAAACAAAGATTTTTGACATCCCTGAGGTAGCTCAGGTAAGTCAGATGTGAAAATATTGTATAATATTGGTCCCAAAATGCTGCCTTGAGGAACACCAGCTCTTACAGGAAGTCTTTCAGATCTGGAGTTCTGATAATTAACCTGAAGTGTACGATTTGACAGATAACTTTGAATTTTTCTAACAATGTATGTTGGAAAATTAAAGTTTTTTAATTTTATAATCAAACCTTCATGCCAAACACTGTCGAATGCTTTTTCTATGTCTAGAAGAGCAGACCCGTAGAGTAGCCTTCAGATTTGTTGGAACGGATCAAATTTGTTACACGTAAAAGTTGATGAGTGGTCGAATGTCCATGGCGGAATCCGAACTGTTCATTGGCAAAAATAGAATTTTCGTTGATGTGGGCCATCATTCTGTTTAAAATAACCTTTTCAAAAAGTTTACTGATGGAGGATAGCAAACTGATTGGACGATAGCTAGAAGCTTCTGCAGGATTTTTGTTTGGTTTTAAAATTGGAACAACCTTAGCATTTTTCCATTTGTCAGGAAAATATGCTAATTGAAAACATTTGTTAAATATATCTACTAAAAATGATAAGCTACTTTCTGGAAGTTTCTTGATGAGGATGTAGAAAATTCCATCATCGCCAGGAGCTTTCATATTTTTGATTTTTTTTAATAATAGTTCTCACTTCCTCCAAATCAGTCTCCCAGGCATTTTCGAAAACGTTCTCTTGATTGAGAATATTTTCCAACTCCTGAGTAACTCCATTTTCAATTGGACTAGTCCTAAATTAAAATTGTGCGCACTTTCAAACTGCATAGCAAGTTTTTGAGCTTTTTCGCAATTAGTTAGTAATAATTTGTTTTCCTCTTTCAATGCCGGTATTGGCTTCTGAGGTTTTTTCAAGATTTTAGATAATTTCCAAAAGGGCTTAGAGTCAGGGTCCAATTGAGAAATTTTATTTTCAAAATTTTTGTTTCTTAAATCTGCAAAACGTTTCTTGATTTCTTTCTGCAAATCCTGCCATATAATTTTCATAGCAGGATCACGAGTGCGCTGAAATTGCCTTCCCCTCACGTTTTTAAGACGGATCAAGAGTTTAAGATCATCGTCTATAATCACGGATTCAAATTTTACTTCACATTTTGGAATTGCAATGCTCCGGGCTTCAACAATGGAATTTGTTAAAGTTTCAAGAGCATTGTCAATATCAATTTTAGTTTCTAAAGAAATGTTAACATCAAGATTAGAGTCAACATACGTTTCATATATATTCCAGTCGGCTCGTAAATAATTGAAAGTGGAGCTGATCGGATTGAGAATCGCTTCATGCGATATTTGAAATGTAACAGGGACATGATCAGAATCAAAATCAGCATGAGTAACTAATTGGCTACAAAGATGACTAGAGTCGGTTAAGATCAAGTCAATCGTAGATGGATTCCTAGAAGAGGAAAAACATGTAAGGCTATCAGGGTATTGAATTGAGAAATATCCTGAAGAGCACTCATCAAATAAAATTCTGCCGTTGGAATTACTTTGAGAATTATTCCATGACCGATGTTTGGCATTAAAGTCATCAATGACAAAAAATTTTGACTTATAGCGAGTCAATTTTCGCAAGTCAGTTTGGACCAAATTAACTTGCTGTCCAGAGCATTGAAAAGGCAAATAGGCAGCTATGAAAGTATATTTACCAAACTGTGTTTCAACAGAAACACCTAAAGTTTCAAAAACTTTAGTTTCAAATGATGAAAACAGTTGATGTTTTATACGCCTATGAATGATGATTGCAACTCCCCCACATGCCCCATCAAGTCGATCATTACGATAAACAAAAAAGTTAGGATCTTTTTTTAGTTTGGATCCAGTAATATATCCGATAAGTGAATTTTGTTGTTAAACTATTGAAAATTTGATAAATGTTGACCCCTTTCTTATCCAACCAATCACGTTCGAGCACTTTTCGACGGTGTCGCTTCCCACTATAAAAGCAAATGGTCCCTGCTTCTTCCCTCAGTCTTCTTTTTGCGGTCGGACTGTGAACACGACCGGGCGAGTCTTTCTAGCTTTGCTTTTGCACCCGCGTCACAGTCCAATTTGTGTCGTCGGAAAAGGAAGACGCAATATTGATTTGCGGTGGCGATGACGATGGCTTGGGCGCTTCTCCGAGCGGCGAACTACTGCCGCTCGGAGAAGCGTCCAAGCCATCGTCATCGCCGCCGCAAATTTATCCGCGCTCCCAGATTTCGACTCGTGATCGGTGGTCCAGAAGCAAGCCCGTTAGGAACCGAAAACCAGAAGCCCCCAGAGTTGCTGATCCGAGGAGATGCTGCTAATCGAGCGTCGGACTGGTGAAATCGCGCAATTTTTCAAGAGTGAGCATCGTTTCCTGATTTCGACTTGTGCCCGGGGATCCAATACCCGTTGCTATTGTGCGCCATCCACGTCACGAACCATTCAGCTGGTTCGTCGTATAAGCAAATTCCCCGTTTGACCATGGCAATCAACTGATAACATCCCGTAGTGCTATTTATCTGTAACCGTATCGAGGCTAAGAAAGCCATCGGCCCTTGTCAGGGCTAGAGATGGGCGACTCACTCGTGAATCGTTCAAAAGAGTCGACTCTCAAAAATGAGTGAACGAATCACGATTCTTTTCAAAGGAGTCGCGATTCTCTAGCCTTGCAATATTAGGAAGGGAGTTTAAAAATTAAACTTTATAACATTTTTAAGTTGGATTCATCGTAATCAAAAGTACTAGACATGTATAAATGTGTTGGAGTTGCTTCATAAATAAAAATGATATCATTCAGAAAATGTGACGTTATGTTTTATTTTTTGTTTATGATTTATTTTTGATTTTTTTAAATGAGTCACTGAATCGATCAAAAGAGTCGATTCACTTTTGTGAGTGAGTCACCCTCGATTCGCTCCCAAAATTGGACCAATTTGCCCATCTCTAGTCAGGGCCATAATATTTGTGGAAAAGAGTTGAAGGAATAATATTTCCAACCTTATTACATCTTATATTCCTCAATCAATCTCGCAGCTTCGTACAAAATTTAATTTGTCATGAATAATTTATGGCACGACAATTTGAGACTATTCGTGGACGCTGCTGCAGTGCCGTCGGGGTGAGTGCTCAACATTTCACAACGATTGTAAACTAGAGTGGAATTTCCGACAGTGTCTTTGATTTGCCATATTTTATGAGAACACTTCGATTACGAAAATGATCACATGTAACAAAATTGCGACATGTTTAGAATGCTTTTGAAAAGAAATTCTCATTGAAGAATTTTCATAATTTTGGCACCATGGATCAAAAATTTACCTTCATATTAAAGAAAACTATTGATTATCAATAGCGAACTATTGAATATTTAGTAATTGTCAACCCTTTCATTCATGTTCGACCAATTACGCATTATCATTTTTCGCAATTATCAAGTAATTCTAAGTCCAACTCATTATTGGCACATATGCATTTCCCAGATTGGTCGATTAGAAAGAGAAGAGCTCGAAGGGGAGGAGCATAATCTGCTAATCTAAGGGTATATAGCATGCTCCCTTCGTTGGATTCGGTTTCATTTTCATTCATCATCAGTTTGCGTCCAATCAGCATGGTGTGCACGTCGCGATGAGTAAGCTCGTCTATATGAGCGGTGATTCCGATGGCTTTGTCAAGCCGAAGAAAATAAGAAGAAGAAACACTGAAACTTCGAGCGTCGCATCCAGCGTAAATTCGGAGAATGTTTTCTCTGGTCTTCAGGAGGATTTCGGCAACGCGCCGGAAAACCAAAAACAACAAAAGCAGCTGCAGACTGACACGACGGACGTTCCGAGGAAGGTGAAGCTGCCCCCGCTAGTGGCAGTAAACGTCAGCTATCACAAGCTCCAACCGCCTGTGGACAAATTGGGGGTCAGACCGGCCTATAAAATTACTGGAATAGGTACAAAAATGTTGTGCCAATCGGAGGGTGAATTCCAAATGGTGGAAAATCTGCTTAAGCAACTGCAAGTTGAGTTTTTCACTCATGACAAACCAGGAGAACGACCGTTCAAAGCGATCATCCGTGGCCTTCCCGGTGTCACGACGCAGTCGCTTAAGCGGCAACTACAAGAGGAGCACCATCTGAATCCCCTCGAAGTCAAGCGAAACGACAAGTACAAGGACACGATGTACCTCGTCCACTTTCCCCGTGGGTCCACCACACTGAGACAGTTGAAGCAGATCCGATTCATCTCCAACATCCATGTTTCCTGGGCCCCATATCGGAGCAAACAAGTTGTCACCATGTGCATGAATTGCCTACATTTTGGACATGGCACTCGGCACTGCCATAGAATCAGCCGATGCAATCGATGTGGTGCGCAGCATGAAACCAAAGCCTGTAAAGCGGCGGAATCAACGGAGCCCCAGTGCGCAAATTGCGCAGGTAAGCATCCGGCAACGGATAAATCGTGCGTGAAGCGAGCCGAGTTTTTGAAGATCCGACAGCAAGCTACAACAAGTCACCAGCCGGGACGCAAGCGTTTCAACAATCCGATGGATAATTATGAAGCAAACTTCCCGCCAATCCGTGGAAATCAGCCAGTCTTTTCGACTCAAACTCCGAAATTTCATCCTCCAGGATTCCAGCAACATCCAAACGAGCCAACTCCACCGAAATCTGCGTGGCATTCGGAAGCATCTCCCTCGTTGTACACACCAACAGAGCTCACCAAGATCTTCAACGAAATGGCCAGTTCTCTCCGAGGATGCAGAACCAAATTTGAGCAAATACATGTGCTCGGAAATTTCGTCATCCAGTATGGATACTAGTAGGTTAAGTTTTAATGTAAGAAAAAAAAAAAAAAAAAAAAAGACGGCCTTTTGCCAAAACACTTATACTTGCCATCAAAATATGGCATAATTTGATTTAAACTAAAAATTTATGAAACATTACTAAAGATGTTGTAGTAAAACGACTTCTTATCAGTTTCAGAGTTTATTCGGGAATGATGTCTAGTCAGTCAAGTGTCAGAGAGTATCCTAAGTCATAGACTACTATGATTGGGGTAGCTTAGTATCTAATTATTACATACATATTTATAACATAACATACTACATTCGGTCATCCTGATTCGTCGATGTCCCCATCGACGTCATAATTTGAAATTAAATTGGAATCTGATAACCACATTCGCATATTATTCGGTGAACAAACTGAGCTGAATGGTAAATTTGAAACTTGAAAACCCTCTATGTCTGTGATAAAGTACCGATCATTTGGCAATATTTTCTTTATGATATATGGACCTCTAAATTTTTTAGATAATTTATTATCAACATTAGTTTTTATAACAATAAAATCACCTTCTTTGTAATTACAAACAGCTTTCCGCTTTCTGTCCACCATTTCTTTATTATAAGCCTGAAGTTTTGTTATATTTTCTTTTGCTTTAGTTCGAACTTCCAATAGATTTTGATTTTGTGATAGAAGTTGATTGTTTTTTACTAAAGTTTCTATATTATTGCATTCATTGTTTATATTGTTCTGATGTGTACCAAATAATAAAATACTTGGAAAGTTTTTGATAGCTCTATTAAATGTATTATTATAAACGTATTCTAAGTTTGGAAGTAAAATATCCCATTTAATATTTGTATCATCAATTAATTTGGCTAACATAGGAGTAAGTGTTCTATTAATTCGTTCAGCTTGGCCGTTTGCTTCAGGAGTATATGCTGCTGTTATAATATGCTCAATACAACGATCCCTACAGAAGTTTGTGAAACATGTAGAGGAGAAACAACTACCTCTATCAGTAACAATTCTTAATGGTCTGCTATAATGGCTGATATATAATTGTAAATTATCAATGATTTCTCTAGAGTTTGTCGTTTTAGTAGGATAAAATTTAACAAATTTTGTGAATGCATCTACAACTACAAGAATGTATTTAAAATTTTTGGATGATCTTAGCTAGATAGGACCATAATGGTCTAAATGAATAGTATGAAATGGAATCTGACCTTTATCAATATTTTTAAGAAATCCTTCTTTCTTCGTATCTGATGGACTATAAAATATACAACTTAAGCAATTATTTATATACTTTTTCACAATTTTTCTCATACTTGAAAACCAATAAAATTTTTTGATTTCTATCATTGTTTTTTCTATACCAATGTGCCCTAACTTATCATGACAAATTCGTATAATACTATCAATCATTGTTTTGGGTACAACTAATAGAAGTCTATGATTGTCTTTCCTAAATAATATTCCATTTTTCATTTCAAAGTTTGGAAAAGTATTAGATTCTAAGTGAATTTTAATATTTCTAATCTTATCATCTTGTTCCTGTGCTAGTATAACATTTCTTTCAATGTCCTCAGTATTCAATATACATATATTCTGCTCTGGACAGCAATCTAATTTCAATATTTCTGATTTCTTCTCAACTGTATCTATTGGTAATCTACTTAAAGCATCAACATGTTGCATTTTCATTCCGTCTCTATACTCTAAACTGTAATTATAATTTTCTAAGAACAATGCCCATCGACTTATTTTAGGATTAATTTCTTTTTTAGCCAATGTTTGAGCTAAAGCATTACAATCAGTGAAAATTTTGAATTTGATTCCAGACAAATAAACATGAAATCGTTTTAAAGCATGAACTACAGCAAGTGTTTCTAATTCAAAGCTATGTAGCTTTCTTTCATATTCATCAGTTTTTTTACTAAAGAAGCTTACAGGGTGATAATTTCCGTTATTTTGTTTTTGAAGTAAAATCGCACCAAAACCATGCGAGCTTGCATCACAATGTAGTTGCGTTTCCGCTTTTGGATCGTAAATAGCTAAAACTGGCGATGATTGTAATTTATCTCTTAACATTTCAAAAGCTTGGATCTCTTTTTCATTAAAAACAAATTCTGCATCTTTTTTCAATAAATCGTACAATGGCCTGGCAATTGTTGCAAAATTTCTTATAAACTTCCTAAAATAACTAGTTAATCCTAAGAATCTCTGAACATCTTTCGCAGTTTTTGGTAATGGAAAATTGGAGATAGACTCAATGTGAGATTTACTTGGTTTCCTTCCCCATTTATCTATAGTGTAGCCTAAATAATCGATTTCATTAAAACAAAACTTACATTTATCAAGATTAAGTTCAAGTAAATTCCTACTCAAAATTTCTAGAACCATCCTTAAAGTTTCAAAGTGCTCTTCCATTGTTTCAGAAGCAATTAAAATGTCATCAATATAGACAACTATTTTTCCTTCATCAATAAGTGGTCTCAAAATTATATTAATAAATCTTTGAAATACAGCGGGTGCATTACACAAGCCAAAAGGAACTTTTAAATATTCATACTGTCCATTCGGAGTAACAAAAGAGGTGTATTTGGTACATTCAGAAGCAATTTTGATTTGATGAAAACCCGATTTAAGATCCAAAATTGTGTAAACCGATTTACTTTTTAATTTGTCGAAAATGTCTTCTATCAACGGCAAGGGATAATTATCACGGTATGTATCCTTATTTAATTTTCTATAATCAACACACAATCGTATGTCATCGTCTTTCTTAGGAATAACAACAATGGGACTAGCAAATGGAGAATCACTTTCTTTGATGATTCCCAATTTGAGTAGCTCTTCAATTTTCTTATTTACTTTAATTTTATCATTTTGGGAAAGTCTTCTCGGCTTAAAATGAAATGGTGCAGCAGATTTCAGTACTATTTTCATTTCGTAATCTACTTCAGGACAAATAGGTCGTTGAAAGTTAAAGTAATATATTTTTAAGATATGATTCAATGTTGACAAATGATCATCACTTATATCACCTACATACTCATCAGTCTTCAGATTGCAAATTAAATCTATATCTTTTACCTCCAATTCAGCTTCATTTGTGTTGTTTTTAATTTCTTTTTTGAATACGCGAATTTGGCTCTTTTCGATAATTGTTTTCACTCTGGGATCAAGAATAACGTCTCTTCCAATTATTACGTCATAGGGATGTATTGCCGAATCAGGAACAACCAAAAAATTAATTCTGAAAAACAAATTTTGAATTTTTATATTAGTAACCAATCTACCCACAATCTTAAGTCCAGTTCCTCCAATACCCTTGAATTTTTTTCTACTAATATAAGGATAGATTTTTCTACATTTCGCTAAACCAAGACGTATTAAACAAACTGGACTTCCTGTATCAAACAATGCTTTTAAATCAATATCAAAATCAGTCAACGTAATATCTACCAATCCGTCGTGCTCTAAGTCATCTGTCATGTTTACAATGTCTTGATTTTGAACAACTGCAATCCGGGACGGTCCGTCATATCCAGGCTTTCGTCTATCATCAGAACTCCATTTGGATGCAGCTCCACTATACGTTGCTCTACTATGGTGGTTTCACGGCCTCATACATTTCGCAGCTAAATGTCCAGGTAAATGGCAATTGAAGCAAACAGGAGCACTTGAAAACATGTTGTTGGGCAGACGAATCGTTTGAAAGGCTTTGAGTAAACTTGAAATTGAACTACACTGTTTTATATTAAACTTTGGGAGGGATTATTAGAGTATGTTTAAAACTACAAATGAACTTTAACACTTCACTTTTTGCAAAAAAAAAAAAAAATAAAATACTAAAACCACTAAGGTGAGCAAATACCTTTAAACTCTAATATGTGTTGCTTATCTTGACAGATAGGCCTATTTCGTCTGCGACTTACAGACTTCTTCAGTGTCGAGTGCTCGACTTGACAACATGTTCTCTTCAAGTCGAGCACTCGACACTGAAGAAGTCTGTAAGTCGCAGACGAAATAGGCCTATCTGTCAAGATAAGCAACACATATTAGAGTTTAAAGGTATTTGCTCACCTTAGTGATTTTAGTATTTTATTTTTTTTTTGCAAAAAGTGAAGTGTTAAAGTTCATTTGTAGTTTTGAAATTGAAGTAAATCCACTCATTTTAGCTTGATTCTGCAAGTGACGATCAGGAATCCCTTCAATCACGTAGTCAACGAGCTCAACTTCATCCATTTTCAACGGCATGGCAAGATTTCTTTTTTCAATAAAATATTCCAGGAATGTCTCCGTCGTTCTCCACTTCCGTAATTCTAGTTTTCTTCGTATTTCAAATGAACTTATTGTTACAGTGAAGGTTGCTTGAATAAGATTGAGAACTTCTGAGTAACTCTTCGTAAAAATATCTGACTGAGACGACAGCCAAACCTTTGCGTTGTTCTGTAGGTGCTTGAAAACCATTAACTTCATAACTTCTTCTTCCACGTTGAATGTTTTTCTTGTCTGTTCTACAGTACTGATGAAAAAATTTGCATCTTCGTTTGGTGATCCCGAAAAGAACGGCAAGAAAGCAGAAAGTTCATCTAATTTGACGAAACGATTTTTAGCTTGTTCCAATCCAGTTTCAGTATTACAATTTTGACCAGTGACTTGACCATCTCCAGCTCCACCGACAATCGTACGTTCTCTTCTCATATTCGAATTACTTGGTCCTGCATTCATCATATCGGGTTTATTGATGGCATCTTGAGAAGGAAGACCACTTCCGAGATTCTCTGGTGCTTCATCGTCCGATCTCAAATGGCTACGCAGGAACATTTTGATATCCCACTTCTGATATTTGTAGTAAAACGACTTCTTATCAGTTTCAGAGTTTATTCGGGAATGATGTCTAGTCAGTCGAGTGTCAGAGAGTATCCTAAGTCATAGACTACTATGATTGGGGTAGCTTAGTATCTAATTATTACATACATATTTATAACATAACATACTACAGATGTAAAGTAAATGCTATATCACTTAAACTATAAGAATGTAAACGTTGAATGTGACAAAATCATACATTAATAAAGCTTGTACTACTGGATTCGGTTTCATTCCGTTTCGACTTCCGAGCTGGCACGAGCTCCTCCGATCCTGTGCAGCGACGTCCGCACCTGCTGACCTCCAAGCTTGCGATCCAGCGTCTGGTGGTCGGTGGTCAAGAAGCAAGCCCGTTAGGAGCTAAATTCCAGAAGCTGATCCGAAGAGAAAAGAGCAGCGAATCAAGCGTCGGATTTATGAAATCGCTCAAGATTTCAAGAGTGAGCATCGTTTCCAGATTTCGCCTTGAGCCCGGTGATCCACTACCCGTTGCTGTTGTGCGCCATCCACGGACCATGGCAATCAACTGATCAATCCCGCAATGCTATTTATCTGTGACCGCATCGAGGCTAAGAAAGCCATCGGCCCTTGTCAGGGCCATCAAATTTGTGGAAAAGAGTTGAAAGAATAATATTTCCGACCTTATTACATCTTTTATTCCTCAATCAATCTCACAGTTTCGTACAAAATTTAATTTGTCATGAATAATTGATGGCACGACAATTTAAGACTATTCTTGGACGCCTTGCTGTGCCGTCGAGGTGAGTGCTCAACATTTCACAACGAAGGTAAACTATAGTGGCATTTCCAACAGTATCTTTGATTTGTCATATTTTATGGGAGCATTTCGATTATGAAAATTATCACATCGTCCCCTTAATGCTACAACTAGATAACTCGAAATTTGGAGGTTTTGAGTTGAGTATGCCAAAATATTGCTCTTAATTAGCTCTATTACATATCCAAAGCTCATAAACGTGCGATTTAAAACAAAAAAGTTATAGTATTTTTTCAAAACTAGATATCTCAACGTAGAACAAACGTATTTTGTGCTAAAACTAGATAACTCGAGTTACCTAGTTTGAGCACTGAAATTTACTTTCATGCTATTATGTAGATTTGGGTGCTACAACTGGATATCTCATAAAAAATAAAGAAACAACTGGCTATTACGGAAACAAAATGGAAAACTAGTCTAGGGTAGTGATTCCACAGTATCTATATGGTAATCAATTGAACCATTGAATGAAAAACTTCGAAATTAATTAATGACAGCACACAATAAATAATTTATTAAAATTACTTATTGATGACAAGCTAAATCATGACTATTCATCCAAAAATAGATTTGAAAATATTGATATGAGCCATGGTCAAAATATTGAAAATAGCAATTACATAAGATGTGCTTCATTCCCGTACACAATCCAGAGGTGTATCGGAGAGATTAGAATTGTTTTCATTGCATGCTTTTAGTTCAGGTGAAGTTGAGCGTTTTGGACAGAGATATGGTTTATTTGAGTTAGACTTGTTTAGGTAGACGTCAATCAAGAAGCGTCTTGATATTTCTAAGCCTTTTACCATTTAATGTGCTAGTCTTAACGTTCAGCTTACCTGTTTTATTGTATGTCTGAAGGTATGGTCGTCAAAAACAAAGAAAAATAAGTGTAGTTTAGAGACTAATATGAAAAGAAGTATGATTTCCTGCAATATATCATTGAAAATGAACTGGAGTACAACATCATGCAAGACCAAAACTACCTATTGTCCACATTCAATTCAAATGAACTGCCAAACGAATGCGTTTATCATTACATTTTTATTGTTTTGATTATGATTTTGTGATCAAAATTAATTTGCTCAGACAAATTTCGTTAATAATGTATAAAAATTTGACGTACTGTCAATGTTCAACGGTTTCGAACCATTTTATTAGTTTAAACTCGTGCATGGTTTAAATATGTATTATTTCATGAAAACAATGCTCACTAAAACAGTTTTCCTTTTTCTTATTCAGCACCTTGAAGAAATATTTTTCGAACATTGTTCGATACGGAAAGGTTCGGTGCCTGAAAATCCTCCTTTTAATTATAGTTACCATTTGAGTGTTGCGAATCATCTTAAAATATATCAATCATGTAGTATTTGAGTTATTTTTATGTATTGGCTTAAACTAGGTATCTAGGAATATGAAGAAATTGTTGAATGATTGTGCATGCTACAATTAGATAACTCGCAAAATTTTTAAAAAATGATTTTTTTCTCGGTGAAAAATATTTCTGATGCCTGAATTTGTACATGATATGAAAATTAATAAGTTAATTAACGTTTGTATCATAAAATAAAATTAAAGAAATACTCCGCAACGGAGAACCATGTTCTTGAAAAACGGTCCAATTTTCAATGTCGTTTATCTCAAAACGTCGATTTTCGAGTTATCTAGTTGTAGCATTAAGGGGACGACATGTAACAAAATTGCGTCATATATAGAATGGTTTTGAAGAGAAATTCTGATAGAACAATTTTCATCATTTTGGCACGCATTAATCAGAAATTCATACTAAAGAAAACTATTGATTATCAATAGCTATCTATAGAATATTTAGTAAATGTCAACCCTTCCAACTATTCATGTCCGACCAATTTCTCACGCATTATCATTTTCCGCAATTATCAAGTAATTCTAAGTCCAACTCATTATTGGCACATACCCATTTTCCAGATTGGTCGACTAGAAAGAGAAGAGCACGAATGGGAGGAGCATAATCTGCCAAACTTAGGGTATATAGCATGCTTCCTTCGCCGGATTCGGTTTCATTCCGTTTCGACTTCCGAGCTGGCAAGAGCTCCTCCGATCCTGTGCAGCGACGTCCGCACCTGCTGACCTCTAAGCTAGCAATCCAGCGTCTGGTGATCGGTGGTCAAGAAGCAAGCCCGTTAGGAGCTAAATTCCAGAAGCTGATCCGAAGAGAAAAGAGCAGCGAATCAAGCGTCGGACTTATGAAATCGCTCAAGATTTCAAGAGTGAGCATCGTTTCCAGATTTCGCCTTGTGCCCGGTGATCCACTACCCGTTGCTGTTGTGCGCCATCTACGGACCATGGCAATCAACTGATCAATCCCGCAATGCTATTTACCTGTGACCGCATCGAGGCTAAGAAAGCCATCGGCCCTTGTCAGGGCCATCACATTTGTGGAAAAGAGTTGAAAGAATAATATTTCCGACCTTATTACATCTTATATTCCTCAATCAATCTTACAGTTTCGTACAAAATTTAATTTGTCATGAATAATTGATGGCACGACAATTTGAGACTATTCTTGGACGCTGCTGCTGTGTCGTCGGGGTGAGTAGTAGAAGCATTAACCTAAGAATGCTAATGTCGCTACTGTGTGTGTTACCAACATCTAGTTTGCCGTGTGCTGACAGCTTGAGTACCGGTCCTCAAAGTGTCAAATAAATTTTGAAATCATCCAGTACAACATGGCATCGAGCAAACAATAAAAATATACAGTTAAAGGTGATAATAAATTAATTCAGTTTTGTGAGAACAGCGCCATTAGCGTTCTACTACTAATATTTCTATTGGGGAGTGCTCAACATTTCACAACGATTGTAAACTAGAGTGGCATTTCCAACAGTGTCTTTGATTTACCGAGCATTTCGATTATGAAAATGATCACATGTAACAAAATTGCGACATATTTAGAATGGTTTTCAAGAGAAATTCTGATTGAACAATTTTCATCATTTTGGCACCCATTAATCAGAAATTCACTTTCATACTAAAGAAAACTATTGATTATCAATAGCTAACTAGAGAATATTTAGTAAATGTCAAGCATTCCAACTATTCATGTTTGATCAATTTCTCACGCATTATCATTTTACGCAATTTTCAAGTAATTCTAAGCCCAACACATTATTGGCACATACCCATTTTCCAGATTGGTCGACTAGAAGAGAAGAGCACGAATGGGAGGAGCATAATCTGCTAATCTAAGGGATTAAAGCATGCTTCCTTCGCCGGATTCGGTTTCATTCCATTTTTGCTTTCGAGCTGGTAAGAGCTTCTCCGAACCTACTTAGCGAGGAGCACCTCGTAGCCAGAAGCCTGCTGAGCTTTTGATCAGCATCTGGTTTATGAGATTTCGGCTCGTGATAAACTCATCTGTGGTGCAGTCAAGAATCAAGCCCGTTAGGCATCATTACTACTATTATTAGACAAATCGAGCTTTCGGCTTGTGACCACGAAACATTCACCTGGCTCGTCTTATAAGCAGAGAACTTATACAAATTTCTACACTTGCGTTGGGGATTCTTTGTTTAACCATGGCAATCAACTGATAACATCCTATAGTGCGATTCATCTATGACAGCATCCGAGCTAACAAAGCCTTTGGCTCTTTTCAGGGCCACCAAATGTGTGTAAGAGAGTTAACAGAGTAATATTTCAGACTTTATTTATCACATTGCCAAGCAATGAATAATATTTCTCTCAAACCATAGGATCAACAAAGCGATGACTGAAGCTTTCGTTATAACCCTCGAATAACTTCCTATAGACACATTGCTGTTAAATATTCTTTAATTAGAATTACTTTGATTTTGCTTCAGCATGCTGAACAAGCATCAATCACTACTGTTCTTTCCAATGCTACCTTATATTTCATAGGAGGTTACTAATATAATTTCAAAATGATCATACAACCTGAAGTGAAATTTCACATTTTCATAGATAAATATGACGAATTCATCGGATAAAGATAATGTATATTTGGGACATGATTAAACGTACACTTGGCTGCAAATCGTTATATGCATAAATATTTACGAAAGTTTCGAGCACTGAAAACAGTATGAAGTTAAAACGAGCAACAAGAACGACATCAAATTCAGTTAAATTAACCATTGTGGTCCTACGTCACCAGTTCGTACAACCCCATAGGGATGTACCCTTATAGTTTTTCCATTTGATTTGAAACAAGTAGAATGGGTACTCATGGAACGAATAGGGGAAGAGTTCGAATTTCCTGCTACGATATCGGCAAAGGATTTACCGTGGGCAGATACATTCGAAATTGAAAGATACGAACGGCAACCCGACAGATTAAAATTTGTTTGTGAATGAGCATGATTATGATCTTCCTGGTGGGTATGATTCCTAATCAAGCGATCGTTAACTGAAATATGAGCATTGTTCGATACTCTACCAGGCAAATTCCGGAAACGACCGTTATCGTAACGGATATTATCCTTCATCTGCCTGGCACGAGCCTCAACGACTCTTTTGCGTGAAGGACAATTCCAAAAATTGGACTTATGGTTAGCCCCGCAATTACAGCATATGAATTTGGTGGTATCTTCCTTCACTGGACAGACGTCTTTGGCGTGAGAAGAACCTCCGCAAATCATGCATTTAGCATCCATGCGACAATTTTTTGTACCATGACCCCACTTTTGGCACCGACGGCACTGAGTGGGGTTCTGGTAATTTCCTCCAGGTTTCTGGAAGTGTTCCCATGTCACACGGACATCGAACATAAGTTTTGCTTTTTCTAAAGCTTTAATATTATTTAGTTCTTTTTTGTTAAAGTGAACTAAATAATATTCTTGAGAAAGCCCTTTCCGAACAATGCCAGATTGGGTTCTCTTTTTCATTATGATTACTTGGACTGGGGAAAATCCAAGTAAATCATTTATTCCATTTTTGATCTCTTCAGGTGACTTATAGTCACTTGAGAGACCTTTCAAGACAACTTTGAACAAACGTTCAGTTTTGTCGTCATAAGTAAAAAAATTGTGCTTCTTTTCTTCAAGATGTCTGAGCTCTACTCTAAACTCACTTTTGTAGAACATTATAATTCCATAATTAACAAAGCAAACAGCATGCTTGGCTTCATTGAGAGGTTCAGCAACAATTTTCAAGACCCATATATTGTATACTACATATGTAAGACCAATTCTGGAATACTGTCACCTAGTATGGAACCCGTATCATGTCGTACACGAAGAACGCATAGAATCAGTACAGAAGCAATTCCTTTTATACACCCTTCGGAAATTGAATTGGACTGTACTGCCTCTTCCATCGTATGAAGCACGCTGCATGCTCATCAACTTGGAAACACTTAAGCAACGCCGGGAATTCGCAATGATTCTCTTTATAAACAACATTTTACAACATTAAACTTCTACACACCCTCTCGGCATTTAAGAACAAGAAAATCATGCAGAACGCATTATGCTCAAAACGAACCAATAAACCGTATGATGCGTCAGTATAATGTACATTGCGAATTTATTGGCATTACTATGTCCAAAGAGCAGCTTAAAACACAACTAAAGAACAATAGAAGTAATAATCCATAGCATGTAAGAAAGCATTGTAATAATTGTATGTAGTCTACCTATGCTTGACGAAATAAATAAATAAATAAATAGCTGCATAACCAGTTCAAACGCTCCAGTGTGAGAGCTGGAGGTGTGGCGATTTACCAGAAGGATACGGCCTTCAACATACTGTGCAAGATACAAAAATGTTCATGACCCGTTATTTATTCAATTGTGTAAAACAAGATACTTCTATTGTAGTCACCGGTTACTTTAATATTGACGTTTTCAAACAAGAAAATTATAAATTTGTCTATTTCATAAATTTGAAGTTGGCAAATCGTCCAAATGAAGCGACCACATTAGGTGGTTCTTGTACGATTTAATGTTTATTAAAAATATAAGTGTAGAGTGCAGTCGATATTGTTCATACTTTTCGTACCATAGACCGATTATCACGATCAAAGCACCCGAGCTATCAAACATCTAATCTACTGAAGGAGTTTGGCGAATTATATCTGGAGCCAGAACTGAAACCGGTCACCCAACCAAACAACACAAGAAACCGACGACCAAACAAACCAACTCAATCATCTGACACAACACTGGATTATACCTGGAACACCAAACACTGATTCTCGGAACCACAGAACGACAAATGGTCCTTTTCAGGACCACCAAAATGAGTCCAAAAAGAGTTAATTTCTGAAAAATTCTTCCGATCAATAACAACACAAAACTAGTATACTTACAAATTCATACACATGACAAATTATTAATAATCTTTCATTACACGCATACTCAAACTTCACTGTTATTCAAACATCATAATCAAATCAAATCCTTTTTAAAGTATTTACTTTGAAATTTGAAATCCCAAACTCTGAAAAAGCTTCCAAACCAAATGACAGATCTCCCTTATTGAATTCTCACAATCACAGCACCTATCATCTATCATCAAACATCCTATCACCTGCAAAAAGCTACCGCACTGTTTTAAGAATTGGGTCCTAAAATGTTTAATGAACTCTTATTTTCATTTAATAATACGAAAGAGCATGTTCTTGTAACTAGTTTAGCAAGTTTTCCAGATCAAATGACGGCTAGGGTAACGTATATAACTTGGACATGCATATAATTTGGACAGGCTAGTCGTTGTATGCTCATTTCCAATGAAATGGCGAGGAATGTATGTACGGGAAATCATGTATTGCATTATTAATACACTATGCTGCTTATTAATGATGACCATTCCCATAACAATTACAAATTGGCTTCATAAATATCAAAATTGTAAATTGTATCAACAGAACATCTGTGAAACCTACGAATGCAAGAGGATGTACATTTCATGAACATACATTAAATGCAATAATAGTGCTCAGAATTGGCATTCATAAAAAGTTTAAAAGTGGCAACATCATAAAATATGTCTAAAATTTAAGCTAAGTTCATTTAAAATCTTAACATGAGTATATAAGGCATAAATCAGGTGATGTCCAAAATATGTTATGGTTTTTGTTCAGTTGATATAATTTAGCCATCTGATGAAACACACTGGAATGTTACATGCATGCATACTTGCAGGCGTTTTTCGTGGATCTGATGATATTTGCTTGCATTACATGAAATTATTGATTATCACTAATATACACATCCGATAAGCGAAAAAATGCATAAGTCACATGTAAACTCCAAAAATTTTATGATATGATCGTCTTTTTAAGAAACCATTGCATGGATATTGAGATAACGCCCCTGTCCAAATTATATTCACGTGAGGGTGTCCAAAATGTATATTTTGTGTTCGAAATGTATAACAGACAGGTTGCCAAAAAACGCTATTTTGGAAGCTAATACTACAGTTTGTAAGCTTTTGCTCCCCAGAAACTCAAAGTACAATGGGACATTAAGCATGTAAGTAACATTAGGTAATAAAATATTAGTATATAATGCAGTTAATCAATCGCCGTTTCCAGACATTTTCTTAGCCTGTCCAAAATACATAATTTACCCTATCGTTCTTGACTCAGAAAGAAATCTCCCTTTTCATTTCGCTTAACTTCCATTCCTAGATACCAGTGGACTTCTCCTAACGAGGTTGGCGTAAAACTTATTCGTAATGCTTTCTCAGTCTTTGTGAACAGATTGTCGTCCTCGCTTGCAACCAAAATGTCGTCGACATAGACCAGAACGTAGCTGTGCTTTCCATTTTCCAGCTTCACATACAAACACGGATCAGATTCACAGCGTCTAAATCCTTGCCGTTCCAGTTCCGCATTGAGCCGCTGGTTCCATGTTTTGGCTGCTTGCTTTAATCCATAGAGGCTTTTGTACAGTCGATACACTTTTTGCTCACTTCCTTTGACCACAAATCCAGGAGGTTGCTGCATATAAATCTCCTCCTCAAGAGTGCCGTGTAAAAACGCAGTCTTGATATCGTATTGGCGTACAGACATACCTTTTTTAGCAGCAACTGCTAGTAGTGCTCTAAATGTTGCTTGACGTACTACAGGAGCAAATATTTCGTCGTAATCAACGCCGTATTGTTGACTGTATCCTTTGGCTACCAGTCTTGCCTTGTATCTTGAAATTTCTCCGTTAGCATCTCGTTTTATTTTGTAGACCCATTTGGCACCAATTGCTTTTCTTCCAGCTGGCAAATCAACTAACTTCCACGTTTTGTTATCTTCGATGGATTCAATTTCTTCCTCCATGGCCAGCTTCCATTCCTCCTTATGGTCACTTGACATTGCTGCAGCAAAATTCGTTGGCTCCTCCTGACATTCTGTAGCTGCGAATATCCGCTCGTACCATTTCGGGGGAACACCTTTATTCGGCCTCGATGATCGTCTGGGCGTGGTAGCATCACAGTTGGGTTCACCCTCAAGTTCATCATCTTGAAGCTCCTCAGGATGCTCGGCTTCATCATCATTAACGATTGGCTTAGTTTGCTCAGGTTCTACTTCTACAATGTCAGGTATAGGATTATCATTCTTCAAAATCACTACTACGTCATCATCGACATGCTCTATCACTTCAGGTTCCTCATTGAAGGTTTCATCGAATTTTGCATCTCTACTGATAGTTATTGAACAATCCACTCGATTCAGGAAACGGTATGCTTTACATCCTTCGGCGTAACCAACAAATGTTAACTTTCCTGCCTTCTTGTCGAGCTTCCTGCGTTTCTGCTTTGGAATGTGCACGTAAGCTGTTGATCCGAAGATCCGGAAGTGGGTATACGACGGCTTCTTTCCATGGTAAAGCTCGTAAGGAGTTTTGCTTGACGATGATGTCGGCAAACGGTTTTGAATATAGTTTGCCGTTGCTATGGCCTCTCCCCAAAATTTCTTCTCAAGCTTCGATTCTGCTAGCATGCATCTCATCATTTCAACCAGATAACGATTTTTTCTTTCCGCTACTCCATTCTGCTGTGGGCTGTAGGGAGCTGACTGTTGCACTCGGATTCCATTATCATGACAGAACTGTTGCAATTTTCCGTTGATAAATTCTCCTCCGCCATCCGATCGCATTATTCTGGGTTTTCTTCCGAATTGGTTTGCCATCAAGCTAACGTACTGTTGGATCTTGAGGATTGCTTCCGATTTGCATCGCATCAGGTAAACTTCGGTATAGCGAGAATAGTCGTCGATGATCACCAGGCAAAATCGTCTATATGAATAAGATCACCAACTGCCACTGTCCTGCTCTCTGACTCCTTTGGAAATGAGGCTCGGCTCTGTTTCCCCTCGCAGCACGTACCTCAGATGGATTGAACTCCGCATGTCTGCACCGCCATACCAGTTCCCATTTCTTCACGCACTATTCGCATAATCGCATCAGAGTTCCGGTGTCCCAACCGGCGATGCCACAAATGAATACACTGCTGGGAATGGTCAGCCACAGTCACCAAAACTCTCTCTGGTCCTGCCTTCAGGTGGTACAAACTGCCTCGTCGTTCTCCAATCAAATAGATTACGTCATCCTTCACAACCTTGCACATCGTTTTGTTGAATACAACTTCATAACCTTCATCCGTTATCTTACTAACACTCAGCAGACTTCCGGCCAGCGTGGGTACATGGTAGACTTCGGAAAGTTTGACCTTGACTGCTGTACCTTGATCATTTATATCTCGGAACACGCCGGTACCAACTCCGCATCCTTCGACTTTCTTTCCATCCGCCAAACTAATTCCGGTTTTTCGTGAGACATCCAAACTGTTCAGGAAACGCACATCGTTCGTCATATGGGAAGTTGCTCCAGAGTCCAATAGCCACAGATCGCCACCAGATTGCTCACCGGCCGCCAGGCACAACTCCATTACATCGTTAGCTGCCAACTTCACCTTTTGCTCTCTGGGTTTCTGCTGCTTTTTCTTGTCACTCGCAAACTTCCTGCAATCCCGACGAAAATGACCTTCCAATCCACAGTAATGGCATGTTATCTTCTGCTTCATCGATGATTTTCTTGATTCATCACCGCCAGTTCGTAACACCTTTTCAATGGATTGATTTTCTTCGCGCCGCCTCCATTCATCAAGTAGTTTTCCTTTCACAAATTCGAGTGTCAAATCCGCTTCAGGCCGACTCTCCAACGCCGTAATAAGACTTCCGTACGATTCCGGTAAGCTTGATAAAACCATGGCCACTATCCAGTGATCTTTCAGCTCTTCTCCCATCGCGATTAGTCGGTTAACTAGGCAAGTTATCTCGTTCAAATGATCGGACATGCTTCCTCCTTCCAACAATCTCTGGGAACACAGCTTCCGAAGAACATGGACCTTGCTCGCCAAAGATGACCGTTCGTGGTATGTTCGTAACGCGTCCCACATCTGCTTACTCGTTTCCGCTCGAATTATATGTGAAAGTTGACTGTCTTTAACGTTGAGTCCAATCAACGTTCGTGCCTTGGCATCTTTCGTGGTCCAAGCTGCCGGTGGATCTTCAGGCTTCTCTTCAGTAACGACGCTCAGCAGGTCATCTTGAATCAACAGAAGCTCCATACGAAATTTCCACACCGCGTAGTTGGTATCACCAAGTTTCTCGAAGGACGTCTTCAGATCACCCATTTTGTTGGAACTCTTCCGGTAACGATTTTCCAAACTTTCACCAAGACTATTTCTTCAGAGTTTTTCCGGGCCAATAACCTATTGGTTGATGAATAGTGAGGGCAGTAAAACACGTCTATATTGATTAAGGTGTATTTCGGGAATGAACTAATTGTCTAACAAATTTCACAACGTCAACTAACAGTGTAAGGATCTTGGCTACTATGATCACTGTGCTGCTTTCATCATCAACACTTCCAAGGTAACACAATTCTTCGAGCCTCGTGAATCGATGTTGACGAAAAAGGTAAATGCCGCAGCTGGATCGTTGGCATTTCACACAGTGAAACATCATCAATCCTACAAATCCACTGACTGCTCAGTAGGATTGATGCGCCAAATTTTC
This sequence comes from Aedes aegypti, assembly GCF_002204515.2. Lineage (NCBI taxonomy): Eukaryota > Metazoa > Arthropoda > Insecta > Diptera > Culicidae > Aedes > Aedes aegypti. Next base: position 21,631,237 of record NC_035107.1, read on the forward strand.
AGCGACAGTGAAATCGCCAAAAATTTAAAATGCGCAAGAACAAAAACCGAATCAATAGTCAACAATGTTCTCACTCCACATAGCCTGGTTAAAAATTGACGAAACGCTCAAGGAAGTTCCTTTTGTATCGGTAGCTACGGATGCCAGTAACCACAAAGCAGAGAAAATGTTTCCGGTTGTTGTGCAGTTCTTCAATTGGGCAGGCTATGGAATTGAAACAAAGCTACTAGATTTGACAACATTGCCAGATGAGACATCCGAGAGTGTTGCTCAGTTGTTGGTTACTACTTTGGAGAAACATGATCTTAAATCAAAAGTTGTTGCTTTTATTGGTGACAATGCGAACGTTAATTTTGGAGGAATTAACAGGAAATCAGGTCGTAACATTTTTACTCGCTTAAAGCAGCATTTATACAATTCAGGATTAGTTGGCATAGGCTGCCCTGCTCATATTGTCCATAATAGCGTACATCATGGTAGAGATCAGATGAGTTTGGATATTGAGTCAATTGCCATGAAAATATTCAACTATTTTTCTATTTATACTGTCCGAACTGAGGCGTTGAAAGACTTCTGCGATTATGTGGACATCAATTACCAATCATTACTAAGTCACAGCAAAACTAGGTGGTTAAGTCTGTTTCCTGCAATTGAAAGACTTCTTAACATGTTCCCAGCTTTGAAAGAATATTTTCAGTCACAAGAGCAACCACCGCGAGCACTCCAAATATTTTTTGAGGATCAGTATTCCGAAGTATATCTATGGTTTACTCATGCATTGATGTCTATGTTCCATTCAAGTATGGCTGCAGTCGAACGTGAAAAAAATTCTGTATTGAAAGTAGCAGACATACTCAAACATTTGCTTCAGTTACTTCAAAATACGGTTTTTACCCCTAAAAGTTAAGCAGTTGATTTCGAAAATTGATGATAAGACTCGAACAGACACAGTCCTTGAAGAATTTCAACAAGTATATGTATCATGTTTTCAATACATTGAAAAATGGATTGCTCCAATTGAAGAACTGGAGGTCTTCAATTGGATGAATCTTAAGAATTTAAAAGCGATCAGTTTCAAAGTTTTGACTAAGTCCATTGAGTATTTGGAAAGTAAAAACGTTAAAATAGATGATGTCAAGTTGTATGACCAGTTTTGTAATCTGTCACAGTTTGTTAAAAGTCAGGACAAAGCTTTTTTCGATTTTATGCTTCATAAGCAATGGAGTGTTTTTTTTTCAAATCATGTCCTAATACTGAATGTTTTTCGGAACTGCTTCGAATTGCACAATATTTTTTCAGTATTTCAGAACATAATGCAAATCCAGAAAGAATTTTCTCATTGATTAATTCACAATGGTCGAAGGAACGCGGAAGGCTTTGTATTAATTCTGTAAAGTGTATTATGTTAACTCAGTATAACTTTACACAAATGACATGCAATGATTTCCACAATACTTTGGTAGCACAACTAGTCAGATGATGAGAGATTTAATTTTTCACGCATCCATCACATGCCGCTGTGGGGAAAAATGTTTTATTTTCCTTATATAAGACGGTTCACAGTGAAACAGTTAGGCGGAAGAGGTAGGAATATCCATTCTCTATGTTCTACATACGTTTGTTTTTTGTATTATTGCACTACTTTTATTAAAATTGAGATCCGGCTGGTAGGAGCATTAGTTTAAGGTTGGAAAACCAGGATATGTGAGGTTAGTTTCATTGGAACTTTCGCTTGAGCGATTTTTGCGCTTGAATAAAACACGCTTCGGGACATTCTCCGCTGCCCCTAAAAATACCATTGGGTAGATAAATGAATTCTTTACCATTGAATCTCATTCAATTTCATACATAAGTGAAGTAAGCGGTGAAAATAAATATTTTGTTCCGAATGTTTTGAAACCATGAATGAGTTTGACATTGCTCTCGTCAACCATCATCATGACGACAGCAGCACACCCCACCGGACGAATTGTCGTATTGAGAGCGTATTACATTCAGAAGAACGATTCCTTACTGAGCGCTATCGGGAAATCTGATAAATATGACTAATTTCTAAGTACATATTGTTAGGAGTTGGCTCATACAAAAGCGGCATTTGAAACGCGGAAAAATAAAATTGTTATAAAAACTAAAATATACATTTTTTATTTGTCCTCCTTTTTGGACAGCTCTGGAACCAAATGTCCTCCTTTTGTAAAATATCATCTGGTAAGCCTATCACCCGGGTGGCTTTACAGGCTTTATTTTGCTCATCTTGATCTTATAGATCAGTGCTTCCCAAACTTTTTCAACTTTTCGTGATTCAAATTTAAGAACTGTGTCATGAAAATCTGGATTAACTATTCATTGGTTATTTCATTAACGTGCTCAATCGTGTGTTCGATCATGTAAATTAACAACAACTCATTAATTCTGTTATAATTTTAATATTGTATATACTATTAATCATATCCTAGGACTGCTATTTCTACTTGTTTCGTTTAGGTTTTATGGGTTAATTCACAAATTTCATACGCAAAAAATTGTCATTTTTCACACCCAACCACCCCCTTGTAACGCAATTTGTATGAATATTTTTCAAATTTTATAGGAGCTGTAACATCTTCAGTACACCCACCCACCCCCTTTAGCGTTATGAAATTTGTCGGTCCTACATAGAAATTTTTAGTGGACTGGACTGCCGAATGATGACGAAAAACAACTTGCTTTGTGATTTGAACGGTTTTCTTGTCCGTCATCACGAAGCAATGCTCCTGCTTGATGAAATGATTTTTACCCCCTTGCTATACATTCTACAGAGTCGCCTTTACAGGCGCCAGTTGATGCAGATGGACATCACCAACACTTCACTTCACTTCTCTTCTCTTTCAATATGTCATCGCCCTCAGTCAACACAAGAGCATGATTTCGCTTTCCTCTTTGCCCTTTTGGGTAAAGAGCTACGAAGAGACAACGAAGAGCTGTCTGGAAATGCTCTTCCCCGAACTGAGAAATGGGAAAAAATGCTCTCCCCCTAACTGAGAAAGGGAGAAAGTATTCTCTTTCTCTTTTAAACACTGAGGTTGTCAAAACGAACTCTTTACCAATGTGGGAATGAAAATAAGCAAAGGCAAACGTGTAAACTTTTCATTCCGCAGATCAAGTACGCTCAGTTTGTGTGTGGGTAAAATCACTTCTCTTTTGTAGTTGATCATTAAAAGGGGGAGAAAGACGATAAGTCAAGAGCAAGGAAGAAGCCTGTTGGCTTACACAATAGGGTTGGGTGGGCCGGTCATAAAATACGTTTTGGTTTTAACAACCACCCAACCTTTACATTTCTAGCAAGGCGACTCCAATTCTCTAAGGCAGTGGTGCTCATCCTGCGGCCCGCGGGCCGCATGCGGCCCGATCTGCGCTGCAATGCGGCCCGCGGGTGACTTCAAAAATTGTAAAATAAAAAAAAACGTTTCGATACGCTTAAATGAAAATATGTAAAGAATATGTAGAATTTTCAACCACTGTGTAACCTCGTTTAACAGAGCCAAGAGCGGCTCAATGAGAGTTGAGAGAGCGTTCGTTCATGTTTACGCTCTCAAACTTGAATGACTGCTGATCACATTCACCTTTTCGATGTCTGTTGTCAAACGCTTCGTTAGGAAAGCAGTTGTGTGTGTTGTTTTGATTCGATAAAATGGAGGCCAGCAGCAGCAAAAAGAGGAGAGTGGCTGAAAAAGGCCGTGTTTTTCAGGAAAAGTGGTGTGAAATGTATTTTTTCACATGTGTAAATCAGAAACCAGTTTGTTTGATATGTAACGAAGCCGTTGCAGTTATGAAAGAGTTCAATGTGAAGCGGCATTATGAATCAAAACACTCGAAAATGGACAAATATGTTGGAGAGGCGAGAGCTGAGAAATGTGCTGAGTTGAAGGGACATTTGGCCAATCAGCAACTTTTCTTTGTGAAGCGACAGAAAGAAAATGAGTTGTGCACAAAAGCGAGTTATATTGTCGCAGAAAAGATTGCTTCTCAATCAAAGGCATTTTCGGATGGTGAGTTCATTAAGGAGTGTATGGAAGCTGTTGTGCAAACCATTTGACCGGAAAAAAGTCGTATTTTTACGCAAGTTAGTTTGTCCAGGTCAACAATCACTAGAAGAGTTGAGGACATTGCGGAAAATTTGGCCATGAGTTTGAAGAAAACAGCTGGAGATTTCGTGTTTTTCTCGGTGGCATTGGATGAATGCACGGATATAACAGATACGGCCCAGTTGGCTGTATTTATTCGGGGCGATTCTGCAAATTTTGAGATGACAGATAAATTAGCACGCCTTTTTCCTATAAAAGGCACGACGAAGGGTGTGGATATATTCAACGCACTAATTGCAGTTTTAAACGAATTTGATCTACCATTGAAGAAAATGTCCGGTGCGGTTACTGACGGTGCTCCTGCTATGTGTGGCAGGTTAGACAACGGTGTCCCTATTCTCTTTTGCTTTCACAAAAATATACTTATAAATTTTACCATTCAGGAAAAAAATGTGGGCGCTATTGCTCATCTTCGGAAACTACCAGGAGTTTCAGAGCAATTCACTCAGTATCATTGTATCGTGCATCAGGAGAATCTTTGCGCAAAAAAAGTTGGGTTCAAGGACGTCATGAAGGATGTTATCAAAGTGGTTAATTTCATCAGATCGCACGCGTTGAATCACCGTGAATTCCAACAACTTCTTGCGGACGTCGATGCAGAATATGGGGACATACCATATTTTACTGAAGTACGTTGGCTTAGTAGAGGAAAGGTATTGCGACGAGTTTTTGATCTCCGTGTGGAAATTGTGGAATTTATGGCCAAAAAAGGAAAACCAGTGAAGCAGTTCGAAAACGCGGAGTGGATGTCAGATTTAGCTTTTCTGACTGACATCACAGGTCATTTGAACGATTTAAATTTGAGACTTCAAGGTAAAGATAAATTGGTTCACAACATGCTGAACCAAATTAAAGCGTTCGAAAATAAGCTTATTCTGTGGAAAAAACAGATTGAAAATTTCAATTTTGCTCATTTTTCCACACTGGCAAATAACAAAGTGGCGTCAACTAAAAAATACGTTGACGCACTCCACGCAATGATTACTGATTTTTCACACAGATTCGGAGATTTCAAAGCGCAGGAGGCAGCGCTTCAAATTTTTTCTGCCCCTTTCAGTTTTGATGCTGTGCGAGCTCCTGAGAACATGCAAATGGAAATTATTGGAAATGGAAATTGCTCTTTTTGTCGCATCTTTGTTTGGATCTACTTACATCTGTGAGCAACTGTTTTCGACCTCTGCTATCAAAGCTGATCTGGATAAACTGGCTCAAGGAAAGAGCAAATAAAACTAAATCAGTAAGAATATGTTTTGTAACCCAATTTAAATTCTAAAATAAATCGAAGTAAACAACATTGGTTATGTTTTCAATAAACAAGGACAGGTTAAATCATTCTATACTATATTGAATATTGAGAAACAAGCATTTTAAATTGTATACTAAAATTCGTCGAAATTATAAAAAAAAGGTATTGCGGCCCGCAGCATTGATAGAAAAACATAATTTGGCCCGCAACATGCTGACACCTGAGCACCACTGCTCTAAGGTGTTCCATTATGCTCACTTTGTGGAGAAAACCAGACTGGGTAGGTGAGGAAGGGCTAGCCGTTTTATTTACAAACATCTGAGACAGGTAGTGGAGAAATTGACTCCTGATCAAGGATAGAAATCTAGTGATCATGACAAAATCCATGATGCCTCGCGTTGTTCTTTATCCTGCGATCATAGCAACAACGATTAACTCTTTGTCGTCAAGTTATCACAACAAACTACGCGAATAATGCATCGTGTTGCGCGTGTGCTAGCGACTAACTGTTCGCGAAAAAAAGTTTGATTATTTCGAGGATTTTTCCACTTTTACTTAATGATCTACCCCCATATATGTTGTTTGTGATTTTAAACCATTCGGACATTGGTTGAGCGATAAATAACAGTAATGTTTGTAAACAAAACGGCCAGCAAGTTAGAGATGGCCTCCTAGCCACACTCGCCAAATGATAACACCTTAGAGAATTGGACTCGCCTTGATTTCTACGGAAGCTTAATTGGCCAGACGTTCAAATTATTCCACGACCTTAGGTCGGCTAGCAGAGGATGTGGAAATCAGGTTCATATTGAAAAACGGCGATATTTTTAGATAAAATTGATACAATTTACATTATATTGCTCTCAATTAACTATTTTTTCACTATTTTATATTGTAGGAGAACAATTGATAAACTTGACATCGAACAAAAATAGTTTTGAAACAAAAAGATTTCAAAGAAAATTTCCAAACTTTTCATAAAACTCTTATATATGAACTAGCAACTCGGCTGGGCTAGCAACAAAGTGCCCTGTTGCCCACCAGTGCGTTCATAGATGCGTGCATAAAATGAATATTGACAATTCGAGTGACAATTAGAAGTTCGGCAGTCAAAACTTCCGCGAAGTTCGGCGTCGGCATTCTAATTTGGTGCTTTGCCGACGCATAAGGATTGCCTTTGTCGGCGTAGCACTTCGGTAGAATGTCGACGCCGAACTTCGGCGAACTTTCTGTGATATTTCATTTCTCTTATGAACTTCGGTCTAAAGTTAATCTGAATGCACAATACGCAAAGCGGTTCTATTTTAGCTATTCTTTCATTTCTGCACCGATCGTTGATATCAAGGTTGGTAAAGTACGACCCTGTTTCCGCACCGGTAGTTGCTATTCTTGCTTCTTGTTTATCATTATTGACAGCTACAGTGTTCGCACGACATAACGTGAAGTGTTTGTTCCGTTTGTTCAAAAAAAATCCTTCAGGGATGTCCCATGAACTCCTCTTAAGGTTTTCCCTCCGGGGTCGTGGATTTCCTCCATGGAGTTCCACCGAAAAATCCTCCGGAGATTTGTTTTTCAAGAACTTTTCCGGGAATTTTTTTTGCAGCTCCACCGGGAATTCCTTCGGATTTTCTCCATAATTCGTCCTGATTTTTTTTTCGAAATATCTCCAGAATTTTCCAGAGTTCCTCAAGTACAGGCAAACCTCCACGAATCGATTACTGAAGTTCCCATCGACTCATAGAACAGAAATGCTTTGGAAAGTTGATTGAGAGGACCATCATAGTAAACATGAAATGGAATTCTTCTGAAGTTGCTTCGAATGATTTACTACCATCCCTCCGGGAGTTTGTTCAGAGTTCCTCAGAAAATTTCTCGAAAGTTTCTCCGGGAATTTCTCTAGACTTCTTCTGGGGATTCGCCTAAAAATTATTCCGGATTTCCATCGGCAATTCTTCTGGATATCATCCAGCAATTCCTCGGAACGTACTCCGGATTCCACCGGCAATTCTTCTAGATTTCTTCCAGAAATTCCTCCAGCGATTCATTTGGATTTCTTGAAAGTTCCTCCGGAGTTTCTTTCCAACTGTGGGAATTTGAATTTTCTCCTTAGTTTCTCCAGGAATTTCTTCTGAGTTCGTCAAGCAATTACTCCGGTGTTTCTCTAGAAACGCTTCCGGACTTCCTCCAATAACACATCCGAGGTTTCTCCAGGAACGCCTCCTAAGTTTCTCCATGAATTGCTTCGTAGTTACTCCAGGATTTCCTTTGGAGATTTTCTAGGGTTTTGTCCAAAATTCCTACAGGAATTCCTTTAGAGTTCCTTCGGAGCTTAACCGGTGATTCCTCCTGAGTTGCTCCAGAAATTCCTCTGGAGTTCTTTCAGCAATTCTTTTGGATTTTATCCAGCATATGCTTCGAGGTTTCTTCAAAGCTTCAGGAAGAACTCCGGAGAAATTTCTGAAGGAACGCCGGAAGAATTGTTAGAGGACCTACAGAGGAATTCATGGGGGAAACCCGAAAAATTCCTTGAGAAATACCCGAAAGAACTACGCAACAATTCCAGAGGAGCTACGAAGGAAATCCAAAGTACTTCCCGGTGGAACTTTGGAGGAACTTCGGAGGATATACTGGATTTCATTCAGAAGATTTGCTGAAAGAACTCCTAAAGAATTTTTGGAACAACTCAGGAGGAATGAACGGTGAAGCACCGAAGGAATACCCATAGATCTTTAAAGAAATTCCTGTAGGAAATCTGGACAAAATCCTACAGAATCTCCAAAAGAAAATCCTAGAAAAACTATGGAGGAACTCCGGATGTGTTTCTGGAGGAACTCTGGAGGCGTTTCTAGAGAAACTCCGGGGTAATTGCTTGACGAACTCTAGAGATATTCCTGGAGAAACTAAGAAGGAAATTCGAAGGAATTCCTGGTGAAGCTCCAAAAGAATTCCCGGAGGAATTCTTGGATAATATCTCCAAAGGAAATTCCCGGATTATTTCTTGGAGGGAATTCTCGGAAAAGTTCTTGGAAGAAATCCCCGGGGGCATTCCTGAAGGAAATCCTCTAAGAATTTCCTGGAAAAAATCTTCGGAAAAAAAACCTGTTGCAAATTTTTCAAGAACTACCTAGAGAAAATTTCCAGAAAAATTCTCTGAAAAAAATCCCCGAAATAATTTCTGAAGAAAATCCCCGGAGAAATATCCTTATGATTTTTTTGGGTGAAATACCCAGAGGAAATTCTGGACGAAATCCCCTGAGAGATTGCTATTGGAAATCCCCTTGGTAATTCCTAGAGCAAATCGCCAGGTAAGTTTCTGGAGGAAATGCTCAGGGGAATTCCTGGAGGAAAGCACAAAAGAATTTCTGGACGAAATCCCCGTAGGAATTGTTATTAGAAGTCCTTTGGGGGAATCCTGGAGAAAATTCTCAATAGAGGTCTTGACGAACATCCCCGAAGGAATTTCTATTTGATATTCTCGGAGAAATTCCTGGAGTAAATTCCCAGAGGAATTCTATAAAACAATCTCCGGAGGAATTTTTTAAGAAAATCCTCAGGGAAATTTCTGGTACAAATCCCCGAAGGAATTGCTATTGGAGATCTCCTGAAGAATTTTTGAAGAAAATCCCCGGATGAGTTCTTGGGGGAATTCTCCGGAAGGAATGCCTGGAGCATATCGTCAAAGAAGTTTCTGGAGGAATTCCTGGACGAAATCTCTGGAGGAATTTCTGGACGAAATTACCAGCAGAATTCCTGGAGGATATCCCAGGAGAAGTTTCGAGAAGAAAAAATTCTCTAAAAAAATCCCAGAAACAATTTTTGAAGAAAGTCCTCAGAGGGATTTCTCAATGAATTTCTGGACGAAATCCCCAGAGAAAATCCTGCACGAAATCTCCGGAGGAATTGCTATTGGAAATTCCTTGAGGAATTCCTGGAGTTAATCCCGTGAGGAACTACTATTGTAAATCCCCTGAGAAATTCCTGGCGAAAATTCTCAGAGGAGTTCTTGTTCTTGGTTGAAATCCCAAGACAAATTCCTAATTCAAATCCCAAGAGAAATTCCTAAAGGAAATCTCCGGAAAAATTATCTGAAAAAAAAAATCCCCGCCAGATTTTTTGAAGAAAATCCTAGTCGAAATTCCGGAAACGATGTGAAAATAGGCCTTATCTAATAATCTAATTACGAGAAAACGACACAGATCCTTAAAGTGGCATTTTGTACCATTTGACCCTACGCTACTCAGGAGCCGGCGAATTACCGAGAAGCGTGTTACAATAAATGTTAATTATTGAATGTTGGTCCATACGCGTTAAATCACTGAATAATGTGTAAAAGGCCCAAAGCCAAATTGACTGGAACCTTACGAAGCTATAAAAAATTGAATGCTCTAAGAAAACACATGGTTTGTGACGTGTTCAAATAGCCCGAAAGAAGGCAAAATTAGATCTTGATTAATTTGTGCATTTTATTGCTTCCCGACTCCAGCCATCAACTTATTAATATCTGTCTCCTGTTAAGATTGAATCCTAGGCAAAAATTCAGCTATGAGGATAAAACTTGTACAGCTGTCGACAAAAAGCAATAAAGCTTCACTTGTGTTTTGGGGAATGACTTGAGGACCCAAAAATGTAACAAGAAACCTCGTCATACCGCAGGGCTCAAATAGTAACGTTCTCCACACAAGTAGTGGCGGGAACGTAACAAATGTAAATTTATGTTCAGCGATTTGTCTGCTTGTGAAATTGTTTTAATTTATTATAATTTGTTATATGGCGCCCAACGTGGGGCCCGTGGAGAGTGATGAATGGCAAACAGCAATGGAAGATGAGCTGGAATCGCATCGCCGGAACCGCACTTGGAAACTTGTACCGTCAACACAAGGAAAGAAAATCTGATTCCCAAAGCCTACAAATGAATTTATTTCATACCCAGCGATTATGCACATAAGTACCCAACGGTTTTATTTAACAGTAGCCTAAATGGTTTCAAAGCGTTTCTTTGACTCTGAAAATCCTCAGCTCCTCGCTAGCTGTACCACAGAGCTCTTGATCATCAGTTTACCGCAAAACCAGCGTCCGGATTGTGAAATCGTTCAAGATTTCTAAATTGACTCGCGCTTTCAGAATTGTGCAAAATAGTCCACTGATTGATTAGGTTTTTCACTGTTTTTTTTTTGACGTTGGATAACGGCTTACCGCAACATACTGGGGCACAATTTCGAAAAACGAAAATCGCTCGCGTCACGAAAAGTGGTTAGATTTTGACTGTTAATAACATACTAACGCCCGGATAGATTTTCGAGATTCTTGCACCAATCGATTGGAAATCTTTGTACGAATCGACTTCAATAATGAAAACTGTTGGTTTTCATGACTAAACTATTGATAAATTGTCTTATTTTCAACAGAAAAGCACATTTTTATTGCTGTTATAAGGTTTTGACGTTTTGAAGTTTACATGTATCGTAAAACGGGGTAATTTTGATAATGCGGGTAACTTTGATAGTACGTTACCCACCATATACCATATACTAAACGAAGTATTATAATTTCTGTTAATCGGTTAAGCAAAACGAATGGAAAACTAAAGAATATTAGTATGAGACTTCATGCAAGAGCTGTTTTTCATTTGAATCGAGAACATTTGAGGCTTTATATACGAGTATTAAAAATTGGTACTATTTTAGCATTTTCGAAACGCTCACAAACAATCTCTTCTACGATCACTATTTGATGTAGTTTTGAATAGTTGGTCACATATCTTTGACAACCTAGTTATCATAGAACTTGAATATGGTCTCAAATCTTTTAGCGAAAACCATTTTCACAAACTGGGACCATTTTTGTACTCTAAGTCAGAAATTTCCATATAACGTTAAACGCCTAGAGGTATGCAATGCCCTATAAATGTTAAGGCAATCTATCAATTGCAATATATAGCTAAGACGCCAGTACTTGTTTTAAAAACATATATTATATTTTTTGAAACGGCATGCTTAAATGTTTAAGTTTTCTTCGGAAAAACTATCAAAGTTACCCCGTTTTACGGTTCCGTAATTTTGGGTGAAATGCGATTATTGTTATTATTTTAAAAGACTACACAATGAATGTGAGCTCCCTGAATCCGAATATGCTTGCTTAATTCTGAATAATGCAATATTTAATGTTAATTTCAAGAATTGCAATGAAAACGTATAATTGTAGGCAATCACATATATAAAATCCCAGAGTTGTCTGTCCGTCAGTAACGCTTTGAAATGTTTCATCGGAAAGTTTCATTGAGAGGTACAACAGAAACTTGAGAGCACTACAACAGATATTTTAAATGTTAGAACATCACAACTGCATATTGCGAGCATTACAGCAGCTATTTGCCAGAATAATCTAGAGTTTTCTGCAACATTGTTCTTCCCAATTCGTAGAATATTCTCGACCTTTTGACGTTAACTACGTCTTACGGCAATATACTGGGTGTCAATTGAAAATCTAATATGTTGCGACCGTCACGAAATTTTGTAAGATTTTGAATGGTAATAACTCAGTCATTTATCGGTAGATTTTCAATATTTTCCCATCAATCGGTCGGAAATTCATACAACATATTACTCAAATGGAGAAAACTTTTGATTTTTGACGATAGACTGTCGAAAATTGGGAAAATGTCGACCCCTTTTTTACGCAACCAAACTCGTTCATATTGTCTTCCACGATTCCTTTGGGTTGGTTAGTGCACTATAAAAGCAGATTAATTTCTGCTTCTTCGCGCATTCTTTTTTTGACGTTAACTACGTCGTACGGCAATATACTGGATGTCAATTGAAAATCTAAATTGTTGCGACCGTCACGATATTATGTTAGAGTTTGAACTAAAGGAAGGCTGCAACTATGAAAATCGTCTTAAATTCAAATGCAAAAAATCACTTGGCGTAGTTAACGTCATGCGGTCGTGTCTTGTACACAACCCCCTCTGATTTTTTTCATTGTTGTTTTCGTTTTTAGGATCTTGGTCTTTGATCAAATCGTAAACAAACCAACGTTAAGCAAATTGTAGTTCGGTCGAATTTTTAATTGGGTTGTGGTTTGATGTTAAAACATCAATTCAGAACGGGTTTCGTCAATTCAAATCTAAGTTCCAAAACGATATTGACTCATTGAATCCAAAATTTATGATTACAATGATGGTCTCTTAAAACAGCTTTCCAAAGCATTCCTTTTCCACGCTTTAATAATTATATGAGTCGATGGTCCACCCTCCCTGATGCAACAGCAACAGCTATAGATTCAGCAGAAAATTCTACTCTCCAATTCATGGAATCTTCTGGAGCGTTTGAAATGTTTAACAAAAAACGAAACACTATAACAGCTCAAAAGGCTGTTATTTCAGATTAGAACATTACAATAGCATTATGTCCACGTGTTCGATATAGTATGACCAATGCAAAAATTTAGGCGACTTACGGTAAATAATAAGCGCTCTAAATGATCATAGGGTTATTTACGGCTTGGGCACCATTCGACTATGATCGGCAATCAAGTTTCAGACACCAAATACACAGTATTTTCCTATCAAAACACACAAATGAAAACATTCAGACGATTCTTTATTCTGTCAGCTTCCCCCTGACGAGGTTTACGAGAATAGTCACACTGACAGGAGATGTTCGAAGCGTAAAAACGTTTTCAAAAAAAGCTTTCAACAAGTCTGTTGGTGTGAATCGATAGAGAATTGAGCAGCGCAAAAATATAAACAGACAAACACGTAATTTGTCTGCTGATCGGCTTAGACTGCCGAGAATACGTAAATTCTCCTAGGGTAACGGTCGTACTTTGAACCCCTTAAGGAAACATTTTGATTTTATTTTGCCGTCCCATTAGTGTGACAAGCCTTACAAAATTTTTAGAGGATCCATGCAAAAAGCGTGACAAAAACGGAGAGGACAGTACTGCTGGACTGTCGCGAAAATCAAATTAGAGGTTAAAAAAAACATCCAGATTATCTCTTTCAGAAGCACAAGGATCACATCACACAGCCAGCATCCTGCATTTTAAAAGTTAACCCTCTTTTGTAATGTTTAGTACCAAGTTTACACCCACTGATAAAAACACATCTGTTAATTTAAGAGAAAATCTTTTATTGAATACTTCGAGAACGCGACATTATCGTTTTTATTACAACAAAACTACTGTCATATCCCGAGTCAAATATTATCATGACATATGAGATCATAGAAAAATCTATTAATTCGTCAGAAATTCTTATCTCTAAATAATTTACATCACTGGTTCGAACTTAGTTCGTTTTAAAAAGGTTTTCGAGCCTTCATTGGGGGATTGTGCTGTCTTGCCACTCCCATGATGGGTTAATCTCCTTGAAGGTCTTCAGCACTTCTTCCACAGAAAGTGTATCAAAGTAGGCAATCTGAATCATTTCGGAATGTGGCACTTTCAGTTGGATTCGCTTGAGACACGCCTGCCGCTGAAATTCCGATTCGTCAACATTTGGTGGCCAAATAGGACTGGAAGCAAGGGGTGGATCACTTGTTCAATGCACATTGGATGTACATTAGCCTGGGACACGGTTATATGAAACATTTAGATTCTCGCTGTTTTTAACTTTTTTCACAAGTGTCGGATTGTTTCGCGGTCTTCGGCAATATACTTCATCGTAGAAATACCTATCGAGATCTGTGTTCAGAATTTTTATAGAGGTCAATGAGCGACCTCTGGCGATTTTTTTTTGCAAAAGTGAGTTTTCCATAGCAAATCCCATACAAACTTTGAACGGCTGGCGCTAAAATATAGTTTCTCCGATCGAGCTGAAATTTTGCATGCTTGTTATGGGACCTGCATGCAATCCAAAAGGTGGACTGGAGCGAGAATCTAAATATTGTCCCACACTAATGTACATCTGTTTGCATCAAATGCATTTTTTGGACGTTCATATCAACTTAGCCCTGGCCCGTTGTTGCCATATAGCAACGCGCCATTGTTTGTTGTGGAAGTCTTGAAACTGTTTCTAACAATACCAAGCTTTCTCTGATACTATGCAATTAATCGCAAACTTTATTTGTTTCAGGTTATCAAGCAGCTGTTTAAAACTGTAAATATATAAAATTGGAAATAGAAGCCCGACTGATAGCGCTCAGGGATCTTTGAGCCATTGGGCATCTGATTTTTGAGGATATAATACATTTGTTCAAGGAAGATCATGGCGAACAATATAGGGATAAAATAATGGCTTATCAGGAATAAATTGTCCTTCGCTCTCATAAAAGCAGTGTCCTTTAAAATCAGGATTGATTGGAACATCCTTTCCGATCAACCAATATATCATATATGCTTCCAATCCGATTCTAAATGAAAATCTTCAAAAATTGACCACATCCAGGGTCTTTCGGAGATCCCGAACAACTGTTGTTGTCGAGGTGTGGTTTAGTAAAGTGAAAAATATTATAATAAAAAGGTTCGAGTCTTCGTCAATTCAATTTATTTCATGACCTTGCAATCATCCTTCCATAATCCACAATCGTGTTAAAAATATCGTAACACAACCTTTTTTGAACCTAAACAGACATACAGCTACCCCTTCAATCTGCCGTCTAGGAATTATAAGCTTCGAAAAGAAAACTATTTACTATCATGGACAGGTTTGCTTCCTCGTTGAGCACGCCAACAATCTGCTAATGTGTTTCGCGCTCCCCCGTAGCCGGGGTCCACCTTGTCGTCAGCCTTATTGTCTAAGAGGGGATTTGAAGATTTTAAAAATGAATTAGTTATCCAAATGACGATGTCCAAAACTGATACAAGCTACTGTTGGAAAACCCGTTTTAGTCCCTCTTGGAACTGTTTTGGATGAGCAGGCAGCTCCTCTTGAGTTTATGGAAGATAAAGTTTGACACTTCAAAAAGGACAACAGTTAGCTGCAGCAAGCCATGAATTAAACATTTGCTGAGTGTGCATTTAAATGCATTTATTAATCTGATTTATCAGATGCATCAGAAGTGATCCACCCCTTGACTGGAAGCCACTTCACTGACTGATTGTGTATCCAAGTAGACTTTTAACTCTGATTCATTTTGAAATATGACACTTTCAACTGGTACCGGTTCAAACACGCCTACTCCTTCAAAAGGTGCAGCGTTAAGGCCCAAACGCAATGATAGCGGAACGGCAACGGAATGCGGAACCGGTTCGCCAGCATGAATCACACCATCTCGACTGAGCTGACAACGAATGAAATTGAACCAACACTGAGTCGACAAGCTTGTTGTAGTTCATGCTGGCGAACCGGTACCGCATTCCGTTGCCGTTCCGCTATCATTGCGTTTGGGCCTTTAGGGAACAACTGAAATTCCGATTCGTCGAATATTGGTGGACAAATAGGACTGGAAGCAGTTTCACTGTTCGATTGTTGAGTGTTGTCATATATTCCACGATATGATAATTTGTTTGATCGGAATTACTCTGAAGATCATTATGGTTCTCTATGATGATAAACTTATTTGTCGGCCATATAAACTCTAACTCAGAAAGAAATCACTACTAAAGATTTGCCTCTGCGCTAGGGTTTATATGTGCCGACGAACAAATATATTTCATACCTAGCAATTATGTTTATAAGTACCGTAAAACGGGATAACTTTGATAGTTTTTTTCGAAGAAAACTTTAATATTTCAGCATGCTGTTTCAAAGTATTATAATTTATATTTATTAAACAAGTAGGGTGATGTGCTAGTATCCATCGTATTAAGCATTGATCAGTGAGAACTGCAATTTTCCCAGTATTGCAGTGAATTATGCTGATACAAACCGATGCCAAACAATTCTTTCTCAAAACGGCTTTAGCATTGTACAATAACATTTTGATAAATCTTGATCTGCTTTTGGAAATAATGCAAAGAAAATGCATCTTATCGTATTCTCAATCCGTCGTATCGTTTTCAACTCCGTCGCAATCAGTTTCCAGATTCGTCTCACAACTTACGGCTCACTATTATAAAATGTTTCACTAGATTATATAGATCTACGGGCATCTCCCTCCATTCCTTCAGCATGTTGGAATATTTCCTTTAAAATTAATTGTTCGTCATCAAAATTCAGCCCAAACTTATGAACACAATTCTTTTTAACCGTACAATTATGGCATTTGCTCACAGTACAGCGAAAACAACACAATCAAAGAAACCGTATTTTTACGTCGAGCGTCGCGCACACATTGATGCGCACAAGCTTTTTTTTCTCAGTACGACGGATAGAAATTTGTTTACATTTTCAATCATACGCGGCGGTTGAGGAAATTTCGTAAAATTTGGTGATTTATTGAAGTTTTACGGCGTGTGATTGGAATGAGATCCTTCAGTGAAGAAGTACGAAGGTTTTCCATGGTGATAATAAGTGCCCGGCGAAGTAAGTCACCCACGGGGGCAGGAAGAAACTTGTGTTGGGAAGTGGTGTGACTGATGTCGATCTCTAAGCAATTCTCTCAAATCGTGTTCGTCCATGCGATTTCGGTGAAAAAGTGTAAAGTGGATAATTGAACTGAAGTTATTTATCGAAATACATTAGTTTCATTGCATTTTTGGTGTACAGGTGGACGAATCATAAAAGCTTTCACAAAATTACATTTGGAAAATGAATCTATGTTCCAGGTAAGTTGTAATAACCGCCGTAGTGGAACATTCTATGTTTGATACGACGAATAGTAGCTCTTACGACGAAGTAGAACGAGACCCTACTGGCATCCTAGCTATCGATTGCAGTCGATAGATTTCCAAAAGATTTATTTTGAATGGATATGTAATTTTTCGAAAGTAAAGTAAAGTAAATCGAAAGTTGGTTTTCTGTTTTGGGGTAACTTTGATAATGGAGTATGAATCGAACGAAATTGAATGAATAAAGAACATTTGTTGGGCATTGCATACCTCTAGGCGTTTAATGTTATATGGAACTTTCTGACTTAGATTATAAAAATGGTCCCAGTTTGTGAAAATGCTTTTCGCTAAGAGGTTTAAGACCGTATTCAAGTTCTATGATAACTAGGCTGTCAAAGATTAGTGTCCAACTATTCAAAACCACATCAAATAGTGATCGTAGAACAGATTGTTTGTAAGTGTTTCGAAAATGCTAAAATTGTGTCAATTTGTAATATTCAAATAAAAAGCCTCAAATGTTCTTGATTCAAATGAAAACCGCTCTTACATGAAGTGTAATACCAATATTCTTTAGTTTTGCTTAACTGGTTAACAGAAATTATGATATTTTGATCAGTATGTGGTGGGTTACGCACTATCAAAGTTACCCGCATTATCAAAGATACCCCGTTTTACGGTACCCATCGGTAAGGTTAAAGAAAGTCCAGAAATATAGTTTTGTTAGTTCGTCAGTTCGTTATCGTGGGAGATGGGAAATCTAGTCCCATGAATTTAGTGACTCCAAGCATTCACACGTTACGGTAACGCTATGCGAGCGCTAGCAAGTAATATTGGCAACACGGTAACTGCTTAGTTATTAGTTCCTATTCGAACTAATAACGTAGTTTTGTTAGTTCGATAGTTCGTTGGTTCATTATTTTCCAAACTTTCTCGTAAAATGGACTATGGAAATTTCCTTGACTTCCCTGGGTATAGAGTTTCATCGTACCTGCCACACGACATACGAATGCGAAAATGGCAACTTTGGCAAAGAAAACTCTCAGTTAATACCGTAATTTTGGGTGAAAATGATCATTTTTCACTGTTTTCCATGTCTGTTTTTTATAATGTTGCCAATGCCAAACAACAAGGTCCGTCCCACTCGGGCTCAGATTGGGTACCACTTCTAGTACTGCATTTGGTGCCTCGGTAGTGTAAAAGGTACCCAAGTTTGACAGATCGCAGTACACTTTTCACGGCATTCTTGATTTTGCTCTATTACCTACCTCACGAGCCATAAAATTTTGGGCAACTGCAATGGTCATGGAGGTCTTTAACTTATCTTTGAAACAACTGCATACAAGGAATCAAGTACGACGGTGAGCCTCATTAGCTCATATACCGAAATTTTCATACGAATGTGATTTTAGTGCTGAAACTCGCCTCTAAAATCAAAAATCAAGATATCCCATTCCAGGGTGAAATTGATTACTGGTCAAAACGATTATTGTTGGTTTTGAAAACAACTTTAGTTGCTTAGTTTGGGCTTCCTAAATCCAAATATGCTTGCTAAATTATTATCTGTGCAAGATTTAGGTATAAAACAACAAGGGGTGAATAGGATTTGACATCTCTTGTTAGGTCTTAGTAGGCAATTGGCTTGTTTAGGGGTACCGTAAAACGGTGTAACTTTGATAATGCGGGCAACTTTGATAGTGCGTAACCCACCACATACTAAACGAAATGTCATCATTTCTGTTAATCAGTTAAGCAAAACGAATGCAAAACTAAAGAACATTAGTATGACACTTCATGTAAGAGCGGTTTTCATTTGAATCAAGAACATTTTAGGCTTTTTATACGAATTTAAAAAATTTACACAATTTTAGCATTTTCGAAACGCTTACAAACAATCTGTTCTACGATCACTATTTGATGTAGTTTTGAATAATTGGCCACTTATCTTTGACAGCCTAGTTATCATAGAACTTGAATACGGTCTCAAATCTCTTAGCGGAAAGCATTTTCACAAACTGGGACCATTTTTGTAATCTAAGTCAGAAATTTCCATATAACGTTAAACGCCTAGAGGTATGCAATGCCCTACAAATGTTCGTAATTCATTCAATTTTGTTCGAGGTATGCTCCATTATCAAAGTTACCGTAAAACGGGGTAACTTTGATAGTTTTTTCGAAGAAAATTTGAATATTTTTGCATGCTGTTTCAAAGATTTACAATTTATATTTTTAAAACAAGTACTGCCATCCTAGCTATCGATTACAGTCGATAAATTGGCAAAAGATTTATTTTGAATGGATATATGATTTTTCATATAATCGAAAGTTGGTTTTCTGTTTTGGGGTAACTTTGATAATGGAGTATGATTCGAACAAAATTGAATGAATTACGAACATTTGTAGGGCATTGCATACCTCTAGGCGTTTAACGTTATATGGAAATTTCTGACTTAGATTACAAAAATGGTCCCAGTTCGTGAAAATGCTTTTCGCTAAGAGATTTGAGACCGTATTCAAGTTCTATGATAACTAGGCTGTCAAAGATAAGTGGCCAACTATTCAAAACTACATCAAATAGTTATCGTAGAACAGATTGTTTGTAAACGTTTCGAAAATGCTAAAATTGTGTAATTTTTTTAAATTCGTGTAAAAAGCCTAAAATGTTCTTGATTCAAATGAAAACATCTCTTACATGAAGTGTCATACTAATATTCTTTAGTTTTGCATTGGTTTTGCTTAACTGATCAACAGAAATTATGATATTTCGATTAGTATGTGGTGGGTTACGCACTATCAAAGTTACCCGCATTATCAAAGTTACCCCGTTTTACGGTACCCCAAAACAGAAAACCAACTTTCGATTATATGAAAAATTATAAATCCAATCAAAATAAATCTTTTGTCATTTTATCGACTGTAATCGATAGCTAGGATGCCAGTACTTGTTTTAAAAATATAAATTGTAAATCTTTGAAACAACATGCAAAAATATTCAAGTTTTCTTCAAAAAAACTATCAAAGTTACCCCGTTTTACGGTATCCACTTTTTAACATACTCTGATTTGACGTTGGAAACTGAACCAGAACCGACAATTTCATGACTATATGGAACTATTTTTAAAACATCTTTGATGTTAGTAGGAAATCACTTTTGAATCACCAATAACTAACTAGATTTGCATTGAATTGCTGAGCGGTCTGGCTGAACCCTCGGTCCGGCTTTTCCCCTCTAACAGGACTAATACAGTTTTCATTTAAGGTGAAACATCTCGGAATCCAAAGATGGCCGTCACAATGGCCGACTTGTGCCCCTACTCACGTTTTCAAAGGCACTAAACTTGAGAAATAGTCTGCAAACGTTTCTGATCTTCTTATTTTAAGCTAGTGCACAAAACCAAAATAAGAAGTTCACTGTTGCCTTTGAAGTTTCAGTGCAATCTTAGAAGCTGATTCCGAACTGTTTCACCTTAAATCCAGTTTAGCTCGTTGTTGATAATAGTATCACCTATCAGGCACTTATTACCACTTCATTTTTGTCTAAAATAGATAGCAAAAATATTTTAATTTTGATTCACAGAAAATAAGAATGGAAAAACTCTGACATCAAATCGTCAACATTAGAAATTTTCATTTTCACGAAGCTTGCTAAGATTGAGCTATAAAAAATAAAAGTGAACGCAAGAAATGTTAGAAGGGGGTGGTTCAAATTTTATAGCAGGCTAGCGTAAAAAGTTGGCGACTAAGTCAAAGAAACTGTTGGTTGAAAATGCTCGCGCAGAGTCAAATAAATTTATTAATAATGGAAAACGGAAAGAATTTGTGGAACATCAACTTATGGTTGATTGTTAAAATATTATTGCAATTTCAGAGATAACTTTCCGTTCTACGGTTGAACAGAAAGCTACCGCAGCTGTCACATTACTGATTTTCACAAAGCATCATCGACCAGCTTCGATAATACCTTTGAAACCACGCTAATGATTGTTGTTTTCTGCTGTTTTCCAAAGCTTTGGACTCTACTAGCATACTTTGATTGTATGTTTCCGTTCAATGATACAATGATTTTCAAGCCTGCGGTAGAACTTTGACAGCTGCGGTAGAACTTGGCGGCAACCGCAAAATGGAAATTTTTCAAAATAATCGCAATACAATACACATGTTTTCAGTGTACAAATAAGATGAAGGCTAGGCAGATACAGATTTGAAGGGGTGTATGATAAAAAACACATTTGTTGAATTTGGTAGTAATACAAAGAAAATCTTTTATTGAATATATGATATCATAGACAGTATGCATGCATTATAAAATAAAAAAAAATCATCAATCGACAAATCGATTAATTCGTCAGAAATTCTTACCTCTAAATAATTTACATCACTGGTTCGAACTTAGTTCGTTTTAAAACGGTTTTCGAGCCTTCAACTTCTTAACCGTCCCATTGGTATGGCTCCACTTATGGTCGGTCACATGATCTGCCCGGTCGAACACCTTTCCGCAAATGTCGCACTGATGAGGACTTACGCTATGATGCAGCACGATATGTCGCTGAAGATCCGAATGGCGAATGAACTGCTTCGGGCACTCGCTGCACTTGAACGGCTTATCCTTCATCAGATGGCGCTGCCGGTGTGTCTCCATCGTGTCGAAGTCCCTAAAGCGTTTGCCGCAGATATTGCAGACATGCGGCGTCGGACCGAAATGGATCTGCTGGTTGTGCTGAACCTGTCCTCCTTTGGATTTGAACGCCTTGCCGTATAGCTCACAGTTCCACAAGCTGGTGAACGTTTGTACCTTCTTGATCTTCCTTTTCATGCGGGGCTTTTGCGGAATACGCTGATTTGCGGAATGGCGCTGATTCAGATTTTTCCACAATTGGCGTATATTGCGTAATTGGCGGGTATTCCATAGTTGGGTTGTAAGTTGCGGCCCCTTCTGGTGCAGCTACGCTGAAGTCGCTTACGCATTTGGGGATTGTGCTGTCTGGCCACTCCGATGATGGGTAATGCTCCTGAAAGGTCTTCAGCACTTCTTCCACAGGAAGTGTATCCAAGAAGGCCTTTAAATCGGAATCAGTTTGAAATGTGGCACATTCAGCTGGATTCGGTTGAGATTCAACTGCTTCAAAGGGAGAAGCGTTGGGGAACAGCTGAAGTTCCGATTCGTTAAAAATTGGTGGCCAAATAGTCGTTTCACAGACTGCTTGCACGGGTAGAAATCAGAATCCAAAAACAAGATTATGGCTCATGATATCATGATTCCAGCGTGTTTTCGTCTTATGAAAATACACCATGATTTGGACTCATGATATCATGAGTCAGATTGCCGTAACGCAACACACGCGTTAGGTTTTTGTTGCTGATTGCTCGGAATCATGATTCAAATGCCAAAAATGCTGAGTCGCGCATCCGTTTATGTTCGAGAAAAATAAAAAAAGTTAAAAATAGCATACATTGAGATTCGAGCCAGGAACCTTCCGATTGTAAGCCACGTACTCTACAACTCAACCGCTTCATCATCTTGAATTAAGAGTGATCGATACGAATGAGATGAAGCAACGTGCGCCGCTTAATGTTTTCACACTGGATGTTACGCTTATAAGGAATCATGATTATGACTCCAGGAACCATGATTTGTGATCTTGATATTATGACCTAACCAATTTATGAATTTCATGATTTGTAAATCATGGTGTGGGGATCAGATTTTTACCCGTGTATGTATCCAAATAGGCTTTTAGCTCTAACTCGTTTTGAAATGTCACAATTTCAACTGGAACCGGTTGAGACACGCCTGCTGCTTCAAAAGGTGCAGCGTTGGGGAACAACTGAAATTCCGATTCGTCGAATATTGGTGACCAAATAGAATTTTAAGCCGCTTCACTGACTGATTGTTGAATGTTGTCATCTGTCACATATTCCACGATCTGATAATTTGTTTGATCAGAATTACTCTGATGATCGTTATGATTCTCCATGATGATAATCTTATTTGTCGGCGCAGAAAGAAATCACTACTGAATATTTGTCTCTGCGCTAGGGTTTATATGAAGCCTACAAACGAATTTATTTCATACCCAGCGATTATGCTTGTAAGTACCCAACGGTTTTATTTAACAGTAGCCTAAATGGTTTCAAAGCGTTTCTTTCTATATTGACTCGCGCTTTCAGAATTGTGCAAAATAGTCCACTGATTGATTAGGTTTTTCACTGGTTTTTTTTGACGTTGGATAACGGCTTACCGCAACATACTGGGGCACAATTTCGTAAAACGAAAATCGCTCGCGTCACGAAAAGTGGTTAGATTTTGACTGTTAATAACATACTAACGCCCGGATAGATTTTCGAGATCCTTACACCAATCGATTGGAAATCTTTGCACGAATCGACTTCAATAAAGAAAACTATTGGTTTTCATGACTAAACTATTGATAAATTGTCTTATTTTCAACAGAAAAGCACATTTTTATTGCTGTTATAAGGTTTTGACGTTTTGATGTTTACATGTATCGTAAGGGACCGTCCATAAATGACGTAGCATTCTAGGGGGGAGGGGGGAGTCTACGATTTTGCTACGAACCACGTATAAGGTATGGGAAAATAGGCTACGATGGGGGAGGGGGGTGTCAAAAATTGGCCAAAAAATGCTACGTCATTTATGGACGCTGCCTAAAACGGGGTAATTTTGATAATGCGGGTAACTTTGATAGTATGTTACCCACCATATACTAAACGAAATATTATAATTTCTGTTAATCGGTTAAGCAAAACGAATGCAAAACTAAAGAACATTAGTATGACACTTCATGCAAGAGCTGTTTTTCATTTGAATCGAGAACATTTGAGGCTTTATATACAGTCACCCCACAGTTATGGATCAACTAAGGGTCATTTTTCACAACAAAATGTGATTAAAAATCATGTTGACGCTGTATAAAACCGGATTACCTCCCTGGCACTGCAGAATATAGTTGTTTTAAGAAATACACCACAACATTTGCGTTCATTTACGAAAAAGTGTCGATTTCGATAGAAATTTCAACCATTGTCCATCCCACAGATGTGGATCAGTGGGAGAGGTGGTTCCTTATTATGGATCAAACCGACTCATATTATGGATCAACACACTATAACAGCAACTTATCTGCGAGGTAAATGAATGGAGTGTTATTGAAAGTATACTTTTTGGCGTTTCTTTTGGAATCGCCTTATCTTTGATTCATAACTGTGGTATGGTTTTCAATACCCCACAGATATGAATCAAAGCTTCTAGGAATATGATAGACATTTTATTTCCTAGGAACAGGGAAAATGCGTAAACGTCCATTATAATTGTCTGCGATGCTGTATAGATTTATGGTTCACGTAGGTAAAATGTGCTCTGCGTAATTGCAACTTAATTCGATGAGATATTCTCCGTTAAATCCAACTCTGATCCATATCTGTGTGCTATCCATAACTGTGGGGTGACTGTACGAGTATTTAAAATTGGTATTATATTAGCATTTTCGAAACGCTCACAAACAATCTGTTCTACGATGACTATTTGATGTAGTTTTGAATAGTTGGTCACATATCTTTGACAACCTAGTTATCATAGAACTTGAATATGGTCTCAAATCTCTTAGCGAAAACCATTTTCACAAACTGGGACCATTTTTGTAATCTAAGTCAGAAATTTCCATATAACGTTAAACGCCTAGAGGTATGCAATGCCCTATAAATGTTACGGCAATCTTATCAATTGCAATATATAGCTAAGATGCCAGTACTTGTTTGAAAAACATGTACCGTAAAACGGGGTAACTTTGATAATGCGGGTAACTTTGATAGTGCGTAACCCACCACATACTAATCGAAATATCATAATTTCTGTTGATCAGTTAAGCAAAACCAATGCAAAACTAAAGAATATTAGTATGACACTTCATGTAAGAGATGTTTTCATTTGAATCAAGAACATTTTAGGCTTTTTACACGAATTTAAAAAAATTACACAATTTTAGCATTTTCGAAACGTTTACAAACAATCTGTTCTACGATAACTATTTGATGTAGTTTTGAATAGTTGGCCACTTATCTTTGACAGCCTAGTTATCATAGAACTTGAATACGGTCTCAAATCTCTTAGCGAAAAGCATTTTCACGAACTGGGACCATTTTTGTAATCTAAGTCAGAAATTTCCATATAACGTTAAACGCCTAGAGGTATGCAATGCCCTACAAATGTTCGTAATTCATCCAAATTTGGTCCAAACATACTCCATTATCAAAGTTACCCCAAAACAGAAAACCAACTTTCGATTATATGAAAAATCATATATCCATTCAAAATAAATCTTTTGCCAATTTATCGACTGTAATCGATAGCTAGGATGGCAGTACTTGTTTTAAAAATATAAATTGTAAATCTTTGAAACAGCATGCAAAAATATTCAAATTTTCTTCGAAAAAACTATCAAAGTTACCCCGTTTTACGGTATTATATTTTTTGAAACAGCATGCTAAAATGTTCAAGTTTTCTTCGAAAAAACTATCAAAGTTACCCCGTTTTACGTTTCCGTAATTTCGGGTGAAATGCGATTATTGTTATTTTTTTAAAAGACTACACAATGAATGTGAGCTCCCTGAATCCGAATATGCTTGCTAAGTTCTGAATAATGCAATATTTGAAGTTAATTTCTAGAATTGCAATGAAAACGTCTAAATGTAGGCAATCACATATATAAAATTCCAGAGTTGTCTGTCCGTCAGTAACGCTTTGAAATGTTTCATCGGAAAGTTTCATTGAGATGTACAACAGAAACTTGAGAGCACTACAACAGATATTTTAAATGTTAGAACATTACAACTGCATATTGCGAGCATTACAGCAGCTATTTGCCAGAATAATCTAGAGTTTTCTGCAACATTGTTCTTCCCAATTCGTAGAATATTCTCGACCTTTTGTCATTGTTGTTTTCGTTTTTAGGATCTTAGTCTTTGATCAAAACGTCAACAAATCAACTTTAAGCAAATTGTAGTTCGGTCGAATTTGAATTGGATTGTGGTTCAATGTTTAAACATCAATTCAGAACGGGTTTCGTCAATTCAAATCTAAGTTCCAAAACGATATTGACTCATTGAAGCATACTAAAAATCAGAGAGGGTTGTGTACAAGACACGACCGCATGACGTTAACTACGCCGAGTGATTTTCTGCATTTGAATTTTAGTCGATTGTCATAGTTGAAGCCTTCCTTTAGTTCAATCTCTATCATAATATCGTAACGGTTGCAACATTATAGATTTTCAATTGACACCCAGTATATTGCCGTAAGACGTAGTTAACGTCAAAAGAAGAATGAGCGAAGAAGCAGAAATTGGTCTGCTTTTATAATGTGCTTCCCAACCCATGTAATTGAACGTGTTTGGTTGCGTAAGAAAGGGGTCGACATTTTCACAATTCTTGACAGTCTATCGTCAAAAATCAAAAGTTTTCTTAACTTGAGTAAAATGTTGTATAAATTTCCGACCGATTGGTGGGAAAACATTGAAAATCTACCGGTAAATGGCTGAATTATTAGTATTCAAAATCTTACGTAATTTCGTGACGGTCGCAACATTTTAGATTTTCAATTGACATCCCAGTTGTTGTTTTCAACTCGTCGCATTCAGACGTAGTAGCAGCTGTTCTTCGGAATCAATAGCATGTGGTATCTTTTATTGCTTTTTGATTAAAGTATACCTACAAGCAGTTGTGCGTTGTATCGGTTTGCTCATTTGCTAGATTTCTTCTGTGCAAATAAAACAGAAGTAGCGATCAACTACCATGATGAGTGGAGGAATAATTGAGAATACGGTGAAATTTCGTTTCCCTGTGTCGGCCCCGCGCCCGACCTGGGCTGAAATTGCAGCATTCCTGAAGAAGTTGGAACCGAATGTAATGCACATGGAAACCGTCTACAAGATGGGAGACGACAGGAGTCTCTGTATTAAATACATGTCGACGGACGCAATGAAGCAGGCTTTACAAAGGAACGTTGACATCGTTAAATTCCAGTATTCCAATGGAAAGTCAATTGATGTCCGTATGTTACCCGCTGGCGGAAATATTCGCTACGTGAGAGTTTTCGACGTCCCGCCGGAAATTTCTGACGAAGACCTGTCGTTGGCACTCGGGAAATACGGCAAAATTGAAAGGATGATACGGGAAAAATTTCCATCTGATTTGGGACTTGACCATATGTTTACCGGTGTGAGGGGATTATACATGGAGGTGGAGAAAGAGATTCCTCCAACTGTTGAAATACTTCATTGGAAAGGAAAAATCTTTTACGAGGAATTACGGAACAAGTGCTTTTTATGCCAATCGGTTGGACATCAAAGGAGTAATTGCCCACAACGAGCTGTCCGGACCCAGCGGGAGAATGAGAAAAGAGAGGTTAACTTACCCAGAACCTATGCTGGAGTGGTTATTGAAGCTGTAACCGGTACTGAGGAGCAGGAATCAGTTGAGATTTTGGAGGAAGAGGTTATCGAAGAGGTCGATAATGAAGCTGTGGACATTGTGCCAGTTGGAAGTCAAGAAACATCGGAGGTAGCGGAGCCTGTGTATCGCAGTGAATACGAAAGGAACCTAGCAGAAAATTGGGCGAAGTTCGAGGAGGAAAAACGACGTCGTCAGGAGGAATACAGGAAAAACGAAAAATCTATGCAGCGACGTTACAAGGAAAGTTTAGAGGCAAGAGAGCGAGAGCAGAGGGATCACTGGGAAAAATGTGAAGCAGAAAGGAAAAGCCGACAAGAGACGTACAAACGAGACCTTTCTCGACAGCGCCAAGCTCAATTGGAGAAGGAGCAAGCGCAATCGCCACCAAAGAAGAGTATTCGCAAACAATAGTTTTCACGTGTATTATTATATTTTACATATTATGTTATATTTCCTGTAAAAATAACAATTTGAACTCGGCTCTGTTATGCCTTAGTGCGCTTGAGCCTGCCAAATAAACAGCTAAAAAAAAAAAAAAAAAATTGACATCCAGAATATTGCCGTAAGACGCAGTTAACGTCAAAACCAAATTTTATGGTTACAATGATGGTCTCTTAAAACAGCTTTCCAAAGCATTCCTTTTCCACGCTTTAATAATTATATGAGTCGTTCGTTGGTCCATCCTTCCTGATACAACAGCAACAGCTATAGATTCAGCAGAAAATTCAACTCTCCAATTCATGGAATCTTCTGGAGCGTTTGAAATGTTTTACAAAAAACGAAACACTACACACTCAATCTGTTCGGTAAAAATAACTGGGTTTTGGAACTACCGAAAAAGTCAGTAAACTAAAAAAAAATGTCAGAAATCGAAAAACAGAGATTTATTACTGAAGTTTTGCAGAGAGCTTTCTTTTTATATCATATATTGATAAAAAATAAAACATGGTGAAATTTGCTTTTCAATTACGCGTGGCGACAGTTTTCATTTTACTGACTTTTTCGGTAGTTCCAAAACCCAGTAAAATTTTACCGACCCCAGTAATTTAATCTAAGTGTGTATAACAGCTCAAAAGGCTCTTATTATTTCAGATTAGAACATTACAATAGTATTATGGCAACGTGTTCGATATAGTATGGCCAATGCAAAAATTTAGGCGATTTTAGGTAAGTAATAAGAGTTCTAAAAGATTATAAGGTAGTTAACGGCTTGGGCACCATTCGACTATTATTGGCAAATTTCAGACACCAAATACACAGTATTTTCCTATCAAAACACACAAATGAAAACATTCAGATGATTTTTTATTCTGTCAGCTTTCCCCTGACGAGGTTTCCGAGAATAGTCACACTGACAGGAAATGTTCGAAGCAGGAATGCCAAGTCAATTTTTCAAAAATCTGGAAGATTTTGAAAATTTGTCTGGAAAAGTCTGGATCGCTTATATCGTACATGGAAAACCTTACAAATTGTTTACAAAACCTTACAAATTCATTAAAAATTTTATCTGGATCTTTCAGATTTTTGTAAAATGGGGCCTCAAAAATCAGGAATATTCCAGACAAATCTGGAAGGTTGGCAACGCTGGTTCGAAGCGTAAAAACGTTTTTAAAAAAAAGCTTTCAACAAGTCTG
Source organism: Aedes aegypti (assembly GCF_002204515.2). Taxonomy (NCBI): domain Eukaryota; kingdom Metazoa; phylum Arthropoda; class Insecta; order Diptera; family Culicidae; genus Aedes; species Aedes aegypti. The sequence continues at coordinate 21,660,354 of NC_035107.1, forward strand.
TTGGTGTAAATCGATAGAGAATTGAGCAGCGCAAAAATATAAACAGACAAACACGTAATTTGTCTGCTGGTCGGCTTAGACTGCCGAGAATACGTAAATTCTCCTAGGGTAACGGTCGTATTTTGGACCCCTTAAGGAAGTGATTTTGGTTTTTCGTCCCATTAGTGTGATAAGCCTTACAAATTTTTTAGAGGATCCATACAAAAAGCGTGACAATGGAGGGGAGGGGACTTCTGGACTTAGAGATCAAGATTATCTCTTTCAGAAGGACAAGGATCACATCACACAGCCAGCATCCTGCATTTTTAAAGTTAACCCTCTTTTGTAATGTTTAGTGCCAAGTTTACACCCACTGATATTTGTTTAATTGAATAGTAATACAAAGACAATCTTTTATTGAATACTTCGAGAACGCGACATTATCGTTTTATTACAACTAAACTACTGTCATATCCCTAGTCAAATATTATCTTGATATATGAGAACATAGAAAGTATGCATGCATTATAAAATAGAAGAATCGATTAATTCGTCAGAAATTCTTATCTCTAAATAATTTACATCACTGGTTCGAACTTTGTTCGGTTTTAAAAAGGTTTTCGAGCCTTCAACTTCTTCACCGTCCCATTGGTATGGCTCCACTTATGGTCGGTCACATGATCTGCCCGGTCGAACACCTTTCCGCAAATGTCGCACTGATGAGGACTTACGCTATGATGCAGCACGATATGTCGCTGAAGATCCGAATGGCGAATGAACTGCTTCGGGCACTCGCTGCACTTGAACGGCTTATCCTTCATCAGATGGCGCTGCCGGTGTGTCTCCATCGTGTCGAATTCCCTGAATCGTTTGCCGCAGATATTGCACACATGCGGCGTCGGACCGGAATGAATCTGCTGGTTGTGCTGAACCTGTCCTCCTTTGGATTTGAACGCCTTGCCGCATAGCTCGCAGTTCCACGAGCTGGTGAACGTTTGTACCTTCTTGATCTTCCTTTTCATGCGGGGCTTTTGCGGAATACTATTGCATGGCGCTGATTCAGATTTTTCCACAATTGGCGTGTATTGCGTAATTGGCGGGTTGTAAGCCGCGGCACCTTCTGGTGCAGCTACGCTGAAGTCGCTGACGCATTGGGGGATTGTGATGTCTGGCCACTCCGATGATGGGTAATGCTCCTGAAAGGTCTTCAGCACTTCTTCCACAGGAAGTGTATCCAAGAAGGCCTTTAAATCGGAATCAGTTTGACATGTGGCACATTCAGCTGGATTCGGTTGAGTTTCGCCTACTGCTTCAAAGGGAGAAGCGTTAGGGAACAGCTGAAGTTCCGATTCGTTAAAAATTGGTGGCCAAATAGTCGTTTCACTGACTGCTTGTGTATCCAAATAGGCTTTTAGCTCTGACTCGTTTTGAAATGTGACTATTTCAACTGGAACCGATTGAGACACTCCTGCAGCCGTTTCGTCGAATATTGGTGGCCAAATAGAATTGTAAGCCGCTTCACTGCCAGTGTTGCCATCTGCCACATATTCCACGATCTGATAATTTGTTTGATCAGAATTGATCTGATGATCGTTATGATTCTCCATGATGATAATCTTATTTGTCGGCTCATATAAACTCTAGCACAGAATGAAATCACTACTAAAGATTTGACTCTGTGCTAGGGTTTATATGAAGCCGACAAACAAATTTATTTCATACCCAGCGATTATGCACATAAGTACCCAATGGATTTATTTAACATTAGCCTAAATGGTTTCAAAGCATTCCTTTTTACTCTGAAAATCGTCAGCTCCTCGCTACCTGTACTATAGAGCTGTTGATCATCAAGCTGCAGCAAATCCAGCGTCCGGATTGAGAAATCGTTCAAGATTTCTAAATTGACTCGCGCTTCCAGAATTGGCCCTGAAGAAATCGGTGCACCAACGCAAGATTAGTAAGAAATGACTGAAGAAAATCAGCCATCTAACGAGGAGGATTCCAACATGTGTGCCGTAAAAATGTGTGTCCGTGTTGCTCGAATCTCACCGTTCAATCGGCCCTTTTCAGGGCCAACAAATATGGACTAAAGAGTTATTTGTGAAATATTTCCTAATGTGTATACCATATACTTGCTATAATCTCTTAAATCTTCTCTTAGCATCATACAATATCTGATTTATTATGAATAATTGCCAATAGGGGTCTTCCTTAGTCGACTGGTTAGAGTTCGTGGCTACAAAGTCTAAGTTCGATTCCCGGTCGGTCTAGGATCTTTTCGTAATTGGAATTTTATTACGGCAAATTGAAATTTACTGTGACGATGACGATATTGATGACTGGCACTCCCCAAACGGCATCAAACATCCTATCATCTACAAAAAGCTACCGCACTGTTGCTAGAGACTGACCCAGAATTGATCAAAGTTGTGTCCATAGTCCTACATCAACCCCGCGGTAATGTAATTGGCAATAATCACCCCATTTTTTTATTTTTTGAAAATAGTCCACAAAGATCACGCAGATCATACCGAGGCTAACCCGTGCACATCCGATCGCAAATTCATTCCTTGTTGTGCGCTTGGACAAGTGGGTTCAATTTTTCGCAGTTGGCAACTTTATTGTTTTTTTTTTTGTTTGACAAGTTGATACTCTGAGCGCTCTAGCATACATTTACATGTAGGTAGCGACGACTACAACGGCAATTAAGTTTCTGTTGGTTATCAGGGACTTCCTTAGCAAATTGCCTACATTTACAATATTGCATTAAGTATTTAGCAAGCATATTCGAATTCAGGGAGCTCATTTTCATTGTGTAGAGTCATTTAAAAAAAAGTAAGAGGTTGTTTCCAAGATACGACCGCCAAGTTGACGTTGGATAACGTTAGCCTCTTCTATTTCCTGGCTTGGAACCGTCACGAACTTATGAAAGATTTCTACTGCTAAAAATCCAATTAATTTTCACACTATTTGTTGCATGTCAATTCTGATTTATTATAGACATTTGTGTTATTATTTTGTGTTAATACAAAATAATCACTTTACATGTATTCAGAAGCTTAGTCCGTTATATTGAAGAATTGATTTTTAAGTGTATACTTAATCATTGTTCATTTGGAGCAATTAATTCAAAATATTTGAGTCATTCCTTAACAATAGAAAAAAATTGCATTCCGACAGCACTGCAGCAGCGTCTTCGGAAACATTCTCAAATTGTCGTTTTGTCAATTATTCATAACTTATCAGAGATGAATTAAAGCAAGATTGTGGTAAACACATTAGCATATATAACACAAATAACTCTTTAGTACACATTTGTTAGCCCTGAAAAGGGCCGATTGAACTGTGAGAATCGAGTAACTATTATTTAGTTCACCGACAGTTCTGTTGCTGTGAGAATTGCCAATACTGTTGCGCTTCATGGTAGAAATATTTTCAAAACTCTTTCAAAATTGAATTGTCGTCCTGAAAAGGACGGTTGGGTTTGGATATCGTCGATCGCCATTCCATGCTCAGGTTTGATGGATTCAGTGCTAGTTTTGAATTCTGGTCTCGGTGATGGAGGTGATTTAACCTCAAAATCTGTACAGCGTACGGCCCTGCCACTTCAGAGCGTAGCCGACAGAATTCTGGATGACTTCAGCACACAGCGGGTTTTCTCGTAGATGAGACCGAAGATACGCTTGACGTCACCACGGCGAGCCAGACGGCAGTGGTTTGGTGATGATGCAATTGATGTTGTCACGCAAAACCTTGCGATGACGCATGGCGCTTCCTTTTCCGAGTCCGGTCTATCTTCGGCAACGATTGTAACAAAACTGATGCTTGGCCGCCGGCTCGGCTCCTTTTATGCGGTACGCAATGGATGAATTCTTCTTGCTCGCTCGCTGTTCACTGTTCGTCTCGCTCGCTCGCAAGAGAAGGTCATAAAAGGGACCGGCAGCCGCGCACATTCAATCATCATTCAGTTACCATCCACCAGTGCGCGCGGACGTACTTTTTGCGAGTGCGAGTTAATTCCGAGCGAACAGTAGCGTATCTCCAACCGATCCCGGTGGAGGAATAGTGTGAACCACTTTCAGTGGTACAGTGAAGGAATTGTGCGAACCACTTTCGGTGGTACAGTGAAGGAGTAATACAGTGAAGTCGTGAAGAACTGATACGACAAGTGAGAAGTGCGAAAACAGTGAAAAGTTAAGTTGTGCCATCATGGCGGCGAGTTCAGGGTGGGACCCTGGGCTACCTCCCACGGCAGTTGACGGAAGACCAACGGTTCCAGAATGGATGGGCGGTGTCGGGATCGGCCAGTTGCAGATCCTGTCACTGTTTGCTGCTGACGGGGAAGCGAAGCTCTGCCCGTTTATCGTGGGCAAATCCATGCACGATCTGGCTGGCGATATTGAAAGCACGACCACGGAAGCAAGCGGAATGAAATACGTGTTGCGAGTTCGAGATGCTGGACAAGCGAGGAAGCTCCTCAACATGAAGGCCCTGTTTGACGGAACGGCGGTGAAGGTGGAACCCCATCCGATCCTCAACAAGCGACGGTGCGTGATCTCCTGCCGCGAGATCATGAACAAAACGGAAGAAGAGCTGCAGAACTGGATGGCCAAGGATGGTGTGATTGGTGTCAAGCGAATCACCCGGATGGAGAATGGGAAGCCAGTGAACACGCCTACCATTATCCTCACGATGAACGGAACGGCAGTACCCGACTACATCAAGGTCGGTCCGCTGCGAATTAAAACCCGACTTTATGTACCGGACCCCATGATCTGCTATCGCTGCTTCGAATATGGACACACCAAAACCCGCTGCAAGAATGCCGCAAAATGCAGGAACTGCTCCCAAGCCCACAACATGGAGGAGGAATGCAAGGAAGCACCATTCTGCTTCCACTGCCAAGGAAACCATGGACCATCCAACCGCTCCTGCCCGGTTTACGCCACGGAGAAGGAGATTGTCCGGCTACGATTCACCAAAGGAATCTCCCAACAAGAAGCCATCAAGCAGGTCAAAGCTGGCGGTGGATCATACGCCTCTGTCAGCCAAGTTCAAAATCGCCTTACCATTGCCCAAGGAAAATCGGAATCGGAGCTGCTGAAGAACAAGGATGCCACCATCAAGCAACTGACGGAAACCATCGCAACGCTCACCAAACGGATTGAAGAATTGGAAAGAAGGAGCAAGAATAAGAAGGAGAAGAAGCGAAGCAAGCGAATCCAGATGACGAAGGACGATGAAAGCTGCTCCGAGATGGAAACCGACTCCAGCGCGAAGCAATCGACAACGGAACAACCGAAAGGTGGCACCTCGACCCAGGTAAGTGCTGCCTTTATTAAGCCAAGCATTCAAAAACATAAGCGACACCCAACAACTGAAATTTATGCCCCGATCACCAAGAAACCTCTGGCTGACCAAATTCAACTCTCAAACACCCAATCAAACACCAACCTGAACAAATCCCCTGCAAATCCCCCTGGTATCCTCGATCTACAAAATCTTATGGATTCCACTCGCCTTGACTCCCCTCGCTCACGTCCCAACAATGGCCAACACAACAAACCGAGTAAATAGCCAGTTTTCCCCCAAATCCCAATCTCAATCCTGCCTAGCATTACAATGGAATCTTCGTGGAATTAAATTTAGAATACCAGAGTTACAACTACTGATTTCTAAATTTGATCCCATTTGTTTAGCTCTCCAAGAAACAATGATGCCTGAATCGAAAACACCGCCCAATTTCATTAAAGGGTACACACTGTATATCCGTGAAAACCCTGACAACCCTTCTAAAACTGGAACAGCAATTGCCATTAAAAGTGATATTCCTCACCGTAAAATTGATGTTTCCTCCTCAGTTCTCGCAATAGGCATCGAAATAGATTACCCATGTAAAGTAACACTTCTTTCATTATACATACCTGGCCACCTCTCCAATAAAACCATCAAAACCGATATTTCCAAACTTCTTAATCAATTTTCATCTCCAGTCCTTTTGATGGGTGATTTCAATGGCCATTCTACTCTATGGGGTTGTTCCGATAATAACTCCCGTGGAGTGATGTTAGGGCAACTCTTCGACGAATTTGGACTAACCCTTCTGAATGACGGTACCCACACTCGAATTTGTCCTTCTACAGGAAATTCATCAGCCCTTGATCTTTCATTATGTTCACATAGCCTTGGTTCCCAGTTATCCTGGATGGTCCATGATGATTGTTGTTGTAGCGACCATCTTCCAATTGTCATTTCTTTGAATCGAGCTCCTCCTGTTTCAACATGTCGTCCTAGATGGAAGTATGAGCAGGCTGACTGGGTTAATTACCAGAATGAGGTCTTTCATGCTTTCACCGTTGATCCTCCCAATTCTGCTGATGATTTCGTAAAACAACTCTTTCAAATTGCTTCAAATCACATCCCCCGATCTAGTGGTGCTCCAGGTAAGAAATCTGTCCCCTGGTGGAATTCTAATGTACATTCTGCAGTCAAGCTCCGCCGTAAAAAACTTCGTGCTCTTCAGAGGTTGCCAAAGGAGGATCGTAAGAACTCCGAAATATTCGCAGAATTCAAAGCTGCCAGGAACGCTGCAAGAGCAACAGTCAAGTTGGCCAAACAGGATAGTTGGGATCAATTCATTTCTTTCATAAACCCAGAAAGTTCATCAAAAGAACTGTGGGATAAAATCAATAGACTAAGTGGCAAAAAAGCCAGGCAGTCCATTAAACTTCGAATTAATAACCAAATTACTGAGGACCCTTCCACTATCACTAATCACCTTGCAGACCATTTCGCCCAATCATCCTCTTCTTCCAATTATTCCGACCGTTTTATTTCCCGTAAAAGTTCCATTGAATCCTCTCCCCTTAATCTTGAATCAGACGATTCCCAGGAATACAACCGTAATTTCTCCTTTGATGAATTACAATGGGCTCTCCACAAAGTCCATGGCTCTTCTGCTGGTCCTGATGATGTGGGCTACCCTCTCATCAAGAATCTTCCCCTTATTGGTAAAACCATCCTGCTTACAATCTTCAACAATATCTGGAATCAAGGTGAAATACCTGATTCATGGAAAGAAGGTCTAGTTGTTCCCATACCTAAGCCCGGTAAAGATAAAAATAGTGCCGATAGTTTCCGTCCCATAACTCTTTTGAACTGCATTGGGAAGATTCTTGAGAAGATGGTCAATAGAAGACTTATCACTCTCTTGGAATCCCAAGGTTTAATTGATGATCGACAGTTCGCTTTCCGTCCTGATAAATCTACTGACGACTACCTAACTGAACTCGAGGATATCATTGACTCTCACCTGGAGAGGGGAATGCATGGTGACATTGTATCTCTCGATCTTTCGAAGGCCTACGATCGTGCGTGGCGATTTCCCATCCTCAAATCACTTGAGGAATGGAACATCAAAGGTCGCATGGGTCGTTATGTACAAAACTTCCTCAAAGACAGGAGATTCAGGGTCATCTTAGGCAATAACCGATCTGAGCTGAGATGTCAGGAAAATGGTATTCCTCAAGGTTCGGTGATAGCTCCCACTCTTTTCCTTATTTCTATACAGTCCCTGTTCAAAACTATTCCTCCTAATGTTTTCATCCTTGTTTATGCAGACGACATAACCATAATCACATTCCATAGTATGAAGTCACTCGCCAGGAAAAGAATTCAATCCGCAGTAAATACCATAGCTAAATGGGCTGATGAAAATGGTTTTACTGTTTCCCCCGAAAAATCTCAGCTCCTCCACATTAGTCAAAATAGAAAAAAAATGTCCAAACTTCCTGATATAACTCTCAACAATTCTATTATTAAATCTCAAATATCCCTAAAAATCCTTGGAATACATCTTGACCGGTCCCTAAGTTTTATTCACCATCTTAATTCCGTTCGCAAACAAATCTGCAATAGAATGAATCTCATTAAAGTCTTAGGATCTCGAATACCCTGTGCCCATAGGAAAACTATCAACCAAATAATCAATAGCTGGCTTTTACCCAAAATGTTCTATGGCGTTGGACTGTTCAGCAGAGGAGGGGATCTCGTCAACAAAAGGCTAAGTCCTCTATACAACAAAGCCTTTCGGTACGCATCAGGCGCTTTCTGCACTAGTCCCACCTCTGCTATAATGGCCGAGACAGGACAATTACCTTTTGAGTATCATCTGACAACATGCCTAGTGGCCAAAGCTACCAGGTGGCTAAGTCTTGGCGGTCGATACAATGTCCCTTTAGTCAAACGAACAACCGAAAAGTTTCAATCTCTTACTAATCAAGTTTTCCCCACCATAGCTACTCTTCCTCGATCCAAAAATAGACCCTGGAATCAACCACTCCTCAAAATAGATCTTTCTCTTCTCAGCCAAGTTAAAGCTGGTGATCCTTCATCAATAATTCAACCCCAATTCCACAAACTTATTGCAGACAAATACAGCACTTTCCAACATTTATACACCGATGGCTCTGTATCAAATGGTAAGGTCGGGTATGGCATCACAGGTAGCCCAAATGTCTCTAAAATTAGTTCTGCGCTCCCTTCAATTTACTCCATATTCAGTGCCGAAGCTTATGCTTTAATGAAAGCTGTCCATCTCATTTCACCTCAGAATCTTCAAAGTACAGTTATCTTCAGCGACTCTGCCAGTTGTCTCCAGGAAATGAATTCTTATTCCTTGAAACATCCTTGGCTTCAGGAAGCCCAAGGATTCGCTCTGACCAATGGGGTCACCTTCTGTTGGGTGCCAGGCCACTCTGGCATTCATGGTAACGAGGAGGCGGACCGATTGGCTGGAGAGGGTCGTGGTGTGAACCCAGAGGATGTTTCCGTCCCATCTATCGACGTGTTGAGATGGACAAAGGAGAGAATTCTTGAATCCTGGAACACAAAATGGCACCACAGTAGAGACATCTCACTTAGAATTATCAAACCTTCAATCTTCCCTTGGCCCGACAATAGTAACCCCAAACACCGGAAAATTTTCACCCGTCTTCGAATTGGCCATACCCGTCTTACTCATGAATACCGCCTCGATAAAGTTGACCCTCCAATCTGCACTTCTTGTAATTCCCCACTAACGGTTCGCCATATTTTAATTGATTGCTTAACTTACAACAATGAACGCTTGGCTTATAACTTGGGTGGCACTCTGGATGAGGTGCTATCAACAACAAAGGAAACGGATCTTCTTGGATTCCTGACTGCAACCGGACTACTGGACCAACTGTAAAACCCAGCGATAAGGGACGAATGACCTTCGGGTTAAAGTCCCTCTCAAACAACAACACACGCACATTCAATCATTCATTTGTTTCAATCCGTCCAGAGAACACTACGACGATGGCTCTACCAAGCAGACTGCCCGTAAGTGCACTGGTGGAAGCGGCCCCACGAAAGTCGCTCGCTAGAGCGCCTTAGCCACCGGAGGAGTCAAGAAGCCGTATCGCTATCAGCCAGGAACGGTCTCTCTGCGTGAGATCCGTCGCTACCAGAATTCGACGGAGCTGCTGATCCACAAATTGTTTTTCCAGCGCCTGGTCCGTGAAATCGCTCAGGACTTCAAGACCGATCTGCGATTACAGAGCTTGGCCGTCATGGCCCTGCAGGAAGCGAGCGAGGCCTATCTTTGAGGCTACCAACATGTGCGCGATCCACGCCAAGCGTGTGACCATCATGCCGAAAGCCTTCTAGCTGGCTCGTCGTATCCGTGACGAACGAGTTTAAATTGAATTGGGACACAAGCAAAACGGCCCTTTTCAGAGCCACAACAATGCATTCCACGTAAAAGAGTTACGGCTAGAGATATTTCACCTATTATTATTAATTTATTTATTTATTTAATTGCCAATTGAAATTTCGGATGATTAGTTTTCCAACGGAGTGAAATGGCAAACAAAGTTTTACATAGGTTCCCGTCGGGCGGCGGTAGCATTTTTGCAGTCTTCTCTGTGCGATTATTTGGTTTCGATCGACAATTTCTTACCAAATCAAATCATCAACGAAGCTGTTGCTGATAAGTTTTAGCTTTCAAATCGACAAGTTTATACTGATCGCTTTGTCATGCATGTGGTTAGCGACGACGACGACAACGGCATTATTCAATCATCGCTAAATGCGAGGCAAACCGGGATCCTCATTCTAGTGCCGTCCCCAATTTATCTCTCATGCACACAATGTCGAAGATTGCCCTGCAAGAGCGCGATGGGAAATTGGTTTCTTGGCCCTGTGATTCTCAAAAAGCACTAATGTTGACGCTAATGAAAGATTGCATGCAAATGACTGACCGAAATATGAATCCATCACATCCATTCACCAGTAATGTCGCTCTTCACGATGTAAAATTCTCAAACTCTCTTTCAAAATGAAATTGTCGTCCTGAAAAGAACGGTTGGTGGTAGTCACAATCGATCGAACTGGGTTTTCATTCCATTCTTAGACAAAAACACACCAAAAGATTACCGAAAACGATTTAATTAAAATGCGGTCGTGCGCGTGCGCGTGAGGTGGAATTTGATTGGCTTCGACTGAACACGAGATAATGGAGAGAAGTAAGAAGAAGACCGAAAGGGGCGTTTCCCTTTGAATGACGAATGTGGCTAAGATATCGCGCAATGATGTCTGTGTCAGGAATACACAAGAAAAATGTGCTTTTGTATGAAAAATAAGACAAGCTTCGATATTTCTCAATTTTTCAATAGTTAAGTCATGAGAATCAATAGTTTTCATTGTTGGAGTAGATTCGTAGAAAGATTTCCAATCGATTTGTGCAAGAATCTTAAAAATCTATCCGGGCGTTAGTAAGTTATTAACAGTCAAAATCTAACCACTTTTCGTGACGCGAGCGATTTTTCGTTTTTCGAAATTGTACCCCAGTATGTTGCCGTAAGACGTTATCCAACGTCAAAAGAACAATAATCGCATTGACATCGCAATTTCACCCCGAAATGGGATCCCAGATTTTTTATTTAAGGGATGATTTTAAGCACTAAGCACAAGTCACATGAGCCAAAGAGGATGACCGTCGTACCTACATGAAAACTTCAGAACGTCAAAACCTTATAACAGCAATAAAATGTGCTTTTCTATGAAAAATAGGACATGCCTCGATATTTACCAATTTTTCAATAGTTTAGTCATGAAAATCAATAGTTTTCATTATTGGAGTAGATTCGTGGAAAGATTTCCAATCGATCGGTGCAAGAATCTTGAAAATCTATGCAGGCGTTAGTAAGTTATTAACAGTCAAAATCTAACCACTTTTCGTGACGCGAGCGATTTTTCGTTTTTCGAAATTGTACCCCAGTATGTTGCCGTAAGACGTTATCCAACGTCAAAAATAATGGAATTGCGAAGCATTGCTTTTCATTATTTTGGACACTCCAATACATTTTAGACCCACATAGTATATTTTTTGGACCATTGGCGTTTACATTCGATTGGAGACAAAGCCTGAGAAACTGTTGGTTTAATAGCTTGTGCATAGTCCAAGCAATCAATTAACAATGGATAACTAAATGAACTGTATGCTTTAAGCCAAGAAATTAAAAAAAATCAGAGGGGGTTGTGTACAAGACACGACCGCATGACGTTAACTACGCCAATTGATTTTCTGCATTTGAATTTTAGTCGATTGTCATGATTGCAGCCTTCCTATAGTTCGAAATCTAACATAATATAATGACGGTCGCAACATTTTAGATTTTCAATTGACACCCAGTATATTGCCGTAAGACGTCAAAAAAAATATTGTTTACATTCGTAAAATTTTTGACGTCTTCAATTTCAGTATGTAACGTGTAGTAACGGTTGCGTTACAACACATATCTTTATTTTAGTCATAATAAAGATATTTTCCGTGCGCAAACGCTTGAGGCAAGTGTACAACAGTCATATACATCCAAATAACATGCAAACTTTGGTTTTTTGATTTAAACTGGGAAATTTGTTGGAAAAAGACCCACAGGATCTATATAGGGGTCTTAAATAAATTGGTTACACTACATAGCCTTTCGCTTTAAAATTTCGTTTGGACGTGGCTAACCAGTTTCCTAAGAAAATCCCTGATATCTAAGAGAAATTTAATGATTTCAACCGTATGAGCTAATTGGTACGAGTTTAGAAGATAAAATCGGGCTCGGGGATATATTTTAAGCATCCTTACTAACTTTCAAATTGATACCATGATCAAATCCTTGTTTAGAACTAGAAGTTTATGGATGTTTGTGAATACCACACCGTACATGATTTTTAAATTTTACATTATTTTCATAGAAACAGCCCTGTCGTCCTGCTTAGTTGTGCTTAGTCGACGACTAAGAAGCTTTTCTCAGATATTTTCCTTAACGTCCTTTAGGACATCAGTTGAAAATTTAAGCTGTATCATCGACCTGAATTAATTTAACTTTTTTACATGTATATCAGGTGCAACTAAACTTCCTGTGTAACATTAATCGAAAATGGTCAAGCTGTATCAACGCCCTGGAGTAATTTGACCTTGTCTCAATTAGATCAGTTGCATTTAACGCCCTGAAGGATATCATTTAATAATTACAAACTATATTAACGCCCTGGAGTATTTTGACTTTGCTCTATGTAGATCAGGTGCAACTCAACGTCCTGTATGACATCAATCGACCAAGCTGTATCAACGCCTTGGAATAGTGTGACGTTATTCCACACAGATCTTTGCAAGATCGGGAGCATCTTTATGCCCTGTAGAAAATCAATCTAAATTTCTTATCTGTATCGACGCCCTGTAGTTATTTGACCTTACTATGTATATCAGGCGCATCTTGACGCTCTGTAGGACATCAATCGAAATTTTCGAATTGTTACAACGCCCTAGACTAATTTGACTATATTTCACGCATTGGAACATCTTTACGCCTCGTAGAAAATCTATCAAAATTTCCGAGCTGTATAAACGCCTTGGAGTGTTTTGACTTTGCCCTATATAGATCAGGTTCATCTCAACGATCTGTAGGACATCAATTGAAAATTCCAAGCTTTATCAACGCCGTGCAGTAATTTGATATTGTTGTTTGTAGATCAGATGCATCTTAACTCCCTGTATGACATAAATCGATCCATCTGTGTCGGCGCCCTGGAGTAGATTGACATTATTCCACATAGATCTTTGTGAGATCTAGAACATATCAACGCCCTGTAGGAATTCAATCGAAATTTTTATGCTGTAGTAACGTCCTGGAGTAATTTGACCTTATTCCATGTAGATCAGGTGTATCTTGACGCTATGTAGGACATCAATTGAATTCCTAGATTTATCAACGCCCTGGGAAAAATGGCTTTATTCCACACAGATCTTTGAACGCTCTGTAGAAAATCAATCGAAACCTACGTGCTCTATGGCGTTGATACACCTCGGAGTAATTTGAGCTTATTCCATGTATATCAGATACAACTTAACGCCCTGTAGGACATTTATTGAAGACTCTAAGCTGGATCAACGCCCTGCATTAATTTGGGCCTTTTTTCCATGTAGATCAAGTGCATGTGACCGCCCTTTAGGACTTAATTTGATAATTCCAAGCTGTATCAACGCCCTGAAGTAAGAGTCCACAAAGATCATGGCGAAAGCTGAAGCCTCTTTACGCCCTATAGCAAATCAATCGAAGTTTTCTTGCTGTATAAAACCCTTACAGTTATTTGACGTTATCCTAAGTAGATCATGCGTACTTCATAGCCCTGTATAATATCAATCGAGATTGTCAAGCTGTATCAACGCTCTGGAGTAATTTGATTTTTCCTCAAATAGATGAGCTGTATCTTAACGCCCAGTAGGACATCATTTAATAATTTCATTGCTGTATCAACGCCCTGGAGTAATTTGTCCTTATCCTTTGTCGATTAGGTGCATTTTAACGCCCTGTAGAACGTCAATTGTAAATTACAGGATGTATCCACACCCAGGAGATATTTGACAGTATTCTAAATAGATCAGGTGTATTTGAACGTCCTGTATCCAATTAAAATTGGTCCTACATCAATTAAAATTGGTAAGTTATTTCAACGCCCTGGAGTAATTTGACTTTATTTCACCTTTATCTTTGGAAGATCTGGAGGATCTTAAAACCCCTTTGGAAAATCAATCGAAATTTCCATGCTGCTTCAACATACCGAAATAGTTTGACCTTGTGTTATGTGGATCAGCTGCATCTCAACGCCCTGGTTAAGATCAATTGCAAATTCTAAGCGGTACCTACGACAAATTTGACCTTATCCTATGTAGATAAAGTGCGTCTTAAAGCCCTAAATCAATTAAAAATTCCAAGCTATCCAAGTATCGACGCCCTGGAGTAATTTGACCTCATTTCAATAAGATTAGGTACACCTCAACGCACTGAAGGATATTAATTGTAAAATACAAGCTTCTAAAACGCATTAAAGTTTTCTGACATTGTCTTATGTAGATCATTTGTATCTAGAACAATAATTTAAAATTCAAAGCTTTATCAACGACCTGCAAAAATTTGACCTCGATCCAAACATATCAGGTACATCTTTATGAACACCCTAGAGTAATCAGGAGCTAATTAACGCCCTGTAGAAAAAAAACAATTGGAATTTCCGAACTGTACGAGCAAGGGGTCGCTAAATTCTGAAATTCGGATATTCCTTTGGTACCGTAAAATCGGGTGTACTTGATCAGAAGGGTGAAATTGATCATCGTATCACACGATTTTATTTATTCGTAATGGAGCACAAATATCAATGTAAGCTGCATTAAATGAACGTTGTTTGTCGTAACTATTGTCGAATTGTGTGTTGTAAAGTTTTTTTGCGTTAAAGAATGTTTATTACTATGAAAATAATGCAAAATTTCAAAATCATGTACGGTGCAGTATTGACAAACACCTATGAACTTCTATTTCTAAGCAAGGATTTGAACATGGTTTAAATCTGAAAGTTTGTGAGGATGCTTGAGATATATCCCCAAAGCAGATTTCATTACCAAAACTCGTACCAATTAGCTTATATGATTGAATTTCTGTTAGATATCATTGATTTCCTTAGGAAATTGCATACATTTAGGCGTTTCCGTGTAGATCTTGAAATTTATTTATTCGTTATTTATATAAACATTGCATTGTTAAGAATTGGACAAGCATAATCGGATTCAGGGAGCTCAAATTTATCATGTAGAATTGTTTTGAAAACTAACAATAATGGCATTGGCAAGTGATCAATTTCACCCCGATATGAGATTCCCCGATTTTTTATTTATACATTTGTTAGAAAATTTCGGTACATGAGTCGATGAGGCTCACCTTCGTACTTGTTTTCCTGCATTTAGTTGTTTGGCATTGTTATAGAAAACAGACTGGAAAAACCGTGAAAAATGATCAATTTCACCCGAAATCACGGTATATAAATCACTTTTTCGTGTGAAAATAAAAATTTTGTTGAAATTTCGACATAACTTCAGCATGCAACAATATCGATCGAATCATCTCAAGTAACTCTTGAAGTTTTGAAGCAGAAAAAAAATCATTTCATATGTTCTAAAGACAATCAGTTCGTATTCTTGTTCATTTTGGGCCAATAATTTTCATGTGATAGTGACGAAAAATAATTATCAAGTACGCATCAAAAACGGTATTTGCTGAAATGAGTTTGAAAACCTGCTGTAATGAATAATCAGTAATTCTTAAATCCACTAAAAGATCCAACGCCAAACTACTATAGTAAACAATAGCGTAATATTTTGAAATCCAGGGCAATTGTAAAGTTTTTGCATATTGATATCACTTCAAGAGTGACAATTTATTTTAAATTAAGCAATATATTTGGCTGAAGTTCGAACCTCTTGTTTAATCCAAAAATAAGGTTCAAAGTTTCTTGATGCCCTGCTTTAAAAAACCTTGAACATTTGTTCGTGAACTTAGATTTTTGATTCTATTTTTTCATATAAAATAATACAAGAGAATTTACGTATTTTCAGCAGTCTAAGCTGATGCCGTGATTTATTTGTAATTTTCTCGGACATACGCATAAATATTTGTAACATTTATGCGCTGTTCAATCCTGTCTTGGATCACACAGGCAGACTTGTTGAAAACTTTTACGAAACGTTTTACAATACTTCAAACATCACATGTAATTGTGACTATTATCGGCATCCTCGATATATTTGGTTGCCTTTCCCATAAGAACTGCAGGCAAATCTGTTCGGCAATTCCACATAAGCCGCATTTTGAGGCGTATTTATTTCAATCAATGACATCTCTGGCGAAATTGTTTGTTCGGAAATCTTTCTGCTTCCCAGGCATATCAGTGAATCCCACTTACGCTAGATAGCAGTTTGAAAAAAGCTCAGTTTTTTTTTATACATTTCAGATATTTCTTCACGTATCTTTCTTTTTATATATCCTAAAACACAAATCAAAGTAGGGTAGGCGAACCAGTTATGGCCATAGTGGTTCCCTATTTGACCATACGAGATAACTTGAATGTCTCCACCAGAGTTGAGAATGGTAGTAGTAGTAGGCTTGAGTTTTTAAGAAAATCTCGTGGCTCTTCTAATACAGTAGTTCAAAATTGTGAATCTCATCAAGTAGCCTATATTGGGTACATGAATTTTCTAAATCAGTAGTGTAAATGCGGGAAATAGAACATTTTTCTACAGTAGTTTTGGGTTGCCCTTAGCAACGGGTGTTTTGCTATTTTCAAGGCATTTTTTCTACAGCAACAATAAGCGTGAGTTTCACTGGCTTCACTGACTGTGACTTGCAGCGCTTGCCTACTGTAGTGTGAATTTCAGAACTTTTCCCAGCTCTGGTTTCCACATTTTGAAAGGTTTTGTGTGTTTTAACATTAAGATATAGGATATATCTTGATGTTAAAACATTCGAAAAGATTAAAAATGTAAAAGTTATCGAAGCTTCACATATGGCCAAATAGGGAACCACTATGGCCATAACTGGTACACTTTCCCTATGTAGGTTTCATATGCAATAATTTTGGTCATTTTAAATTTGATCATCTTGAATTTTATTAGAAAAAAAAATGTTCACCATTAGTGCAACATTCGTTTTTAATTTTGTGGTCACCCTCAAAAAGCTACACAGCAAAAAATATTGAAATTTAAACGACTTGTAAATTATGTTTGATGTGAAAATACATTGATTGAAATGAAAATATAATGTAAAATGGAGTTAAAATCAATGCACATAGTCAGAGCATGAAAAAACACACAAAAGTACATGTTTTCCGGCAGGATACTACGACACAATGTATTTTTGAAACGTTCCGTAAAAATAAATCAATTAAACTTCGTTTTTCAATAGATAAAACTTTAGTTTTCAATCAGCATGTGAAATTGAAGCATTCAATATTTGGTAGTCAAAACAAATATGAAATTATTTGTGAATCAGTAGCTATTTTAGCGGTTAAAAACCATTTAATTTATAGTGCATACTCCAAGTGATCATTTACGCTTGCAGGCAAGCCCCATCTAAGGTTTATACGCAACATACAAACAAACTGGATCTTGTTACTTTTCAGATATCGATGTATACGAATCTTTCGACACCGCCAGCGTTCATCTTCCGCACTTTTATCAGCAGCAGATAGAATAAGAACGAAATGCAATGTACCGTTTTGATTTCATCGATGCGCTTTCCAGTCAATCGTGTGTCGTGTAATTATGTTTATGGAAATGAAATGCAATAAAAATTTGCTAAATGATTCATGCCATGATCTCTTTGTGTGTTTTTCTTTCTTGACTCCAAACGCAGAGGAGAGAAGAGCAGGTCAAATCTGGGGGAACGAATGGAAAAGAATTAAAACACAGTAGGCAAACTGTGCGTTGCGGTCTGATTCTAGTAAAATTCAACGACGTTTAAATTTACACGGCATTCATTTTTCATGTAGTGTAAATTTTAAGCATGATGGAAATTTGTGTTTATTTTCATGCACCAAATATGTGCATTAAAATAAACTTAATATTACATTATAATTTTAACTGTGTAACTGAAGGGTCACCCAAAAACGACATCCATCATTTGAGGGAGGGGGTGGTCTACGAAAATGTGACAGTGCATGTATTAGGTATTGGAAAAAGCATGGCACTTTCTAGAAATCCAGAAAACTAATGGACGTCATATTTGAAACTTCTCTAAGAAAAAACTGAGTTAGAACTGCTGTAAAAACTAGGTGAGCAATGGTATTAGCCGTTTGAAATGAACGATTTTCTAAATTTATGAAAACAACATATTTCGTACAACAAAGTAATAAGTATTCAATCGCTGGTTTTTTCCTCGAGTGAACTGTAAATATTCACAAATCGTTTAAATAATTCAAACACTACGATCACTTGAAAACTATAGTTTTGTTAGGTCAGAACGTTGAAGACCAAATATGCATTAAGTCAGAAAGAACCGAGTAACAATCTTGAATACCGGCCAAAACATACTGGTAAAATGAGCGGGTTCTAGGATATTCTAAACAGACACCATATAACTACCAACAACTTTCATTGAATTCTGGAATCGACTACAAAAACAAATAATCAATCAATTCGTTGCTTTCTGACACATGGTCCACTCTGTCTGCACAGAAATCGTTGTAATTTCTGAGTAACTACCCAAACATGATAAATCGACAGAAATCAAAATCCAATTCATCGAATAATGTAAAATGGATCAAGTTCTATTAACGAATGAGAAGAAAAATCATTCAATACCGAAAAATATGACAAATTACTTGGAATGTTTTGCATTTTCTCGCATTCCTGAGAAGTTATCGCTGCCATGGTGATTTTGCATAATTTTGATCTAATAACAGAATAATCCGGTTTCTCAAGTTTTGAACTTGGTCCACTCTGACTTATCACAGATCAAATGTAGAAATAGCTATATCCACTCTTATTATGATGCCATCTATATATTTTTTTAATTTATATGTCTTTCTCCGTTTCACATTTCAATTGGAATGAGCAAGGATGGAAATCTAGTGATCATGATAAAACAAATGATGCATCGTGGTTGTTCTTTGTCATGCGATCATAGCAACAACGATAAACCCTTAGTCGTCAAGCCATCACAACAAACTTCGCTCCGGGAAAAATGAATCGCTCGGCATGTGTGCTAACGATCAATTGTTCGCAAACCGAATTCATAAATTTTGGAAGATTTTCACGCTTTCACTCTGCGATATGACTTCTAGCATACCATTTTTGATCCTAAAGTCAATCGTGCATGGAATGTGAGAAAGTTTATCCTACGACAAACAGTTTATCGGATGCTCGATATATCTATGATTAGCGCGCGTGGTGAGGTGTTGAAATCATGTTGCTTCAAGAGCGATGGCTCTCTTGGACCGTTCAAATACCGTGTTGTTTGTCGTTAGAGCTGATTTTTTTCCATCCTTGGGAATGAGCATTGACCACAAACTAAACATGTGCAAATGCATATTAGTTCTCATGTGTTTGGAATATCTTTTAACTAGATACAATTTTCCTGTGAGACTCACTTATCAACGCCTGGAAGTACAACCGCCCTGTGGGCTATAGCAACGCCCTCCTCAAAAGGATATGACTAAGAAGCTCAAATTTTATGACGACAGGGCTGCATAGAAATAAACATTCTTTACCACAAAACAATTCGACAATAGTTACGACAAATACCATTGATTCCCTGCAGGTTACATTAATATTTGCACATGTTATGATGTATAGCTGGGCTTGTCAGATGATTATGGTGATATCTGCTCTGCTGGGATCACTATAATGAATAATTGTCGGGCACTACGGGTAGATGTAGAGGTACATTTCTCCGGATACCAAGATGAAGTAGAAGCAGTTCTTTATGGCGTGGAACTTCTTTGAGTTTAAAAATACAGTGATACCTGAAACAAAATTTCATTGTTACTATGATGGTCCCTTGAAACAGCTTTCCAAAGGATTGCGGTTCCATGACTCGATATTTCCATGAGTCGATGGTCCCTTCAATATCGACTCATGGAGGTTTCATTGTAGGACCATGCCAATAATCGTGACAGGCAACTTCAACATCGATATGAGCAAACAAAAGAACTTGGAGTTCGCGGACTTCATGGAGAAGTACCTCAACCTCAAACTGGCTTCGAAACCCACTAAAGCAACCAACCTTAGTGAATCATTCGTGGACCTAACGTTCAATTGGAATATTTGTTTGGAGAGCAAGAGTTTCCGCTTATGATTCTTCTTCCATCGACTGGTTGTATCGGTGTTTAAGTGATAACCGAACCAACCAAATACCTAATAACACACAATGTCCATAATCAGGCTTGATAGGAACTCCTCTCCGATCCAAAGAGGAGGCGATTTTGCCGTTTTCCTGAGGAATAAAAATTGAACTCAACATTTTCATCACAGATCCTCAATTTTCGTTGCCTCTCTGCTTAACATTTTTTCGCTCCCTCGCAAAGAGGCAAAGGCAGCACGCTGTACTAGAGTATGTCACCGAACTCTGATGATATTGAAGAGTATTGTGTCTGTCTGCCTATAGAGTTGGGTCTATATCCCTCATTGTGATCGCTGTTTGCAGTCCTCTCCAAATCCAGTGTAGCTTATAGCTTCTCCAATGTAGTTCGTGGATATTCATTAAATTTACTAGTGAATGCAATTGCATCTATTCTTTCCACTGTCAGTTACTCGGTCTGCTAAACCCAACCCCCCCCCGCGAAGTGACAGATAACGCAATTTTCACGTACCTACTTTCAACGTAAACAATGGGGCCATCCACCGCTGCCGGCACGATTTTTCACTATGGCAGATCGGGATTTTGTTTCGTTGTTGACGGAAGCAAAACAACGAATGGAATAATATTGAATAAGGGCGAGTCCGATATTTTCTTCTTGCAACGAAAATAAATTTATTAAAGTCATCAAGTTTTAGCACCAAATGAACCAAACAGCGCATCAATTCGTTCGGTAAGGATTGAATGACTTATTGGTATTATGTTTTTCGGGAAATAATTTCATGAGGAGTATTGTTCTATAAAGTGATGATAAGAGGTTAATTGTTTATGACGAACATGTTTCATGGCTTGACGGAGTAAAATTATCGGGCGCAATTAGATGATTAGTTTTTTTTCTAGGTTCTGCGTTATATTTACAATACAGCCTAACTGATTTTGTGGATACTCTTAATGCGCTAAAAAAAGGTGTGGTACACCAATTATGTCACGCTAAATTGGGACTTTAACGATCACTTGTCACAATTTATGCACCTCACCTTGTGAGGCTTGTCACGCTATGTCTGACCCCTCTCCCCTTTGGAGCGTGTCGTAATTTGTGCCTGACTTGTATTGTATAAAAATCTCGAGAACTCATTCAAACAGACAAGATAGAAAAGTGAACAAACTTATTCTAACGATCCTACGTGTTTCTCAGTCGAAATTCGCTTTAGGGCAACTCGATTTTTCACTTTTAGATCGTTGAATTCCAGGATTCACAACATAACACAACGATACCGTTCCGTTATATGGAAATACAAAGTGATTTAACCACGAGTCGATTCTACACTAGTACAAAAACGTCTTGAGTACTTAATTGAATGAAACGGTGTATCATTTTGACTATTTATTTCTTGTGGAAAATAATAAAAACTACAGGTCGTACTCGATTATCCGGAGACTCGATTATCCGGGACTCGATTATCCGGGATTCGATTATCCGGAATTTTGGACTCGATTATCCGGAATTTGTTTTTTGATGTTCTTGTTTTTCAATTTTTATGCATAAATCTGAAATAATTTGGTATTGCAATGTACAATATTAATGATTTTGCAGCTTAGAACGTATTTAAGAAAACGGGGGTTTGAAAAAGTGGTTTTTTGTGAATGCTGGTCAAAAAAAAAATTCTCGTGAAGACCCCTTCTGTACCTAGAAAAATGTTTTGGCTACGCTGCCGCATCATATAAACAAAATAACGAAAAGAGATAATATTTAAGAACTTTGTCAAAGATTTCAATTTTTTTTCTTAGTGATTCGATTATCCGGAGGATTTGATTATCCGGAGTGAGAAAAAAATCGATACTCCGGATAATCGCGTCCGACCTGTACCTAGTTTTTGAACGCAATTTGATTGCATGCAAAATTGAAGGGATGTACATTGTACACAGCGAAAAATGGTTGAAAAAGGGGTTTATTTAAAACAGTTTGTGACTAATTTACTCAAAACCGTATAAAAACTACTCGCATCGATTGTTTCTATGAACAGATGGATGAGTTCTTTAAAACTCTTCTCAGGAGAAACTATTAAAAAAGTCATTTAGATTAACATTAATTTAAATTGAAATTTTGGAGGGTTAAAAAATCTTCCCGATGGTCGCAATTTAATGACCACTGGTTTATAATGATATTACACATGCCAAACAAAAATTGATTTTTTTTTGTTTTCTTCGAGTGTAATTCTAATCTACGCCCTATTTCGAGCGCACTCCATGATTTCATTGAGTTTGACAGTACCACGGACCAAAATTTTTCGGTACATTGACGTTGTACTGCAGCTGTCATGATGCTCCCGGGTTGGCTAAACCAGGGACGAAAAAAATCATGCTCACTGCTTCGCTGACATTTATGCCATCATCAAAGTAACCGCACCACCACCAATATGATTGTACCAATGAAGATGGCACAGAAGTAGATCAAGAAAACAAACAACGATGCCCGTATGTTGTTGGTGTTGTTGCATATCAGAAGCAGGAGAGTGACAATTTTAGAAAATTGAAGATCAGTGAGGTTCATATTAGTCAAAACATATGCTTCTATACGGTTAATGGACGCTCCGATGCACGGAATCGATGATATTGACGCGTCTTTAGTGTGCTTCGTGCAAAAATTACAACTTCCCGAAGCGGAATGTAAAATAGTCAAGCTGGTTCGAATGAATATAATTTTTGTTTCCGATTATCACGAAGCGGTTGAGTAGCGGAATTTGGGGCAAGTGTGCCACCTTAAGCAAATTGTACTCTTACTATGCCTAAAGCTTATAAAATCCACCAATTTAGCCTCATGATGTTAGTTTCACATCTTTTTAAAACTACTGTGCTATTTTAAAAGAAAATAATTTCAAAAAGTATTAGTTTTGGAGCTTCTCAAATACCATTCAAAATAACCAATTTTTCGACACTATGGGGCAAGTGTGCCACCGAATAAACATGTAATTCTACTTGTAATAAAATTTTATTAATTTCCCATTAATACTACTTACAAAGCAGACGCTAATCGATAATTTGACAAATAATTTTAAGTTTACCGTAATAAGGGGATGCTTTATAACAAGGTTCAAAACATGCGTAACTCCCTATTACTCAATTCGAATAACTAATATGATTATTTTTGTCTCCATTCAATACAATATATGTATTGCCCTTATATTACGACGAATATGTTTAATATTAAACTAGATCAGCACTAAATAACGGTAAAATATTGATGTAGATATGTAAAACGGTACTTGATAAGCCGAAAAACATGTTATTATTGAATATTTTGAGAAAAAACATTTTGGGGGGCAAAAATGTCAGTTATTCTCCTACTATACTTCAGAAACTACTACTGGTGCCTCATTTTGGTTTATTATTATGATATTGTTGATGATGTTTACATTTTTATAAATTTCACTCCAACAATTTTTGTTCACCAAATAGGTGGCACTCTTGCCCCAATAAGTAAACATTTCAACCAAACTGGATTTCGTATGTAAAACGAAATACTTTTTTGGTTCAAATGTCACAATTACTTACACATTTGAATAGTTCCACAATATACAGTACGTTAGAAAAATCTGGTTATAATTTACCTTTCACCATGCTATTTAGAAACAACGAAATCTTATAAAAATCCACTCAAATTTGGTTGTCTTTGCACAAGTCGATGTAAATACGTGAAGAATAGAGCAATTTTCATCATATTTTAACCATTGTATTATGAACTATAAGGGAACATATTGTTAAGCTCAAAGAAAAAAAAATATATTGTAGTTTTTATAAAAAGCAGGGGTGGCACACTTGCCCCAAAGTCCGCTATCAGCAGGTTAAAAGGAAACTGACAATCTTGAGCATAGAACTTTTTTTTTACTGAACAAGTTTGCCGAAGATGCCATCTTTCTAAGTGGTCGGGATCCTAAGCTATCTGCAAAACAAAAGTTCTATGCTCACTAGCGCTGCCTGGTGGCAAAATTTTGAATCTCATAGCTTTTATAATGATAGTCCTTGAGATAATGAGCAACTTTGCCGAAGGCGCCATCTTTCTAAGTGGCAAGGATCCTAAGCTATCCGCAAAACAAAATTTCGATGCTCACTAGCGCCACCTAGTGGCAGAATTCCGCAATTCAATCTCCACCATATGTTAGCCCTTGAACTACTGAGCATCATGATCCTCTATTTTGAATACTTTTTAAGATAATGATCATTTATAAAAATGGTCGTTAATCTGAATTTCGGTCGTAAAAAAGTGGTGGTAAAACGAACCGTCGGTAAAAAACGGTCGTAAAAAAAGGTTGGAGTGTATAATTATCGCGGTCGGCACATTTGTATGTAGTACAAATAAGTCGTATAACAGTTAAGCCACAACACATATAACAATACTCCATTAGAACACTCTTTGAAATTCGATAGAGAAGAGTGGAGTATAAATAGGACAGCCAATATCATGTAGAAAGTGGCGCGGAAAGTGGGTAGGACAGGTAGGACATATCCTACGCACAAAAATACCTGGGTAGGACAGTCAAAAGATTGTCCTACACATGATTCAACACGAAGTAACATCATTTTTACAGCCAGCCATAGATGTTCTTGGTGAAATTGCCATCAGCATTTATGGAAGTATATGGGGGTTCCGTAGCCTTGAGGTTACGCTTTCGCTTCATAAGCGGAAGGTCATGGATTCAATTCGCAGCCCCTCCAAAAAACCCGTCCAGCCACCAGAAGACGCCGCACGGAGGACCGTGCTTAGGGGAACACATCCATCCTCCGTCAGTATCAGATGGTGACTGAGACGAACTGACCCACTTCGCAGGCAGCTAGCCTCAAATGACTCAGGAACACGGCAAAACGAACCACCGCAAGAGCAATGGAGTATGGCTTATGGAAATCGATTGAACCAACAGCAGAGCACTCTCCTACCTGCTCGGTGTGAGAGCAAAAGAGCAGAAGAGAGTGAATGCAGATGTAAATATAGATTAGCTAAAAATAGAACTGTATCGGTAAGGAAGATACAGATAAAACTGATTCCGGCACAGTAGTGGCTGGGAGCACGTGGATTTCTTTCATAATTTCACCCATAATTTGTCCATCTTTACCACGCGTAATGAGTTAATTAATTCAAAATTTGATATTTGTAATAAATCTTGATATAATCGTGCTACAATATTGTTGTAATCCACTGGTCGGTAGTAGATAAAATAACAAAAAATACAATTCAATTTCCTCTATATTAAACAAAATTGAAACAAAATATAATATAATTTAAACAAAAATGTAACTTATTATGTTTCAACTCAAACAAAAATATAACCCAGTTTGTCATTATTCATAATTTAATTATAACAAAATTGTTATGTTTTTTACATGAATAAAAGCGCACATGTATAAGTTACTTCCCCCAGATTTTTATCACAATTTGTTTTATAATGATGTTATAAATTTAAACAAATTTGAAACAGCCTTTGTTATTATAACTGATTTTGTTTTAATTATGTAAGGACATTGTTACAACTCAACGTGCATGAGCAAAAATGAAATAAATTTTGATATTTGTAACAAATCTTGATATAATTGTGATACAATTTTGTTGTAATCCACTGGTTGCATACTGTGCACGTGCTGCAGCCTTATGTGCAGGAGCAATAAGATCCAAGATATTCTCTACTGTAATCCTTACAGCGATTTTTCCATGGGTTCCATAAGCGGTTACCCTGAGATTTCTCCAAGAAGCAAATTTTGTTCGCTACCAGACCGTTTCCGATAGAACTCTAGAAATACCAGCAATTCCATCAGGAATATTGCCAGAAGTTCCTCCAGGGTTTTTTCCAAGGATTATTCCAGGAATTTTAGCGGGGATATTTCTACAGGGATTTCGCCAAGACATTTCCTGCAGGGATGTCTCCAGTGATTCCTCCAGTAAAATTGTAACTAGAATTTCTCCAGGAATTTCTCGAACGATTCCTCAGGGAACTTTTTCAGATATTACTTCTGGGCCACTCAGGCTTCTCAGACACCCGTCTAGAATCACATAACAAGATTATGACATATTGTAACAAAAGCTGTTAAAATAACAGAAGTTCATATAACTTTGTCAAGATGGCTTTGTTTTTAACTTGTCACATTTTTTGTATCAGTCATGTAATTATGACATTTGTTATATTTCTTACATTGCATGTGTAAGTTGGTTGTAAATAACATCTAAAGTTTTGAACAATAACAAAATGTGCAATGATGTTGTTTTGTTATGACAGGTCGGTAACACGTTTTGTAATCATATTGGTATTATTTTAATAGGATTTGTAATATTCTATATTTATTTGGTGTTAAATTTGTTATTCCAACTACTAACGGTATATGTTTTATAACAACTGGTCTTATAATAAAATCATATAAGAGCAAAACTGTCATAATCTTGTTTCTTCTATCTGGTCGGAGACAATACTATGATGTCTTGAAGCATTACTCCAGATATTTCTTCATTTGTTTCTCCAGAATATTCTCTGGTAGTCTTCTCGAGATTGTTCTACGAAATATTCCTGAGATTTCCTCCGGGATCGCTCCCGAAATTATCCTGGAGAAATTCATCTAGGGATTCTACAATAAATAACTTCTTGAATTCCTATAGGGTTTCCTCAAAAGTTTACTTCAGGAATTCCCTCAGGCATGCATCCAGGAAATCGCTACAGGAATTCTCCTGAGGATTTTTTTTAGGTAATCTTCCAGGAATTCCCCTTCAAATTTCTTTAGAGACTCGTTCTGGGCCTCCAAAAACTCCTCCGGGCAATTCTTCTAGAATCCTCTATAAATTCCTACATAGATTTACCCATGAATTCCTCCAGAGATTTCATCAAAATGATTAATAATTCATCCTGAATTTCATTTGCGATTTTTTTAAAGCTTCCTCTAGGAACTCCTTTTCTCAAGAAGATGTTTGAAAGAAAATAGATGAGGTCCTGAAAAGATTCCTAGAGCAATCCCTGGAGAAACCTTAAAAACACCTTTAAGTAAATGCTTCCAGCGGACCTTATGTCCTTTGAAAGAAGCACCACACCAGACCACGGACTAGCATGCAACGCCCAATTTCACAATCGAAACACGTTCCTGACGAAAAGTTTTCATAACTGAAGCGGGAATCAAACCCGCACTCCTTGGTCGATGCGGATAAATGCGTTGTAATTCTAGAAAAAAAAAATAATCCCTTGAAAAATCTCCGGTTGAATTCCTAGAAAAATGTCTGAAGTAATTCTTGCAAGAGCCAATCGAGGGATTCCTAGAAGAATTCTCTAGGGGAATTTATGAAAAAATCCCTGGAACATAAAATATGCTTTTTGGCTCCGTTTTTTTTTTTTCAACGGTTTTTTTATAATAAAGACTGCGTAGACGAAAAACATATTTCATTAAAATGTGCAGTTGATTGTCTACCAGCTCATCCTTGGACAATTTCTAGAATCATTAAGAATTTTTTAAAGCAATCCTTTGTGATATTACTGGTGAAAAAGCTGCAGAAATCCCTGTAGAGATTTTACTAGAGAAATCCCTGGATGAGCCTCTGGAGATACTACTGTAGGAGTTTCTAAAGGGTTTCTGGAGGATTTTTGTAGAACCTCTAGAGGTGCCCCATGACGAATGCTCGTAGAATTTGTAGAAAAATCCCTGGAAAACCCCTGTAGCCCCTGTTTTGACTCTTCTGGAGAAATCTCTGGAATAATTCGTCAAGAAATCCCAGAAGAAATCTTAGGAGGATTCCATGAAGAGATTTACCAAAAAAAAAAAATCAATGTAGAGCATTTACTGAAGGAATATTTGTAGAGATTTTCGTAAAAAGAAATCCCCGTTGGAGGTTCAGAACGAGTCCCAGTCAGTCTGGAAAAATTATTAAAATAATTCATGTCGCGATTTTCCTTGTGGTAACTCTGGGAGAATTCCTCCAAGAAATCTTGACGATTTTGTAAGTTGAGAAACACCTGCAAAATTCCTGGTAGAATCCCTGGAGTAATCCAGGGAGGAATCCAAGAAGAAATTTTCGGAATAATTCCTGGAAGCATCTTGAGAGGACTACTTGGAGATATCTTTGTATATTTTCGTAGAGGAATCATCGGAGAAAATTCTGAAGAAATCACTAGATAAATATCTTGAGTAACCATTGAAACAAAATGTCCTAGTGTAACTCTTAGAGAAATTCCTGGGAGAAACCTTGAAGATATGAACATTAACATACTCTAACAATCCCTTCATAAAATTAAAAAAGAAGTGTTGCCTTGAAGATTCTCTGCAATAATCCTTGATTTTCTAGAGGAATCTCTGAAACAATACTAGAAAAAAACGCTTAAAAATTATCTGGGGAAATTCTGCAGCTTTTCTGAAAGAATTCCTGAAACAGATCTTGGAGGATTCCTGGGAGAAACTCCTGGAAGAATCCCAGTAAAAATTTTACTTTAGTAATCACTAGAGACATTCTTGCAGAAACTCCTTGCGAAATCTCTAAAGGAATCCCTGTAAATGTCTTGGCTGTCTTGGTAGTATTATTTGAACAACACGCCAAGCCGTTCCCATAGGGGACGTTAGCCAGAAAGAAAGACGTTTCAAGTAACACTGTTCCATATGGTATGCCCTCTTCAACATCTAAGCCAATTTCTCTCGCCGTTCCCTTACGGTACCTATCCATCTAGTATTCATTGCTTTCTTCTCCATGCTCCCTCTTACTTCGAGTAAAATAGACCGATAACCAAATTAAATGCCTGTAAATATATAAAATATAAATATTGTTTGCAGGAATCCTAGGACGAATTGCTTATCGAATCCCTGGAGAAATTCCAGGAGGACTTGCTAAGATATTCATGGAGCCCTATCAAAACTGGTCTAAAATGTATCATGGAAAACAATAGTTCTTCCTGGAAGAATCTCTGGCAAAAGCCGTAGTGAAGAAATTGCTGTAAGAATTACGGTTGAGATTATACCTGAAGGAATTTTCGAAATAATTCCTGGAAAATTCTCTGGAAGAACCTCTGGAGATATTTAGAGAGTGATTCTAGAAGGAATATCTAAGGTTTTCCTAAAAGGATGTCTGGTGCCCTATTTAAGCAGGTCTCAAAATTGCGATTTTTGTCAAAAGTTATAATTTGCTAGCAATAAAATGTCGTTTCACTTATCCAAAATATGAATTATGTCGAATGATTGCGATTCCTTATATTACATTATTTTTACTAATTTGTTAATAACGGAAATAAAATTCAAGTATGATAACTTCATGTTTAAGAGACCCATAAAGCCTCAGTGGTAAACGCGCAGCTTCTCAGTAAGATAAAACTAATGGGCATGGGCTCGATTCCCACATTTCGGGTAGGAAATTTGAAATGAATTTTTGAGGATTTTTGAGAGCGTTTTAAAGTCATGGGTCATTTTTTACCCTTAATGCATAATGTGTAACTTTTTCTTAATGCACTAGGAAGGTTAAGAACATTTGCAAGAATTTAAACAGTATTTTATCCAGGCATTTTCCACAAAGTTGTCGTTCAAAATTGATTTAAGATTCTTTCAGGAATTCTTCCATGAAACTTTTGAGAATTTTCTTAAACCTTAAAAAATCGGCTTTATTTCAGGGGCGCCTCCAAGAAAGTGTCATGATTTTTTTTCAGATATCAATAGATTTTTTTCATATAACTTGGGATGAATTTCAAATATAAAACTTTAAATAATATCTGATGAATCCTGATTGAGTTCTAGAGTAACCCTTGAATAACTCCCACAAGGTTGGGTGTAAGAACTTCTAGACTATCGAGGAAATCTTCGAGGAATTCCTAAGCAAATTGATAGTTGCTATCCTACAGGAATTCCTTGAAAACTTTTGGATGGGTTCTTAAAAAATTGTATAGGACAGAGCGGAAGAATTATTAAAACGATTACAGAAGTATTATCTGGTGTGAAATCCTAAATAAAGAAATTTTTCGAAATATTTAGTAAGATTTTACATTAAAAATATTTGGAAGATATGTGGAATAAAACTTTGAATTACTACAGTAATTCTTGTGTGTATGTAGATGAGTTATTGTAAGAAATAAAACGAAAATGCCAGGAAAAATGCTTCAAAATCTTTGGAATGAACCTTTCTGGATTTTCTTGGAAAAACTCTTGTCAACTCTCTCCTAAGGAAACAACTAGGGCAATCCATAAAGGTGACAGTTGACAAATATCTGGAGCTATTACTGAGAATTACTTTCACCATAATCCATAAATTACTGAATCATCAAAGTGTTTGAGAAAGTGTCGAAGAAAAGAAAAAATTCTAAAAAAAAATGTGAATAAATGCGTAATAGTCTCTGAATTTTTTTTATAAAGCTGTTAAATTTAGCAGCAGGATTCACTGCAAGCAAAATAAGGAAGAAAGTGACTTAAGCTAGGTACCATTTTTATTAAAATACGGACTTTAGAGACCTACCGTCAAAAATGCATTAATTGGTCTCTTACAAGAGATCCGCTAACAGTTGCAAGCTCTGTTAAGAAACCTTTCGAATCTTTATTGCAAAACTCTGCGAAGAATACAAAGAAAAAAAAACAAATTCACTGCAGTTTTATGTTTTCATAGGGAAATTATAGAACAATATCAGCTGTTGAGTCTCGCAGTTAGTTCTAGTTTTTGTCAAGTCCGTCAAAAGTAAACTGGTTCGAAAAGGATATAAATTTTTATAATATATTAAATCACTTATGAAGTTGATCATATAAATAATCTTGAAGCTTTCTCAGTCTTGTGGTAATAACTGATATAAAAACAGTCACGTAAAATTTTATGTCAAGGATTCCATAAATTTGAAAATTTTCTGAACTTCCTCGGACATGAATATTTTGCTTACGTTTGTCCTACCCATGGTTTTGAATGTGGACGCGCCTCTGTGTAGAAGTAATTCTACGTGTAGTTCTGATGAAATAAATGTCGAAGATCTGGCCCAGTAGACATTGGAGACATTTGTTTAATTAGAGGGACAAAAATATCAAAACTCCAAGGGAAAGATAAACTTAAAAAGTTTGCTCTAAACGATCATTTCAAATTTACTATGTTTTAATTTTCAACTCTCACAAAGGCATGCGCGCTTTGTTTCCCTTTGTGTTTGACGCTTCAACCTGCAAGCCTTGTTGTTGCCCACAATCGTATGTCAACACAATCACTAAGGTGGCCCATTTTCATAGGTAAAAAACCGTGAATTTCTTTACTTACTCCACAAATTTGTTAAACTTCCAAGTAGAACACAGAGTGGTTGAAATTATAGTCAAATCGATTTTTTTTTTCTGCTTGGTTGCAGTCCCCATAAAAAAATTCTTCGATTCTTTTATATGGCAGCATTTTTCCATACATTCAAAAGTAACTTTTGAGCTACCAAAACATTGTAAACTTTGTTGTGAGTATTTTTCAACATATAAAAAATGGGTTCTGTGGTAATTTAACCCTCAAAATCCCGGAACGGACCTTGAATTTTTAAATGACCACCATTTGGAGATCAGTCGAACACGGGGTTACGGGGTTAGAATTAGGATAGCTATAGCTATAGAATCCGCAGAATATTGAGGAAAAATATAAAAATCAAAATAATGTGTCTATAATGTAGCCCATCAAAAGTCTATCAACATGTACTGAAAATAATTTAAATAGCTATTGTAATTAATTTTATATAAGCATTTGAAATTTAACTTCCTACACCTTGCCGGGTAAAATTTTCGACGCTTCACGCATAGAGTAAACTTTTTCCAGATGGCAGCACCGTACCTTCGTTAGAGCGACTTGGCTCATATACCGAAATTTTCATACGAATGTGATTTTAGTGCTGAAACTCGTCTCTGAAATCAAAAATCAAGAGATCCCATTTCGGGGTGAAATTGATTACTTGTCAAAACCGATTGTTGTTGGTTTTGAAAACAACTTTACTTGCTTAATTTGGGCTTCCTAAATCCAAATATGCTTGCTGAATTATTAACTGTGCAAGATTTATGGAAATAATGAATAGTTAATTTCAGGAATACAACATAAACGCCTCAATGTAGGCAATTTCCTAAGGAATCTTCTGATATCTATCAAAAATCCAATTCTATCCACAAAATGAGCAAATTTTTACGAATTTTGATGATAAATTCTGTTTTGAGGATAGATTTCTATAGCATCTTTACAAACTTTCAGGTTGACACCATATCCAAATCCAAGAACATGCCAAAATGTAGAGAAAAGCTTTCTTTTGTGAAATGAAGCTGCTCAAACGGTCATATATAGTGTTAAGTAAAGCTAGGTATGCTGTTCCGCTCAAGAAAAGTAAAAAATTCTGCACAAGAAATTTCCTACAGTGAGCTCCATTTTAAGTGACATTTCTTTTCAACTGCGTACTGCGATCAAAGAAAAATGCTTTTCTTGAGCATTTCTTGCAAGAAATTTCCCACTCATCGAGATAGGTGATTACCTGTGATTACTTTTCTGTTGAAGTGCATACTTCGCTTAAATCGAAAGTAGTTTAATTATGAAGCACTGTTATTTTTAACTATTTTGGGCGCTCAAAGTATAGCGTAAATAGCTACGCTAGCTATAAAACAACAAGGGGTAATTAGGATTTGACATCTCTTGTCTACAGGTTTTTTTGTAAGGTCTTAGTAGGCAATTGGCTTGTTTAGGGGTATCCGCTTCTTAACATATTCTGATTTGACATTGGGAACTGAACCAGAGCCGACAATTTCATAACTCTCTGTACCCTGGAAATATTTTTAAAACATCTTTGATGTTAGTAGGAAATCACTTTTGAATCACCAATAATGTAACTAGATTTGCATTGAATTGCTGAACCCTCGGTCCGGCTTTTCCCCTCTACCAGGAGCAATACAGTTTTCATTTAAATCCAGTTTAGTTCGTTGTTGTTAATAGTATCACCTATCGGGCACTTATTACCGCTTCATTTTTTGTCTAAAATAGATAGAAAAAATATTTTAATTTTGATAACCAGAAAACAAGATTGTAAAAACTGACATCAAATCGTCAACATAAGTAATTATTATTTTCACGAAGCTTGCTAAGATTGAGCTATAAAAAAATAATAGTGAACGCAAGAATTGTCAGAAGGGGGTGGTTCAAATTTTATAGCAGGCTAGAGTAAAAAGTTGGCGACTAAGTCAAAGAAACTGTTTGTTGAAAATGCTCGCGCATAGTCAAATATATTTATTAACAATGGAAAACGGAAAGAATTTGTGGAACATCGACTTATGGTGAGTTGACTGTTAAAATACTAAAATACACATGTTTTCAGTGTACAAATAAGATAAAGGCTAGGCAAATACAGATTTGAAGGGGGCGTATGATAAAAGACACATTTGTTCAATTTGGTAGTAATACGAAGAAAATCTTTTATTGAATATATGAGACCATAGACAGTATGCATGCATTATAAAATAAAAAAAAATCATAATCGAAAAATCGACTAATTCGTCAGAAATTCTTATCTCTAAATAATTTATATCACTGGTTTGAACTTAGTTCGTTTTAAAACGGTTTTCGAGCCTTCAACTTCTTAACCGTCCCATTGGTATGGCTCCACTTATGGTCGGTCACATGATCTGCCCGGTCGAACACCTTTCCGCAAATGTCGCACTGATGAGGACTTACGCTATGATGCAGCACGATATGTCGCTGAAGATCCGAATGGCGAATGAACTGCTTCGGGCACTCGCTGCACTTGAATGGCTTATCCTTCATCAGATGGCGCTGCCGGTGTGTCTCCATCGTGTCGAAGTCCCTGAACCGTTTACCGCAGATGTTGCACACATGCGGCGTCGGACCGGAATGGATCTGCTGGTTGTGCTGAACTTGTCCTCCTTTGGATTTGAACGCCTTGCCGCATAGCTCGCAGTTCCACGAGCTGGTGAACGTTTGTACCTTCTTGATCTTCCTTTTCATGCGGGGCTTTTGCGGAATACTATTGCATGGCGCTGATTCAGATTTTCCCACAATTGGCGGGTATTCCATAGTTGGGTTGTACGTTGCGGCCCCTTCTGGTGCAGCTACGCTGAAGTCGCTGACGCATTGGGGGATTGTGCTGTCTGGCCACTCCGATGATGGGTAATGCTCCTGAAAGGTCTTCAGCACTTCTTCCACAGAAAGTGTATCCAAGAAGGCCTTTAAATCGGAATCAGTTTGAAATGTGGCACATTCAGCTGGATTCGGTTGAGATTCAACTGCTTCAAAGGGAGAAGCGTTAGGGAACAGCTGAAGTTCCGATTCGTTAAAAATTGTTGGCCAAATAGTCGTTTCGCTGGCTGATTGTGTATCCAAATAGGCTTTTAGCTCTGACTCGTTTTGAAATGTCACAATTTCAACTGGAACCGGTTGAGGCACTCCTGCTGCTTCAAATGGTGCAGCGTTAGGGAAGAACTGAAGAACCGTTTCGTCAGATATTGGTGGCCAAATTGAATTGTAAGCCGCTTCACTGACTGATTGTTGAGTGTTGCCATCTGCCACATATTCCACGATCTGATAGTTTGTTTGATCAGAATTGATCTGATGATCGTTATGATTCTCCATGATGATAATCTTATTTGTCGGCACATATAAACTCTAGCGCAGAAAGAAATCACTACTGAAGATTTGTCTCGGCGCTAAGGTTTATATGAAGCCGACAAACAAATTTATTTCATACCCAGCGATTTTGCTGATAAGTACCCAACGATTTATTTAACAGGAGCCTAAATGGTTTCAAAGCATTTATTTTACTCTGAAAATCGTCAGCTCCTCGCTACCTGTACCACAGAGCTCTTGATCATCAAGCTGCTGCAAATCCAGCGTCCGGATTGTGAAATCGCTCAAGATTTCTAAATTGACTCGCGCTTCCAGAATTGGCCCTCATCGTTCAATCGGCCCTTTTCAGGGCCGACAAATATGTACTAAAGAGTTATTTGTGAAATATTTCCGAATGTGTGTACCACATACTTGCTATACTCTCTTAATTCTTCTCGTAGTATCATACAATATCTGATTTGTTATGAATAATTGACAATCGCCAATAGGGGCCTTCCTAAGCCGAGTGGTTAGAGCCTGCGGCTACATAGTCTAAGTTCAATTCCCGGTCGGTCCAGGATCTGGCGCGATCCGGTTTGGTGGCGGCGCGACAATAATATAATCAACCAAATATAAGTGAATTTTTATAATGTTGGCTGGGTTTAAATATAGTTTGGTTCAAGGTAAATTATATATAGATTTATTTCAATGCACGATTTAAATGTGTAAGATGTTGTGGCATTTGAACGACAAACTATTGAAGTCTACACACAAAATTCTGTTTGGTTTAAATCTGCGCGAATGTGCCACCAGTTTGGTAATTAAAGTGCATTGGTTTGAAACTTAAAAAATGTGAATTCAGCTATAGAATGATAATAATGAACCAGGATGAGGCATTGGTAGTGGTTTTAGTCGTGGAAATTCAAAACCACAAAGCAACATTGTTTCCAAATATTGCATATCAATTTGTTTCAATTTGATCAATTTGATTGTCCAGAGAGTCTAACAATATTTGAAGCTATTCAAAAATTTTTTGAAAAAAAAAACTTAGGAAATTCCAAGGCAGAATCGAAGACGAATTCAAAATTCAAATCAAGGAAAATTCAAGAATGTTTTAGGAAATTAGAAAAAAGAATAGTTATTTGGTGCAATTTTGAAGAGTTTCCAACGAAATTTGAAGTATTTACAACAAACTTCGATGTATTTCATATGAAATACTAAAAACTTTTCATTGAAATTTGGTGCATTCTTAACAAAATTTGGTAATTTTTGTAGCGTCTTACTTAATTTGATTTTTTTAAACAAAAATCTAACAAAATTTAAAGAATTTATAACGATATTCAAGGAATTTTGTACGCATTTCAGAACCAGGCTTACAGAAAAGTTGGAAGATTTTTTTTGACAAATTCAAAAAAATAATTAAGATATTTTATGCAATATATTTTAAACAAGTTTGAAGCATTTTTTTAAAGAAATTTGAAGGATTTCTTTTGAATATTGCTACATTTTTTACTAAATTTAAAACATTCTCATTGAATTTAAACAGAAAGTCAGTATAAGTTTCTAACAAAATTAGATCGTTTTCTAAAATGTCATTAGAATAAAATTAGTACATTAGAACAAAATTTTATACATAATTTATAGTCTGCAGGGTTCCAAATTTTCGTATCAATTATGCGCAATCAACGATTATTGCAAGAAAGGAGAATGTTTTTTTGCTTCTTCACGTGAAAACTTTTATTCCCTAGAGATACTGGTGTCGACGGGATTCTAACCTAGAACATTGCTAAAAACAACCGCGATGCGTGCATCAGTGGTTAATTTGGCGCATAAAAGCAACTGCTGCTTGTAGTGATGGATGCTGGAAAAGTTCTCCATGGATAGGAGAAAGAGAAAACAAACTTCTCACAGCTGTGGAGGCGTGCGATTTTTCACACTGTTATAGCCACCTTGAATTCTTATGGCTACACTGTAAACCCTCCATTAACCCTTTAATGTGCAAAAAGTACCCATTTTATGCAAGTATATGGAGCTGTCAAAATAAAGGGTACTTGTCAATTTCAAATAGTGGGTAGATTATGCCCATTTCGAAATACCAACCGTGTACCCTTTAATGGGTGAAAATAGTCATATGTAGTTATCTACTTCGTGAATACGTTTAAACGGAGCTGACTAAAATAATCGCTTTACCTAAAGACAAGCAGATCTTCCGATACTTTTCAACAAAGGTAATTTATTCAATGTTGGCATTATTACTTTTAGTTTATCCTGTTCATTATTTTCAGGTTTTATGATGAAACTGTTAATAAAAACTCGAAAGCGACATCAGATCTATATAGCATCCCCAAACAGAAAAAATATGCTGCATGCTCAAGAATACGTGCCAGTTCACTTATAACATAGTAAAATAAATGTTATTTTTTGTGTTAACTTATTTTACGACTTTTTTTTCAAAAATATAATGAAAGAAAATTTCAAATTTTAGAAACAATAATGTGATTGATAATACAGAATGAAATTTACCCATTTTCATTAAAAATCTGTCGGCAATAATGGGTAAAATTCACTCGTTGATTTGACGTACAAGCCGTTTACTCTATAAAGAGTAAAGGCCCTTTACTCTTCTTATGAGTTAAACTAGTTTCTCTCAAAGTGAGTACTTTTTTACCCTTTAAAGGGTACTTTGACCTTACAGTGTATCCTATTTTGTATCATACCTTATTTGTGAACACACTTTGACTTCCCTACCTATGTTTACCAACCGAACTGAATAAAACTATTGTATAAGAGAGTACGAATAGTAGAGAACGTGTTTTTGCTTTCGTGGTAAGAATTGTTGGCAAGCAGAGTTCTCACAGAGCACAAGCGGACACACACGTACTGGTCTCGGAAGGATTAAATAAAACGGAACAAACGCCGCGATACTTTTACGAGCAAGGACGAACTATATTTACATACAATGGCGGTATCGAATTCACTAGTGCTAAAAATAAACTTTGTTGTTGTCGTCTTCTTTAAAAACATAAACACTTACAGTGTTGCCAGAAGGGCCAAATATAAAAGGGGTAAGAATGTCAAAAACTCAAAGATGTAGTAAGGGGTGAGACATTGCCATATCCCATCACTCCTCCTCAATGGCTGGACACCTTACCTCGACTCGGTCGTCCATCAACCAAACCCAACTGCTCGGCAAACTGTTGATGTTTAACGAAACCCAATGGCTTCGTCAGGACGTCAGCTGGCATCTGGTCCGTTGGGCAGTACTGAAGCACCACCTCGCCTTTGTCGCACAGGTCTCGGACAAAATGGTGCTTGGTCTCGATATGCTTCGAGCGTTTGCTGGATCTTTCGGAACGGGCGAAGCTCAGGCATCCTTGGTTGTCCTCGTATACCAGTGTAGCTTCTAACTGTTCCTCACCGAAATCTTTAAGCAGTCGTCGCAGCCACACAACTTCCTGGCACGCTTCTGCCAGGGCGACGTACTCGGCCTCCATCGTCGATAGCGTAACACAATTTTGCCGACGACTGACCCAGCAAACTGCTCCTCCTCCATAGAACACTACGTAGCCGGTTGTTGACCTACGCGTATTCTGATCTCCAGCCCAATCCGAATCAGAAAATGCCACTAGCTCTTCCTTCTTCTTCCGTCCAAGCAGCAGTTTCCAATCTCTGGTACCCTTCAGGTACCGCACCACACGCTTCGCAGCTGTCCAGTCTACCTCTGTTGGGGCGCTGAACTTCCTTCCTAGTATCCCAACACTCGTCGAGATATCTGGCCGCGCACACACCGCCACATAGAGAAGCGCACCAACCACACTCCTGTACTTCGTGCCATCTTCGAACGGTTTCTCCTCAACCTCTCGCTTCAGATAGCCCTGATCCATGGGCGTTCTTGCCGTCTTTGCATCACAAAGACCTACTTTGGCAACCAGTTTGTCGATGTAGTTAGCCAGGCTAACACTGTACCCGTCGCTCTCCTTCTGAACTTCCAGACCTAGGAAGTGTTTAACGTCACCTAGATCAACTATATCGAAATGCTGACCCAGCTGTTTCCGAACGCGAAACAACTCCTCTTCGCTCACAGATCCGACGAGGAAATCATCCACGTACACGATCAGGTACACTCTCTTGCCGTTTCTGGTTGCCACGAATAGACACGGATCCGCA
Organism: Aedes aegypti; assembly: GCF_002204515.2. NCBI lineage: Eukaryota > Metazoa > Arthropoda > Insecta > Diptera > Culicidae > Aedes > Aedes aegypti. The sequence goes on from NC_035107.1 coordinate 21,699,228, forward strand.
GAACTTGTTTGGAATCCAAGATTTGTCAGAACACCGGTTAACTTCCGGTTCCAACAACGGGCTGACTGCTTCAACCCGTAAATACTTCTACGAAGTCGGCAAACGACCTCCTCCTTGCCGCAAACTTCGTATCCGGGTGGTTGGCGCATGTAAATCTCCTCATCTATGTCTCCGTAGAGATAAGCGGTGCGCACGTCAAAGTGCTTCAACATCATTCCCTTTTTCGCAGCCAGTGACAGCAGAACTCGTAGGGTGGTGTGTTTAGTCACAGGAGCGAACACCTCATCGTAATCGATGCCGTAACATTGCGTGAACCCCTGGGCAACAATCCGCGCCTTGTAGCGGACTACTTCGTTGGACTCGTTCCGCTTTACTTTGTAGACCCAACGGCTGCCTACAACTCTCTTACCTTTCGGTAAAGGTACCAACTCCCACGTCCCGTTCTGCTTGTGCGACTGGATTTCACTATCCATCGCTGCCTTCCACAACACTCGGTCCGGACTGGACACTGCCTGCTTGAAAGTCACTGGTTCTTCAGCTTCCTGCTCCACGACGCCTACCACATAATCCGACAACCGGCTTGGTAGCACGCCTCGGGTGCGACGACCTTGTCGAGCCTCACTTCCCGCTTCTTCGCTATGTGCTTCGTCCACTTCACTATTTTCTTCTTCGTCTTCATCCTCCTCCTTCATTGCGAGGGGATCGTCTTCTGGATCGGGATCGTTCATGCTGTGGTAGTCTTCTTGCTCGCTTGTTTCACTCACTGTTTCTTCGTTTTCTTCGCCGTCTTCGGCAACTTCTCCCATAGCTTCTTCTACAGCTGCCGGCTGCTTCGATAACACTACCGGAAGAGGCCACTCAAACTCACTATCCGGTGAATTCTCGACGGATGTTGACTCCAATTCCGTCTCACGAAACGATCCATCCTTTAGCTCCAAAAATCTTGCGTCACGGCTGATGGTGACCTTATCCGTCGACGTATCAACGAATCGGTACCCCTTGTGGACATCAGAGTACCCGATGAACCGTAACTTCCTCGCCTTTCTGTCAAACTTACCTCGCTTGACGTCGGGTATATGTACGTAGGCGGGACAACCGTATACTTTCAAGTGACTCAGTACAGGTTGCCGCCCGTACCATCTCTCATATGGAGTTTTCTCCACGGATCGCGACGGAAGTCGGTTCTGTAAATAAGCAGCCGTAACCACGGCCTCGCCCCAATATCGCTTGGGTAGGCCAGCATCGAGGAGCATCGTCGTCGCCATCTCCTGCAGCGATCGATTTTTCCGTTCGGCTACACCGTTTTGTTGTGGTGTATACGCTGTTGTGAATTGCGCTTTGATGCCCTCCTTGGCAAAGAAGTCGCGCAACTCCTTATTCGCGTACTCGCCTCCGCCATCCGAGCGGACAATACGCGGCTTTCGGTTGAAAAGATTTTCCGCATACCGAACGTACTCCTTCACTTTCTCCGGCGCTTCTGACTTCTTTTCTAGCAGGTAAACGACGGTGAAGCGGCTGAAGTCATCAATCATCGTCATCAAGAACCGCTTCCCGCCTGGCGTCGTTGTTCGCATCGGCCCACACAAATCAGTGTGAATCAGATCCAGCACTTGCGTTGACTTCTTCTCAGCTGTCTTGGGAATCGGATTCCTCGCCAACTTCCCCTCCAGACACGGTTCGCAGCATTCACGGATGCCACAGTCGCTCACATTCATGCCGATGCCCAACTTCTCCTCGCGAATTCGCCTAATAACATCGGGGTGCCTATGCCCGAAACGTCGGTGCCACTGATGCTGACAATTAAGGGTGTGTGTCTTACCTTCAACTTTCTTCGACGATTCTGCTAGCTTCAGCCGGTATAGGCAGCCAGAACGCTCTCCTACTACCGTCAATGAGCCGGTAGCGTTACGGATCTCACATCCATCGTCCTTGAAAACGGCCGTGAAACCATTCGCTGTCAATTTGTCCACCGAAATCAGTCCACTTGTCAACGATGGAACGTATAGAACGTCGACAAGCTTCACATCAACTGCATCACCGTCGCTGTTCACACCGAGCACTGTACCTTCACCGTATCCGGCCGTTTTAGCCATTTTTCCATCGGCCAGGAACACATTTGGGCCATTCTTCTTTTTCAAAGTCGAGAAAAAGCTCTCATCACACGTCATGTGACAACTTGCCCCACTGTCTATGAACCACGACCCGCGTGGAACACTTCCGGCCATGAAGCACACACCACTGCCAGTATTCTTCGCCTGCTTAGCACTTTGCTTCTCTTCGGGCCTCTTCCGTTCTTCGTCACCTTTCTTCTGCCGCGCAAGTATTCGGCAATCTCGCTGAAAGTGACCCGGCTTTCCACAGTGGAAACACTTCCGGATCTGTACCGTACCACTTTGCTTCCCGTTCTTCGTTGAACTCTTCATCGCGCTTGCATCACTTCGCGAACCACCATTCTTCTCCTTTCTTCGCTCGAATTCGTCGAGCAACTTCGACTTCACCAATTGCATGGTTAAGTCGGCATCCGGCCGACCCTCCAAGGCTGTCACTAGCCCGCCATAGGAGTCCGGCAAACTTCGGAGAATCATGGCAATCCGAAGTGGCTCTTCCAAGTCTATACCGGTCGTCGACAACCGATCGTACAGTTCTTCAATTTCTAGGAGGTGTTTCTCCATATCACCACCCTCGCACAAGTTCAACGCACACAGTTTCTTCAGCAAAGACACTCGGGAAGTCATCGTCGACTTTTCGTGGTACGCGCGCAATTTGTCCCAAAATTCTTTCGCGGTTGTGGCACTTTTTACCAGGCTAAACTGGCTATCTTCCACACACAAGCCGATAGTTGCACGGGCTTTTTGTTCGTCTTTCGTCCACTGTGCAGTCACCGGCTCCGGCTTAACTTCGGTAATCACATACCATAGTTCTTCCCGCATCAACAACATTTCCATACGGAATTTCCAACTTTGCCAGTTGGTGTTGTTCAGCCGCGCAAACGAAAGTTTGCCCAAATCAGCCATCTTCACACACAAGAGGCACACTCACGACGGGGAAAAAAAAAAACAAACCGGTCCGCGGGATCACTTTTCTCACTATTTTCACCTTCCGGACTTCGCTCTGGGCCAATAACCTGTTGGCAAGCAGAGTTCTCACAGAGCACAAGCGGACACACACGTACTGGTCTCGGAAGGATTAAATAAAACGGAACAAACGCCGCGATACTTTTACGAGCAAGGACGAACTATATTTACATACAATGGCGGTATCGAATTCACTAGTGCTAAAAATAAACTTTGTTGTTGTCGTCTTCTTTAAAAACATAAACACTTACAGTGTTGCCAGAAGGGCCAAATATAAAAGGGGTAAGAATGTCAAAAACTCAAAGATGTAGTAAGGGGTGAGACATTGCCATATCCCATCAAGAATTTGCCGTCCAAATTGCTAGCGGATTGTGCTTCGCCCGTGATCTACAACAAATGAACTGTTTGCTAACGTTGCTGGAGGGGACAAGTTTTCGAAAATTGTACGGAAGGCGGTTCGTTCTTGTGACGGACAATGAACCACTCAATCAAATTCTATCGGACACGAAGGGTCTTCCGAAAATGTCAGCGCTAAGAATGCAACACTATGCGATATTCTTGCAATCGTTCGACTTCAGTATCAAATTCAGACCGATGAAACAACACGCAAATGCTGATGCTTTTTCGCGACTGCCGCTGAAGACCAAAGCACCTGACAACGTTATCGAGGAGACCGATATGTTGGAAGTTAACATGATCGGAACGCTACCATTAACAGTAGGAGAGCTCGCAAAGGCTACTGCTGCGGATCACACCGTAAAACCATTACTGGAAGGTTTGCGTAGTGGAAGAACTGTAGAACCAAGTCATCGCTTTGGAGTAGATCAGTCGGAATTCTCCTTGCAGAAAGGCTGTATTCTACGTGGAATCAGGGTCTACATTCCACCGATTCTTCGAGAAAAAGTTCTCAGCGAATTGCACTCTACACATTTTGGAATGACAAGACTGAAGTCGCTGGCCCGTGGATATGTTTGGTGGCAATGTATTGATAGTCAGATTGAAGAGATGGTGAGAAATTGCAGCCACTGCCAATCCACGAGAGCTGAACCGGCAAAAGCGCCAACACACTGTCGGGAACAACCAACGAAGCCGTTTGAACGAATTCACGTGGACTTCGCTGGACCGTTCATGCAAAGTTATTTTATGGTGTTGGTAGACGCCTATACGAAGTGGCCTGCGGTGAAAATACTAAACAACATCACTAAAGCGACTACAATACAAGTCTGCCGGGAGTACTTTGCAACTTATGGGATTCCTTCGGTCTTAGTGTCGGATCACGGAGTCCAGTTTACTTCCGACACTTTTCAAGATTTTCTTAGCAAGAATGGTGTTTACCACAAGATGGGAGCGCCATACCACCCATCTACGAACGGATTAGCGGAAAGGTTCATTGGGACTTTCAAGGCTAAACTCAAAAGTTTGAAGTGTGACAAGTCGATGTTACATGCTGAATTGTGCAACATTCTGCTCACATACAGGAATACAATCCACCCGGCCACTGGAAAATCTCCGGCCTTAATGGTGTACAATCGTTCGCTGCGGTCTCGCTTAGACTCGATGTTTTCCAATCCCAAAGATGCTGTGAAGGATGTCCAAGGAAAAACCCGAGACATTGCGGAGGGGGCGAGAGTTGCGGCTAGGGACTACATTGATAGCGACAGATGGAAATACGGAGTTGTTGCTGAAAAACTCGGTAAGCTGCACTACTACGTAAAGCTGGATGATAGTAGAACATGGAAAAGGCACATCGATCAGCTCAGAGAAGTTGGTTCTAGTTTGGAAACCACTAGACCCCTGTTACTGCGTGAATCACCTAATATTCCAGCCGTTGTATCGCAACAAGTAATGGATAGTGATGCGAACTTCAAACGCCCGAACATCAGTGCAAATAACATCCCTTCAAATGGTTCGGTGGTGCAACCAGAATTTCTTCAACCACCAATAGCTGATACATCGTCTGTAGGAGTCAACAATGCGAAACAACCGGGTTCAGTTAATCAGGATTCAACACTCTCCATTCCACCGGTTGTGAAAGACTACCGACAGTCACCAAGGAGATCCGGCAGGGTAACACGGCCGCCAACAAGACTTGATCTATGAATAGACCATTTCCGTCAGATTGATTGATTGATTGACTCTTTATTAAGGGGAAATTCAGCACGAGGCTGGTTCATCCCCGTATATAAAAGGGGGGGGGGGGGGTAAATTTGCAGGGATGGAGGGGGAGAGGGAGTTACATTGTATAATTAACAGTGTATGTTGCGGTGTTCTTTGTTTCACTGGTGTTGTCGAATGATGTGGAAGTTCCGTATCGAGTTCAAGGTCATAGCAGGGATCGTAATGGTAAGGGATGTGGTGATTTCGTATTCGTTTTCAGGTCCAGGGTCTTAGCAGGGGTCATATTAAGGTAAAGAGTCCAGCCTCTTTCAAAAAGATTATCAGCTGTCGTTCCTTTACCGCGTCATTTTGGAGGGTGCTGTCGATACCGGTGATCTCGTGGATTATTCTTAGGTGCTCCAGGGTAGGACAGTTTATCAGAAAATGTTCGACAGTATTTTGTGTCCTGCATGTCTCGCACTGGCGGTGGAAACTGCCCCCTGTGCTACCCATGTCATGTGTCAGCCGTGTATGTCCCGTACGCAGCCGAGAGAGGACGACCTGCTCCCGGCGAGCAGGTTGGTCCTGCCATGTTGTCGTGGTGTTTTTAATTTTGCGAAGGAATAACCCTCTGTTCCGGTGCCATTCTACGGACCAGGCGGTCCAAAGTCGCTACTTCAACCAGGATTTTACGTCATCACGGGGGATCTTTCTGGATAGTAATGGGCTGTTACGGCCGATGCCAGCGAGTGTGTCAGCTCGCTCATTGCCGGAGATGCCGCAGTGACCGGGGACCCACATGAATGTGGCTCTAGTGGATGGGCTATCCAAGGCTGCCTGGATTTTCTGTATGTAAGGGTGTCGATTGTTTGGGTTAGCAATTGCAGACAAAGCACTATCGGAGTCGCTGACGACCAGCACCGGATAGTCGCAGGGCGTCGTGATGGCTACAAGTATGGCCGCAGCTTCAGCCGAGAAAACGGAGCACTGACCAGGGAGGCTGTGATAGATTTCTGTAGTGCGACTATGAATGCCGAGACCGACCCGCTCCGCTAGTTTGGAGCCGTCGGTGTATCGGACCTCGTGCCAATTGAATTTTCTGTGTAGTACCTCTCTGAAAGCAGTCTGTACTTCCGTGGGGTTGCACTGTCTCCGGAAATGGGTCTTAATGTTTTGGGCTATCTGGGGTCTCTTGGCCGACCAGCTTCTGGGTCTGATTCGGTGGAGCCCGGCCACCGGAGGAAGCTGGATGTTGGCCACAGCGTTAAGAGCAGAGTTCGCATTCTCTTCGAGGATGCAAGTCTGCCCATCTTCCTTGGTCCTTTCCAGATAGCAGACGGTGCGGTTTCCGAGGGTCAAAGCGGCTTTATACCGGAAAGGTAACACACCGGCTTCTGCGCAAGCTGAGTCAGCAGGAGTGGAAGGTAGTAGTCCAGAGATCGCACGGATGGTGTTGTTGTAGGTTGGCGCCAGTGTTTTCACTAGATTGTCCTGTGCGTGGCTGGTAATCTCGATTCCGTAGAAGAGGCGACTACAAATTACGGCGTCGGCCACCCGGTGTCGCGTAGCGCGGTCGCTGCGCGTCCGTTTGGATGATATGCTACGGATCAAGTTGACACGGTTTGTACAACTCTCCTTGACCGCGAGAAAGTGACTGTGGAAAGAAAGTTTTCGATCAAGCGTCACTCCCAGCACTTTAAGTGTTTTCTTCGAGGCGACCGTCTTTCCGTTGGCCGTTATAGGTGTTTTTGGTGGGCGGTGATTTGAGTTGCAGATGTGAAGTCTTGAGCTCTTTTCAGGCGCGATGTCAAAGCCCGTGTTGCCAGCCCATTTGGTGACGGCATTCACTGCCGCTTGCATCTTCCGGCGGATTGAACGGGGATGTTTTCCTGTGACCAGGAGCAAGATGTCGTCCGCGTATACCAATATATATACTCCTTTCGGTAGCACCAGAAAGAGCCCACTCATGGCTACGAGGAAGAGTGTAACCGAAATCACAGAGCCTTGAGGCACTCCGGTCTCCTCCCTCGTGACTTTCGATCGGTGATTTCCTATCAGGACCTCGAAGGTTCGGTTTGTGAGGAAATTCTTTATGAAATTCAATAGGTTTCCGGATACTTCCCATTCTACTAGTTGCTTAAGGATGCTAGGGGCCCAGGCTCGGTTGTATGCCTTGGCGAGGTCGAGGGATACGATTTCCACGTGTTCCTGTGCCTTCATTGCGTCTTCTAGGATACTTCCGAGATTAGTTAGGTAAGTCCCGGTACCATACCCTGGGCGAAATGCATGTTGGCGGTACCCTAGTAGGCCATTGGACTCAAGATGCTCCATCAGCCGACGATTTGCCATCCGTTCTGCAATTTTGCATGCACAGCTGGTGAGTGCTATCGGGCGGTAGCTGGTGGTACTGTTAGCCGGTCCGGAACTCTTGGGTATGGGGACTACAAGGCTGTGCTTCCACTCTTCTGGTAGCGTGCCCTCAATCCATTCCTGATTTATTAATTCTAACAGCTTGCTTTTTCCACTGTAACTAAGGTGTTTTAGCATTGGGTAACCTAGTTCGTCTGATCCTGCTGACTTGCCCTTGACCCTGCCCATGGCGTAATTGAGCTCTGTCATGGAGAAGGGTTGGTTGAAAAGTTGTCCTTGGTCAGGGGGAGTCGGGAAATTTATCACACTTAATTGTGGGTTGGGATAATGCTTTAAAAATGTTGGCGTGTATTTATCGATGGCGGATATCCCATGAAAGTATTCCGCGAGGGCATCCGCGATCGTCTGTGGGTCCCGGGTGGTTACTCCGTCGATCTTGAGGGAAAAACCTTTCACTCGGCGTTTGCCCTGAATGCTGTTGATTTTCCTCCATAGCTCCGAAGATGACTGGTCCTCATTTATTGTGTCGAGGAAGTCGGTCCAGGATTTCTCCTTGGCTTCCCTGATGATTTGCCGGCATTCGTTCCGGGCGGCTTGGTAGCATTTTTTGGCTGTCACAAGGTCGGGGTGCTCAGCGGGCAGGTTCTTCTTAGACCTTTTGAAGGCGCGCAGGGCTTTTCTGCGAGTTTTCGTAGCCGTCTTCGTTTCGGGAGACCACCAGTGGAGAGCCCTTCTACCCGAGTTTGGGCTAGTCTTCGGTATGGACTTTTCTGCCGATCCAGTGACTAAGGCAGTTAGGTCCGTGATTGAAGTTGGGGGGGTTTGTTCAATACCAGAGTCGATGTCATATTGGAACTGGGCCCAGTCGGCCCGGTCATAGATCCAGCGAGGTCGCCGTGAGGTTTGCGGGCTGATTGATTTGTCGAGTCTAAGCGTAATCGGGTAGTGATCACTTCCTCGGGTATCCGTGTCCACAGACCAAAGGAGGCGACTAGTGATGGAGGTAGAGACAAGAGAAACGTCTATGGCCGTCTCTGTCTGTCCGCGGATGAATGTAGGGGTTCCATCATTCAGAATCGCCAAGTTGTTGCTGCATGCGATGTCGACGACACATTTTCCCCTAGCATTATCGGTTCGACTGCCCCATGCTCGGTGGTGCCCATTGACGTCACCAAGTATCACCATGGGGCTGGGGATCTTGAGTAGGATTGCTTCCAGTTGGTTCCTTAGATCCGGAAGCTTTCCATTCGGGAGGTAGACGGAGATAACCGAAACGGGAAAGGGCCACGGGAGCCGGACCGCGACAATTGGGAGGTCGGTATCGAGATCAATCTCTTCAGTCGTAATGTCCGTAGACACGCCCACTGCTACCGACTGGTATATGTTAGCGCCGGTTTTAGTGAACCACCTATATCTCTTACCTAAGGTGTTGTTCATTGTCGCCGGGGTGGTGCGGTGTATTTCCTGGATGGCCAGGGCAACCGGTTGAAAATCATGGACCAGAACTTCCAAATCGGGCAGGTTGTGGTGGAAACCGTTCATGTTCCACTGGACAGCGAGGGTGGTAGGGCCTTGATTGATAGGGCGCTTGGAGGTGGAGGTTGTTGAACGCAGATGGGACTTACCACCCGGACGAGGTCGTTCGGGGTGCCCAGGAGGACCCTGTTCGGGGTCTTGGCCGTGTTTTGGGTGGGACTTACCACCTGGATTGGACGATCCAGGGTGCCCAGGCAGACCCGGTTCGGGGTCGGGAGGTGAACTCATATGGTCTGTTATCGACGACCGATGGGATGGGCCATCAGTTGGCAGTGATTGTTGATCGCGTTTTCTGATCATTCGGTCATAGTGATCTGCGTTCGTTGCTTCCCGCTCCGTGAGACAGGGAAGAAAGGGATTATCAGGTTTCGTTGGAGTTATACCGGCCTGGTATCTTACCGGTTTGTTTCGAGTTCTGGGGGGGTTTCTACGAAGCGTACATGGATGATGTGGTATGTGGGGCAGTTCCGGTGGAAGTGAATCAGCCACACTACCGCGGCCCCGGCTGATCGTAGTGGTTCCTTTTTCAGTGGCTGTTATCTTGCTATTGATGGAGTTGGTTGAATCCGACGAGGTTGTACTCGTTGAAGTTGAACACGAAGATGTTGGACACGAAGAAGTTAAACTCGTAGACAGCATGCAAGTTGTACTCGACGTCAGCTTACCGATTCCATTTCCTTCAATATCCTTAGGGGGACGGGTTTTTACACCCTTGTGCGTCCCTCTTCCAGACCGGTGGGGATGACAAGGGTAGTCCGTCGGTTCCGGTACAGAAATGGCTTCCGGTTTGTCGGGGCCTTGTGTGTCCCGGCCGTCCTCTGGGTATTGCGGGGTATAGGTTTTTACACCCTTGTGCGTCCCGTCAGCTGCAGAGACACTCGGGTGTAGAGGATTGTCCGTCAGTACCGGTTGGGGTGTAGCTTCCGCACTGACGGGGCCCCGACTGCCCGAGGCTCCCGCTGTTGTGGAGTTGGTTGAGGGGTTGTTCGTGAATCGATTTTGTGGTGTCTCGTAGTGGAAGTTGTGCTCAGTCGACTCATTTGAGCAATTCTCGGGTTGGTTGTTTTCAGTGAATGTTGTTGTATAGGTAAAGGTCAACTGATGCTGGGAGTCGTAGGTGGGAGGACTGAGCGGGCGACTTGTCTAGATTGTGGGGGAAGGGGGTAGCCCGTGGCTCTTACGGTGTTTCCGTTTGGAGCTGCTGGGTCCCTTCATAGAGGAGTCACTGCCATCGGGACTGTGGTGGCCCCGTTTAGATGGGTTAGAGGTGGATGTGGCGTTGGAGTTGATGGTGTTAGCGGCGGAAGCGACGCTAGCATCGCCGTCGCTGCTGATGTTGTCTACTTCGATACTGCACTCCATGGTTTCGGCGTTCTCCTGTGTTTGTTGCTCCTTCGGGGTGGATTCCCGACCATAGTCGGATTGGTCGTTAGCGATGTGGGTACTGTTTTTGATCCACTCCTGGACCTGGAAGAACGGTTGCAAGGTTACGTTGTCAACAATTATCTCCTCGGTTGAGGAATGGGAGTGCGTCATGTTGGCTTTTTCAGTTTCGGTGGCCGAGATGGTGGAGTTACTTGGGGATGCTACAGGGTGGCTTCTCGTGGTAAGGAGTGTTTTGATGAAGGCGTCTTTCTTCGTCAGATTGTCCTGCAGTTGTCTGACTGTGGCTGTTAGCTCAGCCACCTGCCGTACTAGTTCCGCCGTGGGACCGTGATCTTTTGCGCTATCTAGCCGGGTGTTGACGCTGCGTTTTTCTAGCGCGCGTTCAAGTTGGGCGATGCGCTCGTCCTTCCTTTTGGAGTCTTCCAAAAGATTTTTTACCATCGACCTCATTTCATCCATCTCGCAATCCTTGCTAGCGTTGACAATGCCTGCAAAGGATTTGTCTGTTTGCGGATTTTTCTTTTTGGCCATGGCCGCTTCTCTGGTTTCGTAATCCCGGCGGGCTGCCGGGTACGAAATACCAAGGTCGACACGTAAATGTTGGATGGCATTCTCTTTCTTGTAGATCGGGCATTCACGACTGGAGACTGCGTGTTTCGTGTCGACCTTTTCGTTCTTCTCGCGTTTTTTGTTCCATTCCTCACAGTTCTTACAATGGGCCGGTTCGTCGCAGTTTGTCCTTCCTCTGGATACCTCGAATGCTGTTGCTCCTTCAGCGATGTTGGGGGTGAGTTCTTCATCGTGAGTCTTGCTGCACTTGCCGCAGGTCCGCTGAGTAGCTGAGCACCGCTTGCCGGTGTGACCAAAAGTCCAACAGCGGAAACACAGCATCGGGGAGGGATAGTAGTTCCTGGTTCGGCATCTGGTCCACCCAAAATCAATATGTTCCGGGATAACCGTGCCGTTGATTGTCAAAATCATGACCGGGGAGTTGACTGGTTCGCCCTTCTCATTGCGGCGCTTTATGCGTCGCACCTCTTTGACGTTTTGGTTCGCCAGGTTTTCGACCAAATATTGATCGCTAAGACCCACGGTGTCGGGATTAGTGACGACACATCGGACTTGATTGAGTGACGAGTGCTCCTCAATAGTGATACCAGTACCATCACTAAGTTGCTTCATCCGTAGCAGTTGTTTCACTTGTTCCTGACTACGTACTTTCAGCACGTACGTTAGGCCGCGGTTCTCCTTAAACGCACCGGCGATAGGGCCACCGATGTGCTTTTCGACTGACAGACGGAGGAGGAAGGGGTCGGTCAGAATTTGGCCGGAGGTTCCGGACAGCTTCAGGTAGTGAAGTTGCCCTAAAGTACCTTCGGGGTCCATAAAGGAGGGTACTAATGCCCCTGTATACTCTCCGTTTCTTTGATTCGTGATTCCGCTGCCGCCACCACCGGGGCCCCCTGGGTCCCCTGGGCGGAGGTGGAGGCCATTCGGCGACATGACGCCGCCGGGCCGGAACTAAGATGATCTAAGGATCTCCCAGTCGACCGGCTTGGAGATTCACAGGGTAGATATGTTAGTCGGGAGTACACACTGCGATGACGAAACTTTTCGATAGAGTGCCAAAAAAGGAGTTTGTTCACTGTTTGATATTTTCACACACTCGGGTTATGTAGCCACACACAGTCGTGGGCTTCAATGAATACCACTATGCCTGCGCCAACAACACAATGCGGGAACAATGGGTGATTACCGTGAGATCACACGCGGGTTTAGCTCTTCCACTGCAGTTTTTGCACTAAATTGCACCGATTTCAACCGGATTTTTAGTGAAATCACTCGTGGGCACTTGTCGCTAAATAAATACAGCGAAAAAGGTATCTATTAACGCGAAACACCACTAAAAATTGATGAAGAATACCGAGCGCGTACGCGGTTGTTAGCGGTAACAACAGTATGATTTCCGTCAGACCTTACCCCCTATTTTTATATTTTTCTTCGAAAGACGATTATTTTTAATGCTTATTGACGCTTTCAGATCTAATTTATATGCACTCCTGATTTTATTGTAAATTTTGAAAATTCGAGAATTCACCACATTTTGAGTAGTGCGGCACAGTTGTTTCAACCCTGTGGGTAAACAAAGTGGAGATTTTCCCACAACTTTCAATCTCACCCCTGCGCTGAGTGTTGACGAAATGTCAATGTCAAATCAAGCACACGAGACGACACAACAAAATGGAGAAATCTGAGAGAAATCTGAGGTCCGATGGGCAAGCCTCGTTGTAAATGAAGCCCATCCTTTACTATTGTACTTATAACAAAAACTTTTACCGGAAGACGACTGCTAATAGACCGTTTTAAGCTTAGCAAGTGATGGAATTCTCCTTGGAAGCATTTCTACAACGCTGTGGAACGTTTTCTACAAGAGGGGCATATTGGCCAGTTTGTTTTGAAACGTCAAGAATTGGACCGTTTGCAGATAACGTCTTGTACTCGCTTTAGAAGGTACCTGGCAAGGGAAAGTTGCATGCAAAGCATGATTAACTAAGTAAATAACACTTTGACACCAAAAACTATATAAGTAATGGATTTGCCACTGCGATAGAGCAGTTTTTCCTTAGGGGGGCCTATACCTGTTTACCCTACCGTTTGATATCTGCTGCTTATGTCGTCAAGCTGTTCCGGAACCATATGACCAATGGATTATACATACTTCCCCATTTTACCACTCCCCGAAAAATCCTCCACGTCCACAACATATGTCTCCTTCATCTTCCTGCCGGAAACCTCTGCCGTGTTCCGCGATAGTTCTCGAAAAAGGTTCTGCTCTCCTTCGGCTCTGTGCCCGGCGGCAATCTGGGGACGAAGATTTCACCGTGCGACGGCGTCCTGTTTCAATTACTCGATTCCAATGAAACCTTCAGGAATCCGAAGAGAATGATGTGCCAAACAAGGATCTCTTGCAATTTAGAAAAGGCGATCTTCCGGATGTCACCAAAATCTTCGCAACCCTCAGCCAACCACAAAACCGAGCAGGAGCAAGCGGAGCACCACAGTAGCCACAGGCGATGGAGATGAAAAGAATTCCCGCCGTTGTCATGAAAGATTTTATCGTGCCCGATCCGTTCTACCATCAAATTAGTAGAACTACGACGATGGGAAGTGCTCGAGCAGTCTCGACACAAATAAAAACGGGGCAATAATTTTTGGTGTCAAAGGTCCAATTCTTGACGTTTCAAAACAAACCGGCCAATATGCCCCTCTTGTAGAAAACGTTCCGCAGCGTTGCAGAAATGCTTCCAAGGAGAATTCCATCACTTGCTAAGCTTAAAACGGTCTATTAGCAGTCGTCTTCCGGTAAAAGTTTTTGTTGTAAGTACAATAGTAAAGGATGGGCTTCATTTACAACGAGGCTTGCCCATCGGACCTCAGATTTCTCCATTTTGTCGTGTCGTCTCGTGTGCTTGATTTGACATTGACATTTCGTCATATCTACAAACACTCAGCGCAGGGGTAAGATTGAAAGTTATGGGAAAATCTCCACTTTGTTTACCCACAGGGTTGAAACAACTGTGCCGCACTACTCAAAATCTGAGAGAGAGGAGACAGCTCACTGACAACTGGCTTGTTTTCTTGGCTTCTTTGATTTCTTCTTCTAATGTTTGGGTTGTGCACAATGGTTCGGAGAGCACAAGCTGGGTCAAAACTATTTTCACATCCCATTTGTTCTCAAAAAGATCACAAAATTAAAAAAAAAAACAATAGCAATTTGAGTCCAATCGACAATAATTAAATAATCAACGATTTTATTTGCGAGAGCACAGGAAAACAGCTTGAATTTTCAATCATATCCAGTTTTAGTATGGTCAAATTTTTGTTGGGCAGAGGTGGACACACCACAACGCAGAACAGGGTCACCGAAGCGGAACGCGGAACCAGGATTTCGGTAGGAAAGAAACAACTACAACTTGACTACTGTACGCAACGAGAAAGCTTTAATAAACACGTCTGAACGGATTGAACATCACTTTACGGATGAATGGTAAACTTTCCATTCTCCCTCTCTTCCTTCTACTTGGCGCGCTCGCCGCCTGCCCTACTGGCGCATGCGTCGCAGCCTCACTCATACAGCTACACACATCCAGTGCTACCGCTTTGCATACGAGGCACAATCATTGCATACTCCAACACTCCTCCTCAATGTTGTCCTCGTACTCGTCCTAATCCTCTCTGCCTTCCATGCCGGGTTGATCTCCTCCTGCTTCAAGCAACGTAATCAATCAATCGTCCGGGTCGGACTCTACGGTTATTCCTCCTGGATTGCCGAACTTCCCTCCAGTCATCAGCATCCGAATCTGAGCTTCCACTGTTGGACTCCGCCACTTGCAGCGGCTCCACTTCCTCGCTTGAAGTGTCCGCATCGAAGTATTCTTCATCTTCTTCTGCTCTATTCGGCTCCATCTCCGAATACCAGCTCACCACACTGACTGGTGAACTTCCTAGCTTCGTCGTCTTCTTCTCGCCAATTATCGGCTGCTGGCCCTCTACTTTCTTCTCAATCTTCGCCAACTTCAGCCGATACAATGACCCCGACTTTTCACCAATTACCACTTTCTTACCAGATGCATCGCAAATATCGCAACCATCTTTCTTGAACTTTACCGAGAAATCCTTTGACGTCAATTTGTCCACTGACACAAGTCCACTCGCCAACGACGGAACATACAAGACGTTGGTAAGCTTCACCTCAACTCTACTTCCGTTTCCGTTTCAGAAAATATTTGAGTGTCTTGCTAAATTTGAAGATAATTCAACAAAATTCGAAAAATGTATAATATCATTCAAAGAATTTTGTACGTAATTCTTGAGCAATTTAAATAAAAGAAGAAATTTCATGCATTTTTGAACAAGTTTGTAGAATTTTTGACGAAATTTTAAATTTTCCAACAAAATTGGGTACAACTTTGAACAAAAATATTCTACGAAATTCGAAGAATCTCTGTCAAAATTCAGTAGGTTTATAACGAAATTTGATGAACTTTGAAAGAAATTCCAGTTTTTATTCGATCATTTTTTAACGAAATTGAATATCTAATGGAATTTGCTGAATTTGTGACAAAATTCACAAAATTTGATATGAAAATTTTAAGAAACTCTAACGAAATTCGAGCATTTTTTACGAACTGAGAAAAAACTCTAACGAAATTCAAACTAACAAAATTTGGTCAATTACTCACAAAAGTGTAGTGCATTTATTTTTTTTCTCAAATTTTCTAAGTTTTAATGATATTCGAAGAACCTTCAACATAATTCGGACTTTTATTAGAAATCCAACAAATTTCAATGTTTTAATACAATAAGTTCCAAACAAAAATTGGTAAATTTTATGAGAAATTCAAATAAAAAATAAATTGGTCAATTACTAACAAAAGTCATTGAATTTTGACGATTTTGATAAATTTGCAGGTTTCTAAAGAAATTTGGAGGCTATCTAACTTAATTGAAAAAATCAAAATTTGAAGAAATTGTATCAAAATTAGGAGGATCAACAAAATTCGAAGAATTTCTAACAAATCACGTAACTTAAAGACAGTTATACAAAAAGCATTACAAAATTTGAGCATTTTCTACATTTTTTTTAGGAAATTCTGAGAAAATATAAATATTTAATTTGAAGAAGTTCTAAACAAAGAAGTTGGTGTATTTTGAACAAGTTCAATGAATTTATAACACTATTTTGTGAAAATTGGATTATTTTTTTCACAAAATATGAAGAATTTCCATCGAAGTTTGATAAGTTTCTTATCAAATTCGGTCAATTTTTAACGAAATTAAAACTTTTCAATGGAATTCGATGAATTGGTGAATATTTTTATAAATTTCGTAAGTTTAAAAATAAGTAAGAATTTTTAACAAAAATCTAACAAATTTCAGAAAATTCAATAAACGAATTCCATCCAGAATGAGTCGGAAAAAAAGTGTTCGATAGTCTTTGATTCAGATTAAATTTTGCACATGTTTTTGGTATGATAGAATTAGTGTTTTCCATAGAAAAGTTTATCATTTTGACTCAAGACTAACTTTTGAAAACGGCCTATAAATGTTTGCATGCAACTTATTTGAAAAATTCTAACTCTGAAACTGTTAATTTTAGAGAAAAATACTCTATGAAGAAGTTGTAGTGAACCGTTTGGCCTACAAAAAAATATATACACTGAAAAAATATTTTATGTTTTTTTTTCATGAAAACTTCAAAAATAAAACTTAAATTTTAAATTACACAAAAACCCACAAATTTTTACCATAGAATCTTAATAGTATACAGATGTTTGGGACAAAGTTTCATGATGGAGAATTATTAATAAAAAAGTTTTTCTAAGAACAACTTTTTTCCGAACTGAAACTCGAAAATAAATCCTTAGTAACCCATCGATATTTATGATAATTTTCATTGCTGAGTGACAACTCAAACTTAAACCTAATTCCGATTTGCATATATAATGCTTTAGTCGCATCATAGTCATTCCCTTTTTGTTTTTTAGGTTTCATTTAGATCAAGTCCGCAATAACTTTTAGAGCTGCAGGTTAAATCATTCAACTCGATATAGCGCGGTTAAACACGGAATTTGTCTTGAAAATTAAGATCTCTGTTGCTGCGTAATTTGCACAAGATTTTGTAAAAATACCTCCCAGGATTTTGTAAATCTATGAGAATGATGTTCAGGATTTTGCAATAATCCTACTCAGAATTCTGTTAGAAATCTACGAAACATTGCGTGAGAATCTCATCTGGTATCATGAAGATCTCTGCAAATAACTTGTTAAAATAAAGTTTCGAATTTTGTACGAATACTGTAAAGCATTTTGCCAGAACTTTCTTCAAAATTAAGTAACAATTTTCCCTAAAATTAAGTGAGAAGCATACATCTCCTTCAAATTGTTGTGAGGTATGATCAATCAACTTAATTAATCCTAAAATAAAAAAGAGTTCTTCATTATTAAACATAACAGTAACGAATTATGACTATTTCCGCAAATCGGAACAAAATTTTCATTTGATTGACAGAAAAATAAACAAAGAAAATCATACAAATTAACTGTTTTTCAAGGCATGCTGGGGGCATATTTCCAAGTTTCAGTTCAGCGGTGGTTGCCAGCTTCTGTCAAATATTTTATAGCGAATTGTTTTTATGGCGAGCGTAAAAAGCTGGATATATTTTTTGCATTAAACTCGATATAATTCGAAAATGGGTACTTCTACAGAAATTATTCATATCATCATTATGGTTCAGAATCATTTCAAGATTTTTATGGTGTCATCAGAACCTATTTATTTTGACAAAAAAAAAAACCAAATTTTGAAAATCGACCAAAAGTTGTTATGAGAAAAAGTTTTTTTATTAATAATTTCTCCATCATGAAAGTTTGTCCCAAACAAGATTCTATGATAAAAATTTAAAAAAAATCTTAAAAATGGGGTTTTTGAGTAATTTAAAATATAAGTTTTATTTTTGATTTTTTTATGAAAAAACATAAAATATTTTTTCAGTGTATATTTTTTTCTTGTAGGCCAAACGGTTCACTACAACTTCTTCATAGAACATTTTTCTCTAAAATTAACAGTTTCAGAGTTAGAATTTTTCAAATAAGTTGCATGCCAAAATGTATAGGCCATTTTCATAAGTTATTCTCGAGTCAAAATGATTCATTTTTCTACGGAAAACACTTATTGCACTGTAAACTTGGCATTACCCTTTAAGGTGTAAAAAGTACCCACTATTTTCTGATATATGAAGCTGTCAAAATAAAGGGTAGTTCAAAATTTTCCATAGTGGGTAAATTTTGCCCATTTGTAAGTTCCGATGGTTTACCCTTTAATGAGTGAAAAACTTAAGATATTTTGGCGGATGCTGTTTTTCAGTCCGTTATGTTTCATTGTAACTGGAGTCGCATCTAGGTCGCTGATAATGCAGGAGTGTCTAGATTTTCAGGTGAGTCCAATATCGAAAAACATTATCCATCTCATTTGAAGAAACGCTGTTGTTTTTGCAGAATGGATTTTAGAACCAAAAACTTCATTGCTGTTCGTCTCTACAATCAGGAGCATGATCCAGATTGGAAACTGCGGCCAAACGCCCGAGAGCAGTAATTTTATATAGAACTTGATGTTAATATCAAGCAAAAGCAACATGTATTGATCAATAAAGTGCAAAACTGGTGTATGATTGTTTGTCCTTTATTCTTTATTATTATTATTCATAAATTAATTTCAAATTGTTATTATAAGTCGTAAAACTACAAACAGAGTAAAATTGACTCTCTTTCCTAGCTGAATTCATTTCGAATAGTGGGTAAAATTCACTCGTTAGATTGACGTACAAGCCGTTTACTCTTTAATGGGTACAGGCCCTTTACTCTTTTTATGAGTTAAACTAGTTTCTCTCAAAGAGGGTACTTTTTTACCCTTTAAAGGGTACTTTAGTCTTACAGTGTGTATCATATAAAAACATGTGCAAAATTTACTGCAAATCAAAGATGGTCGAGATCTGTGACTGACGGTTTTGACATGGAATTCGTCAATACAGTAATCTCCTGAAGAAATTTGGTAAATTTTAATAGAAATTCAAATTTTTAACAAAATTTGATCATTTCAAACGAAAGTCATTGAATTTATACTGGAATTCGATGAATTTGTAACAACCTTTGGTGAATTCGTTAATTTCTAAACAAATTAGGATAGAGATTCTTATGCACCTGAATCGCCTGTGCATCTTATTCCTGTCTACAATCATACGTTATTCTAATTTATTAATTCAAATGAAAAACCTGGACAACAGTTCGTATTCAATATGGAAGCAGCATTTCGATTTCGAGCCTATTTTCTAACGCGAAGCAGTATACTAAAGCTTCAAACAAAAAAAAATGTTGACAAAGTTATTTAGGTGTGTGTCTATTGGAGGGCAAAATCCTCCATACTTGAGACAAGCGTTTGTTTCGCAATGTTAGGGGCCACCCTACTGATCACCATTTGATGATTGTGTGCAACAGTCAACGGATGCTGAAGCATATTGTTCTACGTATGTGGTCTTAAACAAATAATCAATAGTGAAGCAGTGTAAATATCAATTTTATTCCTAGAGCCAGCCACATCGCTGAAATTAAATTTTAGTTTCTTTGCTGTAATAGTGGCCAAACTTTACCCCGAATGAAGGTACATACTGAATTTTCAGTTATCGGCATGGGTAAAAATGATTATCTTTCCAGGTACTGTTAAACAATAGGAACAGCATAAAGAACGAGCACATACTTCATCTACCCGAATCTCTTATATAGAGAAGCCAGTTGACAACGCGTCAAAAACTGTCAATCAACCGTTCGTCATCCACTTCGCCATGCCCTGGAGTCTAGCAGTTCACAGTGTCCCACATGTCTTCGAGAAGATTTTCGCCCATCTGAACCTGAATGATCGCTTGACTGCTGCGGCCGTTTGTCGTGATTGGGATACAGCCATTTTCAACACTCGATCACTGGCCGACAACACTGTGCTACGAATAGTTTGCGAAGATCCCGATCTGCTCGACGTTACAGCAGATGTTCACCAAAGTAGGCGAAAGTATCGCAACGTGGCCGTTTTGCTCAGTAGCCCTCTTTGCGAGGAAACCTGGATACGGTTGATCGAGCTGTTGAAGACCCTGAACCAGAAATGCGCCGTGGAGTGGTTCTGGTGCAGTACGACTCAGGAGCAAGACATTCCGACTGGGTTGATCGAATTGGGGACCATATTCCGGAACTTGCAAGAGCTGGAGTTGACGATAACGGTGCGGTCGTATTCGGACCCAACTTGGCCGTTAGCTTTCCAGGAGCTTAAGCAGCTTCAGAGCTTGACAATGCACGACGCACACTGTGAGGCACTGGCGTCCGTTCAACGGCATTGTCGAAAGCTGCGCCAGTTGGCGCTGCATGGATTCGGGCTGACGAAACTGTTGGCAGAAGTCCTGGACTTCCCGTGCCTTGAAAGTCTAACAATCGAAGAACTGCTGGTACCGAAGAACATCGTGTACCAATACAGGCACGGTTACGCAGTGCTGCCACAGCTGAAGAGCTTCAGCTTGACAGCGAAGGACATCCCAACGCCGTCGAGGGGTGCGTTGGAGCTGGCAACACGGCGGCTACCGATGACGGTCATCTTCGCACCGCAACTGGAAACGGTTCGGCTATCGTATCTGTTGCGGCATTTCTTCAACGTGAAGATCGAGCAGCCGAGATTCGTAAACGGACAGCGCAGGGTGAATCGATTGTGAGATCGACTGTCGTTCCGGATCATCGAAGCACAGACTCACAGACGGATAATAAAAGCATGTAAAATAGAACAATTTGCGATCAACAAAAATCGTCGCAAAATCATTGTCTACGATCGAAGATTTTGCTTCCTTATTACCTATTACAATCCGCAGTTGTACGAGCGTTGAAAATCGACATGATTCAGCTCACTTTCACTCAGAGTGAAAAAAAAATCAACAAAAATAATCCAAATGAACACTTTGAAAAACATAGATAGTTTCCTTTGTTTGACAGATCAACGATACTGTCACAACTTTGAATGTAATATACTGTAACGTCGCTTTTTTTGTATGCGATGAATCCAAAAACAATCCATTTTCGATGGAAAGTCGAGTCTTTGACTAAACGAATGTTTTAATATATTTGAACAATGACAAGTTCATTGTCGCATCTCTGTAATGACAGACGTTTCAATTATTTAAATAAAGATCTCTGTTTATTCTGCGAACAATAAAGAAGTTGTTTTCATTTATTTTCCCTTGTCGAAAGTTTTCGTTCCATGAGTACAAATCACTTTCGCAGTTCTTTTAAATTTGTCTTAGGCAATGCTGTTAAATGCCAGGGGGGGGGGGTGGGGGGTATACGCAACGAGGTGCGCCTACCGTTCATGTTTTGTGGGTGTATTCGTTTCAGCGTGGGTGTACGGCTGTCAACTACAAACAAAGCTCGCCTAACAATCATCTCTCAAGCGGGCCGGCCCAAATAGCATAGGTCGAAAACGCGGGGCGAGCCAGGCAGCAAATGCTGATGCTTTTCAACACTCAAACAGCGGGATGTCTAGCAGCGATGTGAGCCACACGACCCAAGTAACCAGTAAGCACGATAATGCGGCACGGTAACAGCACTATATGCACATATAGGGTAATCATTTGAAGCATGTCAGTTTTATAGACGCATATAATGCTATTATAATGCCAGAAAAGGCGAAATAGCGTGCCATTGTAGTGCAAAGATATAACCGTGCTTCTCTGCACCACTAATGCTGATATAAGACCTCTTGTAGATTAGAACGTGACTAGTTGGCCCACTCTAAAAGAGGCTATGAAGTGTATAATTATGTCACACAAATAAAGCAAAATAGCATTTATGGTAGCTATTTTGAGGCCACCTGTTATGGATGAATGTTGCTTCATCTTGAAAATGATTTTATCATAACGTTGATCTTGCCAGATTTATTCCAACGTAAACAAAACAAAATAAGATCGAAAACATCAAATAATAATTTGTTTTGTAGTGCTTGTTGAATATTTGAAGTGATTTATTTTGAGATAGTGCTCAAATCTGAGCAGTGAGATTTACTGTGAAATGTGATGAAAAAGAAGTTAAATTGCGTGTCCCCCCTCTGAAAGTGGTATATTTCAAATTATTTAGCATTTGCTAAATGAAACCGCCAGGAGAAGAATAAACCATATTCAACATATCTTGGTTTGTTTGGGCAGTAATTGTGCTTTAAATTATATTTAGTCAGTTTAATCATCATACCATAGCATCTTATGAGCGAACTCATGGAGAAAATTTGATTTGAAAATAGTGAAATTGTGGCAACCGGAGTGAAATTAATATGGCGGTACCATAATTGATTGGGGCCCAGATAGCCGTAGCGGTAAACGCGCAGCTATTCAGCATGACCATGCTGAGGGTCGTGGGTTCGAATCCCGCTGGTCGAGGATCTTTTCGTAAAGGAAATTTTCTCGATTCCCAGGGCATAGAGTATCCTCGTACCTGCCACACGATATACACATGCAAAAATGGTCAATCGGTAAAGAAAGCTCTCAGTTAATAACTGTGGAAGTTAATAACGATTTTTGCCTGAAATTATTAATGATTGTATTTGACATTTGTTCCAATGTTTCAACATTGGATATTCTATGTAACTCATTGGTACTATACCAGGGAGGAAGCCTCAGAATCATTTTCAAAATTTTATTTTGAATTCTCTGCAGAGCTTTCTTCCTGGTATTACAACAGCTAGTCCATATTGGTACAGCATACAACATGGCTGGCCTGAAAATTTGTTTGAATATCAAAAGCTTGTTCTTAAGACAAAGTTTTGATTTTCTATTAATAAGGGGATAGAGACATTTTACATATTTATTACATTTGGCTTGAATGCCCTCAATGTGATTTTTGAAAGTTAAATTCTAATCAAGCATGAGCCCTAGATACTTAACTTGATCTGACCAATTTATTGGAACCCCTCTCATCGTGACAACATGTCTACTTGAAGGTTTCAAATAAAGAGCTTTTGGTTTATGTGGGAATATTATTAGTTGAGTTTTGGAAGCATTAGGAGAAATCTTCCATTTTTGCAAGTATGAAGAAAAAATATCCAAACTTTTTTGCAATCGACTACAGATGACACGCAGGCTTCGTCCTTTGGCGGAGAGGCCTGTGTCATCCGCAAACAAAAGATTTTTGACATCCCTGAGGTAGCTCAGGTAAGTCAGATGTGAAAATATTGTATAATATTGGTCCCAAAGCTCTTACAGGAAGTCTTTCAGATCTGGAGTTCTGATAATTAATCTGAAGTTTACGATTTGACAGATAAATTTGAATTGTTCTAACAATATATGTTGGAAAATTAAAGTTTTTTTCATTTTACGATCAACCCTTCATGCCAAACACTGTCGAATGCTTTTTCTATGTCTAGAAGAGCGAGACCAGTAGAGTAGCCTTCAGATTTGTTGGAACGGATCAAATTTGTTACACGTAAAAGTTGATGAGTGGTCGAATGTCCATGGCGGAATCCGAACTGTTCATTGGCAAAAAATGAATTTTCGTTGATGTGGGCCATCATTCTGTTCAAAATGACCTTTTCAAAAAGTTTACTGATGGAGGAAAGCAAACTGATTGGACGATAGCTAGAAGCTTCTGCAGGATTTTTGTGTGGTTTTTAAATTGGAACAACCTTAGCATTTTTCCATTTGTCAGGAAAATATGCTAATTGAAAACATTTGTTAAATATATCAACTAAAAATGATAAGCTACTTTCTGGAAGTTTCTTGATGAGGATGTAGAAAATTCCATCATCGCCAGGAGCTTTCATATTTTTGAATTTTTTAATAATAGTTCTCACTTCTTGGAACAGTCTCCCAGGCATTTTCGAAAACGTTCTCTTGATTGAGAATATTTTCGAAGTCCTGGGTAACTTGATTTTCAATTGGACTAGTAAGTCCTAAATTAAAATTGTGCGACTCTCAAACTGCATAGCAAGTTTTTGAGCTTTTTCGCAATTAGTTAGTAATAATTTGTTTTCCTCTTTCAATGCCGGTATTGGCTTCTGAGGTTTTTTCAAGATTTTAGATAATTTCCAAAAGGGCTTAGAGCCAGGGTCCAATTGAGAAATTTTATTTTCAAAATTTTTGTTTCTTAAATCTGCAAAACGTTTCTTGATTTCTTTCTGCAAATCCTGCCATATAATTTTCATAGCAGGATCGCGAGTGCGTTGAAATTGCCTTCTCCTCACGTTTTTAAGACGGATCAAGAGTTTAAGATCATCGTCTATAATCGCGAATTCAAATTTTACTTCACATTTTGGAATTGCAAAGCTCCGGGCTTCAACAATGGAATTTGTTAAAGTTTCAAGAGCATTGTCAATATCAAGTTTAGTTTCTAAAGAAATGTTAACATCAAGATTAGAGTCAACATACGATTTATATATATTCCAGTCGGCTCGTAAATAATTGAAAGTGGAGCTGATAGGATTGAGAATCGCTTCTTGGGATATTTGAAATGTAACAGGGACATGATCAGAATCAAAATCAGCATGAGTAATCTGTTGGCTACAAAGATGACTAGAGTCGGTTTAGACCAAATCAATCGTAGAAGGATTTCTAGAAGAGGAAAAACATGTGGGGCTATCAGGGTATTGAATTGAGAAATATCCTGAAGAGCACTAATCAAATAAAATTCTGCCGTTGGAATTACTTTGAGAATTATTCCATGACCGATGTTTGGCATTAAAGTCACCGACAGAGGCGCGTCCACGTTCAAAATCATGGGTAGGACATACGTTAGCAAATATTTTGTGCTCTGCGAAACAAAAAAAAAATAACTCTGAACTGGAAGTTGAAAATTACTATATTAAATTTTGGGGGACTCAAACGCAAAAGGTATAAGTGACATTATGGTCGGTTTTGGGTTGAGTTGAGAAAATTTTACTGTTTGCAAGCGTTCTAACGATATTTTCAGATGAGTTTTTCGCTAAACAGAAGAAACAATATAATTCTTAGTAGACTGGCTTGATTTTGAAAGCTTTTCGTTTTTGCAGGGCTGGTAGCGACTGAGTGCGTTAAAAATAGGAAGTTGAAGACCTCTTGACGGAAAATAATAGATCATAAAAGAACCAAAAAGAGGCCGAGAAGGGACCAAACAGTAACCAAAAAAAAAAAAAACAAAACAAAAACTAATAGAAGCCAGTAGATAAGAGTTTAATTCTTCATAGCATTTGAGCAGGCATTTGTTTAAGATCTAATACTTTTTTTGAGAATTCCTCGTGACATTACGACAAGTATTACTGTAGAAATTCATCAAAATTTGTTTCAGATATTTTCCCAAATATTCAGATATTACTCCGGAAACTAATAAAGTAGTTCATCTAGTGATTATTTTCCAAGGAATATCTCCACGAATTGTTGTAGGAAATTTATCCAAGAATTTTATTTAGGATAAATCAATAATACAACATGGAGTTTTTCAAGGAGAGCCATAGAAATGTAAATTCTCCAAAGATTTTTTCAGGATCTGAATTCCTCCAATTTTTTTGAAGAAGGACCTAACTCCTCCAAGATTTTATCGATTTCCCTGGGACATCCTCCAATATTCAAGAAACACACAAGACATTTCTAGGGATTTCCGTTAAAATTGTTTTTCAGGATTTATACAAATCTTCAAATAGGCATTTCAACAATTGCTCCAGAGATTCCAGCTAAGATTTCTACAGAAATTCTTCCAGTAATTTTCCAGATTTTCTCAAGGAATGTATCCAGGGAAATGCATAGGATTTTTTTTCTGGAAAATAAATCCGATGAAACTAAGCTTCAAAGTTTCTTTTAATGGACTAGGTTTTCTGAAATAGCTCCTGGGCTCTTGAGTTTTAGAAGTTTTCGTAGATAATTTGAAAAGATAATCGAAAAAAATCAATCGAATCTCGGGATAGCATTTTTCAGGATCTTCTAAAGAAATTTCTAGTAAAACATTGAACATGGGATTTTTTGAGAAAATTTTTGATACATGCTTGGCAAAACTTGCTGTTCGAATGAATTTCCGATTTCTGAGAGAAAACGTAGATGAATTCTTGAAAGAATCCACAAAATGATTTCTTGCAGGGCTTCTTGTGTAAAAAGCCCTTGATATTTTATTTTGAAATACTCTGGACTAAACCTTTATGAATTTTCTTGATAGAAATTCTGTAGATATCTTGGGGACGATCTCCTAGAGTAACAATTGGAGAATTCGGTTGAAGGATTAGTGAACAATATCTGGAGGAAATTCTAGGATAGTTTTGCAAAAAAATAATACCTTAGAAAGTTACTGGATGTAAGAGCTGTGAAGTTCTTATGGATTTTCTGGATCAAATTCTAGAGATATTTTTCTAAGCATCCTTTGAAAAATCACTGGGAGAATCAGTAGCAAAATTTCAAAAAGTATTTCTTGATAGATCCCTGTAAGAGACCCTGAAAGTATACTTAATAAAATCACTATGACAATTCCTGATGCTTTTCTTCGGGGAATCTGAGACGAAATTCCTGTTGAACCCGTTATAATCTCCGAATGTTTTTGGAGCCTGTACAATTTAACATCAGGATTCAATGCATGCAGAATAAGGAAACAGAGACTTTTTCGTGCCTTGCATTAAAATAGAGACCAACTGTCTACAATGAAACCTAACTTTCGTTATCATCCATTAAAAAAAAAGTCTTCCATATTCTTTATATTTATATTCTTTTTAATACAACATTATTAAACAAATGCCACAAAACTAGGTCAAAAGCTTGCCTTTACAACCACTGAGGTTGTTCTAATGTCTTCATCTATTTCTAGATAACAAATAAATTCTATGAGTTAGGGTAGATGTACCAATAGTGGAGGTACTAAGCACGATTGAACTTCATTTAAGAGCCTAAATTCAAGAAGCGCAATTAATGTACATGTTAATGTTGTAACGGGAAATAACGACCATTGACTTAATGAGAAAAAGAATTTCATCGCAGTAATCCACGGCATGTCAGTGAAAAATAATACCTCCACTATTGGTACACTGTTCCTTTAGTTGCGGTATATTTTTAATTTGTGTTCCTATAGTTGCGGTATCCGTGGGTTTCTTATGGGATCCTCCACTATAGGAACACTTTACCGCAACTATTGGTACAAGTAAGAAAAAGTTTAGCAATTTTAGTGATATTTCGCCAATTTGAAAGCAATTTGATCGCTCTTTTCAACTATTCCGTGTATCAACAACCCAATACGTCGATTGGCAGTGTCGGTTCTGTGGCTAATGTAATAAAATCAGTGAAAACGGCACTACCGCAACTATAGGAGCACCCACAACTAAGGGAACACTTACCCTAGTGTAGTTTCTTTTTTCTATGCACTGAAAATATCCTGGGTAATCGCAAAAGTTTTCTGGACAAACTTAATATGCTTGAAAAATCATATGATAAATGATTTAATTTATTTTTCAAGCTTTCCACTGATCTAGTTTATTTTTGTAAAATCGTGGGTAGGACCATCCTTTGACTGTCCTACCCAGGTATTTTCGTGCGTAGTACATGTCCTACCTGTCCTACCCACTTCCCGCGCCACTGGTCACCAATGACAAAAAATTTTGACTTATTGCGAGTCAATTTACGCAAGTCAGTTTGGAGCAAATTAACTTGCTGCCCAGAGCATTGAAAAGGCAAATAGGCAGCTATGAAAGTATATTTACCAAACTGTGTTTCAACAGAAACACCTAAAGTTTCAAAAACTTTAGTTTCAAATGATGAAAACAGTTGATGTTTTATACGCCTATGAATGATGATTGCAACTCCCCCACATGCCCCATCAAGTCGATCATTACGATAAACAAAAAAGTTAGGATCTCTTTTGAGTTTAGATCCAGGTTTTAAATACGTTTCGGTAATAACTGCTATATGCACGTTATTAACCGTAAGAAAATTAAACAGCTCGTCCTCTTTACCATTCAGAGAACGAGCATTCCAATTTAAAATATTTAAATTATTATTTGGATCCATTAGAAAAACGTAATCCAATAACAATTTGATTTGTAAATTTTACACCTACTTGGACTGCTTCAGTCATAGTGGTGGCTTTGAACATTGCATCAATCATTAGATTCAATTGTTCAGTTAGAAAATTAAAATCAGAGGCAGACATGTCATGTGATTTCCCATTGGAATTTCCAATGAGGGCACACTGTTATGATTCTGCATTTGGGGATGTAAAATTGCTTTAATAAATGCTGGTTGAAGATGATTCAGCTTTTTTTTTCGCTTTTTATGGTAATTAAGCAGCATTTGACAAAGTTTTACAGTTCGGGCGTGTTGCTTTGAAGAATATACGCAAGATAAAAATGAAAACGGATATCAGTTTTGCATTTTCCCATTAGGAAGCTCCTTAGTAATAACGCAATATTAGTGACGTTATATTGGTGTGGCAAGTATTAAATTGGCTATACTCATAGTGTTTTCGCATCTTATGAGCCCCAATACTGATTTGGGAGATATTAATAAGGTAAGTCATAAGAAACCAAGTGGAAGTCATGCAGCCTAAAGGCAGCTTTTATGACAATAAGCTGTATTATATGAGTCTTTTATCATAGCCGTAACAAATAAGAGTCGTTCAGCCACGCAAGCAGTTGAAATAAGGTATTGTATGCTGCAATAAAGCTGGTTTTGTAGTCACAAAAGTTTGACTTTATGTTTTGACTCTAAAAGGTTTTGAAAACAGCCAAGAGCCGAATTACAAACAGCCAAGAGCCGAATTACAAAATATAATCTTTTGGCAACGTTAAATATCGCCTCTAAGTATTATAGCAATCACGTTACTGTCATAGAACATTAATAAATCCACACGAAAGCCAAGTTGCTATGGAATTGTTACTTGGGTCGTTTTATGATGATAAAATTCCTCATTTTGCGTCTCGAATCTGCGACACCCGTATTGTTGAAGTCCTACTCCTTTGCTCCTTCGGCCACATAAGATGAGTAGTATTGGAAAGAAAAGTGACCAATTTAAACCATCACTTTTCCCCGTCATAAAACCTGCAATTGTAGTAGTGAGAAGATTAATGTTTTACTCCCTCTTACCACTATATGCAAACACAAAGCACATGGTAGGGAAAGTGTACCAGTTATGGCCATAGTGGTTCCCTATTTGGCCATATGCAAAATTTGGATAACTTTTACATTTTTAATCTTTTTGAATGTTTTAACGTCAAGATTTATCCTTTATTTTACTGCTAAAACATAAAAGATTTTTCAAAATGTGAAGGAATTCAAGATATCACTTATGGCGAAATAGGGAACCACTATGGCCATAACTGGTACACCTACCCTATATCTGTCAAAACACTGGATGGAATTTAAACATGCCCTGTATACGAATATAAAGCCAATATAGTGCTTATTTATGCCTGTATGCATCAGGCTTAGAAGCATTAATGATGCAGTAATAGGGTTTCTATGCAGCGGAAGTGCTGTTATAAGGTGTGTAAGCATTTGTAGTGCTATTATAATGCATGTTCCCGCGGATACGATCCGGTAGGGAATAATTAATACGAAGAGATATACCACAGACAAACAGACGTAACACTTATTTCAGACTGACTTGGTATATTACATGGTGTTGTATTTATAGTCCTCTACCCTATTGAACTTGCATAGAATATTCTCGATGTGCTTTGTTGTATACAATATTGTGCTGTGTCTAAACTGTTATACAATTGACGGATTGAATATTCTGGAACTGTCAGACAATAGAGAGAGTGAAAAGGTAAATAAACAATTGGAGTTTTCGATCTGGAAAGATCGAAAAGTAAGTTGAATTTAACTTATATCAATTTAATGATTTGATACTAATTGTTTTGTCTCTTTTAGGTATGCAATAGATGAATTGACTATATGTACTACAGGAGAGTATAGTGTTGCCAGTATGGCGAATTTGTGGTGTGTTTGTGGCCTCAACATGAGGCATGTTCGTCCACCGGTGTGGTGCGGTATGATGCACCCCGGTGGCTTGTTGTTGGCCACAACAATGCATGTACGCATCTATGATGCTGATTAAGGGCTTCCCAACTAACAATTCAGAGCCACAAACAAGCATACATGTTTAATTATAGTTCAATAATGGTAATGACAGCTGAATAAAAAAAATTGCTCTATAAATACCTGAGAAGGTGCTTTTTTAACATAAACTTAGGTCAATGTTCAACGTTATGCATTAGAATGAACAAAAGTTGAATCGCCATTTATTAAACGTTTCCTAAGATTCTCGTTCGACTAGTCAAGATTGTTTTACTAATGAGCTGAACAAGACATGTTTCCCCCAATTAAAAAGCCAATATTCTACTAAACAAATGTATATGTATAAAAGGATATTCAGAAGACGAAACAGCTATTTCCACATGTTTAACGTAAGTATGAATAAGAGCTGAATAAGTATTTTATAAAACCCTAATTCAGCTTCAGTATATTATAAGAAAAGTTGATCCAATAGAGGCCAAAATGACGATTAACAAACACATTGTTCAGCAATAAATAAGCCTTGTAAAAGCGATCACACTATAGCTAAATTTCATAAAATGGACAAAATATCCGAAATTCATGATGAGTTCCGAACGCATTTCAAAGCTTATAACTCATGCTTTCTCAAAACTTTTTAAATAGCTATTCAGAAAATAAACATGGTCAGCCTCCAGAAATGTAGGATTATTTTGGAAAATGAAAACAAACATTTTAGCTTAGTATTCCGAGTAGGAGCGAAGTACTGACAAATAAAGCATGATATTGACTTGATTGACATAAAAGATCTGAAGACAACATCAAAATTTCGTTTGTTATTTGTATGTAGTTAATTTTAGATACCATTTTCAGATCTTTTATATGCTATATATATCAAGTTAATATCACTTTTAGCTATCCATATTATAATTTGCTATTGAAAAGCTTTTTTCGCCTGGGATGTTGTTCTGTACAAGAAAAGTGGAAATTTCTTTGACAGAATTGTTTAAATAAATTCCTATATCTACATTTGAAATGACATTTCTTCACAACTGAATAGTACGATATAAGAAATATGATTTATTTGGCCGTTTCTTTAAAAAAATACCACGCATCAAGATATTCGAATATGTTTCTATTCAGGCGCATAGTGCTCAGAACACTTCAAATGATTTGAATATATTCAAACAGAGAACTTTTTCTTTAATGCATAATAGCTTTATGAAAAATACAAATCAATAATATAATTAATTAATACAAATATAATTTATAAAATAAATGAATTTCAAGTTAAGTTAATGAATCATTCAAATTGATGTTTTGAACAAACTAAAACTTATTATGAAGTTAGCATAAGGTGAAGATGCATCGAAGCCAAACTTCAAATTTTCATGAACATAAATCTAGAGAACTAAATATCCGTTCAAACTGAAAATTTAATTTAATTAAATTAATAATTTCAGACTGATTTCACTTTGTGTAAATAAACATTATTTTTGTCCATCATTGACATAAATTTTCTCACTGTGCGCTAAAAATAGCCGACTGAACTCAGCTTGGATCAGCACTAAACAGCAGCTGAATAATATGCTTGTTAAGTTGTTGATTAGACGATGTCGAATAGAAGCTCAAA
Source organism: Aedes aegypti (assembly GCF_002204515.2). Lineage (NCBI taxonomy): Eukaryota > Metazoa > Arthropoda > Insecta > Diptera > Culicidae > Aedes > Aedes aegypti. The sequence continues at coordinate 21,730,892 of NC_035107.1, forward strand.
CATGATCAATATTCAGCTATGAGAGAGAGGTTTATATTTTGCACTGGACGATTTATTCATCAACTCTAGGATGGCGCAGATGGCAAGGCATACCGCTGACGATTGGAAGGTCTCGAGTTCGAATCCAGTGTCCAGGCGATTTTTAAATATAGTTGTTATATCATGATAATTGTGCACACTATATTTGAAGCGCCCAGAAAAATATTTTTTTGTTTTTAATTATTTTTGGGCCAGTGGTATAAAAGCTGAACTAAATGATGGAAAGCATTTTAAAAGCTGAAAAATAAAGTTGGAAATTCAACGGCATGCTTTAAAGTTTCTCCAAATTTGTGTGAACAACGCCTGAACAAAGGTTAGCCATGAAAATTATTAAAATGTTATTAAACATGATGCTGAATAAAACTGCCATAATGGTGTTTGTTAAATGAGTGAATGTTAGTTGGGCGCAGAATACAAAATACACCCAAAATATGAGTTTAATCCAAGGAATTCGACAAAATTTTAAAAACCGGAAAATTGAATTTCAAAATATTGTTAACAAGTGTTTCTGGTCCAAACTTAAGCGTTCGGTACCAAAATTATGACATGACTTTAGGACTCTATTGATCTAATGGACCAATGCACGCGTTCATTCATTGACATTTCAGCGGTGCCGTGTTTGGTCGTGCATTGGTCCACTGGCAATGGTTTTATAAGTCAAGCGTGTGCTAGAATAAGGGCTTAAGTCGCATGATCGATTTCTCTCAATCGATCCTCTCTTCTTTAAATATAGGTGACAAGATGTGGGTTTGTTGGCATTTTTTCACTTCAGTCCGATTGGCAGCGATGCAATCTTGCGTCCTGAGATGAAAAAATGCTGATTAGCTTGCATCTTGTCACCTTTATTCACAGAAGAGAGGATCGATGAAGGAGCCCTCCTTAGCCGAGTGGTTAGAGTCCGCGGTTACAAAGCTAAGCCATGCTGAAGGTGTCTGGGTTCAATTCACGGTCGGTTCAGGATCTTTTCTTAATGGAAATTTCCTTGACTTCCCTGGGCTTAGAGTATCATCGTACTTGCCACACGATATACACATGCAAAAATGGTCATTGGCAAAGTAAGCTCTTAGTTAATAACTGTGGAAGTGCTCATAAGAACACTAAGCAGAGAAGCAGGCGCTGTCCCAGTGAGGACGTAATGGCAAGAGGAAGAAGAAGGATCGATGAAGAGAATTCGATCATGTGACTTACGCCCTTATTCTGATTCGCCCACTTTTATAACCATGGGAAGGACAAACAGTAATAATATACCAAAATTTGACTCTAAGACCTAGTATCAAATCCTTATAGTAGATGAAGTCTGCATTCTCGTTGAACCCTCTAATACCCAACCCCGCCTTTAGACGGGGTACACTTTGGAATTTTGTGTATTTTATCGTAGCTCGAAAATCAAAATGATTTTATTTTTGGCTTATACCTTGACTCATAACACGCATATAAGAAATGTTTTTTATGAGTTTTGAAACTTTTTTGTATTTTTAGAAATTGTTTGAAAAATTGCATTCTTATATAACCTACCAATGCCTGGGCTTCATTTAACGTGTAATATAAAAAATCGTACCTTTTATATTTTTCTGTGATTAACCTATCACAAAAGAAGAGCCTGATGGTATTAAAATCATTTCAAACCTGTTTTTCCGTTAGTTACACGGAAAATAAAATACGCTCCAAAAAAAAAAAAATTAAAAATTTAGTATATTTAAAAATACCGTAACAATTTAAATTTTTATTATTGCCAAAAATCAACAACTAGAAAAGGCTTCAAGAAAAAATTAAAAAAGCTAGGGATGTTCAAAAATAAAAATTATAAAAATCAAAAACCAAAATTTAAAAATTTGCGAATAAAAATAAATAAATGCCCAAAACGTGTTTAGAAAGATTTTAGATGACGAAAAATAATACTTAAATCGAAAATAAAAATTTGGGTATTAGAGGGTTAAAACAAAAAGCGCAATATTCAATAGAATATCCTCATTATTTTTCTCTCCAGAACTCTTCCTCAACACCCACTAAGCTCAAACCACCGCATTACAGGCACTTAAAGCGCGCTTCTAATAATAACACCATAAAACCCACTCTCAACGGGTGCCATCGATTAATTAACCTGTTGCAATCTGGGATTCTAATTAAAAATGCATCTTGCGTACGGTGGAATTTATAGCCCGTTTGAAAATCCATCTTGAAAAGTTTAATTTGTTGAACCCTGGGAGGGAGGCACCGATACTACACACAAAATATGACACAACACTTTTCCAAATTGCAAGATAACTCCCGCTCACCTACGACAATCAAGGCAGGCCTGGGGAAAATCGCTAGTTTTCATTTATTGTGTACCTTCGATCTTTCTGGACAAACTTGGAAAAGGGGCCATAGTTTTATGTGCATTCAATTTCAATGATGATTGGAAAACAGTAAAAAGATGCGTGTTTCATTACTTTATATTCGATCAAATTAAAAGGTACTATCGTGGCATTGCTTTTGGGTGTTACAGGAATTGATTTTCAACCGACTGTTGTCAACTTTGTTGGAATGCAAAAATTTGTTTTGATCAATTACGCGCTTTTATCAAGTTTGTCCATTCTTCAAGATCTGGGCTCACAGTGACAGTTCGTGGCAGCAGAATCTCGGCTCACTATGACGTACATAAATTTTGTATAGGTTTCTCCCTCCCAGGTTGAACCCGTCGCACCTTCTTGGTCGTAGTAGGCCATCAGGGTGCGATGAATATCGATACGGTAACATCGGGGTATGGCAAAAGTACCAATAGTGGTACAACTAAGGAAAACAGTGTTTAAAGTTTTAATCAATAGATCTCACCTTGATAATGCTTGGTGGAAATTAATCTGATGCGATTTTTTTGAATTAGGAATTGAAATGAGGCACTAATTTTACTCATTTTCTGGGCTCTGAACCCATAGAAAAGGTTTCTATGCTTTGTAAAGCTTATCGAAAAGATAGATTTTGCTAACGACGTTAGCTCTCGGTGATTTATGGTCGGATTTGGAACCGGTAATATGGCAATCCCGGGTGCTGTTTCGCCTACCGTAAATCGACCGAAAACCAAACAAAGGGAAACAATTTATGACCTTCCCACTAATAAGGGAAACAAAGTTTAAAAGTTACAAATTAGGACCAAACTGATATGTCTCAAAGTTTTCCCCTATTCAACGCCTGCAGAAATAGCTGAAATAGCGGCAGAGTATGCCCAGGACTAGTAGCGACTGAGTGTCCTAAAAATTGTAACTTTGGATACCTCATGTCTGGAAAATGAAATCAAAAATAGACCAAATAGGACCAAGAACAGTAATCAGTGGATAAGAGCTTAAGGGTGTGATAACCGAGTCCGCTAGGTGAAGCGGGATAAGATAGTCTAACTATAATTCTGCTGCGCTGCAGAGTGCAGGCCTATCGCGCCACCACGCAGATGTATACATCCACAGAAGTGTATCCACATGCATAGGCAAGACACTCGTCACCACAAAGGGTTTAACCAGGTTCGTCCCACTCGGGCTCAGATTTGGTACCACTTCTAGTACTGCATTTGGTCCAAAGACACATTAAGGACCTCCATGTCTCTTGCAGATGCCCAAAATTTTATGGGAGCAATTCTCGCTGAAACCAGGCCGCCATCGGCACCCATCGTTAGAATTCCAATTTTATGTCACTGAGCGCTTGTTTTCGATAAAACTTAAGAGTGGTCCTTTCTGTTTTCTCAAATTGGTGGACCCCTCGTACGCCAGCTAGCTGAACAGTTTGCGAAAAAGCCCATTTTTCGATAAATCTTGGGTGTTTCTTCACGGGATATGTCTCATATTTCGCTTGGAACACATAGCAAACTTAGTGGCATCGTATAGAGAAAGGATATAGCTTTCATTTAAACTTGGAAAAATGTTGGCGGCCATTTTGAATTTGGCCGACATCTTGAATTTTGTTGGAAAAATCGATTTTTCACCATTAGCGCACCGCTAGTTTTGAATTCTGAGATCACCATCAGAAAGCTGAGGAAAAATTGCGTACGATAGGCTACAAAAACTAGGTGAGCAAAGGTATTTACCCTATGATATGAACGATTTTCTAAATCATGTTCTACTATTTTGACGTATATGGCTAGTGCAATCAATGCAAACATATTTTTTTGTACAACAAAGAAACAAGTTTTCAATCGTTGGTGTATTATTTGAGACAGATGAAGAATAGGAGTATTAATTTGAGTGAAAAAATCTGGCGGCCATCTTGGATTTTGACGCCATCTTGGTTTTAAGTAGTAGAATGAGTTTTCACCTTGTTAGCACTCAACATGTTGAATGTCAATGCTACCGTTACACTTATTCTTCTTCTTGTTCTTCTTTTTCCTCACGTTACGTCCCTACTGGAACAGAGCCAGCCCTTCAGATTAACTAGTTTTAAAAACAAATTATCAAATAGGATTTTTTAAACGCCTATTTGCAACCTGAATGATTCTTCTGCATATCACCGAGGTGTAAAATAGCATTAATTCTTTCATTTAACAACCATTTAAAAACCATTGATACAAATGAACAATCAGTTGAACAGCTGACATAAGATAAGAAAGATAGAATCTGATTGTTTTTTTTTTTAACGGAAGCCTTATAGGGGAACTGGGGGTAAAATGAACACCCTAAGCAATTTTCATGTTTTCTTGCTTATGAAGCTGTCAGATTCTTTTTCAATAGCTCAAAATTGGAGAAGGATGTTTATGCAATGTAACAAGTTGAAATATTGTGATGGTAATAGAATTTTATCAACATTATTTTAATTTTGAAAATTACTTTCCATAGAGTCAAAGTTCCAAACATGTGGGTAAAAAGAACATGCAGCGGGGGTAATATGAACATACACTTGGGGGTAAAATGAACATACAATGGGGGTAATATGTACATATACTGGGGGTAATATGAACACATGCTGGGGGTAAAATGAACATCATTCAAATTGAACGGGCTGCGGCATGATTCTGGTCATCTGGTACATGATCATTGCATATCTCACAGGCATTCTGGAAGCTATGGAACGTTTAGCTGCGACCATTTGGATGGTTGTCGGTTTCTGTCTTTGTATTTTCTCCGGAAAACTCTCGGCATCTGAAATAAAATTCGGTAGTATTCGCCCTGCCATGGTGTTCATATTACCCCCATCTAGAGTGGTTCATTTTACTCCCAAAGAATCAATATAATCAAATCATTTGTTCTAACTTGTTCTACTTTCAAGTTCCGTCTACTTATCATAAATACCTTAAAGATATGATGTGCTTCGCAGTTCAATAGATTTCTGATGATTTTAGTCATAAAAACCTTAAATTCCACGATTGAAAATTTACATCATATGAGAAAACGGAGAAGCGTACTTTGGTTTTGTTCACTTTTCCAGGTTTTGACAGTTCTAGATCGCGCTAGAGTTGTCGAAATAGTTTCTTAGTCTGAGATTTAAGGATGGTGCTATGTTTTGCATAGATTTATAGCATAATTACCGTAAAACACAAACCTGTTCCTTTTACCCCCCTGTTCATTTTACCCACAGTTCCCCTAATTCAACATGATGAGCACTGAGATGGTAAAAAATCATGCAACTGCTAAAAACCAAGATGGCGTCGAAAGCCAAGATGGCCGCCAATTTTTCTAGCCTCAAAATAATACACCTGTCTTTCGGCATTACGTCCACATTAGAACAAAACCTGCTTCTCATCATTCAATTTCGCTATTTTTCACATGCATGTTGGGCGGTACTAATGACTTAGAAAATCAAGGATGTTTTTTGCTTCAAAATTCAAGACTTTCATTATAAATTAATGCACTTTTGTCAATGTTTTACGTTAGAACTACAGATATTACCAAAAGACTTACTAATGTCCCGACACGCAATCTAAAAACTTCATACAATGAACAACAAAAAAATGTTTGTTTAATAATTTATTGAATTTATTTATTTACTAGTGGTCCCGGCAAACTTCGTCTTGCCATCAAGTAGGCTGTTGAAAACCGCTACGAATCGTCTCATACAAACTGACAGTTCCGATCACTCTTCTATTTCCGACTTTCCCGGTGAATATCCTGGAACTTTTATACACACAAACACGTCGGAACCCTTGACAAACAAAATGGAGAAAGTATCATCAAAATCCGCTGATCCGTTCGTAAGCCATTTCGTGACATACAAACACCATTCCATTTTTATTTATATAGATTATTACTGAATTCAAAGATATGTCGAAGAATTATTCTGTTGTCAGAAATCGCATTAAAAAGAATATTCCTGTTTAATAACCTGGATTTATAACTAATAAAGCTGAGTATCAGACTCGGTTCCAGTAGGGACGTAACGTCAGTAAAATGAAGAATAATAAGAAGAAGAGTATACGTAACTTTTTTTATTGGTAGCCTCTAAATTCGACATGCTGAGTGCTATCAAGGTGAAAAATTAATTCTACTACCTAAAATCAAGATGGCGTCAAAATCCAAGATGGCCGCCAGATGTTTTCACTAAAAATAATATTCTTATACTTCACTCGACTCGAATAAAACACCAAAGGTTGAAAACTTGTTTCTTTGTTGTACAAAAAATGATATTTGTATTGATTGCACTCGCCATATACGTCAAAATCGTATAACATGATTTAGAAAATCGTTCATTTGATAGGGTAAATACCATTGCTCACCTAGTTTCTGTAGCCTATCTTACGCAATTTTTCCTCAGCTTTCTGATGGTGATCTCAGAATTCAAAACTATCGGTGCGCTAATGGTGAAAAATCGATTTTTCTAACAAAATTCAAGATGGCGGCCAAATTCAAAATGGCCGCCAACATTTTTTCAAGTTTGAATGAAAGCTATATCCTTTCTCTATACCGGTATTTTCCGTTTTTATCAACACGAACGGCGATTTTCAGTTGACAAAAACGGAATAATTTTCTTAGACAAAATATTTTACAAATCTGTATAGAAAATAGCACTTTTAACCGGAAAGTACACATTTTCGTTGAATATATGCATAGAATTGATGTTAAGGGGCTGTGAGGATCCTTTCAATTGTTCATTCGTGTAGGTTCGTAATGGAATTTGATTGCGGTCTTCAATCAATAAGTATGATTTTGCAATAAATCCTTAATAGTTATAGTCTTACTTTTGGTCAGAATGTCAATATATGCGTTATGGAATATTAAAACGATAATCACTTAAATGTACTATGCACTTTTAGATTAGTCTTATTTGTACAAATGACGAACGCAAAAGTGTGTCAAGCTGATCATTATTTTTTGTAAAAAAAATTAACAATTTCTTTTTTTGTCTGATCCTTCCTCTTCTTCTTTATATCATTACATCACAACTGGGAAGGTTGTTCTTGTAAACACTTAACAGATTGACTGAGAGCTTTTTTTGACATATTTACACTTGTCGAGAAAACTTCTAACCTGAAAACATTCAACGAGAAATACCTTAACCGATAACACAGCGGAACGTTTATTTCTCAAAGTACAACCACAGACAAACAGACGTAACACTTAGAACAAATGTCGATCAAAATCATAGTCACGAGGACATGAACGCCCAATGCTAAAACCGGTGTGTTTGGCCGATAGGCCAACAGATGGCGGTAGTGTGCAAACGTAAAACACGAACAAAAACGATGCGAGCGCTATGGGTGGTGGATCGGCCACCCACCATATTTTTGAACCGACCGTTAAAAAGGTTGTCGATGGCCAATGATGAGAGTGTAATGTCTGTTTGTCTGTGGTACAACTTTTCACTTTATTTGATATCACTGAATCTATTGCCGATTTCAAAAACGTCCTAGCTGGCTTGGTTCAATGCAAACACTTTTGAAAATGCATTACTTATCGATTTCATTCAACTTGCAATCAAGTTAACCGGCAAAAATTTACAGCATATATGAGTTTTTGGACACTAAGTATTACGAATCAATGAAGTGTGTATTACTTTCGTTAATACAAGAGATGGATTATTTAGAAAACTTTGTAACTGGCATGCAAGCATGATCGAAAATTCGAACAAATTGATATTCCAGTAATTTCGATCAAATCATGTCTAACACTAAAGTTAAGATCCTATTTGGCAAGCTCGCTATGAATTATTGCCAAACGATTAAAAACCCTAGTTGAAATTTCATTGAAACATCAATAAAACAAGGATTTTTTTTATAATGTTGACAACCTTCAGTAAAAAATTGTGATGTGCTTGTAAATTTCTGTGAGCGGTATAAGATTCAACATTCTAAAATTAAATGCAGATACATAAAAGACACACGAAAAGGTTATTTTTGTTTAGCAATGTAACATGTATTTTTGAACTGAAAACTTAACTAAAGTTCTTGTTGTCTATTCAGTAGAACTTATGTTGAACAGGTTCATCAAAAACATAGAAGTATACATACTCAACAACAAGCATCCTTGTCAAAGCATTGAAGCTTTTTGGTTGGAAAATGTTTTGTTAATTGTTTCAATAAATTAGATGCATTATAGGCTAATGCCAGTTTGTATAAGACTCTTCATAAATGTATTTATTTCTTAGTGGAGAAGAGATGAGTGTCTACTTGAAGATCAGCCCTATTTCTCCTTCCTTGATGTAAACTTATATAATGGAGATTCAGAAATTTTCTTTAGATTGCTATGTTCTACTGATTCTTGTCCTCTCCCTCTTGAATTAGAATCTGTGAAATTCTATCATGTTTGAGTCAAAAGAAATGAAAAATGATTAAAGTTTCTTTATCCAAAATATAACGGGTTTATAACTAGTCTTATCAAATACGAAATAAACTCGATCTTGTACCATGTGTCGTTGCCCAAACATTTATGGTACTTGAGCAAAAGCAAAGTGCTTAGAAAAGTGTACAGTAATCTATCAAATTTGGGTATCCCGTGAAGAAATACCCAAGATTTATCAAAAAATGGGCTTTTTCGCAAACTGTTCAGCTAGCTGGCGTGCGAGGGGTCCACCAATTTGAGAAAACAGAAAGGACCACCCTTAAGTTTTATCGAAAACTAGCGATCAGTGACATAAAATTGGAATTCTAACGTTGGCGGCCTGGTTTCAGCGAGAATTTCTCATGGCTCATAAGGTAATCTAGAATGCCGTGAAAAGTGTACTGCTATCTGTCAAACTTGGGTACCTTTTGCACTACCGAGGCACCAAATGCAGTACTAGAAGTGGCACCCAATCTTAGCCTGAGTGTGACGGACCTGTTTGGTCCCTCGGTAGTGTAAAAGGTACCCAAGTTCGACAGCTCGCAGTATACTTTGCACGGCATTCTAGATTACCTTGTGAGCCATAAAATTTTGGGAAACTGCAAGTAACATGGAGGTCTTTGGTTTAACAAATCATGGTGCTTATTTCTATATTATATTTTGAAAATACCGCTTTATCAATGATTTTTTCAGTACAATTTTGAATCATCTTCTTGGTTTTCAATGTAGCAAATAACGATAGGTACTCCGAATTCAGATATTTGACTCTTAATTTTTCTTTTCTGTTCATGAACAAAGTAATAGAGTTTGGACAATTATTTTGTTTTGCAAAATGTAAACACATAAAATTTATTCAGTCAAAGTGCGATCCGTTCGCTAATGGAATAAGAAAGGTTCAATCAATCCCCTAACTGAGCCATAAGTTCATGTGGCCTTCATTGTATGTGGCCCACGATGAGCTTAGAGATTGTTGTAATATCCGGTCTTCTTATTACACTACCAACTTGAAGTTAAAGCATATCAAAGCAAATAATTTCAATATTGACAGATTTCACGCCAACTCGACACGCGATTGGCAGCACCCCTTCCGAATTCAATGAACTTTCTGGATGTCAAAAGTATGTGAAACTAAGATACTTTGCATACTTTGTTTTTTTCAAAATAGATCTAGATTAACATTTGGAAAGCGTCAAAGTTTTTTTTTAACTTTTTTTTATAAATCCGTATAACTCAAAAACGGTAAGACCTACAAAAAAAGTGTTGTATGGGGGACTGTCGTGAAATTTCCTGACGTTTTAGAGAAAAATATTAAAAAAATTAAAACACATTTTCTACACTGAAAAAAAAAATAATCAAAACTTTAAAGTCGATTTAAAAAAACGGCCACTTCAGATTTTGATCATCCTTAAGCAAAAAGTTTCGTAATTAAATTTACTAAAAGTCGCCCATACATTGCAAATTAGGCATATTTTAGAGAAAAAAGTTTTTCTAACATCGAATTTTTTAAGTCCCAAAGTTTTTTTTTACTTTTTTTTATAAACTCGTATAACTCGAAAATGGCAAGACCTACAAAAAAGTGTTGTATGGGGGACTGTCGTGAAATTTCCTGACGTTTTAGAAAAAAAAGTTGAAAAAATAAAAACACATTTTCTACACTGAAAAAAAAATATGATTCAAAACTTAATAGTCGATTTAAAAAAAAATGGCCATTTCAGATTTTGATCATCCTTAAGCAAAAAGTTTCGTAAGTTAATTTACTAAAAGTCGTCCATACATTGCAAATTGGGCATATCTAAGGGAAAAAAGGTTTTCTAACAACGAAGTTTTCAAGTCCAAAACTGATTTTTTTTTCAAAGATTTTGTTCTAAACCGTCAAATATGATCGTGTTTTCATGTGATAAATGAGTTTGAATCAGAAATAAATTGTATTTTTTATTGAGAATAGTTAAAAAATGGAATTATGCAGTGATTATGTTTTTTAAATGAAGGCAATCTATGGATTTCGCCTCTGCCTATGAGAAAATCAAATCCGTCTCCGTCTCTGAAGAATTTGTTACGTATTTCGTGGAGAAAGTTGATAAGCTAATAACTCATGATTTTATTTGCAAAGAACAGTCTTCTTTTCTACGAAACAAAAAAAACTCCTTAAAACAAGGTAAAATACTGGTAATTAGCGACTTTTCTGAAAATTACAGTATTATCATACAAAACGCTGCTCAAGGATATCACTGGAATAATTCCCAAGCAACGATACACCCATTCGAGATTTACCATAAAAAAGATAATAAATTGGAAAACGTTAGTTTTATTATAATATCAGAAGTGTTGACCCATGATACAGTAGCAGTTCAGCTATTTATTTTAAAATTGATAAATTTTGTTAAACAAAAAATAAATTTCTCAAAACTTATTTTTATGTCAGATGGAGCTGCAGCTCATTATAAAAATAAAAAAAAATTGCCAGCTTATGTAATTTCAAAAAAATATATGGATTGGAAGCAGAATGGCACTTTTTTGCCACATCCCACGGCAAAGGCCCCTGTGACGCTATTGGTGGCATTCTCAAGCGAATGGCAAAAAGAGCAAGTCTTGCTTATTCAGTAAAGATCAAAAATAATGTAAATATTCATGTGCAGATACTACGTTTTAGGATATATAGCAATAATAAAAATAATGATGCATTATAAAAAAAAATAACACGACTTTTTTTTATAAGCATAATATTGACCCTTTCCAGACACCTGTTAAGATTGGCTTTGACCAAATAAGAAATAAAATATTATTGTGATATCTTTCCAACCATTAAAAACCCATCGGATTGTTAGACGGAGTTCATTTTCTCATAAGCGGTTTGGTGCGAGATCAATTGTATTTAATTAAAAAAAAACTCTGTATAATTCCGTTTTATTTCTTTTAACTACTCCCAATAAAACAAATATAATCTATTTTGTGATTAAAACTCATTTATCATTTTAAAATATGAGCATACTAGACTATTTAAAGCGAAATAAAAAAAAAAAAAAATTGCACTTAAAAAATTCGTTGTTAGAAAATCTTTTTTCCCTAAAATATGCCCAATTTGCAATGTAAATAGTAAATTTAATTACGAAACTTTTTGCTAAAGGATGATCAAAATCTGAAATGGCCGTTTTCTTTAAATCGACTTTAAAGTTTTGAATCATTGTTTTTTCGGTGTAGAAAATGTTTTATTTTTAATTTTTTTCAATATTTTTTTCTAAAACTTCAGGAAATTTCACAACAGCCCCCCATACAACACTTTTTTGTAGGTCTTACCGTTTTCGAGTTATACGGGTTTATAAAAAAAGTAAAAAAAAACTTTGACCGTTAAATGTTAGTCTAGATCGATTTTGAAAATACAAAGTATGCGAAGTATCTTAGTTTCACACACTTTTGACATCCACAAAGTTTCATTGAATTCTGAAGGGGTGCTGCCAATCGCGTGTCGAGTTGGCGTGAAATCCGTCAATACCTTCAAGAATTCAATCTGTTCTTTTTTCAAAAAAGAAAAAAACAAAAGTGAGACGAATAATAAGTAAATTTAGTAAGAAATTTCTTAGGTTGCGGTAAACTCGTCAAGGGCGAAAACTATTTTAATATAGATAAATAATAATCTTAGGATCTCCTCAACAGTGTTCTTTAAAACATAAAAAAAAAAAAATTTTAACAATTTGAACCAGAATTTGTTTTTTTTTGGATATCTAGGGAAGTATTCAAAAAAAAAAAAAAATATATCCTGGAAAAATCTTGAGGTATGCATAAGAGATTGATGAAACTTCTGTAAAAATTCTCATTGAACTCCTGCAAGTATCACTTAAAGGACACTCGAGGAAGTTTTGAAGGATCATTGGAAAAAAAACAAATAATAATCAGTCGGATTCCTCGATGATTCCTGAAAGAATTGCTTAAAAAATAGTGGAGAGCATTAGTGGGAAAATCTCTGGAGGAAATCGTGAGATAGTTCTGGGAAATATTTCAAAGTAATCCCTTTGGAAATTAGCGGAGAAACTCCTCTAAGCATTCCTATTCGGTAAAAGTTTTACCGAGAATCGTCCAACTATTACCGAGATATCAGCTGTTGGGTTCTCGGCGAATCCGTTTAAGTGTGTGCCTCTGTTTAGTTAATCTACGAATTTCATCAGAAATTCCTCCATCAGGAACTCCCAAAATAATATATTTAGGATTTTCTGCAAGAAATTCCTCCAGGGTTTCTTCGGGAGATTTTTTTTTCCTGTTTTGGAGCGTCTTGCTGGGTAGTGCTTCGTAAAGCCCAAGCAGGACAGTTCGGTTTTGCGTCGTCCGATAGATTTAGCTCACGGTTTCGCGCGTGTTCTCGTCGCTGGAGATTTTTTTTTTGTGTTTTTTCTGTTTTGGAGCGTCTTGCTGGGTAGTGCAGGACAGTTTTTACATTCAGAAATGGAATAGTGAAAAGTGAAAAATGAAAAAGTGATTTGTTTGATTTGTGTCCTCAGTACTGTTGGTTTTTGGCTGCCCTAAGTTCACCGAACCATCCGGAAGTAACAGGCAGCACATAAATTTAGAGAATCAATCCGGTGAGTTTATTCCAGTATGATACTTTTTCTTTTGTGAACCTTCCGGATCGTTTTTGTCCGCGTCGTGGAACTTCTGATCGTTTCTTGAACGAAAAATGTTATTTTCGGAGTTTGACAATTATGTTCAGATTGCGCATTCTGTCCGGGCGGGTGTTACGCAACTAACAATCGGTTGTGGATGCTTTTTAACCGTTCGATGACCCTGGAGGGATCGATTCTGCTTTTCGTATAATTTTGAGCAGAAAAACCGACTGTGTTATCCTAGGGTGTTTAGTTCGAACGCGCTTCCTTTCGTTTTTCGATTATCTAAAAATACAGTACCGCCCAGTACAGTTTTTCAATGGGCACAGCACAGTTTTTCAATAGGCGTGATTTTTTTTTACGCGTATCGTTATTTTATACAATCCGATGACCCTGGAGGGATCGGTTTTGCTTTTTACTGGTTATTGAGCAAAAATATTACTGCACAATCCACAAGCATTTCGCGAAATACTATTTATACTATTTATACTATGAATAAGCTATTGTTTTCTCTTTTGATTGCCGGCATTCAAAAGATTAATTTGAAAACGCTTAAACAACAAATATTTATGTTCTATCGCCAGTTTTCTAGGCGAATCCTGACAATATACCTTCCCCAACCTCCAACTCCGGAGCACTTATGAGGGTGTCGCTGAGTCGGTGGCCTCTCATTAAGTAAGTGCTACATCAACATTTCCTTCCCCTATCCCAAGTTACGGTAAAGATGGGCGTGGCCGGGAATAGCGATATTCATGCTTTTAGTATTCTTGTTTATGATTTGAACAAGGTATACTCCCCTGCCTTGTTCTTGAAAGTAGTCAGGATGAGATTATTAAAAAGAGACATGAATGTTGCTAGTATCCAATCTACGAAGTATACCGTAACTACGCTAACGCTAACGCTAACGCTAAATTCCTCCAGGGTTTCTTCTGAGATTTCACCCGGAATTCCTCAAGAGATTCTATCAGGAGTATCTTCAGGAAATTTATCAGGAATTCCTCCAGAAATTTCATGTGGAGTTAATCTAGAGATTTTATCGGGACTCCTGATTCTATCAGGAGTTCCTCTTACAATATCTTCATATTCCTCCCAGTAACGATTCCCTCACCTCAAATCTACCTGTCCCACGAATATAAATTCTAGAATTTCAGCAACAAATTTGCATGCAATGAGCAGAGAGTTGTTAGGAAGGACGATTTCTTGAGCTTGAGCTTGAGCTTGATTGGCCGCCCGTGGATGCTCTCCAGTATCGCCAGATCAGCTGCGCTTACACAAGGAACCAACCGAATGACTGCTTGGGACTAACAGGCATCCTCAGTGTATGGTGAGTGCTGGTGATCTTCTATTTTTAGGCAACAATGGCACCTGCCACGTCAGAATGCAGACCAATGAGGGGAAGGGGGAGGAATTGATGATGCATTGAACTGACTCCCACGTAGACCGTATATACCACTGCATCTACGCCAGTTCATGCGGGAGTTTATGGATTGGGGGAAAGGCATGGCAGAGAGGTTTGCTTTTGTGGTTAGCAGACTGCCTATGTATCAGGCGTAAAAAAGGCGTGCGCGTGGAAGTAGGAAGCGTTAGGGAAACGGTTTCTTGTCCGTCTCTGGTTCTAGCGTTTGCTATGAACGAATAGTTTGAGTGGGATATATTTAGAATGGAAGATAGAAGCAAGTGAGAGATATACAACTACAAAGTACGAGGAGAGGGACGGGCCTGGGATTGAACCCATGACCTTCTGCATATGAAGCAGAAGCGGTAGCCATCAGACCACCAACCCCGTCAGTTGTTAGAAAGGACGATTTCAATAATTTACTCTTTGATTACTTTTTGATTTATATTCTAAATTTGTCGAAATAGTCATTTTTAGAATCATAGAACAGGTAGAAAATGAGGTTACGATTCGCCACTGATTCCTCCAAGGATTCCATCAAGAGTTCCTCTAGGGATTCTATCGGGAATTCCAATAGGGATTCTGTTAGGAGTACCTTTAGGGCTACCATTAAAGTTCTACTGAGGATTTCATCACGAGTTCATCCAGGAATTCCATCAAGAGTTCCTTCAGAGATTCCAGCTAGCATTACTTTCGAGATTCTATTAGGAGTTCCTCCAGAGTTTATATCAGAAAGTCACCTACGACTAACATCAGGATCTTCTAGGGATATCATAAGGAATTTCTCTAGGCATTCTATCAGTAGTTCCAGCAGGAATTATATCAGGAATTCCTCCAGGGATTTCATCAGGAGTTCCTAAAGTGATTCCATAGGGAATTCTTCAAGGGATTTCATCAGGAGTTCCTGCTAGAATTCTTCTTCTTCTTGGCATTAACGTCCCCACTGGGACATAGCCGGCTTCTCAGCATAGTGTTGTTATAAGCACTTCCACAGTTATTAACTAAGAGCTTTCTTTGCCAAAGTTGCTATTTTCGCATTCGTATATCGTGTGGCAGGTACGGTTATACTCTATGCCCAGAGAAGTCAAGGAAATTTACTTTATGAAAAGATCCTGGACCGACCGGGAATCGAACCCAGACACCTTCAGCATGGCTTTGCTTTGTAGCCGCGGACTCTAATCACTCGGATGGGATGCCTTCAAAAATTCTTCAAGGATAAATATCTCCAAGAATACTCAAAGGTTATCAGGAATTCCTCCTAAGATTTTTCCGGAAATGTCTCAGGATTTTATCACCGGAATAACTCTACAGATTCCATTGGAAATTTCTCAAGGAATTTCTCACAAAATATTTTCAGAGATTCTTGGGGGTTTTCAGAAATTAATTCAGCAATTTTACCAAAAATTTCTAATAAAGATTTCACAAGTAATTAGGGAATCCATCAGTATATCCTCAAGTGACTCTGTGAGGAGTTCCTCCTAGGATTCAAAAAAGGAATTCCTTCAGCGATTCCTCTGAGAATTCGTTCATTGAATCCAACAGGAATTGCTTCGAAAATTTCGCTAGGATTTCCTCTAGGCATTCCAACTAAAAGCCATCCAGGAATTTCTCTAAGGATTCCACCAGAGGTTCATCCATGGATTGGATCTGAAATTCGCCCAGATAATTCTCCATGATTTCCATCAGGAAAATCTTCAAGGAATAAGCTGAAATTCTCATAGGGTTTCCACTAAAAATTCATTTAGAAGCTTCACCAATATTTTTCCGTTGATTTCACCGGAAATTCAAAAAAATCTTCTGAAAGTTCTTCCAAAACATTCTGGAAAAAATCCTTCGGTTCCTTCAGAGATTTCACCAGTATTTTATCTTACTATTTCTTCCGGAAAGGTGTTTTTTAAGAAATTTCGCCATGAGTTCTTCCAGGGTTAAGAATATCAATAGAGCTTCTCTAGAAATTCTTTACCAGAAAAATCTAATACAGCTTCGCTAGAAGTTCTACCAGAAAATACTTCAATGATTTGACTAGGATTTTCCTTCTTCGAAATTTTCAGGATTATCAGAAATTCCTCCAGGGTATCAATAAAAACACCACAAGTTCAAATGACTTTTTTTTTCTGGAAAACCGCGAGAGAATAGACCAGCAATTCCACGAAGGGTTGAACTTCAAGTTGAATTCCTTGACGGATTTTTTGGAAAATTTCTGGAAAAAATCATGGAATAATTTATACTGAAATCATTGGAGGAATCACCAAAGAAAACACCGGAGAAATTCACTGGGGAAATTCCTTAAAATATCTCCGAAAGTACTTTTAAAGCAATCCCTGAAGGAGTTTCTACAGGATTCTCTAAGGCAATTCCTGTTGGATTCCTTGGAAAAAATCCTCCAAGATATACTGGAAGGAGTTGATGGATAAATTCCTTTAGGAATCCTCGGAGAAATATCCGGTAGATTCTTGAAGTAGTTCCTTCAATAATCCGAGGTCGAATGCCTCGTAGGTTCCCTTAAGGGATACAAAGAAAAATCTTTTAAGGAAACACTGGAAGAATTCATAATATAATTTATTGAAGATTCCCTAGAAGAATCCCCTGAAAGTAACCTGGGGGAACCTCTCGAATAATTGCAAGCGGGATTCCTGGTGAAATCCCGTGTGTGAAATTTGTTTTGAATTCTTTTGCAGTATTTCTTGCTGTATTCTCAAAAGCTTCCTGGTGGAATCTCAAGATGAATTCCTTAATGAATCCTTGGAGAAATTTTTGGTGGAATCACTGTGAGAGTTCCTGAAGTGAATCTTTAAATGTATTTCTGTAGGAGTTTTCGAAGAATTTCTAGCAAAAATCGCGTAGGAATCTCTGGAAGAATGTTTGGGTTAATCACTGAAGGATTTTTTGGAGGTATTCTTAGGGAAAGGTTTTTGATGCATAGGAGAAATTCCTGGTGGAATTATTGATGGAATTTCTGTTATAATTTCTTGAGCAATCTCTATAAAAATTTCTAGAGTAATTCCTAGTAAAAGCACAGGAAAAAAAACCTTAAATAATCTGTATAGAATTTCTTGAAGTTTCGATGGAGGAATTCCTAAATACATCTGTGGAGGATATTTTGGAAGAGTTCTTGAAGGAAACATTGAATGAATAAATCCCTCGGAAGTTTTTGTGTAAATCTCTGGAGGACTCTGTAGAGAAAATTACAAGAAAAAATCGCTGAAGAAATTCCTTTTGGTTGAATTTAAGGAGGAGTCCTAGGAGAAGCCCTGAAAAAAGTTCTGGTGAAATCCTTATGGGAATTTCTGGTGATAAATTTATTGAGAAGTATCTGAAATAATTCGTTATGTGATTCCTGAATAATGATATAACTTTAAGAGGAAATAAAGGAATCTTTGAAAAATTGTGATAGCAATCTCCGGAAGAATTCTTGAAGTCAGCCTTGAATTAAACTCTGAAAAATTACTGAAGAAATCACTTGAGGATGTTTTTGATCTTTGAAGGAATCAGTAAAGGAAACTCTGAATAATTAGCAGAGGAATCTTTGAAGGAACCTCTGGAAGAAAGCCAGCCTGAAGAATTTTCCTCGGAGGATTTTCTGGGTAAATCTGTGGATAAATTTCTAGAGGAATTGTTGATGAAATTCCTGGTAGAATCCCAGGAAGACTTTCTGGTGGAATCCCTAGTATAATCAATGGTTCTGGAAAGACTTCATAGTAGAATAACTGGAGGAAACCGCTTAAGACTCCGGATACAAACTTTAAGGAAATTACCCTAGCCATTCTCATATCGATGACTGCTCAGAATAATCCCCGATAGAGATCCCTCATAATTTTAGAGTTCTGCCGGAATACTTTGTGCGAATTATAATTGTAATTCCTCCTCAATATCCATTTCTTCCGGAATTTAAATTCTGAAAGTTCTGCTCTTTCTCACAACGATTATTGCCATAGAAATATTCACCCCCACAGCCACAGAAATCGAAAAAAATAACAATCACTTATTCACTAGGCTTGCCGAGAGAATTCAAAACATGCCAAAAAATATGGTGTTGCTGCAACAAACTTTGACAGTCGGTCAAACGGTTGCAGCAACATAAATCGGTTTGACTAACTTGGGGGCAGAGTCAATGTTGGTCAAACCGTCTGAGCGTCTGTGGGCTGCATTAGTCTCCAAAAAGAAACTTGCTACCAGCCCTGCATACTGCGCTAGCTTCGATACAGAGCTCAAAACCAGGCTCCTTCGATTGAATTGGTTGGAAGATTGCCCATTTACTGGTTGCTTTGTGTGAGTTCCTGGTTTTCATCGTTTTCATTGAATGGAAGCAAATTATTTTCCTCGCAGTTTGACACGTTTCACGTGTGACACGATTACTAGATTGACGGATTTCTATGAGTCATGGTTCAGGAATTTTAAACCGGAACACCCGGAAAGTGGATGATAAAGTAAACCCATCGGCGTGAAAATGAACGACGTCCTTTCCGAGTGGAACGTGAGAGAACCACATCACGTCCATTACTGCTGGCTATTGGCATCAGCTGTCTGCTAAAGCCCAGCGCACAGTCTCGCACCAGATTGAAATTTTAGAGCCGATAACAGCAATCCAAAATCGACGGAATTGAGGGGGGACGTTTAAGAGGATGGGTGACGCTCGGTACAGAATGCGATAAAGTCGATGGAGCCGTTTCGCTAATGGAGTTGTTTGCAGTTTTTTAAAGCGTTGTAAGGTGATAGCTTTTAGCTGCTGGATGATATGGTAATTAAGAGGGCGATAAAGCCGTGTCTGTAATTCATTAGCGTTTAAAAATTGCATTACCTTGATGCAAAAGTTCGCAGTATCTATTTCGTTAAGTGAAATTTGAATTACGCAAATATCAGCTCGATTGGAAAAAGCGATTTCAAAATATAAACGAACCATGGCATAAGCGTACCACTAATGCCCTTTTACAATTTTCATACCAAACGCTTATGTTTATGCCAGGAACACTTGTTTACTAAACTTTTAAATGATTTTCGTTAGTTTAAGTCCAAAACACATTTTTCCCACTTGGTTTAAACTCAAACTTAGGGTATATTTTGTTTTCCGTGTCCCTTCTGAAATGTCAGATAGGACAACCCCAGTGTTAAAAAGTAGAACCCCTGTGTCGATTTTGTCGACTGAGTGAACGTCAAACATGATCAAAAAGGTCTAGGTTCTAATTTGGACCAATTTTTCAAATTAAAGATTAAATATGATATAGCCGTTATTTGGGGAGATTTGCCAAAGTAATGGCAAGAATACGCTCTTTCGTGTTTTTTTTTAATAAAAAAAAAAGATTTCATAAAACAATGTTAGGATCCCATTTTAATTATGTCGTTTTGTGTGTTCATCATGATACCCTTTGAAAAATCACGATGTAACAGAAAATCTATAGAATTATTGCTACTAAAAGATACAGGATCAAACGTCAAATCCGGTTGCATAGTTTTAGGAGCAAATTCCACCGTCAGACAAAGGGGCTTTTCCTTGGATAACAAAACGTGCAACAAACCATTTCTCAACAGCTTTCTTTGTTGTTCCGAAACAACCGTGCAGAAAGCAAGGTATCCATGAAATGGTGAACCTTTTTGCTGAATTTATTTATGCAGAACGTCTACGCATCGAATCAGACTGGGTATGGAATGAGGCAAAGAAATGCCATTACCACGACCACAAACCGTCTCGACAAGACCGGATCATTATGTAAATCACTAGGCATTACACCGAAGGGGAAAATCGTTCCCATGGCTCGATACAGTGATACAACGGTAGCGAACAGTAATTGAAATCCTAGAAGGACCTTCATAAATATTGCTCACTTAGAACTGCAATGAAGTAAAAGGTATTCGATTTATTACGCGAGAGAGAGGGTAGAAAAAATCTACTGCTGAAGCCAGTTGGTGGTGCCTACGCGTTTGATTGATTTCGATGTGCAATTTCCATCTCTTTTCTGTGGAAAAAATCAGAGCCATTGATGAGAAATGCAATCACGTCTTGTATAAATCGGATAGTTTCATCATTTCGATGGAACAACATTGCAATGCTCTGACCGGACCAAGTGGGTAGAAATTTTTCAGAGTGATTTTAAGCAGAACTTCCTTCGGCAACACTGCTGTCAAACGAATTGCCCATTCGTCAGTGATGCCACACTACATCATCTATCAACGAATTCGATTTCTACCATGTTCGTCTCGCATCGTATTGTAGTTGGTCTCGAATAGAAGCAATTTTTCTCCGGAAGTTCCTCATCAAATTGGAACTGAGGCAAAATTGAAAACCGAACATCCAGGTTTCCAGAACCATGCGAGATAAAACTCATTTTTCTTTTTAGCCGATTGCCACCAGAAAGCAATAATGCATCGGCAAAGACGAAGACGAATCAGCTGCAATGTTGATCCCATTGCAATTTCGCCACTGGAAAACGATATCAGCTGTCAAAGCTGCGTTCTCGTGTCTGTGTGTGGGCCCCGGGATAAATATATCGATTGTGAAGAAAGTGTGGGACATTCTCGTTACTCGTATGCTCGAATAGTTGTAGTCGGGTTCGCTGAATTACTGCATGACATAAGAGATAAAATGAAAAATTACGAAATACTTTGAATTTATAATCAAAAGTTCAAAGCGAGTTTTAGAAATTTAGAGAGCAATTATAATAATAGGAACTCTGTCTCAATTTTTAATACCAAATGCTTAAGGTTTGGCCAGAAACACATGTTAACTTAATTTTTCAAATGTTTTTCATATGTTTAAGTCCAAACACCATTTCTTACGATTTTAGAGGTTTTGTCACACCAATCTCTTAAACTCAAATTTCGAGTTTATTTAATTTTCCGTGTCCCTTCCGAAATGTCAAATAAGAAAAAGCCCAGTGTTAAAAAGTAGAATTCTGGTAATCCAAAAAAATCGAAATCGAATCGAAATCGAATCGAAATCGAATCGAAATCGAATCGAAATCGAATCGAAATCGAATCGAAATCGAATCGAAATCGAATCGAAATCGAATCGAAATCGAATCGAAATCGAATCGAAATCGAATCGAAATCGAATCGAAATCGAATCGAAATCGAATCGAAATCGAATCGAAATCGAATCGAAATCGAATCGAAATCGAATCGAAATCGAATCGAAATCGAATCGAAATCGAATCGAAATCGAATCGAAATCGAATCGAAATCGAATCGAAATCGAATCGAAATCGAATCGAAATCGAATCGAAATCGAATCGAAATCGAATCGAAATCGAATCGAAATCGAATCGAAATCGAATCGAAATCGAATCGAAATCGAATCGAAATCGAATCGAAATCGAATCGAAATCGAATCGAAATCGAATCGAAATCGAATCGAAATCGAATCGAAATCGAATCGAAATCGAATCGAAATCGAATCGAAATCGAAATCGAATCGAAATCGAATCGAAATCGAATCGAAATCGAATCGAAATCGAATCGAAATCGAATCGAAATCGAATCGAAATCGAATCGAAATCGAATCGAAATCGAATCGAAATCGAATCGAAATCGAATCGAAATCGAATCGAAATCGAATCGAAATCGAATCGAAATCGAATCGAAATCGAATCGAAATCGAATCGAAATCGAATCGAAATCGAATCGAAATCGAATCGAAATCGAATCGAAATCGAATCGAAATCGAATCGAAATCGAATCGAAATCGAATCGAAATCGAATCGAAATCGAATCGAAATCGAATCGAAATCGAATCGAAATCGAATCGAATCGAAATCGAATCGAAATCGAATCGAAATCGAATCGAAATCGAATCGAAATCGAATCGAAATCGAATCGAAATCGAATCGAAATCGAATCGAAATCGAATCGAAATCGAATCGAATCGAAATCGAATCGAAATCGAATCGAAATCGAATCGAAATCGAATCGAAATCGAATCGAAATCGAATCGAAATCGAATCGAAATCGAATCGAAATCGAATCGAAATCGAATCGAAATCGAATCGAATCGAATCGAATCGAAATCGAATCGAAATCGAATCGAACGAAATCGAATCGAAATCGAATCGAAATCGAATCGAAATCGAATCGAAATCGAATCGAAATCGAATCGAAATCGAATCGAATCGAATCGAATCGAATCGAAATCGAATCGAAATCGAATCGAAATCGAATCGAAATCGAATCGAAATCGAATCGAAATCGAATCGAAATCGAATCGAAATCGAATCGAAATCGAATCGAAATCGAATCGAAATCGAATCGAAATCGAATCGAAATCGAATCGAAATCGAATCGAAATCGAATCGAAATCGAATCGAAATCGAATCGAAATCGAATCGAAATCGAATCGAAATCGAATCGAAATCGAATCGAAATCGAATCGAAATCGAATCGAAATCGAATCGAAATCGAATCGAAATCGAATCGAAATCGAATCGAAATCGAATCGAAATCGAATCGAAATCGAATCGAAATCGAATCGAAATCGAATCGAAATCGAATCGAAATCGAATCGAAATCGAATCGAAATCGAATCGAAATCGAATCGAAATCGAATCGAAATCGAATCGAAATCGAATCGAAATCGAATCGAAATCGAATCGAAATCGAATCGAAATCGAATCGAATCGAAATCGAATCGAAATCGAATCGAATCGAAATCGAATCGAAATCGAATCGAAATCGAATCGAAATCGAATCGAAATCGAATCGAAATCGAATCGAAATCGAATCGAAATCGAATCGAAATCGAATCGAAATCGAATCGAAATCGAATCGAAATCGAATCGAAATCGAATCGAAATCGAATCGAAATCGAATCGAAATCGAATCGAAATCGAATCGAAATCGAATCGAAATCGAATCGAAATCGAATCGAAATCGAATCGAATAGTAGGCGTTGAAGAAGGCGTTAAAGGTGTGCGTTGCTGACGTCATCATTCAATCGCAAAGCTTAAAATCCCCGCAGCAAAAAGTCAATTGAAGAAATCCGAACATTAATAGATTACCTTCCCATTCATTCACCGGTCTCAGGTCGTATGGCCATTCTCGTTACTCATCAATATTCCGTCGTCGTGCACCATCTGCTTCGCGTTACACAATATGCCTTGAGCACTGCGGAGAAAAAAAAACTTGTATACTAATCCCGGGAAACAATCTGCCGGTAATCTTCCATTTCATCTCGACGGACTTTTTTGCTTACCTTCATTCTGAAACCTCCATCTCATTTTTCTTTCTATCTCTTCCGTTACAGAAATACATGCCCGAGTTCGAAGGCGTGGGGCTTTGTGCCCTAAATCTGATCGACGATATGCAGGAGTACATGCGGGGATTATTCCTCATTATGTGAGTAGCCTTTATTGAATTGAACCATTCGCCTACTTCGATGAACGAAATAAAACTACTGGAAGTTATCTTGCGGCAGTGAGTGGCCTACTTTGATGGAAACGAAAGGCTTGAATTCGAACGAAATCTGTTTGTTTCTATTCAATGAATTATTCAAATTTTGATTACGGTTCCACGCGTTCGTCGCAAAGAAAACCGAGAAAACTCAATTCCAAATGTCTTATTTTCCATATCGGGTGGGGATGGGTGATAGAAATGGACACTCGCTTCGATAGACTTCGCAGAAGCGAAGAAACATCTGAGGGGCTTTGGTTTCCGAGGCGAAACCATCCATTTGGTTCTCATCCCGAATCGCCATCGATTTATTTGCATAGCTATCGTATCGTATCACGAAGAGATTGTCTTCACATGGGGCAGGGGATTTGACAATCGTCAGAATATTTGGGGTTTGTTTGCGTTCGCCATCTATCCTACTCTAAATCTGTGGCGTAAAATTCGACGGAAACATTTTTATTTTCGGCTGTTGCGTGACGGAGAGCTCGGATTTCTACGCCGGATCAGGCGGGGATTGATTTCTTGGGAAGACAAAAGAATAATCTAGAGTTTTCTGACAGAGTAGGAAGAGCTGTGGAAAATTTTTCTGAAGGTTGTTTCATAATTATTCCTGAGGGTATTTCAAAAATACCAGATAGGAATCCTGAAAGATTCCTGAAGGGAATACAGTAAGATTTCTAAGAGAAACCCATGAAAATTCCTGAAAGGATTCTTGGAAGATTCCTGAAGGTAATCCTGGAAGATTTCTGAAGGGAGTTCTGAAAGATTCCTAAATGGAATCCTGGAAGATTACTAAGAGGAATCCAGTAAGATTCCTTAAGGGGTTCTTGTAAGATTCCTGAAGGGAATCTTGGAAGATTTCTGAAGGGAATCCTAAACGATTCCTGGAGGGAATTCTGGAAGATTCTTGAAGAAAATCATGGAAGATTCCTGAACGGAATCCTGGACTGATTCTCTTCAGAAAGAATTTCTGAAGGAAGATTTCTGAAAGAAATTCTGGAAGATTCCTGAAAGGAATCGTGGAAGATTGCTGAAGGGAACATTCCTGAAGAAAATCTTGGAAGATTCCTGAAGTGAATCTTAGAATATTTCTTAATGAAATCCTGGAAGATTCCAGAAGGAAATTCTGGAAGATTCCTGAAGGGAATCTGGGAAGACTTCTGAAAGGAATCCAAGAAGATTCCTGAAGGGAATCCTGATAGATTCTTGAAAGAAAATTATGGAAGATTTCTTAAGGGAATCCTGGAAGACTCCTGAAGGAAATTCTGGAGAAAACCAGAAGGAAATCTTGGAAGATTCCTGAAAAAATCCTGGAAGATTCCTGAAGGAAATCCTGCAAGAATCCTGAAGGGAATCTTGGAAGATTCCTCAGAGAAATCCTGGAAGATTCCTGAAGAGAATCTTGGAAGATTCCTGAAGGGAATCCTGGAAGTTCTTGAAGGGAATCTTGGAAGAATCCTGAAGGGAATCTTGGAAGATTCCTAAAGGGAATCTTGAAAGATTCCTGAAGGAAACCCTGGAAGATTCCTGAAGGAAATCCTGCAAGAATCCTGAAGGGAATCTTGGAAGATTCCTCAGAGAAATCCTGGAAGATTCCTGAAGAGAATCTTGGAAGATTCCTGAAGGGAATCCTGGAAGTTCTTGAAGGGAATCTTGGAAGAATCCTGAAGGGAATCTTGGAAGATTCCTAAAGGGAATCTTGAAAGATTCCTGAAGGAAACCCTGGAAGATTCCTGAAGGAAATCCTGCAAGAATCCTGAAGGGAATCTTGGAAGATTCCTCAGAGAAATCCTGGAAGATTCCTGAAGAGAATCTTGGAAGATTCCTGAAGGGAATCCTGGAAGTTCTTGAAGGGAATCTTGGAAGAATCCTGAAGGGAATCTTGGAAGATTCCTAAAGGGAATCTTGAAAGATTCCTGAAGGAAACCCTGGAAGATTCCTGAAGTGAATCCTGGTAGATTCTTGAAAGAAAATTATGGAAGACATCTGAAAGGATTCCTTGAAGATTTCTGATGGGAGTCCTGGAAGATTAATGAAGAAAATCGTGGAAGATTTCTGAAGCGAATCAAAGAAGATTCCTGAAGGGAATCAAGAAAGATTCCTGAAGGAAATCAAGGAAGATTCCTGAAGGGAATTGGGAAAGATTCCTGAAGTGAATCGTGGGAGATCCTAAAGAAAATCTGGAAGATTTCTGAAGGTTATCGTGGAAGTTTCCTGTACGTAATCGTGGAAGATTCCTGAAGGAAATTCTGGAAGATTCTTGAAAGAAATAAGGACTCACGGAAAAAAATCCGTCGCCGGATTCATGAACAAAAATTCATGATTTCATAAAATGTTATGTTTCATGATATCATGACTAAAAGTCATGAAATCGTAACTATTATGCAAGAATTCGTATGCTCAGGGCGTTACACAAATCTAACTGTCACTTTCTTCACCTTAGTCAACGTGTCTCGTGGCGATCGGTGATCTTTTCCAGTGAAATTATAAAAAAAGTTTTGTTTTGAAAAAGTTTTAAATTCTTCGGAACCTTGTCATCATATAGATGACATTCTTTGTAACCTCTCAAAATGGTTACATTTGTCTTTTTGTAAATATTCCCTGTAAATAGTTTTTTTTTGTACATTATTATTATTATTCTTATTATTCTAATTATTACCCCTATTATCATTATTATTTTTCTTATTACTACCCTTATTACTATTATTATTATTATTTAAATTACGGCTGCTTACAAATAATATGAATTAACATTTGAAATATTTGAAATTGAAATACTTATACCTGAAATAAAATGAAATTAAAAAAAATTATACAAAAAAAACATCGAAATAATCCCAACATGAACATCCCCATTCCTATTCCCATTCTACTACCATCCCTATTCCCATTCGTCTACTACTACACACCACCGCTACCAGCGACAACTGTCATGACGTTGGTAGCGATTCGACAGCAGCGATCAAATAAAACCGTTTGTCAACAGACAAACGGTCTCTAATAGTGAACAATAAATCCCCGGTGTGCCACCTTCACTGTTCTTGGCCCGGTCGGCTAGTGTGAAGATAGTGTTTGTTCTTGTGGACCTTCGTGGAGCCCTGTGACAGACGTCCCCCCCCCCGGTGGCCGATTCAGCGCCAGTATAAGCGGCCGCGTGAATACGTTTGGCCCGGCCGACGGCAGTGAAAAACGACCCACGAGCTGAAGATCCCGCTAGGCCCTCTGATTGCGACCACCACTGAAGACCCGTTCACCCGTTCCGGAATTAAGCCCACACTGGCGGATGGTGCCGAGACCCGCAACGCAATGGTAGCTGTGTGGTAATGTACCAAAACAAACCTTTTCTCCATCCAATTCTCCTTTCTTTATAAAAAAAAGTGCGAATTAAAATGAATTTAAAACTCTAATTGCAAATTTTTGAATATCGATAGCAAAGCCCTGAATTTCCTCCCATTTTGTTTTGTTCTCTTGGAATATTAAATTTTGACGTAGGACTACGTTTAGTTGTTTTTCTTAAGGGAAGTTTTTCCGCTCACCCCCCCATTTCCTCTTGGAGCTCTTAGAAACGACCCTGAGGCCCAGGAAAAAGCCCGGTTGGGGACAATAGAGGTTCCCAACCTTAAGAAGCTCTAACAATTGGCGCCCAACAAAAACAATATAAGAAAAGGATTCCACTTCAATACTGAAGTGGAACCCTTTTCAGATAAGCTCCGGGAGGAATTGGAATCATTTATTCCAATTGTTCTATTATACAGGAACTTATAAAAAAAGTTTTGTTTTGAAAAAGTTTTAAATTCTTCGGAACCTTGTCATCATATAGATGACATTCTTGGTGAAATTCTCGTGAGTTCCAACATTGTTTCACGACACAATCAATGTACTTACTTAATCCTGACTGTGCAGAACCGGGCAATGTTTAACTTTGAGCGAAGATTTTGCTTGACAAGCTCGTCGGCGATTTTAACTGTTCGGAAATAATGCATACCCCACGTCCTATAACAGAGCAGGTCACAAAAGGCCTTCGGCAGCCGGATGATCCAGTTCCACTTTCCACATCCGCAGAGTTGTTAAGGAGTGTTCCATGACTCATGCAATCCACCAGCCCAGGGACCATTTATCAATTCAATTGATGCTCGAAACAACATTTTGCCTACAAACCTAACCATCGAATGTTCGCATTCCTGCTAAAGATGTCACACTCGTTAGGTTGACATTTGTGGAATGTTTTCACGGTTTATTACGAAACTATCGGCACAAAAGCAGTAAAAAATTTTATATCTTTATTTTATTTGTTTACCAATGGCAAATATAAACTGGGATCTAAATTGACGTATAATGTTTCGTTTTCATGAACTGAGTTCATGATTCAGGGATCCTGCTTCATGATTTCATGACTCAACTTGCCACTTTTCAGCACCAAAATTGGAATCATAAATGACAGGCATCTGAATACATGAAAAGTGCTTATGTTTTCATGACCTGTGTTCATGATATCAGATCCTGCTTCATGATTTCATGACCGAAATTGCCACTTTTCGTATCAAAAATAGAAATCATAAATGACAGATGACTAAATCCATGAATTTTATTCAAGGTTCCAGCATACATGCTTCATGATTTGAGAATTTTAAATGCCATTTTTCTTCGCTAAAAATTGAAAACGTAACGTACAGCCGGCGTTACGGTAAAATGCTTCATGATTTCATGACTTTTGGTCATGGTGTATTTTCATAACATGAAAACACACTTTCCTCCCGAAATCATGACTCTTTCTCCTGTTTTAGAGTGCCGCATTTTTACCCGTGTTCCGACCACCACCTTTAGCTCGATTGTATTTTGTCTGTGGGCTACTCCAGAAACTTTATTTCCGCTGAAAGTTGCGAAACAGGTTCAAGTTGAACTCAGCACCTAGATTCAGCATTGGGGATGATATTCTGGTTCTACGATCCTTCGGCGCTGTTGAAACATCTTTCAGAAACCCTTAAAAAGAAAAAGAACATTGTCAACTCTGACTTCGATGAAAAATCATAATAACACTTACCTGTAGATATGTTGCAGCACCACTCTGAAGTCCTAAGAAGTATGCATTCCTTATTTTACTTCTGAAAACACAGAAACCAAATTAAGTACGTTGTTTTTGAGCAATTTAACATGAAATATCTTACCAAACAAGTTTCGACACTCGATTCGCAGAAATGAACACAAATATGGCAGTTTAACTGGTGAAAAATTTTCTACGATTTCACAAAACGCACACAAGTGCAATATAACTACTCCGCGTACGGTATGTTTACTATCAAACCATAAGACTTCAATGTATGTGTGACAACTTTTCATGATACTAAACAGTATGCAATCATATTTGAATGTTTTGCCAAATTGTAACCATTTCCGATATAACCCACGTAAGTTTAGAAATAGTTGATTTATTCATAGTTTCCAAATATGGACTATATGGAACTGATTGATAGCAATTAGCTATACGGTAACCGTTAGCGATACAGTAAATGTAGTGTGAGATACAGTACAAATCGAAATATATTTATAGTAACACAATTAAGCCACAATATTGGAAGCAGTTAACGTACGATTTATGATTTAAATGTTGTTTGGAAAATTTGCCAAAGCGTTTTTTGCTATGCGGGATACGAACGAAGTGTTGAATATACGGTGTGTTGTTGAGTAAACAAGATTGGTGTTTAATATCGTAAACTATACCGAAATATCAATATAATACAGAATATAATATTGGCGACGAGGAGAAAATGTGAGTATTCAATTCATTCTGCTGTAATTTCATAAATACGACAATGCCACACATCATTCTGTGAAATGCGATCTGAAAATTTTGTTTCAAACCGGCCGATTTGAAAGTGAAAATTCACCATGGCAACCATGGTGAAACGTTTCTAAGAGCTTTAGTTCGTTTTGTTGCACATCAAAGTTTTGGATAAAGCTTGGGATAAAGTTTACATGATAGATCTGATTGAAACGGTTTGTAACGCAAAGAAAACAGCTTGTATCAAAAACAAAACAACTGTCAAAAATGAAATCAGTGAATGATAAACAAACAATCTGGAGAAGTGTTTCAATGGTATATTGAAAAATAAATCCAATAAGGAAGCTGGTGGTTGAATAACAGATAAATAATCAATTTAAAATGTGGTTTGTAGAATAGGATCTGAGGAAAAATTGACAAAATTTGATATAAAAAATGAAGAATATCATCAGATAAATATGGTATTGGAACAAGGTTGAACAACATCAAGTGCATGTTTTTGAAAATATGTGAAAGAACATGTTGATTAAATACAACTCTGAAGGTAGATATAGGATGGTTCGTCATATAACAAAATGATTTGTTACATCAGAAACGTCAGACACAGATTGCGATAAAAGTAACAGCGGGATCGTCAAAAGTATTGATAGTGATTTTGAATTATTAAAAGCGGGTTCGCTATTGTCTCAAGTGACGGAATCGCCAAAATCGAGTTTGCCAAACTCATAAGTGGCGGAATCGCCAAAAGCGGGTTCGCTAAACTCATAAGTGGTGGATTCGTCAAAAGCGGGTTCGCTAAACTCATAAATTTCGAAATCGCCAAAAGCGGGTTCGCTAAACACATAAATAACGAAATCATCAAAGCGGGTTCGCTGAATTCTTAGATGGCGGAATCGCCAAAAGCATGTTTGCTTAACACTTAAATGGTGGAATTGACAAAAGTGGGTTCGCTGAAATACATAAAAGCATAATATAAGATTAATAATCATGGGAAATGTATATTGAAGGAATGATGTGTGAGCAAAAGCGTTTTATGAACAACTTAATAATAAAATAAAATGAAATAACTTATAGTTGTATTATTCTTTTTAATGGCTGGTCGTTTTAAAATAGGACCAGTGACGAATTTGGATTCTTCTCAGCTGCCTTTGGCGTGGTCCAAATGGAAACGAGACAAGGAGTGCTAGTTTGAATCAGAGAAAATCTGTTCTCAATACGACAAACGGTCCAAACTTTTGTACCTTGGCGGCTCTGATCTAAGGGACATTTACGACAATCTTCCAGAAGTCGAAAATGTAGCACATGTTTTGCATTGTTACGACGTTGCGATCGCCAAGTTGGATGCTCATTTTGAGCCGTATCGTCGACGTACGTACGAACGACATCTCTTTCGGCAAATATCCCAAGGAGCTTCGGAACGTTTTGCAGATTTCGTATAGCGTTTGAGGACACAAGTCAAACGTTGCGAATACGACAAGCCGGAAGAAATGATTCTGGATCAGATTGTCGAAAAATGCTCATCTACTAAGCTCAAAGAGAAAATGTTGAAGAAAGATATGCTCTTGAGTGAAGTAGAAGGACTTGGCACTAGCTTGGAAGAAACAGTACGGAAATTAAAGGAATTCCGAAATGCGATTAACAGTGACTCAGTTAATAGTCTGGCAAAAAAGCTGCCGTATGGAAAATACGATGCGATGATGAAAGTTCGTCAGAGCGGTGCAACCCGTTTCCAACCGGGGCGGAGAGATTCAAATTTTTATCAAAAAAGCTGTTCGGTTCCTGTTTGTTTTTGTTTGTGGAAAAAGAGGGCACGTTATGGGTGCTGATATTTGTGCAGCAAGAGACAAATCCTGTATGAAATGTGGAGGTACCGGACATTTCGCGAAGCAATGTTTGAAGAAAGTGAATAACGAGGAGAGAGCAGTTGTACCACCGAAGCGGATTCGAGCGATTTGTGAAGAGTTAGAAGCGGACAATGATGACGAATACATCTTTTATGCCATGGGGAAAAATACTTTCCTATTCAAAGTTGGTGGTGTGGAAATTCCCATGGTTATCGATTCCGGTGCAGCAGCGAACATCATAAGCCAGAAAGTTTGGGAGCAAATAAAACAGCTTAAGGTGCAAGTGTGGCAGATGTCCACGGCTATAGATCGGAATTTCATTTGTTATGCGTCCAAGAAACCGATAGAGATTACGGGCAGTTTTGTGTCAGAAGGTGAGGGTGGAGGAAAGAAAATCGATGCAAAGTTCTACGTTGCGAAAGAAGGCCAACAGTGTTTGCTTGGTGATCAGTCTGCGAAATTACTTCAAGTACTGAGGATTGGATTTGATATTGCGCATGTTTCTCAAAGTTCTGGATCAGAATTTCCAAAATTCAAAGGTGTGACAGTTGAAATTCCTTTTGACAACCAGGTAAAACCCGTATAACAGCCCTACCGGCGTGTTCCGTATGCCTTGGAGGAGAAAATAGACGAAAAACTGCGTATGTTGCTTCAGCAAGGAATCATCGAAAAAGTGAAAGGCCCGTCTCCTTGGGTATCACCGATTGTACCAGTTCTGAAGGATTCGGGTGATTTGCGGCTGTGCGTGGATATGCGTCAAGCAAATCAAGCTGTGATTCGGGAAACTCATCCGTTACCGTTAGTGGACGACATTCTGGGCTCAATGAATGGTGCAATATATTTTTCCAAGGTGGATATCAAGGATGCGTATCATCAGGTGGAAATATCGGAGAGATCTCGGCCAATAACAACTTTCATAACGAAAACGGGTCTCTACAGGTAATCTTGTACTTTAATGCCATGTAAATTTAAATAAAACTGATTTTTTTTTGTTTTGTCTTCATGAACGTATGTTTGTCAATATTAGATACAAACGACTTATGTTTGGAGTTAGCTGTGCTCCCGAAATTTTTCAAAAAACTATGGAAGCGTTATTATTAGGCCTTGAGGGTGTATTTAGACGATGTAGTAGTTTACGGTTCGACTAAAGAAGAGCATGATAGGAGAGTAGAGCACAGACAAACAGACGTAACACTTAGAACAAATTTCTTCAAAATCCATCGCCCAGTTTACACCATCATCATCTGGTGAGCATGTTGCACGAAAAGGTGTTTTGTGCAACAAGATCATCAGATGGCGGTAGAGTGAAACGTCAAACGCGAAGAAAAACGATGCGCGCGCCTCTGGTTGTGAGATTTGTAACAGCGAATTTTGAATGATCGTTAAATGAGTGGTCGATGGAAATTTCGTCAGTGTTAGGTCTGTTTGTCTGTGAGTAGAGGCTCTACTGGAGCGCATGAAGGAGTATGAAATTCTATTGAATCAGAACAAATGTATTTCCGGTGTAAAAGAACTTGAGTTCTTAGGTCACGTGATGAATGAATATGTTATTTGACCTACCGAGAGTCACATCGCAGCAGTGAAGAGCTTTAGGGAACCGAAAACGATTGGAGAATTGCGGAGTTTTCTTGGGTTAATTACGTACATTGGTCGATTTATTCCTAACTTAGCAGAAAAGACAGAGCCGTTGAGAAGATTACTTCAAGTTGGATCATGTTTCCAATGGAAGAAAGAACAACAAGATGCATTCGATGTTATAAAGCAGGCTGTTGGGAATACCAAATATTTGGGATTTTTCGATCGAAACAATAAGACTAAATTGATCGTTGATGCGAGTCCTGATGGGTTAGGAGCAGTTCTACTTCAGGAAAGCAAGGAAGGTCAGAACAGAATTATTTCTTTTGCGAGTAAGTCACTGACAGATTAAGAGAGAAAGTATTTTCAAACGGAGCGTGAAGCCTTGGCTATAATTTGGGGAGTAGAGTAGTTTGTATCTTCTGGGAGCCAAATTTGAGCTTATCACCGATTGCAAAGCTTTGAAATTTTTGTTCAAACCACGATCACGACCTTGCCCCAGAATCGAACGATGGGTCCTAAGAATCCAGTCATACAACTATGTGATTAAGTCTGAACCGGGTTCCACCAACTTAGCAGACGCTTTATCTCGTCTATCAATTAACAAGGCCCAGTATTTCGATTCATCAGCGGATCAGTATGTTAATCATCTTTTGGAACACTCCGTACCAAATGCAGTCACACTTATCAGAGTGATTAAGGCTACAAAACAAGATCAAGTTTTGCAGGAACTCATTAATGTGCTGCTGATTGGCTATTGGATGAAAAACTTGAAAGATTTAAAACACTTCAAGTCAGAAATTCATTGTGCTAACGATGTCTTGATGAGAGGAGATCGATTGATCATCCCAGAATCACTTCAACAACAAGTTCTACAATGTTCTCATGATGGTCATCCAGGAATGAGTCTAATGAAGCGACGATTGCGGCAGAAGGTTTGGTGGCCAAAGATGGACGGCATGCTTGAAAAATTCGTCAAAAGCTGTAGGGCATGCACATTAGTTTCAGCTGTGGGAACTCCAGAACCAATGCTTCGCACTAAAATGCCTGAAAAACCGTGGACGGATGTAGCTATCGATTTTTTAGGACCGTTACTTTCGGGACATTATTTATTGGTGTTGGTTGATTATTTTAGCTGATTTACAGAAGTGATTGTAATGAAGCAAATAACAGCAGAACTTACCGTCAACGCTCTTTTTGAAACGTTCAGTAGATTTGGAATTCCAGAAACATTGAGGTCGGATAATGGGCCGCAGTTTATCAGCGAACCTTTCAAAAATCTTTGTGAAGAATACGGAATCACGCATCAAAAGACAACTCCTTACTGGCCACAGGCAAATGGCGAGGTAAAGCGAATGGATAGCACTATTTTGAAACGTCTACGAATCAGTCAAGAAGAGAAGTGTAAGCACTGGAAGTGGGATCTAAGAAGTTTCTTGTTGATGTACAACTCGACACCACATTCCATAACCGGAATTGCTCCATCAGCTTTGATGTTTGGAAGTGTATTGAGAGATAAGCTGCCGAGCATCAATGTTTCTTCTGGTATTATTCCAGAAGGAATCCGGGACCGTGACTGGGAGAAGAAACTGAAAGCATCAGGTGTTTCCGATGCTCAGAGAGATGCTACAAGGAATGACTTGAAAGAAGGAGATGTTGTGGTAGCTAAGCGGATCATCAAAGACAATAAATTGTCTACGAATTATGGATCAGAGCTGTTCGACATACTAGCCAGAAAAGGTGCGGAAATCCGATCGAAGGAGTCGGGAAAGATATATCGCCGTAATGTGAGTCATCTGAAACGTTTTGTTCAAGGAAAGCAAGTTGACGGGGACGAGGCTGTAGAAGCAGAAGCAAATAAAGTCGGAGAAACTGTTGAAGTAATAGACAAGCAAGTTGAATCAAGCGCTGCAATAGATGAAGAAACAATAGCTCGACGCAGTCGGCGTGAAGTGAAGATTCCATAGTATCTTAAACATTATGTAACTCATGTAGATGAAAATGATTGTTCTGATTACTAAGTAAAGGGGGAATGTAGTATCGTGCTAACGGAGGAAGCCATGGGCTTGAGAGAAATACGAACGAAGTGTTGAATATAAGGTGTGTTGTTGAGTAATCAAGATTGGTGTTTAATATCGTAAGCTATACCGAAATATCAATATAATACAGAATATTATAATAGCCATCATTTTTCCAAATCTTAATCGATTCTTATGATATTTGTAGTGAAGGTCTCTTACTAGAACACTATGGCATTTATAAGCTTTGATTTAAATTGAGCTAGAACTCTTAAAAAGAAAATCTGGTCTCACTCGAACTTTTGCCCCACTCTCTCTAGTAATGTTCAATTTTGGGCTACTACAAACCGAAAAATAAATCCGGGCGGTTTTAAAATATAAATGTACGACTGAGAAATACATATTTACTGAAAAATAAGCATTAGCATAAGCATAGATGACCGTACATTTCTTAGTTGCTACTCCGTGATTGACCAGAACAATCGAAGTTGCACAGGGAATTAATGAATGGGGCTTGGGATTAGCTTACCATTCTTCAATGTGCACAAATCAAGAGCTCAAATTTAAAAGTCAATAACGGCACCGGCCACGTCCTTACGGTCATCGGGGAAGGGAAGGAATGTTAGTGTGACAACCGTTGTTACTAGAGACCGAGATCACCTCTGCATCTCCACGGTTGTCATGGAAAGGATATTGGGTTAGTGGGATAAGGTAAAGATCTGGGAGTTACCAATGTTTGGCGATGCGATCCATGATATAATCACGCCTAACCGGATTCGCGAAATAATTCGATAATCGCATTGTACGCCGAAAAAGCGTTCGTCACTCGCCCACGCAAAATCAAGCGACACGATCAATAGATCAATCACTATTAACGATCCGCGGCACTTATACATTTCTCTGAGCGAACTACGCGCGACAAGTTTGATCCTGACCTCATTGCCCGCCCCCGCAGGAGCCAGCGACAAGGTCGAAGGATCAAACACTACTCAAATACATATTTACTGAAAAATACATGAGAAATAGATTGACATAGATGTAAGTAAAGGTCGCCTAACGAACGGCTGTATCATTGGACTTGGTAAAATAAGACATCTGAGCCAAGAGAAATTGAGGAATGTTTTGTGATTTTACATGCAAAAAATTCTAACGTTGGTATGACTTACTGAAAATTTATTGCGATTAGGCTTTCTAGATTTGTTCAAACTTGCAATAAAAAGATAGAAAAAACAAAGCAGTACATCCGATATCTCGTCATTAATCTAGAAACAAGTTTTATCTATTTTTCTTACAAATAACGCAACGTATTCTAATTACAGAAATTTTACACGAATGGTTTTGTATTAAAACAATAAAAACATCTCTGATTTGAATTGATGTGGGGACGGACCTGGTGTAGCGGTTAGAACACTTGCCGAGGACCTGGAATCGAATCCCATCCCGGAGATAGTCACTTATGACTTAAAAAGTTATAGTGGTGACTTAATTTGGAAGAGAAGTAAAGTTGTTGGTCTCTAGATGAATTTTTTTTGTAAAACCTAACCATAACTCTCATTTACAGACAGTTCCCAGTAACAATGATCCGTTCTAGATAATTGGTCACAAAATATCGAAGCTTGTTTTAAAATATGAAGAGACTATGGTTTCCTAACATTACCACTACAAACGGATTAAACCAGTTCTGCTAATTCTAAAACATGCTTCAATGAATTTCAATATCGGGAAAGGGCAAAAAGGAAACAGTATGGCAGTGTGTGATATTTTAAATTTACATATTGCTATTGCCTGTCAAACAATGATCATCCAGAAATCTATATTCAAAACTCATTTAACACGTTTAGTATCATAAGGGCATGTTTGATACTAAAAACTAGTTTTAACTATATTGTCATTTCGTCTCAATTTTTTTCGGGGGGGGCAAGCCCATGATTCAGGGGGGCCAGGCGCCCCCTGGCCCCTCCCTATTTACGCCAATGTTCCTGAAGGGAATCGAGGAAAATTCCTGAAGGAAATCCTGGAAGATTCCTGAAGGTAATCGTGGAAGATTCCTGAAGGAAATCCTGGAAGATTCGTGAAAGAAATCCTAGAAGATTTCTGAAGGGAATTCTGGAAGATTATCAAGAGGAATCCTGGAAGTTTTCTGAAGGGAATCCAGTAAGATTCCTTAAGAAATCTTGGAATATTCCTGGAAAATTCCTGAAAGGAATCCTGGTTGATTCTTGAAAAAAAAATTTGAAAGATTTCTGAAGGAAATTCTGGAAGAATCCTGAAGAAAATCTTGGAAGTTTTCTGAA
The DNA here is from genome assembly GCF_002204515.2 of Aedes aegypti. Lineage (NCBI taxonomy): Eukaryota > Metazoa > Arthropoda > Insecta > Diptera > Culicidae > Aedes > Aedes aegypti. The sequence continues at coordinate 21,768,515 of NC_035107.1, forward strand.
ATAAATCCTGAAAGATTCCTGAAGTGAATCGAGGAAAATTCTTGAAGGGAATCCTGGAAGACTCTTTAAGGGAATCTTGGAAGAATCCTGAAGGGAATCTTGGAAGATTCCTACAGGGAATCTTGAAAGATTCTTGAAGGGAATTATGGAAGACTCCTGAGGGAATCCTGGTAGATTCTTGAAAAAAAAAAATTCTGGAAGATTAAAGATGAAAGATGAATAATGAAAGATGAAAGATGAAAGATGAAAGTTGAAAGATGATAGATGAGAGATGAAAGATGAAAGATGAAAGATGAAAGATGAAAGATGAAAGATGAAAGATGAAAGATGAAAGATGAAAGATGAAAGATGAAAGATGAAAGATGAAAGATGAAAGATGAAAGATGAAAGATGAAAGATGAAAGATGAAAGATGAAAGATGAAAGATGAAAGATGAAGATGAAAGATAAGAGACGGAGGAACAGAGAAACATACAAAAAGAGAAACAGAGAAACAAAGACTCTGAGAATCAGAGAAATAGGGAAACCAAGAAACAGAGAAACAGAGAAACAGAGAAACAAATAAACAAATAAACAGAGAAACAGAGAAACCGAGAAACAAATAAACAAATAAACAGAGAAACATAGAAACAGAGAAACACAGAAATAGTGAAACAAAGAAACAGGAAAACAAATAAACAGAGAAACATAGAAACAGAGAAACATAGAAACAGTGAAACATAGAAACATAGAAACAGTGAAACAGTGAAACAGAGAAACAAAGAAGCAAAAAAGCAGAGTAGTATAGAAGCAGAGATCTATAGAAACAGAGAAACAGAGAAACATAGAAACAGAGAGATAGAGAATAAAGAAGGGAGAAAGACGAAAGATAAAAGAAAATCCCTAACAATATCGCCTAGACTTACTTTTGTAATATCCGTTTTTGTCAATGCAATCACCGGATTTATTCTGAAGCATCGAATTTTCTTTATTGTTGTTGATTCACCTTCCACATGCCCTCATTTTACTCAATAATGAAGAAAATTCCATAATAAGCTTAAATTCAACCACCGAATCACGTTTTTCTAAACTCACCTCGTTCTCTGCAATGCAGCATTTCAATTCACTCGTAGCTATAAGTACACCTTCCCAACTCTTCATTTCACTCCTCAAGGAGAGTGACGAAGAGCCCGAAGACAAACGATGTCAGCACCGACAGATACCAACCGCTCCAGAGAAGATGTCGGATTTGACTTTGCTTAGTTTATCTTTCCCCAGCTCCAATCTCACCTGTCATGGACCACATTCGCTACCCCTTCGACTGTGACTTACCTTGAGTGGTGAAATCCAGACATTGAGTGCAGCACATCTCACACTCGAACAATAGACCTGTCCCGTAAAGTCTAATCTTCTGATTTTTAACTAAAATTTAGGAAATTTTGAAAAAGTTTGATGTTTTTCTCATATTTGTATGGGTTGTGAATAAATTTAAAACTCTGGAATCCCTGGAAGTGATGCCAGAAACGACATATTTTTCTTCGAGGGGTATGATATAAAAAAAAATGGATCAAATCTCGATTACTTTTTCAAATCGACGTAAG